>NC_091539.1:11250000-12500000 GCF_042242935.1 Bactrocera oleae | reverse complement strand
TTTATTTAGGCCATTCTTTCGCTTAACTTTGATTTTTATGTAACCAATTTTCATAGCTGTCATTCCTTGAGCACTCGCATTCGCAATCGCAAACGCTATCGCCCAGTTAACCTGCGGCCTTTGTGTGGATCCAATGCTCTTAGTGCTTAGCATTATTGTCATACCAACGCCATGCGAAAGCGAGTCCGGCTGCGTCGCAACATACAGCCCTTGTCAGCCTTAATATGTACCGAACCATATGCTGCTCGTTCACTGACATTACGGCGTGTCATCTGGCCACAATGCGACGCAGCAAAGCGAAAATTGTCAAACGCCATGTATGCGCCTAAGGTGGTATCCTTTTGATTATCCTTACAGGAAAGAAAGAACACAAACAAAAAAAAAACGCAGCATACCTTAGAGTGTGCCGTTAAGCTCTAAGGTTTCTTGTCACAGCGGCAGCAAAACATGTGTATGATGAAACAAAATATTTGTTATTATGTCCTGCTGTGCAACAAAATGGAATTTCGTAATTACATTCATGCTCGCTTATGCTACGTCGTAGATTGGTTGATTTTTTGCCACAGCATGCCGCACGCTCGTTGAAGCAGACCAAATGCCGCGTATTAAATAGGCACTGAGCGTTGGGAAAAGTCGCTAAATTTGTGGTTATACGCCGTTTAGGGGTTTCCATTCTATAATGAAATTTTTGCTCTATTGAAAATTAGCTTTTAGAGCTGAGAGAATTGTGGCAACCACAAAAGTGCTTTGCCGGATAATAGTCAACTTTGCGTCGGCTAGATTCTAAATTAGAAACAGTTGATGAGAATTACAGGCGAGAAAGATAAAGTTAAAACCAAGCGTAAGAATTCTTCATTCATCTTCTAATTATAGTTGGAAATTATATCAGACAATTTCTTGAACCTAGAGTTCCTTACCAATACGTGGATCCTATCAAAAACTAGAACTCCTTCCATCTTACCAAAAAGCGGTGCTTTTTTGTACAAAATGAAGTTATAAGTTGTCTTCATAAGATTTACCTATGTATGTGATAACGTAAACATCCAAAGACCATAAATTAAGTTTCTAAAGCATTGCATTTCTCTTACACCTACTTTCCCGGCTCATAATATAACTATATATCTTCTTTCACCATTTCCTTGTGTTCAATTCAACTCTACCCGGTTTTAGCAACTCTTTTAAGTCTTCCAAATGCTCCTGTCTTCTGTACATTCTCGTAAACTCGTTTTTATTGCAACGGTTACATTGATTACATTGATATAACTTTGATTCGTCGAGAATAATTAATAGTGAATTGTAATTTAAAATTTCTGAACTCTGGTCCCTTCAGGATCAGGAGAGTCCTGGATTTTAATCTTAACTTTGATGCACTTTTTCCAAATGGATTCTCTCTTGCTACGACTATCTTAAATGCAAGTAAAATTCGGAGCAATTTCAACATCAAGAAACCCTTCGTCAATTATCTATAACTTATTGGCAATTAGTGGAAGCTATATAGTTTAGACTAATCGGATTGTAAGATGGTACGAATATGAGCGTAACCAGAACCAGGTTTCTAATTTTTATACTCTCGCAACCTGTTGCTACAGAGTATAATAGTTTTAGGTAGTTAGGTGAACTAATCGAGTTAGATATAGGGTTATATATATATAAATGATCAGGATAAAGAGACGAGTTGAAATCCGGGTGACTGTCTGTCCGTCCGTCCGTCTGTCCGTCTGTCTGTCCGTGCAAGCTGTAACTTGAGTAAAAATTGAGATATCTTTATGAAACTTGGTAGACATGTTTCTTGGTACCGTGAGACGGTTGGTATTGCAGATGGGCGTAATCGGACCACTGCCACGCCCACAAAACGCCATTAATCAAAAACAAATAAATTACCATAACTAAGCTCCGCAATAAGATACAAGACTGTTATTTGGTACACAGGATCACATTAGGGAGGGGCATCTGCAGTTAAATTTTTTTTTTAAGTGGGCGTGGTCCCGCCTCTAATAGATTTAATGTGCATATCTCCTAAGCCGCTAATGCTATAATAACAAAATTCACTAAAAGCAAATGTTTTTAGAACCTCTACCTACAGTGTAAAAATAGTTGAAATCGGGTGGCAACTCCGCCCACTCCCCATATAACGGTACTGTTAAAAACTACTAAAAGAGCGATAAATCAAGCACTAAACACGCCAGAGACATTAAATTTTATCTCTGGGATGGTATGAGATGACTTTATAGGAATCGCGTTCAAAATTAGACAGTGGGCGTGACACAGCCCACTTTTAGGTGAAAACCCATATCTTGAGATCTGCTTAACCGATTTCAACCACATTCGGTGCATAACGTTCTTTTCATATTTCTATGTGACTACAACCATGCCTATTTCCCATATAACACCATTTTCAATTCCATCCGATTCTTTCACTTTCCACTATGCATATCAAGTAACAATGATTATATTGAGGTAACACTTTGCGTGAATAATACGTTTAATGTATGCCACCTTGTGACTAAAAATTGTCTAAATCGAACCAAAACTGCTCAAGCCCCTAAGTACTAAATATGTGGACCCCAGTGCCTATAGTTGACCTTCTACCGAAAATATCAGCCAATCCACAAAGAAATCTCAAACGAGTATACCATTTGACTTTGCGAGAGTATAAAATGTTCGGTACATCCGAACTTAGCCCTTCCTTACTTGTTCCAATTCACTTCATTACTTAATTGTCGAACATATAAATTTGGCGATTTTAATTTCGGTTTTGCTATGAATATTTTATCTTTAAGTGAGTATTCAGTCATCGCAACCAAGTATGACCATATTTTAATGCTAACGGTCATAACTTCGTCATATACCTATAGTCAGTTATAGAGAATTTTATCTGTATAGTACAAGAGCTTATATAGAAATTAGAATAAATCTAGCCAAAAAAGCTACCATTTAGTGGAATTAAGGTAACAGCAGAGGAGAGAGAGAGATATCCTCTATGTTAGAGAGATCCTGTAGTTCTATTGTGTGAAAAACTCGAGTATGCCGAGCAGGTGCCTGTTTCCGTCACTGTAGTTTACACTTCTGGAAAAAATCTCTACTCGTGCTCATAATGAAAAATCTTTAGTAAAATAAGGTTGAGTTATGTAACAGGGGATTTTTATACACACTTGGTGTATTATATTACTGATTTAAATAGGGGAGCAATCCTAGTATACCAAGTAAATTTCAACAATGCGCGGCTTGTAATATGAGTAGCTAAATAAAATAGTATGGAAGTGTTGGGGTAAGAAGGCAATAATAGACTAACTAAATAGAACACGATCGCTGTGGGAGCGATTAAACAGTGCGTGAGAGTATATGAACTATGAAAGCAAAGAGAGCGCATGGAAGTGCGTGTCTGTCAACATTGTGACAGCGATAAACCGTGGCTACTGACATTTCCGCCGAGCTCTGAGTTTACTATTTTAAAGGTTTTATTTATTTATTATTTTTTTGAAAAGAGTTAAAGGTTCGAAATAGAAAACTATTGAAGTAGTATAATATTTGAGCGTTATTTGCTGTTTTTTAGAAGTAGATCATACACAAGTACATAATAGGATTAAAAATTTGTGGCTGCCGATCAAATTACAATAGACAACTTCTATGTGTTCGAGAAGCAGGTACATTTTCACGTCATACAATAACACGTACGATTGCGCAATAAAACAATGGACAATAGGAAGGAAGAGAATTACGCCGAACATAGTGACACAACCATCCATCAAAGACATCGACATTTTTCGACATAAATAATACCGTGAAGATAATACGTTTGCTATGAGCAGGGTTAGCGGTTTAACTTTTACTCTTCTCAAAAGCGCGGCATTGTCAAGGAATTTAGCGAAGCCAAATCGTTGCTTTTTAAAAATTCCGAAAAAAGAAATGAAAAAAAGAAAACAAAGCCTGGTTGAGTAGGGAAGCGTGCGGTTTCACTTACAACATTTTCAATGCCTTGGCATTTCCGCACTTCATAGCGTGCTCTGCCTTCCTCACGCTCTCCCTCTATGCAGGATAACAATAATTCGCTTTCTGTGTTTTTTTTTGCAACTTTTTTTATACTTTTTGGTTGGTTTTTGTTTGCCACGCCGTTATTACTTAGTTGAGTGCACAATTTAGCACTTTTCAGGTACTTAATTCCTGCAATTTTCCATTCTTTTGCTTCCACCTCACATGTCGAGGGTTGCATGTCCTGCGCTTCCTATCAGCATGTCCTTTTTACTGCATTTTGCTATTAAAAAATATATATAAATGCAAGCAAAAAATACTGTCATTACGAGTCCATTGTATTGTGTATGAATAAATGGCAAGCATGCGTGCGAAAATGGTGCGATAAGGAAGGTAGGAAAGGGACTTTCTTGCCGCTGACACTTTCAACTGCATCGCTGGTTACAATGTGTTACTTTTTTTATATATATTTAATATATAATTCTTTTTTGCTTTGCTGATATTTATTGCAAAGAGAGCATATGTAGCGTAAGCTATATTCATAAAAAAATAATATTTATTTATATATAGTATTATTCATATTCTGGCATTTTGAAGTAAGCTCTGGGTCAATTATTGAAACCCTATTCTTAGATCAGCTTAGCAAGTGTTGGTCAACTACTAACAACTGTGCAGTCTCAAGGTCCTTTTTGTCCAGGGTAAATCGTAAACGATCTAGTGAGCTCTTCACACTCAGCAAAGTCCACCTTTCAATGCAGCAGCAAGCAGTTCTAACCAGACACTATCAGATCGATATTCATGCAGTAAAATTGAAAAATCTTCCGGATGCCAGCTGCATGAATTGCCTTAAAAAAACTGAGATACATAAACTTTGAAATACAGTTACCACATACATATTGTACATATGGTATATGAAAAATTAAAACTGAATACTTTTTAAGCAAATATTAATTTATTTTTTTTAATTTCCGAAAAAGTATGAATTAATTAAACATTTTTTATGCAAATATTAATTTAAATTTTTTTAATTTTTGAAAAAGTATGAATTAATTAAACATTATTTAAGCAAATATTAATTTAGTTTTTTTTAATTTCCGAAAAAGTATGAATTAATTAAACATTTTTTAAGCAAATATTAATTTAAATTTTTTTACTTCTGAAAAAGTATAAATTTTTTCATATCTCTTTAATGTAATTTATAAAAAATAAACTACTCTTTTTAGCAAGTTTTCGGATTTTTTTTATTTGAAATATAAAGTAAATAAATTAATGTTTGTTTTTATACATAAATATTTTAATGAAGAAAGCGAAATTTTATTTCTGAATTTTTAAAAAATATTGTTATTTCGAAATAAATATTTCAATAACTTTCATTTCTGGATCTGTTATATTATAGCTTTTTGAGCCATATTTTTATTTGTATTAAAATTAGATTTACAAAAAAATTAACGCTCATAATTTTATGACTTATGTTAAATTGAAGATATGATTTTTGAAGAATGAACAAAACTTTAATTTGTAAATATTTTCATAGAAAATTAAAATAATTTTTGAAAAAAAAAATTAAATCGGATATTATTTTCTTTATAAAAAAAATTGCTTATACTAATTTAGTTAGCTAATTTACTCTTTGCTTACTTTTTTTTAAATTTTTTGTTGTTTAATTTTTCATTAAGAACTCATCACCAATATCAATCATTCAATGTTGGAGGGCACGCACGCTGCTACGATTGCTTTATTGGATATCAAATTCTTAAGCGGATTAGGTTACCAACAACAACAATAGCGTAGAACACACAATAAACCGTGTAAAGCAGTTGAAGTGACAATGAACAACGTGCGCGGTGTGGGAAGGGGCAGCAGGAAGGTAACAAAAGGATGCAGCAGACGGACGCGCCAGGACAACAGGGGACTCGTAAAACTGCTCAAGCATTCTTTTCGGTGATTTTCCATGGAGTGTGAGTGTTTACTTGTAATTGTTGTTGTTTTGTTTTTGTTTTCACGCTACAGCAAATAAATTAAACGTATGCTTTATAGTAGCTTGTTGAGCGCCATGTAGCCGCTTGTAATCCTCGGAGAGCAGCAAACTCTTCGGTTACTCACACTTTAACACACGCATAAAAATATCAGCAAATATTTGATAAACTCGAAAAATCCGTGTTATCCCAAACACACCCTGCCGCTAGCAAATAGTACTTTGCGCCGTGTTACGTGCGCTTTCCTTTGCCGCTAGTCGTTTTGAAAAGTTCACAGACCCTCCGTCACTTACATATATTGGCATTAACTCACCAATACACTGACTGGCTATCTATATACGCTGTTTGTTTGTACGTGTTTGTGCATAAAAATTTATTTGATTTGTTGAAAGCATAAACATGCAATTTACATTAAGCCCTAGAGTGAAATACGCACACACACACCTAATCATACCCTGAAACACCTACACGCACATCCAAGCGTTTAGTTACAGATACACCCACAAATGTTCATACCTATTCGCAATATCTGTGGCACGGATATTTTTTCTCTACTTATATTTTTGTTGTTTTGTAACTGCCGCCACTGGCTCAAATTGACCGTAAATCTTGATATTTAAAAATACAAATTTACTTCCTTTCAATAGTCGGCGCCACTGTATGTGCTATTTAATGTTTTTTCTCAAATGAATATTTATTTATTTTTTTTTTAATGGCTAATCCGCTTAAAGCCGTTACGGGTAGCGCAATATTTAAAGTAATGCTGTGATTACTTAACGTGCTCTCTTTATTATTAAATAATATTTATAATTAATATTGTAGGAATTATAAAAACTAGTCTAGTACCAGAAGATATCGATAAAAATGCTTAGAGAAACCTTCGTTTATATTGGCAAAAATTGGGACAGTCGGTTTTCATAGGCTAGTTTTTCTCTAGCAAAATTATTCGCCATAGACGGGAACAGGTAGTTTTCACTTGATGTCAGGTCTAAATTATAAGGAGGATGCATAAGACGATCTCAACCAAGCTTTCGCAGCTTCTGGCGAGTCCCTATCGATGTGTGTGGCCTGGCCACTTCTGGGCGATTGCTTAATTCAGACAGCCTAATTGCTGATAGTACAGGTTCGAATTAAGAAATTGGCTGTGGGCAAAGAACTTATAGTAGATGATTCTCTGCTAGCCCCACTAAATACACAGCGTCAGTCAATGGATTTGCCATGACCATTTTCGCTTGACGTTGTCGTTAGTAGATTCACAGTTGGAAATTCGATCATAAGGTTTTTTGCGTTAACTCGTGTGGCACCCTTACATCGAGCTTCTATTTATATCCAGCCTTATCTAAATGGTACCAAACACTTTTTTGCAGCATTTAGGCTTCAATTTAAAACAATTAGGTTTACATGACGGTCGAACTCGATGATTTCCATTATTTTATCAATATTTTCGACAATTGTTCTTCCAATACGTGGTTTATCTTTGACATCAAACGGAATGGTATTGACTAAACCCAAATTGCGTATGATTTACTCCTACAGTATCAGGGCCATAAACAGTATTCATATGTTCAGCACTTGGCTTACTTGTACGCCTTCATCGAAGAAAAGCTGTAAAATTTTACTGTTTTCCATCTTTGACACGTGTGCAAACAATACTGAATGAAGCAATTACATAACTCTCGGAGAGGATTTTTTTAGTACGAATTCTCATCTTTCTAGCGTCATACAGCCTAACACGATGGCACTTCTACTAAATAGGACATAAACCAACAGTGTGATCGAACGAGCCTTGGTGGATTTATAGAAGCCAACACCAAATCAGAATCCTAAGAATCCGCTTATATGTGCTATAAGCACAGTTTGTTGCCGATAACTGATAGGTAAGTGAAAACGTGAACTAGTTGACCCGTTCAAGTGCTGGTGGAAACGGCGCCAGCGTAAACTGCTCAATACTCTTTCAGATTAAGCTTAAAGCATTTGCTGAAAGAGAAATGCCTCGCAAAAATTACTTTGAGTTAGTATGGAAGATGGATATTTTCGCAAAGAAGAAGCTCGCCTTCAGAAACTAACTAGATAAGGTAGAATTGGTCTAATTTAGCCCAATTGCTTTCAGTACTTTTCGATTAAATATTCCCCTTAGGAACCTATTTTCTACTTTAGAAGAATTTAAATGGGTTGAAAAAAACATAGAATATATGTTAAATTCAGAAACATATTGCATTTAGCATTGGGCTCACAATAAGTAATGGCTTAAGATTGCGAACAGGCGTATTTTCGACCTACCTTTCGAACCTATCAACCAGATCTGCTATTTAAGAGACAAATGCTTTCTAAAAAAAGATTGATGTAAATAACGAAGCATGTATCAGAACACCTGCAATTAGAGTGGATGAATATTTAAACCACATGTAACCATGAACTGAACACATAATATTCTAAGCCGCTTAACCGCACATTAAGACCGATGTAAAGCCGCCGTCAGTGAACTTTGATAAAAACTGTAACCTTCATCGTTCAAGTACCCAGTTTTTTGTATATGTCCAGCATATACTAACCTCGATATATAGATACTAAGTAAACATCATAGAGATTTGTGGAACTCGACAAATACGAGGAAAATATTGAAATGTATTCGAGAGTTGGCCAGGTTATTACCTAAAAACTTTATTTAAATGTTCCATAACTCTCTATCCCCTTCTATATAGACCGTATGAGACTAAGAAATAATCTTACTGAAGACTTTATATTAACGTTAAAGCATCAACTATGCTATAGATACTTTTGATTTTGAGAGTAACAGAAGACTACAGCAAAATTTCTAAGATAGGACTGGTGCTTTCTTGTGTACCGTCCGACTGCTTCGATTCACACTTTTCATTTTGGAGAAATACTGTTTAATTACACCTTGCCATTTTTTCATTTTTAACTTCTATCAGTAACATAGAACCCCTACAAGGTAACACCTTCTCATGTAATTGAGAGCTACGATCTCCGCTAATTTGCGCAGTACCGACTTTCTTTATGTTCTTTTTGGTCTTTGACGGCTTCAGTTTCCTTATAGATTCCAGTCAATCGACTTCTCCGTAATGCTGTCGGAAGTTTTCCTTAGAGTAAGTCGAATAAATATTGACATTCAACAAATCACGTTCGTCGACAGCTTTTGCTACCTCGGAAGCATTATAACAATCGATGGAGACTATAAAGGTAATGGAATTGAAGTTCTATTAACGAAAAATGAGGCATGCGCCATATCAAATAATCATATTGCAGTGGACTGGTAAAAATCAACTTTAAGGATACAATCGGCTATACGAATATAACTTTAGTTCCAGAAATAAATATTCTAAGACTTTCATGGTTCAGGATTTGAATAACCTATTTGGCGGGTATCCAAGTTACCTGTTTGTATGCTATATGGAAAAATTGTACTTTTGCCTAATCTTTTTGGAGGATAATGCCTACAAAAAATAGAAGCAAAGATTCAGAGCTGGAAAAATTATACTTAGCGACCTCGTTGACTCATATTGCTTCAACCCTTTAGAGGATTACGAAGTCTTGTCAGCTTAAAGTACCTCAGATCGTACTTCATATTGAAATCCGCTAAGTTTCCGATTCTGGAAATTACATCAGTTAAATTCTTTTGTTATCAAGCTCATTTTTTCTGTTATGTCTATCTATCTTTTTCTCTTCCTTACTAAGGTAGTCGCTTGCGTTCATGTAACAACTATTTTCAGTCAAATATAATCAGCTCAAGAGTCCAGTTTTGGTGAATTTTTATTATTTCAACAAAAAGGACTAACTAGCGGCTATATAAATTAGGTCGCTGAAGCATCTGTAAAAGAAGAAGACATGTTTAGAAAACTTTGAATATGTACTGTGTGGTGATGAACGGTTTCTCACCTGAACTATGAAGGCATTAAAATTGAAAGTTGTAAATCTTAAGATGAGAATACGTATGTTGCTCTTTCTCTTTCACTTTCGATTTCGACTTTTACTGCAAGGCAAATGGTTGCACATGGAGACCTCTGATCTGTAATAGCTCAGCGATTAAAATGAATAACTGCCTGGTTATTTATAAAATGTGATATTAGGTTGATGGAAAAAGAACAGGAAGAGGCAGATAATTCAATTAAAGTTTTCACAATTTATTTTGATGTCTACGATGATGAGTTAATTAAGCTAGTTTTCCCACATTTCCTCGAATTTAATCAAAACGAAATAAGATATGCGTATCACGGCGGCACAAAGCCAGAAGTTCAAACTAAATTTCATTAATTTTATACAAAGCCAAATGCGGTGTATCGGGCTTGTTGGGAGAATTTAGCTAAGTATGCTATTAGTGGGTGAATGGGAAAATTTTCGGGCACAAAAAGCAAATAAGTAAATAAACAAGGCAACAAAGGCACTGCCGACAGACAGACAGACGGATAGACAGATAGCTGAGTAAATAAAGGCGCATTGTCGCTTGACACGTGACCGAGGAGTATTCACTCTTAATTTTAATAGTATTATTATTATTGTTGTTGTTCTTTAAGCAAATAAATATATTGTGTTGTGCTCAAAGGAAGCACTCACATACACATGCACGCGTATCAGTTTGGCCATAAGTCACTGACGCTGCCGTCAGCGCTTAGCTGATTGAGGAATGACTTAATTTCCAGGCATGCGACCTCACCGCGTCGCTGATGAGAGCTATTTACTCACTGATGCTGCCGCCGATGTCGCTGGCTATGCATAAGGAACGCTTGATGAGCATCATTTTGCATTTTGTCATTATTCATTTTCGCTACTTTTTTGAGCTTTCTAGCTGCAAATAGCTACATCAACAACAACAACAAAAATAATAATAACAACAGCTCATTTGTTGCTTTTGTGCTAGGCGCGTGGGCAAAAAAATCGTCCCAATTGCGCCCAGCTGTGTTAAGCGTGCGCTCACGCCCGAGCAAGCGAAAGCACCGTTAGCGTGCATATGTGCAAGTGTGAGTGGCTCATTGCTGACAGCTGTTGACTGCTGCGTGGCAGCAGGCTATTGAAAGTTGACAGATACAAAACAGCGCCTGACAGACAGCAAGGATGCGTTCGTATTATGCTGTGTGTTTGCCTGTATTATGTGTGAGTAACAGTAAAAGGATGCGTTTTCTTGTATTGTGGCATATGCTGACATATATACATATGAATATCGCTATGTGTCTGCTTGCTGACAAAATAATAATGTCATTAACTAATTTATCCTTTCATTTACGTTTCTGTGGCCTTTCCTCCCGCCACCTACGCCGCTCATTCACCAAAATTCGCATGCATACTTGGTCATGTGTAATGAGCTCATAATGTCATCAGCACAACAATAACGAAAACATTAGCAACCGCAAGCGTATATGCAGTGTGTGAAGATAAGTGGTTATGAGTACAAATCTCTCATCATTTGTGTGTATAAGTGTGTGTTTTGTGTGCGTGTGCCAGCTAATAAACCTTTTTGGCCCCTTTGTCACCCGAGCAACCAAAATTCCTTTTTTTGTACACTTTGGCTTTGGCTCCCGTCGTCGCTTGGCATTAGCTTGCTATTGTTGTACGCCCACAATATCCTTTGATTTGGCGCATTTGGGGCTGTTATGGTTTGTAATAGTTACTGACGCATAACGCTGAGAAAAATACCCGCACAAATGCGTACACTTACACATACATAAGTGTATGTACGTAATCGTGGATACACTTTTTAAACTGCTTCATTAAAGGTACTCAAGAGAAGTCGAAAAAATAACAAATATTTGCTTTGTACGAGTGTATTTTCATAAGTAAATAACATATGTTATTTTGGTAATGAAAGCTTTTACCACTTCAATTGTTGTCAGAGAGTCAATGCTTCTTCCTATACATGGTTGATATGTTAACGCTCATACATTCATTGAGTTCGTTAGACGTACATTTAGGCCATCGTTAGGCATTGTGCTCCCGGTTAGTAACTAAATTAAGCTTTATAATGCAAATTAGTGAATTTGGAAAAAATATCTGTTTTTTTCAGCCCAGGGAGCCGTGGAATATATCTATCGTTTCATTCGACTGAAAGCTGCGCATTCGCATTGATAATGTTCCAGCGTCTCATCATTTTTTGCGCATGCTCAGCATTCCGACGAATCCATTTTTTTAATTTTTGAATCTGGGATCTTGCCCTGTGATGACCTCTAAAATAGTTCCCTTTCATCTAAAAGTAGAAGCTTTTTGGTCTGTCCACCATCTACACTACCCCAAAGTAACTTTTTGGTAAGCTCCGTGTTGCTAGTGTTTCAGGAGCTGCGGTGTTCCTCTAGGGTCTATTGCTTCAAATATCCCTTGAAGAAGCTAAATGGTCTGGGTCAATCTATCTGATATTTTTAAATGACTGGGTACCCAGATGATATTAACCGAGCTCCCTACTGAAAATCTAGTTATTCCCTGCTTTTAAGCTTAACACAATGATACTTAGTATTGACGCTACGGATAGCCTTAAGTGCCACTTGGCTGCCCACTAGAAGGCTTGTGGACTTGTTGGTTAGAGTAGAAGCCTACTTGGTGCCTTCTGTTATGCCTACAATTTCGGTCTAAAGGAATGAATTGTAGTCATTTAGATTCGAATAATTGGATTACTACAGAATAAGTTTTCTCCTGTTCCTATTTCACCACTTGATCAGTCAGTGAATATGGCGAAGAACTGTCGTTCACAGAACCATGAGCCTATTCTTTTTTACTGAAGATTGAAAAAGTTGGCACGTATTGACAATTTATCCCGAATGCAGTAACAAGAACAACAGAGCATTGTCTTTGTTGCAGTATTTGTCATTGCGCCCATAATCATCAGCAAGCAGGCCGTTGTACTTATTTCAGGGATTTAATTCGGTAGCTCTTGACCATTAATAGTTACAAAAAGACGACACGTCATGTCACACCACAAGTGCAACTTTTTAATTTCCTTAAAAGAAAAAAAATCCCTTGACCTCGGATATAAAGAAAGTGCCACAGAGACTGAGTTTGTAAGCTAAGTGTATGTCAGTAATCGTCAGACTATTCGAATCCAAGGTATTATTAATACAGAAATCATCATTATACCGCCAAAAATGCTCGAAAAAGTAAAAAAAATGCAGCAAAACGAGCTTAGTTTGCTGTGCCCAATAAATGCCAAAATAAAATTTTCACCGTTAGACTACCGAGTGTAGATTTTAACTTTTCCCTAATATTCAAAAAACGGGGGCACTGAAAAAATACGTGATCAGAGTCTTCTATGCACTCTGTACACGTCGGACAAAACGGACAAACATCATGATGAAATTGGAATAGATACTTTCTAAAGCATCCATGCCCACTCAGTATTTGGGTTAAGTGGAAATTTAGGTCCCCGTGTCGTCTGTCTATCCACGAATGAATGTCCGGAATTAGTCTGTGGGTCCATCGTCCTTTAGATGAGGTTTGCCACCGTTGCTGCCACATTGTAAGGCTCTTGGTTCTCTCTTCTTTTTTTACTCCTGAAGACGGCACTGAGCGCTGGTACAGTCGCGCGAATTCGTCCCCTTGGATGTCAATAGGCGGCATGCTGGCTAATACTTCAGCAGCATTACTTGATATCGTTCGAAAAGCACTTATTATTCGAATTGCAGAAAGCCTATGCACTGCGTTTATTTGTCTAGCATATGATTTTATGTCTAGCGCTTGTATCCACATTGGTGCTGCATATAATATCACCGAACTCATTGCTTTTGCTATTAAAAACCGCCGGCTGGAGCGCACGCAGCCTTTATTGGCCATCATTCTCGATAGAGCATTATAGATTTTATTCGCTTTACCGGAAGTATGCGCCAGTTGTTCTTTAAATTTTAATTTGGAGTCAAGTATTACTCCCAGATACTTCATCTGCGGCTGTGAAGTAATCTCGCACTCCCCTATGGTGAATGACAGCCTTTCTTCCACCTTCCTTGTGCTTATGAGCAAAACTTCCGTTTTCTGCTCGGCCAGCTCTAAGCTCATGGTAGCAAACCATTGGCGCAGACCATTTATGCAATCGTTGCATTTGATCCTGAGATCATCTAAATGTTTAGCCACTGCTACCACTATGAGATCATCCGCATACGCTATTGTTTTCACGTTTTTTGGTTGATGTATTCTTAGTACCCCGTCGTACATCGAGTTCCATAGTAGGGGCCTAAGACCGAACTTCGCGGTACTCCACCCGAGATAGTGTAGCTCTGAGTGCCCTCGTCCGTGTCGAATAGCAAAATGCGATTTTTAAAATAGCTCGTTATAATGTTTACGAGATATTGGGGAGCGCGTATGTCGTATAGAGCTTTGATTATATTTGCCCACTTTGCGGAGTTGAACGCATTCTTAACGTCCAGAGTAATTAGCGCGTAATACGTTTTTGTGCCACCTTTCCATCTTTTGCCACTTACTGCACATTTCGCAGTATCAACGACTTCTCTTAGTGCGTCAATAGTGGACCTCTTTTTTGTAAAGCCGTATTGTCTTTCTGATAATTCGCCGGCTTTTTGGATTACTAGCTCCAAGCGGTTTCTTACAATGATTTCGTACACTTTACCAATCGTGTCGAGCATGCACAATGGTCGATAAGATGAAGGTTCATCCGGTGGCTTTTTTGACTTTGGGAGCAGTACCAAACGTTGTATCTTCCAGGGGTCGGGGAACACCTCTTCTATTATACACGCATTGTACATTTTTACAAACAAACTGGGATTTATGGTCATGGCTTCCCTTAGGGCTCTGTTGGGTATGCCATCTATTCCAGGCGCTTTGTTGGTTTTTATTCTTTTAGCTATGGTCAATATTTCATCTTCAGTGACCAACAATGGTGGCTCTGCATCATCGTTTCGTAGCTTAGCGTAGGAGATAGTGTGGTGTGTCGGAAATAGTGACTCGACTACTCTTCTCATAAAAGATGCGCTATTAGGCTGCTGGGACTTATTTTTAAATTTGGACATGCAAATTTTGTACGCAGTTCCCCATGGGTCTATGTTCGCTTCATTACAAAGCTTTTCGAAACTATTTATTTTGCTACGGGTAATCGCTGACTTCAGGAGCTTTTTATGCCTTTTAAACGTTTCCCTAAACTCAATATCGTTTGTGACAAAGTTTCCTAAGCGTGACTTTTTTCTCGTTCCACCAATATACTGGCCTTCGTTTATTCCGGTTTGTTGTCCTACGCATAGTTGCGTCGCATGTTGCGACCAGTTCTTTCCGCACTGCGGATACCAAGTGGGCGGGGTCTTCACCTTGTGTCTTTGCCGCACTCCAGACTACCTCGAAAACGTCTTTATCGAAATCTTTTTGTCTCCAGCTTTGCCTCTGTGAAGAATTTCTGGGGGGGATGTAAACGTTTCCCTAGAGACCAGAACTTCAGCAATTATAGCCAAGTGATCGCTATTTGTGTAGATATCTGACATTTCCCACTTAATGCGTCTGCTCAATGTGTCATTTGTAAACATTAGGTCTATTATGGAACCTTTATTTCCTTTTTGATAAGTATTTTTCGTGCCGCTATTCATTAATGTGAGGTTAGTTTGGCTCAGGAATTCTAAAATAAGACGCCCACGATGGTTTGTTCTTTTGCTGCCCCAAAAGCTTTTGCTCACCCGCTATTATTATTGGCGATTTTCCTCTGGTTTCCAGGGACAGTTCCAGGAGAAAGTCCTCAAAATATATGTCTTTTATTTTTGCCCATGTGAAACCACTGTGAGCTTGCCTGGAATGCGACATAAAAGGTTTCCCTTTACAAGACCATTGCTGCCTTGCCAGTACTGTCTGTGATCCAAGTGCTTTCCGAACGCTGGCAGTATTGTTCGCTTAATAACGCGATATCAATATTTTTGTCTATAATCGTTTGTTTGAGCAGGTCTTGTGCTGCAACATAGTGATTTAAATTTAGCTGCAATATCTTCATTTTTTTTAGTGACGTCATCATCTCCAGATATTTCGGGCACTTCGTACTCAAGATTGAGTGATCCCCTTTACATGTTCCACAACTCGTGCAAAGAGACGACCTGTCAGTCGGGTTGCAACATTTTCGTGCCATATGTCCCAGGTTGAAACACCTAAAACAACGCGGAATAGGCGAATATTCCCGGAGGCGACAGATCGACCACCCTATCCTAATTTTGCCCAGTTTTAGTGCAGCCTTGGCCTCCTGAGCACGCAGGCATACAATAGCAATTTATTTGCCACTACGGGTTTTTATCATGATTTTGACGCTTGTTTTTTCCAGGTTTTGGATCCCACACTCCTTGTGTAGTGCCGCGCAGATTTCTTCGGGAGATGTAATTTATCTAGGTCCTTACACACTATTGTGAAGTTGTGGGATTTCGGTTATATCACCGCCATTTCACCCACCGCTCCCTCTAAGACGCTTTGAAACGATTCGGCTTTCTTGTTTGTCTGATTTTTTAATTCAATCAGTAGGTCTCCTTTCCGTATTTTCCGTATGTAGGTCACGTTTGAACCCAACTCTTCAAGACCGCTGTCGCTTTTTATCTTCCGGAGTATATCAGCGTATGACGCACCTTCCTTTTTGGTTTTGATGATGTCGTCCGGTTTCGTCCTTATTTTCATCTGAATCGGTTTCCTCTTTTTAACAACGTCCACCCATTTTTCGCCAGCGCTATGTTGTTCCCTGGTGTTTTCCTTTATTGTTATCGTGGACTCACTGGTTGTTAGCTGCACTTTTTCAACAGCTTTTTTCGGTTTTTTCGTGGGGGGTAAGGTCCCCGATGTCTCCCGCAGCCATTTTGGCGTATTTATCTCTTTATAAATAGGAAATACTTGTGTTGCTTTCTCAGCCATAAGTTTTTTCCTTTGATTCTGCGGTTTCTCGGCTCTGTTATACAGGCTCATAATGCTGCTAAGTAGATCACGCATAGCTTGGTTAACGTGCCTTTGACCAGCCATCATGTTTTCCAACTCTTT
Source organism: Bactrocera oleae (assembly GCF_042242935.1). Classification (NCBI taxonomy): domain Eukaryota; kingdom Metazoa; phylum Arthropoda; class Insecta; order Diptera; family Tephritidae; genus Bactrocera; species Bactrocera oleae. Next base: position 12,483,120 of record NC_091539.1, on the reverse strand, counting down.
TAATTTACTACCCAGTTTGTTAAAATAACCAGAAATTTCAATATTTTCTGACTTTTCTTCAGCTTAATTTGCCCGGTCAGTAAATTCACCATTACATGTTGATCCAGAAGCGGTGGGTTCCTCATTTTAGTCATTTGGTGGCGTTCTCAAAATTTTAGAATTCCTCCGAAAAGGATTCTCTGGTGTACGCCCCATACTATTCTCAGAGGCCATAGCTCAGCTAGAGAATAGTTTGGGTACACCTGTCAATGGGTATGTTCAACCCTAGCGCTAAACCTTACTTATGTTATGAATGGTTGCCAACGCCAAAACCAAAAGCAAAAACGAAAAGGAGAAAGCGAAGCGGGGAACAGCTGTTTAATCAAAACAAAACGGCAGATTGAAAAGAGTGCACGTTTTATGTGAATAACAGCGAAAAATTAGGGGAAATGATAATGCCAATGACTTTTTATATAATAAAAAATTGTACTTATCTATATATTTAGGCTAAATCCACTTATATCGTCCGGTTGCCCGGTAAGTCCAATACAAAAACTAACGTGATTCACAATGTAAAGCTGGGATTATCTGCAGATAAACCCAGGAGCGCAAGAAACACGTCCACTTCACTAAGTCACTACACACTACTTTATATAAGTACGGTATGAAATGCAATGTAGAATAGGAAGTCCTCTGAAAGCTTACGGACTCTACAAATTTATTTGTTAATTTTTTATATACTTTTTTTTTGTACTAATCACTCTAGTAGCAAGGGCGGCAATGAAAACTGACAACCAGTTGAATTGGAATCTATTTCTATTGACATACACATGCGTCGCACTGCGTCGAAAACTGTGAGAATAGTGATCCACAGAAATAATTGCATACTTTTAGGTAGCTATGAGCTGCAGTGATCGCTTAATTTTTGGAGACTTCCGTTCATTGTTACGATTCATAGCATACTTTTAGGTATATAGAAAAAGAAGTACTCAATCAAATGTGTTTTAATTCGTGGAGAGTTTTCGTTACAACAAATTACCACCAAATTACGTAAAAGCAGAAGGTATTAATGATTATAATGAACACTTCACGCCAACAATAGCATAAACAATTGCTGGGAGACTTTTTGTTGCCCTTAATGCTTACTAAATGATTTTAACTTTGTGTCTTTCTAACCAATATTTGTATATATATCATTTCCGAATAGAATTAATTAACTATTTCAGACAAACTTCTTTAGTAATATCTGCAATTCAGCATCAATCAGAATCTCGACCGAAAGTGGTTATATGAAAAATGAATGCTGGAAAATCTTAACTGTTGTTGCTTAAGGTTTCTGGTATAAAGGACGGCTCGCGAAAAAAAGAAGCCTGAAGATCATAGAAAGCACACGTGAGTCTTACTTTGCCACTGAAGGTCATTAAAGATCTCTGCTCTTAGAGAAAAATTAATTTCCTGTAGCATTTGTTCCTTATTTTCTTCTCACGGAATCGCCTGGTTTATATGTTTATATTTTTGTACGGCCGCATGCCTGAAAAGAAACTTATGCATCTTTATGCAGGAGACACATTAATATCTTCGACACAAATAACTAAAATAAATTTGTCATATTGTTATTGTTTAAGTTTTTCTTGCACACATCCAATGACAGGATTCAAATAGTTGACGTTAGTAAGCTGCTGCGCGTGAATAATAAGAAAATTGCTTGCAACAACAGTGACGGTTAGAACAAGCCACAACACTAGCAGCAATGTCACGTGCGCAGAACCCACGACAATACGAGTTCTAGCAAATTCGTAGTCAGGCGTCTGTTGGTGACAAGACGTTTGATTAACAATAAACGCGCGAAAGGTAACAATAATAGCAAAAATGTCATGGGCTAATGCGTCATGCAGCAGCTTAACTGTATGTGTTATTAGTGTGTCCTTCACATGACAGCGACATCTGTTGTCGCTCTTTACACGCAGTACTTATAGTCGTCGTTTTGCCCTTTCATTTCTTCGATTCGAACAACTTACGCTTTTGTTGTGCGTCAAAAGGTTGTTACTGTTTTTGTATGCTGAAAGTTATGCAGACGATTTGCAGAGTAGGCATTGAAGAAGGAAGAAGAGAATAAGAAAAAGAAGATGTTGTTTTCGTTGAAAATGAAACTTCAACACAGTAGCCTCTTCAGGCGCACAGTCAACGCGCTTTCATTCTAGGCGTCCATTCGTCCATTCGGCTTTTCGTAAGCGTGTGTGGCGGCGTTTCATTGCGGCGTGGTATCAATAAAAAAAAAGCGGCTTAAGAGCTATGCGCGGTTTTACAAAACAAAAGCGAAAGCAAAAGCAACGACATTAAGCATTGCATTCATTCATGCTACATGCCGAGCACATAGAGAAGTCGTGGGTAAAGCAGCGTTGGGAGCGACGACTAGAGAAACGAAGGCAATACATACGACATAACAATCAAAGACCGCAGACATTTGCCTCTACAAATATTTCTTTCTTGCATATTTGCTTTACCATCTTCACAGCGCGATTCCACCATGCATCTAGCGTTAAACCATCATGAATAGCAATGAAGAACAACTTTCCTTACAATATTTATAACTTTCTACCACTGTGCTCCTTTTAACAGCAATACAAGGCTTGGAATGATTGCCCATTTGACTTCGTGATTGTGGAACTAACTGTAACAAGGTTCTTAGAATATTCATACATTGCCGTTTTAATTGGCTGTGAATTTAAAACAACAGCTTATGTAAAAATTGAAAGGGAGCTGCGAGTTGAGAATGTTTGTGGTATTGAAGTTTGTATGAAAAGTAAAACTATAGAGCTGAAATGCGTTATCTCCCATCTTGAGGTGGTTTCTTGTGTAGAATTTCACGCAAGTGGGGAAAGTATCTGACTGTCATTCACCTGAAGGTGGCCAGAAACGATTCCTGTACATATGGTTCAAGTAGCTTACGATATCCGGTCTCAGACCAAGTGTCCCTTGGCTAGCCAAGAAACATTCGTTTGGAGACAAGCTACAATAAGTAAATTTATTATGAACACTGGAATTAGGATTTTAAGTTGTACTGGAGTTATGCGCTCAATATCAACACCAAACACTGATACCGAAAGAGAGACCCGCAAAGATTTTAAAATAACTATTCCTTAAGATAACAATACAGCCTCTCACTCTGTATTTCAAATAGCATATATAAATAATAAAGGCTGATACAGAGGCGGAAACATGACAAGATACCTTTAAAGTTGGGGAGATCGAGACTATTTTTTATTCTCAGCTTTGCTAGCAAAAGAAGTCCACCAGAAGCAGAGAATAATTCTAACTTTGTGTGTTTAAATTATAATGTAGATGGCCCTAAATCTTCTGAATGGGCAATGACACCCTTTCGATAAATTTTAAGTTTTATTCCTTTGTGCTTTGCGAGGAAGAATTTAATTTAAAAAGGTTTTCGTAGTTAGGTTAAAATGTTTACTAAAGTAAAAAAGCTGGCATTAGCCGGACTAAACCAATGCTGGAAGACGATCATAAGGAAGCCAGTGAACTAAATAGGTCGATTAGAAATCGAAGCCACAGTGTTTAGGAAGTCAGACGAATTTCAAGTTTACCTAAAATAAATCCAACCAATCAATCGATCAACTCAATCTTATTAGAACATATGGAAATTTTTGCAATCCAAAAATCGCGGGTAAAAGGGTCTGGGTTAACTGAATGCATGATTGTTATAGTAGGCTCTCGAAGCTGGAACTCCATAAGCTCCACTAGCTAAAGTAGTAAAGCAGCTAAGTCGCAGTTTTCAACTCTTTGGCTTTACCATATATTCGAGAATCATTTCGAAAAAACTTAATTTCTTCGAAAGATAATGAAAGTTGGAAAAGGAACAGAAAGATAATAGAGAGAAACAACCTGCGGCTCAACAAACATTCGTTGTAAAGTAATCAGTAATCTACTTTACTTTCCTAGCTGACACTGTAGATTGAGCGGTGATGAATAAGCCATACATATTTTATAAAGTTTCTTCTCAGAAGGCATTAAAGAATATGTAAGAATATTTTATTAAATTTATGCTTTATTTGTTTCCATCAACCAACAAGTGCCAGTGAATGAAAGCGGTTAACGGATATTAGAAAAGCAAGTCAAAAGCGAGACGTATACTCACACCGTGTTCGTCGAAAATTGCTTGAGTATGTGACTTGTAGTTGACAGCTGACATGACTACTGCCAACATAAATCAATCAGTCATAGTGGTACTCCTTTAACACCTTTCCGATGCAGCGTTCACTGACAAAATGATGGTAAGAGCGAAAAATGGTGCAAAATGTGCAAATGCAATTTGTAAGTTGATATCCGAGCTGTAAACGCTACTGTCAAAGTGCGACAGTGATGGGAATAACACTTAAAGGCAATATGCTTGTTTTGGTGGGAAAGAAAGAAGTGGTGTAAGGGATGAGTTGAAGATATTCGAAACGAAGAGATTGATAGACGGAAAATTATATGAATTGTGAGTATTCAAGGCATATGTGAAGATATAGAGTGTGGTACTTAATCGGCTTTTTATGAAAGAGTCGCAGAAACTCTGACTAAGAGGGATGAAGAATTTTCTTATAAAAATTTCGCTGACTAAAGGCAGTCGAAGTGCGATCCTCTGGCGGAAAAGTAATGTAAGCATGTAATGCAGAAAGGTGGTCTAGACGCGTCTGTTGTTAAGATGTGCGAAGTAAGATTCCTTGAGAGATTTATGATTTCTTGCGAATCGGCAACGGTGAAGAAATGATATTAACAAAAAAAAAGTTATTTTTTTTTGGTAATAAAGTAAAACTTTAAAATGCAAAATTTCGTATATAAAAAGAAAAACAAAAAATAAGAAGTGTTGCCACCTGCATAAACAATTAATTAATATTTTTATATAATTTATTATAAAAGTGGATGACAAATCCAATAAGATTCAGGCAGATTTTAGTGAAAAACATTTTCAGGAGAGATGCCACCTATCTAAAGTTTTTATATAAAATAAATTTAAACGCCAATATGCAAATTCCGTTTTGAAAAACGGAAGTGCTGCCATCTGCATAAGTAATTTATTTAATTTAGTAAATTTTTTAATATAAAAGTGGAAGGCGAACTCCATAAGATTTAAGAAAACTTTTAGTAAAAAGTATTTTAAGCAGAGATGCCACTTATCTAAAGTTTTTATTTAAAATATATTATTACCATAGTATTAATACTATAATAAATATGGGCATCAATCTAGACAATTTGGAAAAACATATCTATCATTGACAGTTTAAGGAATGTTGCCATCTGTTTGAAAAGTGAAATGCAACATAGTTGAAAAAATTCGACGTTTTATAATATTACAAAGCTATAGAGGTTTAAGCAATCTTACTGCTAAAGTGGTTTTGAGAAGTGCTAAATTAGTTAAATAAATACCGTTTTATACAAATGTTATAGACAACAAGCTGAAAGGCTTTAAAAGAGATTTTTCTCTCATATTTTTGTGGAGGGCGTCACCACCTGTATGAAAATTTTATTTAATATACATATATATTTTATTTAATAAAATAAATAAAATTGGTATCTTGGTATTAAAGGATTTTAATGAGTTTTAAATAATATAAATAATTGTTCAACTATTTTTTAATTGGAATACAAATCCTTTAGGTTAAAATGTTGGTTGAGAGTTGGAGCTACCCTAGTATTTCACAGCTAAAGAGCGAAGAGTAAACGTATTTCTTTTTATAGGGTATATTTTTAGTGATAATAATAAATCTATGGTTTATATTTAAATACTTAGTTGGACCCAATATACATTTTTTTCAACGGATGAAATTACTATACATTTTTAAACCGATAATGCTTACCCTAATAATGCGCCCTCAGCAAAGAGGCATTTTATCCTCACATTGAGAGCAGGCTTTGGAAACAGCCTTTCAAATCTGGAACTTCTGCAGAAGAGCTTTTGCCTCAAAGTGGGGTTTACGACCCCACAAGGTCTGTTGAGTCTACACAAGTGTCATCCATCCCATACTTACATATGATACGGTGGTGTGGAGGATGGCATTATCAAAAGAGTACCGCCTTAAATAGGCGCAACTGCACTGCTTGCCGGCGCAATAAAAAGTACTTCAACAAAGTCTATGGAGGTTATCCTCGATATCCAGCCACTACTTATTCAAGTGACGTATGATGTAATGCTTACGGTCAGCTTAAGGCTAATGATTTTAGGCCATTGAAACCACACTAGGGGCATGTTATTATACTCTGTTTTCCTTTTTAATGAACACCAAAATGCGAAATGAAACCGCAAAAAGGAGATCCATGAGGATTTAAATACAGCATTTTCATTCTCAAGTAGATAAAAATCGACTAATGATTCTGTAATCGACAGTTTTAATGGACGAAATCCACATATTGCAAACGAGTTGGCCCCCTCGGGGTCAACTTAAGAAGGAATTGTGTTCCTAGTTGCCCCCACCATTTAGCTCTTTCAAGGGTTGTTTGAAACAATGGGCTCCAGAGGAACCCCTCAGAACTTCGAACACCAGCAACACAAGGCATACCACAAATTATTTTGGATAGTGATGATAGTGGACAAACCAAACAGCTTCTACTTCTGTAGGCAATAGGGAACTTAGTAATATTGTAGTGGTCATCATAGGACAGCTACCATTAAGATACCACCTTCAGAAAATTAAAGGAATGCAGAGCATGTGCGGAGAATGATTAGAAGCTGAAACATAATATTTGCGAAAGACCAGCCTTCAGCCGGCTGAGACGGGATATTTTACACGGCTCACAAAGCTATAATTTAGGAGACATTGAGCAGCTAAGGTGGAAAAAATTAGGTTTTTGCCAAATCCATTGAGTTGCTGGATAAGGCGTAATGTGGTTACCACGCGGAAGCACAATGGACCTAATGATGAATTAAGTGCGGCCGTCCGCAATCTGTCGCTTCTCCTCCTATATTTTTAACCAACCTACCAACCAATAATGGGCACCCAGAGTGTGAGACTAGTGCAAATTGATCACTTTTTATGAATAATACATTTATTTACGGGTATTTATAATAATATTTTTTTGTAATTTGTAGACAAAGCTGTTTTGGCATATATTTTTACATACTCTAATAGTACGTACAGTAATAGTTATCTAATTTCGAAACTTCGTGTCTATATAATATGTTTGTATGTATATAAACGTAACATATACGAATTGTATTTATGCACTCAAACAATTACACTTAAAACAAAGAAACCTCTTCGTACGCCCCAGACAAAATTAAAAAGTAAGTTATGCAGTTAACTTGGTCACGTATATTTAGCCCTTAATATAATGTATTGGAATAACTGTATGTGGGTACATACATATGAAAATATCTACAAATAACTTTAAATACCTGATTACTTCTCAAGGTGAATTATTTTGTTAATAAGCGTTCAATTGTGCATGAGTTTTTGTGATTTATTTATTTTTAATAGCACAGTTATAATAAATTTATTATAAGTATAAAGTCAACATTTTTGTAACAAAATGCGTTTAATAATAAAATACATCTCTTCGTTTTATGCGCAATTTTCGCTTTCGGAACATCTCAAGAAGCATTAATTAAACAGCTGTGAACAGCTGTAACACCATGTAACATGGGGTGGCCAAACTAGAGTTATAGGGAAATATTCTTTTTGGCATAATGGTTGTTATTGACTTGAGTTTTTGTTGTGAAATATAGCCGACAGTCCTTGGCTAGATTTAAATCCGAGTTCGTTCCGGTTATCTAGACCTGGTTGTTATGGCAGTTTCGTGACTATGCTTCATGGTAACGATTCAAACGACTCGGTCAAATAACGCCGACAAAAGATTTGCTGTTAAACATACAATAGTTTTCCAAGTACTAATTTTCTTTTCATAGCTTTATAAGCTTTTCACCACTTCAATATTTTCAATTTTGATCCAAATACTCTGAGATTTAGTCGATATATTGTATGAAGCTCGAGTTCGAGTTTCGACCACAGACCGATTAATGCCGTTTATATACTCTTAAAACGTTAAAAACAATGTTATTTCAAAAGAACTGGGTTAATAAAGTATTGCTGTTTAAAACTCTGTGGATTCTATTTGTAACAATGGAATCTGATATACAAGTCAACACACAAAACAAAAATTCTACCTGCTACCATATAACTATAGTGCCTATTATGCCATCTGGTCACCTTATATTCGTTAAAACTATTGCTATTTTTTACACCTTTCATTAACTTTCCTTTTCTACAAAGATTACCAGATTCGGGTAGTGGTGCTGTAACTGGAAGTCTACCATATTCATAAGTATAAAGAAGAACAACGTATACCTGTTGCTTAACTGTGCCAAACACAAGCTGTACTACATTTTTTGTATGGAAAAAAAACTTTTGGTATAATTTGTAATACTCGACTTTGAGCTAAGACACTTTTACTCTCCTTGTTTGAAATAAACATATTTATCCTAGAAAAAATATATATACGTCTATCCTGGTGTTTTCGAATGCTCAGGGTTGTATTTTAAGAACTGTTGAATTATATTCTAAAACATATACATTTACCTAAATGAAGTCTTACTCCTATAAAAGTTTAGTTGTTCATTCATAACATACGTCGATTGTTTACTAAATTCATATAAGATTTTGGTGGTTCAGTTTGTAAGGCAGCTATATGATATAGTGATCCGATATGGAAAATGTCTTCAGCTATTGTTATATATATGTGTATACATTATAGAGTCTCCAATATTTCCTTGTGGGTGTTACAAACTTCGTGGCAAACTTTATATACCCTTTTCAGGGTAAAAATATTTGAGGAAACAACAGTCATTACATTTAAAGAAATTATTTGTTCGATGTTTCTGGTTGGAACTTACTTGTTTGGAATCGGAAATGTCATGGCGACTAATGGTTATACGCGTTTGAACGCGTAAAAAACTTTTCTGAGACACGGCCAAAGTGAATAAAGATGTTATCAAGTATTAAGAAAGTTCGGTGTTAGACTGACACAATTGCGGCTTGTAGGTCCAATCATCGCATTAACTTATGGCACAGAAACCGTAAAAATATCGAATATTTCGGAGAAGATTTTGAAAGTTGAACGCAGAAGTTTTTGACTCTAAAAGTACAGTTTTTAAAGATCTTTAAGTGTTAGCAATTGGTTTAGGTATTAGGAAGAAGCAGCCTGTTAAAGAGTAGAAAAGCTCAAATGAACTACTTTGAACTTGTGGAAAGAAAAACGCAGTGTACCTTCACTCTGTCCAATCGACAGTTGCAAAAAAATTTCTCAATTCAATGAGTTCGCAAAAATATAAGCATAAATATCGGGAAACCTATGTTCCAGCACTCGGTGTGGAGCTCGAAGGTCCTGAATATGACACATAAAATCCCCGTTCATATAAAAGTTTTCGCCAATCGATTTTATTAATAAATATTTATTATTTATAATTATATAAGAAATTATACTATGTGTAAAATTAAAATAAAAAAATATTTTAAAGTAACTCCTCCTTTTTACAGACCCTATGGGATTTATGACATAAACTAAGAGCATGAAATAATTACCATACATTAAACTATACTAATAAAATTAAGTAAGTAAGTCAAGTATCGAAAAAATACCCCTTTTGGGTTACCCAGCGGTTACCAGTTGTTGTGTGGGTGAAAGAGTTCATCTCGGTACACAAAGTATACGCGTTGCTCCATTTGGTAAACCAGCAGTGTTGTTCTGTACTTGGAAGCCATCAACAAATAAGTAGGGGAAGGAATAGACAGGGTAGAACCACAAGTACGGACTGAATATGGCTACTGGCAAGATAGCTACTGGTGTCGGGATCAGCGCCGGGGATGGTGTAGGTAACGTTGGTGACAGAGTAGAAGATGCATCTGTGGGTCCACTAGTGGTCTGTTTCGTACTAGGTAGGCTCGTTGACAAAGTAGATATTACTGGTGGTAAAGTTGAAGGCACTGATGGTAATGTAGTGACTTCAGATGAAGTAGTCGAAAGCGTTGTTAATAACGTTGACGTTGCCGTTGGTGTTTGCGTTGACCCTTCAGTTGTTGTAGACGACGTGATTAGGGTAGACAATATAGTTGTAGGTCCAGTTGTAGGGAGCGTTGGTATGGTAGGAGATTCAGTTCTTGTCGATGGGGGAAAAGCAGAGACTGGTAGAGAAGCAGTTTGCGTGGTAGGTGCTTCTGTTGTTGGTGTTGGTGTTGATGGTGAAGTAGAAGAATTGGTTGTTGGTGTGGTAGAAGAACCAGTTGTTGGTGTTAGTGTTGTTGGTGAAGTGGAAGAATCAGTTGTTGCTGTTAGTGCTGATGGCGATGGTGGAAAGGCAGACACTGGTAGAGAAGCAGATTGCGTGGTAGGTGCTTCTGTTGTTGGTGTTAGTGTTGATGGTGAAGTAGAATTAGAAGAATTGGTTGTTGGTGTGGTAGAAGAACCAGTTGTTGGTGTTAGTGTTGTTGGTGAAGTAGAAGAATCAGTTGTTGTTGTGGTAGAAGAACCTGTTGTTGGTCTTAGTGTTGTTGGTGAAGTGGAAGAATCAGTTGTTGTTGTTAGTGCTGATGGCGATGGTGGAACAGCAGACACTGGTAGTGAAGCAGTTTGCGTGGTAGGTGCTTCTGTTGTTGGTGTTAGTGTTGATGGTGAAGTAGAAGAATTGGTTGTTGATGTGGTAGAAGATTCAGTTGTTGGTGTTAGTGTTGTTGGTGAAGTGAAAGAATTGGTTGTTGGTGTGGTAGAAGAACCTGTTGTTGGTGTTAGTGTTGTTGGTGAAGTGGAAGAATCAGTTGTTGTTGTTAGTGCTGATGGCGAAGGTGGAAAAGCAGACACTGGTAGTGAAGCAGTTTGCGTGGTAGGTGCTTCTGTTGTTGGTGTTAGTGTTGATGGTGAAGTAGAAGAATTGGTTGCTGGTGTGGTAGAAGAATCAGTTGTTGGTGAAGTGGAAGAATCAGTTGTTGTTGTTAGTGCTGATGGCGATGGTGGAAAAGCAGCCACTAGTAGAGAAGCAGATTGCGTGGTAGGTGCTTCTGTTGTTGGTGTTAGTGTTGATGGTGATGTAGAAGAATTGGTTGTTGGAGTGGTAGAAGAACCAGTTGTTAGTGTTGTTGGTGAAGTGGAAGAATTGGTTGTTGGTGTGGTAGAAGAACCTGTTGTTGGTGAAGTGGAAGAATCAGTTGTTGTTGTTAGTGCTGATGGCGATGGTGGAAAAGCAGACACTGGTAGTGAAGCAGTTTGCGTGGTAGGTGCTTCTGTTGTTGGTGTTAGTGTTGATGGTGAAGTAGAATTAGAAGAATTGGTTGTTGGTGTGGTAGAAGAACCAGTTGTTGGTGTTAGTGTTGTTGGTGAAGTGGAAGAATCAGTCGTTGTTGTTAGTGCTGATGGCGATGGTGGAAAGGCAGACACTGATAGTGAAGCAGTTTGCGTGGTAGGTGCTTCTGTTGTTGGTGTTGGTGTTGATGGTGAAGTAGAAGAATTGGTTGTTGGTATGGTAGAAGAACCAGTTGCTGGTGTTAGTGTTGTTGGTGAAGTGGAAGAATCAGTCGTTGTTGTTAGTGCTGATGGCGATGGTGGAAAGGCAGACACTGATAGTGAAGCAGTTTGCGTGGTAGGTGCTTCTGTTGTTGGTGTTGGTGTTGATGGTGAAGTAGAAGAATTGGTTGTTGGTGTTAGTGTAGAAGAACCAGTTGTTGGTGTTAGTGTTATTGGTGAAGTGGAAGAATCAGTCGTTGTTGTTAGTGCTGATGGCGATGGTGGAAAGGCAGACACTGATAGTGAAGCAGTTTGCGTGGTAGGTGCTTCTGTTGTTGGTGTTGGTGTTGATGGTGAAGTAGAAGAATTGGTTGTTGGTATGGTAGAAGAACCAGTTGCTGGTGTTAGTGTTGTTGGTGAAGTGGAAGAATCAGTCGTTGTTGTTAGTGCTGATGGCGATGGTGGAAAGGCAGACACTGATAGTGAAGCAGTTTGCGTGGTAGGTGCTTCTGTTGTTGGTGTTGGTGTTGATGGTGAAGTAGAAGAATTGGTTGTTGGTGTTAGTGTAGAAGAACCAGTTGTTGGTGTTAGTGTTATTGGTGAAGTGGAAGAATCAGTCGTTGTTGTTAGTGCTGATGGCGATGGTGGAAAGGCAGACACTGATAGTGAAGCAGTTTGCGTGGTAGGTGCTTCTGTTGTTGGTGTTGGTGTTGATGGTGAAGTAGAAGAATTGGTTGTTGGTATGGTAGAAGAACCAGTTGCTGGTGTTAGTGTTGTTGGTGAAGTGGAAGAATCAGTCGTTGTTGTTAGTGCTGATGGCGATGGTGGAAAGGCAGACACTGATAGTGAAGCAGTTTGCGTGGTAGGTGCTTCTGTTGTTGGTGTTGGTGTTGATGGTGAAGTAGAAGAATTTGTTGTTGGTGTGGTAGAAGAACCAGTTGCTGGTGTTAGTGTTGTTGGTGAAGTGGAAGAATCAGTCGTTGTTGTTAGTGCTGATGGCGATGGTGGAAAGGCAGACACTGATAGTGAAGCAGTTTGCGTGGTAGGTGCTTCTGTTGTTGGTGTTGGTGTTGATGGTGAAGTAGAAGAATTGGTTGTTGGTGTGGTAGAAGAACCAGTTGCTGGTGTTAGTGTTGTTGGTGAAGTGGAAGAATCAGTTGTTGTTGTTAGTGCTGATGGCGATGGTGGAAAGGCAGACACTGATAGTGAAGCAGTTTGCGTGGTAGGTGCTTCTGTTGTTGGTATTAGTGTTGTTGGTGAAGTGGAAGAATTAGTTGTTGCTGTGGTAGAAGAATCAGTTGTTGTTATTAGTGTTGATGGCGATGGTGGAAAAGCAGACACTGATAGTGAAGCAGTTTGCGTGGTAGGTGCTTCTGTTGTTGGTGTTGGTGTTGATGGTGAAGTAGAAGAATTGGTTGTTGGTGTGGTAGAAGAACCAGTTGCTGGTGTTAGTGTTGTTGGTGAAGTGGAAGAATCAGTCGTTGTTGTTAGTGCTGATGGCGATGGTGGAAAGGCAGACACTGATAGTGAAGCAGTTTGCGTGGTAGGTGCTTCTGTTGTTGGTGTTGGTGTTGATGGTGAAGTAGAAGAATTGGTTGTTGGTGTTAGTGTAGAAGAACCAGTTGCTGGTGTTAGTGTTGTTGGTGAAGTGGAAGAATCAGTCGTTGTTGTTAGTGCTGATGGCGATGGTGGAAAGGCAGACACTGATAGTGAAGCAGTTTGCGTGGTAGGTGCTTCTGTTGTTGGTGTTGGTGTTGATGGTGAAGTAGAAGAATTGGTTGTTGGTGTGGTAGAAGAACCAGTTGCTGGTGTTAGTGTTGTTGGTGAAGTGGAAGAATCAGTCGTTGTTGTTAGTGCTGATGGCGATGGTGGAAAGGCAGACACTGATAGTGAAGCAGTTTGCGTGGTAGGTGCTTCTGTTGTTGGTGTTGGTGTTGATGGTGAAGTAGAAGAATTGGTTGTTGGTGTTAGTGTAGAAGAACCAGTTGTTGGTGTTGGTGTTGATGGTGAAGTAGAAGAATTGGTTGTTGGTGTGGTAGAAGAACCAGTTGTTGGTGTTAGTGTTGTTGGTGAAGTGGAAGAATCAGTCGTTGTTGTTAGTGCTGATGGCGATGGTGGAAAGGCAGACACTGATAGTGAAGCAGTTTGCGTGGTAGGTGCTTCTGTTGTTGGTGTTGGTGTTGATGGTGAAGTAGAAGAATTGGTTGTTGGTGTGGTAGAAGAACCAGTTGCTGGTGTTAGTGTTGCTGGTGAAGTGGAAGAATCAGTTGTTGTTGTTAGTGCTGATGGCGATGGTGGAAAAGCAGCCACTGGTAGAGAAGCAGATTGCGTGGTAGGTGCTTCTGTTGTTGGTGTTAGTGTTGTTGGTGAAGTGGAAGAATTGGTTGTTGGTGTGGTAGAAGAACCAGTTGTTGGTGTTAGTGTTGTTGGTGAAGTGGAAGAATCAGTTGTTGTTGTTAGTGGTGATGGCGATGGTGGAAAGGCAGACACTGGTAGTGAAGCAGATTGCGTGGTAGGTGCTTCTGTTGTTCGTATTAGTGTTGTTGGTGAAGTGGAAGAATTAGTTGTTGCTGTGGTAGAAGAATCAGTTGTTGTTATTAGTGTTGATGGCGATGGTGGAAAAGCAGACACTGGTAGAGCAGCAGATTGCGTGGTAGGTGCTTCTGTTGTTGGTGTTAGTGTTGTTGGTGAAGTGGAAGAATTGGTTGTTGGTGTGGTAGAAGAACCAGTTGTTGGTGTTAGTGTTGTTGGTGAAGTGGAAGAATCAGTTGTTGTTGTTAGTGGTGATCGCGATGGTGGAAAGGCAGACACTGATAGTGAAGCAGTTTGCGTGGTAGGTGCTTCTGTTGTTGGTGTTGGTGTTGATGGTGAAGTAGAAGAATTGGTTGTTGGTGTGGAAGAAGAACCAGTTGCTGGTGTTAGTGTTATTGGTGAAGTGGAAGAATCAGTTGTTGTTGTTAGTGCTGATGGCGATGGTGGAAAAGCAGCCACTGGTAGAGAAGCAGATTGCGTGGTAGGTGCTTCTGTTGTTGGTGTTAGTGTTGATGGTGAAGTAGAAGAATTGGTTGTTGGTGTTAGTGTTGATGGTGAAGTAGCAGAATTGGTTGTTAGTGTGGTAGAAGAACCAGTTGTTGGTGTTAGTGTTGTTGGTGAATTGGAAGAATCAGTTGTTGTTGTTAGTGCTGATGGCGATGGTGGAAAAGAAGACACCGGTAGAGAAGCAGATTGCGTGGTAGGAGCTTCTGTTGTTGGTATTAGTGTTGTTGGTGAAGTGGAAGAATTAGTTGTTGCTGTGGTAGAAGAATCAGTTGTTATTATTAGTGTTGATGGCGATGATGGAAAAGCAGACACTGGTAGTGAATCAGTTTGCGTGGTAGGTGCTTCTGTTGTTGGTGTTACTGTTGATGGTGAAGTAGAAGAATTGGTTGTTGGTGTGGTAGAAGAACCTGTTGTTGGTGTTAGTGTTGTTGGTGAAGTGGAAGAATCAGTTGTTGTTGTTAGTGCTGATGGCGATGGTGGAAAGGCAGACACCGGTAGAGAAGCAGATTGCGTGGTAGGTGCTTCTGTTGTTGGTATTAGTGTTGTTGGTGAAGTGGAAGAATTAGTTGTTGCTGTGGTAGAAGAATCAGTTGTTGTTATTAGTGTTGATGGCGATGGTGGAAAAGCAGACACTGGTAGTGAAGCAGTTTGCATGGTAGGTGCTTCTGTTGTTGGTGAAGTGGTTGTTGTTAGTAAAAATGATGAGGTTTGTAATGTAGTTGCTGGTGATAAGGTGGTTGTAGCTTCAGTCAAAGCAGCTGTGGTTGTTTGCAAAGACGATATCAACGATGAAAGAGCGTTTGGGTTTATTGGTGTGGTTAATAATGTTGGTAATGGCGTTTGCGTTTGTGTTGGCTCCGGTGGGCATGGCAAGGTACTATTAACTGAATTATTATAGAATATTATAATGTGCATTAACTGTGTTACCAAGTTGTTACATACATCTATTTATTAAGTCTCCTAAGACGCCGAGTATATCGCCTAATATAAGATTCAGGCAAACACTTACGAGATGATCAGGGTTGGTTGAGCTCGTTTCCCCTATAACGTTCAAATAGAAAACAATGTGTTATACGTTTGCTTAAATTTAAATCTTGTAATACTGCCTACCGTCACCAGCCAGATCCGCTACAACGCCCGGATCCAATGAACCCGAACTTTGGGTAGCGTTCCCTGAAATATTGGTTTGAGAAATAGAACTCTTAGCTGTTTGTCTATAAAATGTTACTCACCACCTTGATCACCAAGGAGACTACCCAGCAAATTGCGTAAGGTGCGTATAATATTACTCAGTTGAGCAGGCTCCCTAGTATTTGAATCTGCGGTGGCAGCTCTAAGAAGTTTCAAGCAACCGCTTAATAGAGGTTTCTCGACGTCATCGTAGTAATCGTAATCGGTTGATGCTTGCTCACTGCGGGTGTTATTTGCCGGTGGACTAACATTCGTCAAATTTGTACCTGGAGTTTCGCTACCCTGAGTATTACTTCTAGTATTTACTGTCAAATCAAATATACGCTATAGTTGGTTAGTTTACTTTGATTTTCAAAGACTACACTTTACCAGTTTGGGCGGCGCCGCCTAAATTATTGACTACCCCACCCAAGATTTCCAGTAGATTGGCCAATAGCCTCGTTTGACTAACTGATTGAAGAATGGTCGTCTGATCATTCCCGGAACTTTGTGCTGTACTGTTAGCTTGTCCAAACGCGCTCGGCGCTAAGATCACGACAGTAACTGCGACGAAGAGCCAAGTGATGGCGCGGCCCATTTTTGTTTCAGCTAATATAAAAATTAAAGTAGTTAGTGCCAAGTAAATAAAATTCGAATTGATTCAAAGTTCATTTAAGAAGTTTAGATAGAATTTCAAATTTTCGCAGAGCCGTTCGTATAACGTTCTGTTTAGAGCTCTTTCCGTAAAATGCAACCAATCCAACCGCAACTGGCTGGGGTATAGTGTTTTTCGGGGCGTCTAAAGCTTAAAGAACTCCCAATATATCTATGACTCGATATATGGACTTATGTATGACTTTCAGTCGCGTATTCTTAAATATTCTGTAAAAGTTTGTAGACGTCTAGCGAAACACGTTAGGTGGGAGGTCTTTTACTTAAATGTGATTCAGAAGTTTTCATAAGCTACATATGTCAATGACATATATTATATATTTTTAGTCTATGTTATTACCCAGTTCTGGAATGAGTTCCTTTCTTTATAGGTGAAAGAAGAGAGAGTGCACTGTATCAATATATTTCGTCTAGCGAGCTAATTAGGTAGATAGCTAGAAATAAATTGTGGATTACGCCGCCACTTAAGGTCTATTGTGATATTCCCTCAGTCATAAGGAATAGCAGAGGCCCAGGATACTGATAATTTCCAATATTCTGCTTAGTGCTTTTGAGGGAATATGATTTCCGATACATGGTGTTAAGGACCTTAACCTGCGTCTACAGACTGCTGTGTTATCTAGAATCAGCTGCTCGGGAGTTCCCGGCACCATGTTGCAAATTGCACAAGAGACTAGTTACTAACAGCTAGTCCGTACTCTTAATGTTCGGTTCTTTGTATCTGAATGAACCCGGTTGTCAAGTGGTTAAGGGTCATTAACTGTACAAGGGTCGTCAAACTTATTTCTGAAATACATAGTTTCTGACGTTACAACATCTTTGTACTCATAAACATACCTTGATTTAATTAACAACCCTTTCTTTATTGCCTTCAAATCAGGTCCCCACGTAAGACCAATCTTTGTTACGCGCCTGTAAATTAAAGAAAAAATACAAACGTTAAGCGGTATTACAAAAACTTTAACCTTTTTTAAAAAAGAAACATTTGGACTTGAGAAAATTTCCAACTATTTTAACACCTAAATTTTTTTTCTTTATTAAATATATACTTACGATTAGTATTCGCCTCCACCAACTAATTGCTACTGAATTAGCATTACTTAGTGTTTTTGTATTTATTTGTAATTGCGCGTAATTTGAACGCGTCAAAAATGTGCGTGCGAGTAACGGACGTGCCAATATTGCATTATTTTATTATATGAACAACAACATAATTCCTGTCAGACACAAATATGTAATGAAATTAATTGCAATAGTTAATGCGTCATTCAAACAATTTTTAGAACAGACTAAAAATAGCACAACGCATTACTACGATTTTTTGCAAGTGAATTAGTTTGCATAGTATACAAGTTAAGACCATAAACCCCACGTAATGTTGTAACTCGATAAATTTTTTAGAGGGAGAACAGTTAGTTAAGGTCTACGATGTTAATATCATCTGCGTACCACAGTACCATACTTTTAGAGTAGACAGTGTCACTGCGGTTCAGATTAGCAGGCACATATCACTTTTTCCAGCATTATATTGAAGTAGACGCACGAGAGGAAATTACCCTGTCTTAAAGCTCGTTTGGCATCGAACGGCTTTGCATACCAAATTTAGACATGGAGTCGAATAGGCAGATTCTGTCAGTGCTGCCGAAAGCGGCTTTGAAATCGACAAAAAGATCTTGGGTATCGATCTGTTTTTCAAAGGTCTTCTTTAAGACATGATTATATTACATTACATGGTAATAAACCAAGTCGGCTACGACGATGAATTTTAATTTCATAAAGTTTATGTTTGAGTTCATTAGGATTACTTAATTAACGTGAACATCAACCAATTTAATCGTAAAGAAAATTAATATTATTTTCATCACTTATTATCACTTCTTAAACATGAATGACGCAGTGATGGCTAGGCAAAACTTTCCGAGAGTTTGCTCTATCATATCTTTTTCAGAACGCTTCTTCTTCTATAAACTTTAACGAACAAATATATCGGCCATTTACATAGCTAGAAGCCAGCGCGGCTTACTTGGAAGATCTATGGTAAGTGACTGAAAATACTAATAATCTAGTAATGTACCCTCTGGTTAACCCTAAACCATATCAATATATACTCGTCTTCGACCTGTACGCGCCAGTAATGTCGCGTCCAATCCATCAGGTTTTGATTTTTCTGCAGTTTTCGAATCTAACGAAACCACCTTTTGCCTGTTCTTATAAAGTCTAAAACTTAATAAGAGAGAAACATAAGAATTTTCATTATGATGCAACTGTGGATCAGTTTACTATATTTTTTTTGTGCTTATATCCATTTTGATTATCTAAGCAGCCTTCTTTTTCGACACTGATAAAAAGTTCGTATAGCTTATGGAGCTATCTTAATGATCTTTACTCAAAGGTTGGAATAACTTTTGTAGCATCATTCTCTCAAAAATTTAGAAGTTCTACTCGGAATTTTAGTGGGAGAAATTAAACCGTCATATACTTTTGAAATCAGGAAAGTTAAGACTTATTCTTCTTATCTCTTAGCGGTAAGATATAGTAAGTTATTAATCACCGATATCGATTTCCATCGACTGTTCGGTTTTGATGCAGAACCCGGTCTCTAAACAGTAATTTTTCTTACACGTACAGCTACTTACTACTTACCTAGCTAAACAGGGTTAGATCGCTGAAATAACAGCCCTTGACCGGATAAAATCCGTGTCAATTCCAGAACCACATCTTATACACCATTGAACTCATTTTCCTATTATTTATTTATATAATTTATGAAAACGAAACAAAATACCTTGAAGAAATTCGAATTCAACGAGTTTTCCGCCTGCGTTCTTTCGATAGGAGTCCCAAGTCTTTCTGCGATAAAGTGAATAAATGAAGATTGTATAAAGTTTAATTGTATACATTTTGGACCACAGCCGTTAGACAGACTATAAAATACATATTATATTGAGTGAAAAGTGATGTAAATTGGGAAAAGCTGCAAACAGTTAAAAAGTTCCACAACTTGAGGCAAATTACAACTGCTGAAGAATTATAGTAAAATACCTGCAAACTTGCAAAGATTAAAGCCGGTGAAATACCTTCAGGTGTTGGCAAAATTTTATATTAAAGAATGTTGCTAATGAATTATACGTTCATTTTTCGACGAAATCGTGAAATGATTACAATCAAATTTGGTATCTTATTAACTTACGTATATTAAAAGTCGTAGACGCGCGTGGTGTTATTACTACTTTATCGAAATATTAAGTTAAATCTATTTAACTCAAAAGACTTATACTAGTATGTGATATAATCGTAATCAAAAGGGAAAATTTATTATATGGGTCATAAGAGAAAACGTCAACTAAAGGATGGGAAAATTCCAATTTTATTCTGGACTAATAAAAATCGTTATATGTAGTATAAAGGAGCTGGTAATATGTGAAGCGATATAGTTATTATTGAAATTCTTATATAATTTGTATTAATTTATATATATTTTATTTTATAATTTTTTGATCCGATTTTATCCAGTTTTGGAGTGACGATGTGATTTCCAGAAATAGATACCCTTTGAATTTCATTAAGCAACCCCCTAGATTGACCAATATATAATATAAAATATAATATAAAGTCAAGCAGATGCATGAAAATCCTTATATTAGGTACATAGGGACTAGGGGAAGTAACATAGTGCTCTAATTTCATCCATTTTAGGCACTTTTATTAGAAAGAGATTCCCTCTGAATTTTATTAGATTTCTTAGCAACATGTTGCGATATATAAAAGTCTTCTCTGATCGTGTTACTTCCAGTGCACTCTGTACTAAAATTTATATCTTCTTTGTAAAAAAGCTGACGTGAAAATATCGCGGCTGAGAGAGCGTAAGCTTGAGTCTAATTTTTTAGTTTCACTCACCTCTATATCTATGATATCTCTGAAGAAAAACTGCTTTGATTATAACTTGTTAAGTAATCAAACCAAACTTGTGAGTCAAAAATTGTTGTACACATAATGAAAGTTGTGTAATTTGAGTGCCATTCGGTGAATATTATGCAGTCACATTTCAAACCACCCTAATAGTTATAGAAACGCAATGTGTGCGAATATTTTCATTACCAATAAAAAATGCAATGTCACGCATGTTGTTGTTGTGTCAAATATTATTTAAACAAAATGTTATTAAGTACAAACAAACTAGCAAACATACATATTTACAGACATATATGGTAAATACAGTTAAATTTACTTAAGCAAGAATATGCATAAAAATATAAAAGAGACACGCGCCAAAGCAACGCTTTAACGGCAATTAACTAGGTTAACGGTTGTTGGGGTATTTAAGAAGGTATGTAGTTATGTATTTTATTTTGAAATGCAGAATATTCAGAATTAAAATAAATAAAAACCTCAAGTATTTATAGATTTGAAAGTTTGAAGAGAAACTCATTTCTGGCGGAAATGCGTTTGATAATTATTTGTAACCAAGACGCTAGCCAAACTAGAAAATGTGGCTCTTATAGTTTTTGAACTTCCGTTTAAAACAGAAAAGTTTTCTTGGCTTTTCTGTTGTTGTTGTGGTTGACGTACTTGTCGCAATAAACACACAACCTGTGTGATTTGTAGAACGTGGTGTTGTTGTCGTTATCGTGCATCGGTTTTTGTTGTTGTCGTGGCAGTTGTTGTTGTTATATATTATATAGGTATACATTTTTCCTTTGTAAGCTTTAGTGTTATTAATATTTTCATACCCTAAACAGGGTATATTAAGTTTGCCACGAAGTTTGTAACACCCAGAAGTAAACATTGGAGATCCTCTAAACAATATATGGTATATGAATGGTCAGCTTGACGAGCTGAGTCGATTTAGCCATGTCCGTCTGTCTGTCTGCACGTGAAGTAGTCTCTCAATTTGTGAGATATCGGTGCACACGTCCTTTTTTCACCAAGAAGCTGCTCATTTGCCGGAACTGTCGATATCGGACTACTATAGCATATAGCTGCCATACGCACTGAATGACCGGAATCAAGTGCTTGTGTGGACAGATTTTTCATTTGATGAGATATCTTCACGAAATTTAGAATTTATCTTTTGTATTTATGATGAGTATTATAGCAACGGTGCCACCGAAGCTAACGTTTTTTTGTCTTTGTTTTACATTTCTTTGTAAAGGTTAAGTGCAAAAAAAGGGTTTCTGGGAGTTAAAAAAAAATGTACTGTATCAATTGCTTTGGAATTTAAGGTATATATGTACACATTTAGTCATACTAATAGCTATTTAAAATTGTTTAAAAGCTGCCTAATTCATTCAAAATCGAAGAAATTGGGTACCATATGAATTGAAGCCAGTAGATGTCTCGCATGTCAGGAATGCTGCTTGAATCCTACAAAAAGAAATCGTTTTTGCATCGGATTGTAACTGATGATAAAAAATGAAGCCATGTCGACAATTCTAAAAGCAAAAAATTATGTTGGAACCTGGTCAACCATCCAAATCAACAGTAAAGGCAAATATACATGACGCCAAGGTATTTGGTGATGTCAGAAGAAGGGCGTGCTGTATTATGAGCTTCTAAAACAGGGAAATGATTAATGCTACCGACAACAACTTATCAAACTGAAGCGAGCGATTGCCGAAAACCATCCGGAATCTGCGACTAGACAAGACGTAATAATTTTCCATCATCGGCCTGATGTTGTAAGACCGGTTAAAACCTATTTGGAAAACAGCGGCTGAAAAGTTTTGTTTCAACCGCCCACCTTGCTCCTACTGACTACCATATGTTCCGGTCAATGTGGAACGTCCTCACTGGAGTACGCTTCACATTAGAAGAAGATATCAAAAATTGAATTGATTTATTCTTTGGCGCCGACGCAGTTCTTTTGGGATGAAATTCAGAAATTGCAAATAAAGTGAGTTGATATTATAGCTTTGGACCTGCAAGACTTTGCATACTATTATTGTTTATGTTTTTTTAAATAAACATTAAACTTTGAAAATAATAACCGTTTAAATATAGTTATAGGCCCAATATATAGATGCATATAACTTACTTTGAGAACTCTTACAGTTAAAGTTTTTTACTGTCAGTTATATATGACAGCAATAACGGTAAAAATATACAAAAACCTATAAAAGTATACCGATAATCATCTATTAAATCTTTTAACTACAGGCCACATCTCATTCTCCCTCTTTCCACGTACAAGAAAATTCGCTTTTCTTCATTAATATATAGATATATTGCAGAGCTTAAGATAACCATTTAAAGATAACACCACATAACCGCACGTCTTAAACGCATACCAAACATCGATTTGATAAGTGGCTTGTGCTGATAAAGTTGCAGAAGAACACAGCTAAGAAACAGCAAGCCAAGCTTAAGCTTCGACATACATATAAAGCAATCAGCAAGCACTTTTGAGCCATATTGTGGCCGTGAGTCGCGCGTTGTCTTGCAAGTGCGGTCTTTTTCTTTGAAGAATAAATATTAAAACAAAAATTTGTATTATCAAAAAATAAAATAATATATATTAATTTAAAAAGTTGTGGTTAAACAAAAATAAGTTTATATTAAACAGGTATTCAAACTACCACAATGCGACTCGTCATTATTTGGCTATTATTAGCCACAGGCTCCGCCCTTTTGGGCCTTATTGGAGCTAGTAGTATTGGTGCCAAACAGATAAGTGAGTGATAAATATTAATTTGGAGTAAAGGGAACAAATATATATAGCAAGAGATACAATTTAAAAAAAAAAAGTGAATTTATTTTTTTAAATAAGTAATTATACCTATAAATAAAGAAAGTTAGACTAGAGATTAAAAAAATAATAATTTTATTGTAATTTCAATTTAATAAAAAATAACATGAATATTTTAATTTGAAAAAATTAATTAGATTTTTTTTAGTAAAATATATTTTAAACTAAATTTTTTAAATTTAATTAAAATGAATTTTTCAAAATTAGTAAAATAGATGCCAAAAATTACAAAAAAAAATATTTTATTATGTTATTTAAATATTTTTTTTTTAAATAAATTTTTCATACCAGATGCCAAAAATAAAAAAAAAGTTAAAAACATTTTTTACTTGTTAATAAGTTTTCTAGATTTTAAGCAGGTTTTATGAATTTTCGGTTTGAATAAAAAAATGTTAATTTTTTTTTTAAATAAATTGTAAATAAAAATTTTAAAAATAAACAAATAAAGTAAATACCGAAAATAAACAATTAAATAAAAATTACTTATGTATTTTTTAAATTATTCTTTTTGTGAAATCTTTTTACTATTGCTTTAGTTACAAAAATATTTTTTAACACAATTTAGAGACAATTGGTTTTTTTAAAATAAATTTTAAGACATTTTATAAGATAAATCATACAAAGAAAATAATACTTCTATTAAAAAATTCGGTTCAGTTTTTTTTTAAATATAATTTATTTTTAATAATATCCTGTATTCAAATTAATTGCTAAATTTTATTTTAATTTAATAAAATAATTTCATTACATAATTAATAAATTAAACAAATTAAAGCAAATCCTTAGTTTAAAAACATTAAAATATTTGTTGTAAACGGAATGTTTTTGTAAATATTTTTTCAGTTGTACCTCTTTATAAAAAAAAAATATAACAAATTATTGTTTAAATTTTTTTTATAATAGTAACCTTCTTTTACTTTTATTTACTTTTTTAAAAATATTTTTTTTTATTATATTCAATTTTCTTTTAAATCTTTTTGTCAATATAATTAAATATTTTTCACAGTGAACTCCGGAACGCAAATCATCGGTAACAATAACGCCGTCACTAGCCTGTTGAATGTCAACCCTCAGGCGGACGTGGTCGTCAATGCGTTAAACTCAGTAACTCAAACGGCGAGTGGTACAGCCGGTGCAGGCAGAAATAACATTGGCTCAGACCAAGTTAGTAAGTAAGCTGCTACTTATAAACATAAAGAGTTGGCATTACTATAGTCTTACTTCCAAAACTTTAGAGAACACTGGCGCGCTCATTAAAGGCAGCGGTAACACCATGAGCAGTTTGTTGAATGTGAATCCTCAAGTGAATGCGGACGTCAACGCTTTAAATACAGTTGAGCAGCAAGCTACGGCTGTGACCAGGGGAATTAGCTCGTCAGAAAATAATATTGGAAGCAGACAGATACGTAAGAAAATACCTGAAGAAGAATTATACGTTGATTCATAACATAATTGATGGTTGGGATTATTTCTTATACATTTTGTTTAGTATGGGTCGTAGTCTTTCATCTGTTAGAAATACATCGCCACGAAATAATCGTACGAACTACGAAGAACGCCCTACTTGATTAGTTAGTTCTCATTAGCCTAGCAGATATTTAAGATATTACAACAAAATATTCCGATGAAACCGTAGATAGTTAGAGTTTTTAGTTTCTTGTGGATCGCTGATCCTCCAAGCTACTTCCGAACATCTGGAGAGCTTTGTGGGAACAACTAAAAAAATGTAGTTTTACATGAATTTTTTACCAATTTAGAAAAAGCTTTATTATTTAAGATCATTCAAGTTGAAGACTGTTTAGGGTTTTAACTCTCTTCAAAAACTGGCGATACTAGCGCTGAGCTTGCTTATTATGCGCTCAAAGATAGTCAAGGATTGTCTGTCTTCACTAGAAATAGAAATGGCTTCAAGCTACCTCATCCTCAGACTCGTTTGGTTGGCTGGTCATAGCTAAATCGCTGGACCTCGCGTGCGCTTAGCAGGCGCAGCGGGCCGACCCGCTCATGTGATCCGTTCGGCTTGGAATAGAATGAAGGAGATATACAGAATTACTGCCCGTAGTGGAGTTCTTTTTTCCGCAATCGTTGCTGTTCTACGTGTAGATTGTTCAATAGGCACTCATGCGGTAAAGCAAAAAATATTGCATGACGCAAATTGCCAAAGTTTTATTGAGGGAGATGAAAACATCCAGACATTTTCTCCTCCATTGTCCAGTCTTTGCAAGACTAAGTTTAAAACGTCTCGGCAGTTTTACCTTTGGCGAAACAAGAGACATAGCCGAAACTGACATTATTCATCTTAACCAATTTGTGATCGGCTCAAAGCGCTTTGTCGATTTGCGAGGGTCTTATTATCTATAATATAGGAGTTATAGGTACCATTATATTATAGATCGGCATTCCAAGATGTCTAAGTGAAATCCCAATTAGGATCTTAACCTAACCTAACTTAATCTCACCAACTTCAAAAACTTTGAAGGATTATGGTTTTATGTTGAGTTACGTGGAGTATTTTTACTTTATGCCAATACCGAAGGCTATTGTAAGCTGTCAGAAAATAATTTCTTGAAAGCTTTTTCATGTGGAAATATCTCATAACCCTCTTTCAAGTAGTAATACTCGTACATATTCGATAAGTTCAGTAATTCAACAATTTTACTCCATTTTAGTAAACTTTTCCGATAAAATGTTTTTTGGGTTATTAAATAAAAGTACATTCTTGTTTTTTCAGAATCTACAGGCGCTAATATTGTTGGTGATGGCAACACTGTTTCGAGTCTTGCCAATGTCAATCCGCAAGTGAATGCTGGTGTAAGTCTCCTGAACTCCGTTACACAAACTGTATCTGGAGTAGCTGGCGGTAGCGAAAGTGCTGGACTACTAGGCGGAGTCGGAGGTGAAGTCAATAATAACGACAATAAGCAAGTCAGTAAGTATTTATGTACAGTTGTTTTTAAAAAATAAACTAAAGTAATTCGGGCTCAATCATCCATTCACTGCCTTCCACCTCAATTTTCGCCTACACCAATATCGTGCGTACCCTTTACGGTTATGAACTCAATTAATATTTTGAAATCATTTTTCAAGTATTAGCCGATTCTCACAATATTGAATGCTATTTGATGTATTTATTCAGGCTGTTAGAGTAGAGACTTCTACTCAATTTATCTAGCTCTTCTATTAATTTCCAGTGTTCCATATTTTCTTCAGGTAATTCTGGCGCCTCTATAGTGGGTGACAAAAATGTGGTCTCCAGCTTAATCAATGTTGATCCCCAAATTGGCCTTGGCGTAAATCTCTTAAATCAAGTTACACAAACGGTTTCCGGCGCAACAGGTGGCGGTGGTGGTAGTGCTGGCGGAAAAAGTGGTGGTCTTTTGGGGGGTGTAGTTAGTAGTGTGGGAGGTGGTGCCAATAATATCAGTGGCAAACAAGTCAGTAAGTA
Organism: Bactrocera oleae; assembly: GCF_042242935.1. Lineage (NCBI taxonomy): Eukaryota > Metazoa > Arthropoda > Insecta > Diptera > Tephritidae > Bactrocera > Bactrocera oleae. The sequence goes on along the minus strand of NC_091539.1, from coordinate 12,456,589 downwards.
GTTTATTCAAACGAAAAATTTTCGTAATATAATAAATTTAATATTGTATTATTTTATATATTTATTCATAAATCTTCTGTAATTTTAGTGGCTACTGGAGCAAACATAGTGGGTAGTGGCAATCAGGTTTCAAGTTTGTTGAATCTCAATCCGCAAGTGAATCTTGATGTAAGTGCCTTAAATGACATCAAACAGGAAGCTTCTGGTGTCACGGGCGACGTAGTCAATGGAGGCACTCAATTACGTAAGTCACAAAAATTTAAGAGTTAGTAATTCCACAAACAATTTCTAATTACACTTCCTTATAGAATCCACAGGAGCTCGCATTGTCGGCGATAGCAATAGTGTGTCGAGTCTCGCGAATGTTAATCCACAAGTTAATGTTGGCGTAAACCTGTTAAATACAGTTACGAAAAGCATTTGTGGAGCTACAGGTGGAGGAGGTGCCGGTAAAAGTGCTGGACTATTAAGAGGCGTACTTAGTGGACCCGGTGAAGCAACCAACAATATTGGTGGCAAGCAAATTAGTAAGTAAATATTTAGTGCAGACACTTAAATTGTAATAAGTTTGCTCTAACTGTTTCCATTCTTTGTAGTGGACACCGGCACCAGTATCATAGGTAGTCGTAATACGGTTTCCAGTTTACTGAACCTTAATCCCCAAGTAAACGCTGATGTCAATGCCTTAAATGTCAGACAGGAAGCGGCTGGTGTGACTAGCGTAACCACTGGAACAGTCAGTTCTGGAAATAATATTGGAGGTAATCAACAACGTAATTTACAAAGATTCAAGGATTCGTAATTGCAGAAACAATTTCATAAATTCCCGGTTCCAAACAGAATCCACAGGGGCTCGCATTGTTGGCGATGGCAATACGGTTTCGAGACTGGCGAATGTCAACCCACAAATAAATGCAGGCGTAAATCTACTTAATACCGTTACCCAAGCAGTGTCCGGTGCAGCAGGCAGTGGAAATGCTGGTAACAGTGATGAACTCTTAGATGGCGCACTAGGTGGTGTTGGAGGTGCCACAAATAATATTGGAGGAAATCAAATAAGTAAGTATATAGACCAATGTAGGCTATACAAGTAGTATCATGAAGAAAGCGGCTTAATCCGTGTAAAAACTGAGTTTTTGTTTAGTGTTCTTTTCAAGCCTAAGATCTAGGCTTTCGTTGCGCTAAGGAACACCGACATGATTTCATAAAGCTCTCCTAACTGCTTATAAATATTTTAGTTGTCCACGATAGTCATTTTATACGATTTTTCTTTTTTTAGTGGACACGGGAAGCAGCATAACTGGTAGTGGAAATACCGTTAGCAGCTTATTGAATGTTAATCCTCACGTGAATGCGGATGTAAATGCTTTAAACGCTGTGAATCAGAAAGCAATTGGTATATCTGGAGGAGCTGTTAGTGGGCGTGCGGCCGGGCGAACCGGAAACAATATCGGAGGCAGCCAAGTTCGTAAGTACCAAACAGCGTTGTTGGTGCATATTCTATTTTCTAGTACATATGTTCGTTACAAATTATTGTTGATAATATCTGAAGTGTCTAAAATGTGAGTCTATTAGTTAGTTAGATACTGAGGTATAACGGCTCTCTTATTTCCTAGTGTAATAGAGTTCAGCTGTCATTTGTGGAGGCCACAGTTCGTGAAAAGCTAAATATTTAAACTTGATTTTTGTTTTGTATGAAAAAGCTTCCAAATATATACTGTAACAAGGTCGAATATATCTTTAATTAATATTTCTTAATAACCGTTTAAAATTATATCCTCAGAGCAATCTGGAACAAGTATAATAGGCCAAGGTAACACGATTTCTAGTCTTATCAACATCAGCCCACAAGTCAATGCGAATGTGAATCTGCTCAATACGGTTACACAAACCGTTTCTGGGGCCACAGGTAGTGGAGGTGCTGTTAATAGTGGTGGAATCTTAGGTGGTGTTCTTGGTGGAATCAGTGGTGCATCAAAGAATATTGATGACAGGCAAGTTAGTAAGTAGCGGATTTCATAACCATCTTGGCTTATTTTAAATGGATCTCTTACCGACTCAACTATTTATTATTAGTAGATACAGGCAGTGCCATACAAGGAAGTAACAACCAGGTTTTCAGTCTTTTAAACCTTAACCCTCAAGTGAACGCTGACGATAATGCGCTAAGGAGCTGCAGGCGGACTATATAGTGCTACAAGAACAGTTGGTGCAAAAGCAGCAGGATTAGATCAAGCTGGAAACAATATCGGAAGCAGTCAAAGTCGTAAGTAGTGAAATTTGAAGTTTGAAGACATAGCTTTGTATGACTGATTTGACAGATGCGACAGATACGACAGAAATACTGACCACATTTATTTGCTGTAGAATCCACTGGAGCTCGCATTGTGGGGGACGGCAACATGGTTTCGAGCCTCGCGAATGTAAATCTACAAGTGAACGCTGGTATAAACCTGCTAAATACAGTTTCTAGAGCCACAGGTGGAGGAAGTGGTGGTAAAAGCGGTGTATTATTAGGTGGACTCGGAGGGGCAACCCACAATATTGGTGGCAAGCACATTAGTAAGACAATTATTTGTATTCAGAAAAATTGCTTTCATTCTAACTATTTTATTATCTTTAGTGGACGCCGGCACCAGTGTTGTAGGAAGAGGCAATACGGTTTCCAGTTTACTGAACTTCAATCCCCAAGTGAACGCTGATGTCAATGCGCTAAATGCTGTTACGGAGGAAGCGACTGCTGTGGCCGGTGGTGCAGCCAAGAGCGGTAAGCCTGCTGGTGTAAGTCGCCCTGGTATTGTTGCTGGAGAAGCTGGAAATAATATTGGTGGCAGCCAACTTCGTAAGTCACAAAGATTTAAGGTTAATAATTAATAAATATATACATTTCTATTTCCGAACAGAATCCGCAGGAGCTCGCATTGTAGGCGATGACAATACGATTTCAAGTCTCGTTAGTGTAAATCCACAAGTGAATGCTGGCGTAAATATTCTCAATACTATTACACAAACCGTTTCTGGGGCCACAGGAAGTGGAGGTGCGGAGAAAGGTGGAGGACTATTGGGTGGTGTACTTGGTGGGCTCGGTGGTGGAGCTAATAATATTGGCGGCAGGCAAGTCAGTAAGTGTTCGAAGCTATGATGTAATATAATATAATACCTGCTGTTTATAAACAACTCCTTATAAACTTATCGTACGTTGATGTTTCCAGTGGATACCGGCGCTCGCATTTTAGGTGACAGCAATACTGTTTCGAGTCTCGTTAACGTGAATCCACAAGTCAACGCTGACGTAAATTTGCTAAATTCAGTTACAAAAACTGTTGCTGGCGCAACCGGTAGTGGTGATTCAGGTGGTGGCTTATTAGGCGGCTTACTCGGCGGTTTGGGCGGTGCGACCAACAATATCGCTGGCAAGCAAGCCAGTAAGTATTCTCACCTAGTAAATAGTTATGACGAGCTTTATATGATTTTTTCCATATTTTAGTGGATACTGGGAACAGCATAATTAGCAGTGGGAATACCGTTAGCAGCTTACTAAATGTTAACCCGCAAGTGAATGCCGATGTAAACGCCTTGAATTTGGTGAACCAGCAAGCCCGTGGCGTACAAGGCGTTGGAATCGGTGATGCCAGTTCTGCTAGTGGTGTTCAACCTCGTAAGTTTGTTTTGTTGCTGCCATAGAATTATTTAAATTTTCCTGAACTTTTAGCAATTGCAGGCAGACCCGTACGGCCGGGAGGCGCTGGAGCATCTGGCAATAGTATTGGTGGAAGTCAAACACGTAAGTGAATGTGGATCTTATTTACTTGCAATTAGTTTAGACCTTTGTGGCATCAGTGGTAAGCTTCTGCATTTGATTTATAGAAAGCAGCGAAACTGTGATTCAGGGCTCTGGCAACGAGGTATTCACCTTGGCCGACGTGGCGCCACAAATTGGTCTCAACATAGACTTGCTTAATGCAGTGACGCAAACCGGTGCAGGAGGTGAAAACGGCGGCGGTGGTTTACTTGGTGGTTTACTGGGTGATGGCGGCAGTGGCAGTAATATTGGCAGTAGACAGCAAAGTATGAGTTTTGGTTGTAGAAAAATTAATTATAAACAATAAGCTTACATTTTACTCCCACTTAGTCAATGATGCTACCGTTATTCGTGGTGACAACAATACGGTAACCACTTTGGCCAAAGTAAAACCACAAGTGGGTGTAAATTTGCAAGTGCTCAATCAAGTCGAGCAGCTTACCGGTCTTGTAGGCGACATTTTGCAAGAGCCATCTAGTGTGACGAATATATTGTTGCCGGGTGCGAATGGTGAAATCGACTGTGTTGACAGTAATATCGACAATGTGCAGGAGCGTAAGTATTGTTGGCACTATTCCAATAGTGGTCAAATATTCCTAATACTTCTATTATTTAATACTTTTTTAGGCATATCCGGCGCAGATATTGTTGGCGACAATAATGAAGTCTTCACTGGTGTCGACTTAAGTCCACAAATTAATGCCGATCTGAATATCTTAAATAGTGTAAGGCAAAGGGTACATTGTAAGCCGAAAGTTAAAACAACAACCCCGCCTCCAACAGAATCACCGACAGTGCCAACTTTACCTAAGAGCCTACCTCCAACTCTTCCACAAACTTTGCGGCCAACTTTTTCTCCAATACTTCCACCAACTTTACCCCCTACACTCCCTCCAACTTTGGCACCCACTCTACCACCAACTTTCCGTCCAACTCTCCCTGCGACTTTACCTCCTACTCAACCACAGACCTTGCCACCAACATTGCCGCCCACGCAACCACCGACATTACTACCATATCCTCCATTGCCTCCGTATCCTAAATATCCACCTTATCCCCCATATCCAGAGTATCCTACATATCCACCTTCACAGGTGCCTTCCTATGTGCCACATGTACCAAAAGTACCACCACCAGCAGAAATTACAATTGTACAACCAAAAATACCGTCAACTAATTGTTATGAAATAACCGAACTTGATTTTGACGGCACGAACGGAAAATCGAGCGTAGTTTGTGTGCCAAAGCCAACAGATTCACCCCATAATTCTTCCCCCCAAATATTAGTTTTACCTCCGGCAGTACCACATCTAGCTCTAAGAACACGTTGCTTTCGGCGTCGTTGCAATAAGTGGAACACATCGAAAGATGAGAAGGAGTGTTGTAGTGAAAACTCTCATCATCACGCTGCAGTAGTTGCTCCAGCACCGACTCAAAATCAACATTCACCACAGCAATCACAGGCAGCGCATTACGTGCAATCAGAGCAATCTGTGCAGATAAGATCCGATCGCTTCAATCCTTAAAAAATATTAAAAATAATGTAGACACTCTTTGATAATAAAGACCGACTTGTAAAAAAGCGGAAAGATTTTTCTTAACTAACTTAAAACTAAAAAATTAGGGGAGTTTTTGGTTGTTAATCCCTGCAAGAAACAATTATAATCGCCTGCTCCTAGAAGAATATACTCGCTTTTGGCTCGGTTTCTTAACGAGTCCGAGTTCATTTATTGATATATGACTACGAGATCACTTTCGGTAGGTGGTCTTGTCTAATGATTTATGAAAAGTGGAACATTTTATCAATATTCTTCTCTATTAATAAAAAATTATATAGAGGAACTGGATTTCTAGGATTTCAGGCACCGTTGAGAACTACTACTACAATGTCTCTATCTAAACTGCTACTCTATCATCATAGCTTGAACGAAGCGAAATTAATATAAATTTAAGAAGCTTAAGCTCGCTGGAACCAGTTAGGTTAAATTCTTAACATATCCCTTAAACTTACTTCATATATATTTAATATGGATTAACCGTGTTCCTTACTTGGGATAAATTCATTTGAATTTTACCAAAGTCCGACAACTTTTTTGCGGCCGAATACTTTTTTTGGTGGCAGAAACTCATTTTTCGGTCGACGAAAACATTTCATTGCGAAATCTAGACTGCTGACTCTAACAAAGAACTTAAACAGAAGGAACCTAAAATTATAAATTCAGTAGAAAATATCGCAAAAGTCACTAGTACTCGGTAGAACATTGTTCTCAAATCTACGAATTAATTGCCGACAAGAGAAGAAACTTTGTCGTAATGAGACTCTTATTATACCCTGAACAGATTGTATTAAGTTTACTACGAAGTTAGTAACACCCAAAAGGAAACATCTGAGACCCTATAAGGTATATATATAAATCACCAACGTGATGAACTTAAGTCAGTAAACACGCGAACTAGTATCTCAGTTTTTGAGATATCGACGAATAACGAAATTTTGTACACGTCTTTTTCTCCTCAGGAATCTGCTCATTTGTCGGAGCCGCCCATATCAAACTAACTTTTAAAAATCAAGTTATTGTATATAAAACTGTTTTATTTGACAAAATATCTTTATTAACTTTGGCACAGACCTACAAACGCTAGAAGACCAAACGAGATCAAATCATCTGCTGTTACATATAGTGTTTCTTGTTATTTCTTTTTGCAACGTAGGACTTCTACAAGGTTGTAACAAAATTTCTTAATTTTGGTCGACCGCGAGTGCTACTTATTCTAGTCAAGCTCGCGTGTAATGTTGTTTGGATTTTATTCAGATTCAATCCCACTTTTTGAGCTTTATTTGCTACAGTACTGGTACCTCTTCTACATGTATTAAACTCAATAACCCTTGTTTGTTTATAGTTTTGGGACAAACTATTTTGCAGATAATTCGTAAGTACTTGTTGGCATATTCAGAGAGAGATTGTGAGCTTTGCTCCTCCGTCAGTTCTTATAATGCTTTCGAGGTAGCAGAAGCTGTCGACGAAGTCGATTTTATTATTGTCAGTATTTTCTGGCTTCTACTAGAGTGATTGACTCTCATGATCTTTGGTTTTGCGATGTTTATCTCAAGTCGGCGCTGATACCTTATGCTATTATATTAAAGGGAAGATGTGTATTTAAACGAGGTAAAAGTAATTATTATATAAAACCCATTTATTAATATTAGTGAATTACTACTTCAAAACTACTATATTTTATTGCATAAGAGCATATTCTTAGTGTCACGTTCGCCACAGTTTGTACATTGCAACACACTCCAATAAAAGTTCGCACAGATTGTGAATAAAAATTAATATTTTATTTTATTAATAGTCAAAACAGAGTAGGGCGCATAGCCGAGCGTAATACGCAAGGAATGATTCATAATCATAAGCATTGAAACAGTAGCACGACAGAGACTTTGTGTCTACTTTAAAGGTTTCCTCAATAACTCATTGTGTTAAGTCTAGAATACGTCTATGGAGTTAGATTTTTTGAATCCCATATGCCATAACCTTAATCTTATGCACTCAATTTATTCGAGTCATCTTTATATATGTCCGCAAGCGCTGGAATATTTCAGAGCGTATTTTTTGCAATATAACGGTGATTTCACTTCGACGGCTCAGAACACCGGTCCGTTGTGGTACCTAAAAGTGCTAAAAAATGTATCATGAAGTCTCTCATAAATCGATGAAGCGCTTTGAGCCGATCACAAATTTATTGAAGCGGCTAAAGTCAGTTTCGGCTATGTCTATTGGTTTGTGGAAAGTACGACCGCCGAAAAATTTCGCTCTCAGTCTTGTAAAAGCTGAACAACGAAGAAGAAAATGCCAGGATGTTTACACTTTAGCTTGTTCTCTAGAACTTTGACAGTTTGCGTCCGACTGGATTCTTAGCCTTATAGCATGAATGCTTATTAGACAATGTCCAGTATGAACTTCTACGATTGCGGTAAAATAAACTTTGCTAAGGGCGACAGTTTAGTAAATCTCCTTCGTTCTACTCTAGGTCAGAGGGATCTCACAGTCATGCACAGGATGATTGTTGACCAACGCCTGCTAAGGGCACGCGAGGTTCATATGTCCAGTGTATGATGACAACGGGAATCCAACTCGTTCCCATTCCGATGTTATTAGTAAGGGTGCCCCATTTTGGTAGCTCATCGGCTATACAGTTCCCAGTGTTTCCGCTATGACCAGGCTCCAAAACGAGTCGGATAATGAAGTAGCTTGATGATAAAGCTTGTGAGGTTAGCCATTCCTTGACTAACTTTGAGGCGTCTCACCTCCCTGAAAGAAGCTGCACTTCGGAGCAGTATGTCTACTGCTAATAGCAGGTACTTTTGCTAGAAATAGTCCGTTAGCCTAAAGTTAAGCTCTATACAGAAATCTTCCTCTTCAGCCTTCTTTCCTAGCTTCAATCTATTTGTGAAAAAGCTCACTGTGACTTTGCACCAGCGACTTCTCCCCATCCACATATCCCTCGTTGGTACGTGGCCGTAGAAACAGATACCAGGAGTAGCCTCTGCGATGCAGTGGTCCAAGTTGTGTCAGTGATGCAATGATGTTTCTCTGAGCCTTAGAGCGGCCTTTGCAGTAATGTATCTGCCATAAATATCCTATCGAATCTATTTAGCGTAGAAAACTTACTTAATCATTTCTGTAGTCGGTTTTACCAGAAAGCTTCACAATTTTGGGTCTTTCACGATCTTATTTATATTAGTCTTGCCTACCAAGAAAAAAACCGCAGTTAGAAATAAGTTTTTCTTTAATTTTCAGTCTGCTATGAAGTCGGTATTGTATAATAATAAAATTACGTGATATTTAGACTTTGGTGTTATAATATATATATATATATGAGGCTGATTGCTCGCAACACTCTCTGTTTTTTTGACATTATTAGATGCTCAACAGCTACTTTAAGAAAAAATTACGATTTTATTGATTCGGACGAAAAATTTTAAAATATAAAGAACAGGTTCGCCTATGTTGAACTTTTTTCAAACTTAAACAAATTCGATGTGTTGAATTCCTCTTATATTTGTACAATACTATTATATATTTTCTATTGTTTAATAACGCATATGATGCTGCCATAGACTTTATTAAATATGCACAACTATTTTTTTATTAGCACGTTCGCAGCTTAAAAATACGGAAATACAAGAAGGGCGATAGTAAATATAAACATTTATTTGAAATTATGAAAATTCAGTGAACAGTTATGCACGCAGTCGTGCAGTGTACACACGTAAGTGACTAAAAATCATTAGAAGAGAAAAATTTTTAAACGAGCTGATTTGTTTCTTTGTGTCCAAATAAAGCTCAAGTGAATAAATAGACCGAGAACTGCAAGGTGGCACGTCTCGCAAATATTTGGTACAGACGAGGTTTTAGTGCTAAAAAAATGCTTTGAAATACAAAAACAATCTAAAAGTGTAAACAAAATGATTTTGTACAACGAGAGATACCTTCAAAATAACATTTGATATTTTAAAGAGATTAGACGACGCACAATTTCAATGTAAAAGGCTCCAAGCTTTCCAACAGATTATTACAATAGACATACGACTGCAGAAATAATAAGGTTAAGCCAAATTCTACACCAGGGTACTCGTGTTTCTGCAAAGGATTATCTACAATATATAAAAAAATCTTCTTGGTATACTTGTCTCCCTTAACTTTAATACATTTATTCCAGTGATCCTCTAATAATTTTTTGCCATCCCTATAATAACTTTCCGGAAGCTCTGAAAAATACTCGTCACGGCTATAATAGACTTCTTCATTTAACGAAAAACGATTTCCACGAAGTAATTGTTTAAGGTTTCTCTATGGCATTAGCAATTTCAAGCTTAGTCAAACTTGAATTTTAACTAACAATATTATGAACTTGCTCAATGATTTCTGGTGTGGTTACGGTTTTTGGTCGTCCTTCGCGTGGATTGTCTTCAAGCCTACTACGACCACGTTTATAATTGTTCATAAATTTCCTATGCTTTTAAACCTTTTAAAACAAAGAATCTAATCACTGCGCGATATTAAATTTTTTCCATATAAAATAATAAAAAAATACTCTGACACGTCAACTTCAAATTGCTTGTAAACAAAGAATTAATTGACGGAATGACTTGTAACTTTGCATGTGTTCTCACAACAGATGTACCAACTTGAAAGAACTTGCTGCTGGTAGTGCTATTTCTTGGTGAAACCAACCAACCTGTACTTGGATTATCTGAGAGCTTCCATCATCCAAACGAATCAACTAGTAATCTGAATTTTGTGGTATGCTCATGTTTTGTTGATATATAAGGCTTGGCCCATGGTTAGAAGTGTCCTGTTTGCAAATGATCTCCGCTTTCTTGTCGAATGAGAAAGCAGCAGCTGAGCTATTCAGTTAAGTTCACTATTAAAGTTTAACTGAATAACTCATATTTATTTCCAACTCTATTTCATTATGCCAATCTGTTGCTTTATACCAGTTGTTTTTTCGATTCGGCAAAATTTGGTGAAATCAAGACAGCTTATAAATTCTAAGCAGAGCCATGTGGAATGCTGAGAAGTTTAGTAGTGGCATATTAGATTAAGATCTACTTTAAGAGCTGCTTATACCAGAAAACGTCTGAAGAATATGCGAAATTAAGGGAATATAAGAATCAATAAAGATAGCTTATAGTGAGTGGCCTAAAAGGGACTTCTTCTGTACACAAGGATTCTGAAAAGCCAAATTAAAACAACTTATTTCTTTAATTAATTTGTAAGATGTAGTATATTTCTAAAATATTAAAGCGTTAACCGTAACACGCAAACAATACAGTTATGAGATCCGAGGCCAGTTGGCTGCTACTGGCCATCGCAATTTTGGTCTGCTATGGCACCAATTTCGTTAAAGCTGAAGAAAGATTTCTACAATTGGAAATAAGAACTAATTCAAATAATGATATTCTGGCTGCAAGCTACCAAAATATAACCAACTCTCCAGCACTTGAATCCAGAACCCGTAACAGCAGCTCAAGTCAGAGGCGTAAGTATAAAAAAAAGAATAATTATTGAACCTTGATGGCCAATAATAACTTTCTGTACTCGTATATAATACTTGCAGTACTTAATCCGAAAAAGGCTAGAAGCGACTACGCCATATATTTTTCCAAAAGTATACCCAAACTCGAAGCATATACGTCTCATCTTAAGATAGCACAACAGCCCCTAACTGGTCAACGAACGATTAGGTCTGTAACTAATACACCAAACAGTACGAAAAAATTAAAAAAAAGTATGTATTTGAAAATTCACATTAAATAACAATATTTGATCAAACATATTGAAAACTTTCTTCACAATTCAAAGGTCATCGTAAAAGAATAAGAAATGGTCAAACTTTCATTATTCCTGGCGAGGCGCCCACTGATGAAGTTATATTAACGAAATCAACAACTTCATCAATGATCACCATATCACCGAAAATTCCACCAGCTACACAACTTACTATACCACCATGTGCACCAGCCATCGTACCAACAACAGTGTCACCGATTGCAAAACCAACTGCAACATCAACATTAGCACCTACTGAACCAACCACTGTATCACCAACTTTAGCACTTACGTTGCCACCAACTTCACCACCTACAGTGCGATCAACTGCTACACCTACCACTGTATCACCAACAGCTGCACCAACTGCTGCATCAAACACTGTGCCACCAACTGTAGCACCTACCGAACAAACTACTGTATCACCAACTTCAACACCTACTGTGCCACCAACTGCTGCACCTACCATTGTACCACCAACTGCTGCATCAAACACTGTAATAACAACTTCACCACCTACTGTGCCAACAACTGCTGCACCAACTGTAGCACCTACCGAACCAACCACTGTACCAACAACTTCACCACCTACTATGTCACCAAATGCTGCACCAACTGCTGTATCAACTGCTCCCCCAACTTCAGCACCAACTGCTGCACCTACTGAACCACCTATTTCCACACCCACTGTTCCTCCTACTATATCTCCAACTGTTCGTCCGACAATTCTTCCTTGTCCACCTCACCCACTCTACGTAAAGTATCCTCCATATCATATAGCCCCTCCACGATCTTCCTATGTGTACTCTCGACCTAAAGTTCCTCATAGTTATCCATCGGTGGCCCATTACACCAGAGCTTCAGCGCCTAATAATTGTATACGAATAAGCGATAATGGATTGGCTGGAAGTAGAAGAAGTACTCGTATAGTATGTTTTCCGCGGCAAACAGCTCCAGCAAGGATTATAACACCGCGCATAGTTCACCCACCGAAACCACTTCCAGCAACGTACGCAGCACAGCGTTGCAATGGGCGTCTTTGCAATAGAAAAGAAACACCTAAACGTAATGGTTGCTGCGTTGGAAAGAATGTTTATGCCAGGAAGCCAGTGCATTACCCAGCACCAAGCCATAAATTCTTATCGCGTGCATCGATTCGTCGGCCAATAATTTATGGATAATTAGGTGTCTTTAACATAGCGTATTATATTGTAGCTTAGATAAGAGATAGCTATTTTTTTAAGAATTGTAATTGTATTTTAAACTAAAAAATTTATTAAAATTGTTATGCAAGTTTGACTAAGTATTTTGCAAACCTACGTTCCTACTTTGTCATGTGGGAAGCTTTAAGCGAGCCTAAAGCTCGGAAAATCTTAAGAAGTATATTTTGACTATTTGAAATACATTCGAATTAACATCGTTACATGACGACCGCTATTGGAAACCACTTTTTAAATGTTTATTGACTTAGAACTTAACACCGGCTACAAGACCATTGTACTCACTTCGGATGGAATGGTAGACACTAAATCACAAAATATAGTGCTGTTTTTAAGCACAGCCGTGCATAACTTACAAAGACAGTAATGTTTTAGAAGTTATTGGAATTTTTAAAATAATAGTATAAAGTAGATTAGAACAGAGCTTGTACTTTAGACTTAGCCTTAGTAAACTGCAATTTTTACCACTCTATTGGTATTACGATGAAACTTGACGATTCTTTCATCGACTATAGACCCCAACTTTTTCGACTGGTTAGATTTAAGACTCCTGTCGACTATTCGAAAAAGGTTTTTTAACCGTTTTTGTCCCGTCAGACAATATCAAACCATTCCGTATCATTCTGACAAGAATAATCTCATATAAAACCCTCAAGAAGCAACGCACCCTTAAGTAAATCACGTCAAGAAATGCACTCTTTGTTAACTAAAAATTACTGAAGGCGATTTTTTCTGTGGAACATTTAATATGGATTACAAGAACAAATACAAGAACCTCACTTTGGCCAAAATAGAATATTGGCGTTCTCTGTCATAAATTTTTCTATATTTACAGTTAGCAGTGCCTTTTATGAAAACAAATGCAATTTCCATAATAAAGGTATCACTTTCCAGGTTCTCTCACACTATGTCTTTTTCATATTACCCAAAAATGTAATGAAAATTTTTGGAGGTGAATAAATAGCACTGAGTCGATGTTTTATCGTACCGTACTCAATGAGATTGTATGTATATTTCAAAAAGTAAAATTAGGTACTACTTAGGTAAAAAGTGTTGCCGACTATATCTCCAGGTTTACTTAAATACAATTTATCTTTCTATAAGCACCGAACCTACAAAAGCAAGTACGGTGAAATATTTAATGATCTTGAAAATATTTTTAATAAAAAGAGTAGAGTATTTTCTGGAGTAATAGTAAAATATATCGATTTCGGGACTCTAACTCGTTTACAATAGTTATCTCAAATTATTTCAGTATTGTCTACGACAACCATTGAAAAAGAGGTGATAGATCATACCCATATTTGGTATGTCAGTCATATGTCTTGATTTGTAGAATTTTAACCTGCTCCAGAATGTAATTGAGCGAATGTCATCTATGTTGCTCCAGGTAGATTAGAATAGAGGTATGCATCAGGTAACTTGAACCCTTTATGGATGATCATGGTTTGACTGCCAGAACGACAATCACGGTAAGATATGGAATCGGTTCTCGCTCTGTCTGAGCGAAAAAGTTCTATGATATTCCAATACAAACCGGGTAGGCAGTTACCTTTGATCTCTCTTTTATTGTGAAGATTTAAGATACTGATGATGGGTGTATTGAGGAGTTTGATCATTCGTTGTTCGGATCAAAATTAATGAAAAAATACTTAGCTTAACTAACACTAGAAATGCATTTTTTTTTAAATTTTTTTTTTAGATTTCATATAAATTTTGTACATATTTATTAATTAGTTATTAAAAACAATTAAGGTTACGGTCAAGAATTTTTAATATCTACACATGTATGAATACTTTATATAGATTTCTAGTTTCACCAAAAAACGTAATTTTTTTCCAATTAATTGTAATTTCTCAGTTAATAGTTTAACAAAATATTTTAGCACATAATTTTTTATTATTTTACAGTTACGTGTATCAATATAAGCACGTTCGACAATTGTACGCACATTTTTCAACGTGCTGCGAGGTACGCGCGTATTTATAAATTTAAGCAGTCGAACCCACTGACTGCCAGTTTAAAAAAAATTTGTTCGTGAGGCTAATCGAAATAATTGAGGCTCCAGTTCAGTGCGCTTGTAAGCTTTGAGGATAATTTGTGATTGCAAAGGGTCGAAACAGAAAACGAAATAGGTGGTTGAGGTAAGCATCAGGAGTCAAATATTAATCCAGATTGCTTCCTGATTAAGCAGACCCAATGCCTTTGGAACTAAATTATCCTTTAAATGTACAGTAATAATCTTAATATTATCCTGCCGTTTTTAAGACCTGGGGTTGACGAATCTTCAAAAAGGTTTTTTTTTCATACAAAAACTGAACATCTCCGTTTATCGAAGAACCAATACTGTTGAAAGGTATTTTTGAAATTCGAGCTCCAGATCCACGCTCTTTACACAGACCGCGATAATGGTTGTCAAAGTAGTTATACTATAAAAATCTTGCGCTGATAAACCAAGCTAAAGAAAAAGAGTATAAACACTTTTCCCTATCAAGTTGCTTTTATATATTTTCAGAGAAAACAATTCTAAAAAAGTAAGAGCTGTGATGGGATCTGACACTATAAGACTGTTGGTGGCAACACTCCTCCTTTTACATTCCAGTGAAGCACATCCATTCCAAACAGAGCAGATTGGTAATTGTGAAAATCATTTACTATTCGATTTAGTTTTCGAGTTTTCGTAAAATATTAATTCAATAAAAACTACAAATTCTCAGCGCTTAATGAGCCAAACATCATAAGCAACAATAATCCGCCTACCAATGAATTTGATGTCCGACCTATTGGACTGCTGAGCAAAATATTGAAAACCAGTGCCTGGAGACATAACAGTACGTATTACGTTATATAGCAATATGTTTGTGATTATGATAAAACCACAGCGGTTATCTATAATTCTCCAGGAGATGTCAGCCATACTACTAATTACTGGCATCAAAGTCCTTTCTGGAGTACTTTGCTGACATTGACAAACGTACGTAAAAATATACGCAGAGCAAGATCTACTTCCGCACGTAAGTGAAATTAGAATTTAAACAACCGGAAAAAAATAAATTCTGATTCTTTATTTTCTCAAATTGTAATTGTGTACATACTTAACGAATTATGCATTAAAGGAAGAAAAGTTCAGATCTTCGTCATACCTTCGGCGGCTCCGGAATTAGATTTAGGAATCACAGATCCAACAACGCAACCTCCAACAACTTTAGCATCAACGACAGTACCACCAACAGATCCAAGTATAGCATTAACAGATCCTACGCTAGTACAAACAACACAACTTACAACAACTTTAGAACCAACGACTGTACTACCAACAGATCCAACGACAGTCCCAATAATACAACCTTCAACAACTTTAGAACCAACGACTGTACGACCAACAGATCCAACGACTGTACAACCGACATACTCAACGAAAGGACCAACAACACAACCTTCAACAACTTTAGAACCAACGACTGTAACACCAACAGAGCCAACGACAGGACCAACAACACAACCTACAACCACTCTAGCCTCAACGACTGCATCACCAACTGACCTAACGACAGTACCAATATTACAATCAACAGCAATTTTAGCACTAACGGCTGTACCAGCAACAGATCCAACGATAGTACCAACAATACTACCTTCATTAACTTCAGAACCAACGACTGTAACACCAACAGATCCAACAAGTGTAATATCAACAGATCCAACGACTGTACAACCAACAGACTCAACAACGGGATCAACAACACAACCTACTACAACTTTAGATCCAACGACTGTACCAACAACACAATCTTCAACAAATTCAGAATCAACGACTGTAACACCAACAGATCCAACGACAGGATCAACAACACAACCTTCAACCACTTTAGCTTCAACGACTGCATCACCAACTTATCTAACGACAGTACCAATATTACAATCAACAGCAATTTTAGCACAAACGGCTGTACCAGCAACAGATCCAACGACAGTACCAACAATACTACCTTCAACAACTTTAGATACAACCACTGTAACACCAACAGATCCAACAACACAACCTTCAACAACTTCAGAACTAACGTCTGTAACACCAACAGACCTAACGACTGTGCCCACAATACAACCTTCAACAACTTCAGATCCAACGACTGTACAACCAACAAATTCAACAACAGGACCAACAACACAACCTGCTACAACTTTAGATCCAACGACTGTAACACCAACAGAGCCAACGACAGGATCAACAACACAACCTACAACCACTCTAGCCTCAACGACTGCATCACCAACTGATCTAACGACAGTACCAATATTACAATCAACAGCAATTTTAGCACTAACGGCTGTACCAGCAACAGATCCAACGACAGTACCTACAATACTACCTTCAACAACTTTAGATACAACCACCGTAACACCAACAGATCCAACGACAGTAACAACAATACTACCTTCAACAACTTCAGAACAAACGACTGTAACACCAACAGATCCAACAACTGTAATATCAACAGATCCAACGACTGTACAACCAACATACTCAACAACGGGACCAACAACACAACCTACTACAACTTTAGATCCAACGACTGTACCAACAACACAATCTTCAACAAATTCAGAATTAACGACTGTAACACCAACAGATCCAACGACAGGATCAACAACACAACCTTCAACCACTTTAGCCTCAACGACTGCATCACCAACTGATCTAACGACAGTACCAGTATTACAATCAACAGCAATTTTAGCACTAACAGCTGTACCAGCAACAGATCCAACGACTATTCCTACAACACTACCTTCAACAACTTCAGAACCAACGACTGTAATACCAACAGATCCAACGACAGGATCAACAACAGATCCAACAACAGTACCAACAACACAACCTTCAACAACTTCAGAACCAACGACTGTAACACCAACAGATCCAACGACAGGATCAACAACAGATCCAACAACAGTACCAACAACACAACCTTCAACAACTTCACAACTAACGACTGTAATACCAACAGATCTAACGACTGTGCCAACAATACAACCTTCAACAACTTCAGATCCAACGACTGTACAACCAACAGATTCAACAACAGGACCAACAACACAACCTGCTACAACTTTAGATCCAACGACTGTAACACCAACAGATCTAACGACAGGATCAACAACACAACCTTCAACCACTTTAGCCTCAACGACTGCATCACCAACTGATCTATCGACAGTACCAGGATTACAATCAACAGCAATTTTAGCACTAACAGCTGTACCAGCAACAGATCCAACGACTATTCCTACAACACTACCTTCAACAACTTCAGAACCAACGACTGTAACACCAACAGATCCAACGACAGGATCAACAACAGATCCAACAACAGTACCAACAACACAACCTTCAACAACTTCCGAACTAACGACTGTAACACCAACAGATCCAACGACAGGATCAACAACAGTACCAACAACACAACCTTCAACAACTTCACAACTAACGAATGTAACACCAACAGATCTAACGACTGTGCCAACAATACAACCTTCAACAACTTCAGATCCAACGACTGTACAACCAACAGATTCAACAACAGGACCAACAACACAATCTGCTACAACTTTAGATCCAACGACTGTAATACCAACAGATCTAACGACAGGATCAACAACACAACCTTCAACCACTTTAGACTCAACGACTGCATCACCAACTGATCTATCGACAGTACCAGTATTACAATCAACAGCAATTTTAGCACTAACAGCTGTACCAGCAACAGATCCAATGACTATTCCTACAACACTACCTTCAACAACTTCAGAACCAACGACTGTAACACCAACAGATCCAACGACAGGATCAACAACAGATCCGACAACAGTACCAACAACACAACCTTCAACAACTTCAGAACCAACGACTGTAACACCAACAGATCCAACAACTGTAATATCAACAGATCCAACGACTGTACAACCAACAGACTCAACAACGGGACCAACAACACAACCTACTACAACTTTAGATCCAACGACTGTAACACCAACAGATCTAACGACAGGATCAACAACACAACCTTCAACCACTTTAGCTTCAACGACTGCATCACCAACTGATCTAACGACAGTACCAGTATTACATTCAACAGCAATTTTAGCACTAACAGCTGTACCAGCAACAGATCCAACGACTATTCCTACAACACTACCTTCAACAACTTCAGAACCAACGACTGTAACACCAACAGATCCAACGACAGGATCAACAACAGATCCAATAACAGTACCAACAACACAACCTTCAACAACTTCAGAACCAACGACTGTAACACCAACAGATCCAACGACAGGATCAACAACAGATCCAATAACAGTACCAACAACACAACCTTCAACAACTTCAGAACCAACGACTGTAACACCAACAGATCCAACGACAGGATCAACAACAGATCCAACAACAGTACCAACAACACAACCTTCAACAACTTCAGAACCAACGACTGTAACACCAACAGATCCAACAACTGTAATATCAACAGATCCAACGACTGTACAACCAACTGACTCAACAACGGGACCAACAACACAACCTACTACAACTTTAGATCCAACGACTGTAACACCAACAGATCTAACGACAGGATCAACAACAGATCCAATAACAGTACCAACAACACAACCTTCAACAACTTTAGATCCAACGACTGTAACACCAACATATCTAACGACAGGATCAACAACACAACCTTCAACCACTCTAGCCTCAACGACTGCATCACCAACTGATCTAACGACAGTACCAATATTACAATCAACGGCAATTGTAGCGCTAACGGCTGTACCGGCAACTGATCCAACGACTATTCCTACAACACTACCTTCAACAACTTCAGAACCAACGACTGTAACACCAACAGATCCAACGACAGGATCAACAACAGATCCAACAACAGTACCAACAACACAACCTTCAACAACTTCAGAACCAACGACTGTAACACCAACAGATCCAACAACTGTAATATCAACAGATCCAACGACTGTACAACCAACTGACTCAACAACAGTACCAACAACACAACCTTCAACAACTTCAGAACCAACGACTGTAACACCAACAGATCCAACGACAGGATCAACAACAGATCCAACAACAGTACCAACAACACAACCTTCAACAACTTTAGATCCAACGACTGTAACACCAACAGATCTAACGACAGGATCAACAACACAACCTTCAACCACTCTAGCCTCAACGACTGCATCACCAACTGATCTAACGACAGTACCAATATTACAATCAACGGCAATTGTAGCGCTAACGGCTGTACCGGCAACTGATCCAACGACTATTCCTACAACACTACCTTCAACAACTTCAGAACCAACGACTGTAACACCAACAGATCCAACGACAGGATCAACAACAGATCCAATAACAGTACCAACAACACAACCTTCAACAACTTCAGAACCAACGACTGTAACACCAACAGATCCAACGACAGGATCAACAACAGATCCAACAACAGTACCAACAACACAACCTTCAACAACTTCAGAACCAACGACTGTAACACCAACAGATCCAACAACTGTAATATCAACAGATCCAACGACTGTACAACCAACTGACTCAACAACGGGACCAACAACACAACCTACTACAACTTTAGATCCAACGACTGTAACACCAACAGATCTAACGACAGGATCAACAACACAACCTTCAACCGCTTTAGCTTCAACGACTGCATCACCAACTGATCTAACGACAGTACCAGTATTACATTCAACAGCAATTTTAGCACTAACAGCTGTACCAGCAACAGATCCAACGACTATTCCTACAACACTACCTTCAACAACTTCAGAACCAAGGACTGTAACACCAACAGATCCAACGACAGTACCTTCAACAACTTTAAATACAACCACTGCAACACCAACAGATCTAACAACACAACCTTCAACAACTTCAGAACCAACGACTGTAACACCAACAGATCCAACGACAGGATCAACGACAGATCCAATAACAGTACCAACAACACAACCTTCAACAACTTCAGAACCAACGACTGTAACACCAACAGATCCAACGACAGGATCAACAACAGATCCAATAACAGTACCAACAACACAACCTTCAACAACTTCAGAACCAACGACTGTAACACCAACAGATCTAACGACAGTACCAGCAACAGATCCAACGACAGTACCTTCAACAACTTTAAATACAACCACTGCAACACCAACAGATCTAACAACACAACCTTCAACAACTTCACAACCAACGACTGTAACACCAACAGATCCAACGACTGTACAACCAACAGATTTAACAACAGGATCAACAACACAACCTTCAACCACTTTAGCCTCAACGACGGCATCACCAACTGATCTAACGACAGTACCAATATTACAATCAACGGCAATTGTAGCGCTAACGGCTGTACCGGCAACTGATCCAACAACACAACCTACGACAACTTTAGCGCCAGCGACGGTAGTACCAACAAATCTAACGACTGTACCAGAAGCTCCATCTACAACAACTTCAACAATAACGACTGTGACACCAACAGATCCAACGATAGTACCAACAACACAATCTACAGAAACTTTAGTGCCAATAAATATGTCTGTACACGATTTGAGAACAACACTACCTGCGACGCTTCCAACGACAATGCCACCAAGTATTGTTACAACATTACCACCAACGTTACCGGATACCCCCGCGCCAAATCCTGCTGCGACTCCTTCATGTACATGCCCACCACCACCTGGTAACTGTTGCAGCTTCCCGGGAAGGACATCACCTTGCTCACCTGGTCCAATAACTGCTGGACAGAATTGTCTTTCAAACTTTCCATGCATGCCATTTATGCCTATTCAACCACTCCCAGTTTCTAATACTTTGGCTCCTCAAAGCCAGAATTGTTTACTTCAAGCGGGTAGGATGCCAGCGCAATCTTATCTACAACCGTTACTATCATCTGCGGCACTTGCCTCAGTGCCGATTATAATGCCGTTTCAACCAAACATTATACCGCAACAAGCAATGTTACCGCTTTCCTTTGGAACTTTTCCTAGCATAATGCCCGCACAAACAAATATTTTACCGCAACAAGCAGTGTTCCCGCTGTCCTTGGGATCTGTTTCAAGCATAATGCCCGCACAAACAAATATTTTAGCGCAACAAGCAGTGTTACCGCTTTCCTTGGGATCTGTTTCAAGCATAATGCCCGCACAAACAAATATTTTACCGCAACAAGCAGTGTTACCGCTTTCCTTGGGATCTGTTTCAAGCATAATGCCCGCACAAACAAATATTTTACCGCAACAAGCAGTGTTACCGCTGTCCTTGGGATCTGTTTCAAGCATAATGCCCGCACAAACAAATATTTTACCGCAACAAGCAGTGTTACCGCTTACCTTGGGATCTGTTTCAAGAATAATGCCCGCACAAACAAATATTTTACCGCAACAAGCAGTGTTACCGCTGTCCTTGGGATCTGTTTCCGGCATAAATATTTGACCGTTACAGCTTCCGCAGTTCAATTTCCGTATCGCAGGGTCAACGTAACCTCATTTGTATCTAGATTTTTATAATATAATGATTTTAAGTAATTATATGATCAAAGACCCAAGGGAGAAACTGGTTTTGAAAGTGTTCTTCTTGGTCCATATCTATAAATTTTTAGTTAAATAGCAATAAAAAATCTTGTTTGTTGATGCAATCATAGACTAAATACTTTTTATAGCTGGTTTGATATAGATAATAGTATATTCTCCCAAGAGAGCTTTAAAGTGAGAAGTTCTTCGTGTATTTTCATTTTCCAAGACATTGTATTTTCTCACGATTATCGAGATAACACCATTTTTCCGAATGAAATCCGGTTTAAATATCATAATTTAGAACGATCTGTCGTAGGAATTATGTAGCTGAGTACTGCAGCACAGCCACGATCTACAGATTATAGTATATTAAACTCCTATTTATTCAGACTGGACCCCAGGAAACCACACCACTCTGGACATCTGCGATTCCTTTGGCAGTGGATGACACAGACCATGCTTTCGCATGACTCGTAAGACCAAAACAAATAATGTGCTTTCCTGATGCTTCCCAACGTAACTGAATCTCCCTTAGGTGACTTCGACGTTTAAGCGCGTTTAAAAATAGTATTACCTAGAAGAATTCGAAATGCGTACACTTCTGTCTGTGAAAATCTGAATTTTAGGCTCAGCACTAAATTTTATACTTTTCGCTGAGTACATTCCCAGTTCCCTTTGTCTGGCTGGCTGGCTGATAATTTGCGAAAGGACCTAGCGTGAGGCTTCGTGTTTTATTTATCTATCTTCTTCTGGAATATTGAATACAATTTGTTGTTCAATCATATCCAAATATTATGCAATACTTTGGCTTCCGTTTTTAAGGAAAAACATAGGACAAGCAATACAAAAAAATCTTAAACTTACTTAATTACATCTTATTTTAATACGCTGAACAAAATATATGAAAACTATCACGAAATTTGTAACAACCAGAAGGATTATTCAGAGACCCTATAAAATGTGTATATAAATGATCATGGTGACGAGCTGTGTCTACTAAGCCATGTTTTTTTGTATATATGCGAACTAGTTCTTCTGTTTTTGAGATATCGACTTGAAATTTTGCACACGTCCTTTTATTTCCAAGACGCTGCTCATTTGTCGGAATCCCCGATATGGCAACTATATCATATAACTGCCATACATACTGACCGCTCGAACTCAAGTTCTTCGCTATAATCTGCGAAGAAAGGCCGATCAAACTCAAGTAACTTGTATGAAAACTTTTTATTTGTCTAGGTATATTAGCGATATTTGATTATTATCCAAAGCTTCGATAAATTTTCCGAATATATTATTCAGATCGCACCAATATATCATATAGCTGTCTCTCAAACTCACCGATCAAAATCAAAATAAAGATCTTTTTATGTAATTTTATGCCGTTGATTGCTATAAACTCCTATAAAATTTGAAGGGAAGTCCCTGCCCTCCATTAAGCTTAATGTACAAGCCTCAGAAACTTCACACACACCTCCACAGTATGTCTAAAGAATTTAGTGTAGACATTAGCATTTCATAATACTGTGTGAAAATGAGTAAAATTGGTTAGTAACCATGCTCACCTCCATATAAAGTTTTTCAGCACTACCATTAAAAATGGTTTAACTGTCTAACGAAACGTTTCAGAAACTAGTTTAAGGATAAACTAACATAGTGCAATGCATTTGCAAATGAATCGTGGCAAAAATCGGGGGACTGGCGTCTCTCAATCTGAGCTGACATTTGAAAGCTCCGCCAGAATTCAGAAGAATGAGTCGCCCCCAAGGGCATCTTGCTTGTATTTATTTAATTTATACCTCCCAAGCAAGACTTTAAAGAAAAAGTTAGTCACGAAAACGTTCTTCCAACAGTCATCAGTTACAGCTGGTACACGCGCTGTCTGAAAATATGAGACAGAGAAAAGCACAAAATTCCACACCGGTTGAACGCGGCATGATGAATAGTTGGCCCATAAACTATTTCTTATTTTGCCTTACTCTTACTTTTACTACACTTTTATTTACAACAAGCAATATGCCGGTCATTGGCTTCACTTTCATTTGCTTGAATTTCGCGCGCTCTTTTTGTTGCTCTCATAGTACTCATTACCAAATTTCATATACTGCGTTGAATTATGTAGTTCAATTACTCAACTGGGTGATAATAACAGCCTGACACAGCGCGAGACCACCTGCCAACCTGCCTGCTGCTCTTAACAACGCAACCAACGTTTGCCTGTCCACCTACTTGTCACAGTTTTTTTTATTTTTTGTGTTAGCTCGTGTTTTGTATTCCAAGGTGGTTTGGGTCTTTCGTTTCATAATCGCCCGAAGCTGAAAACTTTTCCGATTAACTGCCCGGCACCGTCTTCTCTCTAGAGCGCTCATTGTTTCGCCAAATTTGACATACATTTTCTTCTGTCTGCTCACCTTCTTTTCTATTGTACTATCTTCTTTAATATACATTTTATATGCTTTTTATTGCTTCTAAGTTTTTCTTTAATTACCTCTGCGTTAATTGGTTACCCCGTCTGCAGCCCGTTGGGTTGCATTTTAAGCATTTGACGTTACTTTAGGGTTACTTTTATGGGATTAGGTATAAATAAATTGTACAGAGTGTTCAACTGGTGCGCAATTTGTTTTTTTTTTTTTTTTGTTTGTTCAAGTATAGAGATGTGATAAAAATGTATTCATTTATTTATCAAGTAGATAAGGAAGTTCTTTGGAAATCAGAAAAAAGAAAGACTAAAATTTAGTAAACTTGTATAACCTGTTTATATATTAGTCTGATTGAAGGATATTTACAAAGTAGGGTTTGAATGAATATTTTCTAAGTTTACTGAGCACTACTGCAGCTATATACATATAAGTTTATCAAAAAACTTGATCTTGACCCATCAGTTTGTATTGCAACGATATGCTATTGTAATCCGATCAGGACTGTTTGCTCGAAGATTGTACCGTTGTGTTGGACAATTATTTATGCCTAATTACGTGAAGCAAGATATCTAATATCCAAATAAAAATGTTTTCCATACAAGAACTTTCTTTTGATCGTTCAGTTTGAATGGCAGTTACATATATGCTACAGTGGTCCGATATCGGCACTTCCGAGAACTAAGCAGGTTCTTAGTGAGAAAAGGACACTGAGTGACTAGTTCGTGTATATGCAGATAGACCGACCGACGGGCATGGCTAAATCGACTCAGATCGTCTCACTGAACATTTACTTATATATATATTTTAAAGAGTCCCCAACGTTTCCTTTTGTCTGTTACTAATTGCATGCCAACTTAATATACCCTGTTCAGTGTATAAATATGGTATAACATTAACTTTGCTGGTAAGTTATTATTTCCATTTAAATTAATCATAAGAAGTTCTTCTTAACGGACATTCCACCTAAAAAATCAGCAATATGGTTCTAATAAATAATATCGTTAATATAAGAGATATAATAGAGGATCCAATATCTGTTAAGTAGCGACTAAACCTGTTTAAGTTGATATTTTCGATATGAAGTGCTTTGCTAACAGACACGAAGAAATAATTCGTGTTTCAAGTGTTTGAGTATAACAAGCAAAAAACAAAAAAAAACAAGCAAAAGTCGTCTTACTCAGCACCAAGCGATGTCTCCCTGATTCTATAACTGAAATACACATACCAGTGGAAAGCCTCATGAATGGAAAAATAAATTCCAATCTGGCGAATGCCTCATAGTTAAACAAAGAAAATATTCGCTGTGAGTACTAAAGGTCATCCCCAGAATAAGCAATTTAAATTAATTTGTTAAAATGATATGAGTAAACTACTAAATAGTTTCGAAAAAACTCTTAGGAATGGAAAAATAAAATTATGTTCATCTTGCTTATATTAGTGGTATCTATTTAGTTACTAGTAAAATCTAGTATTGCTAAAGTAAGTGCAGTACTTAACTTCAATCAGAGAGACGCAGAAAATGGCAACTGATTTACAGTTACGGGAGTAAGGCACATATTGAAGCATACTTACGGGCGCACAGACAAATGACTTTCCTTCTGGTGCAGTCAATGTAAAATAGAGAAGAAATCGGCAAGCAATATTTTTGTAAGATGCGCTGAAGAGGCGACACAAATATTGGTGTTGTTACTAGTGTTGTTGCTGCAGCTGTTGTTACGCTCTGTTTTAAGCTGCTACCGTTGGTTTATAGCAATTTTTATGTATTTTGTTGTACTATTTGTATTCCTTGCAACGAAAGTGTACGTGTAGTGAATTTTTAAATGAAACCATCAACCAGCGCCATAAAGTCAGCAGACTTAAGAAAGTGAAAGCGCGCTTTTAGGCGGTGGTGCGCAATAACGCGCTACTAGTGCAATGTATGCATGTATGTAGCTGTAAAATGAAATATACGTTAAATAACAGCGTAATACTCCTGCAGCAACGGCAGTTGGCAGCATTTGTATCTAACCGTTATGAGTTACAATTTATGCGCGTTCTGAGTGTGTGAAATGGACTTGTGGGTGCTTTTATTTTATTTTTATTTACCAACAAACCGTCGCATGTGCCTTTCTTCCATTGTCTCAATGTCGTATGTTGTTGTTTTTGTTGTTTTTCTTTTGTGGCTAAAATAATGTGCTGTAATGCATTTTTATGAAAAAAGTTGACGCGTGTGGCATGCGTAAATGCTTGTTGTTCTGTGGGGTGTAGCATGCAACAAATTTGTGGGTATACATTGATGCAAGTGTGTTACTTTGTACCCTGTAGGAAATAAACGATGTTGTTTTAATTGACAATATTACTTATGTAATAATAAAATGGCCAAATAATAATTAGCATTACCACTACCATAACTATTACCTTTACGCTTTGTGCGCAACAAAAAATAAAGGATGCTGTTTATTGATAATATTACCTATTTTATAATAAAATAATCAAATAAGCTTCACCATTACTATTACTGTTCTTATTACCTTTTGCGCTCTCTTAGAAATAAGCGTTGTTGTTTTTATTAACAATAATCCCTAGTTAATAAACAAAAAATTATTAACATTAGCATTACCATTATTATTATCATTACTCTTTACGCTAAATAAAAAATTAGGTATGTAGTTTTTATTGACAGTAATACCTATCTAATGATGAAATCATCATTACCCTTACTATTACCATTACTACTCGAAAAAACGCTGTTGTTTTTATTGCCGACAGTACCGTTTTATTATTACATAATATAAAAAAGTAATCATAAGCATTACCATTACTATTTTCATTACTCATTGCGCTCTGTAAGAAATAAACGATATTGTTTTTATTGATGACAACTTTTATTTATTAATAAAATCATCATTAACATTACCAATTACCAACACGATTACCAGTACAAATACCAATACTCTTACCATTAGAAAAATCATTATTATTATTTTTACCATTATTATTCTGCCTTTCACTATCATTACAGTTATTAATATTTTTATTATTATCTTATCAATACCATTAATATTACCATTACCATACTCTATATATTTCAAGTATTGTACATTTCTTAGAGACTTTTACTATTATATGTTCATATATATATATTAACCATATAAATTGCAGCAGTACGTGTTTAGGTAGGGCGATGATGTCTGCTGCTTTTATGCATGCATTTGTACAGTTATATTCAACGGTAGGTAAATTTATACACGCATGTGTGCTCTCCATTTCATGTCTTACAATCTTCGTGGCTTGGGTTCATATATTATTTACTCTTAAGATGATTAAGCATAAAAACCGCAAATGTACTTTGAATGTGGTGCAAATGATAGAGAATCACCGCATATGAAGAAATGTATACACTAACAGTTAAAGTAATTCTAACGTTAATGGAGATGGATAGTTCATATGTATTAGTGGCTATTAAGTTTTACGCTAAAAATACCTGTATAAGTATTTTCATATTTAAGCGTTAACAATATTAAAGTCTATCAACTACAGAAGTTAGGCAGGAGTAGAAAATTAATATATTCCTTGCTCCTCCTCGATTAGGCTTCCATGAAACTACCTAGCTAAAACTAACCTTAAATACTTCACAGTATCTTCAGGCTACAGGCGGATGCTTCCCACCCGCGGCTGTGCTGCCATCGGTATTTTGAATCTTCTAATAAAAAATCACTACAGTTTTTTACGGGTTATTGGTGAAGCTGCTTCCAGCCGCCCAATTAGTTACGACGCTTACGATAGCCTTGCGCAAACTCGTACAGGTATTTAGGAAATTTCCCTTGATCATGTGTGCTACATCATCTGCATAGGGATCGGCAGCCATAAACCTCAAGTTTTTTCAGCATTTCGTTGACTTCCAATATCCATAGAAATGAAGAAAGAAGTACCCTTATTCACATTTCGCCGAGTATATGCGCTACTCCACTCTGTCACGATCATTCTGGTAATGAATTGATGTCAGCACAATCTCTTTTTATTTCCAACGTTAATTTTGACGAACATAACCTAAAAGTTCCTGAGATTTCGTGTATCCAGCAATAAGCGTCAATATATAAAACATTGTCAGTATTTAAATAAAATACAGAATGACGGCTGAAGCCTTGAATTTTTTGCGATTTTGTCTTTCCTGTCACACTGAAAAGCTTATCAACTTACTTACTTATGTAAAAGGACCAACCGCGTATTTTTTTATTCGATTGATAGTAACTACAGAAGAACACTGTTAAGATGACGTTGGTCTTCGTAAGCAGAGTGGAATCGGATCAAAATCAGGTTGTGGGCCGTCACCTTGGCATATTCCTCAGAGCTACATATTTGGGGAATGATTTCAGCACCTATTTCAGAATTGGAGTAAACTTGCGGGACTAAGCAGCGACTGACAAGAGCGTCTGCTCCTGAAAACGCGTTAGTGGGCTCCTGCTAAGTTAACATTCAAAACGAAGAATGAAAAGAGGCAACAGAAGGAATTTCTCTTGCGAATTTATAGTTATACAATATTTTTAAGAAAATCTCTATGTTATAAGAACTTAAAACATGAAAGCAAGCGCCTGTTGAAATGTTAAGTTAGCTCTTTGGTGACATACATAAAATCAGAGGGGAACTTTTAAATGCTTTTTTTTGCAGTAGAAAAATGTTTGGCCTCTACACATATGGTCTCTTTTGCAAAATTTCGGTGGTTGGTTTAAGACGCTCTACTTTCTTGCGAACCATGTGAAAGTATCATGATCCATTTCGGCTCAATCAACTTTACGAAAAGAATAGGCCACAAATGAACTCAAGAAGTAAGTGCAATATTTCTTTGACAACACACAATTCACCACTTAATTCCAATAAACTGGCTTAGCGACTTACCCCAAAGCTACAAATAAATTGAAAAAAGGGAAACAACTTAGAATTTGCATACAAAAGCATGTGAAAAGAAATAGAGAAATAGGCGTCACTAATGCACGGCTGTGAGGACAAATGTAGAGAATTACGCAATGCATATGCTCAAGGTTAAGGAGGGTGTAGACGAGCGTTGTTCAGTGAAATCTTGACGAAAAAAATTTACAAATCTAAAGCGGCTACACTTCAGTGCCTTCAAAATGCTGGAAATACACTTTGCATACCGAAAAAAAATGGTCTGGAGCAAAAGTAGTATGAAGTGGCGTGTATTAGTGGCAAGTGACGTACATACCATACATACCCTCTAATTATATGGGTGTGTGCGCCTTTGGGTTTTGCCTACTTCATTGGCGTCTATTGATCTATGGACTTTGTTGTTGCATTATATGTTGCTCAAGCAAATACTTATTTCTTGTAACTAAAGTTATTGAAAATTTCACTCACAGACTCTCACAAAAGACTTAATGGAGTCGAAGTTTGGTTGTTGGTAGTATAGACCTTATGAAACCCGTGCGCTAAGTAAATTTGATTTTTAGAATGTGCCGACTCACCCATTCCGCTGGCAGGCGCTAATGAAGTGACATTCGTCGGTTGTTACTTTGTATTTTTGCGTGCGACCCATATTTTTGCATTCCTGGCACGTAGTGGACAGATGTCACTTTATTTGTCGAATCCTTACCAATACATAGGCTTCTTGTGGTTAGCGCGTTTGTTGCTTTTGAGTTGTAAAAGTATAATTACATGGCAAGTTTATTGAAAAGCAGAATTAAATATGCATTGAAATTTTCATTTATGGCAGTTTTATAGGTTAGCAACTGTCTTTGGTGGTCAATTGGTAAAAAATATGTCATAAAAGTAGAAAGTAGAAGTATGTTGTCACAGGCAAGCAAAAGTGTCGCAGTTCGAGCTTCAAAAGACATATGACACAGAACTATAGAAGCTATGAAATATTCTCGGAAATCTGGTGTGCCTAGTAATACAAGCTGATCTTAAATCAATATATTAGCCGCACACGAGATAACGGTCTTCAACACATTGGAACTAAGATATTATATGTACTAAGAGTTAAGCAATAAGGCTTCAAAAGCTTAGCGAAGCTAAAATAATTATTTAGCAGTGACAGAAAGGTCCATACCCTGGTACAAAACCTACTGTAGACAGAAACATACTCATTTAGGAACCATAGGCGATGGAATTTTAATAACCGACTATGATGAAGGCCACATAGCGATTGCTTGCTTAAAAAATAAGAAAGCGGCTTTAGCCGAATTCATAACGGCCGAGCTATCCAAATACAGTGGCGAAGACTGACAGCATCAGCTTCTTTTCAGAGCATGGTTGGACGAATGCATGCCCGACAATTGGAATTTAAGTGTGCTCTGCCCAGTCCATAAAAAGGGGAACCTTATAGTCTGCGCTAATTATTGTGGATGCGCCTCCTCAATTTCGCAAATAAGGTTCTATCGAGCGTACTTTGTAAGAGATTAAAGCCTACTATCAAAAAACTGATTGGACTTGATCAGTGTGGCTTTAGACTTTGATCCACCATTGATCAGATATTCCCCATGCGCTAAATTTGGAAAAGACCCGAGAGAAGAATCGATACACATCATTCCGAAAAGGAGCTGTCTCTATGCCGCTATGCCTAAATTTGTTGTAGTACCCCTGCAAACCTTATATGGCTATGTAAACTGACTCAGGACAATACCAGAAGCGCAGTCAGAATTGAGAATGAGCTCTTTAAGCCGATTGATTTCATCAAGCTGATGCATGAAAATTAATAAGAGACGCAAAGCTAAATAGTCAAAGCTCAATAGTTTTCAAAAATTTGCAATTGCTTGCTAAAGCCAAGGATATTGATATTATTCAGCTTAAAAACCATGTCTTTAGTTCCGCTTTCTCTAGGCTAGATAATTATGCAAAGCGAATGTGTTTGGTAGTGAACGAGTGCAAGACGTAATATTTTCTGTCATCAAATAAACAGTCAGTGCATTATCGTCTTTGCTCGCACGTCACTGTTGACAGTCATAACTTTGAAGTTATAAATAATCTCGTCTATCTTGGAAGTAGCATCAACAACACCAACAATCTAAGCCTTGAAATCCAACGCAGAATCACTCATGCAAACAGGTGCTACTTTGGGCTGATTAGGCAATTGCAAAGTAAAATCCTTCCTCGATGAACCAATACAAACTTCTAAAAATCGCTCATTATTCCAGTCTTGCTATATGGTGCAGAGACGTAGACGATGCCGACATGCAATGAGACGGCACAAGGAGTTCGCGGGGAAAGGTGTTGCGAAAGATGTATATTGCGATGGCGAATGGCGAATACCGCAGACAATGAGCTGTACAAGTAATACGACGAAATTGGCGAGCGGCTACGCTGTTAGATGCAGTATCCGTTTTTAGAAGCTGAAAAAGAGAAAGATCTTCACCCTTTTGGAAAGGTCAGGAGGAGTCGTGGTTTCGCTTAGTATTTCTAATTGGCGCCAACGTAAGCGATACCTATGCCAGGTTCTCCGTGCATAAGCTAAGCTCACTATGAATGCAATAAATAGCGCCGGACCTCATGCGATTACAGGAATGTTTCAGTTCTCATAAGCCATTGTCACATTTACTTTGCTGTCATCAGTATCATAAGGAGTGTAAAGTAGTGAAAAGTTTGAGAGCATTTAGTTATAATATAGCTTCTTAATATTTCAAAATTTCCATTCCATCTTCGGATAGAAATATTCCTCTAGCAAAGCCTTTCTCTTCAATAAGCAGTCGCTGTTGTAAAAACATCAGTTCCAAATCACTCCTTTTACCCACAAAGAGAACAAACCATTTCTTCGCCACCTATGGAGTCTGATAGACAGAGCTTGGTACGTGTTTGATGCGTAATGCTTCACACTTACCCTCAGCTTATGTATTAAATTCAATCTCAAACATCATAGGAAATAAGATGCTTTGTAATATTCATAATCGATATTATTGATATTCTTTAAGACTGTTTTAGCTGAGTCTGTATAGAGCTATTCTTCTAGTCGATTGGAAGCTTTGCTACCACTTGAAAAATTGTGGCGGTTTTGATTCTGATCAGCCATACCGAGAGAATGACAAGGAACACAAAATTATCGCTTCCTGCGAGCTAGCTTGAACTATGCTTGATTGCTTGTTTCTTACGCATTGTTCATTGGAAAAGAGTCTTTCTTAACACATTAAGCTTTACTGATATACTCCGTACTTCCATGCAGAAATTCATTAATACATTAAATTTTAAGCAACAACTTTGGGAACATTGTTTGCTTTTTTACATTTTGACAGCTCACGGCATGACAGGCTTTAATTTAAAATATTCCACTGCGGTTGCTAATTGTCATTCCAATGAATTCCAACTGTCGCTCGAGCTTCCCACTCTCACTGCCTTGATTTCGCCCCAAACATTCCACTTCAAACAAACACTCCTTTCTTCGTTTTACAGTTTTACAGCATTATTACACACCGACCGCACACTTTCGTGCTTCAAGCAGGAAAGCAAAGCTTTGCAGAACGTCAAAGCTTTCCAGGAAGTGTTTGACAAAACTGACAAGTTGTTGCACACACGCTTGCAGCCTGTCACGTGACACCAACTCATTTCTGTTGCTCTCCACCGAACTTCCGATTTCACTTCAAACGGCGTGTTGGCATTGCTGCGTAGAAAATACTTTGTAGCAATTAATGAAAAATCAGCGACTTTCAAAGCGCTTGCCCGTCCAAGCGTCGGTAAGTGTTGTTGCGAAGCTGTTCGACAGCTGCTTGTTCGACAGTGTTTACCCGCTTCG
This sequence comes from Bactrocera oleae, assembly GCF_042242935.1. NCBI lineage: Eukaryota > Metazoa > Arthropoda > Insecta > Diptera > Tephritidae > Bactrocera > Bactrocera oleae. Next base: position 12,423,466 of record NC_091539.1, on the reverse strand, counting down.
TTGGCTACAGCTAATTAAAGGCGGCAACAGAAAGCCAAAACAGCTTATTGGCAACACGGCTGCAGTAAAAAGTATATTGTTTGCCAGCTGATTCACTCACTGAGCGTACAAGAGTGTAAAAGTAAGATTACATTTTGGGCTTGAGTGTCCCACTGCAAGTAGGAAAGTATTATTACGCGCCTGAGTGGCCGTTGAGGTGTCTGCAGTTGTGGCAGCTCTGTAGCCAGGCCAAATAATTGCAGATTTACTTAAGCTCCTTTCCTGTGGCGTTCGCCAAAACAATAACCACAAAATTCCTTTGACAGTTCAAAAAAAGTTCGGGTAATTACATTTTTTCCACCCTTAAAAGTTGATTTTGAGCTTGCGGTTAGGTAAATGCAAGAACTTGTGTTAAAATGTAATTATAAGTTGTAAATAAATGGAAATTTGAAAGATATAAGCAGCAAAATTATTTGCGATTAACGAATTAGTTTAGTGGTTATACAAATTTTTATTTTTAATGTTTACTGAATTGAAACTGGAGATTCGAAAAATAGTTATATTTTCGCTATCAATAGAAGTCCTCAAGTCAACGCAACGCTTAAATTTATTTCTCAAAAACTTTATTATTTCATGGTCTCAAAACACTCTTCACCACATGCCTCCACTGAAAGCCAGTGAACATGGTTATGCTGGTTTGAAATCATTATTTTATTAGCTGAAGTATGCCATAAGTTGGTTGGTTTGTCGGTGTAGAGAGAGAGAATTTAATTTTAAGGATATTTAAACTAAAATACCTGAATATCTAATATTAACTTACTGCCTTCCGAACGGTTTCATTGGCATATAATTCTCACTTCAACTGATGAATTATTTTTAGGCACAGATTTACTACGGTTTTAACTCTTCGATATATGTATGTCTGTGTTGTAAGAAAATTTACTTTAAAGGAACTCTCGATTACGTGGTATTTTTTACCCCATATAATACCGGTTGTCATGCTCATGAATTTACTGATCTTGGTATTTCTGATACATAAAACCTTCTCATTTTACCAGGCAAGTTGTGATCTGTTTGTTCCAAGCTGAAGCTCTTATTTTCGACGTCTGCAAGAAAAAAGTGGATTTTGATTTCATAGCGAGCAGAAATCGATAATCAGTCCTAGCGAGTCTTTTTCGGTGTATGTCATTCATTTAAAGAGTAAACAACAATAATTATTTTTTACTTAAATAAATCGAACTTTGTCTGAAAAGGTGTTTTTGCAGGAATTACTTCTTCACTACTATAGATAACATGAAGAAAACCTTAGCCAAAAGAATTTGTATTTTGGTGGAAGTTTATAGTCAACCTATGTTAGCTCGGCGAAGGTGTTAAAAGTGGTTTGCACGATTTAAAAATAGTGACTTTGGCTTGGAAGACGAAGAATGTCCTAAGCGGCCGAAAAAGTTTGAAGATGAGGAACTGGAAGCATTACTGCATGCACATTGTTACCAAACACAAGAAGAGCTTGCAGAATCTTTGGGAGATTTTAAAACAGTATGAAACGTTTAATGCTACCGACAACAACACAACAAAATAAAGCGACCTATTGCCGAAAAACTCCCGGAATTTGCGATTAGAGTCGTTGCAATAATTTTCCATCATTACGAAGCTCGACCTCATGTTGCAGATCCAGTTAAAAACTATTTGCAAAATAGAGGCTGGTAAGTCTTGTTTAACCTACCTTATAGCCCAGACTTTGGCACTTCTGACTACCATTTGTTTCGGTCTATGCAGAGTGCCCCCACTGGAGTACGGTTTACATCAGAACAGAGTATCACTAATTGGCTTGGTTCATTCTTGGCTGCCAAGCCGGCGCAGTTTTTTGAGATGGAATCCACAAATAGCTAGAAAGTTTTGAATAATTTTGAATAAAACTATTGCATATATTTCTTTAATAAACATTTAAGTTTAGGAAAACAAGAAAAAACGTTAACTTCGGTTGCATAATATCCTTCACAAAGACAAGGGCTCCTTACAATAATTAGATTCCGATTGTTCAATTTGTATGACAGCTATATAATATAGTAATATGATTTGAAAAATTTCTTCGGAGATTGCATGATTGCCTTAAAAAATAACTCATACCAAATTTCGTGAAGATATTACGTCAAATACTTCCTTCCGGTCGTTCAGTTTGTATGGTAGCTATATGCTATAGTGATCCGATCTAAGCAATTTCTTCGGAATTACATTGTTGCCTTAAAAAATAACTCATGCCAAATAAGCAGCTTCTTAGTGAGAAAAGGACAGGTGCAAAATTTCAGATCGATAGGTTAAACACTGAGAGACTAATTTATATATATACAGACAGACGGACATGGCTAAATCAACTCAGCTCATCCTGCTGATCATTTAGGTATATATTTTATAGGGTCTCCGAGGTTTCCTTCTGGGTGTTACAAATTTCGTGACAAACTTTATATACCCTGTTCGGGGTATAAAAAAGGTTTTTGAATAATATATTTGACAAGGTTACCACTCGAATTTTTATATATTTATATATTGATATATGGTATAATTTAATATTAGTTGATAGGCCTAATATTTTTAATTTTCGTAGATTATAACACAGTAAAATGCTTGAGTTTAAGAACGATGTATACCTTTTTTTGAAAGGCCTGCCACCCTTATTAGATATAAAATATATTTAATATGCAAAAAATTTATTTGACATATATATGCACAATGAGTATACAATACGGTTAAAATATTGAAATACGTACAGTTAAGTAAATTTTGTACAAGGGTGGCACATAGATAAGTATATTATATAAAAATATGTTAATATGAAAAAATTAAAATGTATAAAATTTTTTCACAGTGTTGCCTTATGGTGTGAAATTAAAATCAATTTATAAAAATATAGGTAGAGAGTCTTAAAATGGTTAGTTAACTCGACACCTAGAACCGTCAAAATAAAAGTTTAAGTTTACGCGCAATGTATACATTTTTGTAAAGGGTTACCAGGCTTAGTAAATATAAATGTAGTTTAATATTAAAAATGCATTATTTACAAAGCGCATATAATTCGTTTAAAATACTTATGTGTGTACATTTAAGTATACTTTGTTAAATATTATTAAATTTTAAAATATTTTATTAGACAAAAAATGTAATAAAAAAAATGAATGACTAACTAACTAATTGGTTTATAATGTGTTGAGAAAATAAAATATTTTTGACAGTGTTGCCACATATTTTAAAAGTTATAAGTTATATGAAAATGTAAAAGGCGTGTTTCATTATTTTTATTCCATCTAAAAAATAAACTATTTCCCAAGGGATCTAATAAGACAAAGTTTCTTGCTTATTCGAAACTCGAATTCGAAATTCTTTCATATATTTATTGCATTCGATTTCTTGAAGTTGTTATGAAAAAGGCTGAATATTTTTATTGATTTGCCTCAATTTTTTCATAAATTCATAAGCGGAAACTAACAAACAATGATAGAGAAAAGCGAAAATAGTAATTTTCGGCAAAAAAAGTTAACGAAAGTGCTGTGAAAAATTTGGCTTTAAAATTTAATTAATTTAGTGTTACCAAGCGCAGCATGGAATAGATATCACATGAATATGCAAAATAAACAGCAACAAAAATATATAGCATTTGTATGCATGCATGTATGTATGTGTGTGTACTCATATGTGTGCTGAGGAAACCCACTGCTTTAAATCGTTATAAAATTTCCATCGCATATGTGTGGCATGCAAATATGCACATAAATTATTTTTGCGCTCACTGCAAATGAGCTATTTTTTTACTGCCACTTTTATTGTTGTACACGCAAACTTTACTTCCGGAAGATTTTCATCTCCTCAATGGCGCGCCCAACTGGAAGGAGTCCTTCGGTTATTTCTTTCGAACGATGAATTTTCACAGCAGCGCAATTTTCCGAAAGCGCAATAATAAAAGGTGGAAATGATATACTATTTGCACAGCATATACACAGGCACGTACATATAGTAATATATACACACACACATGCTCGTATATTTCAACTAAATTCGCAGGTACTGAATTTAGTTTCGCTTCTGATGTTGGTGAAAAGGTGTGATGTTGCTATCCTGCTGGTGTTGTCGCTGGCGCGTTTTCATGAGAGGGCGTGCAACCTGCTACAACTCCTGTAATGAAAAGGAGAGTAGAGGAGTGATTATGAGCTTCAAATGCCGCGCTAGCTGGCTGTCTGCCGCTTTGGCAGCTGTTAGATGGTACTTCGATTGTAATTTCACGCTTGAATTATCCTTGGGGAGACATTCAGCAAACAACAAAAGTACATATAACAGCAGCAACAACTAGAGAACTCAAATAGATGAAAACAAGGTGAGCGCTGAAAAACAACAATAATGCAAAGAAAGTTTAAAAAAAAGTGTGGCAGTTGGAGAAAGAGCAATAACAAAACAACAGCAACAAGAACAACAAACGCCTTTTGATTTACCATGACAATGGCAATGGCAGTGGATTTGTTTTTCTGCCTTACTGCGATGTTTACCATCATCTCCAAAGAAGGGCGCACCTCAAACGAGCCACTGACACACACACTCACTGCGCTGCCACCTACCACAACTACACACCGTGGTGTATAATGGCTATTGTTCTATATTTAACAAAGTCAAGCTGAAGCAGTTGCCGAGCAGATTGACGTGTTTCTTTAAAAATTAACGGCGAGGAGAGTGGCAGCTTAGATAAAAAAAAATAAAAACAAAATACGTTAATTTCGGTTGCTCCGAAGCTGTAATACCCTTCACAAATAAAAAAGTACGTGTGGCACTCGTGGAATGCCGCGGTAAAGCTATTGCAGAGCATTTTTTTATCAACTTATGCAATTAGAATTATTTATATATTTTTAATGCAGTATTTTTTTTTCTTTGATATTAATTCAAGTTACACTTTTTGAGCGTGATCACCAATCAGAAAAAATTTTTTTTTTTTATTAAACAAATCTCACATTACATGTAGTTTATTCAGGAAATATTTATTATTGAAACTATAGATTAATGGTAGTTGAAATAAGAAACATTAGTTTGAGCCTTGATATGCTCTAAATATCTGGAAAATACCGCGCCAATCGTGGTCCCATATTTTATTGTGGATTCTTGTGGACCATTATTAATTTTCGAAATAAATTTATCGTAAAGAAAAGTTGTCAACCGCTCTAATATATTATCAGCGAAGTTGATGTTGAAATCGCCAGTCAAGATAAGTGGAAATTTATTACCATTGATAATCCGATTGAAATACCTAATTTCAATTGTATTGTGCAAACTCAAACGCTCAAAGCCCGCGATAGAAGCTATGCAATAGCTTAAAAGTTTCCACACAAGAACTTGATTTCGATCGTTCAGTTTGTATGACAGCGATATGCTATCCTTACCTTAAAGCATTATCCATACGAAATTCTGTGAAGATAAATAATAACAGATGAGCAGTTTCTTGGGGAGAAACGGATTTGCGAAAAATTTCAGAGCGATATCTCAAATCTGAAAGACTAGCTCGCGTATATACAGACCGACAGATGGACTTGGTTAAATCGATTCAACTCGTCATGCTGATCATTTATACCTATATATATTTTATAGGCTCTGCGATGTTCGCTACCTTGTTGAGGGTATAAAAAATAAAAATAATCTACTTGCTATTTTCTTTTTTTCTGCAGTTGCTTTCATGTCAGCGCAAGTAGTAACTTTGAGCTGAATAAACGCTGAAAGTAGAAAAAAAAGTGGGGCGCTCACTCACTTCCGGTCTCGCGGCAATTAAGCAAACGCGGCTGAGTGCCAGCGCCTGACAAAGTTTGCAGGCATTTCAGTGTAATACAAATCGGTTAGTAACGGTAAACTCGAAGAGTGCCGTTGAGCCTTGCTCCGACATCCATGCAACAATTTCTAACTGCCAAGGTACGGAGAGAATGAGGGTTCCTCTAGCTTTAGCATTTAACCGGATCTAAGCGTTGTATAACGGTATTTTTCACGCGTTATTTTCCGGCTTTTTGTGTTATCCATAGAAGCAAAGTGTTTCTAATGTGAATAAGGAATCACATTTTCAGAGGGAACTTTACTAATACTCTCAGTTATTATATTATATTATATATCAACAGCTTTGACGCTGGAGAACGCTTTTGTGAATGAACTTTTGAGGAGTATAATGTCATATCTTAGATCTGTCGACTGTACAGTACCGCCTTTAACGACTCTTGATCTTCTATCCTGTTTTGGGCTTAAATTGGCTACAGATGAGGTTGGCTACTAAGGTTGTTGCTGGTCACTTAGTGGAATATAATACCATTCCTCAGCTAACAACAAAATATTTCTGTGTTCCTAAGATTTCTGAAAACTTTAAATGGACATATAGGCTAAAAGCTGAGGCATTTGGATGACCAGTTGAAAAACAGCAGCAGCAGCACTTTCAACTTCGTCACGGTAGGAGCAAAAATGGCTAATGGAGTGAGTGCTGGAATCAATTGCTTGGAGCTGGACCTCAAACGACCCTTTAAATTTCCGGGTTACTTCAGTGTCTTCTAGGCAGACATCTTTGCGCTTAGGAAAGCTGCTGACAACCGCTAGCTAACAACGTAGGAAACCACATAAAAAAAATCAATATTTACATCGAAGTACATCGATCATACATCGTATTATGTTAGAGAATGTCCTTAGAAGCAGGGAGTCAGTAGATGTAGTGGCTGCCGGCAAGCGGCGGCATATATATCCAGACTACAAGTACACTTCGGGAAACAAAATATCTGATGATATTGCCAAAGTGTCATCCGTCTGGCTAAGTCGCTAAAAGCGATACAAAATGAAATTCCGAATGACAGACGGATCAGGGTGAGATGGAGTGCCTTAAGGATATGCAGGATGACCATCAAGTGTAAGGTCCCAATATGCTTCTTACTCACACGCTCTCAAAAAGACTGCAGGACGGTTCTTGGCCTAATGACAGATTGCAACCTACTAGATTCGGATGCGAGCCGGATAGTAATGACGACACATGCAGATACAGGGATTAGGCATAAGAGATACGCCAGAATACCTCCTCTGTTTCTGTCCAGCCTTCTCTAGAACCCATCCTAGATATCTGGAAGGCTGCCAATTCAAGGAAGTAGTTGAAGTACCAAAATTAGATATCATGTCTCTCTCAAAGTTCGCAGAAAGCATTTACTAAGGTTCAGTAGGTCTATGTATGATGTGATAGCCGGCTAGTATAATCTAACCAAACTATAACTGTAAATAAACATTATTTGGAAATAGGTTTTATTATATATAATTTCGTACTGAGTCGGCGAAAAGTTGTTTATTCACCCAATCAGAGAGGCTGAAATTTACAGTCTTTGAAGAGGAAGAGGAGAGAAGAGAAGAAGAATATTTTTAGAGAGATCCAACTCAGCAGTTATGTCTTAATATTTGGACTTCATTTCATACTCTGTCACCTGCAGATTCTAAGAAGATACTTACTAAACAAAACCTGATTTTATTATTAAAGTCGGCGAGGTTTTTTCTGAGAGAATGGTTACAAGTATTAATATTTAAGGAAAAACTTTCAACTCTTACTTCGTCATATATACCTTTCTTGTTTAATTTAATTTTACCCTCTTCACTTTATCACTCACTATTTCATTTCAGTTTTTTTGGACTCAATACTGTTACAACAACAAATGAAAATGTTAAATAAAAAAGTGTCCAAAATTGCAAACAACAAATACCCTATAACTCTCAGCGCTGCCATAGTATTTCAGCACAGCCCCCTCAACTCTTTCACTTGCATAATTTTGTGCGCGTTACCTTTTTTTGCTGTCTCTACTGTCAGTCTATCCATTGTTACATCCATTGGGTCTGCGTATCGGTTGTGTTTATCAAATTCCTTTTTTTTATGTCTTTACTCGCCGGCAGTTGGCGTATAAACTGGTTAGATGGAGTGCAACCTTTAGTCACGTGTACAAGTCCACTATACTTGTGTGCTATAAACAATATGTTTGTGTCATAGTACTCGGGTTTCAGTACCGTTATGTACTGTATATATGTGTTCACATATACATATGTGCCTTGGTGGTTTCATACTCGCTCGATTGTCTGGCGGCGTGTGAAGCCCGGCATCCGTTTCATGCTTGGCTGATGACATCTGACAGCGCGTGCAATGGAATTTTTATTTCGAAAATTACAAAACTCGAAAAGGAGCCGGGATGCGGCATGTACTTAATTTTGTGATCCGCAGTTTGAGGCGCTTTCAGCACATATATTAACCGTTTTTTAAAGTCATCTCCTTTTGCTACTATCGAAGTGAGAAAAACTAACTTTTCGGTAAAATGTACTCAAAAGGAGTCTCTACCACAGTTTTACAGTTATTGTGTTATTTTCGGCCAGGCAGAGCACTAAGGTTAAGACTAACCAGAAATTGAAGCTCTTTGTCATCACACAGCGAGTTCACACCGATAAATCTATTTTCCACAAAGATTCGACAAATTAATCTTTCTTGAGATTGTCGAAGACTTCACGTGAGTTTTGTAGAGATCTGAAGCCGCCTAATTGTGAATTGAATCTCTGGCGATATATTCTTAAATGATGGGAAAATATGTTCCAAACTAGATTCGAAGAACGATTCGAATTATTTGTTATTCTATATCTTAATGGGATCAAAATGGCGCACTATTCAATGAAAATGCTTTAGCTGTTCATAATGATCAGCAACACTAGGAAGATAGGTTCGGTTCAGAAGAATTACGAATGCTGTTTCCGACTTTTATTCGCCAGATGAAGGCGTGCCGCATCTCAGAGAGATGAGAGATCAGAAACTAGATAAAATAGAGACTAGATAGACCAGAGACCATAGAAAATTTTCGAATGGACACACTTGTTTAGATGTTCAAATTTTATGTATATTCGAAGGATGCGTAAGACTTAGCATCTTGAGAGAAATATATGGCATACCAAATAGGTAGCAAATATCTTTTTTGGATTATTACAATATAAGTGTTGTCCACGCAACGCTTCACTTACTTACATTCACAATAATATATGTATTTAATAAACCAAAAGAAGTTGGTTTATATTGACTGAAAACAGTAAAATAAAAGTTAGATTAGGTTTGGGTCGTACGGTAGACCCAAAATCAATGAATCTCACTTGAACAGATATATTTGTCCTTTGTGTTACCCAAAAATTCCTAAAGGTTGATCACCTGATCCTCATAGATCGACGAAACGGTTTGAGCTTACTACAAATTCATTACGCCGGTTAATATCAGTCTCAGCCACTTCGCTAGGTTCGCGAAAAGTATGTCTACTAATAGTAAAATAAGAGCATCCTAAAAGTAGGTAAGGAAATAAATTCATGAATAAATTAACAGCTATGAGTGTCAGTTTCAAAAAATAGTATATCTAATTTAATCGTAAACGCTTCATGAAATCTTTGGAACTAAAATCTATACTCACAAATTAATTAATTAATTTAGCATACTTTTGCCAATCAAGCAAGCAAATATGTACTCGATACATGATTTTCCTTATTCAAAATCAATTTGCCACTTGACCATAACGGAGAAAGCATCCTTACAACTCCCCGCCTAAATGAACGCCTCAGAAGAAGTGTTAAATTTAAGGTGGCGCCTAAATATATGCCACAAGTACGACGAGAGCACTGCTTTGTAGCTTGTCGGCGGGAGTTTAAAGTTTCAACAACCGACAACAATAACAAATACCGTAATAAAGTGCTGTTGGTGTGAGCAGGTTCGGCTGACAAAAGCAACTGTGCGAAAACCCGCAGACACAGCGTTTGTTGGGTTGAGTGTGTTTGTAGCATACCTCTAGGCGTAAAATAAATTAAGCCACAAATTGCAATTTAATTTGACTTGGCATGTTGGAATATTTTAATTTCCAACGAAAATGTAGCAGCGAATCGGCAGTTTGTGGCGAAAGCGGTTGGAGTTGTTGGTGTAAAATGGAATGAGAATGTGGCGCTTAACGGAGATAATAGCGTTTTAAGGTGAATTAGCAAGTGAAGGGAGGCTATGTGTGGGCCTGTAGCAACGCAGCGCATTGTTCAATGTGTAATCATTTAGCATAAGACATTTGCTGCTTAGCTGACTTTAAGCAGCTATTTGATTGCGCCACCGTGCGATATATATGTTATAGTTGCCTGCTTTTGGGCATTACAACCTTTTCTTAGTAACTACAGCAGCTATGTAGGTTCTGGAAGAAATTTATTGCTTTCAGATGTTGAATGTAATTAAATTTGCCTGAAAAACTTGCGTACGCCTTAGAATTTCACGGTTTAAATTGCAAGCAAATGCACCCCACCCAACCAAAAGCTGTCTAACGCCTATAAACGCGCTATGATATGCTCTTTGTGTTTGCATTATTTTTGGCAGATAAATTTTCGCGCTGTCAAAAGGAAAAACAGGAAATGTTTTCACGTACAAACAGAAATTATAAGTTCGTTGCCTCATGCGCGCGTAGGCGACGATCCCTTAAGAAGAGCGCACACGTATGCCAGCAGCGCGCCTAACAGTATGCCACGAAAGCCAAATCAAATGCACACAACCTTCATTGTCGTTACTCGCGCTTTTTTAACAGCGATTTCGGTGTATTCATGCTGTTCTTGTTGTTGCATTGTTGGTGTCAGCAATTGCTGCTGTTATTATATGAATATACGCCGCGCTATCGCGTTATTGCTGCCGCCACTGTGCACAGCGCTTGTCGTTTCCGCCGCCAGCGGTTCTGTGCATGCCACAGACATGACACCACACAAACAGGTTTACATAAATATATATATACACCTACGCTCTCAACTAAATGTAAAACTAATATACGTAGATAGGAGCCTTCCCTGTGTAATTATGTGCATTCGCTGGTGTAAATGCTTAATGTTCTGTGAAAACCCAAACACACACACCCCAACATTCCGGCGTGTTGCAAATGTGTTTACCCCTTACGGCTGTTTGTTCGACGCAAATGAGCGCAAGATAAGTTATTTATGTAAATAAATTTTTATGTATTTATTTACAAAATGGCTGCTGTTTAAACTATTATTTGAAATAGAAAAAAATTAATACATCTATAAAAAAAAATATTAAAAAAATTTAGTTTGATTTTTTGCGTCAATTTGAGTAAAATTAATTTTAAATTTGTCCTAATATCCGTTGCATAAAACAGTGCCGTTTCCGTTTTGTGCTTGTTATGCACAGGAAATACCTCAATCGGTGGTAATAATTTGTCGCAAAGGTCAGAGAAAGCAGGTGAATATAAGAATAGCAGACAAAAATGGCGGTGTGAGCTTAGAAAAAAGTATAGTCTTGCATTAATCGACACGAAATAATCGTAATTGATAAAAAAGAGTGAAACTTGTAACATCGATTTTCGCTTCTCTATTATATAGATTTGACCGTTGGTTTTGTATAGATTATATTTTCAAAGAACATAAAATTAAATTAACTTTTGAGCCTATAGCAACATTTCAAATTTTCATATTCAGATTTTCACAACTAGCAGTAAAATCGTCTCTATAAAAGTGGATGGAGCTATGGGTAAAACATTTCCAATCTAAATTTTTTTACCGCGAATTTTGGACCGAGAAATGAAAAAGATAGTTTTCATAGGAGCTAATTGTTGAATTACTCTGCGGATTACTGTTCCAAAATCTTTGTAATCAAACGTGCTTAAAATGGGTTTAAAACATTTTTTGATATATGAGCTAATAGGTTCAAGTATTCTGAGATATTATGTATTATGAATTTGCAAACAAAGGATCAAAGATGTGCTATGCTGAGAGCGAAAAGCGTAATTGTTTTTTTTAAATAATGAACCGTGGAAATGTGTTAACATGGCTTTCGATATTAGGGTCACACCATGCTATTATAAAATTGTCAAATATCTCCCTTCCGCTTTTTTGCTCTTCATTCAATGCTTTATAAAAAGTGTTACAGTGATCGGATTTAGTTAAAATATGCGCCGTTTTGTTCGATGATCTGTTTCCATCTACACGGCAACTTCATAATATCTTCCTCGTAGAAGCCCCCCTTTTTATTTGCGAAGAATTCGGACAGCCACTTTTCACAAGCCTCTTTTGAGTTCAACTTCACACCACCAAGGGCATTCGCCATGGACAGGAACAGGTGGTAATCACTTGGCGCTACGTCCGGGCTATATGGTGGATGCGATAAAACCTCCCATCCGAGCTCCCGTAGCTTCTGACGAGTCATCAACGAAGTGTGTGGTCTGGCGTTGTCCTGGTGGAACACTACACCCTTCCTGTTGGCCAATTCTGGACGCTTCTGGTCGATCGCCTGCTTCAAGCGGTCCAGTTGTTCGCAGTAGATGGTAGAATTAAGCGTCTGGCCATATGGGAGCAGCTCATAGTGGATGATTCCCTTCCAATCCCACCAAACACACAGCAAAACCTTCCTGGCCATCAATCCCGGCTTGGCCACTGTTTGGGACGATTCACCGGCCTTCGACCACGACCGTTTTCGCTTGATATTGTCGTATGTGATCCATTTTTCGTCGCCAGTCACCATCCGCTTCAAGAATGGGACGAGTTCGTTCCGTTTCAGCAGCATATCGCAGGCGTTGATTCGGTCCAGAAGGTTTTTTTGCGTCGAATTATGCGGCACCCAAACATCAAACTTTTTTTTGTATCCAGCCTTCTGCAGATGGTTCAAAATGGTTTGGTGACTAATCCCATCTCCTGGGCGATGTCACAAGATGCCATATGCCGGTCTAACTCGATGTATTTCATGATTTGATCGGTATTTGTCGTCACAGGTCTTCCGCCGGCTGGCTTATCCATGGTGTCGTTTTCACCGGCTCTGAATCGTCGAAACCATTCCTCCGCGGTTCGAAGTGATAGAGTACCATCCCCCAAAACACCATTAATCTCACGGAACGTTTCTCTAGCGGATTAGCCTTTAACGAAGGAAAACTTTAAAATAGCGCGAATTTCGGCGTTAGTGAACTCCATGTTTATACGTCTATAACTGTTGAACGCAATATCCAAACTAATTATGCATAACGTTGTTTTGTAGGTTATGTCAAGACCTTTCAAATTATGTATAGTGTTGCCAGATACGAGCTCTTTACCGCTTTGTACATAGCCGCGAAATTCAAAAGACAAAAAAGCGGAAGGGAGATATTTGACAACCTAATATATGAGCACTAATGGATTAAGATATTCTGAGAAGTTATTCCTTTTATATTTTTGTATTTTTGTCGGAATAACGGCTCAAAGTGACCTTATATTGTGAACAACAAATGGTTGAAACCAAATTTCAACTATTCCTTTCATAGTTTTGTACTATGCCTTTCAAAATGGTAAAATTAATTGACCGATGAACAAGTAATAAAATCACAGCGTGCAGCGGTGGATAAAAACGCTTAGCCTAAGGACTATTAAGAATATTTAGCGAAATTTCAATTTAATCAATTGACCTACTTGTAAAGAAATTTTCCTGCTATTATATTAGCGAAAACTTTCGGGTGATATTTATACTCTACTGTTGATTTTATAGAAATTAAGAAGAGAGATAAGACCGCTGATTAGATGAAAGTAGCCATATTGCTAATACTGCGATTTTCATACGTTTGAAGTCCATACACTTATCTTTAATGTGACGTCAAAAATTGGAACCGGTAACCAGCTATCCTTTCTGTGAACAATAATGAGCGAAAGCTATAACATATGGCAACAATGGCCATTTACTTTACGACAATGTTTTTTCTTGCCGTTCTCAAGGTTCCAGGCAAACAAACCGATCCGACAAAACAAATCAACGCTCAAATGTACCTACTAGACAACGAAAGGATCTTGTGATAGAGACTTAAATTTCCGCTCGAGTATTTGTAAGCAAAATATTAAAATTTTATCTTAAGAAGATTTAAGTTTGATTTCTGTGGTCCACAATATAAAGCTACTTTGGCGATTCCATCAACATTTGTGTGCGAATGAATAAAATATGTCACTGAACAGGGTATATTAAATTTTCAATGATGCTTGTAGCACCCAGGAATAAACGTCAGGACCTCTATACAATATATACATATGTATTGAAAAATGATCAGCGTGACGAGCTGAGTCGATTTAACTATGTTCGTCTGTCTGTCTATATACGGGAGTCCCTCAGTTTTGGAGATATCGATCTGAAATTTAGCACACATCATTTTCTTCCCAAGGAGTTGACGGCACCGCCGATATCCGACCACTATAGCATATAGCTGCCATACAAACTGAACGATCAAAATCAAATTCTTGTATGAAATTTTTTTTATTTGTGAAGTTATAGCTTTGGTGCAGCCGAAGTTGACGTTATTTCTGGGTTTAGTATGGAAAATATTAAATTCTTTTTTATAGCACTTGATTAGTGGGTCATTAGCAGATATATATGGGCTGTTGCTGAAAAGTCATTAGATCGGATAGGTATGAGGATAAAATATTCAGAAAATGAGAATTTTGAAAATGTTTTTACTTTTTAGTCCATCTAAGCTAAACAACTTATCTACAGAATGCTTTATGATTCGAAAGGAGTCTCACTTCACTATTTAAAGGAAAATTTTCTTAACATACATATATGAAACACAATTCTATTGTGTTGATGTGTGATGTGTATCTCTTGTCAGTTACACATGCCCCTACTTATAATCAGCTTTCTGTTTCAGTTAAAATTTCGCTTCCTAAGCTCTCACCACTCTCAACAAATTCGATTTCTACTGTTTGGCGGTTATTGTGGCATTAAGTTTGTGGCAACATTTTCACTCCAGCAAACTTTTAATGAAAATGTGTAATAGTGTGGTTTTAGATATATGTATATACAAATAATAAGAATTATATGTGTATGTGTAAGTGTGTAAATATGTTGTTATGTGTGAATGTATGAGACAATGACGCCAGTTTCTAAAATTTAATTAAATTAGTTAATCCGAGTAAGAGGTGGTGAGTGCACATACATACACATACATACATAAATATATTGATGAGCTTAGGTGCATACATTTGAATGAAATGAAATAAGTAAATTAAAAAAAATGTGTGTGCTTGCATGTGTGCAAATGAAGATTTATTATTATGTATGTAATCAAATGTAAGAAATTAATTTTAATCAGAAATATTTTTTGTTTCCGAACCTTATCGAAATTAAATATAAATAAACCGAAATTAATTGGAAATGCTTGCTGCAAAAACAGTTAAGCTTGAGAACAAGAGAGGCTCATATAATATGTGTTTCTTTAAAAAATATGGAAACAAATTAGAAAAAAAAATTTGTTTGAAGTAGAGTATGGCAAGCGGGAGATATTAATTTCAAACAGTATAACACTTTTATTAAATTTTTCTTTATTTAATTTCAAGGTTTTGAACTTTGAGTTTAAATGAAGACACGACCCATGGTTTCAAGTAAGACAGTAATTAACATTCTTCACTTGCATCGAAAACTTCATATATATATTTGTATGAAATGATGTCAAGTTGACAGTCCTTACAGTGATAAAAATTAGGAGTTAATCAGGTAATGTATAGCGTTCTGTTTTGGAAATAGCGTCAACAGTTGTCAGCTAACAACATTATGGAAAGAAAGACTTTATAACCATATATATACATAAGGGTGGAGCGAAAAAATTTTTTTTTTTTGCTTAGCCTGGGGGTAAAATCTGTAGATTTAAAAAAAAGAATTTGACCAAAAAAAAAAATCTGTTTTAAAGTAAATTTTCAAGTTAAAATTTTTATTTCCTAAAAGATTTTTGATAAGTATTCTAGAAGCTGTGGAGCGTCCTCTTTCTGGCCAATTAAAATTTATCAACTTAAAAAATTTTTTTGTTGGCATTATTGGAGTTTAAAAAAAAAGCCTTAAATGACCACATGCTTTCCTTAAGCGTTAAAATAAATTTTGAGTCAAAAACCGTCAAATTCGGAATATTCTATATAAACATGAAGAGTTTAAACCAAAAATTATTTTTTTTTGTCCAAAAAAAAATTTTAACTCGAAATTTATTTTAAAACTGAGTAATCTTATACATAGCTGCCTCTAGGTGTTAAAAAGAAATTTTTTTTTGGCCAAAAATTTTCTTTTATTAAAATCTAAAGATTTTACCCCCAGACTAAGACAAAAAAAAATATTTTTTTCGCTTCACTATAATATAAATAATATGTAGCGTTTATATCTTTCCCTTTGACGTTATCCAGGGAATGGAAAACCCTACGACAGTTTTAACTCGACTTAATAACAGTTATGCGCTAGTTATACCCTTTGCAAATCAAGGTTTGACCACTCTAAGAAAAAATAGTTTGTTCCACAATGATTTCTCAAAAAGGCATATACATATATTCAAATGTGTTATCTACTATCCATAATAACTCAATAGATGCTTATCATTTGCCAATCAGTTTCGATCCAAATAACAACATTGCGAAAAATTTTATAGCCGCTTGATCCACCGCTTTCTTAATGACGGTGTACTTAATTTCGAATACACCACCGTTGTCTAAAAAATTTAAAGAAGAGGCAGCTCATTGCATTGAAGAAACCAGTGTTTTATACGATTTTCTCTGCGATTTCGATGCTTAAACCACCTTAGAATATATAATCTTAAGTCTATATCATACGCATAAACGACGCTTAAAGCGGTTACTGCTAAAGATGACGTATAAATGCGTTAACTTTAATTAATAAATTGAAGTTTTTTTCTTACCGGAGTGCCAGAAATTACTATTAGTTCTACCTACATAATTTTATGTATCGCAGTTTACAGACCTTCTTATATGATATAGGCCATCTTTATGCTATCATTAGGCCCATTGCACTCCCGGGTGGTAACCAAATTAAACATTATCCAGAAACTCAGCGGGTTTTGTAAAATTGTGTCCAATGTCACTCAGGTTGTATTACTGAGAGTCTAGTTATAGCCTGCTTGCATAACCTAACGTAGTGAGACTTAGTAGGAATTTTCGCTACGGACAGATTTAATTGCCGCTTGGCTGTCCACTAGAAGTTTTATGGACTTAAAACAGATACCCACTTCGTAACTTCTGTTATGCCAACAACTTCGGCCTGAGATAATGAATTGTAGTAATTTAATTTGAGACTACCTTCTGGGTATGTAGTAGTACAGAAGAAGGTATATCTATATTACCGTATGATCCATCATTTGATATATAGATATTGCCATTGGAACTGTCGATCACACAACCATTGAACCATTTTTCACTACTAAGGTGTGAAAACGTTCCTCAGGAATCTCTTTTTTCTCGGTCTCATTGACAATTTAGCTCGAGTTAATTTTAGAGAAATTTTACTTTTTTATTTGGTATTTTGCTCCGAATAAGGTAAGGATCTACACCTCGGTGAATTTTGGTCAACCATTAGATACCATGGGCTGTACCGCATCCGTAAATACAACTAACAACTTAAAATATATCCCCACATAGTTTGCCTTTACGAAACAGCTTATTAGTAACCTTTAGGTTAAAAATTTGGTTAGAGTACAAATTAAACTCAATAGCTTGAATCGTTTATAATTAACAAAATTCGGTATTCACCATAGTACGAGTACTTTACCACCAACAGGGTTCCTCTCCTCCTTTCCTCTTTCTCTTCATACCATACATTTGGCTCTGGTTATACCACTTTTGAGTTCCACAACCAGATATAAAGTTTGATAACTTTTCAAATTATATTTTCTGTTTAACTTTGTAAGTACGTTTGTATATCGACAAAAAAGCAGCACAAGCGCAACGAGTGTAGCAACGAATATGCACTGCGTAGTTCGTAAGTTAAGTACTTTGTGTTTCATCCTCGAAAAGCTCGTCTAATCACATTAATTTAACTGCATTTTAAAATGTCCACATACCATTTCCCTAAACTTCATCAGCGCCAAGCTTTGCTCGGTTTTTCGCTTGTTGCTTCTTACCTTATCCACAATTCACCTACATCTATCTGGCGCTGTGTTCGTGTATACTTCGTGTTCTTCTATGTATCGACCACAATTAGTTGCATCTATTTGTGCTTTTTGGGTATTGCGTGTGGTTACTAAAGTCAAGAGTAAAGTTGTTTTCCCGAAATGATGTCAATAAATTGTGCAACACGGCTTACAGTCAGCATGCTTAGTACGCACAGGGGCGTATTAGGCAGGTACAAACCCGCAAGTTAGTTATTTTGGG
Source organism: Bactrocera oleae (assembly GCF_042242935.1). Lineage (NCBI taxonomy): Eukaryota > Metazoa > Arthropoda > Insecta > Diptera > Tephritidae > Bactrocera > Bactrocera oleae. The sequence continues at coordinate 12,405,319 of NC_091539.1, read as the reverse complement.
GCGCATTAAAAATGTTTAACAAACTTGCGATGAGATTGCGGCAGAAATCACTGTACGTTGTACTTCTGAGGTTAGTTCATTAAATCCATTGTAAAAAAGAAAATGAGTGTGCTTTAAAGAATCACATTAATCGCTTCAATGAGTCCAAAACAATAATAATTATTTTGGATCACTTTGCGAAAATCTTTCTCTGGTTGTTTAGCGCCCTTGCAAATTATTGGCGCATGAGGTGAGACGCACCTGTTTCTCTTTTAACACTTCACTATTTTATAAGCTATGTTTAAGCTAAAAAAGCAACACTAAATACTAAAGTATAAACGAGATGTCTATATGAGGTGCATGCTTAGGAGGTGGGTGGTTGGTTTCAACTCTACACATTAAAAGGAATGTTAAATGAACAAAAGGCCAAGAGGAAAATGTTTGCTAATTAAAGAAAACTTTTGAAGAGCCAAACAATTTTTGAAGACAAGGATACTACAATATTTATTTCTTATATAGAAGTATAGCTGCCATTCGACCGCAGAATATCAAATTGTATTACGAGAGAATATCGTCTATCTACCGCGGACAATAGTGTATATTATCAAATGCTATCAACCCTTATCACGTTAGTGGAACTGTCAAAATCAGAAAACTGCTTAAGAGCAGTTGTCTACATTGTTTTATGATTATTGTAGTTTGAAATATCTTTAAAGAATATATTTGTACTTCATTATACTCTGAACAGGGTATATTATATTTGCCACGATGTTTTTAACACCCAAAAGGAAACGTTTGAGACCCTTTAAAATAAATATATAAATGATCACGTGACGAGCTGGGTCGATTTAGCCATGTCCGTCTATCTGTCCGTCTTTCTCTATACACGCAAACTAGTCTGTCAGTTTTTGAGATATCGTTCTGAAATTTTGCACGCCATACAAACTGAACGATCGTATTAAGTGCTTGTATGAAAAGCTTTTTCATTTGATGAGATATCCCCACTATATTTGGCACAGATTATTGCCAAAAATAATGCTACAATCTCTAAGTATATTCTTCACTATGGACCTCTATAGTATATAGCTACCATACAAATTGATTGATGAAAATTAAAAAAACAATTAATAAAATATCTGTTTTTTTTATTAAGTAAATTAAGTTCGACTTGAAGGTTTTTTATATCGAACAACGTAACTAGAAAGAATTAGCAAAACGTTTTCCTTTTGTCTTATTTTTATTTTTAAATATTAAATTTTTTTACTTTTCTACATTTTTCTTACTGGATCTGCCTGGGTTGCTATGAGTTCGCGCTTGCATGGGCACTTTCTTCTACACCCGCTGTAAAAGCAATAAATATAACAACAATAACCATTCGCCAAACATTTTTGGCAAACATTTTCTATTACCAAAACTTATATACATATATAATACTTCTATGTATGTGTGTATGCATATATGTTTGTACGTATATATGTATGTTTATATGCCTATATTTGGCACTCTCACGCAAAAGTTATTTTTTTCCCAAAAAAATGTCAAAACACAAAAGCAAAAAGTCAGCAACAATAAACGCAAACCAGCAATTGTGCATAGTTAAAATCATTAAACAACAACAAAAGCAGCTTCAAACAACAGCGGTGACAGCTTCGCACATAATTGCATTAGTTGTATGAACAAGTTGTTGGCACATTCAAAAAGCAGCCACATTTGAATCCTGTAACAGCCTCTCCCACCTCTACCGCGTTGCATCTTGCACAAAAAGTTCCTCTCCCACCACCTACCTCCGGCACGCCTGCATTTTGTTAAGTAACGCTGACATGGTCTAATGGCAAACCTAAATGCGCTTGCGGGCGTCTTTATGTATGTAAAGGTACTCCATACCGTTACAAATAGCGTTAAGGTAAAGAGCAAGCGTTTTGTACAAATCGTCTCTAACAATCTTGTTAACAGGATTAAGACTCGTTACTTGCAGAGATGGAATTTAATGCTTGAGAGCGATTGGAGGTGAGCGAAAAAGAGAATGTAGACTCTGCCAACAGGGGAGTTAAAGTTAAAGTTGTTGTTGCGCATTTCCTAGAGGAAACCTATAAACTGGGCAAAAGAATAGAAAGTTTTCAACATTTTTAATTCTGGTCCAAAAATTCCTCACCTATGAAGATTAAGATAAAAAATTATATGAAAAACAGTTTTCTCTACATTTTATGCATAGGGCTTCAGCGGTCTATTCGTTAATTCGTCGATATTCCTTTCAGAATTCTTGAGTCTAACATATTGTGGTCCATCTTTTAATATGTACTTCGAACTCCGTTCTCGTATTTCAAGTAGACCTCAAGTAGAGCTCTAGGGATTTTATGTTTGATGACATAAAAAATAGCGGTTACACATATGTATGTGGTTATATGAAAGAACATCTGACAATCTAGAAACATGTGCAGTACCATAGAGAGAAAACGGGGCTCGGGGAAGATATAAGATGCGTGCCCACTGATCCATCAATTGTTGGAGAAAAAAATCCACAAGAAATTATTTCAAGGTGCTAGGTTCCAAGACGAATTGCCTTTCGATCTCTCCCTGTCTCTGGTTCTGATCAGCTGTTTCACTTTACTGTCCTTAAACCAATAAATACTGCTTTAAAATGCCCAGTTCATTCAGATCTGTTTCTATTGTTTTGAGTTGCGGTTTGAGTGTTTTCGAAAAGCTTTAGATCAATTTGTCATTTTTAATCGAAGTTAGGTGTGGATTACATTAATATCTAAGAAATTTAAACAATGGCTCTTGATATTCTATTACATTGGTAATCCCAATCTCCCAGATTTATCATACTCTGCAGAAGAGTTTTACTGGCGATGTGTAGCTGTGACATGTGGTTGAAAATGGCGTTGATGCTGTAGTTTGAGTGCACTTTTGGTTGGATCCAACTTTCATGGACTGCTTCCCTTTTCAAAAATTTTAATGATATAGAATCATCGAACTTTGTTCATTTTACTGAAATTTCTCAAAGATCCTCCGGTATTTCTGCTAGAACAAGTTCATCTACAGCTTAAAGTAAGCTATGAAGGTCGAAATTGTTTCTGTATATAATAAAATCTCATCTCTTGTTAATAAATTGGGATTATGAGGTCTCATTGATTAAAGCATTAATTTATTTTGATCGCGTTCCAAAAGCTTTGTGTTACTTACAAAGAGCCACGAAAAGTATGTAAGATTCAACTTTGAATTCTTATAGGATATGAGAGTTTAAGTATTATCTTTCTGGTGTTATAACCGAAAAAGCTTTAAAACAATGCTAGGAAACAATATGTAATTCATAGTACAGAATATTGCTCAGAAGTGCTTTTTCAGCCATATTGAAGAGAGCTTACTAATTTCAGTTTCCCTGGCTCCTGTTTACTTATATTTCCTTTTAGTTTTAACCTTGTGGTCGCTGACAGCATATTTAGCAGTCTCATCCGCTTGCCAACTGTAAGCCACATCCACCTCTGTGCTAAATAAATGAAATTTCAGACAATCAATACCCATTGTTTGTTGGTCTGTACATATACTCGTATACTTATTATTTTCCTGCCTCATTTCCTCAATTTTGGCTTTTGTGATTTTCTTTTGTCCTCTTGCCCTTTTTTTTTTGATTTTTCTCCATTCCTCTCACCAGCAAGCAATTTATGCCAGTTTTATGCTTCAATTTCCGGTTCTGTGTGTTTCCGGTGTTAGCGCTGACATTTGATACGCCCCAATCAAGTCAACTGCCCACAACGAGTCACAATACGTAACCAGCACAAAAGCAAATACAACACAAACATGCGAATTCACCTACAAATACCTCGCAAAATGGCTAAGCTCAGAGTTGAACTTTGATTGTCTAAAGAAAACATAGACGAGGTCGTCAGTAAGTTTTATGATTTCGCAAATATTATTATAGTTTTCTTCTTTGTAAGTTTTCAGAGAAGTCGCTGAGTTTCCTGGAATAATAAATTTCTTACGAAGTCTATACTTGCATCGTACCAGATCGGTTGACCTTTAGATCGATCAAGAAATATACGAAACGGCTTTTTGAAATTAAAACCTTTTATGGACTACACATGGAAACAATATAATATCCACGAGCTCAATTAAACCCCAAATCGAGTAGTAGTAGTCCAAGGAAGCACACAGATAAGAGCGAATGTTATATCGCGTGGATATAAATCTAGGTCTTTCCAATTACTTGGATTTAGCGAGACTCTTGGAGAAGTCGTAGTTAATTATCATGATCTGCAGATTAGATCACTATAACCGATTTCGATTGTCACATCGACAGAAACGCCTCGATGTTTGGTATACAACGGAAACCAATGTCTCGGCGGCCGACTGAGAAAAAAACTAATATTTGGAATGATATAAATTCGAAAGGGGTTTAATGTACTGTATTTTAGTAAGAATCTGTTTCTCTGTCTTATCAAACCCCACTCGTTTATCCTTAGTATTACAAACTTTCACTTTCAAAGCTCCAGTTACATCACAAAATGAAAACAATAGTGCAATGAAGTCAAGGAGAATCAAACAAAAGCCGAAAAGAAATGCGACTTGACAAATGGTAAAATCGTAATGACGAAACTCTCATGTACGCCTCGGGTTTGTGCAACATGTTTTCGGGTATGCTTTTTCCTACGACAGCCTACAACATTAACTTGAAGACAATGCGAAGCGTTTTCAGTCCCCTGCCACCAACCGTACATAGTAGGCGCGAGGTGTCGGCAGATAGTGCCAAATTTAATCAGGACACGGTTTTGTGATGTTCGTTACTTTAATGTCCGCACAATAAAAGCTTCTAATGGAAAATACTATATCCCTGTAAACATCCCAATGCAGCTGTTTTTGCCTTACGTTTGAGCAAAAACTTGTTTTGATTTAGCCGGTCTCTCAGACCAGGTACTGTTATGCCCTGTCCACTAGGGGGGAGGGAATACAATAGTATTTTTCTTTTTGTTATATCACTGCTCTAATGGGGGTTGTCCACGTCATTTATACGAGTACACTTCTTATTTTCCTATTACCGCGACGTCGGAAACTGAAATTGTTTTACTTGTATTACCGTTAAGTAAAAATGTATGTCTCGGGGTGGAGATGAAGTGTATATAACTATTATGTTTAAATGTAACTAATAGTAAATAAAAGCCTATGAAGAATGGGAAGCTTTGTACTACAATAACGCAGACTGCTAAGTAAAATTCGTTACAAAACAGGAAGTAGAGCAAATATTGAGTGTTCGTAATAAATTTAATTTAACTAAATTAAGATCTTTAAAGCTGAATCCTTTAACAATTCAAACGTTCACAAAGATCCACTTCCACTTAGAGTTGAGGCAGTTCTATTTTATTTCTACTGTTTGAAGTCTAAAAAGTTAATTTTTCTAGGCACAAATTTAATTGTTTAATTGTATAAAGATAATTGTATCTTTATGAAAATAAAGTTTTTCAAAATTTCAGTTTTCACTATACTTAGATCTATGGTATGTTGTCGGAACGAGAAGGATTTTGAATCACACAAGATTGGTCAACTAGAAAATATTCCTCAACATAATTTGGAACGTTACAACAACAATTGCAAATAAGCCTTATGAGTACATGGATCGTCAATCACAAAAGCCTAAAAGTTAAGCTTCTTTAAAAGTCAGAACTCATAAAACTTGAGGTAGACTATTCAGAGTGTTATCAATATTAATAAATCTTATATATATATGAGCGACTTCAATTGTTTTAACTTTAGGTTTTTATTTTTGATGTATAAGCAGCATTTGCTAAATCCATAAAATATTCACTCTCAACTATCGCCACGCACTTTTAATTATTCCTAAGACCCCTGAGAGACTTTCGGATTTGGCCAGCAACGAAAATATGTGCTATCTGCCAGATGTGTTGACAATGATAGAGGAAATATGTTTTAATGTACTAAATTTGATATTAATAATAATGTATATCCAAATAATCTGACAAAAACTTCGAGTACCATAAGAAGCAATTCCGTCTTCGGGATCAGCGACATACTTATAATAGGTTCTCTATATATCTTGTCTCCAGTTGAAGTAACTTTAACTCCACGAACTTTCATGATTTTACTGAATTGATGAAAAGTGTTCTTCATTAAGCTTTACAAATTCTGAAACTAAACGTTACTTTCAGGAAGACTTATAAATATTGTATATGAAAGGTCGGTAGGCTGATAGATGGGAGTGCAGCCCCTGCTGCCTTCGGGCTCAATTAGCGTTAGATGCGCCATTTTGTTACATTATCGTAAGACCTTTAAATCTTGATAACACGTTTCATTGTAGTGTTCAAACCATTTGGCGCCCTCAATGAAACTACTTATCTCCGACATGCTTTTTGTAGTTAGACTTTCAAGGTTTGGTACCTAAAGAATTCAAAGAGTCGGGTTTGTGATAGAGCTGGGCACTCAGAGAGGAAGTGAGAGAGCTGTTTCCTTACTCCCTTCGAGTATGCAGCAAATATGGTATTATTATAGGACATTACCATTTTTAACGCATGTTCTCCAAGTGGACACTGCCCCATTCTGGTAGCTGTCTGTTTTGCTGCCAACTTTCGATAGAGCCTCTATCTCTTAAAATAGGGGTAAACAAACTAGGAGAGCGATATATTCAAAGATTCTCATCATTCAAATGAAAAATGCAGTAATGTTTCCGCTAATATCTGAATTTCTGAACCAACATGAGACTATCTACTCAGACAATTCCGATATAAAAAGATCCAGATAAAACACGATAAATTAATTTATATAATACCTAGCCTGCTGAGAAGATATCGACTTTCAGAGCATTCTAATCCTCACGGGTCTTAAAACAGACAAGTAGCTCCATATATTAGTTAGGCTTGTAACTGATTTGATTATGACAATAAGTAGGTTGAACTAGTTTTAATGGCTTAAAATGAATGATCAGATATCAAATGCTAAAAACTGTCCTTTGTGAAACCACAAACTACTTTATTGGGATCTCTTGTATCGAAAAAATACCTAAAACCCATCACAAATCTGCTTATACTCATACATTTAATGGCTATTACTTTTAGTTCACGTGGATGTCTGAAGGTGAGAGATCAAAGGCGCACCTTGCTGAGGACGAAAAATGTGTCATATTTTGAGCAGGTCGAACTTGAGTCAAACAAAAAAGTTCTTTAGTCATAGAATTGTAAAATAAAATTCTAAAAAAATCCGCAGATATATATAAGTATAGAGCTGGTTTAAAAATTTATTGTAAAAAAATGTATTTCACAATGTTTTTCCTATCTGTGCCACACAATTTCCAGAATTCAACTCAAGTGGTCTGTGTTGCTCTCAGCACTCGTACGCAATTCAATTCAAAACTCTATTCGCCATAACTTCCTTTTACACTCTCACATATTGTATGCCACTATTAGTTGCTGTTGTTGTTGCCATTGCATTCGGTAAATATCAATGTATGTATTGCTTTGACTTTCGCCCTTACAGTTGCAACTGAAGTATGTTGGCAGAGCAAATTGAATTTTCATTTCGAAAGTTTTTCCACGTGCGACAAAAATGCATGCGATTTCCGCGCAACATATTCTTACAAGGATTCCACTGGCAAGCCAAATGCACTGAATGCATGCGCTCGACGCAACACGCATGCAATGCCAAGAGGAAGTGAGTAGACAAATTAAAAAGTTGTTGCCAAAAAATTCTATGAAAATCTTTTGTTTTAAGCGCAAAATATGAAGTGAAGTTTTGCAGGCAGGGGATTAGAGTTTGGCTCGAGGTAGGTAAGGGGGTTTCGAAAACTCAAAAAAAAAGATATAGACATAGCACTTTAACTCTTTTTTGGTGCTCTAGAGTCAGAGTGCGACGTCAATTCGGCTGCTCCTGCGTGTAGGTATAAGGTAGTCCATGGAGTAAACATGCCCTTGAATCAGCGACATAAGCTCACTTATGCTTGGTGTCTGTTATTAGATATCTCCCAAAAATTACTCCTGATTCGCTATTTGACCGCTGTCAGAAAAGTCTCCTAGTAGACTAATTGACATTTGCGAGCTTGCTTATAATTTCAGATCTGAATTTGGTGCGCAAAAGATTGACTGTATTCGCGGTTGTGTGGCACAACGCGCTTCTCTGTTGGTTTTCTTTGTCAGGTAGAGAAAAAACATATACATAAAGGCTCTAAAGTTCTCGGAGTTGATAGAAATTATTATTCCTCTAACAGTGTCAAATGAAAATTGCACCAATAAAGTGCTCGTTCCCAAATTTTCGCTCACACTCTCACTTTCGGAAAACTGACTTTTTGATCAAAATCACAAATTCTGCAGATTTTTTCTTTTATAAAAAAAAATGGATTATAAAATTACAAAATTACCACTGTCTGCCAAACTGTTTTTTAGAGAGAAGTGTCTTACGTCATTATCTATGGCTACAAATTGGCATTTTCTCAAGACTATGAGCTGTCACTGTCATAATGTCAAGCCGTTAAATAAACAAATCGTGAGGAACCACCCTTTACAGGCGACGCTGCATGCAAAAGTTTAAACGAGCCGGCTACTCGCTTATAATTCATAGTGCACCTCTTTCCAATCTACCACGTCGTGTCTTTTATTTATTTTTCTCTTGCTGCTTCGTATTCAATTTCAGCATTTCAATTTATATTCATATTCCTGTATTGACAATTTGCATTTCAAGAAATCTCCGGTTAGGCTATCACTATATTTGTTGTATCGTTTCATTCACAATTTGTATGACGTTAGAATTTAGCTTGTCACTTATTTTACATAAATACATATATACGAGTACATATAAAAGTAGTAATATAATTTCGTCTAGAAATTTCATGGCTCCTTCAGTATGTATGTAATGCATATATTTTGACTTAGTTCTCTTATTTCTTAGTGTACACGCGTATGCAAATATTTGAATAAATGAAATTATGTGAATATAGCTCGGCTCAGCACACAAATTGTAGATATGAATTTATAAAAATTTAACGAATTATATACATATGTACGCAGAGGAGTCTTCAAAGTAACTCTAAAAATGAAATATGTAGTTTTGAGGCATATAATAGTATATAATTGAAAAAACTGTATCTAAATGAAATATTTAAGAATAATACTTGGAAAACACATTACTGCCACTCCTTATAGTCGATCTTCTGAATACTAATTCTAATGTTGAAATGCTGGAAACCTTGCATGCGTTTCTCTCTCTCTTTCTCTTTCTCATCTCGTGGAGAAGTTAAATTAGATTTGTTGACTTGGAAATAATATAAATCACAAGTCAAATACATTGCTATACAGATCTTGTGACTTTCACTGCAAGGTCTGAAGTTTATACACCTAGATAATGTAGAACATGAGTATATGGGAGCTATCTTTGGTACGTATTTTAGACGCAACATGTATAAAATATTTCTTTACCAAAAATCACAGATTACGGCACGTCATTTTTTTGCAAAAAGTTATATGTATATACAACTGGTTCTTTGAATTCGTTTCTTCCTTTCTGTCAAAAAAGGAAACTCGTCAAATTTAATTATCTTAGTAGCATAACTGTCCTTACCATAATGAAAACTTGGCAGTAACACATACTGACGTTGATTTACCACATTTACAGTGCGCTAATAAATTAACACATGTCGCATACAATTTTGTCAGTTTTTTCCGATCTTCCTTTCTAACGCAACGTCCTAAAGATCCCAAATGGATTATTTAAAAATTGCAAAATAGTTGCAAAGTTTCTATTGCGGACTTTGAGCGTGCGGACCGAATCAAGAAATTCCGTAACGAAAATAAACCTAACACGAAGTATGCGCAAAATGTTTTCATACTTTTAGGTGTATTTTGTATATTTCAAGTGGAACAAATCAATTCAAGAGACAGCAGTGATTCAAAAATATTAATATAAAAATAAAATTGTTTTTTTTTTCATATAAAAATATGGAATTTAATAAAAATGTAACTTATAAAAAAAATTTATTCTTCAATATTCGGAGTCAAAATATTAGTAACATTATTATTAAGTTATTGCATAGTTCCTATTGCGGGCTTTGAGGGCTTTGAGGGCGGCGACAGAATCAAGAAATTCCGTAACGAAAATAAACTTAACACGCATAATGTTTGTATATCTGTCTACATGTATCATATGCATTTATGTAAATATGTACACTAATTGATTCATGCGAAATATTTATGTATGAGCATGCATATATATCGACGCAGATTTTGCGAGCCATGGAAAAATATTTTAGAACTGCAAAATATTTTAAACAAGTACTATGTTGCCATTTTGTCACTTTTTTCTGTGTTTGCGGGGTTGACACTTTTCTCTTCTAGAAATCAGAAAGTTGTTCAATTTATGATTTTTAGCTTTTGCCATCGCCGCAAAAAGACGCTTGTAGGCAAACCCATATTCGTGAAGAACGTGTAAAATTTGTGCATAAAGTGTTTTAAATATGAGTAAACAAAGTGCATTTATTAATGAAGAAAATTTTGAACAAGTAAGGAAGGGCTAAGTGCGAATATAACCGAACATTTTATACTCTCGCAAAGTCAAATGGTATACTCGTTTTAGAATTCTTTGTGGATCTTGCCGCCTTGTTCTATGTTGATTGCTATTTTCGTTAAAAAGTCAACTATATGCACTGGGGTCCACATATTCAGTACCTAGGGGGTTGAACAGTTTTGGTTCAATTTAGATAATTTTTAGTCACATGGTGGCATACTTTAAACGTATTATTCACGCAAAGTTTTACCCCGATATAATCATTGTTGCTTGATATGCATACTGGGAAGTGAAAAAATCAGATGGAATTTAAAATGATGTTATATTGGAAATAGGCGTGGTTGTAATCCAATTTCGCCCATTTTCCTTCATACAACATGGAAATATGAGAATAATATGTACCGAATTTGGTTGAAATCGGTTAAGCAGATCCCAAGATATGGGTTTTCACCTCAAAGTGGGCGGTGCCATGACCTCGCCATAAAAATATCAGATATTTGCTTTTTCAAAGAGCCAATGCTCTTATAAATTATAAATCTTTAGTGTGATTCGCATAACAATGTGGGATTATTTGACTTTCCTGAAGCTTTTGCGAAAGAAGACAAGCATATTAGTGGCATAGGCACGAGAGTTTTCTAACTCATTTAAGGAAGTTCTGGAAAAGTAAAGTATGCAAGTCAGGCAGGGAGCCGAAGCTTGATACGACTGGGTTTCAGGCATACGCGTCGATCCTTTGTCAACAACGAACACTTGACAGAAATATCTTTCTGACCGCTAGTCAAGTCTTTTCAACAGTTTTAGTATTTTTGGCAGACACTATGCATTTGAAGGCGGTGGAAACATAACGACACTTTCCCTTTTAACAAAACTCAAAGGCATCTTCGAAAAAAGTTGTCTAGGAAAATGAATCCAAAAAGTTTTCTACAAAATATAAATTAACTTTGAATTAAATTGTATTTCAGCTGAAAAAACTTAATGCTCCTGAGAAATACTCTTATGAACTTCATGTGTAGCGGGGTTATGCCTAAGGCCTTTAAGTGTCAAATACAACAAGGAAAAACATGAAACAACAACAATACTGACAATTTCTATTCAAGCGCTTACTCCCAACGACCTTTTGTGTGGGTGTAGATGTTGTTGTCAACAGTCGGCAGTGTGGGTAAATAAATTTTTTGGGGAAAAAATTAACACTACAAATGCGATGCGCTCAGTTTCCACAACTAAAAACGGTGCATGCATTACATTATACTTTTGCATTTGTAAATATATCTACAAACGCACATTTATTTCACTTTTTTATTTCGGCTGTCAGTATTGTCATTGGCACTCTCGATGCGCGTAGTGTTGGAATTCCACTTCAGCGCCAACCCCGGCGAATGCACTTAACGGTCTGTGTATGCAGACAGCCGCACAAAACCGTTATTTCTGCCATTTCTTACGGCTTAGTAGTACATTTCCATTTTAGTGGGTGATTTTTCTGTCGTATAATTTTTTTGTTGTTTGATTATACCCTAAACAGTATCACAGCATACAAAAAGAACAGGAGAAATGAAGAGCTTTAAAATTGAGCTTTCATGTGATATAATTAAAGCTATATTTATACTCAACAAGTTAACACGCTGTTTGTAACATCATGGAAGAAATGTCGAAGGCTCTATAAAATATATATATAATTGTTCAACGATTTAGCCATATCCGTCTATCTATGCATAAGTGAACTAGTATCTTAGTTTTCGAGATATTGCTCTAAAATTTTGCGCACGTCCTTTTCCCTCTCAAAAGCTGCTAATTTGTCGGAACCGGAGATATCGGACCACTACAGCATATAGCTATCATACAAACTGAACGATGAAAATGAGGTTCTTGTATGAAAAACTTTTGTATTTGACAAGATATCTACATGAACCTTAACACGTCACGATTATTGTCAAAGGCAGTGGTGCAATCTCTAAAGACACTGTTCTGGTCGGATTACTAAACATACAGCTGCCATAGAAACTGAACGATCGGAATCAAGTTCTTGTAAGGAATATTTTGTATTTGCGAAGGGTATTACATCTTCTCTGCAACCAAAGTTACCGTTTTTTCTTGTTTTTTGTTATTTTCTTTTTTTTGGATCAGCTGCAATTCGAGTGCGTCCTGTCACGTCCCTCTACATTGCTATTTCGTCGCGCCACTGCTGCCGACAGCGCCAACAGTCTGTCATATCGATTTGGCATTTTGTCTTGTTGCACGTGTTTTGAATACTTTATTTCGTAATTTTTTACCCAGAGCAATCGCTTTTGATGTTCTTTGTTTTATTATCTTGCCGGCTTCGATTTTTAGTTATTATTCGCAGCTTCACACTTTCACCCGCAAATTTGCGCGCTTGTTGTTGGTTTTTTAACTATCCATAGTCGTTTTTTGCTGTTAGTTGCAGTGAGGTTGTTTTTGTTGTTGCAAGAAATGCTTCTAATGCAGTAGATTTTCATTTTGACAGTTATGAAGTTTTCGCGGACATTTTTGGCATTTTGTTGTCTCTAAACGGCAATAAATAACTGATAAATGCAATAAATAATTTTTTAAATGGCCAATAATGTTGGTGGATCACATTTCATATTAAATGCTTTTGGTCTTTAATAATGGAATATGTAACCATATACCGTTTCAGACTGTCAGAGAATGTTATATAGTTGTAAGAGCAGTGTAAAGTCTCCTAAAACATATCTCTTAGTTTCCTAGCAACTGCTTTTTCCTTCAGAAAATTGTGTCTTTCGGCTATCAGTTTATTTCTTTTCGACACGAAATACATCGTTTTACGTGTAAACCAAGAACAAAGCTCCGCTCCAAACACCCAACCCCGCCATTAGTAGAGGGCCAGTGCAAATATTCGGAGGTTCTAAAAGGCATACGAATGGTGGAACTGTTTCGAACCATCCGGGTTCGAGTTCTAAAAATACAAGAGGGATTCCGGTTGAACTACAGATTCAGCGTCATAGTTATGAGGCCCGTCGAGCAGGTTACTACTGGGGTACGGGGAACTACCCTCAACATTCCTGGATGGGCTGAAGGAGGTGGTAACAATGAGGCTAGTGGCGACGAAGATCTGTCCCTCATAGAAGCAATGATGTGATAGCCAGAGCTCATACAAGTTGCTCAGGTGAATCTAAGTCACGCGACGGCATCTTCGGCTGTTATCCCGAGTAGCTTCCTTTTGGATGACCTGGGCATCCTATTGATCCAGGAACCGTGGACGTACAGAAGAGAGGTCAGGGGCCTCAATGCAATTAGATACAATTTAATCTGGGATTTCTCTAGTGAGAGACCCAGATCATGTACAGTGGTTAGCAACGTTATCAATTTCGTTTGTATTTCAGAGTTCCGAACGCAGGATCTGGTCGCGGTACATGCTAAGGACCAGGAAGGTTTAGACTTCTTCCTTGCAGCGGCCAACTAATATCCCTTGAAACGCGAATAGGGATTTCTTTAGGGCTCAAGTTAAGTAAATGAAATGAAGCTGCTAGAGATCGATGCTACGGCTTTAATCTCAAAATTTCCATTTTTTTTAAAGATATTATGATTTCATAGGATTTGTATTCAGCCTAGTAAGCCCTTTCTGGGCACAGTAATTTGCCTGTAGTATCAGCCTCGAGCGAGTTTGTAAATGATATTTAATATACCATGTGAAATCTTCAAAGTACAATAATTAAATTTTTTGTACAGAACAGATGAGTATGTTAGCCAGAAAGCTTTAAAGCATTTCTTATTTTAGTTAATCTACCAAATTTAAGTTAGAATTGTCCTATAAATAGTTGTTAAAAAATAATCGTACATCCACATAAATACCGTTAATGGCATACTATTCACTGTCTCTTTAGAAAAAAAGTTATCTTTTATACCAGTTCGTATACATATACACATATTTACATGTAAACATGCACAAGTATATATCACCAAAACTAGGCACACGACCGGAATTGCCAGGCTTGCCTGATGGCTCAGTTGTTTGGTTGGTGTGGCGCCTGGGCGAAATTTATGGCGCAACTTCCGGCATGCGACGGATTTATAACGTTTTTGGCAAGGCAAGCTGAAAATAGTCGGAAAAGAGTGACTGCTTTGTGTATCATTTATGAAAGCAGCGAAATAGAACGAAAATAAAATAATACACTTTAGTGGCTTCATATCAAAGTAAATAAGTATGTGTATATGAATGTAGAAAGGTGGTTATGTCAGTGATTTGCAGAAAGTCATTGTGTGGGCCGATCGATCTTGATTTTCACTTTGGTTAAATTGTCGCATTGTTAAGACACCGTTATCTCATCACAATTCATTATTTGGTGTTGTTATGGGCAGAAGGAATCATTGGTCCATATTTCTACAAAAATGAAGCCGAAAATGTTACAGTCAGTGGGAAACACTATAGAACCATGAATAATAACATATTCATGCCCAAATCGGATAATGCTGATATAGACAATCTTTGGTTTCAACTAGACGGAGCTACATCCCATACAGCCAACGAAACAATCAATTGAAGAAAGCTTTTGGTGAGCGCATTATCTCGTCATTATTAAATAATACGCGTTTTATTTCTTCTTGAAAGCCATATATCTAAAACACTTTATATTGTTCGATAGATGTATTGAAAAACTACATCATTATCTTTTCACTAATTTTTTATAGTTCAATGACTATCTTTAACTTTATCGGCTTATTCGCTTGGTCTATCTCTTTGTCATTTACAACTCAGTCTGACCACTTTACATCTTATATTCTTGAAGAGTAAGCTATAATCGAAAGCTGAGCTTGAGGGACGAAAAGTTCTCCTTCCTGCTATCACTCCAAGGCGGTCTGAGTAAGCTACTACTTTCACTAGGATCTATCGTCGTAGCTCCGTTGACGACCTCACCTCTATCCAGTCTTCTAATTGCAATGGATGAAAATTAATTTCCTTACTCTTTAATAAACATAAGAAGAATTTCCCTCTCTCATTCCAGTAAACCCAGCATCACTCACCCACTCGGTTGCCTAATAATCCGTTCAATTGCTGGTCATTCACTATTTATATTGCGAACATTTGTGCGAATCAGCAATTAAATTCGTTGCGCTCCGCTGTTGCACCCAATGGACCCGAAGCCAAGACAGGCGCACGGACCAATTAATTACTGCGATGTGTGGTCGCGCGCTGGCAAGTATGCAACAAAAATGTACAATTTTGTAATGTTGTAGCGCGGTAATATGGAATTGTTTTTGGGTTGGCGCCTAAAAGTTGATTACAAAAAGCAAGACACAAATTGGAAAACAGTTGGAAACAGGGAATGAAAGAATCGCAGTTTTTGTATTTGTCTGTTAATTTTTATAACCGTACAAGTATTATTTTTATAACCAGACAATTTTGTATGGCAGTTAGCTGCCGCTTTTACTACCACTTGGCAATACGACGGAAGTTCGTTTATTTCATTTGTATGCGGCGAAGTTTTATGAAAGCGCGGTGATTTTAATTACATTTGTCAGAACTTTAGTTACAGTTGTTGCCAAGCTTATATGTGTCTGGTAGGGGTATTTGATGTCGTCTGAGTTTAGTAAAAGTGGTCAGATGTGTATATATAGAAATTGGAAGAGGGTTAATCGCGTAATAAAAGGTCGTAACGACAGGGAGGACGTTTAGTTGGAAAAAAAATTAAACTAGTGGAGAGTCTGGCGGCGTAGATATGAGAGCGAGAAAGTTAGAGAGGGCGGGAGAGCGAGATAGAGCGAGAGAATGATAGAGATCTAGGGAAATTGTGTTAAACTTAAATGGCTTCAGCTGTGGTGGGCGCAAACTATGCTTTCGTGTGACTGCCAGAAGCCCCTGCTGCCGTTTGGCGTTTTGTTGCTTACACTTGGTCCCCAAGTTAATCAGGAATTCAACTTAACTATTATTTTCCAATTGTCATTATGAGCCACAACAAAATTGGTACCCCAAGTGTGGATACGCGGTATTTTCGGTTACTGTCAAAAGAGCAAGTGGAAGAAATATGTCAGTAATTGCAACAACTACAAAGACACCAAGGCAAAAAGCCAAAAAAAAAAAGACTTTGCAAATATCTATTTAAGCTACACCACCACTGCCAACTGCCAGCCGCACCAACTTAACCCTCAATGGACCAAAGGGAAAACTTGTTAAACTTTCTTGCCAGTTTTATGACCGCCACACAAACGCTGTGACAGCAAGGTTGCCATCTGTTTCAAGCAGTTAAGCGTAACATTGTTGTTGCTGCTGTGACGCACACGATTGCGTTAATTTTAGTTTGTTGTTTTGTGTTGTTTTTAGTAATGCTTGCGGCCCAACTATTTATTTGTCTACAACTGTCTTCGATTGTCGATTTTCGTGTTTGTCCATTTCACTTTTCTCCAACATATTTTTACCCCATTATGTGGCAACTTTTTTTGCACGCGTTTTTGCGCCCCAAAAAAATTTATTTTAGCTTATATGTACTTATACAAGTACATAGATATATTTATATGTTGCTATATGGGAAAGTAAAATATTATTTCGTTGCGTGGCGCATTTTTGTGGCATTCGCCATCCGTTAGCCATCTCCGGAAATCGCAATTAAGATAATCAAAAAAGTTTTGACAAGCTGCTGTCACGGGTGGACCGTTATTTTTTTTATAGGTAGTGCCAATAGCGGGCTACATATACATACATACTTATATATATTCATATACCAAAACTTTTCGTTAATATTTTTTTCTGGAGGCATTCTAAAAATATATTTATGAAAGGGCTGGATGAAATTTATGTAGATACATATCTGTATATTCATATAAGAACATATGCTGCATTTCACTTTCACTCAAGCGTTATTAGAGCGTATGACTCATCAGCGGAAGGCGTTGTCTATTTTTTAGGACGATTTGTGACATATCATAAACCAAGTGGAATAAAAAATGTCTTTACCAAGTGCTATCATCTGTTTAAATTTTGTACAGCTCAGTATATAAATTAATTTTTTTGGTGTAGTTTATACCTATATATTAGTAAGTAAATTTTATTATTTTGAGCGAAAAACTATATTTTCAGTGTTGCCATATAAAAAAATAGTTTTCACTATATACTTACATATGTAATTTTTAAATAACAAATTGGAGATAACAATATTAAATAATTATTATGATAATTTTTGAAAAAATTATTAATAAGGTTGCCATCTATTCAAGGTTAAGAATATAAATTTAAAAAATATGTAAAATTTATATTTATATTTTTTATAAATAAGGTTACAAGTAAATCTTTTTTAATAGGGTTATTTTTGTATTATTAAATAATAATGTTGCCACCTTATCACATATTAAAGTATAAATAAAAAAGAAAAAAATTAATTGATATTAATTCCTTTTTGTAAATAAGGTTAAAAGTAAAGCTCTATTACCAGGGTTGCCATATGTGAGAAAAATATTTTAAACTACTTGTCAATAGTTTTTTGCTACTGTATTATTGATTTGCATAAACATGTGAAAATACTTTATAAAATTTTTTTAGCAATAGTGCTGCCACCTGTTATGTAACAAAATATACTAATATGAGAACGTCATAATTGAATGATGTTAAGAGGAATGTCTTTTTTTGAAGTTGCCACGTTTTTAAATTTTGATATTAGTTATCTAAACAAAATTCATCGATCTTTGCTTGATCATATTTAAATTAATAAAATACGTGTTTAAACAAAATGAGCAACGTGCACCGCCCAGTCACGATCTACGCGACAAATTTCAACTAAATTCATTGGAAAACATTGTCCTGAAATTTCCATATTAAGGTGAAAAAATAATTAAAATCGGACGAGAGCGCGCCTATCAAGTAACAATTGAAAAATCGATTAAAAACTCCGAATATATGGACCCCAGTGCCCTTGGCTGACTTTTTACAGTAAATTGCGGTTAGTTTGTGATATATAATATAATATATGGGTAAAACCGAGTTAATACCACTAGTCCCCATATACCTGATATACTATTCCGCAGATGTTGAGCACGTACCTTTCCAATTTTAAAGTGTGTCTTTGTGCCAAAAAAAGGAAAATCGGGAGAATTCTGCACCTAACATACATCCGCTTGACTAAATTTTCACTCTCTTTGAGAATTGCATAAATATGCGGATTAATAAAATTATAGGCACAGATTAGATGTGGCCCAAAAATATGCCTTAAAATTAAAAAACAGCAAGGTCCAGAATAGCCTCTGAATTTAAGCTACGCACTTCTTGTGCTTGCATGCATTAATCCCTAAAATCAAAATCTACGTACAATCCCTTGAAATTAATATAAGCCTTCCAATTGTGAGCAACCCTTTATTGAGTATACACCAATTTGCTTGACTTCGCATATTATTGTTTACACAGGAACAAAATCTTGTCAGTATATTACATGTAGGCTAGCTTAAGGCCAGCACGCATACAAATTTAGACTTACGCTACAAAAAATCAGAAAGTCTACATTCAGGCGTAGCAATCAAAACCTGCAATTTACATGTTGCTTGCATAATTTTAGGCTTTTACGCACACTTCAACGCATAATGCAAATAATTGAAGTAATATTGTAATAAAGTGAAGGATTTCAAAAAAAAAAAACACCAAAATGATAAAAGCAAACAAGGAAATAGCAAAGTTGTGTGTAAAGTTCAAGCTGAAGTCTGAGTGACCGAACGACTACAAATTTGTTTACTTACTTCATACAACCACTTGTATAGCATTGTCTGCCTTTCAGCTCTTCAATTATCTGCCATAATCCTCTCTATGTGTTTCTGACTGCACGAGTGTAGGCTTTGCATAATTTTAGGCCTGTAAGAGCAACCCCACAAAACGAACAGTGGCAGACAGCAAGGAATTGATAAAAAGTGCTCATAATTTTTCTTCATTTGCTTGGCTGGACCACTAACATTCTATTTTCTCCCCATTTTTTTTAAACAATTCTACCACTTTTTCATTCTGCTGTTGTTGGACAGGCAGCAGCTTCTTACAGCTCACTGCGCTAAAGCGCTACAGTTTGCCGAGCCAAAGCGCATTTTATTAGTGACTATATAATAAATAAGTGCTCAAGTGGTCGAAAAACTTTGCATACATTGTAAAACACTCACACAAACCCACTCAAATATATTTACTTGAAGAAAACTAAGCTGCAAAATAAATTGTCTGGTCTGTGCGCCCCTTCAGATCTACCATGTATTTTACTGATATGCAGCGCGCACTTTCTGTACACGATTATCGCTATTTGTACGCTGTATTGTAAAGTATTCAAGTATACATTTAGGCGTACAGTCTTTCAAACAGCAAGCGCGCTGTCCAAACGCCCCCTTTGCTTGTCTGTCTGTGATTTGCCATTGAAAAGGGTCTAGTTATCCCCACAACGCTCGCTAACCCACAAGAGCATCCAAACTGTGCGCCATAAAGTAGACTTGTCGGCCAACACTCGCTCAATATTTGCTCGCTGTGACGATGTGTCGGTTGCATTCGCTTTTATCATTGCTGACATGCTGAAGCTCAGCCTTAGCGGCGGCTCAACCTTGTGAATTACATGTCAGTGGCGTTAGCCGCATATACTTAGGCGCAACGGTAGGTGGGCTCGTGTTTTAATGTGGTCTGGTTGTACGTTTGAAGTGGCTTTTGTTCTTCGACTTCAAAAACGAAAAGTCAAAACAAAACTGGCGGCAAAAGTCATTGGCTAGAAAGCAAAAGTTTCATTTGATTAATGTTTAGATTTATTTGAATGAAATTAATTTGATGGCATATGAGGCAGAAAATCAGGCGCTTTACGGGCTGCAGCGGACAGGTGAGCGAGTTCTGTGTGGCGATTGATAGCCAACTAAAGTAAGTAGGCGGAGATTAATTGCAATATATTTGCGGCACAAGGCAAACAATTTTCTGTGCCAGTGGCTTTGCAAGTATAGCACAAAATTATACTTATAAATTATTTATCTTCTTTAAAGCTGAAAATGTAAGAATATGCAAAGAGTTTAGTATAGCAGCAGCTTAAAGCAATTCACGACAACCAAAAAAAACAAAAAAACTCCGTACCTTTTACCATAAATTTAAAAGCAACACATGCGAGTGCGTCTGCAAATATGCAAATCATAGCTAACATTTATGGAAACTTTGAGCCGGAAACTTTCTACAAATTCGTTAGGGTCAAGTTGTTACGTTTATGTGCACGTAAATGTCTTTTAAATAGACCGAAATTCAAATAAACCCATGCTTGTGATTATATTGTTGGCCGCATACAGTTATAATTGCACTGTGTATTTGACCTGTTCATTTAAATGCTTGTAAACATATTTTATCTTATATTTTATGACACTTTGATTAACTGGCAGCAATATTGTTGCAAGAAATGTTCGTAGTTGCTTTTATTTTTTTTTAGTTTAAACTTTAAGCTGCACAGCGCCTTAAGGTATGCACTGTGTTCTTGACACGACATTTAGTATGTATGTACTATGCATACTTTGGTATAGTAGCTGTAAAAGAAACTCAGGTGAAGGCGATTGTAAATGTCTTATTCTTTTTGACACACACTGTGTATTGTAGCGAGCGACATCTGGCAAAAAAAATATTTACTACCAAACATTTATTACCTCATTTTAGATATGGCTGTAATCTGTTAGTATGTTAATTTTTTTCTAATAGTAGCTAGGATGCCTTAGAAAGGAAAGCATACAGCAAAAAGCATAGAGCTTTCGAAGTTGACGTTGATTACTGTCATTGAACTTTTACCGTACACAATTTAGTATTTCATATAATTATAAGGGTTTAGTGTTTTCGTTTACTGGATTTTAAAATCACAGACACTTCTAGGTATTAACTAGTAGTAGTATGGGTATGACTTTTCAAGTAGACAGGGAGTACAGCTGAAAATTTATATTACTTCAGCGGCATGTAAATCAAAATAGTAAAACAAAATTTTGACAATTGGACTTTCCAAACCCACAAAATTTAAAATTTTAAAATTCCTGGTTTTTTTTTAACACACCTCGTATTCAGGTTTTTCAACAAGTGATTATATGAGCCTTGGTGTAATTATGCGAATGCACGATCTTCGCTTTCAACAACAGCTGAGCTCAAATTAATTTCAACCATTGTTTTCTTGAGTTTTTATTTTCACCCGGTTGACAATATAAAAGACCGTACGGAGTTGTGTTAATTTTCAGTTAAAGCCAAAATGTCTTCAGTCGTTTTGATGTTCCAATTATACTGCTTCAAAGATGTTAACGAAGAGTACTTTAATTTACATGCTTGTTGATAGGCAAGTGTATATATTCTTTTTCCTCTATTTCCACTTGATTTTTTAACACTTTACTTAAAACTCATGATGAAGTCGTCGCATCACAAGTGCATTTTTTATAGCATAAAAGGGTATACAAAAATATTTTTATTGTTTTTAATCGGTGATTTTTAATGGCTGCTATATGCTATAGTGGTCCGATCTGTACAATATATTCGGATATTCTAGCAATTTCTGAGACATTAATACATACCTAATTTCGTGAAGATACTTAGTCAAATAAAGAAGTTTTCTATATAAGAACTTTATTCCGATCGTTCAGTTTGTATGACAGCTATATTATAGTTAGCCAATTTGCAGTTGAAGACAGCTGAGAACACAGCTATTTCATAGGAATACAAACGTTAACTAGTACTCAAACTTGAACTGCCGTCAATATTTACGTTTCGCAAAATTGAAAACCAAAAGTTGCCCGCTTAAGGCTTGGTGGGAATTCAAATTGTGTTAATAGGGTTTTCAAGCCATTAAAAAAATATAATTTATGCATGGATTTTTAAAGTACTGGAATAGATTTTGCTAGCATTAGGGCAATGAACATGCGCCATATTCGCGAAGAAAATAGTTGAGCTTAAATTAAATTCTTCTATTGTTGTCTTCATGAATATTTAATATCCCAGGTGGTACTATAAAAGGAGGTGCGGAGTTGTGTTAATCATCAGTTATGCCCAAAGTGTATTCAGCCATTTTCAGCTTTTTAATATATTTTTTAAAGAATGTTGCCGAAAACGACATTCATTTTCTTATTGGTTGGTAAGTATAAAAGTCTCTAATAAGTAATATATTCTTGTAAGGGTTCAGCGTATGCTAGTTTCGCCAGATATAAAAATCCTTCTCATTGCTGTTTTAACATTATTGCTCTATGAAGCCAAAAAAATCCAAAAGGTGAACAGGGATGTGAAATATCTCATTTGTTTTTTAAATATTTCAGCTTTCCTAATTGTTAGCGAATTGTCAATAAGCTCTGGTAATCCAAATGATCGAAGGAGAGGCGGTGGCAGTCAAGGCGGTGAATCTGTGGCACATGATGAGTTTTGTGACAGGTCTAGCACTGGTATTGCTGTATCCAAGAAGCAAAAAAGGATGGTAGGAAATAGGCCGGACAGTCAAAAAACTTCTTGGGCTAAAAGGTTGAGAGAGAAAAGAGCCGAGAAAAATATTTGCTTGGGTTTGGTAAAAGTTTCCCATTTTAAAAATCTTAAATTTTTTTTTACAATTTATTTTTTATCAATTTGTTTATGTAAAATATCAAAAATAAATACACAAAGTTGCACATAGTTAAATATGAAATTTTTAATATACTCATTACGAAGATTCTAGAAGAATTACTAAACATATTGTTTTCTTACTTATGCTATCGGTTGAAATATATATTTGATTTAGGAAATTCTAAACAAAAGCTAGATTTACAAAAGTATTAAAGTGATAAGCCCACAACATGACAACAATAATTTTAGCCACAACACCAGAAATCTCTTTGACAATGGCTTCCAGAATAATCGACTTTTTTCGGAGAAATTGAGAATTGAATAGGATATAATGTCAAAACTCTTTCAACAGCGGTTGTTTGCTGGGATTGGAACACGTAAAAACAAAATCTAATAAAATTTAAGATGCCGTCCCCGTAAACGAAAAAATCGCCGTGAACTACGGGAATACCCATAACCTTTATAGGGAAAGTGCGTCTGCCCAGCTGGTACTGAAGGAAGCAAACGTCAGGGCCGAATGTCGGAATATAAGCCTAATTTGTGCACTTTCATCGACGAGCGCAGCCCCGCCATAATATTAAAATCGTGCTCGGTGACTTCAACGCCAGAGTGGCCAAGGAATGCACAAATGATCCAACAGTCGGGAATTTCAGCCTCCACGATCAAAGTACCGACAACGATTTCAGGCTGATCGACTATGTCGTGATACGAAACATAATTGTAAGTAGCGCCAGATTGCAGCATTGATAAATCCATCAGGCTTGTTGGCTGTCTTCCGATCAAGGAACAAGAAGCCAAATTCGTCACTTCATGATAGACGCAAGGCATTTTTGCAGTGTGCTTGGCGTACACTCAA
Organism: Bactrocera oleae; assembly: GCF_042242935.1. Lineage (NCBI taxonomy): Eukaryota > Metazoa > Arthropoda > Insecta > Diptera > Tephritidae > Bactrocera > Bactrocera oleae. Next base: position 12,381,491 of record NC_091539.1, on the reverse strand, counting down.
TCCATAATGCCAATATTGATTATTACAGACAAGGAATTCGCAACCCGACTCTGGTTTCTGCTATCTAGTAACTCTCCTCACATTGCCCTCTCTATGCGTACTGTCGCTGCCCAATGATCTAACCATCAGTACAGAAATTATTAGAATAATGGTAAATGTCGCGGTCGAGCTATTCAAACACTGCAACGAAGCGCTGATATAACGCATTATCCATTCCTTTGTCAAATATGGTCGGAGGAGCGCATGCCCAACGACTGAAACTTTAGTGGACTCCACGCTATCTACCAGAGAGGTGTTTCCTCAATCTGTTCCACCTATCATGGGATCAGTCTTCTGAATATCGAATATAAGACCTTATCGAACATATGATTAGGCTTTATCAGTGTTGCTACCGACCGGAAAAGTCCAAAGAAAAACCGATCGATATGCATCATCTTCTTGGCGATTTCAAAGCTGCTTTCGATAGCACAAAACGGGATCACTACCATGGCGCTATGTCTGATTACGGAATCCGTATAAAACTTATACCTGTATGTAAAATGACATTGAGCGCTACCTTCAGCTCTGCCAGAATAAGGAAGGACCTCTCCGAGTCGTTTGACACCAAACTAGGTTTCAGATAAGGCTTGAGAAGATAATTCGAGTTGCAGACATTAACCGTACTGTCATCATCTTTTTTAAGAGTCACCACTTATTACCCCTTGCTGACGATAGTCGGCCACAACAACTGGGACGGGTTTGATGCTGAACGAAGACAAGAAGTACCTCCTGTCATCAAAGGATATCAATGATTTCGAGATGATGTTACCGTAACAGTTGTAATTACGGTGTAGTAAAAGACTTCGTCGAACTAGGTGATGTATAGTCCTTTCACACAAAGATCCGTCAGTTTTTTAGAGGTAGATAGCAGTGTTCTCCTAGTGAAATTAGTATGATGCGGTTTTATCATAATCACACAGATCCAGCTAACTGGACTTAGTTCGTTTTTTTATTTCTTAATATACATTTAACAAATTAATATTTTACATTTTGACATTTTAATTGAAATATTTTCGAAATTTCTCAAAATGTTAAATAATTTTCATATGGCATTATGGGTCGTTTACGCCATTTTACTTTACATATTTACCTGCAGTTAGAGCTAAGTACAAACCACTGTGTGCTACAATACCTATAGATGTTATATGACATTAACCCTCCGCTTTAGGATCCTTAAGCACCACCACTGGAATACCACTTAGCACAGTACCTGTCCCATCACCTGGCATAAGAGTTGATGCTGCATTAGGGTCAACGGTCGCATCACCTGTCCCATCACCTGGCATAGGAGTTGATGCTGCAGTAGGGTCTGTGGGGATGGGGGGTATCTGCGGGGTATCTATATTTTGAGCAAGCGGACCAGCAGAGCCGTTTGACGGTTGAGTTACGATTAGTAACGCTGTAATATATAAAAATCAATTATTTTCTTGTTACTTACAACCTCAAATATAATTAAAAACAAAATTTAAATATGAAGATCGCAATATTTTCAAACCATCGATGTTTACTTACTTAAGTGAAAACCTAAAATATAATGATAATGTGTGAAAACCCGGTAATACTATTGTAATTTAATGCTCATAATCTTTAGCACATATCTTTTCGAAGTCCTTTACTAAATTTGCTCTATGCGGAGTGAATTTTTACCCAAGACACACTTATAAATTGCTCAGAAACCGACAGCAGCCCTTAGCTGGAATTTACGGCTTCTCAAGCTCGGCAAACCTATTCGTCATCACTCGCTTTCATATCACCATGTAAACTATAACGAACTATAGCGGTCTTTCACACAGAAACACAAAAACTTTATGTACCATATATATATGTGAAAATATATGTAAAGAACATTCATCTAGACTGCATAAGAAACGTTTTGAGAATTTAGTGGAATATATGCTTACCAACAAGTAAAAATATATATGAACTCTTCGCTAACATCCTTGATAAGGTATTGTAAAAAGAACTTAAGAGGCTCTGACAACAGTTTTTCTTTCACTAAACGCTTACAAAGTAATCCAATGGATTTATATAGAAGATCTGGTAGTTAATAATATGCAAATTTAAGCATCCGAATTTCTGGTAACAAAAATGTTCCTTCTACTTCTTATATATTTAAATATAACTTAATTGATCTATGCCTAAATTAAGGCAATTAATATGTAAATGCACGATCTTCGCTTTTAACAGCAGCTGAGCTTAAATTATTTTCCTCCATTGTTGTCTTAATGGGTATTTTTACCTCCCAGTTGGTAATATAAAAGGACATGCGGAGTGTGGTCAACCTACAGTTAAAGCAATTGTGTATTCAGTGATTCCGATTATAGTTTTCAAGGATATCGCCGAAAAGTACTTTAATTTTCATGCTCTTTTTTTCTTTTGCTCCCTATTTCCATACATTTTTTTTTTACTTCACAGTGCTTCTAATCGCCAACGAACTGACATGCAGCTCTGCTGTTCGAAAGGTTACAGCAGATGATTACTGTGAACACCATAGCACAGCTATAGGGATATGACATGACGAGGCCGGCTCACGGATGAGTCCAGGTATCGCTGGTTGAGGTTGGGGTAAAAGAGTCACAGCTCAGTTTTCTTATGCGAAAACAAATATTTCCAGTAGGTAGCTTAACATCTGCTAAAACAAGAGCTAAAAGAAGGACATAACTTGGTGAAACAACATTCGTCTAATCCCGATACGTATTTAGTCTTGCCATAAGTTATGTTACAAAGCATACACGCATACAAACGTCTATCAGCAGGATGTTTTGAAAGGCGTGATAAAGCAGTTAAGCAATACTCTTTTCAATGGAGAGCACTGCATCTGCCAGCAAAATTCTGCTCGAGCACACCAGGCAAAATTCACCCAACAGGGGCTGAAAAGGAATAGTCTTGGCTTCGTAGCTGTAGATGATTGGCCGTCGGGAAGTCCAATTTTATTCCAGCGGAAAGTAAAAACCACCCAACACTGGCTTAAAAGCAATATTCCTTGTATCATAGCTGCAGCTGACTAGCCAGGATGCTTCGAAGTTGAGGTTTGAATCCATTTGTTTACAGTTTGTGGTCAGAGTTGGAAAACATGGCTTTTTGAATAGCCAACAGAAATTTGCAGCGTCGTTGATACTAATAAAACCAATGCGTGCTGTTATTGATCAATGGTCGAATCGTTGGAGGGCTTGTGTGAAAGGTGATGGTAAAAAAGGTGACTTTAAGATGTTCGAATTGTAAGAAATTGTTATGAGAAGTCGTATGGTTAAATTTTTGTAGACATAAATCTCATATACTCGTACGAATACCACAATCAATACAATGTGTGTGATGCAAACTACATATTTCACTAAAATATTGAAGAGCACACTTTATCAGCATGCCTAAATATTGAGAATAGATGCAGACACAGGCCAACAGAGCAGACAAATCGCGAAGAAGAGAGTTAGAGAAGTTTCTAAAGTCTTATAAAAATTTCTAAAAGTACTGGAAACGTATTAGAAAATTGAAAACCACGTTTGCACGCTTAAGGTCTGCTGTGAATCCAAATTATGGTAATACGTTTTCCAAGCCATTAAAAATATATTTTATGCACAAGTTTTAGCTGCACTTGATTAGATTCTGCTAATTTTAAGGCAATTAACATGCATATGCACGATGTTCTCGAAGAAGAATAATGAGTTTAAATTAAATTATTCCTTTGTTGTCTTAATGGATATTTTATCTCCCAGATGGTACTATAAAATCACGTGCGGAGATGTGTTAATTTTCAGTTAAAGCATAGTTGTAATCAGTCGTTTTCAAGTTTCAAGTTTTCACTTCATCAAGGATGTTGCTGAAAAGTACTTTTCGTTTCTTGATGGTTGATAAGTACAGAGGGCTCTTTTATGGAATATATAAACATGTGGTTTCAGTATGACAGTATGACAATGAAAAACGGACGACTAATAGCTTAGTTAGCTGCAGGCCAATATAAGCTATAAAACATCTTTGATCGATATTAATTTCTAGAGCCCTTGTTTGGTTTCAATCGACTCTTGGTACATTCGCAATGCATATTTGCATGACTCCATATTGCTATCGCTTGCTCCAGATCTGACACCAACTTTTTCTTGTACCTGGCTAAAAGAGAACGCCAGCTGCAAATAAATAAGAAGATAAATACTTATATGAGAGCTTATTTTGAAGCGAAATACAGCGTTGGTTAGGTGATTACCTTACATTACATATGCCTAAGTTTTGGCTGCGTTTGATTACATTCTGTGCATTTCAAAACAATTAGTATTTAAATTCATGATCTTCCCTTAGAACAATGGGAGATTCTAAATAAAACCTTTTTATTGCTTTATTACTAGGTACTGAGGTTTTCAATATTGCACTATAAAAGCTGTATTGCAGTTTTGTCGAGCTTTAGTGATAGAAAACCATACGTGCGTAGAAGCTCGCCAGTTATTTAATCTATCTTGTTACCGTAACTCGTCAAAGATGTTGCCGAAATATGCTAGCTGTTATACGTGCCTTCTTAATTACTGAAGTTTGAAAGTTTTCTATACAGATAATACAATTGAAGCTTCTAACTTATTTTGATAGATTGCTACAGTTAAAAAAATAACAGGTGTTCCTCCATATAGCGAACATGTAGAGCTCTAACCAGGAAAAAGAGAAGTCGCTAAAGTGCCATCTTCTCAAACACATTTATTCATTATTTGCTAACACCAATTATAGTAGATGATATAATATTAAGTTGATATATAATCGCTTTTCTATATTTTAGTCTTCCCAATTGTTTGGGAAATTACAAGTAAAGATTTTAATTCACATTATAGTGCCAACGATGAGCTTTCCAATGATTCTAGTACAGCAACTGAGTTTAAGTTCTTAAATACTTGTTGGATGATATAGCAGCATTAGTAGCCATGTCGGACAGAATAAGAATCCTTAAAATAAAAGTAGAAAAATGAACTTGGTGGGCAGGAAAGCTTCGAAATATACTGATAAATAAAATGATTTCACTGGTCCGATTACCGCTCATAAAGAACAATGAATCGCAAAATTCTGCCGCTACAACAACAATGAATCGCAACTAACGGACGGTCACTGATTGTCGTTGAAACTCCTCTTAGAGAACTTCTTCAAGAATGGTCAAAAAAGATGCTGTCAATAGCCACACAGAGCTTCAACTTCGATAGTGGCATAAGTCCTTAAACTACAACAATTCTTTGGAGGGCAGATTCAGGTATGGTGTTAAGTAAGTCAGAACGTGAGCAGTGAGCTTTTTCACGGATGGGTCGAAGCTAGTAGGGAAGGTTGGAGGTGGCGTTTTCTGGAGTGGTTTTAAGGAGTTCTCCGTCAATCTTGGCATTAGGCTACCGGACCAGTGTAGTGTTTTTCAGGCAGAAGTGACTGCTATTAAGTAGACTTACTGCTACAAAGCAGCATTTATGCAGTCAGGCTAAAAATCTTGTCGGACGAAAGTTGGCAAAGTTGAAACGACATTAGCCTTCTCAACAAATTTGTGATACGCTGAAAGTGCTTCGTCGATTTGTGTAGATCTTATTATCAATCATATAGGAGTTTTAAATACCACAACGGATCGGCGTTCTGAGCAGTTCCAAGATATACCTGTTAGGATCGACTTCTTACCTTAACCGGCAATACTTCTCACAGCATTAAAGACAGTTTGCAAAATTGAGAACTTCATTTGCCCACTTAAAGTATGTTTGATGTGTAGATAAAATGTGATATTTTATGCTTAAGCTTTAGCTATACCGCTAATTTTAAGGTAATTAACATGTAAATGCACGATCTTCACGAAGAACAATAGTTGAGTTCAAATTGTTTTCTGTCATTGTTGTTGATGTTGTAACCGCCCAGATGCTAATATAAAAGAAGGTGGGAAATCTAGTGCATATTCATTGAAACTAAGAGTTTCTTCAGCTATTTTCAAATTTCAATTTTACTTCTTTATGGATAAGCATTGGTAAAAGTATAGACGACTTTAATAATATATCATGCAAAGTTTCAGGCTGTGTCCTTTAAATATTCAATACAAAAACAGCAGTGCACAAATCTCATATTTTCGTAGGTGCCAGACAGTGTTTCATAGATTATGTTAAGATTATCCCACAACAACCATTATGCTTGCCCTGTGCGAATAAAGCACTCGTTTTTAAATATTTCAGCTCTGCTAATTGTTAGCGAATTGTCAATAAGCTCTGGTAATCCAATTGATCGAAGGAGTGGCGTTGGAAATGGGCACATGATGAGTGCGATTGTGGTTTTAGTAAGTCTAGTACCGCTGTCGCAAATGACTCCGAAAAGTCACATGATGTGTAAATGTGTGTTCGCTTTAGTACCGCGATAGGTGTCTCATATGACCCAATCATGTAAGATATAAAAAATAATTAAAAATAAAGTTACACATAGTAAAATGATAAGATTTTTAATATATTTACTAAACAAAACTATTTTTTTCTTAGTCTTGCTGTCGATCCTAATTATTGGGCCAGGTACTCCTGAACAAACTACAGAGTCAAAAAGGTATTGAACAAGAGTAAGAAGTAATAATTTTCAGAGAATAACTGAGACGACAACATTATGATAACTAAAACTTTGCGATAACACTAGAAAGCGCTTTGATAATGCTTCACAAACTAATCAACCATTTCCTGATAAATTGATCATTTAACAGGGTGTAATGTCAACTCTAACAGGTATTTATCAGTCTCAAGTTTGTCTGTGTTTAGCGATCGCCATTAAGGTAAACTATTTTTGCCTCGCTTTAGCCTTTACAGAAACATTTTTAATTACTTTTCTATGGTCTCATCATCGTGGATCGTAAGGACGAACTATAGTTTATGTAAACGTATATGGCTAAGCTACAATGACCGAGTTTAAAACAGAGCACTGCCATAGTGATATATTTTTGTGGATTTGAGGATTTGAGGATTTCGAATGAAGACTAAAGGTCGACATTCCCTGACCAGTTGTTTTGTGGTTACTTGTTTGATTGCCGAAGGGGTAAATATTTTTTGGTCCATTAGTTTTGGCATTAATAGAAAAGCTTATGAATTTATGTTATCGGAAAATCTCCCGCCTAACTAAAGGCTTTAAACCCAGGTCTATTTCCTCATTGATAATCAAGACAATATGGTGACAGATATCATGGAATCAGTTTTTTAAATAAGCCGTATAAAGTTTTGTCGATTATATTTTATGAAAGACAGAAACTCATCGTCAACAAACGGACTGTAGCCTTGCTGTCTGGCTTCCGACCTGGTTAATCAACCACCGAGTAGATTTTCATGTTACGGCAACTTCTGGAAAATACTCAAGAAAAGAGATGACACGTACCATCCTCTTGTCGATTTCAATACTGCTTTCGATAGCGCAAAAACGGTTTGGCTCTACGTCAGAATTTTTAATCCTTACGAAACTTATAAGGCTTGAGCAGATAATCCGAGCTGAATTTGAATCTGTGCTTAAAGTATGATTATCTAAGACGAATTTATAAAAGATATTATCGCTAAGCTACACAGTTTTATTGCGCTGACTAATTGCAATTACAAACAATAACCTTTCGCATGACAGTGAGTTGCTATTTGATTGAAGTAGCTTATTCGGTTATTTAACAACAGTTTTCGTAGCATAAAACAAATTGTATAATTGCATTATTTATTTTATTGTGGTTTTTGTACTTTGATATGCTTATAAATGACAAATATGTTTAAATAAACTTAAAAGCTCAAAAGCTCTTAACAAAATTTCAACACATCTAAGCGGCCGCTAAGCTTCAATCACTTTGATAGTTGTCTGAATGCTTGCGTGTGTATGTATATGTTCGATTAATCATCAATTCGGGAATTATATGCAGCAATCGTTTTACAAACGGACATTAGATCATACAAATTGTTTATTAGAGATTTTAATTTAAGCCACAAGTTTGCCATTAATTGATGCGAGAATTCCATTAGTCGACACGTCAATGTGGCAGCCAAGCATTACATACTTACTTATCACCAAATAACTACAAGTGGAATGTGCGCATATATGTACATATGTGTGTTTGTGTGTATTTGAATGTGGCATGCCACACTGAATGCCGATCAAACTAATGGCGCATACAATGAAGCAACAAAATCAATTAGTGGCCATAGAGGAAAACAAAAACGATTGGTTTCTATATATGTGTGTATATACATTAGGATAACCGTTATTTCTCGCATAGATCTCTTTGCAAACAATCCCTGATGTGTCAGTTTTCGTCCTAGAAGAGAGGATCGATTTTACTTTTCCACATATTCATCATAGGATTTTTTGATCTTTTGTAATACATTTTTTTTTATCCAAAGTAATTAATTCTCAACTCTTAAAAAATTATATTCTAATACAAATTTGTAGGCTCTACAAAAAGATTTAAAAGCTTTTTTCATAAAAACATTATTTTATAACTTATACGAAATTAAAATTATACATCAAATGTACTATATTCATACAGTACACCATGTCGTATGAGCAACACAGAATGTACTTATACCATAAATCACTTGTGTGCATAACTTTTAAACTAATGATTTTATGAAAAGAAATTTATTGAATCTTTTTTGTATAGCGGAAAATTCTGTATTAGAATATCATTTTTCAAAGTTCCAGATTTACTTGCTTAATGCGAAATTTAAAATAAATAAATATAATTCAGGCGCTGTTCAAATTGAATAAAAAGAGCATGTTTACGCTGGATCTGTCTGATCTAAACAATTTTTTCAGAGATTTTATCACTGCCTTTAACAATAATTCGTCGCAAGTTTCATAAAGATATTTTGTCAAATGAAAAAGATTTCCATACAAGAACATGATTTTGATCGTTCAGTTTGTATGATAGCTACATGCTATAGTGGTCCGGTATCGGCGATTGCGACAAATTAACAGCCTTTTGGAAAGAAATAAACATGTCGCAAGTTTCAGATCGATATCTTATAAACTGTGGGACTAGTTCGTATACATGCAGACAGAGGGACCGAAAGAAGGACATGGCTAAATATACTTAGCTCGTCGTGCTCTTATATATATATATATATTTTATATGGTCTCCGACGTTTTCAGCTGGGTGTTTCAAACTTCGTAGCAAACTTAATGTACCTTGTTCCGGCTATAAAAATCAACTTCGGATATAACGTACACCCTAGTGCGTATATGTATATGTATGTGTGAGTAGCAATACAGCTCACTGAACTGCGAAAATATTGTGTTTAATCAATAAAATGTGTATGAAGAATACTACGAAACATGTGTCTGTGGTTTTGTGTGTACTAAAGGCGCATAACTGTATTTGTGCGCGGAAACGCCTAAAAATATGCTAATAACTCAAAGTAAATGCAAATTAAACAGACCAACTGAGTGGCTGTTAGCAAAGTTAAGATGCCAAAGCGGCGTAATTGTAGTGGCCAGCCAAATCCAGAGATACTGAAGTTGGAGGCGTGGCAGCAACAGCAACGCAATTGTAAACACCACTAGCGACTGTCTGAAGTGCTAGTACTAATTGAAGCTTTGTTCACGCACACGCACCGACATTCGGCTGCCGGCAACCCAAAAATAATCAAATCAAATCAAACAAATTTACAAATTCAGCAAAATACTTAATTTGTCGAAATGCCGTTGAGGTTATGTAAAAGCGCTGCCGTAGCTGTTGATATGCAGTAAGCACCAGTATGGTCAACTACTAGCAGTTTTTTATTTGTTTGTCTACCGTCTGCTTGGTCTGTCTGCCTTTTCGCTAGCCTCAACCTCGTCCACCCCCACTCACCTTTCCGCCTTCCAGAGTTTTGCTTTTGTTTATGCCACAGCACCGCACCGTACGCCTGCCGCTTGCCCGCTTGTTTGCTTGCGGTTTTTATGCTCCGCTTGGTAAATCCGCAACGCGTGCTTTTGTTTTTCTGCCGTTTCTGCGGTTTTCATTTTCATTTTCATTCTCGTTTTGTTTTTTGCGCTTCAATTTTCTTTGACTCTTACGCAGCAGCAACGTCGGCAGCTTTTACTGATTGTGCTTACGCATCGCGCTGGTTGTTGTACATTGCCGGCGCTGTTGAGCGGCACAATAAATATGGATAAGCAGCAAATTGCTGGCGGCGTATTTAGTAATTTACATAATTTATTTCTTCTCTTCTTCTTTCGACATTCCACTACAGTCCTTTGTTGCCATTTTATTTTATTACAACTTTTGAATCGGTTCGGGTATTCTATGGAATTTATCCCGATCCGCACCCTGAAACTCTTAACTTCGAAAGTGAAAGTGAATATAACATATACTAACTATTTCTATTAATTAGTTCATTACTAAGAGAGTCTGGTTGACATAAATTGATCATAACTGAGACTTGCATCCGTCCAAGGGTTGTCAACTCGGCAGCGTTCTTTTATATTAAGTAAAATGTTTTCTGTTATACTGCAGATATACTGCACCACAGTGACTTTGATTTTTCGAACTATTATAAGCTTAACTCAAGCTTTAGAAGTGCAGTAGAGCTTACGCTGGAGCTTTCATCACAGCTTTCAGTGACATCTGTTGGAAAGATATTTAAGTACACAAAGTTTCTCACCGGGTTTTAAGCAAGTGCAGCTCTCTAAGGGTATAAATCAGCTTGTAATACTTTATTTTCACAGCAATTCTTTATTTCCTTGCCTCACTCATATTCAAATCTATATAAATACAGTCTGTAGATTTTCTCAAACTCGTCGCATATACTTTGAGACCATTACAAATGATGTCTTCATATTAAACTAACCACAAATATATGGCACTGAAATATACATAATATTATGGAACAAGGCTCTCATAGATAAAGAGGTTAGGGTATCGTCTAAAAACATTTAATATAGATAAGAAGAAGTAAATCAATTAAGAAGCTTCGGAACATCAGACATAATCTGTTTAAGCATAATCTTTTATTAGAAGTACAACAGTCAGCTTATGCTGATGACTTCAATACCTTTAGAGTCGCCAATTCCAGCTTTCTCAGGGTAAAATAAAGAAGCATTAATTTGAAGATCATGTGGTCTATTTTGCTGCGAATTTCGTTTGAAAAATTGGGAAAAGACAATTGGCAATTGAGAAAAAAGTTCATAAAGCTTCATAAAGTGGAAAAAAGGACATGTCCTCGTTCTCGCGATTTCTAGTGAATATATATAATTTTGAGGTTTTGTTTAAAATGATCTGGCAACTCTGAATTCCAAACATGTACAGATCTATAGCACAAATATTTCTACGCATTCTGCAACAACTGCCCAACTTCTCTCGTTTTGTTGCTGTTTTGCTTTTTCTTACGCTGTCATCGCTTCAAGCTTGCTGCTTTCGAATTTTCACTTTCCCTGTGAGTGTTTTTGATTAAGCTGGAAAAACAACGGTGAACTTATGCAATCATTTATAATTTGCATAAAAGCTAAATACAAAGGTAAATAAATACTTCAACATATTAGCGCATCATATATATTTGTTATTGTGTGTGTGTTGTAAGTATATAGTATTTACATATGTTTGTAAATATTTGCTTATTTAAATAAAAAGCACACTTGAGCGCTTTAAAGCGGCACTCGTCTCCCTTAATTTGTATGTATGTATGCGTTTACTGTTATTCGCACTAACGCAACTTTATATAAGCATTACCTTAGTCCAGCTTCAGACGCACGTACACATACACACACTGCTTTACATAAGCTGGTCGCAGGCTCCATATATATATCTTTGCGATCTGTTATTTTGTGTGTATGTGTGTGCGTTGCTTATCTATACCTGCTAAGCAAATAATATTTGATAAGCCACAATCTGCTGCCTGCTGCTCTTTACCTCCGCTTGTGTTTGTGCGCATTTAAGTGTATTGATTTGCTTGCTTACCTTCCAGCTAAGCTGTGATGTGTCCTTGTGCGCGTTGTTTAACTGTTTGTTTGCCTTCAGGTGAAAGTTGAGTTTGTAAGGAATATATTTATTTAGAAATTAAGTTGTGCGCTTGAGTGCATTTGAAAATCTTTTAAACTTTTGTTTGCGCTTTAACGACTTCGAGCATTTATGTACTTATCGTAAATACATATATGCATGTATATATAATATATAGCTGTCGTGTCCATTGTTCAGCTGTACGAAGGCATGAAAACACACACATGCATGCAATCGTTAGTTTTTATTTTGCCTGCAGTTATGTTGAGTAATTAAATGTGTAGCATACTTTTCGGCTTTTATTGTCGGCTAACAGTATTTACACAAACAATTAACATAACATGAAAGTTCTTGTAATCAAAGGTAAATATTTTTGTAGTAAATACGTATATATATATACTATGCATATACCAATATTTGTCTAGTAAAAATATATATATTATTTTTGTATTAAATTGAAAGTTTTATTTATGTCAAATACTCACCATTTGTGCGTTAACTTCTTGCTCTTTTGAAGGTAATTTACTAACGGTCGCTCTCATAGAAACCCTTGTTCCAACTACTGCTGAAACGGCCAATTTCCACAAGCTTTTCTTGAGACGAAGCTTTCACCAGATCAAAATCATTCGGCATTGGCAGGAATAGGCAGTAAATACTTGGTGCCCTTCTGAACTATAAGGTGGATGCATAAGAACCTCAATAATCAAGCTCTGGGAACTCCTAGCGAGTCACTATCTATCTGTGCGATCTGACATTGTCCGATGAAACATAATTCCTCTCCTATTGGCCAAATCCGCTCGCATCTGAGCGATTGCTTTATTGTTGATACTGCAGTTTCATAATAAAAGTTTGACCTGACGGAAGCAGCTCATAGTAGATAATGCCTTGCCAATCGCATCAAACACACAGAAAAACCTTCCTGACCGTCAATCTAGGCCTGCCTTTTCGCTTATATCAGACGGCCTTGAAAGCTGAGGGAAACGGCAGCAGTGGCTTGTGAGAAGTGCTTTTCAGATTCCTGACAGATGGTTCTATTACATGTAAGTGTCCCACCATTTACACCATGCTTACTAATTGCAACAGATTTAAAGGTTCCATTCCAATTTTCTCTCCTTTGATTTATACTACTTTAATTTCACTGAACATGATTACGAAGCACAGCCGCGAACAGTAGACTGCTTCATCGATTCACCACTTGGAGTATCTGTCAAATATTAATATAAGTTATTTCGAGAAAACTGCAGATATATGCTGCTGTTCATTAGACAAACACTCCTCAGTCTTCCACTCCTTCTAAAATTAATCAAGTTGTAAGTAATTCTTATCGTCGCACGCTGCAAGCAAAACCTCATTCTTTTTAACAGGCACTTTAAAAAAGAAACCCATAACCGAATAATAAGAGCCCATTTCGTTGATTTTATATAAAATCACACGAACACATAAAGTTTTAGGTGCATATTACAGACTTTGCGGATCCGACTTTAATCCTTATGTTAACTAAATGCTCCCAGTTGCATAATTTTTGAGGTCGTATTTAGCATGTTATCATGTGATGGCATTACTCAGCACTCAGAGAGAAAGAGATGGTTTAACTTTTAGAATTTTTTGCAGTTAATTATCTAGTATCGCGATCTTTAACAGTTCTTGTATCTGCAGAGTTAACAAATAACCTTTCGGAAACCTTCAACCCTGCTCTACATTAAATATTTGTAATGAGTGCAAACTAGTTTACTTAAAAAGATCCGTATTCATCATTTGCTATATCTCCCACTGGGGCATATTGCCTCCAAAGTTCGAAATTTGGGGCAATCTGCGATTGCCGAACTGTATCTGATCGGTCGGGTGACAGGTTGCAAATAAGGAAGTCCCGGACAACGTTCAGAGGCTAGGGGGGAGAATCTCAGAGAGATTATGGGTTGCACTGAATTCTTCGTAAATCCTGAGTTCTTATGACCGCAAACTAGCGACATGGTTGGTGTTTGGTGTTTCAATAGCCATTCATCCTAAGAATCTTATGGTGTAGACACGGCAGCGAAGAAGCTCCCAGTGAGCCAACGGCATCGTTCATATACTTCGAGGACTGTGGACGGGACCGACAACTTATTCCAATAGCAGTTCTCTGGTGGTAGCCTAAGCTACCAAGTATATTTCTGATACAAGAGTATTTATAGAAACCATCAGTCTTTTGGTAGGTGGGACTTGTAATTCTTATAAAATCCGTCGGTTTTTGGAGGTGAGTGAAAACATTTTAGGATCCTTGGATCCAACCGACCAACGAAATTAAGGCGAGGACAGTAAATGACTTCAGAAGCTATATATATATTTTATATGCTCTTATTATGTAACTAGAATTAGAGCTTCAACCCCGCACTAAATTTCTAGAATGATGAAGTTTAAACTAAATGGTTGCCCAAATCGTGCCACCCCTCAAATGTGTCCCGCGAGAAATTCACACCAAAGCACGCGCCCACTAAAGACTTCCGCAAAGGAATCAATTGCCAACTTCCCATTGATGACTTATCACAAAACCGAAATCTACAACAATAAATTTATGTATGAGTGCCACGAAAATATGTGAGACCGACATCCAACCGCCGCAACGCGGTTACAAAACTCGATATCATAGAAAGCCATGAAAATGTAAGTGACAAAAGCGAAACTAAAAGAAAATATGTAAATCATTATTGACAAAAGTATGTGTGTGTTTGTATATATGTATATATATCTCTTTGTATTAGAGTGCTTTTAGAAAGAGGCACACAGCGTCAATTGTGGGCCCTATGACTGGCATGGCAAATCGGCAAAGGAAACCGCATGCGTCCTTATCGTATTACCAAAACATGCCGCAGTCAAGCAGTCAGTAGTCAGCAGTCGGCAGTTAGCAAGCATTGACTCAAATGACGTGAATCGTATGAATAGCAAGCGACACTGCGTCACACTACCCCAAATACGAGGGTGCCACATAACAATACACACATACATACATAGATACGAAATGTTTTCTAAGGGTGCGCTGACAGTTTTGGTGATGTCACTGCATTGAAGCGCGACACACTTTGGAATTTCAATGTATACTTGTATATACTTGTACATACATACAAACATCTACGCTTACCTATATACATATTTTCGCAGTGAAGTGACAGCGGCGAGACTGATCGTGTGGTTGCTTATCACAATTTCAATTGACATTTGCTTGCGTCAAGTGCCTCAGTATCCCACATAACACAGCAAGCACGCACACACGTACACAAACACACACGCACCCACATGTGTCCATTCACCCATATGCAAATTCGTAGCGGCTTTCAAGGCGCTGTACTTGAGGGTTATCTCTTTAGCTTTGAATGTTTGTGTGTTTGTTTTGCTGCTTGAATTACGCCTGACAGGAAATTTCAAAACAATGCCGTTTCGCCATCGTATGCGTGGTGTTTTGGCACCAAATTATATTGATGGTTTTCGACTGCATGTTTTTTATGTGAACACTTTAAGGGCTTCTTCCGCTGCTCTTTATTTTATTATACTCACATATTTAGTGCTTTTCGCTATTTTTTTGTTGCATTGCTGGCAAGTGCGTGCCTTATTTCCGTTGATAAAATGTTTACGCATTGCAGTAATAATAAAATTACTGCATTAAAGCTTTAACGGCGGCACAGTGAGTTGAAAGTGCATTAAACTTAATAAAATTTTGAACAAATCTTTGTGTAATATTTTGTTTTTTCATTTTAAACAATTAAATAAATTTAAAAATTTAGGTAATCAAATTGTAAGCGAAAGTTATTTTATTTTGCCGAGTTTACATGCATATATGTATATATATACATATTTTTTTTTTATTGCATTTTCTGAGTTTTACGATTCAATGGAGGCATAGTGAGTAGAAAGTTAAGTATAATATTTTATTTAATATTTTTTTTAGTAATTTTAAATTACGAAGAAACATATTATTATTATTTTAACGTTAGGGAAGGCGCAGTGCGATAAAACTGTACAATATTGACTTAAGATTTTCAAATATATTTCCATTGCAATTTTTTGAATTAAAATAATTACGTAACTCAATTACTGGTGAAGTCAACTTCTTAGATCCCCTGTCTCCTTAGGGTCGCAATAAAATGTATCCATTGAATACGACTTTTTGATAAGGCTTCTAGTTTGATTTAGAATTTCCACTTTGCCTATAGTTCTTTTCCAAGCGTGCATTTCGAGTTATACGAGCTACGTTATTGTCATTGCTGTAATGGACATTAATTATTATTGCTTTGGTTTTTGTAGTATACAGTTTTAGAACACCTTTTTTGAATTCGGAGGTAATGTCATTGAATTTGCTCTGCATGCCAGTTTACCTGGAAGAGATTTAGCAAATGGCGTTTGCATAGTCAAGTGCCTTAAGGCGTTCCATAAGGTGCCACCTTATGCCGCGGTTGCAATGGTCAATGGCTTTGGTCGTCAAGAATGATGAGTAACAAAATAGGAGACATGAGACAGTCATGTCGTACGCCGGTAATGGCTATGTCTCGTCGTTTTAAAGAGTCCTAAGTGCAATCACTCCTTATGCTGCCGTAGGCAGTTCTGTGGTCTACGAATATCAGGTGTACCGACTGCTCGACAATAATTCTCAAGGTGTTAATTTGATCTACACAATTTTCAATAATGCGGCTCAGCAGAATCCTTGTTAATACCTGCGACGGTATAGAAATTAGCTGATGCCTCTATAATTGCGCCTTTAGCTCAAATCAGCCTTCTTCAGAACCGTTACCAGCGCACTTTTAAGCCAGTCGCTAGGGTTTGTTTCGCTTTTCTCTATTTTTTAAAAAAAGTATCTATGCGGTAATCATTGGGCAGTCTTTCAGCATTTCAGTCGATATATTGTCCATGTCGCGGATAGGTGTAGCCAGAGACATGAACAAATTACAATTTTAAATATTCTATTTTATTTTATTAAAGTAAGAACATAGCATCATTAAATAAGGTTTCGGCTTGACTTCAGAGAAATTGAAAAAAAAAAATTTTTTTCTAGGGTAATGATTGCTTGTGTTGATCCAGTTCAAACCGAAGCCCTTGCGGTGACCATCACTAATCATTGAAGATTCATCTGTTCTCTGTGTCTATTGCGAGGGACATCGTTGAATAGAAACCGTGTGACCGTCAAGTAGCCAAAGCATTCCCGGAGAGTTAAATTTCGTAATCATTATCAGCTTTCTGTAGCCCATTTGGTCGGACATTCGGAACTGCGGCTAGTTGACATTGGCCGCATTTGTAGACTGGCATTTAAGTAGACTGATGACATGTCAATGACAAACCCTTCCTCGACGAAAAGTGTCTGACCCGACTTTTCAGATTTTGATATCCTCACTCCGTCATAATATACAACAAATTGATTCGAAGCAAACTGTAAAATGTATGGTCATTGCGTGTTTACCTCTCGGGGTTACTATTTACTGCAGACTATTTTATTTAGCAAGTATGTATAACCCTTTTATCGTTCACAAATTGACTCTAATACGATTTTGGCAATTATATCCCCTAATTTGTCTTACCAACAATGATTTCAAGTTTGTATTTGGAAAAGTCGATTTTTACGATAAAACCAAATTTTTTCGTCAAATATGCTCCAAAAACTGTCCTTGAACTTTGGGGGAACTCGTAATAATACGATTAAGAAAGCCTAGTGCAAAATTGCGCTGTGTCTGTTCGAGGTCCGACATCTCTTTCAAGAGTTCGTTGTTAATGTGTGTAGGAAGTGGTCTTTTAATACAAAAAAGTCAATATAGAAATAAAGACTTAAGAAGGTTTTATCAAGCATCGTAACATTTATTATCCCCATTTTTTAATACCTGCGATTGAGGTTAAGTTTGCAAAGAAATTTTTTGAACATTTTTACTGGCCATAACATCATCTTCGTAAATAAACTTCCACCGGTTGTACTTTGTTTACATTTTTTTACAAGTTTTGTCCACTGTCGTCTTTAGCGAACGCTCGGCAACAGCTTCTTTGCTATTTCTTCATGATTCACATTTCTAATTTCAGGAATTTCTTGTCTGTGTTGACGGCAGACGGGGGCAAGCAACCGTGAAACTGCAAAATTGTCAACCCAACGTCACTGACACTGACAACAAGCAACGGACTCCCCGGCACCATAACCCCAAATCAACAGCATTACCCTTTACAACTATGCGCCTTAAACACCAACAAAAGCCACTGTAGTGCGGCAGCGCGTTGAGCCACCCACAAAGCAGCGCGCGTACGCTGAATGTCATGCCGAGCGAAAAAATTAGAAGGATTGTGTGTTGCTGTAGTCATTTGTATGTTAATACATATTTTCTTATATTATATATAGTTGGCTTTATTGTGTGTTGGCTGTTGTCGCGTGCTGCTGTTGTGCGAACGCCGCCGCCACGGCCGCATTGTCAGTGTCATTGCCATTGTCGTATTGCAGTTACTGACGCGTAGCGTTTCACTGGCGCACTTGGCTTTAGTGGCTGCACACAACAAACTTGTCCAATGGTGGCCTCGCGGGCCCGCGCCCACACCGATTGTCTGTGCGCGCGTCTGCTTACTTTTCCTACCATGGCGCCCACAATGCCTTTCAATTGCTTGTATTTGTATTTTCTCTTACACATACATACATATTTGTTTGTAACGGTATTTTATTGTTGTCGATTTTCTTTTGCTTTTCGCGCTGTGACAAGACTTCCGGCTTTTTTGTTGAACTTTAAAGTTGCGCGCCACCCACCCGCCATGTGGCAAACACCCAGCGCAAACAATATCAACAATTTATGTTCGCTGGCAGCAATTTACAGCAATTTGTTGTTTGATAATCCCGTTTTTATGCAAACAATTTTTAGCTACAACTTTTTCGGCGTAAATAAGTAAGCCAATTTATCATAATTTGTGCCACGTTGACGGCGAGATTAGCGCTGAGCTTAGCGCTGACATGCTGGCGTCATTCCGTTCACTTCCTCTCCCTCCCATTACTTCGCTCACTTCCCCTCTTCGACTACTGCTACGCGCTCTATTGCGGCAATATTGAAAAATTGAGCGAAAGCGAAAATGTTAATCAAGAAATACGTTTTTAAAAGCAGTTTAAATTGCTCTTTATTTCCTTCGCTACGCGACATTAAATTTATAAATGTTCACAATATTTCACTTTTTATTTTTGTTTATTACCTTTTCGATTTTTATGAACAGCTGCTTCGCACGAAGCCTCATTTTGAGGATAGGTAAATTATTAAATTATTAGCATTTTGCTGATGAAATATTTACACAGTGTTGGATATTACTGTAAATTACAAATTTCAACTGAAATTTAAATATATATATTTTTTTTTTTTGAAGATTAATTTGGTAAGAATTGAATGAGAATTGCAAGAACTTCAACCGAAGTGTGGTTTTCTACCAACATAAACAGCGCTAAAATGCCTTAACATAGAAACTTACTGGTCTCCTTTACAATGTCTATCCAACAAAAGCTCTGGTCTGCACTGATCTGCTCAACAAAGTTAATCTTTCTAAAGGAAGCTTTAGCGAAGCTTGCTTGGTAAACTGTAGGCTCAGTAGAAGTCATGGTGGCAGCTGTAAGTTTTAAAAACTTTATGAATAGATATTGTATAAGATCTAGTAGAGAGAAATTCATTATTTTACCAATAGATGACTTTAGTAATCCGTATATCGAGTTGAATAAAAGCGCTCGTATTATACAATATATCGCTAGAAAGTTAATATTTTTTACTAAAAGAATTTCTCAGGCGGTTTTGTGATTGGATAACTCAGTTTTGTTTGAGCACTCAATAAAGATGGACAGCAGCAAAGAGAAAATACGCCACTCGAGTTAACGCGAATAAGTCTAATGGGCCGTGTTTCCACTTGTGAATCGCAATCAAACCATTTCTTAAGTGGATGGTTACTGAAGATGAAAAAGATATTACTTTTGACAAAATTAATCCAAAAAGTCGAGGTCGAATCGCTAGGAGTCGGCGCAAATAGCGGCGAAACACGGATTTACGGTCTGAAAGATTTCTCTATGTGTTTGGTAGGATTCGGAGGGAATTAGCTGCTACTCTACCTTCACATTTTTTATTCGGACCTGTAATGTCAACAATTGGAGCACCTGAAGTATGTAATCTTTCAGAAGC
The DNA here is from genome assembly GCF_042242935.1 of Bactrocera oleae. NCBI lineage: Eukaryota > Metazoa > Arthropoda > Insecta > Diptera > Tephritidae > Bactrocera > Bactrocera oleae. The sequence continues at coordinate 12,361,409 of NC_091539.1, read as the reverse complement.
GATGAGCCTTGGCCAAAAGGAGTGAACATGTGTTCCATAAGGACAACGCCAGGACACACATATCGACTCACTCACCAGAAGTTCAAAGAGCTTGCTTGGGCGGTGCTTATGCATTCACCTAATCGTCCGAGCTTGGTAACGAGTTATTACTACCTGGTTATGCAGAAGTAATTAGGAAAAGAATTATCTCCCATCAGCTTGTGAAAATCTTCAACAGAAGCTTGTGAAAATCTACCGTCCTCGTTTTTAGTCAATATGAATAAGTGTTTCTATGAGAGTTATCAAAGAAATTGGATTATATTATCTCATCTTCTTCTATTCTATTCAATCTGTTACTAAGTAACACATTTAAGTTTATTTCAAAAATATAAGATAATAGATTCTGAAATGATACTAGTTTCATCAAGAAATAACACTATTATCTTTTTGTGCTTCTATCTACAAAGAGCCTTAGTTGTTCTCTAGCCCCATATCTAAAAAAGTAAATGGTTTGGGCTTTTAATGCAACCGATCAAGCTCCTTTTTTATAGCTTCTAAGCTAAATGTGTGTTAGGATAACTATAAGCTGTCTGCAGATAAGTCGGTTTTATTAAAGCCGTACTCAATCACTTTGACATCGCAAGTAGTAGTGAATAGTTTTATTGGAGATATATTTCCGCGATCAATTTTAGTTGTACTTGAAATAACGAACGAGACAGCCAAATGCTACAAAGTCTCAACTTTGTTCCAGCCAGAATTTGGGAGAACCGGCTATAATTTTCTATCGTCTTAGTTCGAACTTTGCTTCGGGGTTAAGGCACGATTAAAGCGCTTTCCGCAAAAGTTATGGTATCAATCCGAAATGCCGGGATGCTTTATGCGTCAATGAAAATAGCTCGAGCTTTAAACTTGTCAGGCTAGCTATCACTAGCGGTTGATCATACTGATAGCTGCTTTAGGGCCTTTTCGAAGACAGCTGAAAAGCCTGAGCTTATACTTTCTACTGTAATCGGCCTAAAAAATTCTGTCGCCTACACACAAGTATATTTAGGTTTATTAAGAATTACTTTGATGTTTCATGAATCAGTTTTGTTTAATGCCCAACTACATACTCCCAGCCTTTATAAATTTCGAGAACTTAAGCATGTCTTAAGGCTTTTTTGAGCACTTAAATGGTAAACTGCTTTGAAAAGCTGCTGAAGTTACAATATCCTGCTCTTTTTCCACCCTTCCACATTAATGCTGTGTAGACACACTTTTGTATAATTTTAATTGTGAAATTTCCGACGCTTCAGTGTCCAACAACAGGGACGAAAACTCTCTTACAAGTATACAGCGAAACATACAAACAGTCATTTGCAGCAACCACATCCGGTGCGAAGGCAACAACGAAGACCACACCTCAACGATCCGCAACAAACTCAGCCTCCAGTGAGAGTGAAAATGACGCCAAACAACGACGAAATTAAGGTAGACGGAGATTCGCGAAGCGCTGGTGTGGTGTTAAGGCAAATGGTGGGCAGCTGACTGCAGAACGAAGTGTCAATCAGTAGCAGTTATCAGCGGTGCCAACTAAATAACTGCAGCTTCAGTTGATTTGCTGGTGGAATGCCATTTTAGCCACAGTGGGGGCGCATAACCAATGGTGTTATAAGCAAAAGGGAAAGAGAATAGGTATGCTGCAAGCCAAAGTTAACAAATGCAATGAGCTGGGAGGGACAGTGGCAACTGTGGCGCCACGAGCCATTTGCGTTCGACAACAGCGGCACACAGGCAAGTGGCAGCAAACCATATCACGCCACTGTTCGGTTGATTGTTTGTTGCCGCTGTGTGTTGCGGAGATTTCGGGACTCGTATCGATAATTAATGAATCCTGACAGTGACTGACCCACACTCATAGGCACACCATCAATGTCAGCGGCGAGCAACGGCCATTTAGTGTGTTGCCATGTGCTCGCTGACAGTGGAGCGGTGCGGTCTAACTCTCCCATGACTTAACACCCCAATCCAGTATCTATCGAAATGGCATTAAGCAAATCAAGCGAAATCAATTGAGGGCGCTATTGAGTTTTTGATTCAAAGTTTGGATATTGCTGTGGGATATATTTAGATTGCTCTGTCGAAAACAGTTGTGTAATTGACGCTTTCCGTTCTCGTAAAGTAGGTAAGTGAGACTTAAAGCCATCGAGAAGGGTTTGAAATAAAATGTGTAGGGTTGATCCCGGGATGAATTCGTCGAATATATGGATTTGTACGGCTTGACTTAGTAAGCAGTGACGTCTCTATTTTGGTATCGTGAAGTGAGTTTAGAAATAGCTTCCACGAATTTCATATATTAACCTTTTTAATATTGCCTTCCTCTCCAAAGCGGCGTGGAGTAAGGGAAATGTGGACAAGAACACAGAGATAAGTATCAACACGGATGGGTCCAAACTGAATAATCGAGTGGGAGGTGGTGTCATTTTATCAAAATTAGATACCAGAATCGCCTTCCGCCTACCAAATTAGTGCAGTGTCTTCCAGGCGAAGGGTACAGTAATTAAAGAAAGTCTTCTTGTTTGACAAGGAGTTCCAGGACATTTTCCCTTACGGTCACTCAATATGAATATTTTCATGTTGCGAAAAAGAAACTGAAGTCTCATCAGAATTGCAGTAATTTATAGCTAGACCACCTCACCAGCATCATTAGAGCGCTTAAAATTTGACATAGAAAGTTGCACACAAAACTGCAGATAGCTACGCTTTAAGCGTTGCTCGTTTACGCCCACAAACGCACCACACAGCACACACACCACTCACCACTGCAAAGTACACTTAACACTAGCAGTTGTCCAGCTGTCAAAATGCCCCCTTGCCCGCCGCCATACCGCCAACATCTGAGTGCTTTTGATGATGAGTAGCGTTTTAATTGAGTTTGCATGTTTATGGCTTCATGCTAGCAACTACAACAACAGCAACCAACTAGTGAAAGCTTTTGAGCATATTCACATATACATATATATTATATATATACAATGTATCGCATAAATAATGGAAATAATGGCATGCACATAAGCGCTTAAAAGATTCAAACTTGCTTCGGTGGCAGAGTTGAGTGCATGAAGTTTGCACAGCGGGCGGTTAGTGGAGATGAGTGCTTGGACGGCATTGCGGGATATTATCGATATCGATGAATGCGCTTTGTGGTGCCAGCTCTGTTGAAATTTAGTTGGACATTTTTTTATGTTTTTGTTGTTGTTGTAGACACTGTTTGTTAGTTGTTGTAATTGTGTCTCATGTACCCACACATTAATTTAATAAATAATTTCACTAGCTGCATATAGTCCCACAAGCATTATGTGTCACACACACATACACTTGCAATGGCATGCAGCTACTCAACGCTCCACTTCAACTTCATTGTTCAATTATTATCCTTTGTAATGGTTTTTGTATTTATTGCACTCCATCGCTGTTGTTTTGTTGTTTTACAATTTCTCTTTTCCTTTTACAAAAAGTGCAATAAGGCTTGCGAGTGGCGCCAGCATATACCTACATACATACATATATATGTATTTGTGTTTGGTTGGGCCTCGCGTGTTGGTGTTAGTGTGGTGGTTTAAAAAATCATTGCAATCACTTTGGGGCAGTCAACCTTATTGAGCGGCATACATAAACACATACATACAAATATACACTTCAATACAGCAATGTTTAGACCACCCTCCCGCACAATTACCCAGCTTTGACTGTCTTTGTTCCACTCAAAGTTGCTAGCATGAGGTATTGCCTTGACAAGGATTTATCTAATAAAGGTAGCCACAAACATATATACATATATATACCAATACACCTGAAAATTTGTACAATACAAGCAAATATGCATAGATATCCGTATTTTGTCACAAAACATGCTGGATTACATGATATCCTACAAGTGCAGCTTTACCTCAGCTTTGAGCAGCATAGTCGTATGCATATGCATACTCAAATAATTGCTGCTAGGTTCGTACAGCCTTTGGCGGCGAAATAGGTAAGCCACTATGAATAATATTTTTCGTGATATAGTTGTAGCTGCAGTAAACATTTTACAAATAATTTGGGGTATGCTGCTTTGAAAATAATCTTTTCTTCTTCTTTACTGGCCACTAACGCTGTTATAGCCGAGTTAACATCAGCGCATCAGTCATTTCTTCTTTTCGCTATTTGGCACAATTTGGAGATATCAAGTACAGCCCGGTCTTCTTACACTTCCTCTGCTTCCACCGGCGGGTACTGAATCGAATACTTTCAAAGCTGCAGTGTTCTCAACATAGCCAGCGTAGCCGCTGTTTCTTGATTCGCTGAAGTATGTCAATGTCACCTTATATCTCGCTCATCGTACCATCGACTGCTGTATTCGCCGTTGCCAATGTACAAAGAATCATAAACCTTTCGCAAAACCGTGTTTTCAAAGTTTCGTAACGCCGACTTATCAAATGTTGTCATTGTCCATACCTCCGCAACATATATCAAGACGGGAAGCTTGAGTGACTTATAGAGTGCCGTCTTTGTTCGTCGAGAGAGGACTTTACTTTTCCATTGTCTACTTAGTCGAAAGTAGCACCTGCTGGCAAAAGTGATACTGCGTTGCGTTAGTCTTTAATGCTGACATTGTTGTTGGTGTTAATGCTGGTTCTGAGAAATACGAAATTATCTACGACTTCAAAGTTATGGCTGCCAACTGTGACAAATCAGTCGAGTCATGAATGCGAATGCTGTTTATTTGATAACAGAAACTATTATTGCAGAATTAACGCCCCGGTTGGTAAGGCTAATGATATCAATATCATCGGCGTACGTCAGCAGCTGTATACTCTTACAGAAGATTGTACCCTTGTAGATTTCCCCGGTCTCAAGCCAAACTGATAAACACAAATCACTTTACTAACGGTAGGCTTCAGTCTTTCACACACTACTCTCGATAGGACCTTAAATGTGATATTAGAAAGATTTATTTTACGGTAATTGGCGCAGATCCTCCCCCTTTTTATGGATTGTGCAGAGCACACTTAGGGTCCAATCATATAGAAATGAGTTCACTTTGTCAGTTCTTCGTCGCCGTATTTGAATAGCTCGGCGGGCAACCCACGGCTCCTGTCGCTGAGGCGGGTAACTGCTTAATGCATACTGCCAATAACTAAAGACCTGGAATCGACAAAACAATTGATAGGTCTGACTATTACAACACGTCTGTAGGGATAAAGAAAAAAAAAACGGAAAGGGATACAGAGCTCTAATAAGGAATATCGAAAATTATTAGAATAATATATGTTGTTTTGAACTAGAAGAACAATAAAAAAAAACCAACATCTAAAACTCCGTTTTTGGAATTTGCTTTCCACTCTATTGATTAATTAAAATCAAAAGTAAGTATTCGAGTATTCAGAGAAAAGTACTCTCACTTAATAATGTTGCAATAAAATCAGTTAAAGCTTTTAAAAAAAATATAATAAGGTTTGTTGATCTAAAGCTAGCTATTAGCCTTAGTATTCGTGAACTTGCAAGTGATGTCATAAAGAACTTTCCGTCGTTAACTTCGTATGAGACCGATGAATATACCGTTGATTAAACTAAGGTGGCGATTCCCGATAGCCAGCACTAAAGAAAATAACTTAAAGATGGTGGTGGAATGCCTTATTTTTCCTCAAGCACCTTTGGTCATATACGCCTAGAGCTATTGAAACAGATAATTAACAGTATGCATATTGAACCAAACATTGGGTGTAAATTTCACTAGAAGCGGTTAAAAGTTCTATTTTCTGCTTACTCTGAGAAGTAAAGATAACAAAACTAGCTCATCTGGCTGTAACTGTAGCCGGAAGGTTTCAAAATAGGATACCTTCATAGTACAGACCCATTTCTCGGCGCATAGGTGTATAGTTAATACAATATGCATAAAGTCCCATATAAATGCGGACATATACGTAAATATGACATGAACTCCTGCAATTGTACTACACTACCTTTTACACAGGCGTTTAATAAGATGCAAAATACCCAAATTTAGATTTTATAGAGTTCACGCAAAATGAAAAATTTACCCACTTGCATTCAAATAGAATCACGTATATTAGATAAGTATGACGCAGTGTCTCACTTATCTGTGAAAGTGACAAATTTCTAAAGCAATGAAATGTTGAGAATAAATGCAAGAATATGCTCAGTTTGATTATCTCTTCATTCATTCTTCATTATTTCGGGGATTTGATGAAACCTTATATTTTCATTAATTATTTGAACTGTTTTGCAGAGCTGCAGGTGTGCTCAGCAGAATAGAAAATAATAGTCATAGTTGGATTAGTGAAGAGTGTTCAGGTATTTGAGTGTTAAAGTTATATTTTATTTGTATAAACTATTTAATATTAAATTGCTAAAGAACTTGAGGATATACTACCAACGATTCTTAATCAAATAGCTAACTTTTATAAACTAAAATATAGGTTTTTCCATTATTATAAATACATGCATGCATTAATTGTCCGATTTGAACAAATTGTTCAGAGATTGTAGCACTGCCTTGGTCAAAAATCTGTGCCAAATGTCGTGAAGGTATCTTGTCAAATAAAATATTTCCTTACAAGGACATGAATTTGATCGATCAGCTAAATTGATTCAGCTCATCACGCTGGTCATTTTATATACAAGTATATATATATAGGTTAGGTTAGCGGGTCGATCCTAAGAAGGATCACACTTGGACAGCTTAAACGCCGGTCCGCTGTGGTACCCAAAACTCCTATGAGCCGGATCAATAGACCCTTACATGTCGACAAAGCGCTTTGTGCCTATGACAAACTTGTTGAGATGGCCAATATCTGTTTCGGCCAGATCTTCTGGACCGCCAAAAGTATGATTGCCGAGATGTTTCAATCTCAACCTAGCAAAAGCCGGACAATGGAGGAGAAAGTGCCGGGATGTTTCCACTTCACCCTCCTCCATACAGCTTTGACAACTGCCATCGGGTAGTATTCTAAGCCGCACCGCATGAGTTCCCATTGGACAGTGCCCAGTGGGAACTCCTACCATGGCGGCGAGGTGAACTTTGTTCAAGGCGAGAAGATCCCCCGACCTCCTGCGCTCCACTCTCGGCCAGAAGGATCGCGCAGGAGCTGGTCGCCGACCAGCGTCTGCTGAGCTCCTGCGAGGTCCATTGGTCCAGAGCGAGAATGCAAGACGTTAGTGGAGAACCAACTCGATCCCATTCCGATGTGAGCGGGGCAAGGGTACCCCCCTGGCCAGCTCATCGGCCTTGCAATTTCCAGCGATTCCGCTGTGACCAGGCACCAAAACGAGCCTGATATTGAAGTAGCCTGATGCTAATTCTAGCGAGGACAGACACTCCTTGACTAGCTTTGAATGCACGGTTCGCGCACTCAGGGCTTGTATTGCCGCTCTGCTGTCGGAGTGAATGCTCACCTCTCTAAACGAAGCTATACTACGTAACAGTACTTCTATCGCCACCTTGATCGCGGCCACTTCCGCCTGAAAAACGCTACAGTGGTCCGGTAGCCAGAAGCAAAGATTGACGGAGAGCTCTTCCGCGCCTCTTCTCCAGCGGCTTCTTCCCATCCACATCTCCCTCGTCGGGATATGGGCAGAGAAAAAGCCGCCTCGAGAGGCCTCTGTGACGCAGTGATCCAAATTTTCAGGAATGCAGGTGAAGGAGGAGAGAATTGCGGAGTGTCCTTGTTCGGACCTCTTCACATATATATATATAATTCGTAATAATTTTCGTAAATAATATATGTTAAATATTTTTGGAATAATAACTAGACATTTTAAATTTCCGTTAATATATTTAACACCCTGAGATACCCTATATATATATATATAGGTATATACAAGTATACCATTCCAAATTCCAAAAATATTTAACATATATTATTTACGAAAATTGGTCTGACTAATTCTATCTGGTCTAACTTTTATCAAAAGCGCATTGAAAGTGCTACATGTGTATACTCGTGTATTACAATTCTGCGGTATAGAATTTTAAAATATATCAAATTATGATAACATCACACGATTTTTATCACTGCTTATACCATTTTGACCTACAGAAGGCGTTTATTTCGTTAAATCTTGCAAGCTCCGTGAGTGTCTTTTTCTATAATCTGCAAGAACTGTGCTTACACACGTCTGTCCACCAAAAATCAAATTGTACAATTTGTGGTTTCTGACCAGCACTTGCCGAACTTGTCTGAGGCCCAACCGTGTAGTAGTGTACCGCAAAAAACCGGTAAAGCTCCCACTCGTTCACATTCTGCATTTAGGAAGACCGAAGTACGTGAGCTAGTAAGCTCATCATCCTTGGAGTTTCCTACCATTCCGATGTGGCCAGGCATCCAAATAAATATAATCAGAAAGTAACTCGAAACATTCATGAATAGGGTATATTAATTTTGCTATAAAGTTTGTATCACTCAAAAAGAAACGTTGAAGACCCTACACTTGTAGAATATATACGATCAGCATCACGAGCCAAGTCGATTTAGTAAAGTTCTTCTATTCGCCTTTCTTTCTGTCTGTGTGTACGCGAATTTTTCCCTCAGTTTTTGAGATATCAATCTGAAATTCTGTACACGTGGTTTCCTCCCCAAGAAACTGCTTATTTGTCGGAAACGCTAATATTGGAGTACTATAGCATTTAGCTGCCATACAAGCTGAATGATGGGAATCAAGTCTTTGTATAAAACAAAACTTCATTTGACAAGATATCTTCACAAAATTCTGCATGGATTATTTTCTAAGGCACTGCAATAATCTCCAGACAAATTCTTCAGATTACTCCACTATAGCATACAGCTGCCATACAAACTGAACGATCAAAATCAAGATAAAGATCTTTTTATATTCTTTTATGTTATAAAAAATGCATCTGTGAAGGTTATTATAGCTCTGGTGTAACAGAAGTGAACTAGTTTTCTTGTTTAAATACTGATGCTGACTCTTAGCCAAGTTCGTCTGTAATTGTGGAAACTGTAATGCGGAGACTCACAAATTTTTCAAGAGCAATGAACTATTGAAACATCACGCGTTGGCGGGCATTCTTTGCTGGGTAATTTTATTAATGAGTCACTAAAAGAATTATTAACTAACACTTTAGCGCTTAACAAAGCCAAAACCCGATCAATTTAGACGATGAATTCAGCGCTTGTAGAGGCTTTGTGTCCCGAACTAAGAGGCACGTATTGTGTGTTAGGTGGCAGCGCGGTTGCTGTGTTGTTGGTATATGCGTGTGTTTTCACTCACTCTTGCATATCTTACATGCAGGCAATGATTATAGTAGCGGTTTCCTCTTCAGTAATTTCGCCACAAAGCAAACGCTGATAAACAAAACAATTTGCCTGGCTCACCGAGTCGCTGGTAAACATGTTGCCTGTAAAGTTGGATGCCTAGGTGTATATGGTATACAGGTGTAGGTATATGTATATATGTATATATGTGTGTATGTGTTTTATGTAGCCTTAACCACACGCATACCCGCTTTTGCCGCCAAACTAACAGCTACTCCATGCATTCTCTACTAAACCGCACACACACATACACATACTTAATTAAATTGTATGCTGTAAACGCAACTTGCCGTGCAAATATAACAACAACAGCAACAATAAGGTTGCAACATGCGCTCAAAGCCCTAAATAAACAGCAGGCTTTGCGTACACACACTTACATATATACAAACTAAATATGCACGTAGAATACATATATGTATATAGCATACAAGTATATGTACGTATGCGATCATCATATAAGCCTCATCTTGTATGTTTGTGTGCGTTATTTGGCTTGTTCTGACATCCATTAATGAACAATTGACCCTCATCAGCCCACTTTATGTTATATTTGTATGTATATATGTGAGACGCGACTCACGCACACATAAATGAACACACCTACAGCCACCTGTCAAATGCAAGCGCTACTCCTTTTTGTTTCTGCGAGCGTGTGTCTGTATAGGTGAAAGTGCAATTTGGCAGTGGCTCAGTTGTCCATAAGGTATGTTGAGTTAGAGCGCAGTGTTGTTGCGCTTAAAGAGTGAAAGTGGCAGCAAGCGCGTAGGGAGATTTGTTGTTCATGCGGATGTGCGTGTGTGAGTAGGTGGCTTTTAAAATAATTGCATGCGGCTGCAGTCGATTTTTTTGCGCATTTCGGTGAAAGCCTGGGCTTATAATTTATTACGCCAAAATAATAAGGGCCTATATACGAGTACATACAAAAATATATTTGTGGATAATTCTAGAACGAAATAATTCTTTTTCGGGGATGTTGAAGCCGGTATGGAATAGTTTGAGCAATACAGTGTTGCTATTACGGGTACTTAGTGAGTAACGGTAATGCTTAAATGCACGTTTTTTATCTGGAATAAGCCACATGCATAAATAGGTCTATGCAAACATCCTTATATTATATATACATCCATATATAACAACGAAACAACACATTTGCATATACAAAAATTTACATATAAACGCAAATTAAATATTTACACCGTAAACAGGGTATATTAAGTTTGCCGCGAAGTTTGTAACACCCAGATGGAAACCTCGGAGACTCTATAAAATATATATATTATATTATGCTCAGCTTGAGAAGCTGAGTCAATTTAGCCATGTCCGTCTGTCTGTCTGCATATATGCGAACTAGACCCAGTGATATCGATCTGACAATTTGCACACGTTCTTTTCTGTCAAATATGTTGCTCATTTGTCAGAACCGCCGATATCGGACCACTATAGCATATGGCTGCCATACAAATTGAGCGATCGGAGTAAAGTTCTTGCATGGAAACTTTTTTATTTGTGAAGGGTATTATACTACAGTGCAATGGAAGTTAACGTTTTCTTGTTTCACCTGTACTTTCACTCTTGTCCGCAACACACTGTCGTCCTTCTAATCCGCGGCATTAGTTTAGTTTTCTCTTTGTGCGCGCTTTGTCGTTTGAAAGTTTTTGCAACTTTCACGCATTTGAATTGACAACAAATATTTTATGCCGCACATTTAATTACGCTTGAATGCTTTTAAATATTTAATAATATTTTAATGCGAATTTTATATGCGCCAATTAATTTTGGACGGCATTGTACAAAGTGTAGTTCTGTTCTCATAAATATTATATAGCTGCTTGAACATAACTAACGGTGTTATGTATTTTATTTGGCGTAATTCTGAATAATTTAAAAGTTCCACGATCAGCAAAGAAAGGGAATGAATTTTAAATGAAAATTTGGTGAATTTAATTTACGCATGGCCTTTAATATGTATGTTAAGGTGGCTCTTTTTGGCTGTAAAAAAGTATGTTGGAGACTTAGTATTTTGAGAGCAAAAACGTCCAGTGTTTAAGACATCTTAAAGATTTTAGTCTATAGTTATTAGTATCATATATAATTTAGTAAAATCTCTTTGAAATTTTCTTTATTTTGCACTTGTAACATACTAAATACTCCTTACTTTACCTCATTTACTCCTTTACAAGGACATTAACGCTGAATGGGAAATTCAATAAAAAACTTTATGAAAAACATTATGCTTTATATCGAAAATTTTTTGGCAACCCTAGTTTGCAATCTGGCAACTTATAACTTTATCGTAAAGTTTGTCATTTTTGATGTTATATACACTCAGAACGTTTTGACATACGAGCGCTATTTGTGTGGTTTACAGTAACTTAAAATATTCATCTCAACCAAAAAATTTTCAATTTTCGTCGTTGGTTAACTCAGCAACAGTGCATCGATGAACTTAATTTAATTTTTGGTGATGAAGCCTAATCTAGGAATAGTGTTTTTCGAGGCTTTTAGTAATAAAGTCGAGGTCGTAAGACACTGGTGAATTTCGTGAAAGTCTTTGCCCCGGAAAGTATTGATGTTGTCCGCAAACTAATATTGCAAAATCGTCAGATTGAGACAACTGTTGACTGTAAAAATATGTTCCATGTTGGATCCCACATACAAGAAATTTGTCGAACGCATGTTTTAAATATATATGCCGCAATCAGAGTGGCAAAAGCGCTTTGAAAATTGTTTCAAACGCATACAAAAGTGCATAGATCTTAATCGATAATATTTTGAAAATAAATAAAGCAATTTTCGATGACTAATATGTGTTTTTGAATCCACATATAAGTATATAATAACTGTATAACCTAGTCAGATTAAATTTTACTACCTTTTAAATTGGTGCGAACTTCATAAAGCTCCACAATAACTCTATCAACCTGCCAAACAGATTTAAAAAAGCTCAAGATTCAAGTGTGGTTTAATTATTTTCTACATTAATATAGTCTACATACTATTTCTTAGTTACTTATAGAAGTGGTTTTGCAGATTTTCAGTTAACACCGTAAGGCATTCATATATTTTAGACAGTAAACAACCACTTTTGTTATTTTTCATCTTTTAGATACAAACAGAAAAGTTCTTCTGTAAAATATTTCCCTCGAAGACTTCAAAGCCTTATTACAAAGCGTTTTCAGCATCAACGATACTGAAAGACTGCAATACAGTCGTTATTTCCTCTTGATCTACTTTATTCATTATTCAGTCTTAATCATTTTGTATGTAAGTATATGCTGCTATAATACCAATAGTTTCCATAAAAATGAGCACGGCAAGAAGTACATTCATACAGTACATGCAGAGAACGTTCTCTGTAGAAAACTATACGCATTCTCTCACTCGCTCTTTGGAGAGTTTGGCGCTCGTTCACACAGGGGAAGTTGATACGGTTTTGTCAGTTTTGTGACAGTATCAAAATCGGACCACAAGCTAAAGAGATGCCTAGTTCTGGTGATATCGAAAAATCAGTTTTTATAAATAAAAAAGGAAAAATCGAGTTTTCTACAAAAAATAGTAGTTATTAGGCCTAACTTCAGTATCAATAGACAGTGTTTGCCATTAATATATACACAAATTGAATTAGTTAGGGATGTCCACGCTCCTTGATGAACAACAGAATTATGGACTTGAGTTATGATTAAGGAAACTTCTATATGTACTCAAATAAATTCTGTTACAACTTTTTATGAGAGAAAATATTTAAAAGACAGGACATATTAAAGATTATAGAATATAGAATCCAAAATGTCAAACCTCAAACTAGGGTCTCAGTTTTTGAGATATCGATCTGAAATTTTGCACACGTCCTGCTCTCCCCAAGAAACTGCTTCTTTGTTGAAACCGCCACTATCGGACCATTATAGCATTTAACTATCATACCAGCTGTCCTTGTGAGGAAAGCTTTTTTACTTGACAAGATATTTTCAAAGTTTGATACAGATTATTACGCAAAGCATCGCTCCAATCTCCTAGGAATTTATTCAGATCGGACTAAAATAGTATATAGTTGTTATTCTTAACCTTTTTTTTGTGCTCTCAGCACAGTTACCATCGAGAGCGATACACCATTAAAGCCATATTCCAACTTTTCGATTTCAAATTTGTAGTAGAATTTACCTTTTGCTCTAGATAAGTTGCTGCCAAGGCTCCAATGGTAAACATTAGAAAAGGAAATAGAGATAGGATGTGTGTGAGAGAGTGAGAGGCGATTTCCACAGTAGCTGCAGCTGACTTTCAGGAAAATATTGTTGTTCACGGTCAAATGATACTGTCTCTTGTTGTTGCTTTAGGCCTGCAGTCCTGTTAGCAAGAACCCACTATGCTAATGGTCTTTTGAACTCACTGATTGTGATGCTAAAACGTTGGTAATGGAATCTACGTATACAGGCATATAAAGTTGTATTTGCATACACTTATCGATACCATTGACGGTGACTGATGAATTTGTGATGCACCGAAAGTTTTGAAATTCCAAAAGAAGAAAGATTTGCAGCTTTTTGCGGACGTTGCTGGTGGCAGTCGCATTAGAGGGTCACTGGCTGTGGCCGAAATAAAATCAGTCAAACAGGAAAGGCTATCAAGCGGCCGCGGATATACGCAACAAAAACCCCAAAAAGCCAGCTAAAATGAATATTTTTTGGTATACGCGGCACCCAAGCTGGAACTGTGCTCAACGCACCATTAGAAAGGAACAATGCTGTTAAGTAAGCAAATGGCTGGTCGGTTATGCCGGTGAAAAAAAGTTAATGAAAAACGGGCGCTTGTTGTTTACGGCAAATATTTTGTAAAAACAAAAGCAATAGCAGCGTTAACTTGGTAAACAAACAGTTGAGTGGATTTCAAGTGATTTTCCGAGTGCGAGCGGTGGTACACGGCGTATGATGAACAAAATGAGAAATAAAATTGCGGCGGGAAATTGTGCATATGTTCAAAAGAGCGAGCGTGTGTGTGTGTGTGCAAAGGGCACTAAAATTGCTATTTGCGTGTATGCACATGCTGCGTGAAAGTAAATTCTTGGCATATTTGGTTTATGCGGAAATTCGCGCGGCTTTATTTGGCTCTGCTGATCCGGGGGCAGCAGGCGCTAATAGTAGCAACGAAGAGTACTCGCTTGAACTTAAAAGAAGAAAAAACGTTAACTTCGGTTGCACCAAAGCTATAATACGCTTCAAAACACAGGTTCCTTACAAGAACTTGATTCCGTTCGTTCAATATGTATGGCAGCTATACTTGTCTGACCTGAACAATTTCTTCGGATATTACATTGTTGTGCTAATTGTGTGAAGAACCTCGCCAAATGAAAGAGTTTTTCATACAAGCACTTAGTTGCGATCGCTATATATGCTATATATAGTGGTCTGATGTCGGCCGTTGCGAGCAGCTTCTTAGTGAGAAAAGAACAGGCGTAAAATTTCAGATCGATAGCTTAAAAACTGAGGGACTAGTGGTATATACAGACAGATGGACAGACGAACAGACAGACGGACATGGTTAAATTAACTCAGCTCATCATGCTAATCATTTTTGTATATATAATATTTTAGAGGGTCTCCGACGTTTCCTTTTGGGTTCTACAAACTGCGTGGCAAATTTAATATACCCTGTTCAGGGTATAAAAAGGTAAAATGAAATTTTTTTATGAGCAGTGTGCTGTTATAAACGATGATTTTCTGCCGATTAATGGATTGAAGTGCATTTATGCCGCCAATCAGTACAAAATTTGCTGTAAGATACTGGATATTAGGGGCGGAAACGCTGCTGGAGATTATTTGTGAATTAGTTATGGGCAAGTCCTGGCTAATCAAAAATATTCGATTTTCCTATATTTCTTATTTAAAGATAAAGCACATTTATTGATTTTCTTTAATCGCTTTTGCAATGGATCTTACAAGTACATCGTCTAAAAATTCTAGAAACACATATGAGTACCAATCAAGAATAGAAATCTAGAATGCTCGAAAAACATTTCTTTAGCTCCTTTTAAATATTTTGTTCCTTTTTTTAATTTCTAGAAAGCAGCATCTTTATCTTAAAATTTTAACTTCGAGCAAATTTTTTTTAAAGCAGCGACGAGAGCTGCAGTCCCAGCTGTTCTTGGTTTGGGCATCAAGTTATTACAGTTTGTAAGGAAACTGGACGTAAAAGACTATTACTTCTTCATACTAGACTCTAGAATACCTCTAATTGATGCTTGCGACAGTGAAGCTTATACTAGTAAAGTTGAAGCGGATATATATCAGACCTACTCGGTTTTATCCGCTTTAATGGACGATTTATCTCAGCTTGATGGACCTGAACAACAACTTTAAATTTTTATACTCTCGTAATGCGTTGTTATAATTTTGTTGACTAAACGGTACTCATATCAAAAGTTAGTGGTTTCATCTACATATTTTCTCCATCTCCCGCCTAGAGAACATCACCACACATTTTCACCCATTCTTTGAATATTAATGTTCGTGTAACTAAACCATTTGCCCAGTCGTCCATTTATCTATTCATTTATTCATTTCTGTAACCAACTATTCAGCCCATTCACTGAGACTTATACTCATATTGTCTTGGCATTGTGTCTGAATTGAAATTGAAGTTCGTCATTTCATATCTTGAAACTGTCAAGCTCTACGTGGTTAAGTGAGTGCCAGAGCAACTTCGATAAAGTGCCACAAATCCTTATTCACATGTATTTATCACCTCTGTATTTATCACCATTGTATATTTTGGTTATATAACACATTTGTTATTCTGTTTATTGTGTTAAATATTACCGCATCACTTCACATTCTTATGGGTTACCTACGACTTTGTACTATTTAATACAATATTTCTTAATGAGTGCTGAACATAACCCAACTTATTTGACACATTACATAATGCAGGTAAGTAGAAAATCATATTATTGTTGAATATTCTTGATGGTAATATGATAAAATGTTTAAAATAATAAGACTTTTGTTATGTTGTCATGAAGTCAATGGTTTTGTCATTGATTTAGGATATATTGTATTTGATATCTATGTTATTAAATGCGTCGTCATTTGCAGTTGAGGAGTAAGGTTTAGTTGTGGGAGAGATTCTAAATTTCAAGAACTGAATGGCCAGTCAATGCCACAGCTTTTTGACATCAGAAAGCCCATGAATTCTAATTATAGAATCAAATTAGTTTGAGTCGCAATGTGAGATGTCGTGAGGGCTTGTTAAAATCAACAAGCTTCAAACCTTTTTCACGTGGAATGAACATAATATAAACTTTACTCCACTAAAACGATGTTTCGTTTTGTGTGAAGAATATATGAGCCGATATTAGCAGCTATTTTTAGTTTACTATGGGTGTTTCAGGGGTCTCCAAAGGGTTACTTAATAAATTTTCTTCATTTTTGAATGATTATCAAATTTATCAGCTGACGAACGAAATTTTATATATTTTTGTGAAGTGTGAAACATATTTGACCAGCTATTTCTCTTGAATCCACGCACTGCGCGGCATAACGGCATTTAACGCTCAAGTAAGTCTTCTAGTAGGTGCAGAAAACCAGCAATACTCACAGCAAGAATTGCGCTATTAGGAGAACTGTAAAGAGTTTTAGTTGTGGTAATATTTTAATTTCAGTATACCCATGCCACAACCACCTGCTATGACTAGTAAAGCGCAAATTTTTTTACGCCATCTCAAAAACTATTTTTTATAAAATTTATGTTTATGGTTAGTCGCACGAATTTATGCGACTTCAATACTCAAGAAAACTTACCAATGTAATTATATTTCTTATGATTTCAGCGCGAGTAAAAATCGTGCGGCAAAGTTTGACTGTCAATATTTGATAAGCAAAACATATATCAACTATCTGAGGCACGACACACGCGTTTACTAGGCTATTAAATTATTATTATTGTTACTAATACTCTACTATATAAACCGATATGAACGTAACACGAACAGTTAATTGAGTAAATCATGTTGCGGAAACTACTTTGTGTCACTTTAGTTTTCACTTTCGGTAACTCATAAAGCTACTAAATTCGAGTTAACCATAGTAAACGCTTATCCTTACAGCCTTTTTGAGTTTCCATCAGGCAGCCGGTGCTGATGCTGAGGCTACGACTGAAGCGTCCAACGATGCGGCACCAGCTGTAGCGGAAGAAGGAGCAACAGAATCAAGTGATTCAGAAAGTGGTTCGTCCACGGATTCGCCTTCACATAAACACAAATCGCCTTTAGATTTAATTTTGAAACCTCTCGAGGAGATTCCAAAAAAGATTGCATCCGAATTTGAAAGTATATTTTCAGGTTAAAATTAAAATATATTTGATTCTTTAAAATAAAATATAGCATTGATCCAAATATGTGTTGTTGTAAATACTTGTATAATTCCTGACAACTAGAAGAACTAATGGAAAATATTTTAAAAGCAATGAAGGTAAACATTTTTAACAATATTCAAATTCGCTTATGTGGCAAAAAAATTGGCTAAATTCAGTATGTTTTCCTATCCTACTCATATTGATTTTGTACTACATAACGCTATCTAAAGCTTCCGTTCAAGTTAACAGATTTTTCGCAACCTGTTTATGGTATATTCTCTCTTTTCGAGATTGCTTTGGAAATTATGAAGTCTGATGAAACGAATACATTTCTATCTTCTTTGGTTTTATCGAACATTCTGGTATGAGTAGTGTTCGATACGCTACTTCTCGGCAGGATTCGGGTAATTGAAATGTCATCCTTTGAATTAGTAATGATGGTACAAACTGCCGCGTTTTTCTGCTGACTGAACTACTAACTCAACAGCTAGTGTTCTGTTTATGCCTGATATTTATTTCGTAGAACAACGGTGTTGCTTTGACTCTCGCAAACATAGGAAAGCTCTTTTCCTATACAAAGCTTTGAATTCATATTGAAGATTTTTTTAGTCTCCTCTTCTTCTAGCCCCTGATAGACAGTAGCCAATCTACTGGCATGCCTGCCAATCAGACACTGAACTATAAGCATTCCTAATAGAGTTCTTAAGCCATTCATTTCGAATTTTGACAGTCGCAAATATTTTTATTGACATACAATAAATTATTTAATCTAAAATTATATATATTTTTGTGAAGAGTGAAAAACATTTGACCAGCTCCTTCGCTTGAATCCACGTACTGCACGGTATATGGGCGTTTATCGCCCACCAAGTAAGCCGCGTAGTAAGAGCAGAGCATTAGTGGCACCACCGGTAGTACCAAAAACCCCGGATAATGCAGTACTGCCAGGTAAACCACTGGCCAGACTGCTCACAACACCAAGTACGGGATCAGGTCTACATTCGCAGCCTATCAGGAGAACAGAAAAGAATTTTAGTTGTGGTAAAATTTTAATTTCAGTATACTCCTGCGACAACTACCTGCTATGACTAGCAGAACGCAAATTTTTTGACCAAGAGAAATTACTCTTGTAATTATATTTCTTATGATTTCAGCGCGTGCAAAAATCGTGCGGAAAAGTTTTCCTGACAATATTCGATAAGCAAAACATATATCTATTATCTGAGCTACGACACACGCGTTTATTAGGCTATTAAATTATTATTGTTGTTACTAATACTCCACTATATAAGCCAATATGAACGTAAGGCGAACAGTTAATTGAGTAAATCATGTTGCGGAAACTACTTTGTGTCACTTTAGTTTTTACTTGCGGTAACTAATAAAGCTACTAAATTCGAGTTAACCGTAGTAAACGCTTATCCTTACAGCCTTTTTGAGTTTCCATCAGGCAGCCGGTGGTGATGCTGAGGTTACGACTGAAGCTTCCAACGATGCGGCACCAGCTGCAGCAGAAGAAGGAACACCAGAATCAAGTGCCTCAGAAGGTGGTTCGTCTACGGATTCGCCTTCACATAAACACAAATCGCCTTTGGATTTAATTTTGAAACCTCTCGTGGAGATTCCAAAAAAGATTGCATCCGAAATTGAAAGTATATTTTCAGGTTAAAATTGAAAGCGTTACTTAATTCTTTAAAATAAAATATAGCATTGACCGAAATATGTGCTGCTGTAATATATTTCCTGACAACTAAAAGAGCTAATGAAAAAAATTATAAATGCAATGAATAATGTGACCCATATACGATTTATGCCAAGTTTGTATACTTGTTGAGCAAGTTAGAAATTGACTCCACTGTGACGGCGCTATGTTTATAACATGTTTGTCGATAAACTCCCTATTTTCCGGAGTCTAGTGCCTTCTCTGGCTAGTTCATCTGTTTCACAGTTATCAGGAATATCACTATGTCCACACCCATTGCAGGTTTATCGTGAAATAGGATCTTGCTTCCACAAAGAGATCATTGCATTTTTTCACTACCTTTGACGAACCCCTAAGAAAATTTAGAGCTTTATAAGCCGCTTGATTATCTCTATATATACTTATGCTCTTTTTTGTGAGCACACTTTTTGTCAAAACAAGAAGGTTTCCTTTAATATTTGTGATCTCCACATGGAAGACGCCACATCATCAGCGTAGGCCATATCATATGCCCTTTTCTTTTCTAGATCGAGCAATATTCTATTCATTTTTAAGATCCAGAAAATTGGAAATAACACGCCTCCTTGAGGCGTACCCCTTTAAGCAGATCTGCACATCGTTGAAAATCCCAGCGTTGAAATTATTGTCCTGCCTAGAAGCATCTGTTCAATAAATTTCCTGAGAGGGTCAGAGATGCCTAAATTTTAAAGCGTGCTCCGTATGGCATTAGGCTTGATGTTATTGAAAGCACCTTTTATGTCAAGGAAGGCTACGAGGGCGTGTTCTTTTTACTCCAGAGATTTTTCAATCTCTCCTACCACTGAGCTTAGTGCCGCTTCTGTGGATTTTTCTTTAGAATATGCATGATGCGAAACTACCAGTTTTTGTTGGGTTGAATTGCTTAAAAAAGGGGGAAAGTGAAGTGATTTTATCCGGCAATACACTCGTACTCATTGGCATAGTCAGACTGTGTCATTTGCAGTTCATCTGTGGTGAATTCATGGTTTCCAGAGTTATGTTGTAATATTCTAATACTACAATAGCATATCGATAAATTACAAAAAAAAAATTTATCTCAACTATTTAATGCTCTGTATTACTAAGAGCGGAAGCTTGTAAGAAAAATTTAATACCCTTTAATTTTTTTTGAAATCTGGGAATTTTTCATGAACTCTCTTCGACATTGTGAGATTCGCTGCATCTTGTTGATCTTGTTTGGGGACGTCTGCTCGGTCCAAATATTCAAAAATGAATTTTGAAGACGAAGATACCACCGTAGTTTCGTACACTGAATTCCCAACAGAAATTTCACTCGCGTATGGTGTGAAGGATGTTGTCTGTAAGCATTAGCACTTTAACGGTATGCCCGACAGAGTCATCAATAACAACTACAAGAGCAATAAATACAAGAGAGAAGATTCATGGATGTGTGCATTTACATGCTCGTATATTCTTCAAATGAGCCATACTTACCGCATTGTCTTCATTCGTGATATAGAAATCGTTTGCTGATGATAACAATTAATTGAAGACAATCGATTGTAACCTTAATGGAAAACATGTAAGTAAAAAATGAGCGCAGCAGCTGCGGCCAAAAACTATGGGAAGATGCTGCATTATTCTGAAAGCTTAAAGCGTCGCCCAAGGACCAGCTCCGAGCAATAGATTCCAGCGCCCACTCCATTAGCCATTTTTGGTCCGTCTGTGTAGTTGTTGTAAGTTCGGCTGGCGAGTCGTATGCACCTGCGCCATCCACCCTGTTCTAGTATGACTTGAAGCCTGCTCTCCCAAATAGAGTATGTGATTTATTTTATCTACCAGCCCTCTGCTTATTGGGCTATGCTCGAAGGCTCTTGTGGAGAATTTACCTAACGTCAATCTTGCAGCTGATTTCGCTGCAGAGTTTTAAACTGCAAAGTTGATTGGTGGTAGGTTATTCAGAGAACAGCGAGTTGGTGTATCCGCTCCAATGGGTTTCTGTATAAGATAATGCTAACAGCGGTCAACATCAAAGCACCATAAAGCAAGATTGGTTCGACTACCGCTGTGTAACACCAATTCATGAGACCACTTGATAGGTCCCATGTGGACCAAAACAGCTTCGTACATGCATAGAGGGCTCCACTGACCTTCACTAGTGGGGCCATCACTTTGCTATCAAAAATTACTGCAAGGTACTTGGCCTGCTCCTTAATTATTAACTCAACCCTGTTTAGCCTCGGCGGTTAGACTTATTGGTCTAAATTCTTTCGAATAAAAGGGACTTTGCCCACCTTTGGTATGAATACGACCCTCACCTCTCTCCGAAGGATAGGTGCATAGTTAAGTCTTAAGCATTCATCATTGTTGATACATTCTGCAATATGGCTGAAAAATAGAGTCCATAATAATCAATTTAAACGCTTCGAAGCCGTTGATTGTCCAAACTATTATATTCTTTGTTATAATATCGGCGGGGACATACTCTACGCTATCCCTTACAGGTTGGAGATTTGTAGCATCCGTACACCTGGAAAATGTATGTTATACAAGGTCTAGCAGTGATTCCTGACTGCATCCAATTCACTCTTCACATTTTTTGGGTATAATGCTAGCGGTACTCGAGATAATAATTTCCTAACTCTAGCTACCTCGGTTGTCTTTATAAATTTGCAGCTGAAGCTTTTCCACAACTCCCTCTTGGCTTTACGAATTTCTTTTTTTTTTATACTTCTTGAGTACATGTTTATATTGCAGAACTTTTTATCGGCCATCTTGAGCAGTTTGAAGAGTTCTTTAACACTACAACTTAGTGATTCGAAATCGTTGCTTCAACAAGAATACCTTGAGCCACGATTTCATGTACTCTCCAGTACGCGTTATAATATACTTTTTAGAGAATGTTTGTGAGTCCGATCCTCTAGTTCAGAGATTCAATCACATTTCTCGATTCTTATAAAACTCCATGTCTTTCTGTATCTGTGTATGATGGTTTGGTTTAGATAGTCTCGGTCAAGTTAGTTGCTAAGCCTTGAATAACTTTGCAATGTTCGTTCGAACGAAATTCGTTCGTCAAAATATCCACAGTAGAACATTGTGGGTATCTGGTAGGAGAGAGTTAGGTTTGATAATATAATATAAAAAACAAGTAAGGAAGGGCTAAGTTCGGATGTAACCGAACATTTTATACTCTCGCAAAGTCAAATGGTATACTCGTTTGTTTTTTTCTTTGTGGATTGACCGATATTTTGGGTAGAAGGTCAACTATAGGCACTGGGGTCCACATATTTAGTACTTAGGGGCTTGAACAGTTTTGGTTCGACTTAGACAATTTTTGATCACAAGGTGGCATACTTTAAACGTATTATTTACGCAAAGTTTTACCCCGATATAATCATTGTTGCTTGATATGCATAGTGGAAAGTGAAAGAATCAGATGCCCATTTCGCACTATAACATAGAGATATAAGAAGAATGTTATGTACCGAATTTGGTTGAAATCGGTTAAGCAGATCCCAAGATATGGGGTTTCACCTAAAAGTGGGCTGTGCCACGCCCATTGTCTAATTTTGAACGCGATTCCTACAAAGTCATCTCATACCATCCCAGAGACAAAATTTAATGTCTCTGGCGTGTTTTGTGCTTGATTTATCGCGCTTTTAGTAGTTTTTAACAGTACCGTTATATGGGGATTGGGTGGAGTTGCCACCCGATTTCAACTATTTTCACACTGTAGGTACAGATTCTAAAAACATTTGTCTCTTCATCCTGATCATTTATATATATATAACCCTATATCTAACTCGATTAGTTTTAGGTGATACAAACAACCGTTAGGTGAACAAAACTATTATACTCTGTAGCAACAGGTTGCGAGAGTGTAATAACAGAATTTAAGGGACTTTTTTCATTTTTTACCACAAATTAGGGAGACGAACTGAGAACCTGCTTCTTTGGAAAAAATGCAATAGAAAATGTTGGAACCTTTTGCCATTTGCTTGAGATAATTTTTAACTTTTCGCTAAGAAAATGGAAAATTTTCTAAAAATCGGGAAGATATTGGTTTCACCCCATTTTGTAAAAATCGAGTTCTCAACAGATCTCGACGTTTTGAGGGTCGAGGAAGCTTCCCCGAACATTTCTACGATGATGTCCGTATGTCTGTATGTATGTGTGGATGTATGTGTGTGTGTGTGGATGTATGTGACCCTCTTATAACTTTTAAACGGCTCAACCGATTTGAATAAACTAAACGGCATTCCAAAGGGTTTCATTGCACTTGAATTTCGTGTGAGTTTGGACCCAATCGGACCAGTAGATTTTGAAAAATCGTTGTTGACCGGTCAAGAATTTCTTCCAAACGACTTGACCGATCAACACCAAAAACTAATCAGTTCTAAGCCTTGAAAAAACACATCGTTTGCCGCAAACCGGGTCAAAATCGGTTGATTTACTTGCGAGATATTGAAAACGAAAAATTTCGAAGAGCTCAAAAGCAGTGAAAAAAGCGAAATTTGAACGTTAGCGTATGAAATTAGCGGGAAGTTGCAGGGATGGCCCTTGAGGCCAACCGTTTTCCACATTTTTTTTTCCAAATTTCGAGGAGTAAACAAAAGTAGTGCTGCCAATGATTAAATAAACTCGAAGAAACTAAAAGTGGTCAGATCGACAATTGACATAAGCTCATCGGCACACAAACAGAACGCTCTTGAATTACACAAGCTTTCATAAAGAAAGGGCAATAACTGTAAATGCCGCAAAAGCAAATTTACCAACTACCACAAAGCAATAACACTTAATAGCGCCATTCATGTGAGAATCAAAACGAGCACTCCAGAAAAAAAAACACGCAAACAAATAGATGAAGTGGAGGACGTAGGGTTCAAGTAGGGCAATGCTAAATTGTGCGGCAGCAAATGAACTCATAAAGCAACCGAATCAATTTATCATTTTCGATAAAAACGATTTCGAGCGCGCAAATACAATGTGCGCCTGCATGTAAGCTACGCCGGCAGTCGTCTTTCCTTTTTTACACTTTAGTAGTGAAAACGGGTCTGCGCGCAGAAAAACTACCTCAGCATTTGTGTAAACACGCCGTTTGTGCTGTGCTGTACATAAAAGCGCATTGGAATGCAGCTGATGCGCCTGAAAATAGATTACTGTGATTTTTTTCAAAATTTTGCGAAATCCTTCTTTTCGGCGTGCTACGTCTGCGGCGTGTGTGTGCGGCAGGAAGAGCGGGGCATAAATAAAATAGAATTGTTGGTTTAATGGGAGCAATGCCGTTGGGCAGAAGTATGCAAAAGCAACAACAATAACAAAAACAACAGTTGAAATAACGCTACAATCATAACAAGCATAGCATTTATGGCAACAAGAAATGATTTCCGGCTGTGTTTTTTATATTTTGTTGCATGCCACAAACGTTGGCGGCGCATTTCAGCGTCTTACCGCGCTATAGTAGCCAATGGAAGCTTGCGCGCCTCAACTTGCAAGAATGCTTATGATTTTACATACATACATATTTATTTGTATATGTGTATGTAATTTTATTATATAATACATATATGTATATAGATATGTGTATGTGTACCGCGTACAAAACACTAACGAACGCATTGCAAAGATTTACGAAAATAAAATATTAGACAACAATAAATATTGGATTAAATCCATTGCAACTGAGTGCGCATACCAAATAGGCGAGCTTGCAGCATGCCGCATGCCGCTTGTGTAAACAATAACAATATAATGTGTATGCAACACAAACTCCATATATTTGTTGTAGTAAATATTTTGTTTGCGCATGTAACTAACAACAACATTAGCGAAATAAACGGCTGTAGTCTGGTTGCAGCTGCAGCCTCGACAGGGTAAATAAACGTGCAACATGCCGCAGCCCGCGCAATTGCATACTTTTGTGCGCCATTTTTCATGCTAAATGCAATCGTGCGCCATGACGTACATAACGAACATGCCACTATCAGCATTTCGCTTTTCGTTTTGCTTTTCTCTCGTCTCTTTTTGCACGCTTTTCTGGTTATTCTGTGCGTCCAGCTGCCTTCATTGTGGTTTATAGCGCGAAATTCGGTTGGACCTGGTTGTGAGGAAGTAAATCTTAAGGAAGCTGTACCACGGTAAATGTGCCAAGACGTGCTGTGTAAAATCACCGTTCTAACTATTGTAGTTGATAAGCAGATTGAGCCACTTAGGTTAGGCGAAGCATAAATTTGATGCATAAATAGTTATTCTTAAATAAATTGGGCAAAAGTATTTTAAATTAGTTTAAATTTACTAGTATATTACTGCCACTGCTTATGTGGCAAAAAGTGGGTTGAATTCGGATGAAACTCTGTTTCAGTACCTAGATTGATGATGAAGAGTCTGCCGTGTGGAAGTGTGCTCAAATAACAAATTAATATGTGAAGAAATGTCACTTAAACTTAAACTTTAAAATAACCGATCTTTGTACACATAACAGTAAAACTCACAGCACAAATAAAAGTAAAAATCTAACTATCCAGAATATTGAATATAATGAGTCTTAGGGAATATACGTTCAGAAATATAAAATTTCATGTAGGGATAGCTGTAAAACAAGCTTTCAAAAGCAACACATGTGTTTGACATGAGGTGCAGTACATGTACTTCGGCCAGTTGGCGTTCAAATACTTTTAACAAAACTTTGTTTCAAATTCGATAAGATTTATTTTTAAAACACTCGTCATTAGTCAAAGCAAATGAATTGGGGCCTTCACACTTTGTTAGCAGTTAGTCTTTCGTAACGGTTGACAATTTTCTATATCAGTTAGTCCCATTGATTCCAGTTTTGATTCTCAAATTCCGCATAGAAATTAGCTCAAAAAGTAGTGCTGCCTTGAACTGAGTTCACTCCTCAGAAGTCAACTTTCCCTTTTACGAGCAGAAAACATTTTATAATTGCCTAGTCACGTTTTGCCCAAGTCCACAGCAGTCTTAAGCGGTCCTTTGCTTGAACGTGATAAAAAATACCTTTAATGTTTTAAATTAAAATGAATAGATCGAAGAGCTGTAAAAAGTTCATATGCATAGTTTGGTGAGTTCAAAAAGCTCAACACAAAATTTTCTTAAACACGCCAATCAAATGGATTCGAACATTGCAGCTCTAAAAGTCTTCAGCCAATCCCTATATATATTCAGACCAATTCCTATATATTCAGTGGTAAGCCACATAATTTTCAATTAAACTTGTCCATTTAATTTCATTAAAATATCACACATTTTGACCAATCTAAGCGCTTTAAACTCCCGTAGAAAGTTCGGAAACTATTATATTGGATTCGGGCAGAGAAAATTATATATTTATATTATTATAATTATATAGAGATAAATATTTAAATATAAATAAATATGTGGAGTAAAGACAGACAGAAGGTTCAAAATTCTTAATATCAGTTATGTAGAGCTTATGGCAAGTTTAAATCCGATTTTAAATTTTATTAAAATAACTCCCACATTGGCCCATATTTGTGGTGTAAAGTCAACTGGAAGTATTGCCCCAATTCAACTCATTTTTTACATAGGGGTATTCGGTATGCGTGGGCTTGAACAGTTTTGGTTCGACTTTGACGGTTTCTAGACCCGAGATGGCATACCTCAAAACCACTAATTGTTTTATCCGTATATATTCATTACTGCTGGATTTGTATACTACAAAGTGAAAGGATCAGATGGAATTTAAAATTGTGTTATATGGGAAGTGAACGTGGTTGTAGTCCGATTTCTAATTTTCACACTGCAATAAAAGAATGTGTTAATAATACAATCTCCTGAGTTTGGTTGAAATCGGTCGAGTAGGTCCCGTGTTATGGGTTTTCACATAAATGTGTGCAAAGCCACGCCCATCGTCCAATTTTGAATAAACAATATATATATTATAAGTAATATGAAGCTCTCTTGTATCATCCTGGGTGTAAATGGATTTAAGGTCTCGGATGGGTTTACTTATTGATTTATCGCGCTTTTCGTAGTTTTTAACAAAACCGTTATATGGGGAGAGGGCGGGGTTATAATCCTATTTCATCCTTTTTCACACTGTCAGTAGGGATTCTTAAAGGATCTTAAGCGTATGTGGCTTTTGTAGCCTTAGTGGTTTAGGAAGTTGTACATTAAATCTCCCATTTTTTAAAAGTTTTGAGCCCACAGATACTCCCTGCTACTGCAATGATCTGTACCAAATTAGAGTTTTATATCTTAATTCAGTGCTTAGTTTTTTTGTAAGCTTTTTGTAAGTTTTGGATTAATGGCGTTTCATGGGCGTGGCAATGATCTGATTACGCCCATCTACGAACGCCTTCTCACCTTTTTGCCAAGAAACACCTGTACCAAATTTCATTAGGATATCTCAATGTTTGCTCAGGCTACAGCTTGCACAAACAGACAGTCACCCGGATTTCAACTCGCCTCGTAATCCTGATCATTTGTATATGTAAATATAACCCCATATGATACAAAATCATTATATGATACAAAAAACCGTTAGGTGAACAAAACTATTATACTCTCTAGCAGCATGTTGCAAGAGTATAAAAATTATGGATTGTGATATTTTCCCGAAGTTACTTTTAATGTTGGAAATAATGATCGACGTGCCGCCCGTATGAAACGGAATTTGACAAAAGTTATGCCCATAGTTACAACGTAAAATTAAGTTTTTCTCATTTGTTTTAGCAATGTTGCCATTGCTTAATTTGTTTATATGGCTTTGTACACATCTAGCTTGTCAGTTATAATTTTTCTTAGTGTAAAAGAAAACTAAAATCCAACTTTTAAAAATAGTCTACCTATTTATAAATAACTGTATTCGACGGTAATTTTGAGTTAGTTTAAGAATATTTCAAATATATTCAAGTCTAATTTTTAACGACTGCAAAATATCGAGACTGGCAAATCGGCGTGGTGAGAGAACAATCAACTGACTCGTTTCTACGGATAGACTACATAACGGACTGTAGAAGTGGTGGTGAGTGTTCATTTACATTGCGATCTCATAAGATAGGTCATATCAGCTGATACGGCCTACGGGTTTTCGACGGTTACTAACTGAGTCATAATGCAGTAGTGCATGGTTTCCTTTAAAACCAAAGAGCTGGCAATTATGACGAGCTGATCACTGACTTGATTACAAATTTCTCCATTATCGGATAAATAATGTCTCTAAAGATACACATGTAACATCCTCATTTAGATAAGTTTAAAGATAACAGGGAGCTTATTCGGAATAACAAGGAGAACGCTTTCATCAAGATATAATGGAATTTAAGAGACATTACCAAGGCCAGTATACAGTATTGGGGACTATATTTAGGGTTTAATAAGAGAAAACTCTACGCAACATGATATGTTCATTTTTAAATATTTGGATTCTATTCTAAACAGTCTGTTAAGATTGAATCGATATCTTTTAATAAATTATTTATAAGTATGTAAAACTTTAGAATGGATTCGAATCATTATGTATGCACATAAGCATTGCTCAAACATCCGGCGGACGAAATATTTGTTGGCGGTACCGGGTAAATCGTTACATGGATCTCAGCATATAACAGGAGATCTTTATATTTCTATATGCAATGAGTAGGTTTTTAGCTTTTTCTATTTTTCTTCATATCATCACTTTTATCTTCCGCTCAATTTCCGCTTCAAACGAAATGCATAAAAACCACACACAAACCCGCGCCACAAATACCCAATATTTGTGTAGAATGCTTTGCCTATAACAATGTGCATCATTAAGTTTTCATTTTATTTTTGTCGGAGACTATGAAAAAAATCTCTAATAAAATTAGCATATAATTAAATTTTAATTAATTGAATTTTAGCAACAAAAAAGAGAAGGCGAAGAAGAAAGACGGAACTTGATATGACACACGGTGTTGAGACGAAAACCCCGTTCATGTATTTAAACAAAAAGAGAGGAAAAGAGATGAAGAGAGATAGTGAGAGGAAGAGAAGGGTGCTGGGGCGGTGTCTTGTGATATATTGCTGACAACATAATCCACTTTGTTGTCGCACATATGACAGCAATTGCAACAACAAAAAGAACAGCAGTAATTATGGGTGGGTATACGAGTATTTGTGCCTATATGTGTTTATGTGTGTGTGTGCGTGCATTTTCGTACGACAATCGGAATTCGAAGGATGATTGAGTAAAAGTTGCGCAATCAGTGGATGAAATTGCAAAGCAAAACGGTGGTGAAAAAACAACGTGCGAGCAGCATAACGGTGTACACGTGGTATGACGTGCGGGATGTTGGACGCACAAGCAAAAACAAAAAAAAAAAAACGCAACAGAGCCAACACTTTATGCAAATATGCGCACAATATGTCATTACGTTGACATTGATGATGACAATTTTGTTGATGGCAACCAACGGAAGTGTGCGCAAGCCGTGGTACGGGCTGCACAGTGACTGCTATAAGTGCACATACATAGCACGTATGATGTGATGTGACGTTAGTGTGTTGGTGTGCCTTCAAACGTTGATTGCAATGGGATATATCGCGCAGATCACTTTTGCTGCAATGTTTTATAATTAAATAGAGCCATCATTTTTTACGCATAGGCCACATATTAATGCACACAAGTAACTACAACGGCGTAGAAATATATGCAGGCATATGTACAAGTATATATTGTATGTATGTACAACTATACTTGGGTGTAATGAAAAATAACTGCTGAGTAGAGGAAAACTCAATTTATATGCAAATATGGATGCACAACTAAAAAAAATTTAGATAAACCGGGTGGTTCATACACAGATTTTGTTTATAAATGAATTTTATTTGACACTGATAGCTCTCAAAATGTAAGAAATTTATATAGAAAGTTGATTTGGAACTATATGATATTGTAGCGTTAGTTTTACACAAAAGAATACTCTTCTTAGCTAAAAGGTTGGCAGATAAGCAAAATTGCCATATCTGAAGATTTTAAAACCCACATGTGACCGACTAGAGCCCAATAAAAATATAATTAGGAAGTGGCATAGATTTCGGAGTACAATATAAAGTAGAGTCCAATATATGAATAAGAAGCACCTCAAAATTAAGTATAGAATTCGGAGCTTAAAACATCTCTAATACATATTTTGCTTTAGAAATTATGCTAGAAATATCGTTTGGCCATTTGAATACATATGAGCTATGTTTGCCCTTATTAGGCAGTTTTGTCGGTTTACCGTAAAGTTACGGAGTTTTGCACCCAGTCCATTAAAAATTGGGGCTCTTATGGCGCATATAGAGTAAAAAAAAATTATGAGCT
This sequence comes from Bactrocera oleae, assembly GCF_042242935.1. Lineage (NCBI taxonomy): Eukaryota > Metazoa > Arthropoda > Insecta > Diptera > Tephritidae > Bactrocera > Bactrocera oleae. The sequence continues at coordinate 12,330,781 of NC_091539.1, read as the reverse complement.
AAAGCATAAAAACCACGAAAGAATCACAAAAATATAATTAATAGTATGAGTCGGCCTATACAAGCTAACAGATGTGGTAAGTTTTTACCTTACCTTGCCTTACCTTAATTGAAAATAGGGTACATTTTCATATAAAATTTGATGAGCTCCAATATTTTTTTTTCCTAATTGATTATTTTTTTGTTAAAGCAGTATTTTAGCCATCCTGTTTTCAGGCCATTAACAGCTACATACTATATTTTTCATATTCAGAGTAAAAACAATAAGAAAAAAAAACATCAAAAAAGTCTCTCAAAGCAGAATTCTGTCTCAGAACTAGGTAACCACAAAAAGGAAAGTGAATTCCGAAAATGATAGAAAAACTTGCTATTAAATAGTCATTTATGACTTATTTCTTTTATGTTTTCCAATTTTTATATTATTATTTATTAAAACAGTGAACTACCATGTATTCGTCCGTAGTTGTTTACTACAACGCGCCAAAGCTAGCCAACGACGACCGACTTGAGCAAAAAGCAAATATGCGTATGTATGGTACATATGTATATGTATATGCTTATATATTAAATACATATGTAGGTATGTGTCTCTGTGTATATATGTGACTAGGTGGTGTAATTTGATAAGCCGCATGCAAATACATTTATCTTTATGTAAATATAATCAATGGCATAAAATTATCAAATAATATAAACATGAATAAGTTATGAAAGAAGATATGTTCAGCAAAGATATAATAAGTTCACACGTACGCTTGGAGAAGCGGTAGTAGGCAGTTCTTGCATAAATCACCGCAAATATAAGTGAATTTCCGAAGAAACTACTTTTAGACTTAGAGTGGAGTCTCTATTTAGAGTAGCAGCTTAAAGACAGATAGTTTTACTGCTTCAAGCCAATGGATACGGATTTATAATTTACTTATTTAAACACAAACCCTATTGTACGAGTAGTGCCTCAAAGAGGCTTCCAGAGCAACTATGTTTAACCTACTTGTAAATATAAACCAAACTAAAAAGTTCCCAGAACTCCTAACCTCAAATGAAATTATATCATCAAGTTGTATTAAGAAACAAGAGGTTTCACTATAAGGCATATGGAAACATTCTCAGAGAATTATTTACGTAACTATTTGAGAGTTATTTTATATGTGTGTAATGCTTTAGAGTATATAGTCCCTATCTGTATATAAATCTGTGTTCCACTAACGTAAATCCACCAATCAATACGGCTGCTGAATAGCGCAATGAGAGACTCTGTATAATATCTATCTATCTGTCTGCAGTTGACTAGTAATATAGACTATTGGTTAGTCCCTTTTTTTTGTTGTGAATCATTCGTTATTTCGTATACTACAACTGGTATATTACAGGTAATCGGTTCCGTGTATAAAAGTTTTATGCCTCTTGAAAAGTCATAAGCGGCTGCGACGAAGCCATAGTGCCCTTCACACGTTCAAATATTCCTTACAAGAACTTTTTATCGATCAGTTTATATGGCAGATATATTCTGGTCGTAAACGAGGCGGAAAAATTTATGATCGATATGTCAAAAATGTAGGACTGATTCGCCAGCACTGCCAGTATATTTTAACAGCTGTTGTGTTCTCTAACATTTGACGAATCGAAGACATTTAATCACTGCTCGCCGAACCGCTGCATACTTCTAAGGAATGCGCAGTCGTATAGTGAAAAATAGATTATTTCACAAATATTTCGCCTATCAGTGGGTAATGTCAGTCGAGGTATTTCTGGCATGAAAAATATTCCCAATGTAACTTCCGTGTTTGATGGATGACCCCATAATGACGTTATAAAGAAGTCCATTAGAATATCTGGAAAATTTGAATATAGTTGTAAATGACTGTTAGATTCGACAAAGTCGATTTCAGATTCTATAAATAATTATTTGAAGATATTTTTGGCTACGAATGATCTATTAGTAGCTTTGGAACAGTTCATATGTACATTTGTTATTCAAAAAGTCCAAAGCTTTAAGGAGAAAAATTGGCTCAGAGACATTGCATCAGCGCATTTAGGGTAAACGTTGGTGTTGTGAATCAATGGTTTTAAATTCGATATATTATAGATTAAGAAGCTTAAGCTGTGTAATCATCTAACTTCAGGAAAGCATTTTCGAAACGCTTTCGACGCGCTAAACATTGTAAACAAAACATCTTTCTAATTTTCACTGATACTTCACCTAAAATACATTTTTTATCGGTATTTTATTATAACCGAATTATCATTTTTCCATTTTTGGATGAATTTTAGCGCCACTGAAGCTTTCTCTTCTGCCACTGCACAAATATTTAACACTGCAAACCTTTACCTAGTGTTTAAACGAATATGTTCGATGACACGACATATAACATATTTTCGAATCCGCGGAACTAGCCTCTAATGCATCAGCAGACCTGAATTAACTTCTAATATATAAGATGAGGCAATAACTTCGTTTCACGTATCGGCCAAAAGTGTCTTAATGGCATTGGAGAGTATCACCAGGAACAAACGGTTTCACTTCTACTGGATGCCAGCACAAAGGCATCGAGGGTTACGAGATAGTGGAAAAGATTGCCGAAGTGACGATATTTACCCTATGGTATGAAACACTGTAAGAGTGAACGCTAGTGAGGCCACAGAACTTATTGAAATTCGCGTCAAGCCCTGGCATCCTAAAGATTGACTACTCCTCTTAGACTACGTGACGGCAGTCCATTTGCTAACGCGAAGGATCAAAACTGGGCTATGTTTGGCTTATTAGCCTACTAGAGTAACCTAACCAGCCCTGTATTTTCAATCTTCATTACATTTACACTCCCTTCAGCTCCTCTCTACAATGTTTAAACAATTCAGTCGACAGAACATCACTATCGACCAGATCTGAGATTGTTATAGATAAGAGCTCAGTTCACCACCTCTGGGTCGTCTCACCCCTGTAATCGTTCATAATACAAAATTTGTGCGCTCTCCATGCAATAACATAAGTACTACTGTACTGACTCGATTTCGCTCATTTAACCTCGCTTTACATTATTGTTGCTTTCTTAATGTTACTGTAAGTATACAACGGCACATTTTTGATATTTTACAAAATCCAAGCGACTAAGCCATAAGTATCTAGTATGCCTTTACCCATATCTGCCTAATGTCGCCACCACTTGTATGGCTCAGTCACGCAAAACTAAAGTTCGATAGGCTTATCACAGGCATTTTGAGCGGAATGCGTGGCAAGACAGCTGTGCTGGCGCTTATCACACTTCCCAAACACTGAACATAGTTGGCATAATGTGTACGTGCCGTGTGGCTAATTCCAACAAATCTGTGAAAAATACGCCAGTGGCTTGGTTTGATGGATGGCAAAGTGGTGAAGTACTATATACTTACTTATATACTTTATAAATATGGAGTGTGGCAAGTGGTGTGGACAAACGAGCAAAGCCATACGAAGACAATGGTGGCAATGTTGGGGCGACGAGAGCAGCTGGCGCTATTGTTGTTGGCTATTTTTGGTGAGGCGACAAGAAATAGTTGTGTAAGGATATATATTCATATGTTTATATATATTTTTTATTTTCCTGACAGCCTTTCAACAATCGGAAGGATTTTTTAAGAAGCTGATCACCATTGAAAACGACGGTATTGATGAGGAGAGCAATGAGCATGTGAATATAAAATTTCCCACAATCAAATTCCTAAAACCCTTCAATCTTTTTGAAAAGAAGAAAGAAAAGCTTGACAAGACTTTGGGCTCCTTAGTAGAAAATAAATTAGAGAAATGGGAGGAGAAAAAGGAAAAGTTCGATGAAAAATTATTGGAGTTATTTGATTTTTTCAAGGAAAAGAAGACTGAAACCACAGATGTGAAAACGCCGGCACCGGCACCAGCCGTATCGCCTGTTTACGAACCACCGTCTGCATATGGTCCAGCACCAGTCTATAGACCGCAGCCGGCACCAGCAGCTCCAGCTCCAGCTCCAACCTATGGTCAGGCACCAGCGCCGTCAAACAGGACACCTGCACCCACCCCTGCCTACGGCCCAATACCAGTTCCGGCACCAGCTTATCAACCACCGTCTGCATATAGTCACCAACATTCAATACCTTCGTCTAAATATGGGCATCCATCTGATTCTTATTCGCATTATAAGTCATCAAAACCAGCTGCTTCAGCGCCTCATCACTATTATGTGGAGCATGATTACAGCGAGGAGCAAACATACTCATACAAGCCGATACAGTCAGTCAGACCCAAGTCAAAACCAAGGCCAAAAACACATTATGCCGATTGTGATTACGAAGTGCGTTACTTCACATAAATTTAGCTCGATTCCCTACTGCGGCCTTAGTAAATTGTTTTTGAAAAATTATTATTAAAAAATTAAATTTCAAAAATGCAAATCTTTTACTAGATCTTACTTAAAAAATGATTTAAGAGATCTGTATATATATATGTGTATTTCAACTTTCACTCTCAATATAACAACGGAATATAAGAACTTTAAATCCAAGGCATTTTGAACAAAATTATGGTAACACTTTGCATGGATACGAGTTTGTCCAAATATGGTAGGTTGGGGAAGTGATTAACTGTTCCTCACCACCTAGGCGGCCCAGAACATTTTTGGCAAAATTTTGATACACCGTCCATTGTGACCCGTATTACAGTGAGGATGTTTTGTATCGACCGGAACAAATGAAAATCAGAAGAGGCAAGGTCTAGGCTAAAAGTGTCCAGCCGCTGCTTTCTACTTTCCAAATAGTTTTTAACTGGTCTTGCAACAAGAGGCCGAGCGTTTTCACGATGGAAAATGATTCGAGTCTAGTCGCAAATTACCGAAAAATTTTTGGCAATCACTAGCTTTAATTTGACAAGTTGTTAGTTAGTAGATTTAACCCGTTTTTAGAAGCTCAAAATGCAGCACACACTTCTGATCCCACTAAATACAGAGCATTGGCGTCAAGGGTATCCGACTTTGCCGTTGATTTACCGATCACGTATGCTTTCTTGCATTGACGTAATGGATACCTTTTTCATCAGCAGTCACAAACCAAATTCCTTTGTTTTAAAATATCTTCGTGAGTCACTCCATAAGATTATGCGCGCTCTTCTTGTATTTGACAGCAATCTTCATCGATTAATGCTTCTAGTACCTCATCTTCAAATTTTTTTAGGCACCCAGCACGTTCTTCGCCTTCTAAGCCAAAATCACCTATTTCGGTAAGTTTGCTCGACTAAAGCACGTTCATCATAAACTTTAATCAAAATACGTTGACTTTCGGCTGTGGCTTACCTTCAGCAGTAAACGACAACTTATGCTTTTATTTTTTCGATGCTAGGTTTTCACGAGAGTTTGTTGTCTAGAATGAGCCCTAGGTACTTTACTCTGTCATCAGACGGGAATAACTATAAGTGCCGAAAATTTAATTAGAGTGAGTAACATCGTTGCCGAGTTTAAAGGTACCTCGGCACCAAACGACAGCCCAGTTAAAAATATTTTCTTATTAATCTTTAAGATATGTAAGAGAACTAAGTACACTTTTTCATTCACGAAGAGTCAGTAGCACTGTTCCATATGCCAAATAATATATTTCCAATAAAATTCAACTCACGCCTTGTCCACACGCCGGAAGTACGAGTTTATATAATTTGAAAGATTTTCCGACTTAAATATTTTGGCTGCCACATACCTACAAGTTTTACAAAAACATTTGAACGTAAGTGAACGCATGATGCAGGTAATATACCGTTATATATGTATATTTGTGCATGACTGACAACTGCAACAACAGCCGGAAGGTAGTATGTGTGCAGCCACATGAGTTGTGCCACAACATAAATAAGGTGGCTTTTAATTGAGTCTGACGCACACACTCCCACTTTAACACATACAACAATAAATAAAACAAAAATAATGGACGCAAACAACAAACAAACCGTTGCAACAAAAACCGGAAGCGGCACCGTGTGAGTTCAGGGTATTTGCCACACCTTGCGTTGCAGGCAAAAGTGCGAAAGTGAAATGTAGCATGCGGCAGCTGGCATACGGTGCGGTGGTTGCCAGTTTAATGTGCGCAACGGGATTATTTGTGGATCAAGCACACAGACTGTATATATATGGCATACATACAGGAGCGCAGTAGTAATAGTAGTATCTAGTGGTAGTGGTGTGTGTAAGTCTGCTGCATTAATTGCTCAGCTGAGCTGTGATATCTTCATCACCAACCACTGCGTCGCCACACATCCGGCGCGTGTGTTTGTTACCGCTTCGTTTCCTCGGTTGCACAATTTTGATAAGAATATTAATGCATGTAGTCTACCCTTAGGCGCACAAGCTTACCTGCCGCCTACGCCGCAGCTGCCGCACTAGTTGAGCTCGCTTTATTAAGTATTTGTCGAGTAAATTGTGTGGCTTGTAAAAGTGAAAACTTTTCAGGTTTCAACCGAAAATAATTTTGTAATGAGCGGAAATTTGTAAATGCCCAAAAGCAGACTTTTTAAGTATTTATGACAAAACTTACTCTTAATCGTTGCCAGTGTGGTTTAACTTTGAAATGTTTTGGAAGTGAGTGAACGCCAAGAATTTTATGATGCAATATTTTAGACATCGTATAATATGTGTAAAAATTTAATTCCCATAAAAACTTACAGAAACGTTAGATGAATGGATAAATTTCCAGATTCACCGTTACCGCACCGAGAGCATCATTCAATGATAGACCGTCGAGTCGTAAGGATTGGCGAAAGGGTGTCTTCATATTGTTGAAGCGAAGGTATTCGCAGTCTGTGTACCTACACCAATCTATATTCGAGCTATAGTCAGACTGCACTCAAGAAAATACATTTGTACAAGGTTAGACATATTGTATAAATTAAGTCCGCCAATTAGGTTGCAATCGGGTTTACCACATATGGACTCCTGGACTGACATTCAAAGCAGGAAATCAACTGGCAGACCAGCAAGCTCGAATGACGGTGCCCATAGGACAGGAATCGTTCTTCGTAGTAAGTCAAAAATCGTCAAACGGTTCCGTTAAGACATTGGAGAGGTATCTATATATCTGTCTGTATAAAGAACTAGAGACTATATTGGTCTTGCTGGCTTGAATCGCTAACGAACAAATTCTAATTTGCTTCTTTTTTAACTGTCTATTGAACTTAGAACATTTGCTCGTTGTTGCGATTATCTGGACTATGTTTGGGCTGCAAGGTGCAGGAAATGTGTTATTTCTACGAGGTCAGACCAAAAGTAGAGGATGTTAAATGATTGTCATTTATTGGGCACAAAAAGAGGATGCTCATGCTCAGTTTGATACCCTCAACCCAAAATTAATATTTTAATTAAACTACCTCCTGAAGTCGTTGAAGAAACGGAGTCGGTAGTTACGACATTGTACTTTAGCTAAAATTGCGGTCGTCTGTGTAGTGAAAGAGGACAGGCTATCAAGCAACACCTAAAATCGTAGGGTTGTTAACAAACGGAATTTTATTGCCATCGATGGCGATATTAAGATTCAATCTTTACTCTTTCGTCCAGTTCGTTAATATGGGCGCTGTGGATTTAGTGAGGGAGACTGTTGGGCTACTTGTTGAAAAGAATCGGTGAGATTTCTTTTTAATAAATGCCATCAATTATTGTACATTGCTTGACGTCCATATCGTACAAGCATCTGCGTATAAGGTAATGGAAATTCCCTCTGGTGGTTACCACTCTGCGAAACTCGCTATTTAATTATTCTTACAAGTAGCTCAAGACATATAGATGGCGCCACTTGAGTTTACTTTGCTACTTTTTTACTGTGTACTTTGGAACGCACCTTGTAGCTTAGAATAATAGAGAGCTGACCTCGAAATAGTTTGATAATAGTATAATTGTCGACCGCTCAGATAATTCACAGTCCAATGCTTCAAACCAGGAAGGAGTGTGGTTTGACATTCTGAATCTGCCAAATACTTGTCTTTTAATTTGTAGATTAATTAATTTACAAATATGTTTCTTTCTTCGAACAACAAAATTAAGAATTGAGTCAATAATGAGTTTTTCACTCAAGAGAGACACACCTCCCATATTTATGCTGGAAGTCCACTGTTATTTCGGTTGGTTCGGCTATTTGGTAGACTAAGCCTTGTACATCTAACTTCATTATATATATGTAGTTAATAACTATTTGATTTACTTTTAGAAAAGAGACCTTTTTATTTATTTGAAATCAAACATCAAAATTTTTGAAAATTTATTCTGAAGGAACGGAAAAGGAACTCGAATTTCTCTCTATCAAGCTTTGTTAAAAATATATTTGAGTATATAAAAAAGTTGGCTAATAACAATTTAATTTTAATTTGATAAATACGCATAATTAAAGAAATGTCCACCAGACAACGCCATACGCAGTATAGACTCGACGGCAGACTAAATTGACCTCTTGGTCGTGAATGACAATGCTCAGCTAGTTTTGGTAACATGGAAGGGTGGCTTCGTTGTTGTACGACGTCGCCTTGACCTTAATCTGTTCTTCGGGTATTTGCGTAATTTCGTAGGCTTATTAACGAGTACGGGAATAGACATTGTAGACGTCAATATTGTGGTTATGATAGGAGGTAAAGAACTTGTGATTCCGCTTAGTGGGGTAGTTGTTACTACGTCTCCCTTGGTTGGGACCAGTTCCTCTATGGCACTTAGAGGTGTTATTGTTGGGGCCAGTTCTTCCATGGTTCCAACGGGTTCTGTAGTTCTGACCAGTTTCCTTATGATTCCTATAGGTGTTGTAGTCTTGACCAATTCCACATTAGTTTGTAATAGAGGTGTAGTTGGGATTAGTTGTGTCCTGACATCTATTGGTGTTTTAGTTGAGACCTGCTGCCTCTTAGTATCTATTGGTGTTGCAGTTGGGACCAATTCAATATTGGTTTCTAACGGCGGTCGAGTTATGACCAACTCCAACGGGGTGCCTATTGGAGTTGTAGTTGGGACGAGTTGCCATTTGGACTCTTGTGGTGTTGTTGTTGTGGCCAGCTGCCTCTTGGTTTCCAATGGTGGTGTAGTTTGGACTACTTCCCTCTTGGAACCTACTGGAGTTGTAGTGGGTACCAGTTCACTCCTAGCACCTATTGAAGTTGCAGTAGGGAACAGTAGCCACCTGGTATTTATTGGGGTTGTAGTTGGGAGCAGTTCCCACTTAGTATCTATTGGTGTTGTAGTTCTGGCCAGCTGCCTTTTGGTTTCTGGAGACGGTGAAGATGGAACTAGTTCGCTCCTAGTAGCTATCAAAGTTACGGTTGGAACCAATTCCCTCTTGGTTTCCAGTGGAGGACTGGTTGTGATCAATTCCAACTTGTTACCTGTAGATGTTGTAGTTGAGCCCAATTTCCACTTGGTTCCTATTGGTGGTGTAGTTGAGAACGAGTCCATTTTGGTATCTATTGCTGACGTAGTTGTGACTAGTTGCTTCTTGGTTTCTATTGATCTTGTAGTTGTGTCTAGCTCCTTCTGGGTTTCCACTAGTAATGTATTTGTGACCAGTTCCGTCCGTTGTCCAGTCGACGGATCGCTTGTAGATGGTATAATCATTACGAGATCCCTCTTTAGTTGCAGATCGGCTGATGAAATGGGATTTGGTTCTACTGAAATTTCTTTTGCAGTTTGTTTGTTCGCCTCCTGCGCAACACAGCCTTGCAAAAGAACTGTAAGAAAAAGATGAAAAATGAATAAGACGAATTTCTCCTGTCTTTGAGCCCAATTTTATATTACCTCCCATCATAAAGACGATAATAACTTTCATCTTAATGATTTCGTATATGCTGCGTTACCTAGCCTGTCGTCGGCTACTTTCGCCTGCTTTCGATGTGGTGCGCTTTCTTTAAAAATTATTTGCAGCGCGTTTGACCAAACTACTCATTTGAAGCTTCTTCCAAATTGCTCAGCTTTCTGTTCGTAATCCACCTCTTATAGAACAATAACCGTGCTATCCTAAGTAAGGTCGTGTTTAACATTATCTTCTTATTTACTTTTTAAAAGAATAATAACAATCACACAATATGTGCCACCAACATCTGCATATTATTTATCGCTGTTAAATATATTGTCTTGTTTGTGGTTGAAGCTGCTGCGACCGACACGTTTTCGATTGTCTTTAATTAATTGTTATCATCAGCAAACGATTTGTGTATCACAACCGAAGCCACGTCAATTTGGTCTCATTTGCAAACTACATGCGGAAGCTTTAAGCTAAGTATATATTCCATAGGCTATCGTACTTGTGTTGATTGTACTTGTAATTGTTATTGATGGCTCTGTCGGACATGCCGTTACGTTAGAAATGCTTCAATGTGCCAACTTCACAAAATTTGAGATTAGAAATTGTGCTGGATTAATCAAACTAGTAAAGTAAGGCGTTTTCTTCGCCACCAAATTTTGTCTTTGATACCTTGGACTGAACTTCACCAAACATTAAAAATATACAGGGGAAACCCCTTAACTCAAAAGGATAATTCAAAAAATTCACAAAACGTTAAACGATGAGTAAAGTTTTCTTATAAGTCTCAGTAAAGAGAATTGAAGCATTGAGTAGAGAATGTTTACGCCCTGAACAGGAAGTTTGTAGCACTCAAAAGTGAGAGACCCTATAAAATATATATATAAATAATCAGACTGTCGGCCTGTCTGTCTGTAAATACGTTAAGTAGTCCCTCAGTTTTTGAGATATCGATCTAAAATTTCGCGCACGTGCTTTTCTTATCAAGATGCTGATAATTTGTGAGAACCGCCGATAACAGGCCACTATAGACCATAGCTGTTATACACACTGACCGATGCAAACGAGGTCCTTGAAATATTGCAGAGGATTTCCTTGTATTATTAGAAGTTATATACAATGATTGTCTAACGGTTTTCTATTTCTTATTTCTTTTCTAATATATAACCGCATTTTTTCTGCTCTTTGGTTAATAATTTTCGATGGTTATAATAATCGTTGTAGCGATAATGTTGTTGGTAATTGTAATGAAAGCTCATAATGATATCGATGAGGTTAAATATAATCATACTTCTATTGATAATGTTAATGATAATATTAATGATAATAGTAATGATAATGATAATGGTAATGATAAAGGGAATGATACTTCAAATGATAATAATAATGGTAATGGTAGTGTTGGAGATAATGGGAATAATACTTATAATGATATTGATAATGGTAATGATAAGAATAATAGTAATGATAATATTATTGATAATGGTTATGTTGGTGATAACAGGAATAAAACTTGATATTGATAATGATAACGATTCCATAACGGTAATGGTCTACAATACTTAGCAAATACAGATTATTATAAAGTGAAATATTCCAACTAGAATATGAAAAAGTGATAATTTGATCCAATTGCAACAGCTAATAATATATGTACATGAGGAATTAATAATATTATTGAAAAATACTTATAATTAAAAAGTTCAGCTGAAAAAAAAGTTTTAAAATAATTAAATTCGCCAAATGAATAGTTAATGCGCGTAAAAACTGCTAAAAAACGCAAAAAAAAATTAAATACTTGAAACACAACACAACAACACGGCAATTGTGATAACAATGGAATGCATGCATAAATGCAAAGCTGGCAAAAAGTGAACACAAAAGAATGTAAAATTTAAAACAGTAATTTGAAATCAGTAAAAAGCGTAGCACACTCATATACATATGCAAGACGTAACACACTAGGCTGGTTCTAAAATTTTCGAAGATAATTTTTATATAAAATTACCTGAAACTTAACTCTTCTATCGATATTCGTTGAAAACAAAAAGATGTTAACTACGGCTGCACCAGAGCTAAAAAAACTCTCCACAGGTGCATTTTTATTGCGCAAAAGTTACTTTACTACTTTACTGATTTTAAATGATCAGTATACATGACTGCTATATTGATCCGATCTACACAATATATTCTAAGATTGTTTCAATGCGTTGATATATGCCAAAATTCATGGCGATGCCTAGTCAAATAAAAAGTTTTCCATACAAGAACTTGAGTTTGATCGATCAGTTTGTATAGCAGCTATATGTTATAGTTGTCTAATATTGAAGAATCCGAAGAATGAGTGGTAAAAAAAGTACGTTTGCGCAATTTCAGGTCAATATCTCAAAAACTGTTCAGCGTTTTTTGTACCGCATGAATATGATCAATGCTTATTTTCCATATTGCTACTTAAATTTATTTTAAAACTTAATTTATCTATTTTGTGAACTGTAAACAGTTTAACACGGTTGAGGATATCAGAAATAAATTTTGGTATAGAATGGAGACGGTTAAAGCACGCCATATGCTAAAGAAATTCCTACCTTAGGAGTCTTCCAACGGATTAAAAATTTAAATTTGATAACTTCTTAATTAAAAGTATAGGTTTGCGGTATTAATTATGAAGGAGTAATATTCAATTTTGGCGGTTTCAACACAACTTTGAGTTTTGACACGCCTTCATAGTCATCGATTGGGTTAAAATTGTATGCTATATTATAACTGTGCATACAGCAAAATCGTTTTTTAGGTGTAGATAAAGGAGTAGAACCCTAACGGGCTCTGTTTCCGCGAAAAGTTTACCTATAATATTTTTGACTCAAACTAGAACAGATGTAGGAGGTAGAACTGTACTAAAAACATTCACAAAGTTTTATCTTTTTGAACCACCTTTATGTCCAAATATACATACTGCAACGATAGTACGCAAATAAATCTAGCAAGTAAACAATGCAAATAAAACTGAACGAAAACTGCACATAAAAAATGAACAGGAAATTTAATATTTACATTTGCCATTCAACATTACTGCTGATTGTTAGTGCTGTTAATTTTTTGCTGACTTTATGCGCTTCAACGCGTGCCAATACAAAGTCAATGAACTGTCAAACAACATGCGTATGTTTACATATGTATGTAAATGTGTATGTTAGTGTATGCGTAATATGATAAAACATAGCACTGCGCAATACAATGTCACTTAGCATAAGATAACATAACATAACGTTGCTTAGCATATTAACGTAACAAAGCAAAAAATTGCATATCAAAGCAAAACTTAACATTACATATCATAAGATAACATAGCACGTCAAAACATAACATATAGAATAATATAACACAACACTGCATAGAATAACATATGGTAATTTTAAATAAAGTAACTTAACCTAACATAGCAGAATATGGTACAGCATAACACAGCAACACATAACATTGCGTAGTTGAACATGACATTGCTTAGCATATTACTTAACATAATGTATCTTAATATAATATAACGTACATATACATATGTACAAAACACATTCGGTCTCGCATTTCACACCGCACTGCATACATACATTTTCCAATATATTATACGTACGCACGCCTATATATTATAATAGTTACGTAAACATGGACTCATGTTTATTCAATCATATGTCATATGTGACTTAAGAAAACATATGAAAGCGCTAAAATTTGCAATAAACGAAAAAATTCGCTGCTTTGATTTTAATTACTTTTGTGCACTTCTTTCTGTCCGCAATTCACTTTGGCTTTGGTGTTTCCCCTCCAAGGCGCTGGCATAACCGGGACGCGTGTCAGCAAAAATTTAGCGTCATTCAATAACGTTGACATTGACATAGCGGTACAAATTAGGGGTGTTAAAGTGGTAAATGTAAATATAGTGTGTTTACAGGGTGCTACAATTTTGACATTTTTTTCAAAACTGTATTTGAACTCGCAATTAAAATTTAATATTAAAATTGAAATTAAAAATAAAATAAAATTAAAATTAAAATTAAAATTAAAATTAAAATTAAAATTAAAATTAAAATTAAAATTAAAATTAAAATTAAAATTAAAACTAAAATTAAAATTAATATTAAAATTAAAATTAAAATTAACATAAAATTAAAATTAAAATTAAAATTAAAATTAAAATTAAAATTAAAATTAAAATTAAAATTAAAATTAAAATTAAAATTAAAATTAAAATTAAAATTAAAATTAAAATTAAAATTAAAATAAAAACTAAAACTAAAATTAAAATGAACTAACAGTATCAAAATAGTCTTACTTCTTGATCGCTCTATTTCGACCAAGTCTTTTAGCTGACTAAGTAATCGCCAATAGCAGATTAGGAAAATAATATTATAATCAGAGAGATAAAACGCAGATCTTCTTACAGGCAGATCCCAAGTGCTGTTGCCATCACTGTGTTTATGAAAAATATGCTCCATTTTTGTCACTTTTTAAACTCAAAAACTTACTCATCTTGTCTTTTTGGTTTTTGATGTCTTATGAAGGATTTTCTCTATAACGCGGCCAAACATTGACGAACACTTATTTGAAGTCATATAACTGTGATCGTTTATTGTCGAGTGTGAGCAAGTATTTAAAGTCTTTTAGAGGCTTGGAAAATGGAATCCTCGAAATAAAAATAATATTTTAAAATCTCAGGTCTCATCGGCGCTCAAACCTTTACCCGAGCGATTGTTTATGATCTAGAATTTCGTAGACATTAAAAATTTTTTTTGTGACAGCACTACCGATATAGTAAGCAGGTTATCTAATTTGTTTTGAAATTTGTTAGTAGTGAAAAAATCTTTAATCACACAAATACTTTTTATTTGTATTCTTCCCTTTAGAGACAATGTCAAACCTCCGAGTGCCAAATTCAACTTTTAGCTTTTCGGAGACCTGTCTCTAATCATCGGGTCTTATTGTTTATTGTAAAGATATTTCCGATAGAGATTTGTTTGCCATTACCTAATTATCAGAAAAAGTGAACGTCTTATACCTAATCATTACGAACGTGTCAAATAAGCGGCCTGACGATTATAGTATTGGGTGTGAAACAGTGGTGTCCAAAGTAAATATGAACTGTGGTCACCAAAAATCATTGTGACGAATAATTCCGGTGGCGTCTACAGAGATATAAAGTCTAAAATCCTAATGCTAATGAGAAACTTCCAAGACAATTCATAAACTCCAATTCGAAAAGCTTATAATTCCAACTCTTATTCTAAAAATAAATATATTAGTTACATATACTTGTATAACTATATAACTACCGCCACTAAAAGGATTAAAGAAATACATGAGACTGCGTTAAAGAATGTTAAAGGGAACTTAATATTATATTAAGTAAATAAAAAAAAATTTACTGAAGTGTGAAGTGTAAGATTTGAAAACCACAAATTCACTCTAAAATTCAAATGGCAGACCCTATATTATCCACAAGTAGTATCTTATTGCATTTTTATGGTTGCGAAATTTACATTAAATCCATAAGTGGCATTCAAATAGCAACTCACTTAGCTGCTCAACTTACGCTTAAATTAGGAGTTTCTTCCCTCAATTGTTATTTTTGTCGTAATTGCCCATTTCGCTTATCCAATGTCTGCGTCGCGTCGTGTCGCATGTGCTGACAAAGTCGTGGTGTGACATTTGCAATGTCAATATTGACAGTAATGTCATTAGTGCGCAATATTTGTCGAAGTGTAAATCGGCGATTGACACTTTGCGCGTTGTTTGAGGGTTGAGAGGCATTTCCAGTAGAGTGCGGAAAACTAATTAACTTTGCGAAGTTGAGGTAGCGACTCAACATAAATAACAAACTTAAGTTAAGAAATTTGGCTGGAATTGCAGAGTACCCATCTATTCATAAATACGATCTTGTTGAAAACTTTACTAGTTGTTATATTATTCCACTGGAACACTAAACATTTACTAAGTGCAATAATGAGGTGACCATAGAAAACGAGTTTGGTTGGAGCCCGTACGACTTAAAAACTTGTAATAAAACGCACTGTAGATCAGGGTCATTAAGCTGCGATCTCTTTACGTCAAGTGAAGTAAGAAGTGACAGAAATTTTATGATGTGCGATATATTAATCGGTCCAAATAAGCCTCTATTGTCACACCCACACAACATGTTGCGCACAGTAGTATAGTTTTGCTTACCTAACGGTTGTTTGTAATACTTACAACAAATCGAAAATGATATATTAGGTAGATTGGAATGTATTTGATAAAAATTTCTTAACCTCTTTATGTTACAGCGAGAAAATGGACTACAAACACGCCTACTTTTCATATAACACAGTTTTACAAGTAACAAGATCTAGTAAACGGATATACAATATTTTTCCAGTAGATGGGGGATGTAGAAATGTGTATAGTTGCTAGATAAAATCTCCAAATGAATAAAAACAAGAAAAAATGTTTGCCTCGGTTGTTCCGAACTAGAATACATTTCACAAATATAGGAGGCTTCCATACAAGAACTTGATTTTTATCGTGGAATTTGTATGAAAGCTATATGATAGTCATCTGATTCGATGCCAAATTTTATGAAAACTAGACTAGTTCGCGTATATACCGACAGACAGAGGAACGTGGCTAAATCGACTTAGCTTGCCACGCTGGTCATTTATATGTAAGTTATACCATTACTGCCAATCAACATGTTTTGGAAACAACTGGCAGAGAAGTCAGCTCTTAGAATGAATGAATCCTGTCTATTAGTCGCTTGTAATATGTGGCATTCTAAGATACTTAGTATGTATAATATTACCTTTCTTTCAGAGAAGAATTGAAAAAGGTCGAGGTGGACAGCGACGCAGGGCAAAGGGGTCCAAAGTAGATAAGTGGTGTCTTTTCAATAAAATTATACACCAAAATCACCTGCCATCTACTAGCCCAATGCAGTGTCTTCCAAAAGGAGAGCACATCAATTAAAAAAAGCTTTCTTGTTCTAACAAGGAGTGTGCTCACGAAAAGGAATATAATTATATACAGAGATAGCCAAGCGGCTCATAAAGTCTCTTAGGGTTTCGTCAAAGGTAGTGAAATAATGCATTGATCTCTTAGTGGATTTAAGTTCCTATTTGACCATAAACCTGCAATGGGTGTGGACACAATGATATTCCTGGTAACGGTGAAACAGATGAACTAGCCAGAGCAGGAACCACTGTACTACTAGACTCCGGAAAATAGGGAGTTTATCGACAAACATGTTATAAATATAGCGGAGTCTCAGTGGAGTCAATTCCTAACTAGCTCAACAAGCAGGCAAACTTGACATAAATCGTATATGGGTCAAATATAGTCAAATACCACTCATACAAGAATGTTCGATAAAACCAAAAAAGATAGAAATGTATTCGTTTCATCACATTTCATAATTTTCAAATCGATCTCAAAAAGAGAGAATATATCGTGAACAAGTTGCTAAAATCTGTTAATTTGAACGTGAGCTTTAAATAGCGTTCTGTAGTACAAAATCAATATGAGTAGGATGGATAAATCAATGATAGGATAGGAAAACATAGTGAATTCAGCTAATTTTTTTGTCCATCGAAGCGAAGTTGGATATTGTTAACAATCAGCTTTTTTAGTTGTCAGGAAATATATTACAGCAATACATATTTCGGTCAATGCTATATTTTATTTTAAAGAATTAAGTAACGCTTTCAATTTTAACCTGAAAATATACTTTCAATTTCGGATGCAATCTTTTTTGGAATCTCCACGAGAGGTTTCAAAATTAAATCCAAAGGCGATTTGTGTTTATGTGAAGGCGAATCCGTAGACGAACCACCTTCTGAGGCACTTGATTCTGGTGTTCCTTCTTCTGCTGCAGCTGGTGCCGCATCGTTGGAAGCTTCAGTCGTAACCTCAGCATCACCACCGGCTGCCTGATGGAAACTCAAAACGGCTGTAAGGATAAGCGTTTACTATGGTTAACTCGAATTTAGTAGCTTTATTAGTTACCGAAAGTAAAAACTAAAGTGACACAAAGTAGTTTCCGCAACATGATTTACTCAATTAACTGTTCGTCTTACGTTCATATTGGCTTATATAGTGGAGTATTAGTAACAACAATAATAATTTAATAGCCTAATAAACGCGTGTGTCGTGGCTCTGATAATAGATATATGTTTTGCTTATCGAATATTGTCAGGAAAACTTTTCCGCACGATTTTTGCACGCGCTGAAATCATAAGAAATATAATTACAAGAGTAATTTCTCTTGAGTATTGAAGTCGCATAAATTCGTGCGACTAACCATAAACAATAAATTTTATATTAAAAAGTTTTTAAGATGGCGTTCTGCTAGTCATAGCAGGTAGTTGTCGCAGGAGTATACTGAAATTAAAATTTTACCACAACTAAAATTCTTTACAGTTCTCTTGATAGGCTGCGAATGTAGACCTGATCCCGTACTTGGTGTTGTAAGCAGTCTGGCCAGTGGTTTACCTGGCAGTACTGCGTTATCCGGGGTTTTTGGTACTACCGGTGGTGTCACTAATGCTCTGCTCTTACTACGCGGCTTACTTGGTGGGCGATAAACGCCCATATACTGTGCAGTACGTGGATTCAAGCGAAGGAGCTGGTCAAATGTTTTTCACTCTTCACAAAAATATATATAATTTTAGATTAAATAATTTATTGTATGTCAATAAAAATATTTGCGACTGTCAAAATTCGAAATGAATGGCTTAAGAACTCTATTAGGAATGCTTGCAGTTCAGTGTCTCATTGGCAGGCATGCCAGTAGATTGTGAACAACCTAAAATGAACATTGTCTATCAAAGGCTAATTGAAGAGGAGACTATAAAACATTTTCAGTACAAATGCAGAGCTTTGTATAGAAAAAGAATTGCAACCACATCCTTCCCATGTTTGCGAAAATAAAAGCAACACCGTTGTACTACGAAATAAATATCAGGAATCAACAGAACACCAGCCGTTGAGTTAGTAGTTCAGTCAGCAGAAAAAGCCGGCGGTTTGTACCATCATTACTAATTCAAATGATGCCATTTCAATTATCCGAATCCAGCCGAGAAGTAGCGAATCGAACACCACTCATACCAGAATGTTCGATAAAACCAAAAAAGATAGAAATGTATTCGTTTCATCAGACTTCATAATTTCCAAAGCGATCTCGAAAAGAGAGAATATATCATAAACAGGTTGCGAAAAATCTGTTAATTTGAACGGGAGCTTTAGACGGCGTTATGTAGTACAAAATCAATACGAGTAGGATGGATAAATCAATGATAGGAATATATTGCTTAGGAAAACATACTGAATTAAGCTAATTTTTTTGGTACCGAAGCGAATTTCGATATTGTTAACAATCAGCTCTTTTAGTTGTCAGGAAATATATTACAGCAGCACATATTTGGATCAATGCTATATTTTATTTTAAAGAATCAAGTAACGCTTTCAATTTTAACCTGAAAATATACTTTCAAATTCGGATGCAATCTTTTTTGGAATCTCCACGAGAGGTTTCAAAATTAAATCTAAAGACGATTTGTGTTTATGCGAAGGCGAATCCGTAGACGAACCACTTTCTGAGGCACTTGATTCTGTTGTCCCTTCTTCTGCTACAGCTGGTGCCGCATCGTTGGACGCTTCAGTCGTAGCCTCAGCATCACCACCGGCTACCTGATGGAAACTCAAAAAGGCTGTAAGGATAAGCGTTTACTATGGTTAACTCGAATTTAGTAGCTTTAATAGTTACCGAAAGTAAAAACTAAAGTGACACAAAGTAGTTTCCGCAACATGATTTACTCAATTAAATGTTCGCCTTACGTTCATATTGGCTTATATAGTGGAGTATTAGTAACAACAATAATAATTTAATAGCCTAATAAACGCGTGGGTCGTGGCTCAGATAATTGATATATGTTTTGCTTATCGAATATTGTCGCGCTGAAGAAATATCATAAGAAATATAATTACAAGAGTAATTTCTCTTGAGTATTGAAGTCGCATAAATACGTGCGACTAACCAAAAGCAGAAAATTGTACACCAAATAATATTTGAGATGGCGTTACTTGGTCAAAAAATTTGAGTTCTGCTAGTCATAGCAAGTAGTTGTCGCATGTGTATACTGAAATTAAAATAACTAAAACTCTTTACAGTTCTCCTAATAGGCTGCGAATGTAGACCTGATCCCGTACTTGGTGCTGTTGGCACCCTGGCCAGTGGTTTACCTAGCGCAATTCTTGCTGTGAGTGGTGCTGGTTTTCTAGTGAAGACTTACTTGAGCGTTAAACGCCGTTATGCCGCGCAGTGCGTGGATTCAAGAGAAAGAGCTGGTCAAATGTGTATCAGACTTCAGAAATAAATATATGTACAATTTTAGATTGAATAGTTAATTGTATGTCCAAAAACATATCTGTGCAGTTCGAAAAGTCCATCTTTTTTTAATTAATGGGCTTTTAAGAGCCTTTCTTAAGGAAGAAGGGAGGGAAGGACGTCTGATAATAATCTCTTCACAAATACATCTATTTAGTTTTACTTTTGACCTTCATATAAATTTTGAGGTTACATGAATATTGAAATGTATACTTTTGGAGAATAAATGCTAAGTAGAAGAAATACGGGCATGACCTGGTAAGCTGCCAGTGAGCATCGTACCAAAAACTTAATATAATTCGAATATATGTTATTATATATATCAGTCGTTCGATATTTGCTGAAATCTTGCTAGATAATTTTTATTAGGCAGATCCATGTTACAAAATCAAACTCAGTTCAGTATTCGACCAAAGAAAAGATTAAAGAGATCTCTCGAATCTTTTTCCGGAAAATTGAGGTTTTTATAACGAGATAACATAAATTTCGACGGTTATATACCAAGGAATGAAACCGAACATTATAGAAAAACGCATGTTTTAAAGTTTTGGTTTTTCGAACTATCCGACCTTATAGCATGGATTTCACACTAAAGGCGAGGATGCCATTACTAAGGAGCAGTGGGTCTATGTATGGCGTGACAGCCGGCCAGTATAATCTAACCTAATCTAATATATGGATTGTTTATCTTTTGATCCTGCTTCCATCGGCTTAGATTCAATAATTTGGTATTCTTTCATGGATTGAATAAGTTGCAACAAATTTTATTGATATAATTGTTTATGTTATATGCATCATCTAGATTTTGACTAAAATGAATAACAAAAAGGTCTAATTAACGTGGGCCAAGAAGTGATCCAAATTCAATTCATCTAGCAAACTATCAACTTCAGCATCTGAAACAGCAGCATAATCCTCGGTTGAGTCGGCGTCTGCTTCATTCGCCTGCTCTGCAGCATCAGTTGCTGCCTCGGTTGAAGCGGCGGCTGCTTCAGTTGTTTGCTCTGCAGCATCAGCTGCTGACTGATGGAAGCTGAAAAGGGCTGTAAAGAAAAGTGTTTAATAAACTCGAGTATAGACATATTTAGCACGGAATGCTCGGTATTTAGTTACCAAAAGTAACAAAAGCGACACAAAGTAATTTTCGTAACATGGTGTACTAAACTAACAGTTCGTACGACTTTCATGTTTATTTATACAGTGGAGCTGCTACACCTAAAAAATTAATTATTTACTACCCTGATAAGAGAGAGGATCGTGACTTAAATAATTTATATATATTTTGGTTACCGATTTATTGCAGGAAAAGAATCGTGCACGCTTTTTACATGCCCCGATTTAATAGCGAAAAAGGTATAAGGCGCCGGTTAAACGCCGAAAACGGCTAATTGACCAAAACTTTTTAATCTACTAGTTACAATCGATAAACATCGCAACTAAAATTGTTTACAGTTCTACCAAATAATTGGAAATGTAGACCTTTGACTTAACCTATTGCTTTGAACGGTCTGGTCATCATGGTTTATCTCGCGTCGTAAGTTTACAGAAAGCTCTTGATCTCTGGTGGGGAGACCAGGAGTGTCAACCTAATACTGGCTGCGTCGATTGAAAGAGTGTAAAGTAGTGAATGGAAGCACTGAAAATCGTTTTGTAACTAAGAGTCTTGACTCTTTTTTTCATCGGCGGCGTCGCCAATAGACGAGCCTGATGCTTTGATACCGGCTGCTAAGCCGTAGGTCTGAGAAATAGACGTGTTGCGGCTCCCTACAATAAGTATATAATATAATATGGGATATTTTAATTTTATCGTTTTGGAAGAAATAAAAAATTTTAGACTTTTTGGGCTTTGGACTAAAAATTCTGTGGACTCTCTATTTTTTCTATAAAAAATTAAAATCTGCTCAATAGTCCTGTTCATCTAACGGTTATTTCTCAATCCAAAAACTTATCTATAAAGATATTGATTTATTTATATATTAAAACTTGACGAGATGTTTGGATTCCTGAATGTCGTCCGTCTGTCTGTGTTGGAAAGTGCGAAATCAGGCTACAATAACGTATATTTCCAATATAACACAATATTAAATATTCCATCAGATTTTTTCATATCTAAATAGAGAAACCAAAGATCAATAAAGATATCGCAATTAAGCTGTGTCCAAATGGTGTCCCCTAAGTGTGGTAACTCTCATTTAAAAATCGTTGAAGTCGTATTATATCTTTTGTAGCCCTCAGCTACCGAATATTAGAGGCGGAACCTAAAGCTGACTTTACTATGAAAATAACGTTAAAGATTTTAACAACCTTTCGATCAAAAGAAGCTTCACCTCTTAGCAAAACAATTTATTCAGGAAAATAGAGCATTTGATAGATAACTTGCAAACAATATACCTAGAAAACTGCTTGGGATCTCAGTAAGGTATGCTTTATGAAAAGTAGTTTAATTTCAGGAGAGCTATTTTTTAGCAAATAGTACAATACGAACTCAACCAAGGTCGCTACAACAAGGGAAAAGTGGATGAGCGACGATCAGAAAACATCTATTTTTTCTACATTATTCGAATATAAGATGAACTATTGTTGAAGTTCTTAGGGATAGGGGATGCTGTAATCAATGTAGGTATTACATTTAATTAAAAATTTACATGTAGGAAATGTTTGCCGGTCTTGGATGTAATCTGAGAGGTTCCCTAGGAGTTTACAAAGAAAAAGTGGAAAAAGTGTTGCTACAAACTAACTGAAATTTTTCTTACAGATTATTTTAATGTGAATTAACTTTCACTTGAAGTTGTAAATATACCCTTCACAGTTCCATTAACTAGTTGAGAATGTAGACCTGATCCTATACTCGGTTCTGGTTGTTGGGTCAGGGATGGAGATCTAGACCTCGTATCACTGTGTGTGCTCTCACTGGTGGTCTGACCTTAGTTGTGGTCCTTAAATGAACTGTTGTTGCAAGTATCCCTACAAGTAGTCTTATCAGTTCCGAAGATAGACTACTGCAATGAAGCAATATTTTTCTGAAACGACCCGACTTTACCGCAAAACGCCACCTCTGAAATTGGGACTAAGTGTTCTTGTACTTGTGAACCAAGGCCACTCTGACGGTTGGAGTGGCACAAACGTATAACAGAAATCCACCCAACATAACCAAGAGTTCGCTTGTTTAGTTGAGTGGTCAAAGTAATAATCCATCAAAAAGGACTTGATTCGAAGGATAGAGGTCTGTCATATTCATTCCTGACTACCACATATATCTTCGATTTGTGCACATTAACATTGGTTATTCGTGAAACTTTCAGTTTCCAACAAAAAACTGTGTCTACCATTTTTCAGACCAAACCGATATACAACGTTGCCATTCACGCTCTTTAAACGCAACTTCGTGGCGTACAATTTTCCAGTAATTGACTACTTTTCGTATCTTTAATTATTTTTACTGAAATCTTTGTTTCAGGAGTCGCAAGCAGAGCTGCATTTTACGACTACCGGCGGCCAATGAAATCAAATTCAGAGCTCTATAACAGTTGAGGTTATCGTCTGTGGAAACTTTTTGCACCATCGCAGATAGTGGGAGATATGTTATTTATTTTCTTTGTGTTCTTCATTCCATTCGCCATTTAACTTTTGCACCATTTAAAGGAACATAGCACCTCTTCCACCTTTTATCGCATGTAAGCCACCCACAGAGTCCACGTAATTCCGCTTGTTCTCGTCAAATCACGTAGTCGTCCATTTGTTCTCGATTGCTTTGCTGCCCCAATATCGTTATTCGTGTATTGTGGCTTCCTTGGCGAGTGTTACTTTACTACTTTAACTGTTGTTTGAGTTTGTTGCTGTTTGGTCTCTGTTTGCGACAGATTTGCAAACTGAACATTTGTTGCGCCCAGTGATTAAATTAGTGTCATTCAATGTTTGCTGGCCAAATAGTAACGCGTGGCAACTTTAACAAAAAATCTGAGATATCTGTAGTCTTGCTGATTTAGAGTGTTTTAACGGTTGTGAGACATTCTAAAAACCCATGATTTTAGAAAATGTAAAGTAGTAATCTCCGTTAGCTTTGTTAAGACTTAGAGATAGTAGTATGTCAAAACACACATATATATGTATACAAACAAGAAAAAACATTGACTACGGTTACACCTAAGCATATCATAGCATATCCATATATTCTCTCCTCGTGCCCTTTTCTAACCCTCTAAGAGTAAGCGTAAGAGTTTGGCATCATTATGCCCAGACCTCGAACAGGTCGGTTTTCATAATCGACATGACTGGCTTCGAAAGTGAAATCTTCCGGTTGGCCATTCACTCCATGGAAGACGTTGCAGCTTCCGCTCCATGGTGGAGAGTCTGAGAGAGATCTTGTAGTTATGGGTATAGACCAATATTTGTACTCATCCCTCGAGTCTGTAGGTTGTGGAGCTCACGTTTTGTTCTCCACCGTGCAGTTCAGGGTCGGTCACTGCCATCGACCAAGAACTACTGGAGAACACCCAGGTGCTATCTCAAATGCGCCGATAGAAGTTGTAAGGAACTTCGTTCCAACAAGGAGCATAGCTAACTCTCACTCAGGAGGACAGACTCCTGCAATGTTCAGTGTCTAAAATCTGTTAATTACGTAGAGGACAGGACAAAGGTGACGATGACCAACAACCCACTGCTTTTGGTGGCACTGTACCTGCCTTTCGACTCCACATCTGCCCCCTTCCACGGATGAGCTGAGAAAGTTCACGGAGTACGCGAAAAGAGCAAGTTCTAATAATAACATATGCTAATTCCCATCATACAGCCTGGTGTAGCTCGGACTGTATGCTAGAAGTTCGGCTCTGTCTATAATGAATATATTAATTCTAAGGACTCACTATAAACATAGGTAACACCCCCAATTTTTTCAATAGGAGTAGGAGAAAAGTCTTAGATATAACTACCAAGTGCATCGGTTTGAAATACTAATCTTGACCACCTTTCTGGCAATTTGTCTTTACCATACCAATAGAAATGTTCGTCTTTTGAAGCAAACAAATCAGACAACCAAATTTCGACTTTTGCGTAGAAATTTAAGTGCTGCTCAGCCAATGCGTGTTCCATCGATGAAAACAAATGGTAATCGGAAGGGGCCAAGTCTGGTGAATATGGCGGGTAAGGTAGTGGCTCCCAGCCAAGTACTTTGATTGTATCCTGGACCGATTTTGTTTGTGTGCAGGTGCATTGCATCGTATGACAAAATTACTTTGCCGCGTCTTCTGGCCCATTCTGGTCGTCTTTCGATCAATGCATGGCTCAAATTGATCATTTGTTGTCTGTAGCCATTAGTATTAACAGTTTCAATAGGTTTTAGAAGCTCATGATATACTACACTCTTTTGATCCCACCAAACACATAGCATTGCTTCTTACTGAATCGATTTGTTTTTGCAGTCGATGTGGATGGTAGTCCCAGTTTAACCAAATTTTCTTCATTTAGGATTCTTAAAATAAATCAATTTTTCATCGTCAGTGACATTTTATTGCAAAGCTGATGTTGTTTGTTCAATGACTGTAAAGTTTTTGAATATGTTTGACAGATGTAATGCTAACCAAACAGAAAAAATAATTAAGGCTCGTTCAAAACAAATGTTCCCTACCAACACATTTGTAGTTTAACGTTCACTTCATACCGGTACACCGGTTATGTAATAGAAGTGCGATCCGAATACAGATACAACGACTTCAAAGTTAATATCGGGGGGCCTAGAGCAAAAGAAGCATAGGTCCAAAATAAACTGGAACACATACATATGAGACCCAAGGGGTTACTCCATTTATAACAGCAAATCGGTAGTTGAAAAAATGTAAACCCGAAGATTAGTGTCCGAATTTATTTCAGTGTGAGTCGAAAAGTTCTAGATGATTGCTTTTAGAAAACATCTAAAGCTTTCCTAACCAAAAAACAAGCTCTCAACCAAATTTCATACTATTTTATTAGATAGAGCTATTCTCAAGGCATTTACCAACGTCAGGTTATTCAACTACTTTAAAAATAGTACCGTCGTTAAGATTGTCGACTGTCCCAGTTTCCTGCCAATAGCGAAGAGTTTTTCTATGAGAGTGGCATTATGAGATTACATTAGAAAAGAACAACAAGTTGTCGAACGTAAAAGGGTCTAAATAGGATCTTTCTAACTATGATGATTAAAACCTTCTATTAAATACAAAAACAGTGGATATATTTTTCTTACTAATTTGTTCTAATTCAAGAAGTATTTTATATTTTATACTAGTAAAACAAGTTAACAGAATTCGGTCTTATTTCGGCTGTGCATGGGTTTATTTAATCTCCTTAGTTCTCTCTTAATGGAATCAATAAATAAACAATAATATACAGTATGTATATAGTGACTTTGTGGTCAAAGATTTGAGCTCATTCAATTTTATTTTAGCTCAGCGATAAAAACCGACGCATTAGCCAAGCTTAATTTGATTACGATGTGATCATTTCCCCCATAAAAAATGCTGGATGTATCAATCGCATTACCTTTTAATGCACGAAAGTACATAATATACGTAAGTATATGGCAGAGGTAAGAATCGAGTACAATGCCTGTATTTGTTGTGCAATCAACCCTCAGCTGCTCAAAGGACTTTATTGCCGTGCATTGCTTAATTGAAGACGCTGGTGTATGAGTATAAGACAGGCCGATGGGAATTGATATACTAGGAAGTGTGTGTGACGCAGAAAAATGTCTCGATTGAAATGCCAATTGATTGACAGTTTGACGGTTGCAATAGAATAAAAGTGAGCTTGCATATCGAATGCACTGAAAATTACTCCCAGGCGAGTTGAAATTGGACGGCAAGTAAATGTTGGAGTACAAGTTTTTGAAGGGCAGAAGAAAATGAGGTATTACAAAGAACACAACCTCCCATCAAATTACCGGCGATTTTGGGAGTTTGGCTGTGGTTAGTGTTCTTGCAAAGTACTTCCCCAAAATTAATTATGACAAGCTCGACAATGCAGATAATTCTGTGCTATGATTCAAGGAGATGATATTTGGTTCTCACTGATTTTCAGTGGCTACCCCTGGTTCTCAGTGGCTCTCCTTGGTTCTCTCTGGTTCTAGTGACTCTCTTTGGCTCCTTTGATTCTCACTGGTTCTCCCTGTCTCTCATTCGTTCTCCCTGCTCCTCAGTAGTTTATCTTGAATCTCTGGTTCCAGTGGCTCTCACTAGTTCTTTCTGGCTCTTATTGATTCTCCCAGATTTTGAGTGCTTTTCCCTAATACTCAGTGATTTTTCCTGGTTCTCAGTGACTCTTCTGGCTTTCTGTGGCTCTCCTTGGTTATCTCTGGTTCCAGTGACTCTTACACAAAGACATTGAGCAGCTGAGTTGCTGGATAAGGCTTAATTTGGTTAGTACCTGAGAGCACAATAGGCCTAATGATGGCCTAAGTGCGGCCGCATGCGGTCTAGAGCTTATTTTCTCCAAAGCAACTATATTCAGATACCTTATCAGAATCGGCTACAGTCTTTGAATATATTGCGATTAATCTAACTGTATTATCCAGCAACTTAACACAAATCAGTAGAAAAACTGACTTTTGTTGGACTTGTATTTAGTTCAATTCAATCTTTGTCAATCAAAATCAACGCAAAACTTACAATGTATTATTTAGTTATTTGGCAGAAGACAGTTCACTACTAAGGTTTATTTTGACATTTCGCTTACCTTCTTCGGTTTCATATGCTTCTCTCTGTAACTCCCTAGAAAAATCATTATTCCCGCTATAAATAAGCTGTGAACAAGTGTCCTCAGATATGCTCTATATTCTCATGATTCCTTTTCTGATATCCTCTTGACTTTCAGTTCCATAAGCTTCTTACTATCGTTCTAACTAAATATTTTACCATAAACAAGTAATATTAGGTAAAGTAAAAAGTTCGTTCGGTTTTTATCTAAGAGATGGCGTTATTGTCCATAGTATTAGTGTTGCGTGTCGCATCTATAATCTAATACTATACAGCGCTGAAAACGTATTTAATCGCGCTAAAAGTTTGTCTTTGACAGTTTTTCGATTGATTGACTCAGTACGTTGTGAGCGCTCGTCAAAGATGGACACCAGCAAAGAGAAAATTCGCTATATTTAAAAAATTTTCTTCGATCAAAGCGAAAAAGCAGCCAAAGCGACTGAAAACATTAATTTAGTTTATGGGCCCGATACTGCAAACGAACGTGTAGCACAAAAGTGGTTTGCTAGGCTCCGTTCCGGTAATTTCGATGTCAAAGATGCAAAACGCGTCGGGAGGCCTGTCGTCGATAATTGTGATAAAATCATGAAAATAGTGGAAACAGACCGTCACGTGAGCACTTATTTAATTGCTGAGGAACTAAAGATAAGCCAGAAAACCGTTTGGAACCATTTGCATAACCTTGGATTCAAAAAGAAGCTCGATGTTTGGGTGCCACACGAACTAACGCAAAAAAACATGATGGACCGAATTTCCTTCTGCGAATCGCTGCTGAATCGCAACAAAATCGACCCGTCACTTACGACAACATCGAGCGCAAACGGTCGTGATCAAAGCTCGGGGAAGCGGCCCAGACGTTGGCAAAGACCGGATTGACGGCCAGGAAGGTTTTGCTATGTGTTTGGTGGGATTGGCAAGGAATCATCTACTACGAGCTGCTCCCCTATGGCCAAACGCTCAATTCGGCCCTCTACTGCCAACAACTGGACCAACAGAGGCCGAATTGTGTTCCATCACGACAACGACAGGTCACACAAGTCTTTCGTGACGCGCCAGAAGCTCCGGGTGCTCAAATGGGAGGTCCTAATGCACCCACCTTATAGTCCGGACCTGGCACCAAGTGATTACCATCTTTTCATGTCCATGGCGAACGCGCTTAATGGTGAGAAGTTAACCTCAAGAGAGACCTGAGCAAATTGGCTCTCCGAGTTTTTTGCCAATAGGGACGCAGCCTTCTACGAGAGGGGTATAATGAAGTTGGCATCTCGTTGGCAACAAGGTTATGAACAAAACGACACATATTTACAACGAACTTTTTACTTTACCTAATATATTTAACCATCAGTACAATATTTATACCCGGAACAGAGTATACATAAATTTGCCCCAATACCTAAAAGGAAACATCAGCGACCTTGTAAAGTATTATATATATGATATACATATTAATGATCAGCGTGATGAGCTGTTTCGCTTTAGCCATGCTCGTCTCTCTGCCTGTCCGTTTTTCTGTTTGCGAACTAGCCCCTTAGTTTTTGAGATATCGATCCGCAAATTGTCAACCGTCCTTTCTTACCAAGAAGTTGTTTATTTAACAGAACGGCTGATATCGAATCACTGTAGCATTTAGCAGTCTTACAAACTGAACGATCGAAATAAAGTGATATGGAAAACTTTTTCATTTGAAATTATCCTCACCAAATTTGGCATGGGTTGTAGTCCAAGGCAACGATGCAATCTTCGAAGAAATTGTTCATATCGAGTCACTATAGCATATTGTTGCCATAGAAACTGAACGATCAAAGTTCTTGTAAGGAATCTTTTGTATTTGTGAAGAGTACTATAACTTCGGTGTTTATTTCAAATAATTCAAAAACTTTTTCGATCATTAGATCAAACTGCTTTTATTTTGTCTCTGCGTTTAACCTGATATTTTATGTATTTATAAGCTCCTAATTGGCATTCTAGCTAAGAATGTATAATACGACATTTCACAAGTGATCTCACAGATCTCTTCCCTGCCTCTCTCTATTATCTATATATCTATGCGGAAGAGAAAAACATTATCCCCGATATAAATGGGGGTGTTTAAATGATTGGTCTCCATCAACACCAATTTTATTAGGCGTGGTAGTGATACATACTTTGACTGTCGACTTCCTGATTTTCGGTTCGATAAGCTTCTTATTATTACTAAGTATGTGCAACATTTTACCGTAAACAAGTACACATAATATTTAACCATTACTATTATATTGCTATAATTATTCAAGTATTTCTTAACTTGTCAAGTGAGAATTTTTTCTATCAAATGTCAAACAACAACGTGTAGCACACAGTTTCCATTTTCATAGCACATTGTGATATTTTTATGCCACTAACAAAGTATATAGCACATTGTTACAGTTATGGACGACATATTGCCTCCTTGTGGCAAGTACATCTGCACACATTTTAATAAATGCTACAAATATTTACAAACTAGGCATGTTTGCCTACACTTTCAAAGGTTTACATGCTCACACCACTGCCTTAGTAGTTGTTGCTTTATGTACTCACACACCCACATATGTATTTATATAATATATTTACAGTTTGCCGCCCACCCT
This sequence comes from Bactrocera oleae, assembly GCF_042242935.1. NCBI lineage: Eukaryota > Metazoa > Arthropoda > Insecta > Diptera > Tephritidae > Bactrocera > Bactrocera oleae. The sequence goes on along the minus strand of NC_091539.1, from coordinate 12,300,288 downwards.
TTCGCATATTTGCTACACATGTCACGTGCGTTTCCCGTAATTATTTGGGACGTGAGAAATTTTGTTAAGAAATGCTTAACACTTTCCAAAACATCACTGTACAACAGCAACAGCAATAAAGTGTGCCAAAAACAACAGCAATAAATGCGTATGAAAAACAGCAACTCACATTGGGTTATTGTGAAAATAGAAAATTTGCTTGCTCGAAAAAATTTCTCTTCTCTAATATCACTTCCAATTTGAATTGCACTTCTGTGCAAAATTTCCGATTGAAATGAACTTCAACTTTTTTGTTTAAAGGTTAAATGGGAGAAAAGTTCTGTGAGACACAGATGAGAGACTTAACACTTTTCATAGAAAGCGCATTTCTAAAGTTAAGCGAACGAGCAAGTGGACTTCATTAAGCCTTGTAATCGTTCTACGAACGCGGCTTTAATTATCTTTCACATAAACTAAATGAGAAGTTTGGGCGAAGAATATGCTGGACTAGAACGTGGCTGTAATGAAGGATGGAACAAATATCTCATTGTGATACTTTTCAATTGCCTTCATAGTGTACTGTTCTACTTATTCGTTTTACAATAAGTTGATCGGACGACTATAGCATACGAGTAGAGCTGCTCGATCAAAATAGTCAGAAACCTATGAAAATAAAAGTCTAGATATCAGCAGTTCGTTCAAAATGCACTCATTTATAGCGGATATAAATATATATCGGGAGATAGAGAGCATTGAGACCAACTCAAAAAGGTTAATGAATATGCTTTAAGTCTTTAATTTAGTTGACCACACTAATTAAAATTTATTAAGACTTTCACTACTCTAGTCCTTTGTCATTTCGTTCCTAGTTAAATCTTTTGCAACACAGATTCTTTATGCGTTATGTTTGAGTGAATTTATATGCCATTACAAACCGATTGCCAAATTCGTTCATTTTATATACGAATTCACGTTTTATCCGAAATACAAAATAATCTAAACCACATATATTTATGTTAGTGTGGTAAAACCATGTGGATGTCCATCGGCTTACTCCGATCGATATATCTTTAAAGAACGTCACAAGATCTGGTGGCTGTTGATCCGCATTAGAAGCGGATTCAAACAATAAATATTCTAAGGCTGTTACTTCATACAAGCAACCTTTTCAAACCTTAAGCTTTATTATTTGAGAAGATCAAAAACTCAATTGCGCTCTGGTTGTCAAAAGGTTTGATAATATTTATATATGTTTAACGGTTCTCAGAAGATATTTACACATATTCAATGGCCATTTTGCCACTGCTGAAGTCTTAAGAGAATACTGAGAATTATTTCTTGAAAATTTACCTCAAAAATATTATATATGCGTTGATGCATCCTTCCTTATTCAGCCAAAGACTCACTGAACTACCAACAATTAAGTATAATAACATCCAAAAGTACAGCATAACTGGACTTAATGAATTTGTCATCAAGACGAACGTAGAAGGGCTCTAGACAGACTACACAGATAAATTGAAACAATTAAACGCAGTTTGTATCGTCTTCATGACACAAATATAGTGATTGAGAGTATTTACATAACCTTACCCGGCAGGAACTTTAATTTGTATTGACTGTAGGAATTATTTTAGCACTGAATTGAGAGACCAATACTATGGCGATAAAAATGCAGTCTGAACTAAAAATCTTGACTTCAAGCATACATAGAGTCATTAGAGCGATAGTAAGTGTGTTTATTTGGGCATAATACTTGTTTGAACGAATCTGATTAAAGGAAACTCCGCACCGGAGTCAAGTATCTAAGATGTCCGTATAAGCAAAATAAATTGGCTGAAAGAGACAGAGATTGAAGGTCTTTCCATGAAAACAACCAAAAAAAGGAAACACGAAATTTAAATTCGGTATAAGAAGGAATATCTTCTCTAAAGTAATCAGTAAAGAGTTCTCAGCAAAGTATTCAAAAACCCTGAAAGGAAAATTTTTCAAGTATACAATTTCCAAAAAATTATAAGTCATATCATCTTATAAGCAACCCGGAATCTATTCAGTAATGATATCCCGACCACAATGATTTTATACAGATCTCTCTAAATTAGATATCAAGTTTTTCAGCAGATCTAAAACTTTTAGTCAAAGAACTGCGCTCTGGATAAATCTTTGCTTTCTGTTGTCAAGTTCTACTCTACGCGACATCTAATATTGTACATTAGAAGATGTTATTGGGTAGGTTTTGTCGTTTGTAAAGAAACATTGCCTAACAAAGGTTTTTTTACAGAATGGAAATAATGCGACCTCGTTTAAGTGATAAGAGGCTATTTGTGGACCATTTCAAAAACATTATCCTTAGAAAATTGACGCATAAAAAATAATGCTCCGGATATAGTAGACTTTCAGACTTCAGAGTGTAGGAAAACTAGATATTTGACATTTTATATCACCAACGAAAAAAAGGGCAGTGCGAACTTGAATACCACATTAAATATTGAAAAAAAGAGCTGAAGTTCTGCGACTACTAGCTTGTGACCAGCCACAGCTTTATGTATCTCATCAGTGGTCAGAGGAGCCCTCACACAGCCCCATCTAAAGGTGAATTTTCTTAGTATCGCCTGTAGATATTCCTTCCAGGGTCGTTTTATACTTAAACATATAAACACATAATACTTGCCAGTGTTGTAGTACTCCTTTGTCAACTCAATACAAATCAATCCCATGACAGCCCCATCTATTTATTTGAAAGCAAGGCGCATAAAATCAGTTGGGGCGTGCGCTTATTGTTAGTGTTATTGTGGAGTTGCGATTATCAGTGTAGTTGTAATTGCTCATTGAACAGGAAATTATTATGTGCGCAGTGCAGACACACACTCCCTTATACAATACCTAGATTGATGTAGACCTCGCAATGTCGCGCTCGCTTTAATGCAATCAGCAATGGCTTTCGATTCACAAACGCCCAACTCATTCCACTCCTGAATATTATTTTATATTGCACATAAAATTTTCAGTGATAATGCCGGCGTTGCCAGTTTTTGTGGTTACATAATGCCAAAAATTATTCAACATGTGATTTGGAGGTTAGAGATTTAGGTTGAAATGTGGTAAAGTGACAAATAATTTCGGTTTTGTCAACGATTAGCAGGTGTGTTGCTACTTTTGTAGCAAAAAAAATATAAAAAATTAGGAAATTGAATATATGTTGAAGGGTGATCCACATGCAGAAAGCCTTTTCCTAAAAACATAACATAATTCCATATAATATGCAGCAAGTCTTTTGAAGTATTTTTCATTTAGTTATCCGGCAGCCTTAAGATCGAACTAGGAAACCTGGCTGGTAGAGAGTGGAATGTTTTGAGAAAAAATAAACAGCTCTATTATTGTAATAAGTTTCACTGTACAACGGTGTAGAAACCGATGACAGAGATCCGACGACTACAAATCCTACTATATCGAATATCATTACAAATTTTCCTCAAGCTTCTCTTTCTGAACTCTGACCTGGACTCCCACGTGATCACTCCATAATGTTAATCTAGTGGGTAAATCACTAAAAAAAGGTTCCTTTTAGTTTATTCTAAAAAAGCTTCATTCTTTCCATCATCACTTGTCGGCATAGGTATGAAAGAATTTAAATAAAAAAAAATCGTCGTATTTGTGTTAAAACATCGACCTGATTTAGGGAAATAGAAATAAATATTTAATATACTTGTATGATATAATGTTGTCAAAGCTCTGAAATCTCACGAAACTTTTTGATAAATGGAAAGCTTTGATTGAACTTTGATGGTCCCACTAGCAAATCCTTGAAAACATTTTAATTTGTTTAGAGATTTCGCGGTTATATGAGCATATCTAGTGGAAATCTTTAAATACTGTGGAGCTTTTAAAATAATATCAACGCAGTAATTTTGTAATCCTGTCTAAATTAGCACATAACCTAGACTAAAAGATGAAAAAGAATTAGAGACCTGCAAACAGCTTCGTATTTAAAACAGTGAGAGGCTTTATAAAACCGAAAAATCAGACTTTTGAGATGTGATTTTTTGACAACGTTTAAACCCGATTTTATTATATTGAATAAATACATCTCAACACAAAATGCATATGATAACTGACTAAGTATATCATTGTGAAAATGTCTAGAAAATGAAAAAACAAACATCGGCTATAAAATAGCGAGCTTTTTGCAAAAGAGCTTTAATTATGCGCTCCAATATGGATCTCATTTCTTTTGAAGCTATCCAAATATTCTCGATCCCGCCAGGTTTCCAGTCTTTGAGCTTTTCAAGCTACGTTAGTTTCATCTATATTTTCCTATCTTCAAGATTTAAGCTTTCAAAACCTTTTCTAAAACTTCTCATTAAAGTTATATAATCGCATGATAAATTAATTCCTCAAAATACATCATAAGCTTCTCAACAAGCCTATACAGCAACGTCAAATATTCCCCATTTCCACTGACCAAACAACCAAATAAACTGTCTGTCAAACTGTCCGATCCTATAGCCGTTCCGACTGACTGGCTGACTGATGTGCTGTAATGACATCACGTACGTAACTAATTTAACCACAATGCCACCGAAAATATGTACACAAAAATAAAAACGAATAAAATTGTAATCATAACACATACAAACGTACGTAACATACACTCGCACATATGTGCAATTCGGTAAAATACGGAAAGCATAAAAACGCAAAATCAATGTGTCTGACCGCTTTTGTTGTCTGCGAAATTTTTATTACCCATACCCCCGTTGAGCGCCCATGTGGCAGATGCATGCATAAATTCACAATTTGCTTTCATATGTGAATGTATGTGTGTCTGGGGGTTGGCTTATTTGACGTGTTGCTAGCATATGTCCAATAGGTACCGTTGTAGGTCTATTTGCTGTTGTTGTTGTGTCGTTGTGCACTTGTCACCGGCTGTCAATTTCAATTTTGACATTTATTAGTCTGCTGTACTCGACCGACCAGCCAAATGCATACATACATACATACAAACATACATAGCAATCCTTACGTATGTAAGATTATATGAGTCCGCACAATGCAGCGGATTCATCGGCATAATACCGCACAATTTGCTCAATCAATGGCGACCGCCATTCACTGCTTGCATTCAGCGAAATTATTCATACACTTCAATTATTCATTCAAATCGTTATTACCGTTAGACATTCGTAAGCAATTTATGTATGCATGTTTACAATACACTAAACGATGGAAAACAGTTATAAATCAGTCACTGCGATAATAACGAGTAAAGCGGAGATATTTCTAATTCATAAAAAAACTGAAACGGATGCGAAGAAGGCCAATATCGAGATCTACTAGACTCATAACTGTAGCGCCTTACAGACAATGTTTAACCTACAAAACCATTACTGTTAGAAATAAGAAAAAAGTTTAACTTCAGTTGCACCGAAGTTATAATATGGTACTCTTCACAAATACAAAAGATGCCATACAAGAGCTAGCTTCCAATCGTTCAGTTTGTATAGCAGCTATAGATAATGCGATCTGAACAATTTCTCCGAAGATTGTACCGTTGCTTTAACCAATAATCTGTGCCAAATTATGTGAAGATATCTCGTTAAATAAAAAATTTGTCCATACAAAAACTTGATTTTAATCGTTCAATGTGTGTGGCAGCTATATATATATTTATAGGGTTTCCGACACTTCCTTCTGGGTGTTACAAGCTTCGTGGTTAACTTAATATAGCCTGTCCTGCTTCGCTAAATAAGCTATGAATTATTCCAAGTCGCTTTAGAGCTTAAAAAGCTCACGTTTTAGAATAAAATCACTTTGTCTTGGCTAACTGCAACACTTACGTTACTATTTTCCATCTTAAAAATGAATACTTGAAATATTCTTACACCGTGATCTCTTGTATGTGAAGTCCCATGCGGAACTATTTTAAGATTCCTTCTAAACTTCTATTTTAAAACAATCAACACAATTTTATGAAATGTAAAGTATTATTATTAAAAGTTATACAAATTCATGACAAGTTTTGCACTGTCTTGTCTTCTTCTTATGCAGCTTGTTTATCATAAGAAATCATCTCACAAACATATAGAATTATGGTTAACTCAACTCAATCTTCAAAGGCTTTTTTCCACCTCCACTTTTATATTTTCACAATCTAGGAACCCAAGCGAATCAACCAAATTAGTTAGAGGAGGAGAGAGGCAACTTCGAAGACTTTTTGGATCGTGTACATTTACCTTACCAACTAGGAAACCTTCAGCCGTGCATACCCCTCGTTTTAGAAAGTCATAAAGCTTGTATGGATGTAGTGAATTCTGAACTCGTAACTTAAAATCTTTAATGACGATGAAAATAAATTTAAAATCGACAAACATTTGGCGAATGTAATTGAAGGGTTCATAGGAAGATCCATGAACTATCAAGGCATTGCTGGTCGTCTGCTCAAACAGTGGAAGGTAGTTTATATACCAGGCTAGGCATTAGCACAGTAGATCTGTGCAAAAATTAAATGATTTTACGTGCCCACTTTAGCTAACGAAGCCTTATGGCTTTCCCTTGGTAACCGATAATGAACTTCCCACCTTATATAATATAATATATAAAGCTGTACATACTTGTAGAAGAAGTTGAAAAAGACGTTGGCGAAGCCCAGACATTTCTGGCCCGTAACTATCCAACTTTCCAACTTTTCTCATCTTTCGAGCTCTTCTTTAAAGTGTTCGGACTCAGTGGAAATGATCTAACTCTGAGCATATTGTCGGCTAATCTACCTTAAACGCAGCAGACAAGTCAAATTTCATCAATTCGGTAAAATCAATACTTTTAAAGGCATTCTATAATTCTTAAGAAAATACATGCTTATCCATTAAATATTTCTCTGCTCGCATTTCTAAAGTGTGCGCCGTTAACTTTATTTATTTAGTTTGGAAAACTGGCTACCTTTTTGTTAGTGCTTACTTTCAATCAGGCTTTCGGCTGCTCCTTTTAAGTTCATTTGTCGCAGCGTCGCTTTACCAACGTCTGCGGCACAAAGTTTCCGCAGTTGACATGTTTACATCCGTCTACGCTCACCTTCAACACAACTCAGCAACTTCGTTATACCGTTACCTTACACTACTCCTTGCCGTTTTTGGACTCTTAAGCTCTCGCTACGCCGCCCCCAACAAAGATCTATGGCAATTTGAGCTGATTTTTCTTTGCCTTTCACTTGTGCGCTTCGCCTACTTACACTGCCACACGTTAGAAGCGTATTTCTTTCTACTTTACAATTTGTTTTTTGTTTTTGCAAGCTTTCACTACAGAAAATTGCTAGTTTTGCTAAAGTTATACGCTGCAAAGTCAAAATATAAGATTCGACTCGACGAATTATTGTTGCCTATCTTTTGTCGAAGTTCTGCTTGCCTGAGTGTGCTTTGTTGTTGTGCGTCAGAGTGAGGGGTGATTTAAGTAACTGGGGAAGCTTTTGACAACTGCAGTCATAGTAGGAAAAGTTGTGACGTTGATTCTCTAGTCAAAACACGCACAAAGATACACATACAAACAAATATTTTCACAATCACCACCCACCAAAAATCACCAAGTCATCGAAATCAGCTCGCTTTAAAATTGAGGGTTATGCGTGGAATTGGAGCTTCTAGCTGGTACCAGTTGCAACCTGTCGTTTCACTCCTCTACGCCGTCAACTTCATCAATACAGCTTCACTAAGTTGAAGTCGCTTACCTGCTTTCGGTGTTTGTCAAGAGTCTGTGTGTGTGTGTCTTTTTGTACACGGTGGCATGAGTTACCATGCATCGCAGTGTCTGTTGTTCGTTAGTGGGGCTTTAGCGCAAGCTGCTCAAACAGATATCTATACATATTTATTGTATACTATATAGTTCACTCCGCTGCGACAGCGGTTGTGGTGTGGGTGGCACAGGTAATTTTTCGGGGTTAAATTGACAAACAACCCTATCAGCATACTTATGTGCGACACTGTGTTCTCTGTCGCATTGTTGTGCGAGCATCAGCGTGTCTGAATTTGACATTTGTGTGTTGACAATACCATAAATTATGGGTTCTTAAAGACCAAAGGAAATGCAGCAAAGGCATAACTTGGCAGCGTAGTTCAGTGAGCGGTCACAAGTCGGATTTGAGTCCACATCCTACTTCTGGGTTTATATTCCCAGGGGTTCATCAACTTAAACTGCCGTTCACCCTTTTCCAGGCGATAGAATGAATATATATATATATGATAGAATAGAATCTCTCGACTTTAAGTTCATAACCTACTCTCGGCTTCATATACCACATCAAAAGGAGTAAAACTTGTCAACCATCTATAAAGTTTTACATGTCCAATTAATATAGCGATAAGCTTTAATATAAATTAAAAAAATTAACTTTCTTTCAATAAAGGTTTTCCGAGAAATCCGTCTGCAAGACTAACCTCTCAATATTTATTATGAACGGACTCAATATTCCTCATAGATTACAGGAATCTAATTTAAAGAAGAATTTCGTTTAGAAACGCTAAGCCGTTAGACTCATGCCGGTTGAATTTTTTGCTTAACGGAATTCGAATGTCAATCCCAATAATGATGGTTGTTAACTAAACATCAACAAAACCTGTCAATGGCCTTCTTCGTCTACCAAAACAATAATATTCGTTGCGGCGAATTACCCTTTCTGTACAGGGGCCTAAGACAGAAACACAAAAAATAAGTTAAAGGCCATTGCCGTCGAAGCATATAAGAGTATCATATTATGGTCAAAACATGGAGGTAATTTTTGCTGTCGGATAGACCAGCCTGGTATAATTTTTTGTCAACAATTCCTGAAAGTGATATTTATGCGAGTGGGAAGGCATAAGAAAACTTACCTTGGCCTTGTGAAGTAAAAAGCTTAACTATAAATTATATTCTCAAAAGAAATATGTATTCATAGTTTCTGGAAGAATGCAAACGATCAACGAAAAATTTATTTTCGAAGATTTCGAGCTTAAACTGATAATTATAAATACATATCCGATTTTATAAAGTCATGCTAAATTTATTTTATTTTATTTTAGTACTTTTATTTATTTTTTTATTTTGTTTTAATTTTGTTTTAATTTTATAATAAATTTAATTTTTAAATCTTATATCGTGGGCTTTGAGCGCGGGAACTGAATCAAGAAATTCCACGATCACAAAATAATAGCAAATTGTTTGCATACCTTTAGGCGTATTCACGCATATATTCGGAACAAATCAACTGAAGAGCAGGGTGATTCAAAAATAATAATATTTAAGATACAATTTTTTAGTGGCAACTAAAATAGTGGAATTTATAAAAATTTAATTTAATTTATTTTTATTTCAGTCGGACTATCAATGGTAATAAATTTCCACTTATCTTGGCAAAGCGGTTGACAACTTTTTTTTCGGGAAAATTAAAATTGAAAATGAATAATGATCCAAATGAATTCACAACAAAATATGGGACCACCATTGCCACGGTATTTTCCTAATATTTGGGGGATATAAAGTAAAAACTTAAGTCAAACTTACTTAACTCAGACAACTGTCAAAGTTCATGAGGTCTGAAGTTAAGTAATTGGAAAAAGAGGGACGGCCAAACTAAGAGATTTGTTGCTGCTGTTGAAGAGCAGTAACGAAAATTGGAAAACAGTGAAAATGAAATAAAATGCGAAATTGAATTGTATGTGATGAAATATTTTGTGATGCCATGCTTAGTAGTATTTATTTTCAATTGAAAATTATAAAAAAGGTTTGTTAATTGAGAGCTAATTCATTTATTTTTTTGTTAATGTATTTAAAGTTCAAAAATCAATCGTTTTAATATATTACAAAATAACAAAAAAGGGTTTAAATAGTTTCTGCTTACAAGTATGTTTAACTGATACATGTATAATAATATTTATTCTTTAAATATGCTGAGTATTTTAATTTAAATTCCCAAAAATTGATATTTTGTCCGAACTGACTATGGTATGGACTAGGGAAAATGGCATAAAAAACGCGGCGCTGAGAGGAGCTTGAGGCGCTCTCACAATGGAATAAGTTGGACATTCCTTCATCCCTGGTTTCAATGATAAAAATTCCTGAAGACATGTATTTTAAGAAAATAAAAATATTTTAAATAATATTAAATTCTCATGAATTTAATAAATGAAAACAATTTGTTTACTTATCGGTTACCACGCTCAAAAAGTGTAACTTGAATTAATATCAAAAAAAAAATTGAATTAATTTCAGAGAAAAAAAGTACTGCATAAAAAATAAATAAATAATTATAATTGCATAAGTTGATAAAAAATGCTATGCAATAGCTTTACCGCGGCAGTCTCCGAGTGTCACACGTATCTTTTTTCTTTTACGCTTTTTAATATTTTATTTCATTTACTTTATTTTATTATTTAGTTTAATTGAATTTCTTATTTTAATTTTTTTATATTATTTAATTTCATTTATTTTATTTATGTTTTTATTTAATTTAATTTTATTTTGTTATATATTTATTTAAATATTTTTTTTATAATTTAATTTCATTTATTTTATTTATGTTCTTATTTAATTTAATTTTATTTTGTTATATTTTTTTAAAGTTTTTTTTTACTTATTTAATTTCATTTTATAAAATTTGTTTTTATTTTATTTTAAATAATGATAGAATATATTATAATAGTGTAGTATATATAATATTATATACCATATGTTACTCATAACCATTTCTTAAGGGCAACAGATTTTAATGAAATATATTTGAATTTTAGGTTGTTTAATTTTATTAAATTTCAGTTTAATATTTTTGTGTGAAATCTAATATATTTTAAAGTAACCTCGACTGGTTTTTGGATATATAATATACATACATACATATACACATACATACATATGTATGTAGGTATATTCCGTTAAACTTGTTAACTAACACATACACATTTACCAAGAGAGTTTCATAAATAATTACGCACTTTTTCACTCAAAAACTTTTCAGCATGTTTTAAAATTTATGTATGCACTTAAATCTATGTATGTATGTATGAATGGGTGTATTTAACTCATGTGGCATAAAAAAGACAGCTGTTGTATTGTAAATTTTTAGGCGCAAGAAGTTGACAAACTTTGCTAAGCCGTAGAAGAATAATTATAATTAAAAACACTGAAAGAAATAACTCCATAGATTCGGGATACTCCTACATCGGTCCCTATAACCTACAACCGAAATCGGTGCATTGAATGTAGCCATAATATAACGGAATCGAAATCAAACTATCGACACAAAATGTAATTTTTGCTTACAGATTACTTACGTCTATATAAAGTATGAAGTCCTCTTAATAGCCTGTGTAATAAAACTGAGCTCGAGTTCTAATTTCCCAGCGATTGGTGCAATTCTAGCAACAGAATTTAATCTACTATCAAGAAGATGCATATACATGAAACATAAATCGTAGATTCTCTTCTCATATAAGCATTAGCCTGATGACATCGTAACAAAATCAGTTATGAGACAGCTTGTAAAACTTCTCAGAGTATCTAAACAACAAGAAAACTTCAGGAGCCTTTCTCACACACACTTCTTAAGCGTTTTAAGCCAGATATATAGGCTGCGGCTGCTTAAATGTTAATACATACCATATATAAAATCTTCTCTAATTGGGTATACGAAAACTGAGAAAAATAGTTTTGCGATTTGTATTGGCTTAGTTCTCTTACTAACAGAGGGAGAGACAGAAAGCGAATGAGAGAGAGTTAGTAGTAGTGAAAGAAAAAGAGCGAAGAAGGCAGATGTAGAGATAAAGAGAGATAGATAGAGAGAGGCAGGGGCGAGCTCGAAACGGAAAGCGACTTTGGTCTCAAATCATTTGCTGTGCAGTTTCGATAGATCGGTCATCAGTAAATTAATGTAGAAGTCAATTTAGAGCGGATTTCAAGGCATGAATATAACAACTTTTATGTCGGAAAAAACGAAAATTGCTTACTATTATATTTCCTTAAAGTGTACGAAAAGCAAATGTTAGCTTGATGACGCGTGCCTACATGCCTCCCGACATGCATACAATTTATTTAGACCTATTCGGGCGCAAACTTTTTCATGTGACAAAACTTATGCGAAGCGAGCGCAAATGTGCAACAAATGTTGAAACAAAAGAAACAAGAGAATCTTAGCGAAAAATGAACAAGCTGTCAATTTTTGACAACCTCAGCACAGTCGCAGCGCGCACACACAAACACTTGCAAAGAAATTGCGAGTAAAAACTTTGGAAACTTCAGTATTTAGCAGTTTTTCTTAGGCAAGAAACAGCAAAAAGTCACTGTAAAACATGTGATGACGTCGCTACAAGTATACATGTACGTGTGTATGTGTTTGCACAGCAGTAAATGAGTTGCAACGTGTGTTAGCGCCTAAAAATATGCCAAACACGTACGCACGCCGTAATTAATTCGTACGTGAAAATGTGCGCGTGAGCGGCCTGTTGCAGGGAGTGATGGGGTTTAGATTTTTTACGGATTTATATCTGCGTGTGTGTGTTAGCGTGTAGAAAAGTAGCTAAAATTAAGCAAAGAAAGCGAAAAGCAACAAAACGGATGTGAGCGGAGTTAAGGCATCAACAAATTGCCAAGAAAATGTGTGGCACATGTGTGGTTGAAGAAAAGAGAAAAGAATTGCGCAGCTGTGATGATTTCTCAACAGTATTGATAAGTAGTATACGTGCATGATAAAAATATGTATATAGTTGAATTAGGTTTCTCTTGAGAAGACTTTAAAAATCTCATTTTTATTTAAATTGTGCTGCAATAAAAGCTAGGGCATAAAATTCTAAAACAAAAACTTATTTTTGAGTTAAAAGCATACATTTACAATTTCCACCTAGATTCTTTTCTCATATATAGCATAATCCCAGTGACATCATGCGATAAAGGAAGGATGCTTAACCGTTTAAAGTCTGAGAAAAGGTCTTTTACACTTTTAAGGAAAGTTTGTTTTGGACTGTTGTAAATTTGATTGGCTGACAGGTTGACAACTGTTAACAACTAAGAATTAGCCCTCAGATTAACGCAATAATATTTTTTTTGTTGTCGCTTGCGATCAGACGGCTTTTCGACTTTTCAATCAACCAAACAACTTACAAATTTTTGACCTCAGCGTAGCTTTGAAATCGAGAGCTAGCGCAAGATTGTTACACATTCAAAATACTTGACTATGGCCGGCTTCAAATAATATATGTAAAGTCTAGTAAAAATAAATCCATTATTTTTGCATTAAATTGAGAGTTTTATTTGGCATAATTAGCCTGATCTGATTAAGATCAAATATACACGGTTTTGTGCGATAACTTGTTAACAATTTTAAAAAAATTTCATTATATCACTATCATAGAAAAACTACCTATTGATAAAAACAAAACTGGAACTGCCAATTTTCACAACCTTCACTCAATTCGAATTTTTCACCAGCAAAATTATACATCATACTCTTACTAAAAGTTCGATGCATAATTTATATATCTACGATATCAAATTATATTATCAAATATTTAACTATGCCTCGATTCATCAGTTTTCCTCTCCACCGCTGAAAAACTCTGACTTTCTACTAATATCTTTAATTTTAAAAAATTTGAGTAGCGGCTTCCCTTTATATTATTTAGGCAACTACGACTGCAAATTTGAATTTTTTGACATACTCCTGTCACGTTTGAGGTGACAATATAGACTAATATTGAATTAAAAAAAAAACTTTTTGTTGGGCAGCCTTTTCTTTCCCAAGAATGCATTACATGGAATGAAGTTTTCAGATCCGAAGTTAAAAACTAATATTTCTCTGAGATCCTTATAATAGTATATTTCACTTCGATACATATCATATAACATAAAAGCGTATAAAAAGATCTTTATTTTGATATTGATCGATCAGTTTGTATAGCAGTTATATGCTAAAGTAATCCAATCTCAACAATTACTTCGGAGATTGTATATCTGTCTTGAAAAATACTCCATGGCAAATTTTGTGAAGATATCTCGTCAAACAAAAAAGTTTTCTACACAAGGACATTTATTTGAGTAGTTAGTTCAGTCAGTTTCTATAGCAGCTATATAATGGTCCGATATCAGCCGGTTCTGATAAATGAGCCGGTTTTTCGTGAGAAACTTGCAAAGGCAAAATTTCAGATGGATATCTCCAAAACTGAGTGACTAGTTTGTGTACATACATACAGACGGACAGGCGGACAAAGTGACGGACATAGCTAAATCGAATCGGCTCGTCATGCTGATCATTTATACATATATCATATATATTTTATCGCGTCTCCAATGTTTCCGACTTTTGTTTGTAACCCATCGTAGCAAACTTAATATACTCTGTTCAGGGTATAAAAACACAATTGAACATTTTTGGACTTAATTGAATGACAGTTGTGGTATGAAGGCTTTCTCAACTTCGGCGACTTTTACTAGCAAGCGTTTTTTGGAGATCTGAGAACAGGAAAGTGTTCTTGAGCAATTCCAAATCCAATTCATGCAATGAGCTCACGTGACACCAACTTTCAATGTCAATGAATATCTGAATCCAATATCTGTCGGAAAACCAGTCCGTTTGTCAAACCAAAATGTATGGACGCAATGCAAGAAACGATTCGAACTTTTCACCTTGCCTTATCTGAAAGTTGTTGTTGTAAAAACTGCTATAGCAGTACTTTGAGTCGACTGCACCTTGAAAAATAAATTATGTTCATGTTCTAGAAACTGGTCGGGTCGAGGTAAATAAAAAACTATTGAAAGATGGTTCAGTTAACATTCATAAAATATATGAAACCTGTGGCTAACACCTTTAAAATGTCTGCTAGTGTATACATTTCACTAAATAAATATTTACAAACCGAACACAATACTTTTACAGCTTAAATAACGACTAATTCAATTGTATACCCACTTTACGCAAACTTTACACCCACACCTATGCTGGTCTTCACCTTCATGCCGCTAAGGCATTCGTACTTAAGCCCTTACCATCAAAAAATTACACCACCTGCTAAATGAAAATCTGCGTTTAATCAAATTATTTTTAATTAATGCCAAAGTGAGTTTACCTACAACAAAGCAAAGTGTCGGCATAATTGCAGCAGACACACAAAAGACAACAGCGTTTATGGTATTACATACGTTGTGCCGTCTAGAAACATGCTACAAGCACTTGAAAATTTAACAAATTTATATGCGTGCTGTGTACCACCTGCTGTGCTTTAGCGCATAATTATATTTCGATTGTGTTTTTGATGTTTCGCAACAAAGTACGACAGCATTAAAACAACAACAGCAACATATAATTAAAACTAAAAATAGCATGTGGAGTGAGATAACAAAACGCAAGCGGTTTAAGGGCATAACTTAGGTGTAAATGGAATATGGAGTACAATAGAATTGGAAATTAGAAATTTAGAGCTTGTTTTCGCCCCGACTAAAAAATTAATCCAATCGTATAGTTAAGGGTGTTTTTCAGACATGTGGTTTTCAAGAAGAAATAAAACGCATAAATTTTAATATTTGGCCAAGATTTCAACTTTATTATACAGACAAGGGCTTGTCATTATGCTTCAAAAATAATTTAGAGCAAGTGATACCCGCGACTAGCTCAAGTAAATTCCAGCCGAGAGGTCAAAGCTTCGACCATTTTTCGCAGCCATTGGGGCCGTATATCAGCAATGATAACGTCTTCGGTGTGCACTGTACGGCCTCTCTGGGAAACACATTATCAACTAGAGTAAACTTGTTGCCAAACTGATCCATGGGTACTCGAATTACGGTTTCTGCTAGGCGATTATGTCAACCGTTGTTTCGGAGTTAGTCTGTTGATTGTGAAATAGCAAACCAAACTGAGTATAAATCAAGTAACAGCTGTAAAAAGATCAACTCCAAAAAAGTATTGCCTCATTGAAAACCACACGTTTAAAAAGAAAACCCGAAATGCTTAAATCATTTTGAAGTAAACTAGTATTTTAATAAAAAATAAATAATTATGTTCTGACAAGTCCCAAAGATTCTCAAAATTCCGGAATTGTTGCCTCCTGCGAAATTGTTACTTTCTAACGCCGAAAACTTACTGTCATAGTTAATTTTCTAATGTAGAAATAAATTACAGTGCTGCTTTATTTTGACAGCTCCCTACCAATCAAATGTCCTTCTGAACTACGCTCTCTCTGATACTTATTTTGTGAGATGTATCGGAGATAAACTGCTAGAAGAAAAAAAAATATATTGTGCAAAAAGACGTAATAAATGTACATGAATCCAAGCCGAGTCTGTACTGAATTTACGAAAAAATTTTTTTTTAAATTATACCGATTTTAAAGAGGTTATATATCGATCAAAACTTCTTACTTTGGTTTGACATTGGTTAAATGCTAGTGCTATAAGAAGGTAGTGCCATATAACAGCATTCTACATATAACCGGATTTATACATAAGAGTTAGTGGAAAATTGTCTTAAAAATGTTTGTCAGTTTAGAAGATATCGCAGCGGAGACCTATATCATTTCCATCTCTGCCCAATGTTCTACCTATAGGAAAATGTAATACATACCTGTATATATAAATATCAACAAGTACTGATTTCAAGTGAAGTGGTTGTGTTTTTGGTGCGGTCCTGGGGTTTTTCTTAAATCTCATACTTGTAGTTCTTTCACGCCAACTAAAGTGATTTCTTCCTTGTGACTTTTGGAAACCGAAACAATCTAAACGGACGCTAAACTTACAGAAAAGATAAGTAAAATATGTATTTTTAAATTAAAGTTTATTTGAACTTACTTGCATATTTTCCGCGGCAAATTTTTGGCTGGGAATAAAATTATTTTTCCCCTGAAACGGCGATCCAAAAACAACGTGTGCTTAATTTGCTCTACCGTTTTGTTTTGGTCAATCAGCTGTTCTCCTTTTCTTTTTCTCCTTTCTATTTCCTATTTGGTTTTGGCATTGCCAACTACCGATATATTATAAGTATTAGGGGCAATGACTGAACATACTAACTATCAGGTGTTTCCAAGTATTTTCTCATTGAGGTATGGCCTCTGAGAACAGTAGTGGGTGCACCCCAGAGAATCCATTTAAAAGGAACTCTAAAATTAGGAGAACGCCTCCTATTGGGAAAAATGAGTTATCCACCGTTGCTGGATCAACAAAAATGTGTGGAAATGCTAAGCAGGCAATAAGAATGGCTAACCTGCTGGAGAACCACAAAATAGTGAAACTACCCAGATCTTTAACCAGTTAGGTAGTAAGATTAAGGAATTAAGGAAGAAAGGCATATAAACCAAGCCATGCGCGACTTAGTTAGCCAACACACCAACAAAAAAGCCTAAACATATAAAAAACATAAATAAAACAGAGCAGCCCTTACATCAAGGCGATACTACGGTTAAACCCGGCGTAGGCGAAACATAGATGAACGTTGTTAAAAGTCGTCCCTATGCACACGTTGGGGCGCCAGTGGACATGTAGCGAAGTCACCAATGACCCATGCTGCATGCTTTGTAAAGGAGCACACTCAGTATTGAGTACGACTTGCCCCAAGTATTTTGGGATTTTAAAGTCGTTAGAAAAATGAGAATACTGCAGTTAAATTTAAACCATTGTGCTGCAGCACAAGATCTGCTTAAATAGACAATATTTGAGGAAAACATTTATGTCGCTTTACTAAGCGAGCAATACACCCAGCGTCGCACAAACCATCGTGGACGTCTGCTTCTAGAACTCCTGAGTCAGACGAATCTTACGATATTGAATAGCGAAACGCAAAATACTTTCCAAAAAGGAAACAAAGGATCAATAATCGATCTAATGTTTGCAAACGAAAGTAGGCACATAAAGTGGACGGTGTCGGATATATTTACAAATAGTGACCACATTGCTATTATTGTTGATGTTTCGTTTTCCGGAGAGACGGAAACCCGCAGCAAGAGCACTCGCCAAAAATGTAGCTGGAAACAAAAGAAGTTTGATGCCGACCTTTTTGAGATAGTTTGGGGCTCAGCAAATACCCCAAGCGAGGAAGCCACTGACTTGGTATCCGCAGTGCGGAAAAAGCTGGTCGCAGCATGCGATGCAACTATGTACACCACAATAGTACACCACAATAAACGAAAGCCAGCCTATTGGTGGAATGAAGAGATAGCTACGCTGAGAAAGCTCTGTAATGCAGCTACACGCCGTCTACAGCGTAATCAATGTGGGGAAAATGCAAACAGCCACAAAAGAAGCTTCTAAAATCAGCCATTGCCTGCACAAAAGCTAATCGCATACGCAAATGACCTTATAGTGGTAGCAGTAGCTAAACACCTAGATGACCTCCGGAACAAATGCAATGAATGCGTAAACAGTCTGCGGCAATGGATCTCAAGGAGCTTAGTACTGGCTGAGCACAAGACAGAAGTCGTCCTAATAAGTACTAAGAAAGTGAAGGAAAGAATATATGTCATAATAGGGGAATGTGAGGTTCAATCACAACCACAGCTAAAGTACCTGGGAGTAATAATAGGCACAAAGCTTAAATTTAAGGAGCACTTAGAATACACCTCGGGTAAAGCAAGCAAAATCCTCAACTCCTTATCAAGAATGATGGCAAATAAAGGCTGCGTGCGTTCCAGCCGGCGATTTTTACTCGCAAATTTAATGAGATTGGTTGTAACTTATATTATATTATGTTATTATATGCCGCCCCAATATGGATTCAGGAGTTAAACGTTAAAGCATATACCAACAAATTAACACACTGCACCGGCTGTCGGCACTACTAAGAGTAATCAATGCTTTCCGAACGATATCCAGCGAGGCTGCTAAAGTAATAGCCATTATGATGCCCATTGACATCCAGGATGACGAATTCGCGCGAGTATACAAGTTATCAGCAGAGACATCTAACGAATCCAAAAAAGAAGAGAGAAACAAAAGCATGACAATGTGGTAGCAACGGCGGCAAACCTCACCCAAAGAACAGTGGACCCATGGACTGATACCGGACATCCGATCGTGGATAGACAGACGACATAAGGACCTGAATTTTCACTTTACCCAAATATTAAGTGGACATGGGTGCTTTAGAAGCTACCTGTACAGATTCCATCGCGACACCAGTCTGAACTCTCCGACGAGTACAGAGTGTATAGAAGACTCTGGACATGTATTATTTTACTGTCCTTGCTGGAGGTGGTAGCTTTACGGAGAAAATTTTACTACACTCATGTGTCAGTCCACTGAGAACTAGAAGCGGCAGCCTCAATCATGACAAAACTGAGTCATATAGAACAGATTGGGCGTCCACCAGTCCGTACCATAGAGGAGACTTTAGTGTAGGTTAGGTTTAGCGGATTAAAGTTCCGCACTTCGGCTTTCGATGCTTCCCCTATTTACAAAAAAAAACAAAAAAAAAATCGTATCATAAAACGGCAGTAGAGCTAAATTATGCAGCATAGCTTTAGGCGCTATCATAGTTTTCATCTGTATTCTCAATTCTTTTAAGAGCGCAAACCACATAGAAAAACTATAAGTGATAGTGAAATGGTGAGTTCTCTAATCAGATAACTTCTCATGAAGGGCAACCGAAGAAACGTAAGTAAAAGTGGAGAAAAGTTATAATGTTAAATACAATATATATAATATTTCAATATTAAGTTCCTTTGTGAGTCATTAATTTCTAGCATACTTATATACATTTCGTTTTTCCCTCTGCCAATTTCTGGATAGTCTGTCAGCGACTTCAATTAATTTCTCAAAACGTCCGACCGCTTTCTGTACATATTGAAATCAGTTTGCCAAAATTTCTTATATTAAAACGAGACTTACTTAAAAAATACCCGTAATGCATGAGCCCAACAAATAACAGTTCATTTTGTATTCTCTGCGTCTACGCCCGACTATACACGCACGACTGACTTTGTTGATAGATACGCGGCGTCTTTCAATTATTGTTGTTGCTTTTTTCGCTGATTATTATATTCCTTTTGAAGCCCGCATTACTGCTCTTTATAGTTACTTATGTGTACCCTCATTACGTGCAACCTTTTTTGAGTCGGGTCAGCACGGCGCAACCCCACCACATGTTGAGCCCGTAATTATTGTTGTGTGTGACCTGCAATTGTCAGACAAATAAACTTATTTGCTTTATGTGACTTTTATATGAATTATTTCTACATATTGCCGTTATGTGTTTGTGCATAACAACTACATCTATCAAATTGACAGTTGACGTATTGCTCACACCCAGCGGGTCGTGTGGTAAAAATAGATAATTAAAATTGTGTGGCGGCAATTTCCATGAATTGTTTGACTTTCATTATTTGTTTTACTACAAATATTTAATTGACGGTCGCAACGTGATTCGAAAATTAAAATAGAGTGTATTTTAAGGATTTTAATGAGATTGCTATCAATAGCAATTATAAAAGGGGTTGTAACAGTTATGTCTTACAGCAAACATTTTGAATGCACAAAAAACATGTTCAACAAGTAAGGAAGGGCTAAGTTCGGATGTAACCGAACATTTTATACTATCGCAAAGTCAAATGGTATACTCGTTTGAGATTTCTTTGTGGATTGACTGATATTTTCGGTAGAAGGTCAACTATAGGCAATGGGGTCCATATATTTAGTACTTAGGGGTTTGAACAGTTTTGGTTCGATTTAGACAATTTTTGGCCGCAAGGTGGCATACTTTAATTGCATTATTCAAGCAAAGTTTTACCCCGATATAATCATTGTTACCTGATTTGCATAGTGGAAAGTGAAAGAATCAGATGGAATTGAAAATGGTGTTACATGGGAAGTAAGCGTGGTTGTAGTCCGATTTCGCCCATTTTCGCACTATGACATAGAAACATGAAAAGAACGTTATGCACCGAATTTGGTTGATATCGGTTGAGCAGATCTCAAGATATGGGTTTTCACCTAAAAGTGGGCTGTGCCACGCCCACTGTCTAATTTTGAACGCGGTTCCTATAAAGTCATCTCATACCATCCCAGAGATAAAATTTAATGACTCTGGCGTGTTTAGTGCTTGATTTATCGCGCTTTTAGTAGTTTTTAACAGTACCGTTATATGGGGAGTGGGCGGAGTTGCCACCCGATTTCAACTATTTTCACACCGTCAATAGAAGTGCTAAAAATATTTTCTTCTAGTGAATTTTGTTATTATAGCATTCGCGGTTTAGGAGATATGCACATTAAACCTAATGTGATCCTGTGTACCAAATAACAGTCTTGTATCTTATTGCGTAGCTTAGTTATGGCAAGTTATTTGTTTTTGATTAATGGCGTTTTGTGGGCGTGGCAGTGGTCCGATTACGCCCATCTGCAATACCAACCGTCTCACGGTACCAAGAAACATGTCTACCAAGTTTCATAAAGATATCTCAATTTTTACACAAGTTAGAGCTTGCACGGACGGACGGACGGACGGACAGACAGTCACCCGGATTTCAACTCGTCTCTTCATCCTGATCATTTATATATATATAACCCTATATCTAACTCGATTAGTTTTAGGTGATACAAACAACCGTTAGGTGAACAAAACTATTATACTCTGTAGCAACAGGTTGCGAGCGTATAAAAATGTCGGAAAAGAAAGAAATAAAATAGTTTTTTTATTTAAATAAGTTTAAGTTTTACATAACTGAAAAAGAATCGCGTCCCGCAATAATTACAGTTGCTGTGGAAAAAAATACAAATCGAGGTGAAGAAGTACAATAGAACAAACAATCTTTAGCACTTCATGAGAACTACAGACATTTCTTATCTGCAATAAAATATTTTTACAATGGTAGCTCCCAAAGTCTTCAAAAACATAATTTTAAAATACTGCTTAAATGAGTTTTTCTCGAGCATAAAAATTGTAAAATATTGAACGTATCAGTGCTGTATTGAAAAATACAACTTCAGTTGAACATTGAAATACTATAGCATTCGACATACTGATTTCTTCATTGATACAATATGCAATAGCTTAAAAATATGGAATACCAATAAAACTTATACGGCTACATAAAGCCGATGAGTAAAAGATTTTCCCATGCTACTTAAAACTGAAACAAGATAAATGCTAACTTCAGACTATGAAGACATCTCTATCTTGATTTTGAGCGGTCAGTTTACATGGCAGCTATATGCTATAGTGATCCGGTCTGAATGATATGCTCGAAAAAGGCAGCATTGATTCTGGGTTATGTTAAACCATGGGCCTCACACATAGATGGCGTAAGTTTTATTGAATTCACCTCAGTTTCAGTTAGTAATAACAAAAGACGGCTGTAAATATATACATATTTATGATATTCAATTTATTAGTTTGCGAGTTATTGTGCTACAAGTGACGCTACTTTGTTTATTTTAAAAACAATGGATGATAAACAATTTCGTGTTTAAATTTTACACTCCTGCTTGATGGGAAGAAGTACCGTTCAAGCAAAGCAACGGCTTGAAAAGTGTTATGGGGATTCAGCACCATCAGAAAACACAATAAAACGTTGGTTTGCTGACTTCAGACGAGGTCGTAGAGACACCAATGATGCAAAGACCAGTAAGCATATAAAACATACAAATCTACAAAATCGTTCTAAATGATCGAAAAATTAAGTTGCGTGATATAGCTGACATTGTAAGGATTTCAAAAGAACGTGTTGGCTTTATATTGCATGAGCATTTGTCCATGAGAAAACTCTGTTCAAAGTGGGTGCCGCGTTTGCTGACTGTTCACCAGAAACAGCTCCGTGTTGATGATTCTGAGCAGTGTTTGACCATGTTTGAAAGTAACAAGCCGGAATGTTTGCGTCGATGTATGACAAAGGATGAAACCTGGATTCAGCACTTCACTCCGGAATCAAAACGATCGTCATCTAAGGGTACAACAGCTGGTGAACCTTCTCCAAAGCGCCCGAAAGCATAACAATTCGTGGGAAGGTGTATGACCTCGGTATTTTGGGATATGAAAAATGTTATATTCAGCGATTATCTTGAGAATAGAAAAACTATCAACAGTGACTATTATATAGCGTTATTGTAACGTTTGAAGTCCGAAATTGTAAGAAAACGACCGCATATTGCAAAGAAAAAATATGTATTTCATCAAAACAGTGTCACAAGACTATCAAAACAAGAACAAAATTGCTTAAATTGCACTTCGAGTTACTGCCGCATTCGCCCTATTCTGCAGATTTGACTCCTAGCGACTATTGGTTGTTCGCAGACCTCAAAAACGTGCTCACCGGTAAGAAGTTTCGCTCGAATGAAGAGGTTATCTCTGAGGGCTATTCTACAAAAGTGGTATTGAAATGTTAGAGCGGCGCTGGAATGATTGTGTTGCTCTTGATAGAAATTATATTGATAAATAAAGCCTATTCGAAACAAACAAAAACACGGGTTTTCTTTCTTAGGCCCGGTACTTTTCAGCCCATTGTTATATTTCGTTAAGATTCTTTGACATATGAAAAAGTTTTACATACAAGGACTTGAGTTGGATCGATCGCTTTGTATGACAGCTGTGGTATATGCTATATATAGTTGTCCGATAGTGGCGGTTCTCACAAATGAGCAGCTTAGCGGTAAGAAAAGGGCGTGCGCAAAATTTCAGATCAATTACTCAAAAACTGAGTGACTAGTTCACGTATAGCATATACCGACGGGTATGGCTAAATCGACTCAGCTCGTCACGCTAATCGTTTAAATTGGCTGAAGTTAAGATCCAAATCAATACTAGTACCTCTCATGCTAAAATATTGCTTACTATCTTCAAGTATGGTGATAGGTGGAATTCAGTTTATTGTGAATGAAAGCTTCCAAGCATACTTACAAAGATCATCAAGATAAGTAACGACAGAATATACTTTCTTCGGTTATTTTCATCTTGGTGAGATCGGATTACATAAAACAAAGATATTTATGAAAGGAGTGTGTAAAATCCTTTACTTCGTAAACTCTCATCTAGAAAGAATTGTGGAAGTGGTTTGGTGTCACTGTGTTCTATTCGATGCTTATAGAGTTTGTATTCTCAGTTTCATGAGTAAGCTGTGCTGAAAGACGACTGAGTAAACTATTTTACTCCGCGAAAACATCTTTCTGCTTTGATATAGTAACTAATCGAGCAGTTCTTGACGAAGAAACTAGTGAGAGCAATGAACAAACTGCTTTATTCTTCAGAAACATCTCTCTTAGCTAAGAAAGTGATTTTATTCTCTTGGGTTCGTGAATATGGCAATCTATGAAATTTTCTGTAAAAAAAAAAAAAAAATATCGGCATACACTTAGATATTTATAAGTATATTTTGTCCCTTCTCCGATACTGACTTTAAATGTTGAATATTTAAATGAGTAGCGAAAATGAAACGGAGAAACTTTAACGACAAAATTGTGAGTAAAGCGACGAATATTCTTCTCCGTTACTTTCATCCGTATTACCTTGTTCGCAGAAGAGTACTTCCTACTTTTGTCTCTCCTCAACAAAAGAACACACAACGCTTGTAAATATTTAAGCTAATTTTATTAATGCCAACAATATATTTCGTCAACGCCAAACAACAGCAATAACAGCGCCTTGCAGCAGCTGTCTACAATTGTGGGAGCGCGAATGGAGTAACGGAACTTTTACCGTTGCCAATACGTGGTGTATTTCGGAAGAAAGCAAAATATCGCTGCAATATTTTCACTTCGCAGGCAATTAAATATGAAATGTGATTAAGGAGTCACAGGAAGAAGAAGAAGAAGAAAGGGAACAACAAACAGAAGAAGAATAGTAGAGGAAGGAGAAAGTACTCGCAAATAAGTCGGACACAAATGAAAAGTGTTGAGGGAAAGAAAATAAAAAAACAATTACTGAGCTCACCGTTCCACCACACAACCAGCTGTTGAGAGGGGTGAACTGGGTAACCGAGTGGCTAAATGAGGTGCAAATGAGTTTGATAAACGTCGTGAAGGCGAGCACAGCTGTGTACTGTTTTGTGTATATGTGTGCATGCATGTACATACATATATATATGTAATTTATATAAAAACGTAAATACTTTTGGCAAAAGCAGGAATACTTTCAGAGGCGTATGAGGGGTGAATTTTAGTGTTTTGCTATCGAATATTCGTATTTGTACGTGTAAATGGGATTCATCTTTGAGTAATTTAGTTGAAATGGTTAACTAAATTGTTGATTAGAATATTAAACGCATATATACCAGCTGAGCGCAATAAGAGGAACTCTAAGAAATTAAATATAATTCTAACTTCTTACAAAACAATTTCTTATATTAGATAAGTAGTTTCACTTTAAATATTAATTTTTTGCACATTTTTTATGGAACATTTTTTAAAAAGTAATTAGTTTTGCTAGTTCAAAATAATTTTTTAAAATATTAATTGGAGTAGTCTTTTATAAAATAGTTGTACGTTGTCCATTATTAATATTGTAATTTTAAAATTTAAAAGAAAAATATTTCATTTTGTAATTTTACAGTAATTTTAATTTATATTTAACATTTTTTTCCATATTTAAATTTTATTACTTTAAACTAAATTTTGTAAGTTCTTATAAAGACAATCGTAGATACTAGAATTTTTTATTAATTAAAAAATAAAATATATATATATGTATTGTATATTGTTTGATAAAAATTCAATAATTTACAAAAACCTTTAAGTATTTTATTCATTAATTTTGTTAATTTTTGAATCGAACAAATTGATTTTGGTAATTTTATTTTTTAAATTTAAATTAAAAAATAAAATCAATAATTTAATAAAAAATATTTGTACATTTTAGTAAAAAAAATATATTATTTATACTTTGTTGCTTTTTAATTAAATTAATTTAAAAAATACTTTTGTATTGTAAACTTTTAAATTAATAAATAATTTAAAAAATTAAAAAAAAAATGTTTATTAATTCAATAATAACATATTATATATTTTTGTATTGTAAATTTGGTTAATTTAAAAAAATAATTTTGAAAATTTGCATTAAAAATAATTTGTTTATAAGTTCAAAAACTATTAAACGAGTTTTTGAACTTATAAAACAAATAATTTTTATTAAAATTTTTAAAAACTAAAATTGTTCACTACTTTTTTAGGAATTCTAAAACTTTATCTATTTTATATTGTTAATGTGTATTTTTATAAGTAAAATATTTTTATCAAATCAAGTCCCTTGAGAAGTTGTAATAAAGTTGTTGTATCTACGTTCTGCAATTGATATGTTTTGTTTTAAACCCTTTCCTTAATACAGTCGCGATACAATTACCATATTTTTAAAAACTAAACCTTCCTCACCAAAAAATTCAGTGTATCTCTAAGCTTTAATTCCCTTCACAGGTGCGTTTCTGAAAGCTAGAAAGTGTGTAAAAAGAGCACTATCTTGATTTACATCGATCAGATTGCATGACAGATATTTTTTATAGTTATCCGATCTAAACAGTTTTTAGGAAGGGGAGTGTGGAAAGTTTCATACTGAGACGGAACATGGCTAAATCGACTCAGTTCGTTCCGATGATCATTTGTGTATACACTATTCGACGTTCCTTTTTGAGTGTTACAAACCTCTTGACAAAGTTAACATACCCTGTTCAGGGTATAGAAATATATGAGGGTTTAGCTTAGCTCTGCTTGATTGGCCAAATGATATGTTATGATGCCGCTAGTATGACGTCAGCACAGCTGTCTTATTATCATATGCAAAGGAACTGAATAGGCACAGCGGGATTTATTCAACAACTTCTGTATTAGTATCGGTTCTTTTGTGAAGAGTAAAGAGCTCGACTTGCTGTTATTATTTTTTCCTCTAACACAGTTAGATCACTTTAAACACCATTTTCTACAAATGTGATTCTAATTTTTACCCAAAATCCTCTTTAAGTGTAGCAAGTTTAGCGCTGGAAAATAAAATATTATACATTGTCATAAAGCAGTCGAGGTTTTACTCCTTACTTTTATCTCAACAAAATATCCAGCTGCAAATGCTTTATTAAATCTCTGCGATATCCTTTGGCGAAAAATCGATTACAAATTTAATATTGGCATAAAGTTTTTGTATAAATATATATATGTATATAATATTGATTGGCAACGAGTATTAAATTTCCTCAAAGGAATTTAAATTGCGAAAATTTCAAGTGTTTTCTCACATTTCCAGACTTTACGCGTTTTATTTTTTCACTTTCGCCAAGTGTAGCATACTTTTCAGCTTATTGATGTCTACTTGCAACAAAGTTTTTGCAGACTTTCACTTGCATACAGTGAAAAGATAACAAATAAATATGATAAACGGCGGGAAAACGAGCAGAAAAGAGTGCAAAGAACATATTTAAAAGAATCTCTCACACAACAACACTGTCACATGTCATATATATACGCCAAGTGACGGCGGCGGCAAGAGGCGCAGGCGGGCTGCAGCAGGAATTTGCATAACTGATTTACTTGTTCATGTTTTATGTTTTTTTGTTGCGACTGCCATGGAATCTGGCGGTGATTTTTCAACAATTCTCAAAGTCGTTGCATCGCTATCATTGTTGTTGTTGCTGTTGCTTCGGTTGGGCGTTTCGCTGGCGCTGTCTGACACGTGTCAGCCACATTTTGATATATACAACTTGCGCCGCGAAACTTTTGCCTTATCAACTGACACAATCCCCTCCCGCTCGCATTTTGCTTTACAAACCTTTGTACGTCGGTGTGACCGATATGGTTCAACTGGTGGTTTTATACCACAAGTATAACCTCTTATGGTAGCTTTGGCTACTGCATTTAAGGCTAAAACTTGCGGCTACCTTTGAGTGACTAATAGACCTCGAGGCAAATATTTACTTTTACACGATCAATTTACTTGGTTTAATTGAGCAGCTAACTTCGGAAGGTTGATTTAATACTGACTCAAACAGAAAATGTATATAAACCGTCTTCGCACAGATCTTTCAGTCTTTGCATCGCTCTTAGTGTCATAACTATATAACGAATCATTGTGCTTCAACTGAGAGCCCTTCAAGCTCGGTATTCCTATTGTGAAGCGACAAATAGCAATCTTATTCAAACTTAAGGTACCTAGTAACTTGTCTTGGAATCCTTTATAACATTAGTTCTTAGTTCAGGATCACGACAAATATATTTCAATGGACGAGATTACAGGCATTTAGCTCTGGTTATATTTTTTAGAACAATATTGAGTAGAACCTGAACCCTCAGAGTGGATCACGTCTTTATTTCAACATCGCTAAGTCGCAACTGATTTAGCTCATAATTTTTATATCAACAAAAGGCCCAAAAAAAAAAGGCTGGTCATAAGAAAAAGTCGCTCCTAATAAGACTACAGGAGATTACTTCTGACAGCCTTGGTTACTAACCTCGGCGAAAAACTGAACTAGAACTTTTAGTTAAATAAGCTACGCCTTGAGAGCCTGCCGTTCGAACGCGGTACCAAAATTCATGGCTCTCAATGTCTACACCATATGCTAATAGACCCGGTTTTTCTTATGATTCAAAGTCTGGTGTTCGAAAGTTCAAAAATGTTTGTCAAATTCCTCGAAGTCATATGCAAAGCATTTAGAACCGTACTATATAAATTTTAAATTCAAGCCTCTCCGTGACTATACCATACGATTACTGATCCAATTTTTTCTATGATTTAAAGCTTGTTGTTTTGAAAGCTCAAAAATGTTGCTATCGGGTTCTTCGCAAACATGTTTATAACATTTATGGTTTACTGGTACTACTTAAGTAGCAGTATCGAGAGAGCTGCAGCAGAAAATATTTAATAATGTTTACCATGCCTATAATTATCTGTCAAGCACAAAACATGCCTAAGGTTTCTTCATCTGAGATTAAACTAATACTCGTATAAGTAAAGTTTTGATAAAATGCTAAAAAAGTAACTTCTACAGACCGTATAGCCCGTATCCCGTCGCAAAACAAATAAATAGCGTGTTTTTAAGCTTGTCTAGATTCCTGAGAATTCACTACTTTTATATTCAAGTATCAAGGTAATACGATACTATAACCGAAGGCAACGTAGGATCGTCTCATTAAGGTCACAAAAAAATATAAAAAAGACTAACCTCATTGTTCGTATCCTTAGCTCAGAATTTTATGAATGAACTTACCTAATTTTCCATCTAACGGATGATTTCTTAATAGATCACAACAAGACACTCATACTATATATAGAATAGTGGAGTAATACAACACTTAAGTAAAGGTTCTCCAGAAGTGAAGTTACCCTTCTAAACAGTTCTCATATCAAATTTCTTGTATGTTATCAAACTAGTTACATTTGGCTGTATTTTTATTTCTTGTGACCACTTATACCTACATTAGACATGCTATATAGCCGCTCGCCAATCCAGTAAAAAGTCAACAAATCGAGGTATAACTTTTCAAAGGAAAGGAAACTGAAACTATGGTTGACTTCATTATATCCTTGGTTAAAGTTATAGAGGTGGTGTATTAAACGATCTAGAAAGAAGTCTAGTAACAAAAATTTAACCAGAATTTCATGGAGGGCCCAAAGTAATACCAATTATCTCCATAGTTGAAAACAAAGATGTCAACATCAAATTGAAAGCATCCAACTTTTCGAATTTCTATAAAAGGTTGCCAACATAAATTAAAATCAAAAGAATTTGAGCGCTTGCAACAACAATCTTGGTCAATTCGGCAACATATAATACCCCTAACCACACAGTCCTTTGGATAAGAATAATATCCACTTCAGGTAAACTTTTCTAATCACCTAGTAGAACAAACTTAAGCCCTATGGGTTTCATTATTAAGACCACCCTTTAACAATCTTATTGGTTTTTTAAAAAGGCTACAGGCGCTGCAAAAACCACGTGACTTTCTACTAAAGTGGAAGCAAGTATTTAGAGACCCATTTGCATATACATATATAATATACATACATATATACATTATAATTTTTTGTTGTTGCTCTCTTTTTCCAGTGAATCCTAAGGCATCACGATTTGTGGTCGTCATTATAACTTTATTAAATTGCGGTCACGAGCGCGCAGAGTTGCTTAGCAAACATACATAACATACGCGCACACAGAATTTCATACGTACAGTGTGAGCTGTTGTTATACGTACGACTAAAACCGGTGGTCAAAGTTGTATACGTACAGTGTGAGCTGTTGTTATACGTACGACTAAAACCGGTGGTCAAAGTTGAGCAACGAAGTGAAGTGGCCAGAAATTATTCATCAAAAATTTTTACTCGAAAGTCGCAAAGCTCGTGCTCACGCTCTTTCTCTTCTATGAAGTGTGTGTATGGCTGTGTTAGTGTGTTTGTATGTTAGCGAGCGGCTAAGTTTTGGTTTTAGCACAGATTATTATATTAGTTCATGTAATACTTTACTGTCAAAATAAGTGAAAATTAATTATTTTTACTAGCGGGAAATTTTTCCCCTAAATTTTGCGACAAAAAGTTACTTTTTTCCACAA
This sequence comes from Bactrocera oleae, assembly GCF_042242935.1. Lineage (NCBI taxonomy): Eukaryota > Metazoa > Arthropoda > Insecta > Diptera > Tephritidae > Bactrocera > Bactrocera oleae. The sequence continues at coordinate 12,269,874 of NC_091539.1, read as the reverse complement.
TTAAATAAGTTTTAATTTTGCACAAGTGAATTGCACAATTATTGCGCTGTGGTTGAGTTTTCATATTAAAACGACACTCAAGTGGTTTGGCGGAAAAACGACAATATGGAGTGAAATGAATTGCATTTTTTTTCGAAATCGGTATTTTTGCAAACTTTTCATTGTATTTGAGAAAGTTAAATGAGAGCTAATGTCAAATGAGAAAATATTTTGTACTCTAAAATGTAAACATTTCCTATAAGTTTTATTCAGTTTTAGCTCAATACTTATAAAAATAATATCTTATTTTTGACATGTAGTTTTCTAGAATAAATAAAATGCATATAATTTAATGTTATGGTTAAGGCTTGAGCTTTGTTATAAAGATAAGGGTTGTCCTTTTCGTGATATCCACAACGACTGGCTCGAAGAAATACCAGCCAAAGGTCAAATTTTTGATCACTTTTTGCAGCAATTGGAGTCATTAGTCAACAATAACGCGACGAATAGACAAGCGACTTCACATAACCCCACAAAAAAGTCCAGCGTTGGTAAATCACACCATCTTGGAGGCCACGACAAAGACCTAGTACGCGCGATATTAATTGTTTCGTTGGTTGTATGGCTGTAGTGTCATCTTGTTGAAACCAAAGGTCATCCACATCAACATCCTCGAATTCAAGGATGAAAAAGTCATTTATCATTGCTCCATAGCTTTCCCCATTGACTGTAACATTATGGCCGGCGAACGATGGCTTGTGGATTACAATCACCTCAAATGCGACAATGTTGCTTATTAACGTACCCATTCAACCAAAAGTAAGCTTCATTGCTATACAAAATAAGAGACCTTGAGATTCGTAATTTAAGACAATAACTGGTATGCAATTGCGTCTTCCAAATGCAGGCCGTCTCAAATTCTTTATCTAAAGACATAACGTCTTTTACTTTTACTTTGCAATCAATCATCCAAGAGAGACTTATAATACCCTATACCCTAAAAAAGTTTTCCATATGTTCAGTTTGTATAGCAGCTTTATGCTATAGGCGGTTCCAGATCAATATCTCAAAAACTGAGGGACTAGTTCGCGTATATACTGACAGACATGGCAAATCGACACAGCACTTCATACTGATCATTTACATATATATTTTATAGGGTCTCCGACGTTTCGTTCTTTCTGTTACAAGCTTCGAAGGACATCAATTCCTGGATTTGTTAGATGATTATTGAGGTGATGATTTATAAGCTGTTAACTTTATCTACCTATATTAGAGAGAAGAGTGTACACTACAGAAAAAGAAGAGAGTGCTCTTAAGACTACATTGAGGATGACTATTATGAAACTTTACTTATTTTAAAAAGTAACTTCTTTAATCAGCTCTTTTTACAATACCGCAGAAATATTTAGTTATTTCATAAACTCAAGCTTGGAAAAGAAGGGACGAATCAAACGCGCAAGTCAGTTAAAGATTTGTCACAGGATTGGAAATATTTTACAGAAATTTATAATAGTAACTATCAAGAGAACTGGAGACAGAACTAGAGGTATCTGATATATTTGGAGAGACTTGACTTGCTGCTACCGACAGTGAGTTCTTCTAATTTGTCGATATAGCTCAAGCTTTGACTCGGTAGTCTGACGTTTCCCTTCAGCTCTAGTCTTTCTGCACTGAATTCTAATATATTCTAAAATAAGAAGATACACATTCTATACAGTCAGGTCGAATTTATTAAAACTTGAGCAGCTCTTGACAAATTCCACTGCGAGTATTTCTTGTCAGTTGGTACTTATAGACGTTACCCCGCTCTGTCTTATAGGCAAGTCTTCCCCTAACTAATTTTATTTTCCTGCGCGAATTTGCCATTTTGATAAGTAAAAAGATTTAATTACTTCAGTTCGCCGAGTTTATCCACTTTGGCTGCCTTCCTTTTCTATATACTTTGCTATGCCCATCATTTCACTTTAATAAACACAAATTAGAATTGATTGGCTTCCTTTTCAAAATACTTTGTTTCCACTTATGTACTCCTATTTAGATAACACCACCCAGTAAATAAGTCACTTTCCCTCACCTCTAACCGCTTCACAATTTCCCCAACAACGCTGGTTACAATCCTTTGTCAGACATTGTACTGCATCCTGCGAGTCCTTTGCCGTGCGCAGACGTCTACTTTGAAGAAGCACATTAAATGCTCCGCTATCTGTGATAGCTTTGCTTTACCGGCAACAACAACAGTAACCAAACAACAACCAAAGTGACAGTTAAACTGAATAATGTCACAGACGAGCCAACAGCAACGTTCCTCAGCATCTGTCACATACTTATTAATCTTCGAGTAGCAGCTTACGCTCGGCACCACTATCGTTGAATTGTAGTATCCTGTCGCTGCAGGATATGCATTTCTCAGTGTTGGCACGCGCACTCACGCATTTGCTCCAATTTACATTGTCAGCGGACGTGATTCTACCAGAGTTGCTGCAACGTCAGTGTATTGATGACACTTGAGCGCAACTGGAGACGGCTGTGGTGAGGTGAAGAGGAGTGTAGTGTAAAGGACGAAAGACAGGAACATGAATACTGGCATACTTATATTAGTATGTATGTATACGCCCAAGCACAGCTTAAACAGTTTGAAAGAAACACCTAAACGTCTCTATGGAGTCTTTGGTGTGATTGCATTTGAGAAAGAGTAAACGAGTTTTACAAACGAACGCATATTTTAGCCTCGGGTTATGCCGCTATATTATATGTACTGACATAACTATACCCATTATATATAACAGCTTAGAAGTTACTACTCTCAGAAGAACATATCGATTACGGTATTGCAGTGCGTAGAGTCCAAGGGGTCTTCTGCCAGGACTAAAACTTCTTTAAAGCTAATTAAACATATTCGATATAATGGTCCAGAATAGTTCGCAGACCTCCCCTGCGAGTAATTAAAAATACTTTAAGACATTTTTTAAGAGAAAATATCCTGTCAATCATAGGAATTCACAAAGTAGAGAAAATGAAAAGTATTAAATAGTAACCTTTGGCATGATAATAGACTACAATAGCCACAGCTGTCTACACCCAACCATAAAGTTTACTTTTAATCAATTCTAACCTTGTTTTGGTAATACAAAGGAATTTGTGCAAGCCTTTGTGACAAGTTATTAGTTAGAATATAGTATGAATCAAGTAACACAGATCCTTGAGTGGGGAACAGTTAGGCCTTAGGTTGACTGCAGCTTATTAAGCGTAGGTTTAGTAACAGTGGATTAACCGAGTAGATTCCATTTGAAAACCGCTTCATCCGCTGAACGCGCCAGAACTCATTTATCTACGATATGTCGGACCTCTTAAGACGTAACTCAACTTTCATTTGACAGATTTAATCCATCTGAGGTAAAGGTGATATCTCACTTTTCATGAAAAAGTCTCGTAGTTCTGTTCTTTGTTATCCAGTATAGAAGGAGCCCACGTTGTATAAAACCCGTTCTCTGTCGCAATACTCTGTTTCTCACTTCAAATACAGTGACTTTCTAAACCTACCTCGTCCTACTGTTAACTGCTCTGGCATTTGAGTGAGAGAAAAGTAAATCTTTGTCGTTTATTAAATACATTATTATGTCTACATGTCTCCATACTCTCATTGGTGCTCACTCTCGCATGAATCGAACTTTTTGCGAAGCGAGCTGTACACATGTAATAAAAATAATTCAAAGTTTTCTTTATGTCCTCACATATGAGCGACGATACACACGATTATACGTATTATGTAATAACTTTTTTCAGCAAATTCCTCGAAAGGGATTAATTTCGTTTTAAGAAGTTTGCTAAGGCAGCTGCCGTCATCGTCGCAAATGTAATGAGAAAACTTTTGTAATTGTTATTGGCATACAATTATTGGGATTTCGTGAGCGAACCAATTATGGTGAAAACGAAACTCAATATAAAATATGACTTATAAATACATATGTGTGTCTTTAAGTATGCGGTTTATTTTGCCACAAATCGTATGTAAGCGGTCGTAATCGAGACGAGTAATCAGGGCTCATAAAGTAATTAAATTAACTGATAAGTGCAATAAGCATTTAAAAAAGAATTCAAGAGAAATTGCTCAATTTAGCCAAAGCGCTTTTGATAATGCAAGAAGTTATAATGTGTTGAGTCACCCACGAAATGTTATAGTGGTCTTCGCCTTGCTTGACTCTACAACAAAATCGTAGAACCGGTTGAACGTTGAAAACGTATCTCCTTCCTGCACTCTACAACTCTAATTTTAGAGAAAAGTTACAGTCTCTTGCCAATCGAACTTTGAAGGGCCTTAGAATCTCAGAACACTTGCAGTGATTCTTCTCACAAGTAAGTTGTATAATGATCAGAAACTCTTTCATACAGTTCAAACTAATTTCCAAATTCTATGGCAACCTTTATAGCTAAGAAGTTCGAACAATAACAGCTAGACAATGAACTAGCAATTCCATCTCAGAAGTCTTTATAGAAGTTAAGTTCAACCAGCTCGAAACCTCTATCGATTATCCAAACTTCCACCACAATAAATACTAGCAATTGAATGCAAGACGTACTCTTATCCACTCTGGTATTAGTCGGTAGCCATAGAGTCTTCCATTTATTACTGGCTAGTACCACAGTTGTCGACTCCAGAATTCACATTGAAAAACCCCGATCATCAATCATGGAAGATATGCCTGAAGTATGTAAGCCTAAGGCATAAAATCTACAAAGGTTAGTATCGTATTGTTACAGCAAATACTCACTCCAAACGTCTAACAAGTCAAGGCGATCTTGTCGTGAAGGGGTTGTAATAAAAATGGACCACCAATGAATCCGACACTTTTTCTACTAAGCCCGTATGCCACCATATACTAAGGCATGAAATCGACTAGGTTTAGTATCATATTGCTACAGCGAATACCCACATTCAAAAAACCGAACATCTTACAAGCCAAAGCGAACTCGGTGAAAATAAAAATGGAGCACCTATGAATCCGATACTTATTTTCTACTCTTAATGTTCTCATGTTAAAAAAAAAAACAAGTATTTTATGTTAGGAAAATAAAGTAATTTGCTTTCCATCTAGGCCCTATCGAAAAGATTATGAGAAAAACCGGTAAAACGAACCTACAGATGAATTTATGGATATAAAACTTTTTCTTACATTGACAGAGAACGACGTTGATTTTAAACTCTTAAAGTCCGCAACATAAACGGTGTGAAGCTTTAGACTCCCATGACAAAATATTTAAATAGGATTATATGGAGCTACTTTAACTTTTTAGTCTACTTAAAAGCGGATTCGACAATGTATTGTATGTCGACTCTTTAAAAATAATTACCCTCAAAAAACTCATATGATTTTATCAAATGACTTTATAACTTGTTAAATTAACCTCTCAACGAAAGAAGTGTGGCTCAAATCCTAGAATAATATATTGGATGTCAAATATTTTCGATGAATCTGCTTTGACACAACGGTTATGACGAATTCCAACCGCAAAATCAATGGAATGAGTCGGTGACATCAATCGTTTTCGTCTGCGTCATAAAATACTCGCAGTCCAAAGTTTGCACCAACAATAACGATTCGTAGCACAGAAAAGTTTAGGTTTTTATTTACGATTAGCATAAATAATTCACACAACTGTTGTGTAAACCTTTTGCAAGGTGCAATAAAAAATTTATTCGCTATGGAAATAAGCTTCTTGTTCAGCGACGAAGTCGACGGCGAAGTGAAGCTTTTGTCATCTGAACGAGCGCATAATAAATTTTATTACGATTGTGGTATTAATGGGTGGAGGTGTTTGGGTATAGCTGTGCCGTTGGGAATTCATTTTACACTCCTTTAGTGTTTACTGTTATTACACTTTCGCCACAAATAATGAAAAATTGAAAACGAAATGCGCAATGACGCGCAAATAAAAAGAAAATAATAAAATCGAGCAAGACAATAGAAGAAAAATACAATTTTTAAGGTGAAATTTTTATTTCTGTGCAAGCCAACTTCTGCTGTAATGAGATTGTAATCTTCTCTAAAAAGAGCTAAAGGAGCTCTTAATAATAATAATATAATATGTTCATCAACTCTTTCATTACCTTCACGCACACAGTACGTGTTATTATACGGTGGTGAAATATGATTCAATACATTAAATATGAAACACTAGCTAAGGTTCAATGGACAACAGCATTGAGAGTTGGCTCGGCGTACCGGAATGTATCCGAATCCGCAGTGCTAGTGATAAGCAGCGTCATTGCAATAGATCTACTCGCAAAAGACAGATGACAACTCTGGTTATGCAATACAGACGGAACAGAAATATACTTACATGTCCATAAGACAACAGGCAAGGAAAAAACCACTTGAACTCTGGAAAGATCCGTGGACCAGGGAGTGTAAAGGAAGATGAACAGATGCGCCCTCGAACGGGTCTTTCCGAAAACACCCGTACAACATGGAAAAAACAGAAATTCCTGCATGTATTTACGGAGACGAACCACTGAACGATGCAAATCATAACTTTTTAAGTGTCGCCGATATAAAAAAGCACGAAGAACTTTAAAAAACAAGCTTGGGCAACGGAAAAAGTTATATACCATACATACGTAACAGGCGACGAAAACCGACTGAAAATTTGAAAATTTTGCCTCGTATGTGGTATACGTACTACGTACTAAAAAAAGGATATGGACGCAGATTTTCTGTTTCTGGCTGGCCACAAAATTTTAGGCATCTCTTAATCCAGAGAGAGAAGAAACTGTACATCTACTTGTAGCAAATCTTGTTCCAAAGTGATATCGAGGCAAGAGAAAAAATCCATAATAGAAGCTGAAATATTTTAGTGGCTACACCACTCACGCAGGATGACGATCAGTATATGGTGCGAGGGAATTTAAACCCTTATTTCAGCCTAAAAAAAACCTTCTATATCGACTGCGCGATTTTTGATAATCGTTATTAATATTTAAACTTAGAATAAGTAATGCTCGCTATATTTCTGCTATGTTTCGGACGGAAATCCTTCATGCCCAGTATTAGTATTAATAACATAAAGATCAACCCAATTAGAACCAATCGGGGAATAATGATTTTTCTTATTTATTGGTCAGCCTTTCTAAAGAGAAGATTTCCAAATTTGTGTGCTTTGTTTTAGTGAAGACCGAATACAACATGTATTATATAATATACTAGTTTTATTTAGTTGGAGGTTGGGCCGAAACAGCAAGGTATCAAACACTCCAGATGTGACGCTCGACTAAATGCAAGCCCTATCCGATTTTAATCACTTAGAAGTATCAAATAAAAATAATGAAATATGAAATTTGATTTTATGGACTCCAGTACTTGGTGAGAAAACTTGTCCAAAAAAATTTCATATATAAACAATTTGGGGACATTTATACCTATTATTATTATTCTAGTTCCAAGAAAAGAATTCTGCTCGCATGTATCCTTATTTTAGATTATGCATGGACCAGTTATTATTTTAAAAATTTTAGCTTTAATAATTCGAGTTGTAGTACTCGGGCCTAAATCAGCATTTTTGACTTTCCATTGCAGTACCTGAAGTACGAGTATATTAATATAGTAATAATAGGCAAGTCATACAATTCACCAGATATGTATGTACATATTTCTTCATGTAGCTTTTCTTTTCAAGGAAACTCAAATATTTCTTATTATAAATTTTGCACCTATCAAGTATCCTCATTGTAACTAAACTGACTCTATATAGTCTTTCAAAAATTGTGCCAAAAACATAGCAGTAAATTATATATTTGCTTATTTATCATTGTGTCTCAGCATCAATGGCACAAAATAAAAATCTATAATAAATTTAAAAACATCACTCATTCCCTCGCCAATTTCAAACACACAACAATTCGTAAAGAATTTATAGTAGCTTATTTTAAATTTTGTTATGAAGTTAGCGCCTCCTCTTAAATTTATTGGCCAAACACGTTAAGGCATGCAAAAAATAGACAATATAACCTAACAAATATTAATAGAAATAGTTTAAATTTCAACACAATTACAATACGAAGAGCGAACGATTGGAATTTACGATAATTTATCTCGCTGCATTTTCCGTTCTAATTTTTATGATTTTAGAATTGTGGCACGCGTTTATTATTGTATTCCATAAAAAATAAATTTACATACCCACCAACTGCGCAAATGCTACGCATAAAAATACTGTTTTATGACATTACAGCTATTTGTGCTGTTAGGTAAAACGCAAAAACATATAATAAAAATATATTGCATAGCCTGCGCGGCAAACATTTTGCAATTTGCATAACATTGCCAATCTTTCACAACAACAATGCCAGCAAAATTGCAATAAATATTGTTTAAGAATTCCCATATATTTCTCACACGTTAAACACTAAACACTCTTGCAGCTATGTTACGCCGTTCCACTTGTTCAAGTTTGCCGTTCCACTTGTTCAATAGTATGCATGTAGCGTTATATGCGCTGCACTTTGAACGGCATAGCAGCATGTTGTGCGCTCGTACATTGACCATTCGCTCACGTGCGAAAAACTGCTAACAAAATTTATTGTTCAATTTATTTATTTGTCAAATGGTGAGAAAATTTACCGGATGCAACATTGGCAGCAATTGAAGGAGTGTCGAAAAAAGGTTGCGCAGCACAAACTAGATTTACACACCCAGCTACGATGCCAAATGATGCAAAAATCTGTATCAGACATAAGAATTTCGGGTTTCTACTACGTTTTGAGTGGCAAAGAGTTGGCGAAAGCAACTAGGTAATGGTAATGGTAATACGGAAGTGGCCAAGTACTGAGGCAAGCGGCAACTTCCAGAGTTTTTCTTCGATATTTATTTATGTTTTCCTTTTAGCTTTCAATGCATAGTTTGCTCCTTTGATGCCATTGATTATTTGTGTACGTAAAGTTGCCGTTTTCGGTTGAAATCAGCAAAGTTCGGTGCAAATTTATACACAAATACGTGAAAAAATGCGCTTGCAAAAACCTTTTGGCAAATTGCAAATAATGTCGGCAAACAAATATTGAGCTACTAAGGCAAGCAAAGAGCTCCGTAGGAAAACCTAAAGGCAAACAACAAGAAAGCGTCTACGAAAAGAGGAAGTGAAATGATGCGGAGTTACAGCTGTTAATAATTTATGGTTTTTCATTTGTGCAGACAAGTTTTTGTAAACAAATGACAAGGAGTTGTGGAAAAGGCCATGTACACATTCTTTAAATGTTGTAAGTTTCTACTTTGAAATTGTTTTTCTGTTCAAGTTGTGATATAAACTAATTTCTAAGGAATACATGCAAGTATAGCAAGCAGGCAAAGTTTCGTAAATATAATATATTTTCTTTACATAAAATATCAGTATTGTCCAATAGTGAGTCGTGATAAACAAAAATAATACTAATTTTTGTTTATCACCCTTATTTATGCCCTTTTCGGTGGACCTGTATAGGAAAGCAGCTGAGTAACCTAGGTTAGGTACGGTTCGATGGTTAATTCAATCGCATTTCGAGTTCTATATGCAGTCATTTGTGCAGCCATACAAATAGAACTCTTGTTTGCGATCTTATAAGTCGACAGAGCGCCTTGTGGCCACGAAAAATTTGCTTAGCCGTTTAATTTCTATTCCCACACCTGAAAATGTGAGTTCCCAAGTGTTTAAGGCTTCATCCCGCAAATGCGGAACAATCAAGAAGAAAGTGTTGAGATGTTTCCACCTCGTCTTTTTCCATCCAGCTTCTGCAATTGGCATCCGGTATGATTCTCAACCTTACAGCGTGGACGCCGATAGGTCTGTTGGAACCCCACAACTGCGGAGAGTCTAGCCTTACTGAAGGGCTAGAGGGCCTTTCCTTGTCCGCTGGTCAGTTTTACAGTTTCCTGCGATTCCGCTGCGGCCTGGCATTAAGACTAATCTTATCACAACTTAACTAACTCCCTCGCAGGTATGTGGCAGAAAAAAAACACTAGAGTTTAGTTTGATAGCAACTTTGACAGCTTCCGGCCGACCTCCTTCCTGAACGGTCTCGAGATTTCTTACAATTGTGTTCTTTTTAAGGGCCCTCCACCACACAAAGGTCTCATAGAACATAATGCTCATGATTATGGTGTCTTAGAGCCAGAAGACTAATTTTAATGAAAGTCTTTTGCCAACTTTTGCCAGTGGCTCCTTTGCTGCAGTAGAAGACAATCAATACCTTTCTTTGTATCTCCTCAATATTTGGCTAGCAGTATTCTACAATCAAGCTTAAATTAAGAGTCTGAAGGGGAACATCAATTTTTAAACCCGAAAAAAATGCTTTTTGCTTTGGCATCTGAAATAACAGATATTTTTACTCAACATATAGCTGTTGATAACTTTTCATGATACTATGCATTATCACTCTAGAGATGCACTTCATGGAATCTTTTCAGCATTTAGTTCATTACTCACATAAATAAACTATAAATCTGTCAGAGAATAGTTTTCTGGGGAAACACCTTACCATTATGAAAGCCAAACTTTCTACAGTATATCGCCTTTTATCTGAAAGTAAAAGTAACTCGGCTAGTAACATCTTGAAGCAAAGACCAATTTAACCCCTCTAAAAGGGTCTATGAACCTGCAGTACAGAAAGCCACAGCTACAAAAATGATTAGCATTGAAATAATACGAGGGTGGATCGAAGGAACCATCGAAAAAACAATTGAATGGCTATTGGCAATTCAGAAAAGTATTTTTCGAACAGAATTGATTAACCAAGGAAAGTCTTTCTAACTTGATATAATTATGAAGACTGCGATATTGTAAGAAAAAAATAAGTTGGGTTAACAAAGCTCAAAACACATATCCGCTAATCTACACGAAGTTATATAGAACAGCAAAAATGCGATCTAGTTTCTTTAGTAATTTCCCGTTTTTAAAGGATGCTTAGGGCCTGCAATGCGCTTATTTTTTTTTTAAGTAATACGCAACGTCAGAATAAGTCGTCACTCAGTCGAATAATTTCTTGAGCCTGCACCTTTTTTTAGGGTTCAAACGCAATCAAACTGAAATTCGACCTAATGTGCCGTCATTGTAAGGAATCCATAAGCTATTTGGTAAGAAATGTGACAGCTGACGGCGGCTTGTTACATGCAGAGATCGCCTAAATGCCCAGGTGTATTTTTGATGGTCGTTTTGGTCCTGCGGCATGGTTTTAAGTGGAAGTGCCTTAAGGTAGTCGAAAAAAATATGACAATTGTCTTCGTTAGCGAACGACTCTGTTAGACGGTTCACGGTTAAGACGTAATTCTCATAAATGTACAAGGGCCTGAACAAGGTATATAAAGTTTGCAGCGAAGTAACACCTAGAATTAAACGTCGGAGACCCTATAAAATATATACATATAAAACTGATCAACATGACGAGCGGAGTCGATTTAGCAAGTCCGTCTGTCCGTCTGATTACCATATACACGAACTAGTACCTCAGTTTTTGAGCTATCGCTCTGAAATCTTGCACACGTCCTTTTCTCCCTAAGAAGCTGCTCATTTGTCGGAACCGCCGACTTAGCTGCCATATAAGCTGTACAATCGAAATAGAGTGTTTGTATGGAAATCTTTTTTATTTGACGAGATATCTTCATCAAATTTGTGCACGGATTGTTATCTAAGGCAATTGAATAATATCCAAAGAAATTGTTCAGATCGAATCACTAAAGTATATAGCTGCTTACCTTAGCAAGCTTCTTATATAATTTTTATAGCAGCGCTGTTAATTCTTTTTTATATTATTGCTAAAAATTCTCTGAATATACCGATGACAGCTAAGGAATTCTGTCCTGTATTAAGTTCAAATCTCTCAGTGATCAAAATTTAAGACTTAAACTTTAGTTTGCTTGCATGTGTCTGCACTAAAATTCCACAAAATACGCCCTTTCTTGAAATGCAACGCGACAACCGTTTTACTACTTGCAATTCCCTATTTATGGTAATTTTTTTATATTTTTTACAGCCCACTAAACATTAATCATTGCTTTCTAAGCGCAAAGCAACAACAATAGAAAAACGTTTCGTCTAAATGCCATAAACAAATCTTGACAGCACTTGTACACCTAACAATAAGTGTCGCCCTCAAGTGTGCAATAAAAATTACGAACACACATACCTACATGTACACATGCACACTTAAATACATGCATAATATTATATAAAAGTAGGGAGACTTCCATACATATGCAAATGCAAGTTGCATTAACAATTTTAAGGGTTCAAAGGGCAGTCGGGGGTGGGGCCATGGTGCGAAAGTGTTGTTGGTGTGAAAATGTTATGCTGGTGCGCATTTTAGCAGCTATAAATTCCAACACAACACCAACGTGTTGGCAAATCGCAAGTCATGTGCTAAGCATGCCGCAGTGATACACGTACATACAAACCCTGTAGGAAATTTTTAGATGTTAATAAATATTTTTATCAAGCTGGAAAGTTTTGTCGCCATATAACCAAGTGGAAAGCGCGCAAAACTTTATATGAATGAATTAGACAACTCTCCCTGTCTTACCGCATATTAGAAATGAAATATTCCAAATAATTTTACATGTACTATTGGCAAGCATTGTTGAAAACATATTCATCTTGAACAAGTAAAACATTAACTTCAGCTGAACCGAATCTGTAACATCCTTCACAGCTGCATTTTTGGAATATAATATGGTATAAGAAGCTGTTTGTTCTGATTTTGATCGGTCAGTTTCAATAGCAGCTATAATCTATAGTGGTCCATTCTGAACAATAAGTTCAGAGATTGTAGCGAAGCCTTTGACAAAAATTCATGCACATTTCGTGCAAATGACTTGTAAAATTTGCGTAGAAGAACGTAATTTTGATCGTTCAGTTTGTATGACAGCTATATGCTATAGTAATGTGATCAGAAAAAATGCTTCAAATATCGTGGTGTTGCCTTGGAAAATAATCCGTGCCAAATTTCGTGAAGATACCTGCTCAAATAAAAGCGTTTTCCATACAAGGAGTTAAGCTTGATCGGTCAAATGAGCCGACAAATGAGCAGCTTCTTGGAAAGAAAAGTACTTATGCGAAATTTCAGACCTATGTCTTAAAAACTGAGAGACTAGTTCGCATATACGAGTTTACAGACGAACAGAGAGATGGATATGGCTAAATCGACTCAGCTCATCAGGCTGATTATTTATATATTTATTTATACTTCATAGCGTCTCCGCCGTTTTGTTTTCTCGGTTTGTATAGGTTTACTCGAGCATTTACGATCTAAAGAGTATCTACTTGGCTATTTTAGAAGAAATAGCAATTACTTCTGCAGAAAATTGCTGGAAGCGAAACCACTTACAGGGTCCATAAATAAATGCTTCCTTATGCTAATTATGTCCGGAATCTTGCACAGTTCTTCGACCTTGCATTATTTTCAAATTCTCCGGTAGCTATTTCTTGAGAATGATGACTGAATACTGAGAGACATACCACCCTATTTAGAGGCTTTTGCTTTTGTTCGAGAATCCGAATAAGTCTGACGTTATGTAGTTATATTGTAGCAGATGAACTCCCATGAATCTCGACATCTCCTCTCATACCGCATGTCTGCTCAAACCTGCACATCTAACAAAACTCCTTCTTCAAATGTTCTATGGTACAACCACAGCGAAACATTACCTTTAGTGCACTACCCACTAGATCACATCGATAACTATTCTCTGACTACTTCACAGGGTCGGAGAAATCGCTATAAGAAGAGCACACTCTGTATAATGGCTACTTTTAATAAGGTTTAAAGTTGATTGGAGAATAGTAGATCGGTAGCCACTGATCTGAGCCTAATTATATACAAGAATTTAAGAACACATGGTTTTATTGTTCTTTCTATTAAACGAGCATTCCGATTCAATAACAATAACAATAGCACAAACCGCTGAACCACGCTATTTGAAGAAAATATTGAGGATTGGTTAAACAACATTAAAACGCAAAACCGACTCGTCATACTTGCAAGATTCACGGTCATCGAGGTTTGGCTATGATCAATCATTATATACAAGTATTACTTGCGAAAAGTCTAGCCGAACTTCATTTTGTGTCTGCATATTAATACCGTCTGACATATAAACATATAGGACCGTCGAGGGAAAACCGGATCCCGGAATTGATTGTAGTTAATTCTTGGGAAAAAGTCTGCCCCCGCAAGTAGTAAAAGTATTATATTCGATAACTTTAGATTTCATCTCGGTCAGAAAAAGAAATCCATGTCCCAAATGTTGTTATGTATTCGCCAACGCAGTAGTAATCTGAAAAAAAAACTCATTGATTCCATTATCCGGCTTTCTACTGGAGGTCAATCGTTTTCTATGGCATTTTATCGTATTTTCCGACGCGTAAATTGGGAAGCTGCGTAAATTAAAAGTAGTCTCTATATAGAAGCCGCTAATCTGAGATCTTTTCAGTTTTGTACCCGAATCCGCATTAAATATTAAAATTAGAATAAACTTTTTTCGAAGTGGATCGATCAATCTTAATTAAACTGGATCCAACTGTGTGGTAGATTAAGTTAAATGTCGCAAATTAAAAGTTGTATATATTCATATATATAAACCGCTAAACTGGGATCTTTTCAAATTCCAGCCGGTATTAAAAATTAATATTATGATGAACTTTTTTCAAATTGCATCGGTCAATATTATGAAACCTTGATCCAACGGTGTGGTAGGTTAGGTTAAATTAAGTTCCGTGAAGAGATCTTGAGGATCACACTTGCACTTGTTAGTCCAAATACTCGTATTGTATCGACAAAGCACTTAGAGCTTAACTTTGATTTCAGCCAATACGTTCGGTCGAGAAGAAGGCGTGAAGATTTATCTACCTCGCCTACTAACAGACAACGGTCTAGGGCATTTAATTACTATATACATCATGAAATCTTCTAGCGCTTTCTTTCGTTTCCTCTTCGCTTCTCATGGCAAAGATCTAAAGCACTTCTTTTGCTGAGCAGCAACTGTTCTATGTAAATTAAAGTAAATAGATAGCACCGTGACAAAATTTCTACTCGATTAAAAGCAACTTAAAAGCGATTTACTGAGCCCATACCTACAAAGAAACAGAAAATGATTTATGCGCTTTGTGCAAGGAGTGAAAGGAGCAAAAAGCAATTGCCGCTTTGACAATGATTTACATGCATAGTCTGGAATACATTGGGCTACTTTATTGTTATTTATATAAGATGTATGTAGTATGGTAACCCCTATAGCAAGGTATGAGCTTCTGTTGATGTGGTGTAGCCACTTATATTGGCCCTACTCACTAAATGAGACCTGTCTAAGCCACACAATTTGTCGATGAATCAGACGGCTGCTCGTTTGTAAATCAACGCTGGGTAGAGAGTGGCGTGGCATATACCTAGGCATCTAGAGGTAAGCGAATGTTACATTTTAGGGTTTTGCCTGTATATTTATATAATGTATTGTTGTTATTGTTATGCAGGTAACAACAAAAGCTTGCATGTTGCACAAATTGGTACATACAAACACTGAAATATCATAGTTTCAGTCCTTTGACAGGTTAGGCAACTTGGTCGCACAGTTCGCAGAATGAGATGATGTATTATGCGTTCAAAGACAAAGCTCATTAACAATGCAACAGTCAAGGGTCAAAACAGTAAACTGTGCTTTTTTCATTGGTAGGAGCAAAAGGACAACACCAAAAGGTATCAATAGACGATTACACTCCAAAATCGTATTCGGAAATGAGGAATGGAAGATACGGAATGAACGGAATTGATGGACTCAATCGATTGCTGTACCCAATGTCATTATCTTATTTTCCTACGTGTCCAATCGCTATCGGTAGTTTAATAGAGTTCTTAAATAAGAACCCCTTCTCTGTTAATTTTTACAAATTGCTGTGACGCCTGATTTCTACACGATCTTCTTATAGCATATTTTTGGGTTGTCGAAAAATTTAACAAATGCCTTTTTGGAGATCATTCTGTACAATTTTTGCAGTTCAAATTCATTACTTGGAGAATATTTCAACAATAGAACTCAGACGAATGGATTCAGACTTCAGAGAGACCTCCGCAGGCTTTAGAGTTTAATCCCGCAAAATTGTCGAATATTAAAGATTTCGGACGCTTGTAAAGAGTTCATCGGCTTATCGGTGAAATAAGTTTGTTACGTTGAACAATATCAAAGAGTTTCCAATGTCGAAACATCAGTTTTAATGCACAAGACACTGCTCGAAATAAAATAATAGGAGTTTATTACTTGTATGAGCGAAGTTAAGCCACTGTTTGTTTGCGAAAAAGTTCAATAAATGGCGAATTCAAAGATTATAGAAATCGCATAATTGTAGAGTATTGAAGTCCAACCGAAGAAACAATTAAGTTTGGAAAAAAAAGGGTTAGTTCTATACTTTTATTGACCTCTGAAACTTTACGTTTTATGGCACATATATAGTAGTATGAAGAAAAGGTAAGAAAAAGTAATGGGTCACAATTTCCTTCTATTGCTTGTACGAAGATGTATTAATCGTATGATACCCTTTTTTTCCGATCCTTCCAAGTATAACTCAATGTTCGGAAGGTTTAGGTGCCACGATGTTCCTCGCCATCGATTTCATGTTCCGTCCTTAGCGCATTCATTATATCGCTTCTCTATCATTGCTTGGTTATCTATAGTGGATGTTGCAGCAGTAGCGGAGGTATGTTCGAGCTTCTGAGGAGTAGGGAAGTGCATTTGAATAATTAAAGATCACTTTAGAAGCGCCTGAAAGTCTTATTTTATTAGTAAACCAAGCAGCTTTTAGTCTTTTGTAGAGAGCTTATGAGCAAACGATGCCATTTTCTGGTAGCTGAACCGACTGAAATATGAACACTAAATTCACCACTTTCGAATACAATCTAGCAAGCTCAGATATATTTTGATTCAAGTCCAAAGGGTTGATTGAGAATTAAATTCACACACAACTATTTTTATATGAAATGTAGGTAATGCTTAATCAAAAAATATGCTTCAAGTTCAATGCGCCTGAAAGCTAAAATAAAGCAAAAGCTCACAAAAAAAAGAACGAATATAATTTAACTGAGTAAGAAAATCAAAACAAGGAAGGACAACTTTTATATTTAACACAGTGTGACGTTTACGTGTCTCAGCGTTGCGCCAAACGCAAGTTCCAGCGCCAATTATTAAAACTGGCGCGACAACTTGGCGGCAGACACCCAGCCATCAACGGCCCGGCTGGGAGATTCTGCAGTCGACTGTTAAAACGGCTTGTCCCCGGGCTTTAAGTACATACATCAAGCACGATAAACGCCAATACTCGTACATGACGAGTTTGTGTATGTGTGCGAGGGCAATAAGGATATGTTGTCAATCGGGTGCAGACTGGCGCCGCCTCTCGCAGGAGCATCTGTCGCTTTAACGAGTATGCGACGCTTCTACATCGTGATGCGGCTAACAATTGCTCGGTTTGGCTCGCGGTTGAGGAGACGCGTTAGCCAACTCTTGGCCACTGTGCAGTTATTGTTGTTTTTAGCTGATAACTTATACTTAGTGGTGGAAACCGCCGTATGGCTACGTGTGGAACGTAGACGATGCAACAATTGGATATTAGAATAGACGATGACGACATCGTCAGCCTGGTAGTCACTATACATGGCAGCCACGATTTGACAGCAAACACATGAGGTCAAATTATGCGGCTGCTTTGTTTTCGCAGGACTTCGCCACGTTCATTGCACTTAACGGAATAAAGAATTGTCTGAACGTGTTGCACGAGATTGCAAAGATTAACTTTAGTTATTTCTAATTTAAAAGCGCCTTTCGGCTGCACTTAGTTGGGGGAATTATTTTGTGAATAGACAGAAAAACCTGGGTCATATTTTCTAGAGGTTTTGGTTTCATACCCGACAACCAGATTTTTAGGCGATGTTCTACGAACTACTCTAACGCTATGCACAAAGCTTCGAACTAAGTTTAAAGTAAAGAAAATTGCTATTTTTATTTAACAGGCTGACTGTCCAGTTCCGTGAGCAAGTGAGAAAAACGAGAACTTGTAAGTTTGAGATGCCTGAGACTGAATGAGAAAAGAAGATATTTGTTTGAGGAAGAATAAAACGTGCAGCTATAAACTCGATTTTCCCAAAAAACCACGGGTCTTTGGCTACTTCTAATGCTAGAAATTTGTGACATATTCGGTCAAAAGGTTTACGTGTCGAAAAAGGGGTTCAATATACAGAGGCGTTTCAAACTAGGAAAACCACAGCTCCAGAACTCAAGTGGGGACACTAACTGGGAATTCCCTGTTTAATGAAAGTGAAACGCTGTACTTCCACCCGTAGCCGTTCTAGGATAGGATGAGAAAAAAAGAACGAATGCAATATTGTTTTCGCACGTACTGATACAAGCTTCTAACGACTTGGGTCGGAGATGTTTGTAACCTTCTCACAAATATCTCTGACACAAATTTGAAGACTTGTAGTTAGAAAATTTTATTTAATTAATTTTTTTTTCTGTGAAAACACTCATATTTTACTTATTATATTGAAAAAAATATTTTTTTCTGGATAATTGCTTAATCCTCAGTTGCTGGTACATCAGTTGTTGGTACATCAGTTGTTGTTGCATCCGTTGTTGATTCACTAGTTGTTATTGGCTCAGGCGCTGCCTTTAACCTTTCAGTAATAAGATTTATAGCAGTTTTGCTGATGATGGATTCAAGAAAAGACTGATCACAATTGCCGTCATCTTTACACTTTTGAGGCAAAAGTTCAGTGGCCACTTGTGTTGCTATATTAGATACCATAGTTGAGGCTTTATCCTTTACAGTTTCATGAACTGAATCTATTATATTTTTTATTGAATCTGTTGCTGTGTCAATAATAAATTGAAATCTTTGTTGTAAAAAAGGTCTAGCGCTGACACTTTGTATACCGTTATTGATGAATAAGGCTGGAAAGAGAATGTGTGAAATGTTTAGTTGTAAAAGTTTATATAAAAAATTTCAAAAAAGGTCGCAAAGTGAAACGATTCCTTAGCACCTCTGTTTTACTGGAACTACGATATCACAAAACGTTTTTAAAAAAAATATAATCTTGAAAGAAAATTATTTTTCTGTACTCATGACAGTAGGACCAATCGCAAACTCCACTACAAACGCCTTTATTCCGGAAAGTTTAATAGCAGTTTTAGTCGGCTTGTTCGACGCAAACCAGCATAACAGCCAAGATAGGTACCGCCGTGCCTAAAAAACTGGAAGAAGGTATGATGTTTATCATGCCTTCGAAAAAACGGACCATTTACGCTCACTAGCAAAACATAAGATTTATGTGTTATTCTAAAGTATAGACCAGTATTTTCGCTAGATAACAGATAACCTCAATCAATATGACAATATGTCTGCACCAATTGAAGAAAAAGTTGTTTTCCTAGCTTGGATGTCTCCAAAGTTCTTCTTCCAGTAGCTACGATCTTCCAAAAGGAATTAAAATTAAATCTACGAACACAGCAGATCTTCTTCTTCTTAAGTTTGTTCCGTAGATACTCAATCGTGGAATATTTATTTTTAAATCACTTCGATCTGTACCAGCGTTCGTAACAAATAGTAATACCACAGAAAAACCTTTACAAATAGGCTTTATTTAAAAATTTTTCGATACTTGTATGCTAACGCCGTACTAACTCTAATGGGCACCAGCTCGACGAACTCTTATAAAAATCCCTTTAGATGTGCTCACAAAACCCAATACCTACCGCAGAGCAGCAAGGACGTGAAGGTGGTTTTCGATAACATTTTTCAGTAATGAACGCTTCCAAATACTAACAGATACTATTTAAAAAAGCTACCTCATTATCGGCTTTTATAACCTGAGCGGTTCAGTGACATTTCATAGGTTATTTTAGAGGTGAATTTTCGGAAAGGAAACTACTAAATACCTAATTTCTAAAAAGCTTTATTACAACCTGTACCTATATAATTCTAACAATAGCAAATCATAAGCGATCTGTGTCAATTGTTAACTCGTTAAACGTGTAGTCGCATAGTGTTTACCATAGTTTCAGACGGAACGTGTTGTCAGTAAAATTTTCAAACTGTTTAGTTGTTAAATAATTCAAAAGCAACCTGATCTAAATCGATCATAATCAGTATTGTAATTTTTATGTCCGCATATCCATTTGAGAGAGTAAAGATACCTCTTTGGTAATCAATAAGGAGAAGGCCCTTAGGGTACAGAGCGTTATCAAGCCAATTACTTGAAAGGTGGTTCCCGATTGGTTTGTAAGGTTCAGCTTGGGTGTCAGCGGTATCAACTCAGTAAACGTGCCGTTTCGACTGGGTCGGATCATAGAGAGAGCGGTGTTAGATGAGTGGGATTCATAAGACATTCAAACAGGTGGTAAGTGTGATGGTAGACGCATTTTACGCAGGACATATGACAGTCGGAGTCTTAATGCCATTCACTGTGCGCGGCCTGTTAAATTTTTCTTAACTAAGAATTTTGTCCTCGAATTAGTAGGGATGATTGACGATCGCTCAGATAGTTCATGGTCCACCTCTTCAGCCCTTCATGGAGTGTAGATTGTTCGAAGCTTTTGACAAGTCCAGCGCTAATAGGATCGTCCTCTCACAGGGTGGTTTTTCATTTAGGCCACGAACTATCGGGGCATTTATGACGCTAATTGGTTTGGTGGTGCTGTACACTTTCTGGAAGCCATGTTGATGGCCTATTGTTGTACATGTACGCTTCAGGTTCAGCCGTAAAACTTCTTTGAACATTTTTTTAGATTCATTCGCATTTAGGAGCATCACCAGAGTTTCAAGCTGTGCTGCTTTGTGTCAGCTATGATATATTATATGCCTTTATGGTTAACAGATACTTAATGTTTTATAAACATATATTCCACTTCCACATTTGTAGCTAAGGATGGAGGTTTGACAGCAGATCATGCAGGATGGCGCAGACATTAGCCTGACCTTTTGTGATATTTGGATTGAACTGGGCTGATATTAAGGCTTAAAATAAAGGCCATTAAATTATCGACAAATTTCAGAACCCCTAAAGTTTAACTGAATATCAAAAAAGAAGCAACAAGTTGATTACATACATATTTTTTTATTTATTTACGTTATTTACATATGTACATATGTATTAGGCTGACAATGTTTTGGATAACACATATAATTTGATGATTTTTAAATAAATTATGCTTTCTAGGTTTTCACAAAATTTCCGTTTTTAGACAAAGTGTTATGCCTGAGCTCTCGCAAATTCGTAATTCAGCGCCAATCTTCAAGCAAGAAAAAAGCTATACCAAGTGGATTCTTTCATACTCTTGCACATTGTATTTAACCTAACCAAAATCCCCAATAGTTATAGTCATTGTTATTATAACCAAGATAGTTCCAATAATTCTGAACACTTTTAGAACGACTAGATTGGGTAGATTTTGAAGAATCGCCATCTGTTTTCGAAGCAGACGTCTTCTCAGCAGATTTATTAGTTTGTTTGTTGATTTTAGAAATAAATTTCACCTTTTCTGCTTTTGAACTATCTTTGGACTCAGTTTCAGTGTCAGTTTCTGCTAGCGCAGAATCACCCTTTTTGCCAGACCTTCCATTCTCATTTCCAAGAGTTTTCTCATTTTCTACTTCAGAACAGTTGCTGTTTTCTCCAGACTCAACATTCACAACCTCAAAGCTTTCATGCTTATTCTCATTACTTTCCTTTTTATCTTTTTTCGACGAATTATTTATCACAATCTTACGCCCTTCATTCTCGTTTCCATCAGCAGACAGTTTACCAGCAAGTAAACTTGCGATTAATTCTTTTGCTAAAATCGATCCTACAATCACAGTTGTTTGTGGTTGATTTATTACTACTGAGATTGGATCCGACAGGTTGGTTTTTGATTGTGCAAGATGCTTTCCACTAATTCTTTGTATATTGTTAACAAGGAGTATAACTGGAATAAAATTTTGTTTAAAATTTATCAATTAGAATTCTTTCTTTATTTTTAATCAGCTCTGGTAAGTGAAATAGTACTATGTGAGCTCTGATGTCTTGCTGGGAGCTTAACAACGTTTTAAGGACCTCTAAACAGCCTTCTTCTCCTCCGATGAAAGTTTTTGTAAAACTTTTTAGCTGTATTAGACTAACCAGAACACAAATTAAGTGATATCCCTTTAAGCACTCATCTGTCCTATTAGTTACCTTTCTGGTAATACTTCAACAGTAAATAAATTTATTCACCGGCAATAGTCAAAGACAAACATGTTGGTCCCGATAACATCTTGTTTGCCATCTCGTTAGTATAAATGACGGATATCTAACTGTTAAAAGTTAATAGTCTCGCGATCTCAAGGGGACTGATTTGTAAAGAACAGTAGAAGCATATATCTTCAAAAGAAGTATTTCTCTACTATAAAGTTTGGTTTTAACAATACCAATTCATTAGTGATCGACGTCTATTGTTCTCAAGTAACGTGTAGTTGCATAGCGAATTTATTTCAACGAGAAAAGAAAATACAAAACGCATGTTTATAACCTATAAGATAATAAAATATCAAAACTGATTGTAATCTGTTAACGGTTTCGTCGCATAATGAATATTAAATTCTTAAAAAATATTAATTTTATTTTAATTAATAAAAATATAATTTATACTCTCGCAACATCTCGCTACAGAGTATTATAGTTTTGTTGACTTAACGGTTGTGTGTAACACTTTAAACTAATCGAGATACATATAGAACTATATATATATAATTTGGATGATGACACGCGTTGAATCACGGATAACTATCTGTCCGTCCGTCCGTCCGTGCAAGCGATAAATTGAACAGAGGGACGTTGGGATTGCAGATGTCTAATCAAAAACCATAACTAAGCTACACAATACGATACAATACTGTTATTTAGGAATGAATGAGGGGCATTTTTAGTTTGAAACACTTTGAAAAAGTGGGCGTGGCTTCGCGCTCTAGAAGATTCAGTGTACATATCTTCCGAACCACTACAGTGAAAGCTACCAAATTTTTTAGGACATATCTTTTTAGTATCTTAGTGACTATGTAAAAATTGCTGAAGTCGGACAATAACCCCGACCCCCATTTAACCGGTATGTTGAAAACTACTAGAAGTGCGATAACTAAATAAATAAATGAATGTGAGAGACACTAAATTTTACATGCGAGATGGCTCGGAAGGGCTTCACAGGAGCCAGAATGAAAATTGGACAATGGGTGTGGCACCGCCAACTTTAAGTGATATCTTATATCTATAGCTCAAACAAGTTCAACCGAATTTGGTGCGTAACATTATCCTGACACTCCAATATTACGATATGAAAATGGGCGAAATGAAATCACAACCACGTCTACTTCTCATATAACACAATTTTAAATTCCATATGATTATTTCACTTTACAGTTTACAAATCAAGCAGCAATGAATATATCGATGTTAAATTTAGCCAAAACTGCTTTTACTGTATGCCATCACATCCTAAAAATTGTGAAAACGTACCATAACGGTTCAAACCCGCAGATATTGAAGATGTGGATCCCAGCGCCTATGGGTGACTTTTTACAGTAAATATCGGTCTAGTTGTGAAATATATTATTTAAATGCTAGTAATAAATAATATGCATTTTATTTCTTATTAAAAAAAAAAACACCCATTTTATGTATATCTACTGTGGAAAATTTTTAAGGAAGAAACATTTAAACCAGAAAAATATGTATATTTATGGTAATTAAATTGACAAATTATCTTTTCTTAATCTTAACCAACATATTTCTCATTAACTTAAAGTGCAGGAGGTATATAATATACGAGCATTTTTACTATTTAGTTCAAGATTCTATTCGACTAGGGCGATTACCTTGTTCTTCCTTTATTTTTCATCTCTTCTTACTTTACTTACCAACTGAAGATAAAAATAAATAATTTACTTAGCTTTTTGCTAAATTTATTTATTTACAACAATCATAATAATTATAATAACTCGATTCCGCAGCATCACACCGACTATAATAACAAGGTTCTGTATAGTCACTATCGCTAAAATAACTCGATTCTGTTGAATCACACGGACTATAATAACACCGTTCTGCAGAATCACACCGACTATGACAACCCCGTTCTGCAGGATCACACTGCTTATGACAAGACTGTTTTGCTGAACCACACCGCTTATAATAACAAGGTTCTGTAGAATCACTATCGCTAAAATAACTAGATTCTGTTGTTTGCTTTCCAAGTGACTTTCCACTAACTGTTGACATATAACCGGCAAGAAATAGAGCTGAAACGAAGAAAGTATAAAAATTTATATGTTAGAAGTGTAGTAGTAATGAACAGCAACTGAGTTTTATCCTTGTTCTCTTATTTGTTTCTCGAGCACTCTTAAACCGTAAACAACACTGGTTTAAAACACCTGTAAAACAGATCAACAGCTTTTATACGGTACTTTAACTAAACACCCTACAAATAATCGACTTCAAATTACTACAAAAACCTCTCATCAATATCTGTGACTTTTGCTCACTCTGAGAATGCGTGCTCTGAAAATCTAATGTTGGTTCGACAACCTTATGAAACTCATTTACTGAGAACCAACCAGCAGACATTTTAAGTAATATTTATCGACATGTCGCGGTTCTTCTTCCGGTTATGGTATCAATACTTGTACTCACCGCTAATCCTCAAACACAAACATGTATGCCTCGGTAACATCATAATTTTCTAAATTTAGTAGTAAATGATTTCAGAATAGCACGCAGTTAGGCCAGCAGCTGAGAACTGCTTTAAGTACTCTTATTGCGGGGATCTCAAGTTGACTGATTGGTAAAGGAAAGTAGAGGCACAAAGTTTCGAAATTTGTGTCGCTGAGTTCTTAAAGCTTTAAAATTAACAACACCAATTCATAACTGTTTTGCGCTTATTGCTAACTCAAGAAACGTGTAGTCGCATAGTGCTTGGTGTAAAATGAGACGTGATGTGAAATCTGATCTAAAAAGTGAACAATCGACTGACAACATAGTGTAATTTATAACCGCATATCTCTTTGAAAAAGTAGAGATACCTCCAAAAATATTCTGATTCTGAAAAATCTCATACAGGAAACCGTTGTAGCGAATACATCGAATCACCGATGGCATTGCTGTGAAAATTTCGGCTGCAAAATCAGCTGAAAAATTGGCGGCCTTAGGAGAATTTACCACAAGAACCTTAGGTCGTAGTGCGATAAACAGGGGACGGTGTATAAAATATCTGGGAGAGAAGGTTTCAAGACACCCTAAAAGAGGGTGTATGGCGCAGGGGCACGCGACCCATCAGCGGAATTTTCAACATCTACACGGACGGATCCAAAATGGCTGGGCTGGGATCTTATGCGATGCTAGATCTCTGGCGACCCTTCAAGCTGCCGGAATACTTCAGTGTCTTACAGGCAGATAACTTTGTGGTCAGAAAATCTGCTGTGATTGCTAATAACTCAAGAAATGACAAAAAGAACATCAATATATACGAGTACGTCGATAGTCAAGCGGCAATTAAAGCAATAATCTCACAGGATCACCAAGATCTGGGGAAAGAGAACAGAAGGAAAACACGCTTGCTTGTTACTCAAATAGTCTCGAAAACGGTAGGGTGCAGAACGGTTGTTGACCTCGTCACAGATCACAACTTGCTAGCTTCACATGCGAGCCGTATGGACATTATTAACGATGACGCATGTAGGCATGAGAAAGACGCTGGAACACATCTTCTGCTTCCGTCTGGCTTTATCTAGAATTCGGCTTAGGTATCTAGGAGCTTCGCGGTTCAAGGGACTTAATGAACTATGAGAATAAGATATCAAGTCTCTATCAAACTATGCAAACAGCGTTGACGTCCTGCACGACGTAAACTTCTGATCGTATTAAACTGAAACTCCAGCTGGCATTACAAAGTACCTGTAGATCTGTACATGGTGTGACAACGAGCCTGTTTAAGCCTAAGTTATCAATAGGAGCAGGAAATACCTTGAAGTTTTTAGACTGAAAGCAGGGTGGCGCTTTTTAAGGCACCTCAGGTACATAATGTTGTCGAGTCGGTTACTTGTAAGTGGTACAGTGATCTATAGGAACGCTTTAGGTACAGTCGTTGAACTTCTTTGAATAATTTTGGAATACCCAGTACTTTCTGAAGCTTTATCAGTCGACGGAGTTTCAAGCTGTACTATTTTCGGTTGGCTATGATGGATTAAGTGTCATGTATGGTTAACCTCAGGTACTTAATTTTTTTTTCTGACGGCAATGTCTTATTATTTAAGCTATAAGAAGTGCAGAGTTGTCTTCGTATTTATATATACCATATATTACACTTTTGTAGCCAGTAATGGAGATTTAACAGCAGCACATGCAGAATAGGGTAAACATTAACTTGGCTTCTTGCAGTGTTCTGAAACTAAATATGGTAATCGGGAGCTACACATATATACCTACATACCTATAATACAAAAATATTGATCTATGACAGTATTGTGGTGGATCATAACAATAAAATTATGGATGACCGTAAGAAAGGCAAGCGGCCGTCTAGGTATAAGTTTCGTAGTTATTGCTACGGTGTCGTAGCGAGTACTAAATCAGGCTGAGTTTTCTCCTTCATGGATCCAGAATTTCAATTTGACTTAGCTGTGATATCCAGGACTTATGAGGTTTAGATTTAAAAAAAAAAATCGCATAAAGTGACTGTAGTACCTTGTGGTATTTAGATTGGATTTGTATGATATCAATTCTTAAATTGAAGGCCTTTAAATGATTGACCAACAGGCTTCGGCACCCAGAAATTGAAAAACTTCAGAAATAGTGACAGTTACAAATGGCATGACTCGCAATGCTGCAAGTCAAATATGGTATATATAAAAGCAAGTCGAACTGACAAGCAACGCGAAGCGCAAAAAGAAGTAGAACGGAATCGATGGAATCGATATCAGCAAGATAGAAAATTACGTTTAACCCCTAACGAGCGGCATTCAATTATAACAAGGAGTTGATTACAGTTCCCAACAAAGCAAAGCAATTAAGTTTAAAATTGAAGCTCCTGGAATGTGTTGCCGAGGGGTCAAGTCAAATTGACGCTATTGGTACCACCATCACGGCTTCGTCATTTGAATAACAGGTTCCTTATTGACTAAAAACCCCTTTAGGACCACTGTCTAATAACTACAAAATTGTCATCAAAACTGATAGGATGCGCGCAGGACAACACGCGAGACGTTAACAAAGCTGCTGTTCTCTCTTCGATTCGCCATTTCTCTGCTCTTTATCTTTACGCGCTGCTCAACAAAAGTTACAAAGTTATCGAGTTCAATTATAATAGTTTATAGAAAAAATAACTAAGTTGCAGAAAAAACAATGCTACCTTATTCTAACAAAATTAATTGTTTCGGATGAATGTCCTTCTTAATGTATGTGCGTCATTGTTGCAACCAAAGGTCGTTCACATCAACATCTTCCAATTTAGACACAATAAAATCATTAATCATGGCTCTACATTGTTCCCCACTGTCTGTAAAATTATGACCGGCTTAATTTGTGAAGAAATAAGGCCATAGATCATACCAAAGAGTAACTTTTTGAGGAAGTAACAATGTCTCTACAATTTATTATGACTTATCATCACTCCAAATTCGACTATTTTGTTTATTAAAGTAGCAGTTCAACCAAAAGTTAGTTTCATCGCTGAACACAATTTTTTTGTGAAAATCGGGATCGGTTGCCATGTCATTTTGGGCCCATACACCGAACGTGCGACGATTTTTGTACAATTTGATTTTGTAAGCCCGCAAACTATGGTAAATTATTAGGATCACGAGACGAGTTAAATTTCGAATGATTGCCGGCTTGTCTGTCTGTCCGTCCGTGCAAGCGATAAATTGAGTAAAAATTGAGATACCGCCCACAGAATGGCACTAATCTAAAACGTATAAAGTGCTATAACTAAGCTCCACAATAGGATACAAAGCTGTTATATATTACACAGCAAATATTAAGGAGGAACAGTTTTGGTTAGAAACCCCTAATAGATTCAGTGTACATATCTTCCGAACCACTACAGTCAAAGCTACTAAAATTATTTAGGACACATCTTTTTGACATCGCCGTGACTGTGTAAAAATTGGTGAAATCGGATAATAACAACGGCCCCCATAAAACCGTTATGTGGAAACTACTAGAAGTGCGATAACTTAATAAATAAATGTGTGAGGGACGGAAAATATTACATCATTATGAAAATGGGCGAAATAAAATCACAACCGCACCCACTTACCTCATGATCAAATTTTAAAATCCATACGATTCTCTCACTTTCCCCTCGAATGGAGAATCACACTAAGACTGTTAAGTGTAGTCCTTTGTGAAGTCATACGAAATAACTCCTATAGCTATAGCAGCTATTGGCATAAATGCTCTGAACCTATCACAAATCTGCTACAATGTTTTAATAATATATTCTATTTCACCTGGATGTACAAAAATATGAGATCCAAAGTGTTTTTGTTTTGTTCCGGGACATTCGAGGAGGAAGTGTTGTGATTATTCTATCTCATATTCTTTCGAAGCTAAAGCAGCTGGCATCCGGTGAGATGTTCAATCTTACTACAACGGAGCTCCTACTCGTTCGCATTTTGCAGTTATTAAGACTGAGGCGCAAGCTCATTAGCCTTACAGTTTCCTGTAATTCCGCACCTAAACTAGTCTAATCGTTAAATAACTCGATGCTGAAGACAAGCAGTCTAGCCATCGTTTCACTAGTCTTGAGCGCACAGTCACCGAACTCAAGACTAATATCGCTGCCCTACTATCGGAGTGGATCGTCTTCACTCTAAAGGAGGCATCGCTCTGTTGCAGTATATTTACTGCAGTGGTCGGCATGAGAGAAACTACGAGAACGAAATTAAAGACACCCAGTCTCTTACCTTAAAGTTGATAAATCTTATTCATTCTTTTTTTAAAACAGTACTTTTCTGCTTCATGATATATTTTATACATTAACCGATTAAAATTAAAATATGAGACCCTAAAAGCTTTTATTTTATTGTCTCTAAGTAACGTAAACCACAAAATGTAATTCATAACAGCATAAAGCATTTATAATAACAAAAAATTTCGTGCAGGGCACATTTCCTTTAAAGGGTGAGGTTGATGTTTCGTCGCTTTATCGACAACGACTGAACGTACAATACCCTAGCTCTTTCCTCGATGTTGGGTTTCCACGAGAGTTTCCTATCCTATTTACTAGTGAATAAAGCCAGCTGTCTTGCTAGGATTTATGGTGTTGCTGACCAGTTGCTTTGGGTGCTAAGGTACACCTGAGTTACCTCATACACGGTATACAGAATTTGAACATAAGATGCTTATGTTTCGATTCAACCCTAATCCTACTTAAAGCTCTAATAACTGTTTCCGGCAAGACGTTGTTGAATGCCTCCTCGATATCGATGAGAGTCTCCACTTGATCCTTATGGTCCTCTCCAGCAAGGAGAATGTGCAAGACTGTGTCCACTGGCCTTTGCAATAAGCATGCTGTGCAAATCAATAATTCTCTCAAAGGTTTTCAATAAGAAAGGGGAGAGACTGATGTGTCCTAACCTGCCTCCAAGCCCCAAGAATATATCCCAATATCATACAGTTCGCATAAGTGGATACAAACTAACTACACGAAAGCGTGGCTGCTCGATGCCATTGCGCTGGTATAATGCCATCCAGATCAGGGGCTTGAAAAGTTTACATGAGTTTATCGCCAATATCAATTCTCACCCTTTAAACACCCCCAGCCTTGCTGAGCTCTCTAGAGAAGCTTTATAAGCCATAGTGAAGATATCGACGCACTTATCCACCGCGTCAAAGTCGGATCTTCGATAAAAAATAAAAAAATTTATATTTGGAAACTTACTGGCTTTATTTTTAAGAATTTTGACTAAGCGTCCTTTCTTCTTCTATGTGTATTTTTATACTTACTGTGGAAAACTTTTAGGCAAAAACATTTAGATTAAAAAAATCTATAGATTTATATATTCTTCTTCTTAACAATCAGTGCCATGTTCATCGTAAACTTCAAGCGCAGAAGGTATACAATATACATTTTATTAGCTTCTTCAAGATTATATGCGGCTTGGAAAATTACCTTGTCCATCTCTTTATATTACCATGTATTTCTCCTCTTATTTACCGTCCATCTTTATACTCTGAACAGGGTATATTAATATTGCAACGATGTTTGTAACACCCAGAAGCAAACGTGGAAAACCCTATAATATATATATAAGTATATATAAATGATCAGCATGACAAGCTGAGCCGATTTAGGCATGTCCGTCTAACTGTATATACGCGAGCTGTTCTCTCCAAGATGCGGCTCATTTGTCTGAAACGCCGATATAGGAACATTATAGCATATAGCTGCCATACAACCTGAACGATCGGAAACAAGTGCTTATAGGATAAACTTTTTCATTTAAGGAGATATCTTAACAAAATTCGGCATAAGCTATTGCTTAAGGCACAGATATAATCTCCAAGGAAATTGTTCAGATCGGACTACTATAGCATATAGCTGTCATACAAACTGGCCGATCTAACTCAAGATTTTTAAGCCCTTTTATGCTACAAGAAATGCACTTGGGAAGCGCATTATAGCTTCGGTGCTCTCGAAATTAATGTATTTTCTTTTTTTTAGTAAATTGCATGAAAAGAAAGCTTTTTTGTTTCTGCTAAATTTATTTATTTACAACAGTTGTTTGGACGCGGTATCGTCTCGCAGCTCTCGCGAACTATGTTTGTTAGTATATTTCTTTGCAATTTCTCAGTAACTTGAAGAAGAATCTGAAGAATCACTAACGCTAGAATAACTCAATTCTGAAGAATCACTAACGCTAGAATAGCTCGTTTCTGAAGAATCACCATTACTGGCGTAATTAGCTGCTGTGAAAGTGGGAGTTGGTTTCGTGTCAGTTGGCATCGTGTCTACATTAGCCGCATTTATGACAGTTAAATCATCCGTCCCATTTATCACAACTCTAGTATTGGAAATAATATTAGCAGAAATCTTTCCATCTTTTGACTTAAGAAGTATTTCATTTTGTGCTACAGCGGTATGTGATTGATTTATCTCATCGTTCAACGTATTCGGCGGTTGTGTTGTTAGATCTTCAAGTGAGTTTCCACTAACTGTTGACATATAACCGGCAAGAAGTAGAGCTGAAAGAAGAAAATATAAAAATGTATATATTAGAAGTGTAGTAGTAATGAGCAGCTACCGGGTTTTATCCTTATTCTCTTACTTATTTCTCGAGCACTTTTAAAATATAAGCAGCACTAGTTCAGAATACCTTTAAACCAGAACAACAGTTTTTGTACGGTTCCTCAACTAAACACCCGACAAATAATCGACTTCAAATCACTACAAAAACCTCTCATCAATACCTGTGAGCTTTTGGTCACTCTGGGAATGCGTGCTCTGAAAATCTGATGCTGGTTCGACATTCTTATGAAACTCATTTGTTGAGAACCAAACAGCAGACATTTTAAGTAATATTTATCGGCATGTCGCGATTCTTCTTCAGGTTATGGCATCAATAATACAAGTACTCACCGCTAATCGTCAAACATAAACATGTAGGCCTCGGTAACATCATATTTTCTAAATTTAGTAGGACCCTCTGCAAATGATTTCACAATAGCACACAGTTAGGCAAGCAGCTGAGAACTGCTTTAAGTACGCTTATTGCGGGGATCTCAAGTTGACTGATTGGTAAAGGAAAGTAAAGGCACAAAGTTTCGAAATTTGTCTCGCTGAGTTCTTAAAGCTTTTAAATTAACAATACCAATTCATAACTGTTTTGCGTTCATTGCTAACTCAAGAAACGTGTAGTCGCATAGTGTTTGGTTTAAAATAGGACGTGATGTCAATAAGATTTTCCAACTGTTGAGTTGTTAAATGATACAAAAGAATAAAAATAAATAGATCATAATCGATCCGACAATACAGAATATTTTTATGATCGCATATCCATTTAAAAGAGCAAATATATTTGTACCTGTAAAGTTTTTCTGCTTTTATAATTATTAAGGAACTTTTTACCAATATTGGCAGAAAAGACCTTGAAATTTTTGGATATACTAAAAGCAAGTGGGTGGCGCCTTTTAAAGCACCAAGGTTTTGTCACCGGTTATTTGAAAGTACCGCTAGACCGTATATGTGTTTCCTTCCTGTTTAAACGTTGAACTTCTTCGAAAACTTTTGGGATACGCAGAACTTCATCAATCCACGGAGTTTCCAGCTGCGCAGCTTTCTGTTGGCTATGATGAGAAGTGCCATGTATACTTAATCTCAGATACGTAATGTTTTTTCTCTGGTGCAATGTCTTATTATTTAATTAAAGAGTTGTTTGCCTATTTATATATATATGCCTTTTGAATGCTAAGAATGAAGATTTGACAGCAGATCTTGCAGAATGGCGCATAACTGACTTCTTGCTCTTGCCAAAAATGCAGTGTCATCTGCGTAGGTGACAGCAAGCGGGCAGAGGCGAGCCTATAACCGGAAGGGCTGCTGCGTAGAAAATATGTAAGGGTTACCCCAATAAAATTCCTTGTCAGATGCAACAATTTCCATTCCACAATGATCGATTATTTCTGTTCTCCTTGGAGTACAAAATGTGTATTTTTTTTTGTAAAACTATGAAGTGTCTTCTGAAACTGCGTTTAGTGATTGAGAACTATATTTACGTTTTTACGCTGTGTTAATAATCTGTGCAAAAATTGTTTTCTTTGACTGTATTGAGAGCGCACATGCATCAGCAAGTACTAAAATCTGGGCATGAACTTTGGCTCCATTTCTGGATTTCAATTTAACTTAACATTAACTTTTCGGGCTTCGGAAGTTTAGGTTCGATAGTTAAAAACCGAGAAGCTTCAGAAATAACGACAACTTTCACGGAATATATATATGTCGTATATATAAAGGGTGATCCAAGTAGAAGTTTTTTTCAATAGCCATTTATGACAAATCACGCGAGAATCGTGTTAAGCTGTCATATTATTTTTGTTCAGTATTGTTTGGCATTTTATCATGGAAAGACTTACGCCTGAGCAACGTTTATAAATTGTTCAACTTTATCACGAAAATTCACGTTCTGTACTATTCGCAACGCCATCATATTGGATAATATTCGACCAAATAGACTACTTTTAGCACGCAGTAAAGAAAATATAGCGGACGTAACTGAGAGTGTACATGAAGATCGTGGAGAGTCGATTTGGTGCTGTTCGCTGCAATTTGGACTAACGTACGGAACGACTTGGCGCATTTTAGGTCGAGATCTGAAATTGAAAGCGTACAAAATACAGCTTGTGCTAGAACTGAAGCCGCTCAACCTTCCCAAGCGACATCGCTATGGTCTATGGGCTCTTAAAAAGTTCCAAGGAGATCTGACGTTTTCGAGCCAAATTTTGTTCAACGATGAGGCTCATTTTTGGTTCAATCGGTATGTAAATCAGCAAAATAGCCACATTTGTGTCGAACAGCAACCTGAAGAGATTCAAGACCTGTCATTTCATCCAAAAAAAGTAACGCTTTGGTGTGTATTTTCTGAGGAGTATGTAAAGTGTAAAGTCGGGATGTAGAGCAGGTTCGCCTCCGCGTGGTGCATCCTGGGTAACGCCAAATGACCTGCGGCCTTTACGGCCTTCAAACTCCTGATCTGACCTTTGGTCGACCTGGACATAGCTTTGACAATTAGATGGATTCGGTTGAACCCTGGGCTGGTGGTCTTGGTATTCTGTCACCTGAGTATGCAGGGGTGATACCCTGCAGAAATGGCTGATGGGCTAATGCCAAGGTCGCCTCCGTCCCGTTAAAACCATGGCAGGAGTACGTTCCCCTCCCGTCATCATTAAGTTGGTGTGGTAGGTGTATGTTGAGATGACTCCTTCTTTGCGCTGGTCGGCTCTGAACGCATTGCCCCATAAGGGCGTGCGTCAATCCTCGCCTTGGCCTCGTAACTGAGACAACCTTGGGACCACAAAAGGCGACTACCTTTCCGGGAGACGGATAGCGGCTCTGAGTGGGGACCCAACAAAACAAAATGCAGACAAACACAAACATAAACACTAAGGACGAGGGAGAAAGCGGGTCGAAACCGACCTCTGCTGTAGTGGACGGTTCCCTGGGGGGGACACTTTCACCGAAGGGGACGAAATCGTCCCCGGTTAAAGGTGAGAAAGGTAATCCAGGGAGTGCCTGGCTTACCGTCACGGGGGCGGTAAGGTAGGGGGAGTCGGCAGGAGTCTGCCGACGGCAACCCGGGGTAGGGCGGAAGTGCGAGGCGGAACCGCCAGCACTAGCAGAGGCACCTCTGCTAAGTTCATGGGGGTCACGGGGTCCTCGGCGAGCGCTAAGGGCCCGGTGGAGAAGCGAGTGACTGCAGCTAAAAAGCTGACGTCTGATCGTCGAAAAGGTGCTGAGCGACGTGGGCGACGGTAAAGTGGGGCCGAGCGGACCCCAAACCTCAATAAAGCGGCAAAGATCGCAGGAGGGGGAAACCTCCCTCGGCAAAAAGCCTCGGGTCGGACCCGCACCTATGTTTAGCGAAATCGCTAAACTCGCAAGCTCAGTGGAGCTTGGGGTGTACGACCGAAGCAGAGGAGATGGAGCCATCTCCCACGACGAGTGGAAGCGGGTAGCGGCTGCTATCTCCGCTGTTTTCATGAAGGTGGTGAGGGGAAGCCTTGGACCACCCCGAAAGCGTGAAAGCGCTGGGTGGAACCTCGGCATTCACAAACTCATTAGGTGTGCCGACGAGCGGTCGTAAGGACAAATAGCACAGGTAGAACCAGAGCCTGCCTGTTGGTCAGAAATGAACTTAATGTTTTTCTTTTACCTAATTTCAGCAACGAGGACGTCGTCACCGCTAGGCTGGAGGACAGTGCTAGGGAAATCTGGCTTGTCTCAGCCTACATGCCGCACGATGGCTGGATGATGGATGGATGATGGCTCTGGCAGAGGCCAGACGCAAAGGAGCCGCGGTTATTATAGGCTCGGATGCCAACTCAAGGCACACCGTCTGGGGGAACTCGGACACAAACGCAAGAGGTGAGTCACTTTTCGATTTTATTTGTGATGTAGACCTTTTTATCTGCAATAGGGGAAACTGCCCTACCTTTGTGACAGCTAGCAGGACGGAAGTCCTTGATGTCACGCTAGCCTCTAGGGAAATTGCTCCCTTGATCTCGAAATGGAGAGTTCTAGACGACCACTCCTTTTCTGATCATAAATATATTGGGTTCAGCTTGGACGCCTCGCGCCCGAAGCATAGAACCTACAGAAACTTCAGGAATACCAATTGGGTCCTGTATTGCAGGAAGCTTCGATCAGCTCTCCCAACCACGCCTGACAGGGATTCGATCCTATCTGTGGACGCGATTGAGGAGCTCGTCGAGGTTTTCAGCTCTGTCAGCAGATCTGCTCTTGAAAGCTCCTGTCCTCTGAAAACTCAGAAAAGTAGAGGGAAACCCCCTTGGTGAACTTCGGAGCTAACGGATATCAGATCTTCGAGTAGACGACTCTTCAATAAAGCCCGTAAAAGTGGCTCTAGCGACGACTGGGCGTTGTACAAGGCCGGAATGGCCATTTACAAGTCCGACTTGAAGAAAGCCAAGAGGGCTTCGTGGAAAGCCTTCTGCGACAGTGTGGAGGGTTGTCACGAGTCCTCAAGGCTTAGACGCATTCTTGCGAAAAATCCTACTCCGGTGGGGTATCTAAGAAATGCAGATAGCGGGTGGACTACGAGTAGCGTGGAGTCGCTGAGGTTACTCCTAGATACTCATTTTCCACGAAATCGCTTTGCTGAAGAAGTGCCACTGGGGGAGCTTCAGGAAGGCTGTACAGCCTTCTTGGACCTTCTGGATGAGCGTCATCTTACCTGGGCGCTGAAATCGTTTAAGCCCTTCAAGTCCGCGGGTCCTGATGGCATCATACCGGCGCAACTACAGCGAACGGTTAAGGTGTCATGTAGCTGGCTGGCCCCTATCTACGCGAACTGTGTTAGATTGGGCCATGTCCCGAAGGCCTGGAGACAGGTTAAGGTTGCGTTCATTCCGAAGGCCGGTAAAAGCTCTCATGTGTTTGCAAAAGATTTCAGACCCATCAGCCTATCCTCGTTTTTGTTGAAAACGCTGGAGAGACTTATGGATCTGTACATCAGGTGCAGAATACCGAGGGGTAAACTGTTACGAGCAGCATGCCTATATCAAGGGCAGGTCGGTTGACACTGTTTTGCATGATGTAGTGTCATGGCTGGAGACAGCGCTATTGCAAAAGAAATTTGCAGTGCGCACCTTTCTCGACATCGAGGGGGCCTTCAATAACGTTCGGCCAGAGGCAGTGGTTAAAGCCCTCGAAAAGTTTGAAGTGGAATCGAACCTCAAACACCTCATTTTCAGTCTTCTCTGCGACAGAACTGTCGTAGCGGAGTGGGGTAGTGCTAAGTCAACCAGAAAGCTAAATAGGGGAACTCCGCAAGGAGGAGTACTCTCCCCTCTGCTCTGGATCTTGGTGGTAAACGACCTACTTATAGAACTCGAGGAGCAAGGCTGTCGAGTGATAGCCTATGCTGATGATGTGGTTCTTATGGTTAAAGGTAAATTCCTGAATACCGTCTATGAGCTCACCGAAGGGTATCTAAATGTGGTATCCAACTGGGCAAACAGAAGCGGCCTAGCCGTCAACCCAAGTAAAACCGAAATGGTTTTATTCACTAAGAGGTATAAGATCCCAAATGTGCCTCTCCCCTCCTTCGGGGGTTCACGTCTTCAACCTGTTGATAAGGTGAAATACCTAGGGCTCATCCTGGATAGAAAGCTTTCTTGGAGGCCGAACATCGAGGAGAGAGTCAAGAAGGCATCGGTCGCCTTATACTGCTGCAGGGGAGCTATAGGAAAAAGGTGGGGACTCTCACCAAAGGTGGTGTTCTGGCTCTACGAAACCGTAGTCAAACCAATACTGTTCTATGGTGTGTTCGTCTGGTGGAAGGCGCTCAAAAAGACTACCCTGGCTAAAAAGCTTGAGCGAGTCCAAAGAGCGGCGCTCATCGGAATCTTTCCGTTCACTGCAAACCACACCAACGATAGCTCTCAACGCTATATTAAATATAGCACCCGTGGACATTGCCGGTAGGTGCATTGCTGCGAGGTGTGCTATCAGGCTCAGAGAAGCTGGGTTTGTGAAGAGGTCCGAACAAGGACACGCCGCAATTCTCTCCTCCTTCACCTGCATTCGTGAAAATTTGGATCACTGCGTCACAGCGAGGCGGCTTTTTCTCTGCTCATATCCCGACGAGGGAGATGTGAAGGGGAAGAAGCCGCTGGAGAAGAGGCGCGGTGAGTTTTTTCACGGATGGGTCGAAGCTAGGAGGGAAAGTTGGAGGGGGGGTTTTCTGTAAAGAGCTCTCCGTCAATCTTTGCTTCAGGCTACCGGACCACTGTAGCGTTTTTCAGGCGGAAGTGGCCGCGATCAAGGTGGCGGTAGAAGTACTGTTACATAGTGTAGCTTCGTTTAGAGAGGTGAGCATTCACTCCGACAGCAGAGCGGCAATACAAGCCTGAGTGCGCGAACCGTGCATTCAAAGCTAGTCAAGGAGTGTCTGTCCTCGCTAGAATTAGCATCAGGCTACTTCAATGTCAGGCTCGTTTGGGTGCCTGGTCACAGCGGAATCGCTGGGAATTGCAAGGTCGATGAGCTGGCCAGGGGGGGTACCCTTGCCCCGCTCACATCGGAATGGGATCGAGTTGGTTCTCTGGACCAATGGACCTCGCAGGAGCTCAGCAGACGCTGGTCGGCGGCCTTGAACAAAGTTCACCTCGCCGCCATGGTAGGAGTTCTCACTGGGCACTGTCCAATG
This sequence comes from Bactrocera oleae, assembly GCF_042242935.1. Classification (NCBI taxonomy): domain Eukaryota; kingdom Metazoa; phylum Arthropoda; class Insecta; order Diptera; family Tephritidae; genus Bactrocera; species Bactrocera oleae. The sequence goes on along the minus strand of NC_091539.1, from coordinate 12,231,945 downwards.
GGAACTCATGCGGTGCGGCTTAGAATACTACCCGATGGCAGTTGTCAAAGCTGTATGGAGGAGGGTGAAGTGGAAACATCCCGGCACTTTCTCCTCCATTGTCCGGCTTTTACTAGGTTGAGATTGAAACATCTCGGCAATCATACTTTTGGCGGTCCAGAAGATCTGGCCGAAACAGATATTGGCCATGTCAACAAGTTTGTCATAGGCACAAAGCGCTTTGTCGACATGTAAGGGTCTATTGATCCGGCTCATAGGAGTTTTGGGTACCACAACGGACCGGCGTTTAAGCTGTCCAAATGTGATCCTTCTTAGGATCGACCCGCCAACCTAACCTAACCTAAGTGTAAAGTCTATGCGGACAATACCGTTTCGATTCAAGTCTTGAAGCAAAACAGCACGCGTGTCCTTCCCCAGTTAAAAGGCTCGAACGAGTCATCGAAAATTAGACTCTACAGATGGACCATCTGAAACTCAGCTGCGGCCAACATTTGAAAAAGATAAGTTTGTAAAAATAAATGCCAAAGTATAATCTTTCAAATAATAATAAACATTCCCCATTAAATTTGAATTTTTTAATTTTTTTTAAAGTAGGGAACACCCAAATTGATCACCTAAAATAGTACATTGGCAATGTCATTGAACACAAATCGTGGTTTCAATGAAGTACAGATATTCGCTGGAGTTTATCGGAATTGGAAAAATAAACAGGTTGTTTCTGAAATTTTTTTATTAATCATTCTAATTCTAAATCAATATTTATAGAATGTACTCGTATTAGGGTAATCATTTTTTAGGGTACACATAAAAGTTGGTGCTTTTTAATATATATTTATATTGTGCTTAGTAGATTTTTACAAAAATCCGTTTTTGGTCAAATTGTTTTCGCTGAGCTCTCGCAAATGTTTATGCATCTTTTTCTTCTGATTCTGAATTATCAGCTGTTTCAGCAGCGCCACTCTCTGTTAATGATGAATCGCTATTTTCTGAAGACGAATCTGTTTCGTTTACATTATCTGCTTGAGAACAGTCGCCTGTGTCTCCACAGTCTCTTATCACCTTTACAACGGTTCCATCCTTATTTTGAAATTCCTTATCTGCTTCTTCTATCGAAGAGTCGTCAAGAGGCGTTCCACTATTTCTTGGCATTATGCAGGCAAGGAGAAGAACTGGAATCAAAGAATTTAGAGAATGTATCTATTAAAAGTTTGGTGGTAATGTGTTATATCCTTTGTGATTTCTGGTGCGCCCTTGAAAGAGAAATAGTACTATGTATATGAGCACTAATGACTGACTGAGAGCTTAACTTCGTTTTAGGGAGCTCTAACACCCGTTGAAAGTTATTGTAATATTAGTTTTTCTCTATTTTACTTCAAACTAACCAGAAAACAAATTAAGTGATATCTCTTTAGGCATTCATTCGACCTATTAGTTGCTTTTCTGGAAAAAATTCATAACAGAAAATAATTCTACTCACCGGCAAGCGTCAAAGGCAAAAATTTCGATCCTGGTAGCATCTTGTTTCGCAGAAGTAGTTGAATAGTAGGATGTCTAGCTTACACAAGTTGACAGTCGCACGATATCAAGGGTACTGATTTGTGAAGGAGAGTAGAAGCATACATATGTATGTCTTACAAGTATATATTTATTTCAGACGTTTCTAAAGCTTTGTGTTTCTGAACAATTTTAACAATACCAATTCATAAACGATCTGCGCCTATTGTTAACAAGAAACGTGTAGTCGCATTGCGAACACGTAATTGTATTCCGTACAATTAACATTTCCTTAATACCTGAGAGCTGACGTGCTTAAAATCAAATGCGGAGAAGCACTTGATCCAGTGTAGCGCTCGTTTGACCCTAGCACTAAAAACATTGTAGAATAATTGCTATTCGCAGAATCTTATTATTGATTCGTGAAGCACCCACTGTCAGTGACTGAGTCTGCAACACCAACCGCTCTTAAAACTTATTTGAAGACCTTGGTAGGACCAGTTCTGTCAATTCTTGAAATTACAAATGCAAAAGAGACAGAAATGGCAAAAAAAAAAAGGTGGACTAGTGCGCTTTAAGTGACTAAAATAGTTAAAGAGTATTTTAATTGGGCTCATGCCCTTTTACGCAATGGCATGGACCATGTAACATTTTTATACGCAAAGCTATTTTTAATCTTTTGCCCTAGTTACCATTCGGATTACACCCGATAACACTAAAATCTTTTTTTTTTTTAGCTGTAATGTAAGACTCCCATCTAAGCCAGTTACAGTTTTAGATTCAATGAAGTTGAAATATTTATTCAGTGCTAACATTGCCATAATATACTTAATTCTACTAAAAATGTACTGATTGTGTATAGCAAAACCATATTTTTGGAAAAAATAGTAAATAAAGAGGTTAGTTCAGCGGTGGAAGCAGAAAAAAATTTCAGGGGGTGGGGTTTTCTGCTCAAATTTGTCATCATGTTAAAAAGGCATGAGAAAGATAAAATAAGTAACTGCTGTCCAACGTGTATTTTTTTATTCAATAATATATTGCACTACGTCAAAATATATTTTCGTTTAAACTGAACTAAATTAATGCAAAAAGTGCCGATAAAACGACATCCAGTCTTCTGGCCTTTGAAGTCATAATGTTTAAACTTTCTTCGCTCGAAATATCAATATCTTGATGGATACTGAGAAGAGAGAGACCATTCAATCTGCCTTTGCTGGTCGCATTCCACAAATAAGTTTTCAGAGTGCGAAGAGTCGAAAACGAGCTTTTACTGGGAGCAGCTGATACTGGTAGAGTTGCTGCGATCTGTAGATATCGAAGGACAATTGGGTAAAACCTTTTGTCACAAATATTTAGAGTTTCAATAAATGAGTTTGGCACTTTCTCATCTAGTATCCTTAAGAAAGCTTATACTCTCGCAAAGTTTTGAGCCGAGAGAATAACTTTAACCCCTTTGAGAGCCAAGGTACACGTGTACTAAGTTTTATCAAGATATCTCAATTTTTACTCAAGTTATCGTTTTGATGCACGGAAAGCCGGATGGACGGACTGACAAACGGACAGACAGAAGGTCACACATATTTTAACTCGTCTTGCCATCCTGATCTTTTATATATGTATATGTATATATAACTCCATATATATCTTGATTTGAGCTGAACTCCATATCACCGTTAGGTGAACAAAACTATAATACTTTATAGCAAAATATCTCGAGAGTATACAAATAAGTCGAAAAGAAGTAATCTCGCAAGTATTTTTGCTGGTTACTTAACCGAAGGGGGAGGGCGTGCATGCTTTAACTAACAGCTTTAACCATGCGAAAACATAGTTCATCTCTACCAAATGTCAACTTCACATCACGCGGTACCCTCTGTTCCTTACGAACGAGTCTCCGACGACCGAGAAATGGCGGTAGAACTCTATTTACAGCAAGGAAGAAATGCCTATGCCCTTGCCAGTCTCGAGGCGACACTAGCAGCCCTGGATCTAGTCTCGGATGCAGAACGCTAATCTCATACTCATCTTAAACCTCTTGATTAGCGAAATCTATGGAACATATATAGAGTTGAGCGAACTTCCCATTTATTGATGAGTAGAAAGAGCTACAAGTTCTAGGTAGCATACGACTCTCTGATCGATATCTTAGAATTGGTAGAAATATTATTATAAATAAAAATGTCGGTGGTTATTTTCGTCTGTATATAAGCGAACTTGTGTCTCAGTTGTTTAGATATCGATCTGAAATTTTATTTTCTAACCAAGAAGCTGCTAGTTTGTCATAACCGCCGTTATCGAACAAGTGTAGTATATAGCTATTACACAAATTGTCCCATAAAATTCAAGACCTTATATGCAAAACTTTTTTATTTGACAAGATATCTTAACAAAATTTGGCCTGATTAGTCAAACCATTGCTACAATCTCCATAGAAATTATTCGAATCAAACCGATATATTATATAGCTGCCATACAAACTAATCGATTAAAATCAAGATGTATTTCATTTAAAACGCTTCAATGCTATAAAAAATGGGAAGGGTATAATAGCTTCGGTGCAGCTGAACTCAGTGTTTATTCTTGTTCCTTTTTTCAAGTTTTGGTTTAACCGATTGTGGAAGCTGCAGTTAAGTTTAATTATCAAACAAAGCAGTCAAAGCTAATTAAAGATATTTTATTTACATACATACAAGCGTCTAGCTTGAATCAAAGATATAATACATCAGAGTGCTCATAATGATTTCCTATCCGATATAACTGTATAAAATTCATCTCCTAGAGATAATCTGTATTAATCTCGTCGCTTTCTTCCATTATTACCTCTTTCGTATAATATTCTGAATCGCTTTTACTATCACTACAACTAGAGGAGGAACTATAAGCACTCGAACTACTTGAAGAATTACCGGGAGTCCTAGTTGTTTCACTATAATGACCTTCACCAGAAGATACTGGAAAGCTCTCATATGTTATTGAATGAGATGTCTCCTCAGAAATATGTCTTGCCATAATTTCAATATCATCTGTCGCCTTCTTCACTTGCAAACTATTATTTGTGACAGTTTTAGTGTCACTTGTCTCCTCCTCCGCTTGCGTAGAATCTCCATTTACTCTAAAGTTATTTATCACAAATTTAATGTTCTCCTCATTATTTCTCTCTGCAGACGTCTTTCTATAATTTGACTTTGACATCAGTTGTTTTGCAAACTCATCCCCTATTATCACTGTTGTTTCTGGTTTATTTATTACTACTTTCATTGCTGGTTGTGCAAAAGGCTTTCCATTTATTTTTAGCATATTGCCGGCAAGGAGTAAAACTATAAAGAAAAGAATACAAAATTGTATATATTATAAGCATAGTAATAAACATGAGTAGTTAGGTATTATGCTTAAATTCTTTTTGGTTTCTGGAGCACGCTTAGGAGTGGTGCAGTACTACGTTTAACATTTGTAAACCCGATCAACTAGCAATCCGACAATGCTTGATGCATGCATGAAATGAAACCTCTCAATATGAGCTGATTTCTTGTGGACTGAACTGCGGTCACGTGTAATCTGAATATTCGATTACAATTCCGTTTTCATATCGAAGTCATCGCACCAAAGACTAACCAAGTGGCATTAGAAATGTTTCTCTAAACGCTCATCTAACCTATAAAAAGTTGTACATACTTACCAACAGTCGTCAAATACAAATATGTAGCTACCGGCGACATCTTGTTTGCTAAATTTTTAGTTTTAGTAGTTTATGCAAATTATTTAGCAAAAACACTCAGTTAGATAAGTAGCTGAGAACTATATTAGGTTACGATTTGTAGCGAACTTATATGGAGAATTTACTACCGTTTATTAAGCAGTGAGTTAAACTAGTCTACAGAATTTAGTATTGTGGTGGAACTGAGTTCTGAAAGAAAAGTCATTGAAAAGAGTCGGCAGAGAGAGAGTTACGAAATATTTGTGGTTCCACTTGCATTATTACGTTTTACGTTATTACACACGATTAGGCGTCCCAGGATATAGTTATAAGTCTTATATTTCTTCAAGTAGACAACACACTTGTGCCATCCTCACCGCATGACCTTTGACCCATCTTAGCTGGATATTAAACCTGCTTTGAACCTATTAGTTAGACTCGCACTAAACTATTATTGGGAAACATGAAAAAATATTACCTTCGGCTCCACCGAAATTCTAATTAATCCTCTGTACATAATACTAAGACTCAAAATAAACTGTTCTTTGGCATCAGCGGACAAAGGATCCCTCCTCAAATACTTTCAACTAAGTACCTTTTGTGAAGCAGAATCAAAGTAAAAATTATTTATAAAACAAGAAAACCCGTTTACTTCGGCTGAACTGAAACTCTAATAGCCTTCACAAGCGTATTTCTTAGTAGCTCGAATCGGTGGGACAAATGAGCATCTAAGATAAAAAAGGACGTGTACAAAATTTCAGAACGATATATCAAAAACTAAGAGACTAGTTCATGTATACTCGTATACAGACAGACGGGGAAACGGACATCGCTACATCGACTCAGCTCGTCACGCTGAACATTAATATATATACTTGTTGACTTCTGGGTATTATAAACTTCCTCGGCAGCTCAATATTTCCTGTTTAGGGTATAATCATGCTTATTTGCAATACAAATTGAATTCTAAAGCTCTTCTATGCTTATTTCGGTGTTTCAGTGTAAAAGGAACAATAGGATCAACTATATGACTTGTCTTCTTTATTAAATGAGGACTGACATGTTGTTGCATATAGCTCAAATTTAAATGGGGACGTGACCAAACAATGAACCATGAAAATCTTATAAATACTAAACGCTTTCGAATTATAGCTCTTTACTAACCCGATTAAAGCTTTGCCTTTATAATTTAAGTAACAAAAAGCCAAACACAAAGACTTCTTTTATATGCAAAGCAAGCATTCTGTCGAGACGAGAATAGGAATAATGTAATTTTGACGAGCGAGTTCTTGGTTTCAATAAGTGTCTAGAATAATTTCTGACTGACAAAAAATAAACTCCGCGCGGTCTGTTATGAGATCTGTAAGTGAGCAACATAGTTCGGGTTCGACAATTCTGTTGTCTTTAAGCTGTATGATAGGTCACAAAAATGGATTTTGTCCTTGAAACCTGAAAACACTTAGTTCTCAGTACACGAACTTCTTGCAACGTTCAGACTGATTGCTAGTAGTGTCCTAACTATTAAATATCTGCAATAAATACCAGACACATTCCGTTAAAAATGGTTCGGCCGGTCCCCGAAAGACGTATTAGCTTATAAATGCTCAAAACACAATTTTATGGGTTTATCGAAATCTACTACAGAACTAGATCTTCTTGATGAAAACAGCTAGATCCGTCTGTTGGTTATAGGAAAATGGGGTAAAAGTTTACGTAGGTATTGTGATGCTCGGCCCATCAGCAAGGCGTTCACCAGCTTCTTGCTATATTGAAACTATTTCGACAAGATTCTTCTGTATGGACGTCGGCCACTACAACAGCAAACAGCGTTCCTAATATGACATTGTTGTGAAAGGCCAATAACTCATTGTCCATTATTTATTTCTTAACTTTGCTGCAATTTTATTGTTAACTGTTACACAACTTTCTTAAAACACTTTCTTAAGTTATCCATTTCTTTGATTGCCTTCTGTATTATCTTCTGTCGCCATAAAGATTCGGTTTCCTCTATTTCCATTACGGCGTAACAAACCGTAAGTTAAATGTTTTTCCTTCCAAATTTAAAAAACGCGGTAGCCAAGAGTTGGTCGAACAAAGCTGTGAATGCTTCTAAAGTGAGAATAGTTAAGAAAATAAATTCTGACCACAAAAAGTTAGATAATTGATGTTCGCTTTCAACGTCATCTTTTATGAATAATTTCCAGACATAATTCTGGCAACGAATGCCCAATAAGCTTACTTGAATATGCTACGTATTAATTTTTATCAACAAAATAATTTACTGGCAATAAAAAAAGTAATTGTAATTTTCTTTGGTCTCTGACTACAATTACCTTTTTTCCGAATTCAGCGAATCCTATTGCTGTAAAGTACTAGAATTCTTAAAAATTTAGACTATAGTCTTGTAAAAAGCATGCACACAAATAACTGATCAAGTCTCGTTAAGATGTGATTAGAAATTTACTCGATTAATGAACCGGTATTATTAACCGAAAAATTTAGAACTCAACCTAACGGTTAAGCAGTAGAATAAACCCTTCGATGTTGAGGGATGGATTATCAGTAATGAGTTTTCTCTCCAATGCTTGAGGGATTTCGAAGATATTTACATACTATGTTCAAGGTGCATGACGGAATGGAGAAGTAAGCACAAGCACAGTTGGACTGTGTGACGCCTACTTCGGAGATAAGACACAGCACTATACATATGGCCTCTACGATCTACAGCCAGTTGTAGATATTCCACAAACTTTTAAAATTCCAACAGCTCCTCATTCTATATATATAAGTATAAACCACACTTCGACCGTAGTACATAATGTCAAAATGAATTAAAACTCAATAACTTTAGGTGTGTCAATTATTTTTATTTACTCTTCTCTTACATCTGCATTAGTCTTACAACACTTGTGTGAAGTAAAACAGTGTGATATTCGAAGAAATTTTTATATTACCAATGGCATTCTATATTTGTATTCGATTCGTGTTTGGTTTTTGAGTGTTTTACATTGCATCTCTTTAAGTTCTTTGTAACAGATTTTAAAAAATTCTCGAAATTTAATACTTTTTCCATTGATCCATGCTTTTCTGATAATTCTTCTGTTTTTTGCGAATTATCTGTCTCCTCAGAAACTTGGCTGTCTCCACTTTTGCTTCCATTCTTCTCTGTCGAGTTATCCGTGTCCTTATCTTCATCGGTAACATCTTTTTCCTGTGAATTATCTGTCTCCTTAGAAACTTCGCTGTTTCCACTTTCGCTACCATTCTTCTCTGTCGAGTTATCAGTGTCCTTATCTTCATCGGTAACATCTTTTTCCTGCGAATTATCTGTCTCCTCTGAAACTTTGCGGTCTCCACTTTCGCTTCCATTCTTCTCTGTCGAGTTATCCGTGTCCTTATCTTCATCGGTAACATCTTTTTCCTGTGAATTATCTGTCTCCTTAGAAACTTCGCTGTTTCCACTTTCGCTATCATTCTTCTCTGTCGAGTTATCAGTGTCCTTATCTTCATCGGTAACATCTTTTTCCTGCGAATTATCTGTCTCCTTAGAAACTTCGCTGTTTCCACTTTCGCTACCATTCTTCTCTGTCGAGTTATCAGTGTCCTTATCTTCATCGGTAACATCTTTTTCCTGCGAACTATCCGTCTTCTGCGAAATATCTGTCTCCTCAGAAACTTTGCTATTTCCACTTTCGCTATCATTCTTCTCTGTCGAGTTATCAGTGTCCTTATTTTCATCGGTAACATCTTTTTCCTGCGAATTATCTGTCTCCTCTGAAACTTTGCTGTCTGCACTTTCGCTTCCATCTTTCCCTACCAGTTCTGGATTGCTTAAAGCAGTATTCTTTGGAATCGGCTGCATTGTAGTGCGCTCCAACAGAATATTGTTAATGCTATTAGCTAGACCACTGATCAAATTCATCAGTTCTTTTTCTGCAAAACGTAACAAACCGTAAGTTAAATACATTCCATAGACGCTTGGCATTTCAGAGGCAAGAAGAAACGCTGCAAAGAAAAGTTTGAAACTTATTTCAATATAATTATTCCTTTACAAATTAGCCCATCGGTTAAGAAACAGTCTCTATCGAACTATGTAGTCGACTTCCAGCTTCCAATGCTCTTGAGGAGTCTTTAATACCTACCCACGATGAAGAAGGATAAACATAGTGTTTTCGGCTTCATATTGTGTTTAGTTCAACAGATGGAGATCAACTGTCAAACGTTAAGTATGTGTAGGGTCTTATCAGAAACCAGTATATCCAGTCTACACTGTGTAAATAGTTTTTTAATATGAGCTCATTTTTTTTTTTATATTTTACGTAACTTAATGAGCCTTGAAAAACTAGGGAAAATTCTCAATAATACCTTATCAGTTTGTAAGGGAATAGTATCGAAAATTCGGGTTAAGTTTGCTATTTTTGTAAAAATATCGTCATTCCATGTAGTGAGTTTAAATATTGACACGTTTTTCAGTGCACGGCTTGAGCTTTACCTGTTACATAGATGTTAAAAATTAGTCTGAGCTTTACGCGAACTTCAAAATTGTTGCCACATGGTAAAGGGATAAGCCTAATTTTCAATCTGCACAACATCTTTGTGTTCGGCGCTGTGAATAATATGCCTAGGCTCGCTACCGAATACTTTTAGATATCCTTGTTCAGTCTCTTTATTTTGTTTTCCAATATAGACCTCTCATTTTATCAATACAAATATTGAGCTTAACCCTTTTTACCTATCCCTTATGTTATTGAATGTATCTGGAACATAATCCTCAGCCCCACTATAACTTGATCGGAGATTTCACTTTGTCAATGCAAATGAACGCAAATACGCAAACTTAAAGTTTTTGAAAGCAAACCACAAAGAAAGTCCAAAATACATACCTCTTTATACTCAATATCTTGATAAAGTGTTACTGAAAGAATTTTGGTATTTCTCCTTAGCCTATTCTGGCTTGCTTTTCATTGCGATTTCCTCAGTTTGTAAATTTTGTGAACTAGTGTCATTTATACAATAGGTTCCAATACAATTACCTAGCTTATTTATTAATCACCACTAAACGTAAGTAAACAATGAGACGAAGTTGAACCTTATAAACAGAATAGGTTTATTGAAATTTCTTTGTTTTCAAGAGAGGAAAGAGTGCAGCAGCGGAAGAAAAGAAAATATACTACTTACTGTAGTCAAAAAGTAAGGTGAATTTATCTATCAAATGTAAATTCTTTATTTGTACCTCCAAATCAAATTCATTCTCTTCAAGATAATCTTCGTCCAATAAAACGCAATTCTGCCAACGGTTTTTGCAATCCTCGAAACAGTCGGAATATTATTTTTCCAGTATAGCCTTCAAGACCTTCCTTTGTTCGGTGTTTATGGTATCTAGCATAGCCAGAAGTCGCACAGAGCCTAATTTGGCGAATACCACCGTATTCTTTGAGGAAAATATTAGTTCAGTTTTTGGCAAAATCGTCGCAATGCAGTATGACATTTTGCATTATCGTGATGAAGGAACCAAGAGTCGTTCGCCCATAATTCGGAAAAAATTCATTGACCACAGCATATAGTTATTGCGCTTAAAAAAATTTCGAATGACGTCTGGAATTTGTTGTAACCCTGTCCCAAAGCCCGCTATTATAAAGCATCATCTCAATTATTCCGAATATTTTTCCGCAGCGTTGATGACCGTGTAATAAATTACTTGTTCCCCTCTTGTTAAAAACACTACGAAGATATGGCGTAACTTCGATTTGTTGGACTGTAGAACAGTAGTACATCCTTATTTCCTTAACATGTGTGCTATATGGAACCCACCAGGAACCACCTGGTTTATGACGGCAAAAGAATGTATCTTTCGAGCCACATTGTTTGATCTAAACAACCTTCAGGTCGAATTGAAGTTATTTAATAAAGAAAAAAATAATTATGAAGATCTTTATCTTGAGTTTTATCGGTCAGTGTGTATATGCTATATAGGTATAGCGTTCCGATCTGAATAATATTATCGCTAGTTGTAGGACTGTCTTGGACAATAATCAATGCTAAATCTCGTGGAGATATATTGTAAAATAAAGCTTTTCATACCAGAACTTCATTTTCATCGGTCAGTTTGTATGGCAGCTGTATGCTATAATAGTCCGATATCGGCGGTTCCGCTAAATTTTTTGTAGAGAAAATTATGTCTGCAAAGTGTCAGAACGATATCTCAAAAAATGGAGCCTAGTTCGCATATATACAGACGGACATGGTTTAATCGAATCAGCTCGACATGCTCACCATTCACATGTGTCTTTTGTAGGGTTTCCGCTGTTTTCTTTTGGATGTTACAAATATCTTGGCAAAGTATATCTACATATACTTTAGACTTTATGCATAATATGTCGGTCAATGTGTGAGTTATCTATACTAAATTGCCTGAAAACTTCCTTACTTTTTTGATAATTGCCTTATATAAATAAGTAATTCGGCATATAAAGAATATTTTATTGGGGTCTAAAAAAATCCAAAAATACCAAATACCTGACTGTTGTAGAGAAAGCACATACATTTATAATGTACTGCCGCTACTTGCTACAAAAAACACAGAGTTCAAATTTAGTCAGTCAAAAGTAGTGGCTCCAGCCGAATCCTTTAAAATGTTACTTGGTGCGAAAAGGCATTGTAGATTATGAAAGGGAGTGGCACCAATGGCTAAATGCTTTTATTTCACAGTTCATCAGATTGCTACAATAACAACAAAAACTTTTTCCATTCTTAAGAAACCTCTTTTCAAAATAAATAAAAACAATTTGAACTTTTCTTTAAAGAAAGATTTATATTTTTAAATAACCCTATAGTCCAAAGTTGTTCACTTCCTTTCTTAGAGTAGAAGGGTTTTCATGACAGAATGTGGTGGGTAAATTGATACTTTTCTTCAATCCCACCTTTACCCTTTTCCTTATTATTTTAGAGAACGGAGTAAGCACAAGTTATTACAGAGATGGAAGAAAAATAACAAGGAAAATGAAAAACAACAATTATAGTAGACTTAAAGTCATTCATTGGCGAAAAGTCTTACAAATTGTGCTAAAGAAGTTTACCGGAAATATTAACAATAACAATTATTACTTCAGTAAATGAATTTTTTAGAGCAATGTTTTTGAGATCTATGTATGTTCTCAAATACGTCTAAATATTTCGCTGTTTTAATATCTCTATATTTATAAATGACTTGTAGTTTTTGATAAGAGTTTTAGATATACACATATCCGTTTGCTTATTACAGATGTTTAGTTGTACTATTAAAGTTTTAATTAATAAATAATTTCTTGTTCGTTCCTCTGGTATATTTTAACATTATACTGGTAGTTCGGCAAAAAGACTGTCAATTACTTTTTTTAAATTATATTAATTCACCTGACAGTGAACTAAAATTGAGTCCGATATATTTGAAGAAGATTGCGCATCGATGTTTTCGGGTATCCCATCAATGTAACTTAACGATGTACTCCGGTGTCTTATCAATATTCACGAATACTCCGTCGATATTCTCGGATACCCCAACGATGTTCTCGTGTGTCTCATCGATGTCATCAATGCTCAGGCATACCACACCCATGTTTTCGGGCATCCTATCGATGTTCTAGGGTACCCCATTGTTGTTCTCATTTGCATGTTGTTGTTCTCATTTGCATGGCTCAATAGTGCATTGTCATAAACACTGTTGATTTGGCAAATAAAAATACTAATTTAACTTTTAAAAATTCCTTTTATTCTATATATTTAGCCACACTTCGACCGTAGTACATAATCTTCGCCGCTTATTTTTATTTACACTTCTCTAACATTTTCATTAAGCTTACAATACTTGTGTGAAGTAAAAAACTGTGATATTCGTAGAAATTTGTATATTGCCAATGACATATTGTACTATATTTTATACAATTTGTGTTTGCTTTTTGACTGCTTTCCCTTGGCTCCTCTAAATTTGTTTTTAAGAAAATTCAAAACCTTCTCCAAATTGAGTACCCTTTCCATTAATTCATGCTTTTCTGACGATTCTTCTGTTCCCTGTGAATTATCTGTCTCCCCAGAAATTTTGCTTTCTCCACTTTCGTTTCCATTCTTCTCTGCCGAGTAATTCATCTCATTATCTTCATTGGTAACTTCTGTTTCCTGCGAATAATCTGTATCCACATAGGTTTCACTTTCTCGACTTTCGCTTCCAATACCCTGAGTCGGGGGAATTGTGGAGGGTCCTAAGAAAATATTGCTAATGCCATTAGCTACAGCACTACTCAAATATATGAGTTCGTTTGCTGCAAGGCGTACCAACTCGTAAGTTGAATACATTCCATAGACGCTTGGCATTTCAGAGGCAAGAAGAATCCCTGCAAAGAAAAGTTTGTAACATATTTCAATATAATTATGCCTTTACAAATGGGTTAGGAAGCAGTTTCTATCGAGTATGTAGTCGACTTCCAGCTTCCAATGCTCTTGAGAATTCTTTAATACCTACCCACCATGAAGAAGGATAAACACAGTGTTTTCGGCTTCATATTGTGTTTAGTTCAACAGATGGAAATCAACTGTCAAACGTTAAGTATGTGTAGGGTCTTATCAGAAACCAGTATATCCAGTCTACACTGTGTAAATAGTTTTTTAATATGAGCTCTTTTTTTTTTATATTTTACGTAACTTAATGAGCCTTCAAAAACTAGGGAAAATTCTCAATAATACCTTATCAGTTTGTAAGGGAATAGTATCGAAAATTCGGGTTAAGTTTGCTATTTTTGTCAAATTATCGTCATTCCATGTAGTGAGTTTAAATATTGACACGTTTTTCAGTGCACCGCTTGAGCTTTACCTGTTGCATAGATGTTAAAAATTAGTCTGAGCTTTTCGCGAATTTCGAAATTGTTGCCACATGGTAAAGGGTTAAGCATAATTTTCAATATCCAAAACATCTTTGTGTTCGTCGATGTAAATAATATGCCTAGGCTCGTTTCCAAATTCTTTTGGAAATCCTTGTTAAGTCTCTTTATTTTGCTTTCCAATATAGACCTCTTATTTTATCAATACAAATACTGAGCCTGAGCTTTATATTGACAAAATGTTACCGAACGAGTTTTTGTATTTTTATACTCTCGCAACCTATTGCAACAGAGCATAATAGTTTTGTTCTCCTAAAGATTGTTTGTATCACTAAAACTGTCTGCCCGTCCGTCTGTGCAAGCTGTAACTTGAGTAAATTGAGATAACTTTATGAATTGGTACACATGTACCAATTTTTTTTGGCACCTTTATCGAAAATGTGAAATCGGGTTACAACCCCACCCACTCCCCATATAACGGTACTGTTAAAAACTACTGAAAGCGCGATAAGTCAAGCATTAAATACGCCCGAGACATTAAATTTTATCTCTGGGATGGTATGAGATGACTTTATAGGAACCGCATTCCAAATAAGACAGTGGGTGTAGCACCGCCCACTTTTAGGTGAAACCCCATATCTTGGGATCTGCCTAACCGATTTCAACCAAATCGGATATATAACATTCTTCTCATATTTCTATGTTATAGTGCGAAAATTGGCGAAATCGAATTGCAACCACGCCTATTTCCCATGTAACACCATTTTAAATTCCATCTGATGCCTTCACTTTCAACTATGCAAATCAAGCAACAATGATTGTATAGGTGTAACATTTTGCGCAAATAATGCGTTTGAAGTATGCCACCTTGTGACTAAAAATTGTCTAAAGCGAACAAAATTGTTCAAGCCCCTAGATACTGAATATGTGGACCCCCGTGCCTATAGTTGACCTTTTACCGAAAATATTGATCAATATGTGAGATATATAATTGAAATTCATATAATAAAATAAATAAATGAAACTCTCGATAACAGTATGTCCTTGTGTCAAAAATGGGTTGAATGGGATCAATACTTCTTTTAATACAAAATTTTGCCAACACCTGAAGTAATTTCCCCGGCTTTGATCTTTGCATGTTGCGAGAGTATAAAATGTTCGGTTACACCCGAACTTAGAACTTCCTTATTTGTTCTTTAGCCTTTTATGTTTTTGAGAACACACCAAAGAGAGAATCCAAAATTCATACCTCTTAATACCCCGTATCTTGATAAAATATTAGCGAACGAATTTTGGTATTTCTCTTTAGCCTACTCTGGATTGCTTTCCATTGCGATTTCCCTTAGTTTTTAAATTTTGTGAACTAGTGTCATTTATACAATAGGATCCAATACAATTACCTAGCTGAATTATTAATCACCACTAAACGTGTGAGGGCGTTCTGTAGACAATGAGACTAAGTTGAAGCTCATAAACAGAATTAGATTTTGAAAAACTTTAGATTTATCTGTGTTATTTTAATATACTGTTCTAGCAGTAGTCAGAGGCAAGAAAGCTAGTTTATTTATATTATTATTATTTATTCCTTTGTAATTCCGCTAGTATAAAGCGTCAACTCAAATAGTCACCAAATTATTCTGCTGACCGTATACGAGTAATGAGTTACTTGTTTTCCTCTTGTTAAAAATGTTTCTACTATTAGGCGCGACTTCAACTTGTTGGACGTTATAATCGTTATAAGTTCTACTTCCTTAACTTTCGACGCAGTAATCCACCCATATGACATCTGGAATATGACGGCAGCAAAGGAAGGTATTGACGATATTACATATATTCTATTTCATAGTATCTATAAATACATTTATTTTCAACTACTAGCCTCTCACTGACCACTGCTAAAACGCTTCGGTATATTTGCATAGGTATCCCACAAAGCACATTATCTTTAAAGGTGTCAGTAGACTTTATTTCCAATTAAAAAAGAAGATTTTCTGAAAGCTCTGAATTTTACCAATTATGTTGATCAATTTCACAACTCAAAAGGAAACATTTATTACTTGCTGGGAACTAGTCTCTGATTTCGCAAAGGCAACTGAGAGCCGTAAAGTATTGTTGAAATAAATCACATTTATCATGGAAACAAGTGAACACGTTAACTTCGATTGTATCAAATCTTTAATATCCTTTAAAAGTGCATTCCTACAAGAACTACTTAATCTGAAAACGTAATCCGCTAATAATTTGCAACCAACGAAAAACGACTGTCAATTATTTCTTCTAAATTATATTCATTCACCTGACAGTGAACTAAAATTGAGTCCGATATATTTGAAAAAGATTGCGCATCGATGTTCTCGGTTATCCGATTAATGTACACCATGCTGAGGCACAACCCACAGAAATTTTCGGATACCCCAACGGTGTTCTCGGGTATCTCATCGACGTCATCAATGTTCAGACATACCTCCCCCATGTTATCGGGCATCTCATCGATATTCTCTTGTGTCTCATCGATGTTCTTTGGTACCCAATCGATGTTCCCGATACCATTCGTGTTCTCATTTTCTGAATGATCATAGCTCAACAGTGTATTGCCATAAGCACTGTGGATTTGGCAAATAAAAATTATAATTTAATTATAAACTTTTAACAATTTCAACAGCTCCTTTTATTCTATATATTTAGCCACACTTCGAGCGTAGTACATAATCTTCGCTACAACGTCGAAATTAATTAAGACTCATTAGGCTAACAATACTTGTGTGAAGTAAAAAATTTTAATATTCTAAAAAATTGTTATACTTATTACCAATGGCATCTCTACCATCTTTGTATTCGATGTTTAATTATTTTACCTTGCGTCTCATTACGTTCTTTGCCAGAGATGTCAAGAGATTATCCAAACTTAGTACCTGGAGGTGGTCGCCAGCTAATACGAATATTACTCCATCAGTATGAACTTGCAAGGTCTTATTAGCTTCTAAATTTTGTTCATGATAATATTCTTCCTCATACTTTGTGTCTCCACCTAAAGTGTCTTGTAGTGTGTGTTCCAACTGATTTTCAAAATTCAAACATTTTCCACAGGCACTTGAGATGTGGCTTGTGATGAACAAAGCTGCAATAACATTATACAGAGAAGGGTTTTATAATACCACTAGTAAAAATGTAGTAATCGTTCAAATCATTCGCCTTCGCTCACCTATCCTTTCATCTGCGGTACAGTAGTATCCGTTCCATTGAGTTTACATTTCGCCTTGAATATATTTCGTAGACGAAATAGTTCCGAAGTTCAACCAAATATTTTCCAGAAGCAAAATACTCACCTCCAACGATAATACATATGATGTACATTTTGAAAAACATGTATGTATGATTTTAAACGGTTTCAGTTCTTACTTCCTTAAACTACTTTCCGGAACTTCCTCATACTTGCTTGATTTCGGCCTGATGAAACAAAATTTATGTACCATTTGTAGATCATGAAATTATCAGTTTGTTTGCTTGGTTCGAATTCAGTTTAGTACGGAATCAGACTGTTCCAGAAGACATTTGATAGTTGAGAAATAATCTATTAAATTTGATTCAGCACGGCCTACAGCTTGGCGAACTGTTGACGGCCAAAGTTCCTATGTTTGCTGTGAATACGCAATAAGCAGTCGCTGTACAAAAGGAAAAGAGAGGAAATTTCGACTTACAAGACCTAAAACACTCGTTAAATCTCTGTTACTACAAACGGAAGCTGTTTGACAAAAAATTCCCCTTTGCTAGGCTCAGCCTGGGTGAGACAAAATCGATATAAAACTGCTCAATGCATATTGCTTTATTTAATCATTTCATTTGTTTTCCACAATTTAGTCATAAAAACACTGCCTAAATTTATAAGTTTTATTTACAGTAAGCAGTTGCTTCCGTCAAATTATCTGAGCATTCAAGTTCGGCCTCCTCCTGTACACATATATTATATTATCCGAAGTTACATTTACTTCAATTTCTGTTCGTCCAAAAGATATTAAATTACTTAAGCTCTTTTTCTCTGCTTATTTAGCGCTGCCGCTCTCTTATTCCGATATGGTGATCCCGGACGATTATACTCCTTCCTGAATTCATATTCTAAGCCGCCCAAAAAGTCGTTTACTTGTTGCGGCATAGCTACGTTATCGGTCGGCGGATAGCGCCTCATATTCTGCTGCGCTGATCTTACCTTTCTTACAGAGGTTTGCGCTAGATTGTCATCAATTATCGATTTTCCAGAAGTATTAGAGACTAGGCTTAAAAGCAGACAAACTGCAATTAAAATTTAAGAATGAGAGTTTGCAATGAACCGGGGAAGGTAATTATATATAAGAAAATACTCAAATTAGGATTTTCTCTAGAGAATTAAGATTTTCTCTAGAGAATTATTTTCCAAACAATTTAAATATGGCTCTTTGAAAAGATGGCAGATCTTTTCATCATCATCATCTAAGTAGTATTTCTCCTATATGACCTTGGAAATATTTATAAAATATATATACTTGCCACCAACTATTACATGTATCCAGTTTAATACCGACGGCATCCTGTTTAAGTGATTTTGTAGAGTGTAAAACCTTTTGCTTTATATTGAATTCTTGTGGAAGAACGTTTTCCCACTGCCTGTGAAGACCTGTTATTTCAGTTGCTTAAATAGTAATATCGGCGACCAAAAACGTGTAATTGCATGCCAATAAGGCAGCGAAGTGTTCTTTGAGATGTGATTTGGAATTAATGCGTGTCATTGTTTGTCTATTGCGAAGCTGATAAAATTGTCGATAATAACATCAATACTATATACTTATACATAGTCTTCATAGGCGGAGGTTGCCGTATATTCATGAAGCCGAAGCTGCTGGCTTAAATAGATATTTTTATGTGAATATAATTCAAGTTGGGAACTGAGCTTGAAATCCAAATAAAAAAAATACATATCATAGTATATTAATCAAGACTCTAGGGGGTTTTAGCGCGCTACTTGCCTCGAATTAGGGTTGAAGAAGAGAAATTGAGTGTGTATCATTTGTAGATCAATAAATCCACAGCTTGTTTAGTAGATTTTAAGCAAATTTATTGCGAAATCAGACCATTCAAGGAGGAATTTGAGATATTCGAAATAATATTTTTTATTTGTTTTCACAGTACTTCTTTATATTCACCTCGTATTATAAGACAATGTAAAATCAATACAAAAGTTTGGTTATTTTTAGAGCTTGAATGGAAGAGTTGTGATCGAATAATATTTTTTGTAACATTTTTAACTACTTATCTGCATATGGCTTCATTTATGATTTTTATTTGGTCTTCAAAATATATTTAACTTCCTTTGTTTTCTTCTTTTAGGTACAAATTTACTTCGGTATGTGTACATCTAAGACATCAGTTGCCTCTCTCCGTGCAGTAGATATAAAGATTTTTAAACTTTGGGTTGACTGTTGTTGTTGTTTTTCTAATAATAGTGTATCTTTATGCCTAAAATGGATGATTTTCCTAACTACCCTATATAACTAATATCAGGATTTTAAATCAGGTCAACTTTACCTCTTACATGCTAAAAATAGATGAAACTGGGTCAATATTACATCTAGCTCCCATAAACCTATTATAAGAATTTTAAACTTCGGTTGCCTTTGTAGCATATGTATCGGTCAGTCGGTTACAGTTTAATGCAAAAAAATATATATATAAGGATTCTATAATTTTTTATTTTAACAAACCTCATATCGAATAGGTCGGTCAGTGTGTGAGTTATTTATTCATGAAAAATGCTTGAAAATATGCGCTCGAGTATACCTGCGCAATGTCAAAAAATAATGCAATCAGCACAGACCTTTTTCTGCCCTCAATATACAAGTACCCTATACAGTGATACAGTTTAGGTTGGAAAAAAAGTGTTATAATTTAATGAAATTAAGTGGACCCGCTTTCTAACAAATTATGTAGTTCATCCTACGTAACCGGAACGGACCCGGATTTTATCCGGCCAAGGACAACCTATAATATAATTGGTTCAACCCCAAACATGATTGCAATTCTTTAATACTTTCGTCGAATAATAAATGTTGAATTTTTCGCAACATTTCTTAATAATATAAGATTTTGCCTATACCTGAAGGTATTTCCCCGACCTTGATCCCTCTGAAAGTATAAAATGTTTGGTTACACCCAAACTTTGCCCTTGCTTAATTGTTTACATATACGCTCTTTTTGTGGACTTTCGGTCATAAAAGAGTACAATTAGTTTCTTCCGGAGACATGCTCAACCCAAAGTGATCAAAAATGTATATGAAAAGCTGAAATTTAAAGTTTTCCAAGAGTTATTATGGGCAGCATAGGACTATGAGTGTACATCAAGGCCGTTGTGTTGAGTTCAAAATCAACTAAATATACTTACAAATCTGTATGAAATGGAAATGTAGAAAGCGCAATAAATATTGCTTTATTTAATCATTTATTAATTTTTTTTTTATATTTTAGTAACTGTCCAAACTTTCCAACTCTCGAAATATATTTACAAGTTAAATTACATATATGTACACATACAGTTAAGCTAATGAGCTTTAACAAAATTCTGTTGATTTAGCGAAGTTTTCATTGTCGGATATTTACCTTGTTGCTCTTTCAAAGTTAAGTTGGTGAAAACACTGTCCAAAAACTGTTTATTTATAGTAAGCAGGGGCTACGGGCGAAATATCTGGACATGTATGTCCGACTTTGTCAGATTGTTGGGGCTCAACTTCGTCCTCCTCCGGCTTTGGATATTTCGGCAGATGATTCGGCGGAATTTGCTTCGGATACTGCGGCAAGGCCGATCTTACCTTTCTCACAGAGGTTTGCGCTAGGTTATCATTAGTCACCGATTTTCCGGAAGTATTAGAGACTAGGCTTAAAAGGAGACAAGCTGCAATTAAAATTTAAGAATGAGCGTTTGCAATGAACCGGGAAAGGTAACCATGTATAAGAAAATACTCAAATTAAGATATTCTCTAGCGAATTCAGATTTTTTCCAGAGAAATTATTTTTGAAACAATTTAAATATGGCCGTGAGCTCTTTGAGAAGATAGAAGATCTTCGCATCATCATCTTAGTAATATTTCTCCTATATGTCCTTGGAAATATTTATAAAAAATATATACTTGCCACCAACTATTACATGTATCCAGTTTAGTACCGACGGCATCCTGTTTAAGTGATTTTGTAGAGTGTAAAACCTTTTGCTTTATATTGAATTCTTGTGGAAGAACGCTTTCCCACTGCTTGTGAAGACCTGTGGTTTTAGTTGCTTATATAGTCATATCGACGACCAAAAACGTGTAATTGCATGTCAATAAAGCATCGAAGTGTTGGTTGAGATGTGATTGGGAATTAATACTTATAATTTATTTTGTTTTCTAACTGTGTTGCGTTTATTGCGCAACCAGAAAAATTTTCGATTATACGACCAATAATATCAAAAGCTATAAATAAAACAATCTTTACTAATGTACTAGTAACCGAACATGTTGGCAGAATTTTATATTGAAGGAAGTATTGATCGGAATAAACCAATTTTTGGCACAAAGACATACTGTTATCGAGAGTTTCAATTATTTATTTTATTATATGAATTTCAATTATATATCTCACACATTGACCAATATTTTCGGTAAAAAGTCAACTATAGGCACGGGGGTCCACATATTCAGTACCTAGGGGCTTGAACAGTTTTGTTCGCTTTAGACAATTTTTAGTCACATTATTCACGCAAAGTCTTACCCCGATATAATCATTGTTGCTTGATTTGCATTTGTGTTATATTATGTACCGAATTTGGTTGAACTCGGTTAAGCAGATCCCAAGAAATGGGTTTTCACCTAAAAACGGGCGGTGCCACGCCCACTGTTCAATTTTGAACATGGTTCCCATAAAGTCATCTCATACCATCCCAGAGATAAAATTTAATGTCTCTGGCGTGTTTAGTGCTTGATTTATCGCGCTTTTAGTAGCTTTTAACAGTACCGTTATATGAGGAGGCGGGGTTGTCAACGGATTTCACCTATCACACTTTCGATAGAGGTGTTAAAAACATTTGTTCTCAGCGAATTTCGTTATTATAGCTTTAGCGCTTTAGGAGATTTAACAATAAATCTATTAGGGGCGGGAACACGTCCACTTTTTGAAAAAATTTTAAACTGCAGATGACCCATCTGCAATGCCAACCGTCTCACGATGCCAAGAAACATGTTTTGTAAAGATATCTCAATTTTACTCAAGTTACAGCTTCAACAGTTTTTCGGACGGACAGACAGTCACCCGGATTTGAGCTCGTCTTGTCACCCTAATCCTATATCTATATCGATTGGTTTTCTACTATATACTACTTAATGAAACGGTGTGAAAAACTTAGTGTGTGTGTAAACTGAATGTCTGATCATATTTCATAAAAAATTGAATACTTAAATATACTTGTATTCAATGCAAGTACATGTTTTTAGACACAACAATGAGCCCCACTAAAATATTCGGATTTTGTGTAACTCAGATCTATTGATAAAAGTTCTACGGAATTTGTAATAAACCGACTTAAGCTTATTTCACTATATAAACAACTTCCAGTGATTTCTCCACTAACAGTGTAAAACTGTAACCGTATAAAATCATACATTCAAGATTGTTTTCAAAATGTACTTCATATATGCGGTCGTTGGAGGTGAGTACTTTGCTTCTGGAAAATATTTGGCAGAGCTTCGGAATTATTTCGTCTACGAAATGTATTGAGAAGGCAAAATTTAAACACAGTGGAATGTACTACATTCAAAACCTTCAGGACTGGAGTCTTGGGTACTACTGTAACGCAGATGAATGGATAGATTATCAAAGGCGAGCAGAATTGGTGATACTGGCGTTCTACCAGATTTATCCATTACTACATATTTACTAGTGGAATTATACCATTCTTCTCTTTATAATGTTGTTGCAGCTTTGTTTATCACAAGCCACATCTCAGGAGCCTGTGGAAAATGCCCGACTTTTGAAAGTCAGTTGGAAAACACACTACAAGACATTTCACAGGGTGGTACAAAGTATGAGGAAGACATTTATCATGACCAATGTTTTGATGAAATAGGAGGATTTGCTAACGAACACCTCCAGTAATCAGACAAATCATCAGATATTGAGGAGTACCTCACTGGATAATCTCTTGACATCTATTACAAAGAACTTAAAGAGATGCAATGTAAAACACTCAAAAATTTAAAACAAATCGAATATAGTATGCCATTTGTAATATTATATATATAAAAAATGCTTTGAATATTACAATTTTTTACTTCTCACTAGTGTTGTAAGCTTAATGTAAATGTGAGAGAAGAGTAAATTAAAACAAGTAAGGAAGGGCTAAGTTCGGATGTAACCGAACATTTTATACTCTCGCAAAGTCAAATGGTATACTTGTTTGAGATTTCTTTGTGGATTGACTAATATTTTCGGTAGAAGGTCAACTATAGGCACTGGGGTCCACATATTTAGTACTTAGGGGTTTGAACAGTTTTGGTTCGATTTAGACAATTTTTGGCCGCAAGGTGGCATACTTTAATTGCATTATTCACGCAAAGTTTTACCCCGATATAATCATTGTTACCTGATTTGCATAGTGGAAAGTGAAAGAATCATATGGAATTGAAAATGGTGTTACATGGGAAGTAAGCGTGGTTGTAGTCCGATTTTCGCACTATGACATAGAAACATGAAAAGAACGTTATGCACCGAATTTGGTTGAAATCGGTTGAGCAGATCTCAAGATATGGGTTTTCACCTAAAAGTGGGCTGTGCCACGCCCACTGACTAATTTTGAACGCGGTTCCTATAAAGTCATCTTATACCATCTCAGAGATAAAATTTAATGTCTCTGGCGTGTTTAGTGCTTGATTTATCGCGCTTTTAGTAGTTTTTAACAGTACCGTTATATGGGGAGTGGGCGGAGTTGCCACCCGATTTCAACTTTTTTCACACCGTCAATAGAAGTGCTAAAAACATTTGGTTCTGTTGAATTTTGTTATTATAGCATTAGCGGTTTAGGAGATTTGCACATTAAACCTATTAGAGGCGGGACCACGCCCACTTTTAAAAAAAAGAGTTTTAACTGCAGATGCCCCTTCCTAATGTGATCCTGTGTACCAAATAACAGTCTTGTATCTTATTGCGGAGCTTAGTTATGGCAAGTTATTTGTTTTTGATTAATGGCGTTTTGTGGGCGTGGCAGTGGTCCGATTACGCCCATCTGCAATACCAACCGTCTCACGATACCAAGAAACATGTCTACCAAGTTTCATAAAGATATCTCAATTTTTACTCAAGTTAGAGCTTGCACGGACGGACGGACGGACAGACCCGGATTTCAACTCGTCTCTTCATCCTGATCATTTATATATATATAACCCTATATCTAACTCGATTAGTTTTAGGTGATACAAACAACCGTTAGGTGAACAAAACTATTATACTCTGTAGCAACAGGTTGCGAGAGTATAAAAATATTGTACACATCCAAATTTATTGACGTTGCAGCGAAGATTATGTAATACGGTCGAAATGTGGTTTAATATTATATATAGAATGAGATGTTATGGAATTTTTAAAAGTTTGTAGAATATCTACAACCGACCGTAGAACGTAGAAGCCATATGTATCGTGTTGTGTCTTATCTCCGTAGTATACGTCCAACTAGGCTTGCGTCTCTCCATTCCGTCATGCACCTTGAACATATGTACATATCTACGAAAGCCATCAAGCATTGGAGAGAAAACTAAGATAGCGTGTACTCATTACTGATAATCCATCCCTCAACATCGAAGGGTTTATTCTGCTGTTTAACCGTTAGGTTGAGTTCTAAATTTTTCGGTTAATAATACCGGTTCATTAAGCGAGTAAACTCCTAATCACATCTCAACGAAACTTGATCAATTATTTGTTGGCATGTTTTTATTAGACTCGATAGTTTAAATTTTTAAGAATTCTGATACTTTACAGCAATAGGACTCGCTGAATTCGAAAAAAAAGGTCAGAGTAGTCAGAGACTAGAAAAAAATTTCAATTAAAAAAAATCTTTTCGCCAGTAAATTATTTTTTTGTATAACAGTAAAAACATATGTTAGCATCTTCAAGTAAGCTTATTGAGCATTCGTTGCTAGAATTATGTCTTAGAATTATTCGTAAAGAATGGCGTCAAAAGCGTGCATTAAAACTCAAACTATTTTCAGTCATAATTTATTTTCCATTCTCAAGGCTAAATATTTTACAAATTCATAAAATGTATTTTTGAGCATTCAGAGCCTTTCTAAGTGCATATCATTGCTCCGCATATTAAAAAAAAATCTCATTACAGCTTACATCTTCGCTTGCCAAATCAACCGAGCTTATGGAAAAGCCCTATTGTGCGATGATTGCACACATTGAGAACATCAATGGGGTACCCGAAAACATCGATGCTCACTACTCAAGAACAATTATAATCTTGTGTGGTGTCTTATCTTATTATGATATACTTGTAGGCCGTAGACTCACTAAGTCTTATATCGTATTGCGCATCATATCCGGGATATTGGTACTAAAATCAACCTAATTAACTCACCTTAGATATAAACTCAACCTCAGAGACTAAATTTAATATATTTTGTACATACAAGTAAGTGAGGAAAAAATCGACCACTGAAACCAGACCGGTCCTGAACGGGTAATCATTATATTAGTAATAAGAGGCTTAGACCGCGGTCTAGACCGATTTTATTAACATTTAGCGCTAAAAATTCATTAAAAACAAGAAAAACCGTTAACTTCGGTTGCACCGAAGCTATAACACCCTTCAAAGGTTCCTTACAAGATCTTAATTCCGATTTAATTTCGTGAAGATACCTCGTCACAAAATAAAGTTTCCTTGCAAGCACTTTATTCCAGTTTTCAGTTCAAATATCTCGTCAAATAAAAACATTTTACATTAATTCCGATTGTTCAGTTAGTATGACAGCTATATGCTATAGTGGTCCGATATCGGCTGTTTAGACAAATGAGCAGCTCCTTTGTGAGGAAAAGACAGGTGCAAAATTTCAGATCGATAGTTTAAAAACTGAGGGACAGACGGACGGAAGGGCAGCTAAATCAACTCAGCTCTTCATGTTGATCATTTATGTAAATATTTAATAGGTATGTGTTCAGATAGGACATAATACAGTGAAGGGATTTTAGTCCCGGTGGTTTCACAATGGGCATTCTAATAGCCTAGGGGTGTTGTCAGACATCCGCCAAAGCTACAAAATCTTAAATGAGGCCGACTTTTTTAGAAATCTAACGTAAGGTATAGGGATTATAATTTAAGGGACTGCTTATCAAACTCTTATAAAATTCTTCTTAAATACCCTCATGAATCGACGAAGCGCTTTGAGTCGATCACACATTTGTTGATGTTAAATATCAGTTTCGGCCCTGTCTTCTGGTTAAAGGCCAGTAGTTCAGTAGATTTCCTACATTCCTCTAGGTCAGAAGGACCTCGCAATCGCGCAGAGGCAAGTCGTCGACTAACGCCTGCTAAGTGCAAGCGAGGTCCATAGGTTTCCACCGGGTGAATAATGTTGTAAAATTTAAACTATAGTTTTAAACACATAGTTATATAGACAGATGCTCTTAAAATTTTATTTGCTCATACGGCTAATTCTACCCCATTACTTTATTTTTATTTTTTCATGAACGTAGTCTTTCTTATGCTCCAAAAGTTGTATTGCAGAGTTTCTACAGATCTCTTTGATTTATTTTCATTTGTTGTACTTGCCTTTTAGCTCTTCCAAAAGAGTTTTAATTAATGCTTGAGTTTCTTGGCGATCACTTTCCCTCAATGGACAGCTGCTGTCAATTTCAGTATTTTGCTTTTCCTTGTCATCAAGTGCTAGCTCGGCCAGCAATTCGGCGATATATCCTTTTATTGCTTCGGTATCCTTTGGATTCGTGGTTTGAAATAACGGCAGTGATGATCTTACTAATAATAGCGGAGGTTGCACCGCATTATCGCAACTCACAGATTGCGCATAGGCATTTCCAAATCGGCTTGTGACCACGAAAGCTATGGGAATAGAATAAATAATAAATCAGGTTTCGCGGGTAATAGTTCTCTAAAATATCATTGGCCCTGCTTATAGCGGATAGGAGGTTACCTCCAACGATTAGATATATGAGCTTTGGCGCCATCTTCTTTATATGATTAAATAATATGCGGTTAACGAAAAATTACAAAGCTGATTAGTATTGATTGAATAGTAACGTAAGTAGTAGCAGCTATTCGCAAACTGAGTACTTTTATATGCTCGATCTTTTCTTCTATCAAGAAAATGATGCTCATTGTTTGCGAGTGGAGTCGTGTAGTTGCATGTCAATAAGCACAAATTTTTCGGATGAAATGCGATTATGCATTGACTCTATTACTAATGTTGTATAACTGTCAGATACGTTCAGAATGTGGTATACCTAAAATAATACAATACAAGTATATATAATATATAATATATTCATGAACGTAGGAACGGAAGAAAAAAACGGCGTGCAAGTTGAAATAATTGCAATACCTCCTTATCTTCTGTTACTTAGAAGTCAGAAGGATACTATAAGATCTCTCTCATCTATTAATTACAGTCGTAATGTATCTGTATCAATATGTATGGTCAATCGTAGGGCATAAACTCTTGATTGTGTTTATGTTATTTCTTGCGTTGTTAGCTATCTCTGCAGGAAAATACTGCAGTATTCCGGCAACTAAAATGGTAACCTGAGATCTAGCCCCGCGCAATAGATCCCGGCGCCCACTCCATTAGCCATTTTTGATACGTCCGTGTAGATGTTAAAGGTTCCGTAGGAGTGTCGCTCGATTCTGCGCAATCTACCCTCTTTTAACATGACTTTAAAGCAGTTCACCCAGCGCGAGGGTATGTGTTCCAATTTATCCATCAACCTCCTGCATTTCGAGCTACGCCCGAAAGTTCTTGTGGAAAATTCCTTAACGAAACTGGATTGGCTTAACCACCGTTACAGTGACGGGATCTTGTATCACCTTGTAATGAGTATTAGAACTAACTTACGGATATTTACCTCTAGGTTGACCGATATCGCCTATCGTCGTGTGACCTTAGAGGGTTAGTCAACATGCTACCAATTGAGTCTAAGAACTTGTTCGCCATCAGTATAGCTATGTGGTCTGCAGGTCAGTAGAACTTTTATTCGTGTTATGATGGCGGGCTCTTTTAGCAAAACTTGCAGTCCATCTGTTCATTAGCAGACAGAAGAAAGCTCTAAGAATGCGCTCTACGAGGAAAGCCGTAGAACGTCGTTGTCACACTCGACAGATCAGCATATTAGTTAGCCTAAATCTTGTAGCAAATTTTCTCCAATAAATACTGATAAAAATCTAATCAGCCGAGAGAGAATTATTTGGTTTGAGAAAAGATAGTCTAAGAAGTCTTTTAAAAGCAATAATCTTTTTTCCAACTTTTACCGCTCCCTTAATTAGTGTCATGTGATTTGCGTACAGATAGAGTAAGTCCTTGTAACAATAACCTCCTTCCCAACTTTTTAGTTCAGATTAGAACCTCATTTGGGAATCTTAAAAGTTTAACACTTTGACTTATTAAGTACTCATACTTTTCATATTCTTTTGAAGCTAAGAATACCAAAATACTAACCTACGACAACCAAACCGTCAAAAGTAAAAGTTAACATCAAGTCGAGCTTATGACTGCTAACGCGACATCTTTTGAGTGATAGTTAATATTCTAATACACTGCTCTTTAAAATATCTGTGTGAAGCAGAGCTTTTTTGATTTTCTTAAACTAACAAACAAGGCCGTAGAGAGAAAACCGGAGACTGGGGATAACTGTATTGAGTTGTTGGGAGGAATTACCCCCGATCTCTATCACTCTCTCCTTCACTGTATACAATGCTTTTCTTCTTACCTAAACAAACAAAAATTGCATTAAAACTTTACATTTGATCTTGAAACCATAGGCTTGCGAATTACAGTCAGAAATATTGACTTATTTCAATAGTGTAACTAAACTGAAACTTTACTTCTCGACCACTTTGCTAAAATTTCGAAATAGATAATTAAATTTATTTCCTATCGAGAGGAATCAAAGACCTAGTCCTCTTAGGCCAAGTGGTTGAAGAATATCTTGGCTGCTTTAAAGCACTGTTTAAGGGTGAAAATAGCCTCTGTAAGAACCTTTTTTAGTCACAACGATAAATCATCGACGCTTCAACGCCATTTCCGATGCAACAAAGTTGGCTAACAAATTTAGCTAAGGTTGCTAAAAAACTAACCATAATTTCAAGCTTTCAAAGTTTCTATTCAAGGTTATGACATGGTTTTAGAAATATCCCCACAAATTTCTATTGAAAATATATATTTTTCGCGCCTACCTGAAAGTATTGTGGCTTCTGTCCATCCGCCAGTCAGATAACTTAAGTAAGAACTGAGATATCTTGATGTAACTTGCTATATATATTCCGGGGCACCCTATAGGGTCGGTATAGTAGATGGGATATAAAACTTTAGTTGGATTCAGGGGCCTGAGGTAGTGAGGGCAACCTGTGCGCTGGAAATTTGTAAAAAGTGGGTATGGCCCCGCCCTCTAAAAGGTTTAATGTACACATCTCACAAACTTTTTTAACTATTTCAACCACTTAGGACAAATCTTTTTGGCACCTTCTTGGACATTGTGAAATCGTGTTATAACCACGCCCACTCTCTATATAACTGTTATGTTGAAATCTACTAAGTGCGCGATAACTCACTAAATAAACACGCCAGAAGCATTAAATTTCACAAATAAGATGGTAGTCAAGGGCTTCATAGGAAATTAAAATCAGACAATTCTCAGAAAGATCTCGACCGACTTCAAACCAATTCGCTGGATAACATTATATTGACATTGGTATCAGTGTAAGTGGACGAAATGAGAATACAACGCTTACTATATATAACAAAATTTTAAATTCCATCTAATGCCTTCATTTTACAGTATACCTCAAACTTTACAGTCAAACCTCGATCAAATTATCGGAAGAAAACCGTGTCTTTATTTCCATAGCCCCAATACATTTAACAGAAGTATTTTCAAAATTCCGGTTTATTTTATCTCATATAAGTACGTACATATATCGGGCCATATGTGAGGTGGCTTGATTAAACTCAACGGGCATCTTTTATATTAATTTTTGTTATTTTACATTAACATATTGATATAATTTTAATAGTGTGGGAACATTTAAGTTTTTTTAAGATATGAGCCTTTTACAAATCCAGGCATTTATTTACGCTGCTCTTTCTACTTTTTACACGTTTCTGCTGAATCATAGGCGATAGGTATATCGGTACTAGTGTCATCATTGGTCTCATCATGTGCCAAATATGCACTGCCTCTCCTTCGATCAGTTGGATTACCAGAGCTTATTGATAATTCGCTAGCAATTAGGAAAGCTGAAATATTTAAAAACATATATATTTAGCTCATCTATTGAATTTTTGAGCATTCTAAGATAAATTATATTAAATATGTCATGAGAAGGAGTTTTATATCCGGCTGAAACCTCATATGAATATAAAACTAGAGACTTCTATACTTACCGACGAGCAAGAAAACTAACGTACTTTTCGGCAACATTCTTGATATACAAGTAATATATTTTACAAGCTTGAATACGATCGAAGACACCTTTACTTTAACAACTCCGCATGTTCTTTTATAACATCATCTGGAAGATAAAATATCCATTAAGAAAACTAAGAAAGAATTTCATTTAAATTCAAATATTGTTCTTCACAAAGATCGTGCATTTACATGTTAATTGTTCTAAAATTAACGGAATCTAATCAAGTGCTTCAAAACCTCATGCATAACATAAATTTTTTAATAGCTTCAAAACCCTATTGCCATAATATTGATACCCAACCAAACTTAAGCGAGCAACCAAGCTATTCAGTTGGCCAATACGTCTTCAGCACTTTTAGAAATATTCAATTCGAAGTAATTATACTGTGTTCGAGTACAAGCTAGATATTAGGAGGAATTTCAGATCTCTTCAGATGCTGTTCTCTAACACGTCAATTCTGTGGAAGCTTCTTCAATGGCCTAAATACTTAAGAAAAAGAGAGCTCTTGAATAATTTACAGAGATCTAGCATATTGTTTGATGTATATGAGATCAATGTTTACAGAAATATCCCTATATTGTCAGTGCCTCGAATTTGTTAATTTTACAATATAAGTATATATATTTTAAAGTATACATGTATTGGTCAAGTGTAAAGTTCGTTCGGGTTTTTTATTGATTTTTCAAAAGATGATAACTTTGTGTACATTTGTCCGATTTAAGTCAAATATGCGCCGCTTTGTTCGTGAACTTGTTGCCAACGAGATGCCAACAATCTCGTAGAAGGCTACGTCCCTATTGGCAAAAAACTCGGAGAGCCAATATTTACAGGCCTCTCTTGAGGTCAACTTCTCCCCATTAAGCGCGTTCGCCATGGACAGGAAAATATGGTAATCACTTAGTACCAGGTCCGGACTATAAGGTGGGTGCATTAGGACCTCCCGGAGCTTCTGGCGCGTCACCAAAGACCTGGCGTTGTCCTGATGGAACACAATTCGGCCCCTGTTGATCAAAGATGGCCTCTTCTGGATGAGTGCTGCCTTCAAGCGGTCAAGTTGTTGGCAGCAGAGGACCGAATTAAGCGTTTGGCCATAGGGGAGCAGCTCGTAGTAGTTGATTCCTTGCCAATCCCACCAAACACACAGCAAAACCTTCCTGGCCGTCAATCCGGTCTTTGCCACCGTCTGGGCCGCTTCCCCGAGCTTTGACCACGATCGTTTCGGCTCGATGTTGTCGTAAGTGACTCATTTTTCAATCCGGTTCAGAAACGGGTCGATTTTGTTGCGATTCAGTCCATCATGTTTTCTTGCGCTAGTTAGTGTGGCACCCAAACATCGAGCATCTTTTTGAATCCAAGGTTATGCAAATGGTTCCAAACGGTTTTCTGGCTTATCTTTAGTTCCTCAGCAATTAAATAAGTGCTCACGTGACAGTCTGTTTCCACTATTTCCATGATTTTATCGCGTGGTGCATCGGAATCTAGCAAACCACTTTTGTGCTACACGTTCGTTTACAGTATCGGGCCCATAAACTAAATTAATGTTTTCAGCCGCTTTGGCTACTTTTTCGCTTTGATCGAAGAAAAATTGTAATATATAGCGAATTTTCTCTATGCCGGTGTCCATCTTTGACGAGCGCTCAAAACGTATTGAGTCACTCAATCGAAAAACTGTCAAAGACAAACTTTTAGCGCGAACAAACACGTTTTCAGCACCGTATAATATGACATGATGCGACACGTAACACTAGTACTATGGATAATAACGCCATCTCAATATATATATAATATAATATACATATATACAATATATATAACCTTCCGACTAATCTGGCTATTTCTTACATTTCGAACATCTAAATCTTTTTAACAGAACCTCGATGCGAGCTGTGCTCTGCATTTAACAAATATGTAGTCAAATGGGGTCAAACCTGTGCTTCCAGACGGTCAATCATCTGCAGCTATGAAACAATTACTATGGCTTTTCAGCCCCTGTTGGGTGGTTTTTGTCTTGTGTGCTGAAGCTGGCAGATCCAGTGCTATCCATCGAAAAAAAGTATTGCTTAAATGCTTCATCACGCCTTTCAAAACATCCAGCTGATATACTTTTGTCCCAGTTTTAACCACCTTTTTTACAGAACCTTTGACATTGTTTTGCGTTTTTGTAAGTTTTTGCATCGATTTTTCTATTCAAAACTTCTTCAGCAATGAAAATTTCTTCATCTATAACAAGAAAAAACGTTAACTTCGGTGCAACCGAAGCTATAATACCCTTCACAGAACTTGATTCCGATCATTTAATTTGTAAGGCAGCTATGTGATATAGGGCTCTGATCTGAACAATTTCCTCGGATATTATATTATTGCCTTAGACAATAACCAACGCCAAATTTAGTGAAGATATCACGTCAAATGAAAAAGTTTCCCATACAAGCACAATTTAATTCCGATCGTTCAGTTTGTATGGCAGATATATGCTATAGTGGTCCGATCAGCAGTTCCGACAAATGAGCAGCTTCTTTGGCAGAATATAACATTTGCAACATTTCAGAGCCAGATCTCCAAAACTGAGGGACTAGTCCGCGTATATACAGTTTGTTTTATCCAAAAAGTCTAGAAGCTCGAATTATAATACAAGTACTGCTGCAATGTTTAATTTATGTAAGAATTTTATCCTTACTTATTCGCATTCCACTAAGCTCAATCAATAAATATGTAAATGCACGATATTTGCTTAGAACAATAGTTGAGTTCAAATTGATTTCTTTTGTTTCATTAACGGATATTATAAACTACTAGATTGTCTATATAAGCCCGTTGGATAACTTTGTAAATGTTTAGTGAAAGAAAAACTGTCTTCAGTGCCTCTCAGGTGGTTTTATAACACCTTATCAAGGATGTTGCCGCAGAATTCCTATATTTTTTTACTTGTTGGTAAGCATAACAACTGTGATCAAAAAGTAAGGTCAATTTGTTTATAAAATGTAAATTCATTATTTATTCTTCCAAATCAATTTCATTCCCGTCCGATTCAACGCACTTTTGCCAACGCCTTTTTCCAGTCCTCGTAACAGTCGGAATAGTCTTTTTCTGGTATAGATTTTAAGACCTTTTTCGATTCGGTTTATATCTCCGCAATTGTGTCAAAACGGCGTCACCGCATGGGCCTCTTGAGTTTGCTGAATAGCCAGAAGCCGAGCATCGAAGGCAAGCCAAGCTAATACGGTGTTTGCGGAACTATAGGTGTCAAGTTTTTGACAAAAAAGTCACGAAGAACCAATGTGGCATGGTGCGTTATTTCGATGAAGGAACCCAGCGAAACTTGACGTGCTTGAGGCACAAAACATTCTCAGAATGCTTTGCACTGTACCAA
This sequence comes from Bactrocera oleae, assembly GCF_042242935.1. Lineage (NCBI taxonomy): Eukaryota > Metazoa > Arthropoda > Insecta > Diptera > Tephritidae > Bactrocera > Bactrocera oleae. The sequence goes on along the minus strand of NC_091539.1, from coordinate 12,197,854 downwards.
ATAATATTCCAACATTTTCAGTACCGAATCTTTGATTTTTTTCGCGTGACCGTCGTCGGCAGGGGTTGAATGTCGTCCAGAGCGTAGGTCGTCTTTGACGTGTTCTCGGTACGCCTTGATCTTGTTGTACCCCTTACAAATGTTATTTTGTGCCATAGTTTGATTACCAAAAATCTTCTGCAACACTTTCAACGTATTTGCACAAGAATATTCGATCCGCAAACAAAATTTCATGCCAGTTCTTCGCTCAACAAAACCATCCATTGTAAAAATCGAAACATTTGCTTTCGATTGTTTACCAAAACATTTCTTACTCGGAGATAATTAAACCTTTTGACAAACAGACATTTTTGATCACAGTATGTTAATGTTTCATTAAAATCTTAAAATACTTCTTGGAAAGTCTTTACTCGACGAAAAATCTTTCTTGATGTCTTGAGCAGGTGAGCCGTAATTTCCAGATAAGCGCTGCTGTTAGGTTTTAAGCAGTCTAAAGTTTGATCCAAGTGGGGGTACTTTTTCTATAGCCTTTTTTGACAGTTCACTCGTGAGTCGTTTCAAGCTATCATATTATTTTTGTTTAGTATTGCTTGACATTTCATCATGGAAAGACTGAACAATGCTTATAAATTGTTTAACTTTATTACGAAAATTCACTTTATGAAAAGAATGTGTTTCGCGCGCTTCGCTCAACTTATGACCAACATAATCGGCCTAGTGAACGTACTATTTGCAACGCCAACTCCCATCTTGAGACCAGCATTCATTATTGGAAAATGTTCGACCAAATAGACCACGTCCAGCACGCAGTAAAGAAAATATAGCGGCCGTAACTGAGAGTGTACATGAAGATCATGGAGAGTCGATTCGGTGCCGTTCACAGAAACTCGGACTGACGTATGGAACGACTTGGCGCATTTTACGTACAGATCTTAAATTAAAAGCATACAAAATACAGCTTGTGCTGAAGCCGCGCGACCTTCCCAAGCGACATCGCTTCGCTCTATGGACTTCCAAGAAGAACCGACGTTTTCAAGTCAAATTTTGTTCAGCGATGAGGCACAATATTGGTTCAATCGGTATGTAAACCAACCAAACAGCCGCATTTGGGATGAAGAGCAAGCTAAAGAGATTCCAGAGCTGCCATTTCATTCAGAAAAAACAACGGTTTGATGTAGTATGTGGGCCGGTGGAATTATTGGTCCACATTTCTATAAAAATGATGCCGATGAAACGTTACCGTCAATGGCGACCGTTATCGCGCCATGATAACCAACTATTTGATGCCTGAAACTGAAAATCGTGACCTCGACGACATTTGGTTTCAACAAGACGGCGCCACTTCCCACACATCGCATCAATCAATGACTATATTGAGAGAATACTTCGGTGATGAGATAAAGTCTAAAGTCTATGCGGACAAACCCGCTTCGATTCAGGCCTTGGAGCAAAACATCACGCATGTCATTCGCCAGTAACCAGTCGAAAGGCTCGAACGAGTCATCGAAAATTAAATACAACGGATGGGCCATAGGAGACGTAACCGCGGCCAATATTTGAAACAGATAATCTCCAAAAAGTAAATGCCAATTCTTTCAAACGATAATAAACACTCTGCTTTAAATTTGAATTTTCTGTATTTTTTTTTAATTAAGTGGGGAACTGCCATTTAAAAGTGTTTCTTGCGTAAAAATTCAGTCCGCATAGGGACGTGCTGAAGATTATGGGGTTCAATTCATTTATAATGCTGATTCCGGTTTTTCACATATTTTCATTATATTTTAAGTTTGACTGTAGGTTAAGTTAACACCAGAGGTGTTGGTGTTGAGCCTTTGTGAACACCTCCGATAACAAAATATTGCCATCTACATATTTACATTTTGATTTTAATTATACTCGTAATTACCTTGCAAGTAACACGAAATTAATTGGATTTTATACTTTACAGCGTTACTAATACTAACTAAACCGTTAAACGGCTTTAATGGTCAACTTGATGCCCCAAGAGATACAACAAATAGCTTCACTGTGGTTGGTCCTAATACAGCATTCACTTCTGTATCAGGTAGTGGATCAGATAGTCAGGCAGCTGTAGTACAAAGTAATGGTGGGACAGCTGCATTTCAAAGTGGTCGTGGTGGCTTCGCGTATAGCTCTAGTACCTAATAAATATGTGAAGTAAAATGGCAAAGGCGACCACTAATGACAATCTATGAAACTTTACATTTTTATACTTTTCAAAATAAATTAGTTAAAATATCAGAGTATAAAATGAATATGTATATATTATATAAATAATAATTGAAATGTTAAAGGTATATCAAGAAATAAAAAAAAAATAATCGAAGACAGTCTATTTAACTGGTTTTGGGTAAGTAATAATAATATGCTAACGTATGTATTTCAATAAGAGAGGACTGCTCGATAGCTCCGCTTGAATTTTCCGACTATTATATCTAACCTCTAAAAACCTTACGGTTATTTATGAGAGATGAATTCGCGACTACACGATTTGCAGCGGGACACTTTACATAATTTTCTCAATCGTGTTTATGCTCCATAAAAGTTTTTCAAAAAGTTTGCTTTGTTAAATTTGTTAGTCTTCATTACTGAGTTGGAAATTATATTGGAAATTAAATGAAACATCTTACTGCGAGTAATAAATTAGGTTGTACTTATGTTTCTTAAAATGAGTGCACAGTTCATTTCCATTTCTAGCCTCATACGAAATTTTGAGATTGTGATTTCAATTTCACAACCAAGTAAATTAATTGCAAATTCTTCGGCTCAGAAACATACTATTACTGGGAGTACGATGACCTTAAGGGAGTGTCTTTTAAGACAACATAAGATTTTCTATTTCATCTATTTCTATTAAAAATCCTACTCAGTAGGTAGAATCTGTTTTCTTGAAAGACTGCGTTTCTCACTATGCTTTTAAACTCCCTAAAGTCGCCTAAGAAGAAGTTTATATTTGGACCGATATACGTAAATAAAGATCCTTCGAGGCCAACGATTATTTTGGGAAAGACATGTACTGTTTCTCATCTTAAACGAGTAAAACGAGTTCTCGAGATGAAACAGCTGATTAATATTTTTTAAATAAACGATGACACATAAGATGAAGTAAGAGATATAGACATTCAAAACTCTGTTAGAAGGCATCTGTTTTAACCTATTGTATCATCGAATATAATATATATATCGAAATATACAATTTTCTGACAATAGTGCTATATTATTAATCGGATCAATGCAAACTTACAACTCATCACACATCTCCTCCATCTAACCGTTGGTGCCCTTATTACCCAAGTAGGGAAATTTACCAGTTGCTCCGGTCCGTTGTATTTCCAAGAACTCCTATCAAATTGATCAAAAAACTCCTACGATTGCGGAAAGATAAACTTTGTCAAGGCCAAGCAGTTCAGTAGATCTCTTGCGTTCTACTCTAGGCCAAAACGATCTCGCAGTCGCACAGGAGCGGGTCATCCACCAACGCCTGCTAACCGCATGGACCTAGCATTGGTTCAGTGCTAGAACGCAAGTTGCCAATTGACATCCAACTCGTTTCCATTGCGATGTGCCAATGATAGCTCATCGGCTGTGCAGTTACTAGCGATTGCGCTATGACCGGGCACCTAATGAGTCTGATGATGAAGTAGCTACAACCATAGCGAACTAGAGTTCGCTGTTAAGTATCGCATGAACTCCATTCAAAATTTTCGCTTCTCTGTTCACTGCTTATGGCACTCAAATCCTCGGAGCCCAATAAAGATTGATCACATAACTGACTTATACAGGTGCTTTATCGATATTGAGAAAATATACATATATATATATATATCCTGAAATCTGAAAACTGATCCACTGAAAATAAAGAAACATTTCCACAGAAACTGATATCATATACATCATAGTCGATGGGATATCTCTAAAGAACATTACCCATTTTGGACGCTGTAGTAATAATTTTGGACTAAGAAGTTTTTGCCCTAGTGATTTATACTATTTGACGCGAGTCCAAGTGTCAAGCAAGTACTCGAAACACATTGCACTATATTGCACTCTCTTTAATATATCTGAAAATATCAAAGACAGTATGCAAACTGAAAACCCCGAAACCTGCTGGGTTTCCAAATTGTGCAAAGTTTTCCAAGCCATTAAAAAATATATTTTATGCTTGAGCTTGCATTTGATTAGATTCCGCTAATTTTAAGGCAATTAACATGTAAATGCACGATTTTCGTTTTCAACAATTACTGTGTTTATTATTAATTATTTTCTTTTATCGTTGCCTTAATGGATATTCTGATCCTCCAGATGGTAGTTACTAAAAAAGAACGTGATTTGTGTTAAAAGTAAAAACCAATGATGTTTACATATATATAATCGAACATTAACCCAAACTTTGATATACACGATAGCGCTATTAATTGCCATTGCACTGTCAGGTGCGTCTGCTGGTAAAATCAATCGAATGAGATAGTAGCACATGATGAGTCCAGCGAAATTCCTACCTACCTAGAGCCAATAAAAAGTGTTCGGCTTAAAATGTAAAAAGCCGAAACAAATATAAATTGGTTTGGAAGAAGAGTCAAAACACAAGAATCATAAATTTTCAAATCGTTTTAAAAATAGTTTAACAAGTTTGTTTCAAATATAAAAAAATTAAATGAGTGAGAAAAGCATTCAAAAAAACTGTCAAATTTTGTGGGGATATTCAATAAGAAGTGAAGCTTTTCGGATAATAGTAAAAATTGCAGGTTTTTCTAATTACGAATAGACTAATGAACCAACAAAATTATGTCCCAATTCAGTAAGCAATTAAGTAACCCTGTTGGAATTGCTTATAGTATATTCACCTTTAGTCTCAATTCAAAATACTCAATGTACTCCTTTCGTTACTTGTGAAATATTTAAATTACTTGAGCAATATTATATCTGTAAATGGAGGATTAAAGGAAGACATCATCAACCGTATAAATTAGGCTAAGCACGTTTTCAGCGCCCTCAGCGCGGTAAGAAGTTTCTCGATCATTACGCGACGTATTTAAATTTAAAAATATTCTACTCCAATGTTAAGTATACACTTCTCTAATACTGCGATACATGGAATCTCGCAGCCTCTGACATCCAAAAGCTGCAAGTTTTCAGAAATCGATGCCTTTGCAATATTTGCCACATTTTTTGACACGTCGTTGCTTCTAATCCGGCCCTTGGGCGCGCACAAATCAAACACCCATATGAGCCGAAATTCTTAAAAAAAATGGGGCTGGCTCGATTATGTTCTGAGACGAGATCCTGACACGTTCACCCGAAACGCTATCAACTGGAATCCACAAGGCAGCCGAAGAAAAGGCCGAACCGCTCTTACCTGGAAAAGGGATTTAGGATATCAAAATAAGGCCCAAAAAATTGGAGTTAAATTAAGAGACTAGCACAAGACCGAAAATGGAAGAGTCTCGTTGTAACCCTTTGCTCCACCCCGGAGCCATGGGTTACAATATACATATAGCAAAACAGCTTTTCTCAGTTCTCTCATGCACGGGCTCGGAATTATCAGCTTTGTAACATTGCTTTGCAGATTTTTTTCTTCAACAATTAACTATACAAGTAATTACCTCTGGAGTGTTTTGGTGAAGTAAGACCATGTATACGATCTTTCAGACTAACATTAAGTTAGTGGGTTTATATTTACATTATAACATATATGTAGGGTGTCTAATATTCCCCAAAGTGATTTGTTTTTACCTTTTCGTTATTTTTAATTCAAGCCGTGTTTAAAAAATTTTCGTATTCCCATACATTTTACATAAGATTTTTCGATCTTTTTTATAACACAAAAGCAAAAACACGAATAATATTTTAATACACAATTTTCGGACCTACAATTAAGGTTCTAATAACGTTTTTCATAAACACATGCCTTTGAAAGGTATGCGCAGTTAAAATTATGCATCAAATGTAATGTATGCTTACAGTACACCATATCGTATGAGCAACACAGAATGTACATATTAGTCACTTGTATAACTGCTCATTATATGATGTATAAAATTTAACTGCATATAACTTCTAAAGAAATATTTATATGGAAAAAATTATAAGACATGTTTTTGTTGAGCGAAAAATTGTTTATTGCAAGATCTTATATCCAAGGTTGTAGATTAACTTTTGATCGATCTGTTTGCATGGCTGCTATATACTATAATGCTCCGATCTGAAAAATTTCGTCAGAAATTGCAACCTTGACTTGAACAATATTCCATACCGAATTTCTTGAACATAGCTCGTCAACTACAGAATTTTCCATACAAGAATTTGATTCCGATCGTTCAGTTTGTATGGCAGATATATGCTATAGTGGTCCGTTATCAGCAGTTCCGACAAATGAGCCGCTTCTTTGGCGAGCCGCTTCTTTGAATATAACATTTGCAACATTTCAGAGCGATATCTCCAAAACTGAGGGACTAGTCCGCGTGTATACAATTTGTTTTATCCAAAAAGTCTAGAAGCTCGAATTACAAGTATAATACAAGTACTGCTGCAAAGGTTAATTTATGTAAGAATTTTATCCTTACTTATTCGCATTCCACTAAGCTCAATAATAAATATGTAAATGCACGATATTTGCTTAGAACAATAGATGAGTTTAAATTGATTTCTTTTGTTTCATTAACGGATATTATAAACTACTAGATTGTCTATATAAGCCCGTTGGATAACTTTGTAAATGTTTAGTGAAAGAAAAACTGTCTTCAGTGCCTCTCAGGTGGTTTTATAACACCTTATCAAGGATGTTGCCGCAGAATTCCTATATTTTTTTACTTGTTGGTAAGCATAACAACTGTGATCAAAAAGTAAGGTCAATTTGTTTATAAAATGTAAATTCATTATTTATTCTTCCAAATCAATTTCATTCCCGTCCGATTCAACGTACTTTTGCCAACGCCTTTTTCCAGTCCTCGAAACAGTCGGAATAGTCTTTTTCCGGTATAGGTTTCAAGACCTTTCTCGATTGGGTTTATATCTCCGCAATTTTATCAAAACGGCGTCACCGCATTGGCCTTTTGAGTTTGCTGAATAGCCAGAAGCGGCGCGTCGAAGCCAAACCAGTCTAATATGGTGTTTGCAGAACGATAACCCATAAGTCAAGTTTTTGGCAAAAAAAGTCACGAAGAACCAATGCAGTATGGCATGGTGCATTATTGCGATGAAAGAACCGATCGAGACTTGACGTGCTTGAGACACAAAACATTCTCAATGCTTTGCGCTGTGCCAAATAATATTCCAACATTATCTGCAAGGTCTCCAATTGTCAACTGACGATTTTTCAGCACCGAATCTTTGATTTTTTTGGCGTGACCGTCGTCGGCAGGGGTTGAATGTCGTCCAGAGCGTAGGTCGTCTTTGACGTGTTCTCGGCACTTTTTGAACTCTTACCACTTACAAATTGCATGCAAGTTCTTTGCTCAACAAAACCAGCCATTGTAAAATTCGAAACTCGATTGTTTACCCAAACAGTTCTTACTCGGAGATAATTAAACCTTTTGACAAACAGACATTTTTGATCACAGTATGTTAATATTTCACTAAAATCTCAAAATGCTTTTTGGAAAACTTTACATACGAGTACATAAAGTAGTGTTTTTTTTGAGAAAGACCGATACACCTCGTGATAGCAACCGCGATCTCTCAATTCATGGAGCAATCTATAAGTGTTTCTTTCGAATATTCTGGGGTTTAAGTCATTTATAATGCTGATTCCGGTTTTTCACATATTTTCATTATATTTTAGATTTTGACTTAGAGCTGTTTGTTAACGAAACATATTTATATTTTGATTTTCATTATACTCGTAATTACATTGCAAGTAACACGAAATTAATTGGATTTTATACATTACAGCGTTACTAATACTAACTGAACCGTTAAACGGCTTTAATGGTGCACTTGATGACGAAAGAGATAGCTTCATTATGGTTGGTCCTAATACAGCATTCACTTCTATGTCAGGTAGTGAGACAGGGGTTATGGTAGGAGGTATGCCTGATGGTGAGGCAGATGTTATGGTAAGCGGTATGCCAGACGGTATGCCAATGCTGTTCCACGTTAAGGATTCCAACAACAATGGAAGAGGCGGACGTTTTAAGACATCTACAAGTGGTAGTATTGATAGTGGGGCAGATGTTATGATAGGTGGTATGCGGGACGGTATTCCAATGATGTTCCACGTTAAAGATTCCAACAACAATGGAAAATGCGGTCGTTGTAAGACACCTACAGGTGTTGTAGCACAAAGTGGTGGTGGGACAGCTATAGCACAAAGTGGTCATGGCGGCTTCGTGTTTAGTTCTAACTACAGGTAAATATTTGTATGAGAAATAAAATGGCGAAAGCGACCCCTTATGAATTTAAGAAACTTTGAATTGTTTTACTTTTCAAAGAAATTCAGTTAAAATATCAGAGCATAAAATATTGAAATATTAAAGGTACATCATGAAATAAAGAAAAAAATAATAGAAGAAAGTCTAGTTAACTGGATTTGTGTAAGTAATAATAATATGATATATGTTATAATTAAATGAAACATCTTACTGCGAGTAATAAATTAGGTTGTACTTATATTTCTCAAGATGAGTGTACGGTTCATTTTCATTTCTAGCCTCATACGGAATTTTACGATTGTCATTTTAATTTCACAACCAAGTAAATTAATTGCAAAATACCTTGATTCACAAAAGTACTATTACTGGAACTACGGTGACCTTAAGGGAGTGTCTTCTAAGACAACACAATCATTTTTATTTCTTCTATTTCTATTAAAAATCCTACTTAGTAGGTAAGATCTGTTTTCTTGAAGACTGCGTTTCCACTAATCCTTTAAACTCCCTAAAGTCGCCTAAGAAGAAGTATCTATTTGGACCGATATACGTAAATAAGGATCTTTAAAGCTCAACCATTAATTTGGGAAAGACATTTACTGCTTCTCCTCCTTGGTAAAACGAATTATCGAGATCAAACAGCTGACCAATATTTTCTAACTACTTGTAAAAAAGATATTCAAATTCTTCTGTTAGAAGGCACCTGTTTTAACCTTTTGTATCATCGAATATAATATACAAGTATATATCGAAATATACGATTTTCTGACAATAGTGCTATATTATTAATCGGATGAATGCACACTAGCAACTCATCACAATCGGAATCTTAAACAATTTATCTTCCCCATACGTCCTCGTTAACTGCAATAATGTCATTTGATATTTTAAGTAACTAAACCAAGTTCATACATCTAACCGGTGGTGCCCTTATTACCCAAGAAGGGAAATTTACCAGCTGCTCCGGTCCGTTGTGTTACCAAGAACTCCTATCAAATTGATCAAAAAACTCCTACGATTGCGGAAAGATAAACTTTGTCAAGGCCAAGCAGTTCAGTAGATCTCTTGCGCTCTACTCTAGGCCAAAACGATCTCGCAGTCGCACAGAAGCGGGTCGTCGAGTCTAATGGGCTCCTAATGAGACTAATGATGAAGTAGCTACAGCCATTGCGAACACATAACTGACTTATACAGGTGCTTTACCGATATTAAGAAAATATACATATATATATCCTGAAATCTGAAAACTGATCCACTGAAAATAAAGAAACATTTCTACGAGACTGATATCATATACATCATAGTCGATGGGATATCTCTAAAGAACATTACCCATTTTGGATGCTGTAGTAATGATTTTGGACTAAGATGTTTTTGCCCTAGTGATTTATACTCTTTGACGCGAGTCCAAGTATCAAGCGAGTCACGGAAAATATTGAAGCTTCTCGATCATTACGCGAAGTACCTAAATAAATATATTCAACTCCAATGTTAAGTATACACTTCTACAATATATGCCTGTGAAACATGGAATCTCGCAGCCACTGACATCCAAAAGCTACGGATACAATATACATATATAAATACTCAAATTCACAGAAAAAATAATGACAGTGTGCTTAGGTAAGGTTAGTCGGGTAAGCTCGTGAGCCACGCATCCACCAGTTTTGATTCTTAGCGATGCCAGTTGGAGTGCCGTTACATAGTTCATAAGAAGTAGTTATCTTTCAGGATGCCAACGCTTGACGCCAATTTCGATAGGTTCTGTGGCCTAACTATCGATACATTTTCTAGTGTCTCATATCGTGGGACCCCCAACGTTTGAAACGTTGCTTTGCTAATGCAACAATTCTTGCAGTCAGCTCGATCTGTCAGCCCCATTCTGCAATACTCGGGCCATTTGACGAGACCTTAGAATAGTAATTGAAAATATTTCGGTATAGGTAGACTGAAGATAGAGAGAGAAAAGTTTACTTAAAGGCGTTCGCTGCGTCAAAATAATATTCTTATACTAAAGCTTGATACCTACAAACTTGCGTCTGATTTCAAATAACTGTTTAGTTGACATAACATCCTATTCAATTATTAATTACTCAGTAAAAGGTCGATTAGTTTGGGAATCATTTTGACAAAGCGGTTTCTGGTTTTTTGGCTAAAATTTACGCTATCATACTATTGCCTGATCACTTATTCGCTGTAAATTTTTACTTCTTACACTGTAGGATATGATCTCAATCTTTTCCGACTGGTTCAAAATAGACTGCGGTGTAGGCACGGGGGTATACTCCGAGAATCTCTCTCTCTTTCCATCTACCAAACTGAGCTAGCATCTTCCAATCGGAAGTAGAAGGCATAGAGAAGCTCTGTGGAGTTTTACTGAATAGCTACGGGAGAATAGATAGCCAGGCGTCCTCGCCAAAGATCAATTCCAGCGTAGTAAATAACTCTAGGAAGGTCTGGCTGGCAGTTCAAAATATTCCCAAAGAGGTTTCTTTCTACTTACCTACATTTATTTAATACTTTTGAGACTCCGGTTTCCGGTTTCTGCTTAAAAGTACCTAGATCCGATCCATTTGGATACAAGACTTAGGAAACAATATGTTTTTAGTAAATATATTAAAAATTTCATAATTTTACTGTGTGCAACTTTGTATTTATTTGTTTTTGATATTTTACATAATTGGGTCATGTGAGACACCTATTGCGGTACTAGAGCGACCACGCATTCATGTTTGTGACTTTTCGGCGTCATTTGCGACAGATATCGCGGTACTAGACCTCCCAAAACCACAACCGCACTCATCTTGAGCCAAAAATGCACTGCCTCTCCTTAGATCAGTTGGGTTACCAGAGCTTATTGACAATTCGCTAACAATTAGGAACGCTGAAATATTTAAAAACAAATACGTTATTTGGCACATAGCAGTACTAGCGGTTATTATGGGATTATCTTAAGATAACCTATCAAACAGTGTCTGGCAACAACGACCACATGAAATTTATGAAGTGATGTTTTCATATTGAAATTTTTGCCATGCACAAGATGCTTTATCCGGCAAAGCAAAGTGAGGCAATATTCGGCAACGTTTCCATGGCGTGATTGCTTTTTGGAAGTATTAGTCCTGCGAGGCTTTTGAGGATATTGCCTAAAAATTTGCATGAATATATTCTTAAAGTTGTCAATACTTACCTACGAGCAAGAAAATGAAAGTACTTTTCGGCAACATTTTTGAAGAGATATATTACAAATTTTAAAACGACTGAAGACACCTTTGGTTTCACTGAAGATGGACCAAATTTCCCACGTACTTATATAGTACCATCTGGGAGATTACAATATCCATTAACACAACAACGGAAGAAATTAATTTAAGCTCAACTATTGTTCTTCGCGAAGAGCGTGCATTTACATGTTAATTGCCTTAAAATTAGCGAAATCTAATCAAGTGCAGCTGAAGCTTATGCATAAAATATATTTGTCCATGACTTGGAAAATTTACTACCAAAATTTAGAAATTCATCGGACCTTGAGCGTGCCATTCGGGTTATCAATTTTGCATATTGAGTTTAATACTTTGAGAAGTATTGACGGGAGTACAAAATAACTCAACTTTGTTCGAAAACTAGCTTGAAACTTGGAAATGACGAGGGTGAAAAATTCGAATGCCATATGCATAGTTGCCATGCGCAAGTTTAGTGTATATGAGATCAAATGTCATTCGTCATATACTAACATGTGGTGCATAGCGTTATCGAAAAAGTTAAACCCCTGAAAAATGTGCAACTGGCCTGCTTGCTGGGGACTACAGGCGCAGTGAGAATCAACAAAGACTAAGGAGGTTATCTTCGATATCCAGCCAATACATATTGAAGTGAAACATGAGGCAATGCTTACGGCCAGCCGGCTCATGATTTTAGACTATTGAAGCCAGACTCGACGTTAGTACATGCATGGTATCATACTCGACCTTGTTAACGTACTCAGGTTCAATTATCGATGCGACCGAAAAAAGACATCCATTAGGAGTGAAACACAACGTATAACGATATCTTCGGTTCTGACAAATGAGCAACTTTTTGGGGAGAAAAGGAAAACTTCATATTGATATCTCATAAACTGAGGGACAAGTTTGCATATATGAAGACGAATGGATATACAGACAGACAGGGTTAATTCGACTCAGCTTGTATTGCTTCAACATTTACCATATGCATACATACACTCCGATGTTTCATTTACCATGTAGATACATTTTATAGGGTTTCCGACGTTTGCTTCTGGGTGTTACAAACTTTGTGGCGTACTTAGTATAACTTGTTCAGAAATAAAAATGTTATATTCTAAGAATTTATGCGCCTATTTTTGAAGGAGTTTTCTAAGAGAACTTTTGACGAAAATCAGTACACGTCCGCTAGTTGCGATTCAGGGATCTTTGTGAGCGGTAACCGGACGAGTACCATATCGATTTTTACCCTATATGTTCATATAAATATTACGAAATATTTTTAAAATCATTTTATTTATCAGTATATTTCAAAGCTTAAATGTTTCATAGAAACGTATTAAGAAATTTATGTAAATACTATTACACATATTCGACATTCATTTATTTTGAGCTAACAAGCTCGCTTTTTCTATTTTTATCCAGAGTATTCGCGGTCCATCCGACATGGCTACTAATGTCGCTACTTCATCCAATAGCTTTGAAAATGCAAGCTTTTCGACGCCGATGCCTGCGGTTTCGGCTTTTGTATATAAGCTTCTAAACTCATTTGCTGTAATAGAATCATCGGAAAGGTCATCGTTGGCACTATGTACTGGATTTAAAGTTTCACTTGTAATTTCACAAACGAGTAAGAATACTAAAATATAGAAAAACCATTATGTATCAACTTATGATTATATTATTATCTGGTGTTAGCAAAATTCCGAATAAATGTGTTTGAGAAGGGGAATACCTGTTTTTTTTGGTAATCTAGCAAAATAAGCTAGCAGTTTTTAAATATCTATTTCAATACATGTGCAAAGCGTACTTTCTAACTTACTTCCGGACTTACCAAGGAACGTATAGCAGCCAGCATATTTTGGGAACATCCTTGATGAAGTACGGTAAAAATATTCTTAAATGGCAGGCAAGCTCCCAAGCACATATGGTTTATTATCACTAAAGTGCGAAAAAGTTATAATACGGCTTATATAGTGCAATCTTAAAAACCGCAGTATACATTAAAGAAGACAATAGAAAGATTTTATTTAAATTCTCACATTGTTCTAAGCGAAGATCGTTGATTTACATACTAATTGTCTTGAAATGCGCTGAATGTAATCAAGCGCAGCCAAAACTTATGCATATGTAATATAGCGCTTAGCGAGTATTGGCCAAATCATAGCACTTTCGCAGTCGTAAGGTCCCTCTGAGGTTAATTGGTTCGTCTTTCCCTGGTTGAGGCAGTTTGAATCAGGCATGGTACAATCGGCACCCAAATGGCAAGGTAAAAATTCGTCTTCATCAGAGGAGCAGTAAGATTATTGCAATAAATTTAAGACCAACTACAATAATTTTATGAGTTCATAGAGAAAAAACTTAACCTAACCAATGCTGTATTTCGCTGCAAAGGGCTCATCTTCTATTTCTTTACAGCGAGCGTACTGTTAGGCCTGACGACAAAACAAAGTTGGTGTTCAGATCTGGAGAAATATTGGCGAAAGTTGGTAAGAATTGTACTGTTTTAAAGTACTAGCTAGATGTTTGGATTCGTACCAAATAGAAACATTCATAGCTGTCGTAAATAAGAGTTTAGTTCTTGAGTAAGCTTCTCTAATGGCACAAGTTCTCTTTACTCCCACTCTGACTCTTCGTCCATCCTCAGTACTTAGGTATGCTAAGAAGGTGCGTGTTTGAATATTTTAGAGAGAACGAACTCATAACATTAATGCACATGGGTTCAATCTAGGTTGAAACCTCCCCAGCTTTGTCAGCGTCTCGAACTTGTTAATTTAAGTATATGTACATATGTGCAGTTTTATGATATTTTTAGGAAAACCTGTATAAGATAATTTTATGACTTCAAAGCTTTACTGATTATTTTTTTAGCCCTTTTTATTGCAGAATACTAGCTAAATGCATCTGCCTTCTCTTTCGTGCAGTGAATTTGTTAATTGGCAAGTAAGGAAGTTTTAGTCTAGGCGGGACGGACACTGACTGTTGATGTTAAGGAACGAGATGGTAGTGGTAACCTGAAGCTAGACATCTGTTTTTTTTTTTTGGGTCTAAGAATTTTTGTGCTTATCTCAGCGGATGCTTAGAGCGATTTGGTTGCTTCTAGGAGTTTTAGAAGGGTGTTTTTCAAATGAATTATGAAATGTTGTGGGCAACCACGCAGCTGACGATATATACCTTCTTTATATTTTCGCGGTTTAGTTTCAATAGTTATTGCATTCTAAAAAGTTATTGCATTCCAATAGTTATTGCTTACAGACATTCGATTTCCATCGAGCTCATAACTTTCCTGTATATATTATCAATCTCTGCAGAGATCTTAGCATATTGGCAGTTGTTGTTTTGAACTTTTGAATTTATTTCTTAGAAGTTTTTCTTAATTTTGCTTTTTTCATCTCTGCTTTAGGAACCGCGAAAGATAGACACTTTCCTTTAAAAAAAATGGATTTTTACCAACTAAATGCAGGCAGAAAAAACCGTTCGGGCATATTCTTATCAAATTGTCTATAAAACTCAACTTACTTGTTTCTGATACTCAAATATTGTTTGCATGGAATGCTTCGAATATCAATTAAGACACACACAAAAGGAAACACGCTGAAGTAAATAATGGCGATCAGGTTATTTGGTTGCTTTCACTGACTCACAAAAAGTACATTTTGCAGAAATTATTAAAGGTTTATATAGTTGTCTAAATTCTAATATTCTAATTCCTAAGCAAACTAGTTGTCAAACTTTGTTTGAAATTAATTTAATTTTTATTAAAACTATTATTTATAATTTGTATAAACTTATGTTTCTTTGGGCGCACTCTTTTGTATTTTAAGCCATATATAATCTGGTCCACTTTCCGATGATATATATTGAGCCAGCATCATCAATATTCTTCTAAACTGCGGTGTCACAGAGTCACTCTCGTCGTCCATGGTGTCCGGTCGCATAAATTCTCTTACTATATCGTCATTTGAAATCGCTTCACCGCTTATAATTCTATCAAAATCCTCTTCAGATACAAATTCACCCTTGGTACATTGTATTTCCCTAATGACTAGGCAGGCTGAAATATAGATTTTTATTATTTACTATTTTAAGTTATAAACAAGAAAAAAAGTTAACTTCGGTTGCAATGAAGGTGTAACACCTTCACAAATAAAAAAGTTTGCTTACAATAACTTGATTTTGATCGTTCATATTGTATGGCAGCTATATGCTATAGTGACTCGATCTAAACAAATTTTTCGGAGTTTATACCGTTGCCTTGGACAATAACCCATGCCAAATTTGGTGAAGTTATCTGGTCAAATTAAAAAGTTTTCCATACAAGCACTTTATTTCGACTGTTCAGTTTGTAGGACAGCTATATGCTATAGTGGTTCGATATCGATGATTACGACAAATAAGTAGCTTCGTGCGGAGAAAAAAGCAGATCGATAGTTTAGAAACTGTAGACTATTGCGTGTATATACAAACGGACAGAAGGACATGGCTAAATCAACTCAGCCTGCCACGCTGATCATTTTCGTAAATATTTATTTTATATGCTCTACGACGTTTGCTTCTGGGTGTTACAATCTTCGTGGCAAACCTATATCTTGTTGAGGATATTGAAAATATTCAGTTGTCGCTCTTAATAATTCTCTCGACGTTACGTCCACTCACATTCGCTACAAGTTTTGGCCCTCTATTCCTAAGTTACTTAACAGATTTTAATAGTTTTATGTTATATAAGATTATGTTATGTTATTTTACATAATGCTATATTATATTATCTTATGTTATTATACCCTATACTTTGTTCTTAGCGACTTACCAACTATTAATAGTGTTATGAAGATATTCTTTGTCAACATCCTTGATCTTCTGACTATAATATAAAATGTTTACCGTGGTGTAGAGCACGTCGCCAGAGCAGACACAAACTGTAACGGGCTACTGTAGCGCCCCCCGTAAGGTTTTATATAGAGCCAGTAAGTTATTTAATGGCATACTAAGATTTGAAACTCAATTCACCATCTGTTCTTGAAGTTAAAGGTTGGTTATTTGCATATAGATTGAGTAACGTGTTGAGACATAAAATACAGAATCTACACAGTTAACAGTGTAAATGTATGAAAATAATAAAAAAATATATATATAAAGCTTACGGATCAGCTACACTGGTTTCTGGTACTACTTTACACGTAAGGTAGATTAATCCGCCAAATCTGGCAACATACTACCACTTTCATAATAATATTATAACGAGACACTGAAGGAACAGGTGAACTTAATTATACCTGCTAGATGTCTCTCATGTTTCTCTTTCTAATTGTCATTTACAAAACATCCAAACGTAGGGCCTAACAATTTTAAAGCGGCTTCGAATGACAACTGGTTTTCAGAGGGCGCTTTCTAATATCAGAAATACACACGTGAGCTTGTATTATTCTGTCAAGCAACGGTTTCCGAACGTCGGAGTGTTGAACCCAGTTGAAATGAACGCATTGAATTAAATAAGTTTTCTTACTAACTTACCATAAAAACTTAGATTGATCCCAATTGCCCCTTTACAACAGTACAATGCGACCGATGCCTTCCTCACTCTATCTGCGATGTTTGGTACTTCACCCTGTCCACCGGTTGTAAAAGAGAGTCTCCCAAAAATGGGAGAGTAACATTAGGAATTTTGTATATTCTAGTAAATAAAGCTAGTTCAATTTCATTTGGATTTATGGCTTATCTACTTCTAAGTATCTGCCCAATTGGTTTCCACATTTGTATACTCTTGGGTGAGATCGTAAACATTGGTTAAGAATTTTCCTTTAGGTAACAACCAGGCAGCCTTATTCCTCAAGCTCCTTCAAAAGGTCCTTCAACACTAGGATCCAGAGCAAAAGGATGCCCCTACATACAACTTGTATTTTCCGAAGAGCCCGTCCATTTTCCACCACAACCGTGCTGTCACAAAGAAGACTATAGATATTATGCTTAAGATAAGCTTCGACCTCAAACTCATGAGCTCCGATAATCGCATTCGGCCGTACGTTGTTGAAAGCCCCCTGGATATCAAGCATGTACCTTGCGCGTCGGAACTACTGGCAAGAGCGGTACTACCACCATGTCACTATATCAGTAGTGGCAAATATGTTCAGAGTTGATAGTATAGGAAAGTATACAATTCACGGTCCAGCGAATTCCAGTTCATACTTTAGCTATTCCTTACATACTAACAGAACTAATTCGATTTTTAACCCCACAAGTATTGTGTTACTACATTTATTACTAAGACTAATTATACTATAGAACTAAATAAATGAGAAGTCCTAATGGAGTGTATAGTTTATATGTTGTAAGATCGATTTGAATTTTATGCGCCAAGCTGAGCTGTGTATCGCCCAAAACTTTTCAAACGTCTCCATTTCCATTGTTCTAAGCTTAACATTTTAAGGATACAACATTTAGTTGACCGATAACCTTCACTCCGAAGTCACCAACGCATTGTAATTAGTTCTCGGAATATGAACCACATCGAGAGGCTCGAGAGAGAGAGAGGTGAGCTTAAATTAGGTTTTCTCCGCAAAGTATGCCATTAATTTGAGCGGGTATTGATATTATGTATTTGGGTTCAAGCTTTACAGTTTTATAAAAAATATATTTGTCAAATTTTATTTATTTTAGATATGTAAAGCAGCATACTACTCCCCTA
Source organism: Bactrocera oleae (assembly GCF_042242935.1). Classification (NCBI taxonomy): domain Eukaryota; kingdom Metazoa; phylum Arthropoda; class Insecta; order Diptera; family Tephritidae; genus Bactrocera; species Bactrocera oleae. Next base: position 12,179,561 of record NC_091539.1, on the reverse strand, counting down.
CTTATAAACTTGAAGGTCCACTTTTCATATAACTACTTTGGCCACAAAGCATCTCCATTATTCAGATAGCGTTTCCTCATCTTCTTGTAAATCTTCTTCAGCAGCTAAGACAAGTGCTTGTGGCAGCTCTTCATATGTAGGTTCATCTGAACGTTCATCTGTAGGTTCATCTGTAGGTTCATCTGTAGGTTCATCTGTAGATTCATCTGTAGGTTCATCTGCAGGCTCATCAGTCGCATCTGCCTCTTTATCTTCAGTTACTGGTGGTAGTGCACTGGCGCTGGGCAATTCGTTGAACACGGCAAAAGCTTTATAAAAAATATTACGTAATCATTAGGGACATAGAAAAACTGGACAATGGTTAAACCTTACCGCCAATTAGCAGACACAAACAAAGGAATTTCTCGAACATTTTGCTAACACAAATGTTAAAACAGTTCAGTACTGTCTGTCAAAGTCTTCCGGGGTTTATATACGTCGTGTTGCTGTCTGCAGTCTATCAGTTTGGTCTTAAAATGTGGCTCATGATTTTTAAACGTGATATACTCTAATAGAAGAGTATAAGTTGTTAGTACTTTTCTAACTAAAACACTTAAACTATTCAGATAATGGATTAATGCCTACATGCATGCTCTACACATGCAAATAGACTCACTCACCGTTAGCTGGTTAGAACCCGCTTTCGTGCTCAACAATTTGTAATCGCTGTCTGACTCAGACATTGCCTGACTTGGCTTTTCCGCAGAGTTTTATATGTAAAAATGGTAAATTTTAAATTCATTTTCACACGTCACTACATTTCCAAAGTCAATAATCTATGCAGTAAAATTTTCGGAGTAAGTTATTCTATAGTACGTGAGGTATGACAAAATTTTTGCAAAATTACTACCTAAACCTAAGCAGTTTTAGGTGTCATACGACATAGCTGATTCTCTTGCAACATTGACTGATAGTTAAGCCTCTTCAGTTTGTTGTGAAACACTGACTGGTCTCCAAACACGTTCCGGACCTAGTTAAATTGGGTTCACAGATTACGTATGATGAGGTAGCCCATATATATTCCTATTCTAATCTGTTGTTTGATTTTAAATTATATGTTTTCACAGACATTACTAAATCATTGTTCAATTAGAATCAACTGAGTGTGACTGAAAAATCTGAGCTTTTTTAACAACTGATTAATTTTCAGCCGCTTAAATCAAGAGAAGTCACCATAAAAATTCAAAGACTTCAAACCAGATGGAATTTTATCATTAGGAGCTCATTGAAGACTATGAAATTACCATCATAAGCAATCTTCATCAGTTATTTCCTTTTCCGCTTGATATGCAATGACCAGATTCATTATACTTACTTGCAAACTCACTTTCCAGATCTGGTTGGTTTATTTTGCTCATTTTAGATGAGATACCGGGACGGAAATTATAACAAAACTTAAAAGATACCTTTTTTCATTCATTCGTTCGATAAGATTGCATCTACTTCGAAACCCTAAGGCAAAACCTTAAAGATATTTAATTTCGTTTTTTGGTTGCGATAATTTGAAGCGTTAGATTGTTGTAAGGTATTTTACGAGGTCTCCATAAATTCAACCATAGTACATTTAGTCTTAAAGAATACACCTAGTATGACAGCCAAAAAAAACGTCGGATTTTGGTAAGTAAAAACAAAGACTACTGTATCAATCGCAATATTTAAACACATATTTTAAGAATACAATGTAGAATTTTTGAAAAAAATAATTTAATGTTACAATAGGTGTGCCCCTTAAATAGCATTAAGCTTTGTTCATCATATCCAGTCGTCTGGCTGAGATTCATCTCGCTAACAACACTTTGTTGTTCTACGAGAGACCCCACTATGGCAAAGAGTTCTATATATTACAGTTGAGCCATATTATTTGGCTATTCGATTATGCTTCTTCAATATTTAATTTAAAAAATATTTGAGCAGACTCAATCTTTCTGAAACTCTCTTTAAGATAACACTGCAAGCAAATTCTCACTAATCGTATAGCTCCGACTACCAGGATTAATTTCAAAGCGTAATCTCATCCTTTAATGAGATTCTGCAGAGCAGCCACCTTAAATATCTCACATTAGAGAGCCCTAAAGAAAGAAACATCAGAAACGCTATAAAATATATACATACAAATGATCATATAATATTATATTAAATTATATGCATTCTGTTTCTTCTTGAAAACCACATGTCTAAAAAACACGCTTTATTATGTTCAAAAGTGCTGCGCAAAAAATTATGCAACAGCTATTCATACTAGTACTTTAAAAAGAATATTGATTACTTACTAACTTACAGTTATCTAATGCATTAGTTCTCACCAAAAACATCGCACATATTTCAATTAGCACACTCCTACAAAAAAAAGTGCCGTAAAGTATGCAACGCAAAGCTACCACACATACATATTTACATACTATATGCGCGATTGTGCGAACTTTAAAGCGAAATACCCACGGTATACACACCAACGCTTTGGCATGGATTGTGGCTATTGTGTTACGGGTTGCTGCGCTTATGACAATCAGCTGTACCCATTCATATATAGTTGTTGCTGTTGTACTGTCGCCTGTCATTTTGACATTTGTTGCATTATAATTACTATGCATGTTGCCGCCGCTGTCGAAATTGTCGCCATCCATAATTAATGTTATTTGCATTGTTGCCATACCGCATACCTGCGTGAGTACGCACATTTTTGCACTCTCAACTAAGTGTGGGTGTATGTATGAGTGTGTGTGCCTGGGTGTCGTTGCGACAGCCAATATTAACATTGCTTTAGCCTATGTTATGTGTGTTGTTATTGTTGTTAACTATACACCGCAAAACGTTCAGCAATTGCATGTAAATTAGATGCCGGAATACAGACATGGACCCAGCAAATAAAGCCTATATTGAGCTTTTCTTTACTAATGAATCTCGGTTGGTCTCTTGTACTGGAGGGCAGAGCGCACTTTTTATGCTTTGGAATATCTTATAATAATGCATTAAATGTGTTCTGCTTAAATCGGTGATGAGCGGTTAGATCGAAACTTGTCCTTAACTATTTGATATCTGCTTCGTAATAGTGCTTAGAAGACAAGCTTGCCAACTGTGCTTTGCTACCCTTTGGAGAAGTGAACTCTATTACAATTCAGAGATCAAAAGCTTTTTTGCGATTTATTCTATATAAAAGCGTATGAAATAATTTCTGAGCAATCAAGACACGATACGCTCCTTATTAACTGCTCGACCACACACTCGAAATCGTTGTCGAAGACATATATCTCCAATTAGGAGCTCTATAAACTCAGAAACACACAAATTAGATCGTTGTTAAAACAAGAACTTGCTTGACCTCAAAACTTTTCTGATCAGTTATTTTTAGCGAAGACCGCAACTCACCTCTAAGCCCCGCCAAACCTCCAGCTGCTTTCATTGGCTTTGTTTTGGTGCTCTCTCAATTGGTGAGCTGAATTGAAACGATTATAAATATTTTACCCTACCAAGTTGTTCAGTTGCCTGTGAAACTTAATGCAGCCCTACTGGCAACCCGTTTCCATGATAGTAGGAAGTGTAGAGGATCCGATTTTGTAGCAGTTTATGGACAGTCAATACAGCTGTATTGAATGATTCATTTTAGGGAATGTTTTGACACCACTTCATCAACAAAAAATATTTTTATAAGTAACTTGAGTTCGGTACTAACTAATTCTCTGCTGGGTTAATTTATATTTTGTGCATAGTTGTTCTAATGACCCCTCATAGACGATAGAGAAAATGCGCAAATTTTAATTGCATACATTTGTACAGTTCGCTTAAAATGATTATCTACACTCTGCGCTTTGAAATTAGGAAGCCAAAAATGAGGCTAAAACTAAAGCTAAAAGAACTTACCGATATCAGGTTAAGGAGGCGTCATCTGACATGTCAATATCTTTTTCAGTATCTCTAAATTAATTTGTTAGATAAAATGTTGAAGCGACTGACAATTGATGTATCTCATTCATCTGACTTCGTCTGGAAAAACCGTAGTCTAACTGCATATTGTCTTAAAAGGTTTAGAGCCCAACGCATTAATATTCAATTCTGTTCTCATCTTCAGCCTAGATACATCCGTACAACAGTATATTAAACCATTACAGCTCGTGTTAATCTGAGTGTATGAAGTTGTGAAATTCAAGATATTTTAGCTTTCATCTCACAAATGCCAACTACAAAAATAAATAATTAAAATTATATACACGCATAGTAATTTTTTCGCCGCCATCACTGTATTATTTTCGTCGTCAATTACACATTGTGACACCGCGCCTACATGTCGGCGATTACAGCAAGTGTAAAAGCCGCCAAATCAAACTCACACTCACCAACAAACGGTAGAATGAAATTCTGTTATTTTTGCAGCACTTTCATTAATTACCGTTGGAATTTCTAAATGTTAAATTCATGCGATTTTTGCAGCGAATTTTCATTAGCATTTGTTTGGCGCATTCTAATCAAAACCGTTACAATTTATTTGCTCCGGTAAGCACACTGCCCCTTTACACCCTTTTCAACTCGCACTCTCGCTCTCTCTCTTTATATGCATTTGGTGTACTTGTGTGCTGCTTGGTTGTTTGGTTTGTTGTAAATCTGTAAACATTTCTGCTTAGTGGCAGCGGTGAGGCTAAAAAGTTTGCACATTTTCGGTTGCACTCGAACACACCGCAAAAACACATCCGCAAATATGCATGCATGCACTTACATATGTATATGCACGTTAAACATTTAAATATTTATTTCTCTGCTTCTGTGTGGTAAATTGTAGCATAGCTTAGGGCGTTATTAACTAAATGCGAATTATTTTAATTAGCTACTGCGAAATGTAAATCAACTTGTAGTTTCATTTAGGAATATTTGTAACGTTCATTAATATATACATATATACGGTTAGTTTAGACATTTTAATGTGAAATGTTTGCGTATTATAGTACTTTTCGCAATAAAATAAAGCGTTGTTTCGCATGACACCCGAGAGGGTAAGCAATTATTTGTTACTCTATAAAATAAGAATAAGGGAACGGCAGCTAATGGCAGGACATAATGCTTGTTTGACTCAAATGCTTTCACACCCAGAATAGGTAGTATGACCTCTCTATAAAAGCCCCTCTTTACTTCACTTTTTAGATTTACAGTTCTTTCGATTATATAAATGACGACCTTAGCATTTCTCATTAATTTTTTTTGAAAAATATGTGCAGCGATCAAACTTTCTGATGAGTTTACAGTAAAAGACAATTTTTAACCCTCTCAACATCCTTGGTTTCTTGAGTACACGGTAAAAGAAAAAATACTCACTTTATTGTTTTAGATTTAAAGCAGTCATGGAGCTGTTGGTTAATGAGAGGGATGAAAACTTTTCTCAAGTTTTTTCTATGGCAAATATTTGAGCTATTGCATCTCTCTGATGAGCAAACATGAAATGATAAAATACATTTATTCTAACTCATGCAAAGGCTCTCTTTACTACGGTATTGTGGACCTACAGCCTACTTTTTCCTACAGCCTTACTTTTGAATATTAAAAGGAAGGGTAGCTTAAGCTTTCTCAAGCTTTTCCAATGATAAATATATGTGACATCCAGCCTGCAAAAGTGGTTACCTTGTGGAAGACGTAGTAACTGCTTAAAGTCAATCCCAACCCAATTCAAAGCTTCTTTTAACTTCATTATTGCAACTTTCAGTGATCATAGAGCTTTTTTAGATAAAAATAAGTTGCGTTTGAAACTTTTGCTCACAGCGATCTGAAGAATAGGTATTGACCGATAAAAAAAAAACACTGTTAAACACATCTACAGCGCACTTCAATTCATTGTTTTAGACTTACAGCAGTCATGAAGCTTTTGACTATCAAGAGTATTTGTCACTTAAGCTGTAAAGTATTTTCTGTGGGAAAAGTATGAGATCTTCAGCCTTCCAAAGAGTTTACCCTGATCAAATAATCGTGAAAGAGGAAAGACACTGTTGAGTCCATCCAAGGCACACTTTATTTCATTATTGTGTTTTTTGAGCGTCATGGAGCTCTTAATTATGAACTGCATTGGCGACTTGTGCTTTTTGAAAATTTTAGACATTTACTGTTCAAAAGACCTCACTCTATGTTTAAATAAGGAACAATCTTCTTCTAAGTATATTATCATACCATCCAGGTTATTACCGCAACAAACGTTTTTGCTGTTAGTTAAATTTACAGTCAACTTGTGAAACGGCTTACTCATCACATAGTTTCGTTAGTTTCGTGTCGCTTGAGTCAAAGACATTCGAATCCAAACAGAATTATTTTACACTCGGTATTACATATTTAGTAAATATAGAGTCAGCGATTGTCGTTATTGTTAGTTCCTTGCCACAAAGTTCTGTGGAATAAGTAAAGGTAACGGATGGGATGAAATCATAAATTCAATTGGCGATTGAGTGTTGTCATATGTGAACTCTATCGTACCATACTCCTATCATTGTCAAATCCGGTACTCTAAATATTCTATTATTTTGCCAACTTTGGGCTGTTGGACAATTTATGTTCAGAAACTGTATTGTTATTATTATGTAGACGACAAATGCTAGTTAGAACACTTATGATCCGAATCAACACATTCGCATTGAAGCGTTAAACAAGAAATGTGTCACCGTCGGGTTCGTGGTAACATTTTTATATTATTGCCAGTAAGGAAATATGAGTTATTAATTGCAGGAAATACTGTCAATACAGTAAAAACCAAATTCATCACTAAGTCTCCTTCTTTGTCTTTCTGTGCGGATTTTTTACTTTCCCTGTTTTTAAAAACGCATATATACGCTTCATAAACCGAGCTCTGAGTCAGTTGGGAGCGATAAACAGAAGATTGAGAACGATATAGGTAACTTTTATGGCAGTTTATTATGATTCTATAATATGGTGGATCTATCATGCTTACTTATCATTACAACCTCAACAGAATATACACCACGTTTACCACGAAGTTTGTAACACCCAGAAGTAAACGTCGTAGACCCTTTATAATATATATCTATATAAATGATCAGCATGATGAGCTGAGTTGCTTCAGCCACGTCCATCTATCCGTCCGTCCGAACTAGTTCCTCAGCTTTTAAGGTACCACTCTTAAATTTTTGCACACGTCCTGTTCTCTCCAAGAAGCTGGTCATTTGCCAAAATTAAATTCTTATATGAAAAACTTTTTCCAATGACAAAATATCTTTTCGAAATTTGACATAAGTTATTAACCAGATAAGCTATATTATCCGAAGAATTTTTTTAAATCGAATTACTATAACCTATAGCTGCCATACAAACTGAAGTCTTTGTATGAGAAACTTTTGACAAAATATTTTCCCGAAATTTTACACGGTTTATTATCCAAGTCAATGCTACAATATTTGAAATAAGTTCGGATCACTAATAGCTGCCAAACCAATTCGTGTATGGAAACTTTTTTAATTGTGAAGAGTATTCTGGTTTCGGTGCAATCTTTTTTCATATTTCTTAACAGTTTAGGTGGACTTTTATGTGATAGTAAATGTTATCTCACAAGTTTCTACCATCATATGAGGAAGTCCTCCGCAGCATTCTTATTTCTCCACTGAACTATTTAAATTATTCATCTGAGCATCATCAGACAGAAGGAAGTTCGTTTTAATTTAAAGCTGTTCTACTATCAAAACTATTATCTGAAATGATTATATATACCTAACTGGTAAACCACCAGAACCAGGCTGTAGCCTCCATTCCTACGCTTGCCATTCAAAAGGAATGTCAAATAGTTTTCCAATCCCACCTCACACACTCAGGCATGAAAGCATCATGCACGATATTTATAAACAGCTAAACATGTGTGCATTAAACTAAATGGCCGGCGAGTGCGCCCGCAGCTGCAACACCAATCCAACCGGCATCACAACGACCGCAGGTAGCCAACGACATAACGCGTTTGTTGCTCACTTTGGCGAGATTTCGTGGAGCGCATAACAGTATATGTCATATTCTACTAAACCATATGATTTGCGTTGTTGTTGCTTAGTTGTAACGTGTGCGATTTAATAATATGTACGACACCCGGTAGTGCAACTTATTCAGTTAAACATGGATCCAGTTGGATTACCGAACAAAACCGACCGCCAGCAGCAGGGCCGCAGCTTAAACCACAAGGACAAAAGCAACAGCAACAGCTACAATACTACTGATAAAGTTGCTGTTAGCGCTACCTGACTAGTTGTTGGTTTAACTTGCTAACCTTCGGGCAGGTAGCGGTTATTGTGTTGGGGACACCGGCAGAACGTCGCCCCGCCACACCTCGTAAATGTAATTTTGCGGCTGCGTAATTACGAAAATGTGTTATTATGCACAATGCAGAGCAAGTGAAGAGGTCAGTTAGTGCTTTTGGGGTATGTAGAGTAGATGTGAGATTTTAGTTGGAGATGCTACTGAGCTGAAGAATTATGTGTGTGTGTATATTTCTGCATATACAGTTGATATTCTTGAATATTTTAAAGGGAATCAAGACTTTTTTGATGTTAAACAACTAACGGTTATTTTTGGCACAAAGGAGCAAACATGCTTTCTCTTTTGTTTCTATATTCCTCGAATAAAGACTCTATATTACTCGAACCTTTCCTTTGTTCCTTACTAAGTGCACAGCAAAATAAATTGACGCCTTTGTGTTTCAATACGGTGGGGAACTTCCCACTACTTTGATACTACTACCAAGTAACCTTCTCGAGAATTGTTATCTTGTTGCGATTAGGGGTTCAGTAAATGATACGTTCCTAAAGGGGACGCCGGCGGAAGCTTAGCTGCTGGCAGGGCCCTTTCACATCAGTCAGGTTAGAGGAAGATTCGTTGCCCAAGGTAGCAGCCCTACCAGCGAACTAGGTAGCCTAGGCTAATCACCCAACATTTCGATGATACTGGGTTAATGAAACCCGGAAATAATGTTCCTACCCTCCAATCGGAGTAAAACGAAAAAATCTACAAAAGTCTCTAAATCTGTATTTTAGAAGACATTCTTGTCACTTTAATCGAGACTTCTCGTTATCATGTCTGCAGAAAATCTCCCAAAATAACTATGGAGAATTCTTTCAAATTGATAGTCCCACTGTCGTGAGAACAGTTATTATAATAAATGACACGAATTAGTTTTTTATTGAAGATACTGCTTGTTCAGTCATTTGCCAATATTTTAAAAATTTCTTAGTCGCAATTAACTCGAGCTTCGAAGTTTTAGTAGACAATAAAATATTAGCAGTCTATAAACTAAGATGACTTTTTATATCGCCAAATACGAGATCCAAACATTATGGGGACAAAAATAATACAAACTTTTGTAGGAAACGTAAGTCATTCTTTCGAATTCCATGAGCATGTTCTTCAAATCTTTTATTCCTAGTACTTACTTGGACCACGCATGCGTTACTAATATGCTTCGGATTCTACTGCCGTAAGTTTTCGTTCTCATAGAAAACGTCCGGAACAAAGTCTTAATTGAGAAGTCGAAAGCTTGCTCAAACAAAACATTATAAGTAATAATATTATGATTTTTAATTATTGAGAGCACCAACTGGCTGGCTTTCACCCCCTACATAGACTTACAAGGCTTTTGTAATGCCAGATGATGGTTTATTATTAATACGAGCTAAGGCGTGCAGGGTGTAAGCTCGTTTTGCGAAGTTTAATAAAGACTTGAAATCTAATTCTGATGCTTCCTCCAGTGCTGTGAAGATCCTAGATATCTAAACCGAGTTCTAAATAAGGCCGGACATAAGCAGCGTCTCTCTCATGCCTAATTCCCTACATATCCTGCATGAGTCATCGTTAATAATGCCCATACGACTCGCATGTGATGCCAGTAAGTTGTAACCTGTGAATAGGCCAGCAACCGTACTGCAGTCTATTCGATACCGTGTGAGTAGAAAGCTTGCGTATTTTAATTTCGCTCGCTTACACGTGGTTTTGGCGATCCTGGATACCCCAAATGCATTCCGATCTGTCAGCCCTTTTGAAAATTTTACTATGTATCGCTTTAACGAGTTGAGTATTTCCTGAGCTGATTCGGTAGTCAAGCGAATGACACTCTTGACAATCTCATCAGCTATTTCGTTTCCTGTGTGATCTGTCTTATAGGTTTTTAAAACACAAAAGCTGCATTCAGTGTTAGAGCTGTGTTTATGGATATAACGCCTTCAAACGTTGAAAATGCCACACGCTCATTTCTAGCTTATTCTGGTAATATTGTACATAATATTTATTGTTGTAAGAATTTTCTTCAGTACTTTTTCGGTTCCTTTCTTCATTATTTATTTACTTATGTGTTTTTGTTTCTTTCGTTTCGCATCCACAATCTAAAGATGTTTCAATTTCGTCAACAACAAAATTAATATTCTGGTCATAAATCAAATCAACCAAAGTCTCCAGAGATTCATCAAAGTGCAACCACGCATGGTAGGTCAATGCGCCCTTATATATGCTACGAAAAATTTTGCAGACACAAGGCGTGAAATTGAATTTTCAGGGATGCAGTGAAGATGGATACATATATATACATTGATACATATATATACGTATATATATTTCTTTATATATATTTGTATGTATGTATGTATGTAAGCATATACAGATATGCATGTATGTATGTATGATGTAGTCTTTATACTGAAAGGCAGCTTGCTTCCACCAAAATGAGGCTGCTTCTTTCTTTATGTACTGCAAGTTATAGAGTGAGCCATAAGTAATATAAAAAATTTTGTTCTTAGATATCTTGAAAATATCGTCCGAAATTTAAAGTTTTTTTTGAGCCACGTTAATATATATATGTATACAGATATATATATGTGTGTTTCATTCTTTTGTGAGTTGACTAAAAGCAGTGTGAAAAAGAAATGATTATAATTTTATTAGGTGTAAATGTGTATTAACGTGTGCGTATGCCACAAAAACCCAACATACAACACCATGTGTCATACATATTAACATTATAGTTATCTGAGCATGCAACAGTCTTTGCTTTGAGGGTTGCTTCCACAATTTTTGGGGGTGTCAACAAAAACCGTTAGAATGCCCCCCACATATTGCCCTTTCACCGTTATTTTCATAGCGTTGCAATTTACATACATTAAATTAGTTTTGACACGAAAACGCATTTACCAACACCAGCACCGGCAACAACACCTTTCTGTGCCACCTACAACGAAAGCAAAGGCGCACATACACACTTGAGTACCAACTCAAGCGCTAAAACTTATGAAAAAATTACTTGGAAACCGGCTTTTGGCAGGTAGTGGAAGGCAGCGCAGGCGGGTAAATTTCTCAACACCAAATTTCAACGCTTTACCCTCATCCCTCATGCATGTTTCACTAAGCTTATGTGAGCTTGTCTACAAATTGTTGCATATTTTTTGACGCGCACATATTATAATTTCCTTGCATGTTGTACCGCTCGAGGCAATAGTCGGCGTGTCTAATGCTCACATATAGAGCTTATTAAAATTATGTTTATTATATTTGAACATTACCAAGATCATAAATCATGGTACTGCTGATGGAGTTAATATGTGCACTCCACAGGGTTGATTATTTCAGAATTGAAGTTTTAGTGCTGCAAGCGAACGTTTTTTGGAGTTGTAATTGGTGTTTATACTTTTGCTAGATGCTCTGCCCGATTTCTTACCATAAATGTGGTTATCCGATAAATGCAGCGCCCTACAAGTTCAAGCCAACTCTGAACTAGATATTCTGTAGGTAGGTAGTTAGGGTGGATGTTTGTCTTGCATTTGAATAGAAAATGTTCTACAGTCTCTTCGTCTACTTCCTGACAGCTTTTACAATAGTCATTGTATGGTATCCACAGTGTGCTGGCATGTCTACCACTATGACGGTGATTTGTTAGCACCTCTGCTAGAGTTCTTATATCATTCCTTTTGAATTTCGATGGTCGGCATGTGGGACTTAAATTCCTTTCATGCCACGTTTGTCTCCCAGTCAGGGATAGTTTCCACCGAGACTCAGCTATATCTATAACATGTTTGTCGATTGAATATCTACACGTGGACAAAGGCATTTATTTCCCTCTTTATCGGTGTCTTATTGTCGTTGCCGATACTCAAACTTTAATATCAGATATTTATGACGATATTCACAATCTAACCTCCAAAGAAGATTCGTGGTTGTGCGAGAGATCTATATTAGCACCAAGAAATGATCGAGTATCGTTACTTAATACGCTTATAATGGAAAAGATTCCTGGCAATTCAACAACATATTTATCTATAAACACAATATGTCAATCAGAACAAGCCGTGCATTACCCGGTAGAATTTTTAAATAGCATAAACGCACCTGGTCTTCCACAACAGCAAATAGTTTTGAAAATTGGTATTCCTATTATGCTACTGCGAAATTTAAATCCACCAAAACTCTGCAATGGAACGAGATTACGAGTAATTTCTCTACAAAAAAATATCATCGAAGCAGTAGTTATGACTGGTTATGGTAAAGGCGAAACAGTATTTATACCTACAATACCTATCATTCCATCAAATTATCCATTTCAGTTCAAAAGATTACAATTTCCAATTAATGTAAGCTTTGCAATGACAATTAATAAATCGCAAGGTCAAACTTTAAAGAAAACTGGTATTGATTTGAGTCAAGGATGCTTTAGTCATGGACAATTATATGTTGCATGTTCACGTGTAAGTGAAGCCTCAAATATTGTTATGTTAACAAATGATAACTGTACACCTAATATTGTTTATAAGGAGGCATTATAATAAGTTTATTATAATCATTTTTGAAGATTTTATAAGTTTATATCCTATCTATTTGTTTTTATTTTTATTGTTTTTATGTTTTTATTTAAATAGCATATAGATTTAATTGAAAGTGAAAAAATTTATATTTTATTTTGTAAATTGTATAGATTATTTAAGTTGTGTAATTAAAAAAATTATATGAGCTATAAAAAAACCATTTTTTTAACTTTTTTAAAAACAATACGTATCTCTAAAAAACACGTTTTAACTTATACTTAATTGTTTAATTTATTCATAATAAAAAAAAATGTGGAAAACGGTTGGCCTCAAGGGCCATCCCTGCAACTTCCCGCTAATTTCATACGCTAACGTTCAAATTTTGCTTTTTTCACTGCTTTTGAGCTCTTCGAAATATTTCGTTTTCAATATCTCGCAAGTAAATCAACCGATTTTGACCCGGTTTGCGGCAAACGATGTGTTTTTTCAAGGTTTAGAACTGATTAGTTTTTGGTGTTGATCAGTCAAGTCGTTTGGAAGAAATTCGAATCTACTGGTCCGATTGGGTTCAAACTCACGCGAAATTCAAGTGCAATGAAACCCTTTGGAATGCCGTTTAGTTTATTCAAATCGGTTGAGCCGTTTAAAAGTTATAAGAGGGTCACATACATCCACACACACGCACATACATCCACACATACATACAGACATACGGACATCATCGTAGAAATGTTCGGGGAAGCTTCCTCGACCCTCAAAACGTCGAGATCTGTTGAGAACTCGATTTTTGCAAAATGGGGTGAAACCAATATCTTCCCGATTTTTAGAAAATTTTCCATTTTCTTAGCGGGAAGTTAAAAAATGCGTACCATTGATGAATACACATAGAATTTTTCTTTATTATTACAAGGTAGTACATATCGTTAATTGTTCATTTAAACTATTAAATCATAATTTATTCATAAAAATTGGATAGTTCTAACTCGGACAAAGTCGCGGGTTTCAGCTTTAGGTAATAGTTTTACGAACGATTATGCATCATTTGTATTGAAATTGACACGGACTAAATATGAATGTCACGAATTTTGGAGAGATTATTCAAGGATTTGCAACAACGCAGACGAAGTCGCGGGTATCAGCTAGTTTATATATATAAATATAATTCTTATTTGAGCACATTCTATGTCAGAACAGGAAGACTTTGATTTGGTAGTCGGAAGGCGATTCTATCGAATCTAAATTTTCGGGAGAGACACCAATCCCACTTGATTATCCAGTTTGGTCCGCATAGATACTTATGTCTGTGCCTTTGTCCACCTTATCCCTATTTCACTCCTCTCTGGAGAGGATGGCAATGTTGGAGACCAAATTTAAGTACATTTCTAAAGGCTTACGAAAATCCGAGGTAGTGGATGGAACGGGAAGTATAGTATCTAAGTCTTTTTTCCATTATTGGCCACCAGACTAATATACCATTCATCATATTCGGACTTACAACTGCTGTGTAGAGTTAGGTGAGGTATTAGTCCCCATTTGGGGCCCTCCTTTTGCAGGTATAAGGTGCTATAGCTGTTTTCTTTACCCTAAATTGGGTTTACGTCTAAGTTGGGCTTCCAGTGGCGAATGCAGTGCTCTTCATCAAATTTTAGCCACGTCTGTTACAATTACAAAGATTCAACTGTAATGAAAGAAATCAATCCATGATCCACAGTTACCTAGGGTTCTAGCCAACTGCTTAAAGATAGTAACCTGTCAGGCTCTATAAATCACAGTAATCTTGTAAATAAGTGTTCGTAAACTTTATGAACGAAATTAGACACTCTCTAACCACTTTCGAATGTCAAACTGTATAAATTTCTTAAAAATATGAATACTTTTACACAAGGTGGTGCAAGGTATCACTCTAAGTGCAAGCATTGCGACTGTGATAGCCTAAAAAAAATCCAACTTGCAATAAAATCTCCTGATAGTGAACGTAATTATACACGTTGTCAGCAAACTTCGACTCAAGGGTTTAAGAAAAGATTCTCTGAGTGTCATCGGTTACAAATAAGTGAAAATTAATGGATACAATCAAGTAAAATGTATATCTAGTGGAATAGCTTCTCCAAAACTGGCTTTATTAAGAGTCGAAGTCAAACGTTAGGTCTCTTAAGCTGATACTACTTGTATAAAGATAGGATTAGATAATTAGGCTTGTTTCATTTACTGTGCTATCCCACAGATCCGCACAGCTCTTAACCGAGAAAAAAGAAAATCATAAACTCCTTGGTTAAGTGTTTCTACTACTCGTATCGACTCATTGGAAAAGCGTTTCAAAATCACTTGACCCCTGGCTACCATTTTCCCGTAATATCAAATCGTTTAACCGACTGAAAACTTCAACATAAAAATTCCTCCATTAACTTAAGTTTATGCGTAATTCAGAGTTGCACTTAATGATGGCATGCACTCGATTTGCACATAACCTCAATGAAGCTGCATAGTTTCGGACAATAAAATCGTGAATCGCATCATACGGGACACGAGTTGAAGTCGAGTGTGTTAAAACAAAAGCGGCAGGCTACTTGCAACAATTCAGCTGCTGCCAATGACACTTAACGGCCACAAACAATTGCACTCGTGATGCAGTGCGCACAGAGACAATAACAATGACTGTGAAAAGTAGAACTACCGAGTGTCGTGGATGGGTGGTGACTTGGCTTGACTGGGATTAAACAAAACAACTGCGAGCTTAAAGTAGGCGTTGGCAAAATCCCAAACAACTAAAGATTGTTGCAACGAAATTGTAAAGCAAGTAAGCACAGCCAGCATAACGTATGAATGCGACAAAGAAAGAAGTCATAATAAGAACTGCAACAACAATGGCCTCAAGTTAGAGGTTTAAGTGTAGATATAAGGTTTGAAAAAAAAAACAGCGTTGTGAAGAAACGGGCTGACGCATAAATCACAATGAAGGATATCCTCTTGTTAACAAACACATATAGTATATGACGGTGGAAAAACAAAGCCACACACGCACACAAACTCCCACAATCAACGAAGTAGAATAACAGTGGAGTTAAATAGCGCAAAGCGGAAAAACACAAATAGCCGGAAAAGATTGAGGTATGCTGACGCCCAGCAAAAGAAGCTACTGATTTAGCAATGGAACAGTTTGAAGGCAGTAAGAACCATCACTACTTTGCGAGATTAATACCACATGTACTTAGAAATTTCAGCTGGCCGTATACCCTTACTATAGTTTCGAACTAGTCCTGACTGCACAAAGGAGTCACCTGTTAAGTGTGGTTTTTTTAGACATGTGTTTTTCACGCAGATATAAAATTCATATAATTTTATGTACCTGCAGTCAATTTTCAAACACTTATTGCACCAATTGTGGCCGTATGTGAGCAATAACGCGCCGAATATTTTCTTCCTAGGCGTCACTCGCCTCGGGGTTATCAGCGTAGACAAGCGACTTCACCTTACCTTACAAAAAATTGTTCAACGGTGTCAAATCGCACGATCTCACCAAAAGTTTCCTTCAACAAATTGATTGTTTCGTTAGCTGAATGGCATGGAGCGCCATCTTGCTTGCCATCTTCCAATTCAGTATCGAAAAAGTCATTCGGCATGGCTCTACAGCGTTCTTCATTGACTGTAACATTATGACCGGCTTCATTTTTAAAGAAATATATACCAAAAGGTGTATGAAGAAATATGAATCAATGATTCCCTCTTTCCATAGAGCACACCAACAAGTAACTTTTTGAAGATGTAACGGCGTCTTAACAATGGCAAAAAATTGCTAAAAAATCATATTTTTGACTTTTGACCTTGAATAGAACTTTTTCCACACAGGAAAAAAATGGGGAACTTTTATTTATAATTATATTGTAAACGCTCTTACAAATTTTCTGCTTGTTATGAATTTTTTGGTCTAATTTGACCGGAGTCACTTTGTGATAAGAGTGTAAAGCTGACGAGCTGCTAAAAAAAAGGCCCCCTAGCCCTGTTATCAGTAGAATAGGAACAGATCGGTGCTCCACTCCCCTACTGTTTTCTTCTACTGGATAGCTGAGCTTCGCGGAAGCTTGGCCAGCGGCAGGCTACCATCCATCGTAAGAGATCCAGTGAGATCTTCGCCCTCAGTAATTCTCGCGTCTTCCTACTTGTGGAGATTCAAATTGCCTGGCGTGTATGCTGTAAGTTTGAGAATCTTACTGGATGCCAGCTGCAGAAGCTGTATAGAAGAAGACGAGGTTGAAACATCTCAACATTTCCTTCTTGATTATCCTGCGCTTGCGAGATCAAGGCGTAAACACTTGAGAGTTGACACTTTCAGATATTTCACCGAGGTGGTAGGAATATATATTAAACGCCAAAAGCGGCTACCTATAAGATCGGACACAGGAGTTCTATTTGTATGGTTTCACAAAGGACTGCATACAATAGTCAGCCATCGAAACTAACCTATTTGAAATTATGAAGTAGAAAATTTTTTATGCCGTTTTCAGAGGTGCATATTTTAAAAGTCGATTATAATCGGTTTGGGACTTTAAGTAAATGACAGGGTAACCTTTAAGTATCTCCACCTGATTCTCCAATAGGTTTGAACTATGGATTTGGGCGGTCACTTTGCGTTTCACTGCCGGGAGTTTACACACATATAAGCCAGTATTTGTATATGTCAGCTAGCTCCAAGTAATAAATAAGTGATAGAGGGTCAAGTGGGTGGCCAAAACCAAAGCGTTCTGTAGGTGGCGATGTAAAAGCGTAAATGGCAATGGAAATACCGTTACTGAAGCATTGGTAACGTGCACTAACGGAACAATATAAATCCAGGCGAGTGCAAAAAGTTAAATGACGCAATTCATAAGTGGTGGTAGCATGGCATAGCTGTACCATAGATACTCCGCTGCATACAGGTGCGTTACTTGGGGCAACACCGCGAGCGCCAACGCAGCCGGCAACCGCGCCGTCGCCTGTCAAGTCACCATGATAATGACTTTTGTCATTTCTCAAATGTCACTTGACGTTAACAAAAAGCGAATGTGCTGAGCAAAGCACAGAATAGCAAAGACAAATCTGTTTGAATACCGTTATGTTACGAAAACTGATATATGAGGTGAGCAGAGCACGCCGCCGTGTGGTGGTGCGGCTGTATAAAAAGCGCATAAACGAATGTTGCAACGAATGTTACATGCGTTTGTGTCTGTATGTATGTGTCTATATACGAAAGTGTGTGCAACTAAATGCCGACACGGCGCGGAAAAGGAAGTTGTTGAGCGTAGGTGATGTATGAAGTTGGAGTTCTTTATTATTGTTAGCCAGCTTTTGTTTGTTTTCATTTTGTGTTTTTTTTTTTTTTGTTCAGCTTTGTCTATATTACGCTGCAAGAGGTTACTGAGGTTCAAAGTTTGCGCTTTTTGTTTTCTGCTTTGTTTTGTTTGCGTTCGAACTGTAATTGAGCTGAAACAGGTGGATGTGATTGCCGTTGGGTAGCAAGGCGAGGGAGTTACTGCTTTAAATGCTCAAAATTTAGGAGCTGAAAGCTGAAGGAAGCATACCGAACTAAAGATAGATAATGCTTCTAGCAAATTTGCTTAAATTTTCTATTTCTTCTTTGAAGGAACTCAATTATATCTCCCTCTACTAAAATAATAGACATCAACTTATTATATAGCATTTTTAAAACGAATTCTATATAACATGAAAATGCGTATTTCACTCCAACCTTAAGACACACTGCAACTTTGAATAACGAAAAGTAACATCTTTGAGATTTAATGAACAAGAGTCTTAAAAATCCATCGTACTACATATATATTGAACTACACATTATCACAGCTCATTCAAACCTCACAAAATCTGCTATAATTTGACAACTTGCTAAGGTATTGGTTACATCACTATATTCGGTTATTATTTGTTTTATACTTACAATAGTATTGTTCAAAATATTACCAAACTGAAGCTATAACATTTACCCATATTGCTGACTCTCCATATTGTGGACTCCATTCCAAAAGAATTACCAAACAGGCGCGGCCAAGAATGAACCAAGCTAATTTTTGATACCCTGTTCTGATGTGAACCATATTCCAGTGGGTGCGTTCGGCCTCGACCGGAACAAATGGTAGTCAGAAGGCGTAAGGTCTGAGCTATAAGGCGAGTAAGACAAAACTTCCCAGCCGCTGTTTAAAGAGTTTTTAGCACATCTTGCAACATGAGACCAAGCTTTGTTATGATGAAAAATTATTGCCTTGTGTCTAGTCGGAAATTCCGCGCATTTCTCTGCAACCGCTCCCTTGAATTTAAAAAGGATTAATGTTCTCCATAGTTGATTTCACCCGGCTTTAGAAGCTCATAAAACAGCGCGCTCTTCTGGTACCACCAAATATAGATCATTAAGTTTACCGCATAGTTATTTGTCATGTCATGAAAAGATTCTGCGAGCTTTTCTTGAGTTCGGCAACAATCTTTATTTAGTATTGCTTTCAGTTGCTCACCATCAAACTTTGTTGACCGCCCAAAACGTTCTTCGTCTTCCAAGCCAAAATAACCACTTTTAAATCGTGCAAACCATTTTTGGCATGTTCGCTGAGTTAGATCATGTTCACCATAAACTTCCAGCAAATACGATGACTTTCATCTGAGGTTTTCTTCACATTAAAGTAATGAAGAAGAACACTCCGCAAAAACACTTCTTCAGGTAAAATAGGTCGTACCTATTTGAGTACAAAAAAATTATTGTTGTTTATGCTTCAAATAAATGACATAACATATACTGATAAGAATACACAAGAACAATAGTTTTCCAACGTATGTTCGGAATATTAATAATGGCATAATAATCATGTTACGCCATTTGTTGGCAAATCGAACGAATATAAAGAGCTACTTCTAAAGCTCTATAAATAAGATTGCAGAATTGAGATCTATCAATAGTTTGAAGTTTTCGAAATAATCGTATGTTAGCTAATCAGTAATATCAAATACTTTGACTACCTCAATGAGCAGTTTAATTCAAAAAAGTATTATGAGTACCATAAAAAATTACAAGTTTAAGCCAAAGTCAGCCCTATAATATTCCTAGTCAAAACAAATTGCTTCAGACAATTTGTATCGTCAAAGAACAAACAGTTCTCCTTAGCACACTTCTTGCACAATGAATCATTTAAGAAAACACAGGGATCGCCATTTTAATGCAAAAGTCTCTTCTATGAAGCGTTAAAGAGATAATTTTCAGAAGAGTGCGATTGTAGCATTAACCCTGAAGGATTTGATAGATAATCAGCAAGTCTAGCAACTAGTACGACAGTATAAGTATTCCATCTCGAAGGACAAAACGAAGGGATAAAAGTGCAGTGAAGTGTCTTCTTTTCGAAGATTCAGATACCCTAGAACTTCTCCAAAGCATTCTGGTAGCAAGTTATCCAGAAGAAGATCGGCGGTTGACCTAAAATTTTCCAAGCCAGAAGTCTGAACTCTAGCCTGACTAGTAAATAGTTATTGTTTGTTCGCAATGATCGTTAAAGAAGGGTAGATCGGGGACAATTTCTCCCGGACCCGGAGTTCTCAGGGCGGCCGGTGCTCTGCAATAGTTTTTTGAAGATTTTTTTTCTTTAACAATTGATCACTCTGTGGCCCTGTTTGTTCAATTCGTTAACATATACGGAACCTGACGGATTTTCAGAAAAATCTTTTTCAAGACCTCAATATACTCCGGAATTTGTCATTGACTGCAGAAAAAAAACCTTTGTTTGCTGTTGGTCGGAAACTGGTGTCGAAAGCTGCTAAATGTAGGGTGCCAATTTAGTAAATATACTACAGTGAACGGCTAGACTAACATTTAGTTAGGTTCCGTTTTAGTAAGTTGGTAATCTTATCTCTTTGCTTAAAGAAAAAGAACAAAGCTCAAACAAAAATTATTTCTCAAATCTTTAAAAACAGAACACCTGTAAATCTAATGCATAAACCACTTTTAAATTTCTTTCGCTCACCACAAGCTCTGCGTTATTCGAACATCGGTGCACGCCCACAACTTTAAACTACTAAAAAGCTTTTAGCGCTAACTACGACAACGTCAACTCCAATCCCAACATGGTCACATGTCAATGTTTATTAAATGAATCAACGTAATTGAGAGTAATTGAAAGTACGAGTGCACACACGACTCCAACTAAGGCGGCAAGTGCGCGCATGTGAGCGTGTGTTAGTATGACTTCCGGAGTGCAGAAAGTGCAGAGCCATAAGAGAAAGTTGCCATAAGTTGCTGGCTGGTCGATGTGTGGGTGAAATCTAGCGCTGGACTTGCTCTAAAAGCCTTAGGGTGCTCGAGCGAGGCACAAAGTAAACTAAGCAGCAGCAAGAAAACGCTTAAAAGGACATCGCAAAGTGGAGACGTACGCACTTAAAGGACATGTAGAAAGTGGCAAGCTGCGAGCAGCTAACGGTTTTTGGATCTCTGTGTGTTTGTGCGAGCCCACTTATGACGTATGTATATAGCAAAGTGATTCAATTATCGGCTGGTTTATTGAATAAAACAACTGACTAATTTCGTTAAACTGGTAGATAGTTGTGGGGCACAATTCCTCAACGTTTTATATGCAAACATATATACTTTGGTATATACATACACACACAAATATATTTGGGAATAAAATGTTTTGAAAGCTCTCTTAAAATGTGGGTCAAATTATATCTATTGATGTACGAGTAGAAATATCACATTGAATACGTCGACTGTAATTTGATGCATATATTAAATAGTGTGTCTTAAAGGTTGCTTATTCAAAATTTTGAAAAAGTGGTAAGATTTAATAAATGTAAAAATTAAAAATAATTTTATAACAAATTATTTTAAAACTAATTTTAGAATCACCGAAAATAGATTAAATTTATAAGAGCGCATTTAACAATAATTTTTGGTTAAGAATTTGCTTGTAATTTTAAGAGAAATACTTAAATTTTATAAATACAAACAAAACAACATTGAAGTATTGTAATATTTTTTTAAAATTTTGCAATCTCCTTAAATAGAAATGAACTATGTTTTTAAGTTTTCATTAAGGAATTTTTAATTTTTATTTTGTAGTAAAAGTTTTTTTTTTTAGGCATATAGGTTTTCGAGATGAAATAAAACACATATAATTTAAGATTATGGCCAAGAAAATTATTATACAGACAAGGGTTTGCGATTATTTTTCAAAAATGAGTCCAGTTTTCGACCATTGGTTTATGACAGCAATAACGCGCCGAATATTTTCATCCAAGGCGTCAATCATCTTGGGTTTATCTGCATGCACAATCGATTTCATATATCCTCAGTATTATTGGAACCAAAAGTCGTCCATATCAAAATCCTCCCACTCAGACACGAAAAAGTCATACATCACGACTCTATAGTGCTAAGTGTTTCCTATACCAAAATGTAACTTTTTGAGGATGCAATGGCGTCTTAAAAATGGCTTTTGTATTATCATCACTCCACATTTAATTAACCTACCCCTTCAATTAAAACTGAGCTTTAGCACTGAAAAAAATTTTCTTGTAAAAATCGGGATCGGTGACCATCTCGTTTTGGGGCCATTTACCGAACGTGCTCCGCGCTTGTTAGTCGTTCAGCATCAATTCTTCCATGAGTTGGATTTTGTAAGCCCGCAAACCTCTCTGACAGCGCGCGTTATTCACTAGAATAAACGTGGTTCAAAAATATTTTCAACTCTAAACTGAAATCTCTACAGTTTTGTAGCCATTGTTATGCTTTTTTCTGTTATTTTACTTTTAAACTAAGTTAAGTTTGAACTATTTTTTTTTTAACCGGTGGCAACTCACCCGCAAAATATTTTCAAACTAAGCTTTTCAATGTATAGTTTAACACCAATACTTTTTTATGTTTTTTTTACTACAATGTGTTTTAACAAATATTCTCGAACTGGCGGCAACTTTCTAATATGTTTCATTTGTATTAAATCATTTGGAATTTATACTGGCCAAACGAAATTTTTATATTTGTTTAACCTGAATGTAATTATAGAAACTTTTTAATATTTATATGTACTTGTATGCATTAATATTTCATAAACAAATTAAATTACAAATAATGTGGCAAGATCATAAAACATATATTTTAATACAATACTTTTTCAAGCAAAGTTGAATTCATACTTTTACCTATTACCCTTTATATACGGTAGCATTAAGTATTTCACCAACGTAGCAACCGTAGTTAAAAATTAAAGCTTTAAAAAATTGTATACTATATTTATACTTAATTTAAAGTTTTTGCTTGTTATTTATTTTGAAGCAATCGAGTTGGTACGAAAGTGGACCAATAGGCCCATCATCATTTCCAATTGCAGTGACGATGCAATTGATTGAATTTTTGTTCTGAGAAGTAAAAAAGTATAAAGTTTAGTTTAATTGACCGAACTGTTTTATAAGAGTGAATTAATCACATGCAGTTATTAAGATCCAGTTTCTAATAGCAACGGCAATTTATTATAAAAATGTATATATTCCCAAAAACCTGTAAAAACTAAAGAATCAAAGCATTGACTAGTTTTTCTACCAATATTCGACTCTACCTAATGGCAGAAAAATTGCAATAGACATTTTCGACTAATTTTCCAATTGAGTGTGAGTATTTACTAGTTAATTATTGTACTTTACTGTTGGTTTGGCCTTAATTCCGTTTTCCAGTGAACTCACTTCATTTGTTGTAATTGAGAACAAAAGCACACAAAAAATTTAAAACAACCATTATAATTAAAAAATTTATAATTTACAAAGAAAGTACATTAAAAATTGAACCAATCGAAAAATTTGCGATATTTATAAAAAATGTATTTATTTAAATTACAAATCAGCGTCACGCTTTAAGCCAACACAGGAGTCGAACACAATGAAACGCGACAATTTATAAAACAATAAAGGGTTGGTAAATGAAGAGAATTTAAATTTAATTTATAATACTCCTGCACAAGAGCTGAAGCCAAACAAAAACCAAAAAAAAGAACAAAATCAAGAAAGGAAGGTCTAAGTGCGGGTGTAACCGAACAATTTATACTCTTGCAACTTGCAAGGATGAAAGCCGGGAACTTACTTTCAGGTGTTGGCAAAACTTTATATTAACACTAAGGGGAAGCAAGGGAAGTATTCGTAGTATAGTTGATATACGGGCATAGTATTATCAGGAAAGAATTTTTTCCGAACTTAAATCTCACAGATTGACCAATATTTTAAACAAAATTTGTAGGAACTGAGATCCACATATTCGGTATCTGGGGGCTTGAACAGTTGCAGTCCGATTTTGACAATTTTTGGTCACAATCTGGCCAACTTTAAGAGCACTATTAAAGTTTTATCCCAATATATATATTGGTGAAAGAATCAGATTTAATTTAAAATTTTGTTATATGGGAAGTAGGCGAGGTTGTAGTACGATTTTACACTGAACATAACAATGTCAAGATAATATCACTTACCGAATTTAGTCAATATCGATGGAGTAGGTCCTGAGGTACGGGTTTTGACCTGGAACATAACAATGCCTAGATAATATCACTTACCGAATTTAGTCAATATCGATGGAGTAGGTCCTGAGGTATGGGTTTTGTCGTCTTATATTTTCCTTAGTGAATTTGGTTATTTTGTCTTAAGTGGTTTAAGAGATATATGCATTAAACCTCTTAGCAAATAACAGTGTTATACCTTAATTTAGTGCTTAGTTAGTATGGTCCGATTACGCGCATCTACGAACTCGTCTTTCAATTTTTTTATAAGGAACCCGTGTACCAATTTCATGTTCATGTCAAGTTCACTACGATATCTTAATTTTTACTCAAGTTACAGCTTGCACAGAGGGACAGACAGCCACTCGGAATTCATTTCGTCTCGGCCAAACCGATCATTTATATATGATATTTACAACTCCATATTTATGTCGATTAATTTTAGGTGATACAAACAACCGTTAGGTGAACAAAACTGTTATACTCTGCAACATGTTGCAAGAGCATAAAAATAGTGCCAGCACGAATATCCAATTCACTTCGACGAAAAATATGAGTTTCGATTTGAAAATGCCTCTGTTCCGACTAAATTCTCACAACAGTTTATCCAATTAGCGAAAAATGCTGGTCCAATTAGTTAAGGTGCTAGAGCTAAGACCAACGGATTACCGAACAAACTTTATTTTCGAAATTTCTATAGTCTGCAGACTTTCACTCGTTAATTGGATCGGTTTTATTTACAAAATCTAAAATAGTATCTGAACAGTAAATGAAGAAACATTAAAATTTTGAGATAATTGACTTAACCTCAATGCGTAGCTTGGTTTCGAACACATCGGCGAATAGTTTTCAATGAATCCGTAATTAAGCCACATTAAGACTATGCTAGTGTTAAGGTATTAAGGCTGATAACATATACGTAGAATTAATTTTAATAGCTATATTAAGTTCTATGTGATCTCAAATTTCCTGAAAGTTGATCAAAGCCTCTAGCATCGATAAAGCACCTTCGGCTATTCATATCTTTTTATCTAATTGATTTCAGGTGGTTATGCTGAATGACAAATGGGAAGAAATCCAAGGTTTTTTAACTTTCTTCCAAACAGCTTCGGCAATTGATAAAGGAAAGGATGCTTCTCATGAAATCCATCAGATGCTCGCTGGATACTTAAAACATGTTAGAGACTCCATGGATTTCATACCATGACCTTTTGATTAAACAAAGAAATCCTTTTAAATAACCAAACTAGATTTCCGTTCTAGACGTACAAGTATACCGTGGCTTCCTTCTGGTTCCCATGCGAATTCGGGAAATCTGAGTTCGGTACCGGTTTCGTTAATGGTTTGGCCAATGCAATGGCCAGTTGAAAATTAAATAAAATCTCAGCAAGCTCACAAGCTTCGCAACGCAGCTTGCTATCATAAATCAAACGAGCCAAAGTCAAAATCACACACAAAGAGTCGCTTAAGTGGACGGTATAGATTAAAAAAATAATTGAATAAACACAAATAAATAAATGAAAATAATTGTGAAAGCGCTCTGATCACCGGGAAAAAACCAAAAAATTATAAAAAGTTAATGCCTGTAATTGTGAAAAAAACGTTATGGCACAATAGCTTAATGCCACAAAAAACGTCACAAATAATCAACTGCTCATTTAAATACACATCGTATGTGCATACAAGTATATCCTTATATATGGTACATCCTTCAATTACTGGAAAAATATGTGAAATCGTCATGACTCCCCAGAATGAACATAAAAAATTTGAAGCAATTTAACTAGTCCTTTCAATAATTGAGTGCATGAGTAAATGATATGGCAACGCTGTCACATAATTACGCCGTCAACAATTAATCAAATGTGCATCAACGCATATGTGGTTACATAGTCGTTAAGAGATACAGGGTGCTTCAGTTATGATAATTTATTTTGCTGGATTCTTCGTTTATATATATATATATTATGACATGGTTCTCCAGATGCGAGGAATTTTTGGATGTGCCCTCCAGGTACTTTATATATATTTTGCCCCTTTTTTTTTAATTTCAAGCTCGCGACTTACTCTGAACTTTAGATGAGACTCAAAATTAAGTCCTGAGTTATTTTAAAATGGAGTTCCGCAAAACTACTTTACGTCTCGATTTTCCGGCTGATCTAACTTCGACTAGCTGGCAACCCTTCAACAATGTATTATATATGAGTTTTCTCTTCGAAGATAAAAGCATTCGAAGAGTCTTCAACTTTTTTTATATTTTATGGTCAAAAGACTACTTTTACCGTAACTGACATTTTTGAAGATTTGATAAGTTAAGTAAATACTACGAGAATGTATCCAAAATTGGAATTAAGCAGTTATCAGCTACAGAGTGTCCAACCATCGAACTATAAAGTGCAATTTCTAGCTTTGATTGAGAAAAATATGCCACAGCATAGGTCTATATTAGCTAGCTAGCCTAGGCTAACTGACTTTTCAAGTCCTGTCGACTGGTGTTCTAAAATTATTAAGTTTTTCTTTACCATGGTAGCCTACCTCAAATGTAGTAACACCAAAACATGAAGAGTTTCTCATATAGTATTAAAATAATATCACCGAGTCAAGCTACCCAGTGATCGAAGGCTTTGACGATTGCTGCCAACCTCGGTCGGGCCTTGAATATATTACTTACCGAGCCTTCGAAAAAAACAAAGTTGCAGGCCACCCCATATAACCTCGTTTTTATATGTGACATATTGAATGTATTGATATTTTACCACAACAGCATTTAAATTATTTAAAATACCACAACAGTACATATACCAGTGACCTCATCACTGCTAAATTCTCCCAAGTCATTCTCCCGGCACATGACTTTAGGCAGCAACGCGCACGTCTATGCTGACGTACTGACTTGTTTACAAAAGCCAAGTGAAAGTGGCACAACAACATATGGAAGCATTTCAGCAGCATGCCAAAAAACCGGCGGCCGCGTTTTTCGAACAACTCGCATACTCTCTTGTATTGCGGTACTCTTTAAACAATGCAAATGCTCTTTAACCGGCAAGGACTCTTACACCCCCAAAGAGATGCTGGAAATTCGAAATGTTGCGCTGCTTTAGTTTCATGCTTGTCAACATTAGGGATTGTTGCTGTGACAGCAAAGGAATTTATTTGAGCGCAAGAGAAATTGTGAATCACTATGCGTCATAGTCCTTTCCATTCATGCTAACGGCGTTTGCAGTAATATTCGTAGAAAATGCGAAGCGAGTTCAATTCCGCATGTTGCCAGCAACATATTTGTGTTGCATGGCAGAGATGCGGAACTTAATAATAGTTGACGTGTTTGATTACAGTTTCTTTCTCATCCATGTTGTACAACCACTATTTTAACCATGTTGTACAACCACTCGCAAAAGTTGTACACCTTGTTCGTAAAGACTTGTGATTTTAAATTAAAAATTTCAAATATTTTACGTGTCAACAACTCTTTGTTTTGGAATTTTTTCGCAGTTTTAGAAATTTATTTGGTCTAGTTCTTCAGGAAAAGAGCTATTGAAATGCTCTACTGAAATTAGTCGAGTTGACTTGCATGTTGAAAAGCCAACACTTTTAAAGGCCTTGGAAATAATTTCTCATATTCAGTCATTCAGATCAGTCAAATAGCAAGGCATCCCGAATTTCTAAGTGACTGCATACAAACTAGGATCATCGAACTGCATTCGCACTTTTATCCAAGTAAAATGGATTATATCAGCGAAACTGCCATTATAACACTGTAGGTGTTTTTTTTACTCTTGCAACATGTTGCTACAGAGTATAATAGGAGCTCTTGGCTTTTTAATTAAATGCAGACAGCCGGAAAGTAAAATAACTGAATATATTCGGTTGTATGGGAGAAATGTGATATAGTTGCCCGATCTGACCGATTCAGACAAATGATCAATAAAATCTTAAAATGCACGTATGTGTTAAATTTCATTTGGATATCTTAAACACTGACGAACAAATTTTTATGATCCCAAAAAAAAACTCCAATAAAAAATCACTGGCTCAAAACCGGTTTTAAACCCATATTCTCTCAGGCAGAGTAGTTCAGAATGATCCGTAAAACATTTTCAGCTTACGCGATTTTTAGAAGAAAAATCTACCCGCTCTAATGTAGATCCCAGTGCATATCGGCAAAATATCGGTCAACATGTGACCCACTAAAATTCGTGGAAAATTTTTCTTCGAAAATAAATACTATTATGTCCAAAAAGTGAGTTGAATCGGGTATTGACCCCAATATTTCCCTTAGCCCCCGTATACCTAATATAAAGATTTTCGTACTTCCAGTTGACTTTATACCACATATATCGGCCAATCTGGGAGTTATTTTAATTAAATTGAGTGAGCATGTTTTTCTAATAAATAACAGTGTGTCTTTCTGCCTAGCCCCCATATATTTGATATTCAGGGTTTTGAAACATCTGGATGACTTTACTCCATTATTATGTTTATATTAATATATATATAAAATTGCTTGAAAATGAGTCCTCAAGTATTCCTGACCAATGTCAAAAATTAATGCAACCAACACTTCGATTTCACTGCCGCCCAATCCTATCCTATATAATGATTTCCGACTTTGTACCTGAACGTTTAGGTTTGTCAAAATGTTTAATGTTTTAATGAAATTAAATGGACACGTTTTTTTTTTAAGTTACAAAATTATATTAATAGTTTGGCGCTCAATTTAAATGAAATTGGTCTTGGTATAAACCTCGTATCCATAAAATCATCAATTTCGATTTTCTGGCTGACGTTTTGCACATCAACTCATTATATTAAATTTAGCCTTTTCGGTTGAGCTTATATTACATATGCATATATTATTTCAGGATAATTCTAGTATAATTTTCGCTTACAGAAAATAAATTATAGTAATAAAATCAAAGGATTATATGACCTTCAAAACTAGTTTATAAGTTAACTCTTTCGCTACATTTTCAATATACCTGAAGGCCTTTGGTGGGTTTTGACACCTGGTTACACCTGAACTTAGCCCTTCCTTACTTGTTCATATCTAGATTGATGAGTCAAATTCAAAGCGGAAGATTTGCTCCACAAACATTATGCTTTCTATGGAAGTCAGTTTTTCTAACAGAGTTAAAGAAATAACTGGAGGGTTCATTTGCCTTTTCTATTTCGGTTAGAATGCTGCTCAGGTTTCTATTGTATTAAGCAGCTAAGATTTGTTGTGTGATAACTAAAATTGAAGGAAAGTGGAGAGAGCATAATGAAGAGGAAAAGATTTGGTCCATTCCGAGATTTTTTATAATGGCAATATCCTTAAATGTAGCCTTGTGTTCCAACATGGTTTCAAACTCGTACATTCGACCTACGTGAAAATTTGAACATCTGAGTGGGAGTGAACTAAAGCAAAATCTGCATTGGGTACTTGCGCGTAAAATACCAACTTCTTACAGATTACTTCTCTAGAAATTTTACCTACAAGGGCAAGACAGATGAGAGTGAGCACAGTTTCGGAAAGTAGGCCCTAGGTCCCTCGGAATCCAAAAAATTGTCCGGATGTGTTGGAATATACCAAAAGCCATAGATTGTAGCACTGTATTGAACATTAAGGCGTGCTAAATTTCGTTAAGATATTTTATCAAATGAAAAAGTTTTTCATGGTGGAAACTTTTGTATTTGATGAGATATGTATCTTTACGAAATTTCACATACAATCTCCGAACGAATTGTTCAGATCGGACACTATAGCATATAGCTTGCACACAAACTGAACGATCAAAATTTAGTTCTTTTATGGAATCTTTTGTATTTGTGAAAGGTTTTATAGCTTCGGTGCAAACGAAGATAACGTTTTTTCTTGTTTTTGTATTGTAAATATTTGATTGTTGTCCTATCATTTATTCAAACTTGCAAATTTCACCACATAATACTTACTCAAAACAATTGGTTTTGAATACATTACAATAGACCCTGGCAAATAATGGAATAGAGTGACCAAAAAAAATGGATTAAAAATTGCAAAGTCAAATAATCAAAAGCACCCCCTCCCACCAGATTATGTAGGGTTTGAGCACCAGTAAAAAAATGTCCTGCAGCCAAGGCAATTTCAATTTCAGCCAATTTGAAAAACACAAGTCCAAAACCAACCGTAAACTCTATATTATATGTACTGGCTAAGTAAATAAACTAAAACTGTTATAGAAGCCTAAAAACACCGCATCGAGTGCAGCGCTGATGTGTTTGAGCCCCGCTCAGCGTCAACATTGTTGTGTTCGGCGATAAGCGAGTAACAAATGCATTCGTTGTGCGAGTGTGTGCGTGCACGCATACTTGGGTGAATGAGTGTGTTCGCAAGAAAATACTTGATAAATTGCCTCGTCCTATTCGATTGCCAGTGTTTGGAGGGTGAAAATCAATCAGTGAATTGCATTGAAAGCGAATGTAACGAAATTGAGTTTTTTGTGCATTTCGAATTTTTTTCTTTATAGTGGAAAAAGTGGTGAAAGAGTCAAATTTTTTTCTTAAATATTTGTGGAAGGGAATTTCAATTTGCGGCACAACTCGTATGGTTTTAATAGATGCCTATATGTACTATATAACAAAAAATATATACATACATACACTAAACTTTACTATCTTACCTTACATATTGACCGTTATATATGCATGTATACATACCATACGTACAGTCAGCCAGCAAGACGAAACTCATTATATATAGGTGACATGAATACCGATTTCATAAAATTTTTGCACCAAACTAGGGCATATCTGAAAAAACAGTATGTTTACTTAATTTCAATTATAATTATATATTTATAATCATAATCAGATCATAGATATTGACCAATATGGGAAGATCGATATATATGATCTGATAAAATTTGACTCAGACTGGTTCATTTTAACTGCGCGCTCAAAACAAATTGATAAAAATTTATATGGCAATTTTTACCAAGGAATAAATTGTGCTACGAATTTTTTTGGAATTTCGTTTTTCTCATAATGGCTATGGAATCGTTGAAATTGTTGTAGAAGTGTTTTTGAGAGTCTACTTTATCACGAACAAATGTCTTAGAAACACAAAGCATTCAGTGTAGATCGTGAAGTCATCGAAAACTTGCCTCATGTGAGTTCTCCATCCGCCTCTGTTAATGACGACAACACCCAGAAAGTTAAAAAAAACAGTGCTTGTTCTCAGGTTTTGGGTATGAGGCGTTTCAATGCTAGACTCGAACCAAATAACCTGAATCTTCTGCAAAAAACGATAAGTATAGATCGGTAAATCGATTATTGAGAACGTATCTGAGGACCTTACATTCATAAAACGCACCATTACTGTTGACGAATCATGGGTTTATGAACATGATGTGAAAACTGAGCAACAATCTAGAGAATTGCGCAGAAAATTCATGGAATATTCACCACTATAATGCGTTGTCACATTCTATCACTTTTTGGCCAAACACGAAACGAGAGTCATCACTCAGCCACTGTTTACGTTAGATTTAGCTCACTGTGAATTTTTACTGTTTTCAAAACTTAAAAATCCGCTTCGGGGAACGCTGAAGACACAGCCATCCCTGCCAAGGTTTACATCAAAACATATATATCAGCTACATTTAAAGAAAGTATTGCTTATTATAGAAAAAATCGTGAATATTTAGCTTCTGGAAGATTTTTTTTAAGTCTCCAACAATAATCTGCTAGCATTTCTTCACTCAATTTCCCTTGATAGCGCTTCTCTCTTAAGCAAATGTCCTGATGAATCCTCTCGCCTTGTTCGTTACTCACAGCATCCAAATTTGCCGCAAAGAAAACCAGATAAAATTCCAGCATACGTATTTTATATGTAGGATATATTACACCCCAAAGCTTTATATAGCATTATAATTCATTTATTAGGTCTTTGTAATTTTCCTATTTATGGTTTCTTAGAAAATTTTGTACAACGTACTCAAAACATTTCCGGACGAGTTTTTCTTGATCAATCAGCTTTTCTTCAAAGTTCTTATCCTTTATGAGTTGCCGTAATTGTGAACCCGCCAATATTCCCTCTTTCTATTCAGATACTTCATAGTGCTGACTTAGAACAAGTTCCGGAGTAGAATCCTGATTTTCTGACCGATTTAGAAGCAGGCAGTTCGATTCATGTACAATGGGTCTGTTGGCCGAAAACAAGTTTAGATACTGGGTAGTGTTTTTGGAACTGGTTGCAATGCCTTTTGTTTAGCCCAACCTAATAGCAGTCGTACACACGTTACACAACATTTATGTGGAGCCGAGGATCTATCTTGTTTTCTTGCAGGAAATCCAAAATAGTCTAAATAGCACTGTTCAATTAATGATGTGAAATAACGACGCTGAGATTTAAAAGTTAATTCTCCACACACATAACAGTAGTTAGCACACTTTTGTGGCATTTTTACAAAATATACATGATGTAAGTTAATCGGTTGCAATTAGTATAACAGTCGTATAAATAAAGTTATTTAAAAAATCCATGTACATGAGGTCGGAAATTAATATAATATGTAACTCTCACAAAAGTAGACGTGATTAAAACAAAACTATTATAAAGGGTGATCCATTTCGAGGTTTCCTACTTTTTTAAAGAAAAAACACAGAAAATGCAAATTTAATGGGGAATGTTTATTATCATTCGAAAGAACTTTCTTTGACATTTATTTTTTGAAGATTATCTCATTCAAATGATATAAAATATTAGTAATGACGGTACACCAACATAAAAAAAAAGTCATCGCAAAGTTCGTGTAACAAAAACAGTGCTTACCAGTGTGATATATTGGTTTAAAAGGAGCCGATAATAAGGGTTTGTATAACAATATACGAAAAGGTTTTTTTTTATTGTATTTTATTTTTTTTTTTTTTCGAGTCAAATTTGATCGTATCTTACTTGGTCTATCGGGAGTTTGAAAGTTGTTTTATTGTATATTTGGGGACATATGCTGCATTGATGCATTGCATGATCAAAATAACATGGCCACTAAATTTCATAGGAATATCTCGTATACTATTAGTCGATATATTCAATAAAAGCAAACGAAAGCTGGGAGTTCTAACATACACTTACAATTCCTAATAGAGCAAAGAGAGAAAATTTGTGTACGAAATTTAGTTCTATTCATGAAATGTTTAGTGAGACATAGAATTTCTACTAGAAGTAGGTGGCCCTATGTCGTTTAATTAAAAATTTCAAACAAATAAAAAAAATCATGAAATTGCAATATGCCAGAAAGTAAGCAAATTAAAATTTTTTATATATTTTTTTAGAAAGTTGCCATATAATTTTAGAAATATACTTAAGTAATTATTCAAAAATATTACTTTGTGGATATAAAATTTTAAATATTTGCAATTCAATTTAATCAACCATAAGGGCGTACTGAGTTGCCAGTCTAGAAAACTTTCGAATTTTCAATAAATTTTTTTGTAAACTAAAGATTTCTTATGTGTACTAAATTTATGATATTAACAAAATATTCGTATTTATAAGTTATCTTAGAGTGTTGCCAATTGATTTTCAATATAAAAAATTGCTCAATTGTTGCATGGTTGCGGTATTGCCATCTGGCTTATACAAAACTCGAAAAATTCTAAATAATTTCAAATGATTTTTTATACAAAATTTTAAAACCTAAACTTTATTTTATCAGCAAGTAGTTTCAGGGTTATTTGATCTAGGTTGCCAGTCTGGAAAAAATTCTATATTATTTTGTGACTGTAAATGGCAGCAATTCAATGCGAATACTAAATGTATGTAGTAAAGTTATATGATTTGAAAAAAAAACTCAATATAATAATATTAGTTTAAGTTTATTTCAGCTTAGTTTATTGTTCTCCCTTTAAGTTATTTGGCAACTCAAAAGTATGTAGGTATGTATATAAGTACATATGTATATGCGACGTGTTTATATACTCAAGTATCTTAATTATGCACGCTTGTAAAGCTATTGAAATGCTCGAAAACGGCCTCCTTGCAACTCTACACTTGCTTTTAACAAATCTACGGTGGAAATGAAGTGTTCCCTTGTTATTTCGGTGTAAATCGAAAGGAATTATTGTTATATACATGCATGCATACACAGAAATACACGTACACATATACATGCATATATGTTTATATAATATATATATACGAGTATATGTGCATGTTTACAAGCAAAGCCTGTTGCATGGTTCGCCGAACTCGCTTCAAAAATGTACATTTTCTTATTCATCTTTTATACACGTATGTATATAGAGTTTACAACGGCCATACCTTTGCTTCACAGCGTTCATGCAACACGTAGCTTTTACTAATTGTGCTTGTCTTACAGTATAATACTACTGTTGGACACAATGCGCTCACAGAGCCAAAACCAAACATTGCTTGGCGTATAATTTACAGTTGGACACACCAAAGCACCACCAACAGTTTTCTACAGTGTGTCAAATAATTTTACAGACTTAATGTGCTTTAATTAAACCTAAGGGGGATAGTAAGGAAAATCAATATTAAAATCAATATTACCTCACATATTTATACATCTATCTTACAGAGAATACAACCATTTCCTTAGAGATACTTTGAAGAAAAATTTAATTTTTTAGCTTGTTTAACTTAGCTAACATAGTTATTTTTCCAGCAAACAAATAATTTAAAAAAGTTTTAGGGTTTGCCACATTTAACTATTTTAACATTTATTTTCATCTAAAAATTGTCATATCGGTTTAAAATATTTTGAATTTATTATTTTAAACCAAGTTTACAATTTTTTCAATTTTTAGATTAAAATATATTTAAGAATTTATTAAATGTGGCAACCTCGATTTTTTTTTTTAATTATTTGAACAAATATGAATATTTTTTTTTATTACTTAGGTTGTTATATGCTAGGTTTGATAATTGCTGTTGTTGTGTTGCACGAGACAGAAACTGTCGAAAATATGTTTATATTCTTCAAATGTTAATAACTCTATTAACCTTTTTTGGTAACTATTTTCAAAAATTATACAAGAAAAAAATATATTTTCTAAAATAGTTTGATGTCCACATTGAAAAAATATTTGTTTTTAAATTTTTTGGCTGAAAAATAAACCTTTCAAAACCTTTTAGTTTTGTCCATATTATATAAATTCGTTTAAAATACAATTTGGATTAAATAAAGAAAATTAGGAATTGGCAACACTGCTAAAAAATAAAATTGTAAAAAAACATAAAAAATTAGTAATTAAACTCGTTTAAACGATTTTGATAGCATTTTTGTTCAATAAACAAAATATGCAAGTGGCAACCTCCTTTAAAATGATAAAGCTTTTTTTAACAGATAGCAGCCCTCATTAATAATATGTAATTTTAGCGACCTCAAACATTTTTGTTTTATATCAATAAAGTGAAATTTAATTTATGATATCGTTTATGTTGAGTAAAGAAAGTTACCGTATGGCAACATTACTCAGAAATATTTTCAAAGTCAAACCTATGACCAGACCTATTTGCTTAAATGTAAATGGTATTGAGAACCATATTGTAAACTTGCATTTATAATATCAGGGTGACTGAATAAAGATACTACAGAAATGGCAACCCTGCTATAAAAAAAATCAATTCGCCTTCTCAATTTAATTTTTTAATTTATAATACATTAATGCAATTTTTTTTATTAGGTGGCAGCCCTCATCACTTATAATTCGTACTGTAAGCTTTCTTAAACCTATTTCAGTTTCAATATACTCATATTGTACAATTTGCTTATCTTATCATTATTATTGACCGTATTTTTTAAACTGATGGCAGCTCTCACAAAATTTATTTTCACTGTAAGTTTTTTTTAAAAACTAGAGTTTGATAGCCATATTCTTGTGTCTTTAATATAATTTTCTATTAAATTTGTTTTTATTAAAACCACAAACATGTGGCAACCTATCTATTTTTTTTTTTAACTTGTTACTTTAAACCATTGAATACAATAATTTAAAACAGTGGCATATACCGATATGATGGCAATCTGTATGTTCGAAACGTGATGCAATTTTGTTGCGCAACACAATTTCGTTGCAGTTGATCATTTCTGTCACACTAGTCATATAAATTTTACTTCAAATTAATTATTTAAACTTTTTGCCACACACTGTAAGTGCACATACATTTACATGTGCAACAAAGCAGTTTTGAATATGTAAATGAATGTGGAAACGCCTGTAACTACAATCGACAACCGAAATTGAAGCTGTTGCGCCTACATCCGACATTAGCTGAACTCAGTTGCAGGTGCAGAAACGTACCTGCAACTTGCCTGCTTATTTACACACATGTATACATGCAACGCAGGCATGCTTTGAAGAACACCACACATACACTTATATTTGTATATATATACTAGAGCATGGCATTATCTGCTCATATAAGAAATTTCTCCCACAAATAAATGCGTTTATGCCACATTCACAAATGCTATTGTTCTAATAAGAATATGTGGTATTTTGTTATTAGACAACAGTTTTTGTTTTGTTGTTGTTTTGACAGCCATTCACAAAACAACTGGCACCTTTCACTTGGAATTCAAGCAGTTGGGCAAACAATTACAGTGCTTTTTGGTACGATTTGTTTAATTTAATGCGCACTTGAGTAGTAACGCCATGGAGATATGCTTATATGTACCATAGTATACCAGAGATTGAAAACAATTATATATGTATTGAATATTCTATACCCATACTGGGCTAAATTCATGAAAAATAATTTTATTTCAAATTTCCCTTCAAAATTCAGTAAAATTATTAACCAAAAATTATTTTATTCCAAATTTAAAGCAAAATATTATTTCAATAAAAAAAGTGCCCATTTATTATTATGAAACTTACCACTTTTTCCTTCTTAAACTTACCACAGCACCGCTATGTTTAATTTCATTAATTTTCCTCACATTCCACACCGAAATTGTTTAAAAAAATGCACTAAAAAATTCATTCGAATTCTGCTCTCTAATTTCAACAGATTTTGACGCCTTCAATTCGACTCGCGCTTTAATTTGACTAATTTTAATGTGTAAATTCCAGCAAACTCTACTGCATGCATTTAACATCACGTATACGCCTAGTAGCACGTTCGTTCAACTAATGATTTAGCGCGTCGCTTCATATTACTTACAGCTCAGATCGCTAGTGACAGCGTGCTTTGCATTAAATCTATATCTATTTATTATTTTTGCAAACAATCGGCGTGTTTTTGATTTAATTGCTTTTGATTTGGGAAAAAGATGCAAGCATAATTACAAGTTGCGTATACGCCCCGGTGCATTTATCAGACGAAACAATGTTGTGTGCACTGAATTAATGTAAAATTAAAATAAAAATATATAAAGTGCAGTGAAAAATAATTTAAAATAAAATAAGCTTGTTTTTGTATTAAAAATATCCTACATTTCAAATGCATTTTTGTTATATATACATATTTATTTATTTATTGCTTGAGGAATACACATTTCTATTAATAAAATAAGAGAATTTTTAAATATTTTTCAAATATATAATAAACAAAAAAATCGTTAATTTCGGTTTGCACAGAAGCTAAAATAGCTTTCACAAATGAAAAGATTTTCCTTACAAGAACTTGATTTTGAGCAATAAATTTGTATGACGGCTATATGATATAGTGGACCGATTTAAAAAATTTTATCGACGTTTGTACCCTGGTTTTTGAGTACGAATCCATGACAAATTTAGTAAAAATATCTTATCCAATAAAAAGTGTTCCATACAAGGACTTGGTCTGGATATTTCAGTAGCCATATGCTATAGGCGTCTGATCTGAACAATTTCTTCGGAGATTATATCGTTGCCTTAAATAATACTCCACGTCAAATTTCGTGAAAATATCCCGTTATTAAAAAATGTTTCATACAAGGAATGGATTTTGATCGAACATTCCATATGGCAGCTATATGCTATAGTGATCTGATCTGCTCCATTTCTTTGGAGATTGCACTATTCCTTTAAACAATAAGCTATGCGAAATTTCTTGGAGACATCTCGTCAAATGAAAAATGTTTCCATGCAAGCACTGTATTCCGATCGTTTAGTTTGTATGGCAGCTATATGTTATAATAGTCCGATATCGGTAGTTCTAACCAATAAGCAGCTCCCTGAGTAAAAAAGAGCGTGTGATAAATTTCACGCGTGTGTATATATAATATATATTTTTAGGAGGACTCCGACGTTTCGTGCCAAATTTAATATATTCTGTTCAGGGTATAAATATGTATATTTATTACTAATTCTTAAAAATAATTACTCGAAGCATATAGATGCAACTCAACCCTATTCACAATTGCAACGTGAACACATATAACTTGCGACCATGCCACCCTAAATTAACTGCAATTCAAAAATATTGGTATGTAGCCTACATTCAAGCAGAAAGCTAAACAGGCAGCACTAGCCACAGCGTAGCTTCTATGAAGTAACAACCGCGCCAACAAATAAAATGTTTAACAATAGCAGACGAGCAACGCCGACTGCGCTGAGTCGAAGCGATGAATGAGCTATTGTTGCCATGCGTTGCCATTCATTTGTCATTTATTATATAATCATTGGGGCGTCAAAGTTTCTACTCCACCCACAGTTGACCTCAATAGGCAAATGGCTTTAAAACTGTTATTACTTCAGCTCGTTTTGTTGTTGTTAATACTAATGCTGTTTGATGCATATTGTCGCTTAGCCACTTTGATAACCACGAACAATATAAATCTTAATTTCGAAACTACGCCAACAAGTATGTTTCTTTTGTATGCATGAAAGCGGCCAAGTTGGTCGCGGGGTCATCCAGTAGTTAACAGCTTGCCAATTCGAATATTTTATTATCAACAAGCGTTAGTTAAAGGAGGAGATGGAAAAAGTTTGTGACACTCCTCCTAAGCGGTTAAATAATTTATAAAATACTGAAGATGTAGCTTTTATTGAAAATGTTTAAGGGTTTATTGCTTAAAGTACTTGTATTAACGAAATATAAACGTTTTCGGATTTTGCAGATACACTTTCCTTTTATTTTATTACTTAAAGAAATGAATGTCAGAAAACTTTGAAACTTACCAACCTCATTAAGGAAATATATGCTGGGTTCAAGATGCCTACTATTACTCAATACTTCGAATAATGTTATATTCTTCATTTCTTTGCCGTAAGTTATACTAGAATAAATTCTTTTGTTAATCTGAAATATTATTTATCAAGCAAACTAAGCTTGAATAAATTCAAGTTACTTAGAATTTTTAATACTACAAGCCAAGTTCCAAACCCTCTAAACCGTTTATATTAGTAAAGTGTTCAACCGAATTTTAGAAGATTTAAACTTTTGAGGTTTTATATTCAGATATTAGAGAATATTATAGACAAACTGAAATGAAATTTTTTTCTTGAAAAACTGAGTTGGAGTTGAGCATCTCACTTTTTATTAGCAGAGCTTCTAATATCATCAAAAATATCAAACGTTAGTATTTAATATGTAATCAAACAGTAAGAGACAGCGTCGAAGATGTTGCAACGTAATTAATTAATATAATTAAGTGACGTGTATCTTAGTTAACGAAACTATTTATATTTTTGGTATGATATTGGGTACTCGACAGACCATGTTCTCCAACTCTGACCACAAACTGTAGTCCGGTGGAATAAAATCTGGACTTCTAGACGGCAACAATCTCCAGCTACGAAACCAGGACTATTGCTTTTCGGACACTGCTGGGTGGTTTTTTCCTTGTGTACTGCAGCAGAATATGCTGGAGGATAAAGTGCGCTCGATCAAAGAGAGTATTGTTTAGCTGTTTTACGCCTTCTAAAACATCCTGCTGCTATACTTTTGCCCCAGTTTTACAACAATTTCACTGAAATTAAAAGGTGTGACGCCTTTAGAAAAGACTCGACACCAATACATTACAGCAGCTACATGGGGACCACGCTGAACCCTTCGAATAACATTTCTTGCGTTTTTGGAAGTTTCTGTGTAGATTTTGTCTAACAAAAACAACGAAAATTTATTCAACTACAAAAAAGATACTTTTTTGGTCTTTGACCGCATGTCACTGATGAAGCCGTTTCATCTTTTGAGCTTAATTTGCTTCAAGCGGGTTTGTCAGTAGATGGTCTATTCACCGACGGACCGACTTTTATATGAAGATTATCTCGAATAAACCCTGACATTGACTTGGTCGATGTATATTGTACATTTCCTTTGATATAATTTTCGGTTCTCTAAGGAAATTTCTGTGAATGCGTTCGTGAACAGTTTTTACGGCTGAATTGGTTCGAACTAGTGAGGGCGACCACTTGTCTATCTGTTATCAACTGGAGGTGTTTGGGAAAAACGATCAATAGTGCGATAACTAAACATTATTGAAATATTAAGTTTATTGAGGAGAAAAAATCTCACTTGCGCTGTTTGCACAATTATTTAAAGCAATCACCGCAAAAAGATTTACTTTAGCTCCTCACCCCATTGTTAATGAGCGAAAGTAAACATTAAACTGTTTGATATATAATATATATGATACTGCATACAAATTATAATAAAAATTTATAATATTTTTTCCGCGAATTTGTCCTTGCTGTATGCTTTGTAAACTTTGTAACAGAATTTATGGCAACAATAAGTATAGCGTAATTTACGAGCATATTAATCCATGCTTAAGATTATCATCCTAAAAAATTTAATCCTGAATAGTGGTTACTTCAACCATGAGCTCTAAGATATTTACCGTTTTCATTAAAATTTAATCCACGTTCCGAATTTTCATATCATAACAATTCATGAATTAAAGTGCGATTAAGCAACCCGGCAGTTACAGATATGAAAATCTTTTATCGGCGAAGTTTATAACTAAGCTCAAGGCAGTCAGGAAATATCGGTTACCTTATTTGATTGCCATTATTGATATATCAGCTATTAAGTACTTTTTTATTTGGATATGATGGTCGCTTTTCATTGAAAATTTCTTCTTAATTTAACAGTTGAAACCCCTGAACAACCTGGTGAACTCGTTTAACAAATAAAATAATATTTGATAATTTCACATTGACTCGCATACCGGTATAAACATTTGCTAGCTATACTAGTATACTTGTAGTTATATCATATACTGTTAAATTTATAATCAATTAACTCATTTAACCCTTGCATCGCCCACATAGTAAATATTTGTCAACAAACAGCTGCTGAAGTATAACACGATTTTATGAGCCACACTTTGTGAGATATTTATTTATGCAAATTTTGTTTAAGAATAAGCAACATTTCAACACAAAGCAATAATTACATTGTAGAACGCTCTGTAATACCTAAGTGTTGTGTAATGTCATTACACATATTATGCCCCTAAAAGCTCACAACACAAATGGGCAAGCAAAATATTTTGTGAAGTGTAACTAATTTTGCTTTATAAAATATGTTATCTATCGACTAAGTGCATTTAAGACACAACATTGAGTTTATTTTATTTAAACATTGCATACAATTAGGCGCACAGCAACTTTTGCTTGCACAGTAAATGTCTCTACAGAGTTGCTGTGATGAAAATCTGTGAAATCAAATTTGTTAAAAGCTAAAGCAGAGTAATTTGCCTATTTGTCTCCGTGTCCTTGTAAAGATCATTCACTATTTAACACAACGATAAGCAACTAAATCTGGTTATATAGGGGTGTGTCACATGTAATTAAGTTACAATTAAGTCTTGCGAATATTTACGGCACACAAGTGATAAGAAAACATTATTTGTTGAAGGTATAATTTGATTTGGCTTTCATAAGCTGCTGATTTTGTTAGATAATAGAGAGAGAGAGAGAGAGAGACAAATACAAAGAGGGGCAGTGATTGAGATGTAAAGGGAAGACCAGGTCGTACACAAAGTAATTAGAATAACGCACCGAAGATCGAAAAAAAGTGATCTGCTGGAACAAAAATGCTTACAATCTACAAAGTATCTCACAAATAATTAAAGAAAGTAAGAGAAAGTGATCTTTCTGTTCCAAAATCTCATAAAATATCATAATAAGTTCACGGAACATAATCTGTAATAGACAGTAGTTCTTTCTTCATTGATACTAAACTTTAAAAAATAACCACAAACTTATTTAAATCCCTTTTCTCACAAATTCTTTAAAAACTGACTTTGACTTGATGACATCTACACATGATATGTACAAAAACTAAATTTGATTGCAACAACTACCTTCACATTCTCAGTTGATAAAAAATTTTCAACAATTTTAACTTCGGTTGCGTCGAAGCTATAAGCCCTTCATAAATACAAAAATTGCATACAAGAATTGAATTCCCACTGATCAGTTTGTATGGCAGCTACATTCTATAGAAGTCCGATCTAAACATTTTGTTTGGATATTATACCGTTAGTTTAAGCAATGATGCCAAATTTTATGAAAATATCTGGTCATATAAAAAAGTTTTTCCTACAGCGACTGGAGTTTTATCGTTTTGTTTGTATGGCAGCTATATACTCTAGTTGTTTGATATCGGTGATGAGAAATGAGCAGCTCCTTAAAACGAAACGCACGTGTGTAAAATTTCAGATCGATATCTCAAAAACTGAGGGACTAGGCCGCCTTAGCTTGTTCGTTTCGCTAATTGAAACCAAGTCGAAATATCAAATTAAATTAAATTGTTCGTAATTTGTTTTTTTTTTCAATGCATAGAAAGCCACAATCTTTCTCTATCATCACCGTAATTATTGAAATGTCGTGGGAATGAACCATCGGGTCTCGAATTATTATATTTATTTACTCAAAATTGTTTGTGGAATGATTGATGCTACAAC
This sequence comes from Bactrocera oleae, assembly GCF_042242935.1. Classification (NCBI taxonomy): domain Eukaryota; kingdom Metazoa; phylum Arthropoda; class Insecta; order Diptera; family Tephritidae; genus Bactrocera; species Bactrocera oleae. The sequence goes on along the minus strand of NC_091539.1, from coordinate 12,136,451 downwards.
GATCAGAGATGGAGAGTCATATCCATTCTAATACTAAATATAATATATATAACAGTTATAGCAAATTGTTTCCTAATTAAGCTAAATAAAACTCTTTCAGCCTATTTCTCTTCAACACTCACAAGCTCATAAGATTTTACCAAAATATCATACGTCATAGATATATTCAATCAATCATTACAATATACCCATTAAATCGAGATAGAAGTTTACTTCTGCTCAAAATCATACTTGTCTGAAATGAGATAATTCAATTTTAAAGATGTAATTACTTTCAATAATTATGCTGGTTCTCTCACTATCCAATTCACTTTACTAACTTCTTCCTTCAACATAAAGAAAACAAAAAATATGATCCATTGTAGATCAGGTCGGGCTTTTTCACCACCGTTAGATCAAAATAATATCGCTACAACCAATCGTTTTTCTCAGACAAGATGCTTAGTTGACTATACAACTTTATGAGACTTGAATGTATGTGTATTGTTTTGGAGTAGCCATTTATATTTTTGGACTCTGCGGAGTAGCTCCAAGAGACGAAATAGCTGAATTTTTTACGATCAACTATTTTATCGAAGCAATTTTTAAGTATAGATGGCATTTTAAATTTTTACATTAATTTTCTTTTTCAGAAATTTACAAAAATGTGTATCGTTCTAGCATTTGCATGGCATCCTCATTAAATGCCAGACAATTGTAATTATACGAGTATATGGTATACATTATGCTAAACATTTTTCCCGCTCCTTAGTATACGTACGAGTCTACCAACGCATCGCCTAATTTAGAAATGATTTGTGAAACATTAAACCACTTTAATTGCCTTATAACATAGCTAATAGCCATTTCCATATTTTACGAGTACGAAATTTAGCTTATTTAGCGTTGTTGGGTATTTGCGTAATACAAGGATAAGTTATAAAGTTTTCAAACTCGACATGCTTTCTCCACATTCTATGATATATCTCTCAACTCAATTCCACATATTCAAAGAAAGGGAAGTCTGTCAAAAACCTTTAACTAAAAAATCGCTGTTTAAACAAGATAAAGCTATACAAACATTAATATTTTCCTGATTTAATTAGAATCAGTTCACATAAAGCCTCAATAAAGCGGTTGTATAAATACCTAATTGGAGTATAGATTAAGAGAGACCTCTTAAGAGCTGATCTCTCTAATAGGGTTGTGAAATTGTAGAGAACTTAAAGCGCTCAAGCTTAAAGTCTTTAATTGAGGGTGTATTTTTCTTAACCATAATAAATTTACTGTAACTGTGAAGAAGTCTCAATTTGGAACAAGCCACGCAGAGTAATAAACTGTAGAATATAACCGTTGATTTTTAGAGCCATATTTTTTATCTTTACGTTATATAATGAGCAATACATACATACATACATATGATACAGAGAGTATTTGATCGCCGTTCAATTAAACCAAAAGAGGTTTCTAGGCAGTCGTGTCTAGAAAAGATCTAAAACAAATGTATTATGTCCAATAGAAAATGTTTGGGTTAGCAGTGAATAAAGAAGATATTTAAATGATAATACATTTTTACAAACCTTCGTAAAATAGCACTCAAGGTAGGTGTCACCCTATCCCTATAGGAAACAGTGGAAACTATGAAAATATATAGAGTAAGCTGCTCATTTGGTGGAACGGCCAATCTCGGACCACTATAGCATACAGCTGTCATACAAACTGAATGATCGGAATCAAGTGTTTGTATGGAAAACTCTTTCATTTGACGAGGTATATTGACGATTTACACATAGTTATTCCACATAAAACACGACTCATCTCCAGTTTAATTACCATTTACAACCTATTTTTATTACGAAACAGTTGTGAAACGAAAACTTTTCTGTAATTCTCAACTGCTTACAACTATTTTTACCACATTTTTCCTACAGAGAAGCTTCATTGCTGCGAGAGCTACATTATTACACCTGCCACCGCTTAGTCACGCTAGCGCTTATTTATGTATAATCCAGCCACATTGGATTTCTGGTTGGCATACCAGTTCCGACTAACAGAGACTAATTAAATTTGTTACAATAACAACAAAAATGGCGCCATAAGTAGCAACCAGGCGACCATTTAGCAGCATATCCGCAGGCATTTTGAACTTTCCACCAGTCGTAGATAATGATGGCATTACGAGAAGCTCTTGGACTTGGAGCTTGGCTGTTGTTGGACAGAACTTTGCTAGGCATAACTGGGCTAAGTGTTATTTGCTACAACGCTGCCGGTGGATTGCCACTACATATACAGTAAAGTATGTAGATTTGTTGCACGGCCTGTGGCATTTGGCACTCTACGTTTTGTTTTATTTGTGGACTTATTTATTTAGCTAAATATGTAAACACTACGTTACCCAATACTTCCACATTTATATATAAATATCCATAGTTGCATACTTCTAGCCGCGACTGTGCCAATCCGTTGCGGCAGATAGGCAAATAAAATGCAAATGCCGAAGGCAATTGAATGCGTAGCGGTTACGGTTGCTCTGGGTTACGCGCTATGACTGTCGCGCGCGCGCGGTTTCGCGGTTGCGAATTGAAGTTACCGCGTTGCTTAAGTGGCACGAGCATTCAACGCCGCAAATTCGCATAAACACCGCAGGCACGCTCTTAAAATGTTTCTTCTCTCATTTCATTTCGTTGTGATTTGTATTATTTCATTTTCTTCTTCACGCTCTTGACCAACTCAACTTGCATGTGGCAACTTGTGTTAACGGTACTTAGCAATTAAATGCATCCTTTGGGCATGAACTTGTACCGATTTTCTTAATTAATAGACATATAGAAATGCATTATATATACTGCAATTTTATATTTAATTCAATTAAAGTTGTCGGCAAACGAGGTGAAAACGGGTTTCCGCCAAATTATAGAAGAAAGTGCCTGGATGTTTCCACTTTAGGCTCCTCCATACAACTTTGACAACTTGCGTTCAGCAAATTTTTAACCTTAACGCATGAATGCCAAATGGATAATTTCCATTAAGAATTCTTACGATTGCGGCAAGAAGAACTTTGCTAAGGGCAAGTAACTCAGTAGAAATCCTGCATCCTACTCGTCGATGAGCACCTGCTAAGCGCATGCGAGGTCAGTACTAGAACGCCAGATGACAATGGAGATTCAACTTATTTCCACTTCGATGTGAGCGGGATACGGATTGCCCCCTGGCTAGCTCATCGGCAGACTCGCTCTCCAACCTTCCTTCCTAGCTACGACCCATCTGTGAAAAGTCTGACTGTACCTTTTCTCCAGCGACATCTCTTCGTCCACATATCCCTCGTCGCTATATGAGCAGAGAAACAACCACTAGGAGTGGCTTCTGTTACGCAGTGGTCCAAGTTTTCATATATACAATTAAAGGGAAAGAGAATTTCAGCATGATCCTGTTTGGACCGCTTCATATACCCAGCTTCTCTGAGCCTTTGAGCGGCCTTCGGAACTATGCACCTGTCGCAAATATATAGAATTAAGTGCTATTGTTGGTGCAGTCCACAGTGCAACGCCGATGCTGATGAGCGTCGCCCTTTCGACACGTTCAAGCTTCTTAGTAAGTATAGCCTTTTCGGGCGCCCTCCACCAAATGAATACACCATAGAATATTGTTTGCTTCACTACGATTTCGTAAAGCCAAAACACCACTTTTAGTGAGATTTCCCACCTCTATCTACAGCAGTACAAGGCAATCAATTTCTTCTTTACTCTCTCCTCCATATTTGGCCTCTATGAAAGTTTCCTATCAAGGGCCTTTCCTCCGAGAGCTTTAATTACCGCCTCCGCGTGCATATTGTTGAGGCCTTCGATGTCGAGAAAGGTGCCTAACGCAAACTCTTTGTGCATAAGTGCTCACTTCCGCCATGACAGTACAGCGTGCAAAACAGTGTCGACAGACTTCCCTTTACTGTAGGCATTCTGGAACCTTCACAGTTTACCTCTGGGTATTCTGCTCCTAATGTACAAATCCATGAGTCTCTTTAACTTTACATAAAGAAGATTATTCTATCTTATGGAACAACCACAATGCACTCGATAAAAGATGAACTAGTATTTCGTGTGCCCATAAATGTTCAGCAACGCATTTAAAAAAAATTCTGTTACTAACTTTTCCAAGCCATTATTTAATATTTATAATTTATTCATGAATTTCAGCGGCCCTTGATTACATTTTTCTCATCTTAAGCCAATTAACTTGAAAATGCACGATCTGCGCTTTCAACAATAGCTGAGTTGAAATTATTTTCTTCCAGTGCTGTTTTAATAGATATTATTATTTCAAAGTTGGTGCTATATAAGCAGGTCTGGTTTTGTGTATACCCTCAGTGAAACCAAAGTTGTCTTTAGTCGTTTCCAAGTAGTCTCTATTAAACTCTTTCAAGGATGTTGCCGAAAAGTACTTTAATTTTCATGGTCGTCGGTAAGGAGGGAAATATTTTCTACTTCTTTTAGTATTATACATGTTCCGTTAAATTTTTATTTTGAGCCCCCCTCATAAAGCGAGGACAAATATTTACTTATATTTTCGAACGTTAACCTTAACTTTTTATACATTATAGCACTTGTAATCGCGAATGAACTGTCAGGCGGCTCTGCTCGTCCACTTGATGGTGCAGCATCTGATGAATACGGCGATCGCTCTAGCACAGGTATATCAGTAGCAAATGAAGACTTATGCGATCGCTCTAGCACAGCTATAGGAGTAGCAAATGAAGAATCCGGCCATCGCTCTAGCACAGCTATATCAGTAGCAAATGAAGACGATCGCTCTAGCACAGGTATATCAGTAGCAAATGAAGGCTTATGCGATCGCTCTAGCACAGCTATAGGAGTAGCAAATGATCAAATGAAGGGTCGCAAGTAATAGTGTTAGCGGCACTAGAGCTAACAAAAGGCCTTCGGCCGAACATGTAAAAAGTAATGTAGCTTGGAATTGGCAAAAGATTCACAACTCAAGAATCGTAAATTTAAAATTTATATTTAAATATGTTAATATAATTCCGGAATTTAATAAGAAATATCAAGATGAAAGCAAAGTTAAAACTACGTATATCTTTTCTTTTAACCAATGGATGTAGACTGTGCTTCGTTAAAACACGATAAGCATCAACTGTGATAGTCACATAAATCCTTAAGCAAAAAAAAAAGATCTTAATTTTCAGGTTGCGTAAATACAACTCGTTTCTTTAAACAAACAGTCAGTGCCACAGTCTGTATTAATGATTTTTCGAGAAGGTATAAGCAAACAATACAGATCTAAGGTTGTATATAATAACATATTCAGTACCCTGTCCCGCCTAAACTTAAGCTAACTGACTTGCCATTCCAGCAATTCATTGGACGAAAGGTAGTTAAGTTCCATTTAGCTAGCATTCCCCTTTAAAAAAAGAGTTCAGAAACTAACCAGAGAAGGTTCTCCCACATAACCGGGTGAAAGAACATACAACTAAGCTTGACATATAGCACTAAGAAACTTTACTCTTTCAATTCCAATTCCAATTTCCTAATATGCGACAATGAAGTCTGAAAGTTATCTCATACAGGTTTTACTAAAAATATCATGAAACTATATGTATGTAGTGTACTCAAAAACATATTCGAGACACTGACAATGTGGGAAGGTTTCTGCACAGATTGATGTCATGTTAAAAGTTCGATGCAAATTACCCATCTCTTTAAAAGTTTCAAATATACAGCTTCTTAGCGTTCCTAAGTTCTGAGGATGTACTTAGGGTCAGAGCTGGAATAAAGAGAACTAGCGCCATTAAAAAAAGTTTCCACACGAACCAAACTCTTATGCACCAGCATCTTACGACAAGTTGCGATTTGGTACAAATCTAAAATTCTAACTTATTCAGTATAATTCTTTCCAACTTTCCTAAATATTTGTCCAAGTATTCAAAACTTGTCTCATGCCAGTCGTCCATCCTCTTTTAATGATGATAAAATCGAAATAATTGTATCAGAGAGATAGCAGAGTATTTTAACTTAAAGTCTGAGATATATTATATTGTTGTAACACTCTGTGGAAAGAAGTGCCAACTAATTGCCATCGAAATTAAGAACCGACAGCTCCAGAAAATGCTTTTTCGCCAGGAGAAGGGTATTAGTTGAGTTGGTTTCATAGAGCAAGCTAAGAGGCGGAATGTATCGGAGTCAATTCTAGATGAGTAGGAGTTTAGTCTAGTTTTAATATCCAGAACAAAATTGCTTTGGTTTCACAAGAAAATCTTTCGGTGATCAAACTTCTTTGGTAAGATGAGTAACAGATAAATTCTTCCCTACTCTTCGTTACTTACAAAACCTAGAAATCCTTAATGTTTGTTTATGAAAGGTTTGCTGAGATGAAACTAATAGAAATATTTGCAATATTAATTAATCTTTCTAGACATTCTGCTGAGTTCCTACTCTAATTCTTGCAGTAACTCGTATTTCTATTCTACTAATGTAAGGTTTTAAGAGGTTCCAGTGGCCGCCGAAGTACAAATAAATCCATAAATTAAAATCGTGGTATTTATTAAAGTTTGGAGTTTATTTTAATCATTCAATATTTCCTAATTTGTTGAAACAGATATCAAATTTTAAGATTTAAAGATTTTGATTCCAAACAACGAATTTTTAACAGAATTATTTTAAATTATATACAAGACAACCATAAAACAGCTGGTTCAGATTTTTTTCTCAACGCAGCTAATTTGTTGCATGGATTCTTTGCTTCGCTGGAGATAAATCACCCAAAAACATATGCGAATCGCTACCACACGCAGTTTCGAGGCGGCGCCAACGCGCTGGTTACTCCCAACTGCTTAACAATGGCCACAGTTAACCCAAGAACCACACAGCAACAATAGCAAAACATAAGCAAGTAAGGCAATAAAATAGCAGATGCCCGGTGCAATGTAAAATATGGCCAACCGACATAAACACACCCACACATACGCGCACAGCTTCAGCAATTCCGAAAGCGCATGGAGTTCACCGCGCCGGATGCGCTTTCGGCCATTACGTGGGCGCGAGCAGACGCGCGGTTAGCAGCATACACCCATACAAAGTAAGCGCAAAGAGGCGGGGTGTTGCCATATTGTCCTGAAATTATGGCGGAGATTTGGGGATATATATGTATGTAAGTTTGTATATGCGAGTGTGGGTGTGACATACTTTGTTCATTGCCAAATTTTTACTTTGTTGCTGTTCTCAGTTATGCTCAGTGTTATGCTAAACTATGCTATGTTATCTTATACTATGATATGTTATGATATGCTATGTTACGTTATTTTCTGCTTTGCTTTGTTATCTCATGCTATGTGATGTTATAATATGCGTTACAATGTTGCCGAAGGGCATATGTCAGACAGCCCATCGAAAGCTGGACATCGAAAACCTGCAATTACAACAGACAGCCAAGGAGTGTAGGATCTATCCTCAAGAAGCGAGATACGGCAGACTGTGCTGATTATCGTGGGATATGCCTTTTTTAACATTGCCTATAAAGTTCTTTCGACAGTATTGTGTGGAAGACTTAAGCCCATTGTAAATAATTGAAGCCCTCCGCGTTAACGATGAAACCACCACCTGAAAAATCCAGCGAAAGCCCTCGTTAGGCTATGTCGTTGGCATTGAAGACGATGCTATAGTTAAAAGCTCTTTCAAGGATAGAGGCAAGTTTTAAGTCCTCGGCCCAGATCGACCCATGATTGTAGTGCCAAAGAAGAAGAAGATATGCCTCCTATGCTTTGTTATGCCATACTATGTTATGTTATGCCTTTGTTACACCATTCACAGTTTGATCTACACCACGTAGCCAACTGAGCTCTCAACACGCCACAACTCGTTTATATGCATATATGGAAATTCGAACAAGTTTTTTGTACCATTGACTTTCTGACATGCCGTAGCAGCAACAATATCTGTCAGCTATGTAAGTTTGCTGCTTGTAACCTTTTCATTTGCTTTTTTACATTTTTCCGCGCTGAATGATATATGCAACATGCGGTCATAGGTCTTAAAGTTTATCTCTTGTCTCTATTCTGGCCAAATCCGTTGTCTGCAATCTGCTGCTTGCTTCCAGGCTGCAACTCCCACTCCTTGAACTGTATTTGGCTAGTGGTAAGTCTCGTTGGAACCAATGTTCTTTACAAGACTGTTTCGTGTGTGTGTGTGTTGTTGTAGATGGCGTGCGAAAATAATTCGGAAAATACAATATAACAAATTTGGTTACAAAGATGAAGCGAAATAAAATGAAAATCTTTAGTTGTGTGGGTGGCGTAGAATTCTTAACGGATTTCGAGATTTATTTCTAGTTATCAGATGGTGTCGTATTGTTGTATTTTATATGTAATTTATATGTAACACATGTTTGTTGCTGTATTTTTTACAGTTATACGCTTTACAATGTCTAGTTTCGCTGATTTATTTATATACTTACATAACTGTATTTACATATTCATATTGGATTTGGTTTCAACAATTTCATATGCAAATGTTAGAAATATTAAAAAGAAAAACAGTCAAAGACCCAGAATAAAATATTTGATATGATATTTCTTTAAACTATGATTGGAACAAAAGAAATCGAGAATCTGAACTGGAACTTTCTTTTATAAGAGTTGTCAGCAAGAGCTTACATTGGCAGTCGAGTTCATCGGCCATGCACCACAGACTAGCTCTAAGGACTTTGAATCAAATTAGCAAATTCCAAAATAAGTTCAGCTTCGATTCTTAAAAATAACATTTTTTATAACCTAACACTTTTTTATTCGAAATGTCGAACATCATCCTCACAACGCAATCCCGCTCCGCGAGCTCCGAAAGTATATGGAATGCATTTCTATAGCGAAAAACTATATAACTAGCTATAACGACTGAAGATATTCAAAATGGTGGCAACAAAAAAAAAAAGTTGTCAGAGCTTGAATAAGTGCCACACTGTAGAACAGGGTGGTTTTATTAGACTTTTCAAACTGGCATTAAATTGCTCCTCAAAGTCTCTTTACTCGTTAAGAACAGTAAAACACAGAAACAGGAACTCTAAACGAATGTTTATTTTATATAGCTGGAATTTTGAAGTAGTTTTCATTAGTAAAACTGCGCTATAGAAAATACATTACATGTTGCTATATTTTAGAGGAATACATATTTTTTACAGCTAAACCATTTTTATATTTCTAAGTTAAAAAAATGCTCTCACAATTACTCTATTCTGTCTTCTATCTATTCTTATGGTGTTATATCCACTTGGATATTATTATTTTATACTAATAATAAATTTTCTTGAATTTCATGTAATTTTAAACAGAAAAATCTTGCTCACCGCCAGACACCTTTTTTCGGAGGTCATCAAACAGATCGACTACTGGAACAAGGAAATCCAAAATTATTATAAATGAATCGAAAGGGACGTGTTCAAAATTACATAGTGATATTTCAAAAATTTAAGGACTAGCTTGCGTATATACATACAGACAGACAGACAGATTATATGTATACTTCATAGGATCTCCGACCCTTCTGCTTCAGGGTGTTACAAACTTAATATACCCTGCTCAAGGTATAAAAAACTACAAAATGACGTTCCGCTCTTGGGTATACGTAAGTGGAATGTACCCGAATTCGTTTACTACCAAGGATCCCAAACCAAAGCATACCTTCAAACTTTATAAGAACAACAATAACAGACAAATGCAAGTATTTGGGGAAATATTGGGCTTTACTTTTAGTTTAATCACTTTATTGACTTCAAAAGAGGTGCATTCAAAGAATCAGAAAGGAAACCGCTGCATACAAGTATAGTCGCATAACTGGTATGCATTATTTGAATCGGTATTTATTTACTTCGATATTGGCTTTAAGTGTTAACTAGTTTTTTGACTGCTAACGTTGTTTTAAGAGCTTAAATCCCGTTAAATACCTTAAAGATGTTTGTTTATGTCGTGCGCTTTTTATGAAATGACAACTTTGACAACTCTCCACAAAAGTTAACATATTTTATTAACAAGCCGCCAAAATACCGTGAAAAGAGTCAACAACTACTTGTGAAGCCTCGAAATGAAGTAAGTAAGGTGAAAGGGGAGCAGAGAAATGACTTGTGCGAGAACTTTTCATGAGTATAAAAAGCACTTAAGTTGCTAAATATTATTACATAAGCTTGAAGATACGTAAGTAAGTTCTCACCACTGTTAGTGGCTATGCACTTTGTGACGATAATGGCTACAGTTTGGTGAACGTTGAAATCTAAACTCTACTTTCGAAGTTTTCGCCAAGAAAATGTTGAGGTTAAGGTGGTGACTAACCTTTTCACTAAGAATTTAGTTAGCTTGTTGAGGCTTTGTGGTGAAAAGTGTTTGTAAAGTGTACAAAAATTCTTCCAACTTCAGTGCTTACGAGAATCAAGTCAAGTGTAGTCATTATAGGCACGAAGTGAAGTAATTAAATACCTGTTAGAAAGTAATGAGTACTTCTTAAGTATGTAATTTTATAATGCAACTTATGTTTTCAAAACCTTACAGCTTAAATGGAAGACTTATTTAGAAACAGACATATTTTTGAGATAATTTCGTACGATGACATTTTTTCAAATCCAACAAGAATCGCACATTCTGATGTCCTAGCAGCAACCAATAGTTTGAATCTTCTACGGTTTTAAAGTATCTTGTTAATCTAAAATAATGGAATACCTGAAGGTAAAATGGTAAAGCCTATTTTAGATGGGAAAACCAGATGGAATTCTATGTATTATATGCTCGATCGCTTCCTCAAGTGGATTCAATATATCAGCCTAATTCTAATGAGCTTGTCTGATGCAACACCGATTCTTACAAATATAAACACAGATGAAATAATAGAAATTATAAATTTGTTGAGACCCTTGAAAGCAATGATGACTCAGATAAGTGGAGAGACACATTTCGACCGTCGATTTGGAGATATAGAGCATTGTTTTTATTTTATTGGCGGTACCACCTTTGCTGGATCCAAGATACAAAAAATACACTTTCAAGATCCGATAGCTTTGTCTGCAGTAATGAGTCATATAAGACGAGAAATTACGGTAATCGAGAATAAAAAAACAGTATTATAAAAAAGTAAAAAGAAATAGATTGACTACAAAGCGACACTCAAAACTTTTGTTTTTGAACTGATTTTCAAATGAAAAAATTTTAAAAAATATAAACGAATAATTTTAAAATATATTTTTATCTATCCGCGACTTTTATAATTTAGAAAATTGAAAGCTTTTTGTGTTTATATTAACTTTTACCATAAGCTGAAAAACAACGATTAATTAATCGATTAATCTTTAAATTCAAAAAAAAAATATTGCAATTAATAATCAAAAAATTATATGCTATTATTAACCGATTAATTTATTCTTTTTTTCATCACTACATCCGACTAATCTCGTTTAAACTCACCTTACTTACATACAATACAATTAATTAGCCAGTTGAGAATTACAACATACTGCACTCGCACTTACTAATTAAGAGGACGCATCGACTTCGCAAACTATGGTAAAACCCTACATAAGTTACAGCAAAAACATTCAATCAGCAGCACTAATCTGAAACCTCAATCAAGCACACACAAGCCGAGAACTCAGGCAATCATTCAGTACCAAAATTTTGTACTCGCATATTTCTACAGCCAAAATCAATCCAAATTTGTGCGAAAAAAGCAATTTCTTACACATCACATCAGCGCTTTATTTTTCTCAAGAGGCCAAGAGCCTACATAAGAGTACTTATCGAGTTAGATGCTATTCATCAGTGGCTCGAGCGTATAAATCCTGCCTACAAGTCGTAATTTTTTCTTCTCCTTTGCCTTATGGTAGTACACTAAGTAGCGTGAATTTATTTTCTTCTTCCAACTCTCAGCTCAACATTGCTAGAGGATGCAAACAAACAAAAATTCAGAGAAACTTGCAAATCCCTTGGAAATTCGGTTGGTAACTTTTATAAGTTGGCAGCTGCTGTTGGCAACGCAAAAATTCATACGAGTGCTGGCTTAACAGGCTTTTCACCGTGTGTGTAGAGAAAATATGATTAGTCGCAAGTATGTTGTGCGAAAAAATGCAAATTTCCCCAGTTAAAAGTTGATTTAAACTCGAGTTATGCAAAAATTCGAAATTTACTTACACCTTTTTATATTGTCGAATACCTCTTTATTTTAGTGAAATCCCAAATGAATTTTATGAAACTTTTCAAAATTTGTTTATACTTACGAAATCTCTAAAAGTGTTTTGAAAATCATATTAAGCATTTAAGTTTTTCTTTCGAGCCTTAGCTGCAACCATCGAATATTTCTTCAAATGAGGTCTCCTGTTTACCCAAAAGTAGTTTCCGTTTATTTTGTTGAGGGAAGATCACTTTATTTTTCAGATTAGTAAATCAAGGCGGATCTGAGCTTCTGTAGGCTACATTCTCCGGGATAAATCTATTCTATATCAAATGGTTATTGATCTTAAATGCATTGTGCTGAATTATATTTAAAATCGATTATGAAAAGAAGCGAATATCATGTGGTAAACCATAAAAATTCATGAACCTTGCATGATCTCTTGTATGGTCTTTTGAAAACAGGCGGATGCTGTTCTGTTGCAATCTCTATTATAACTTTAATTATTGATATTTAGGTTGAAACTGTTTCTTACTTTGATGTTCTCCATAGTTTTAGAGTCCGAAAAAGCTCTAACAAAAAAATTGTTTCAAACCAAGCACATTCTGAAGTACTTTTTCTTTCTTGATTACCGTTTAAACTAAAAATACCAAATCCGTAATAAGGGTAAACCCGGATTTGATCTTTAGATTGCGTTTAATAAAATAAAAGAAATAAAATGAAAATGCAAAATCGTTCGCTGTCAAACGGCTTCAGCGTCGCTTCTTTTTCCAAACACATAATGGATTTGATTTATTGGACCAAAAGTCTGAGCTTCATATATTCTTCTTCCCTTTTTCATTTTTAACTGTTTAAAATGTACGTTTGTCACCCCACATATGGAGCCTATCAGCTTACCCTCTTTACCACAAAATCCGCAATTTATACTATTCTCCGAAGCAAATACCCACATCGTTTCTTTTGTGGCAACATCTTAATCTACCAATTTCTTCGCTGCCATCAGCAGACTGAGGCTTGCAGTTTTGCCCCTTCGCCCAAATCGTAGAAAATAGCTCAATGCTACCGAAATGCAACTCTATTGATTATATTAGTTGCATTAATGCTCACCTTTGCTACTTGGTGACAGCGAATTCTATTCAATTTCGTTGTCTGCTTGCATTCAACGGAGGCGTAACGATGTGTGGAAAGCTCGTTGGAGCATTATCGTATTCGTATGTACATATATATTGACGCGCTATCTAATAAATGAAAATCTAAACACTTTCGAGAGAGTATGTCTAGCGTGCGACTACAACTCGGCAGTTCGTAGGTTGATATCTCCGCTTAATCAAGAAAATCGCGTTGAAGCTTAGCCCGTAAATTCAAGAACTAGTCGTGATATATGGTATTAACTTTCATCAGAAACAATCCTGAGAAAACTGATGTCTAGCTCAGTTACATTAAATAAAATTTCTGAGGAAAGTTACGAATATTTCCGGGAAATAAGGAGTGATGATATACTGATTGATATAAGACGCACCGTAAAAGCTATGATGGTTGGACTCCATCGCTATTTCTCTCTTTATCTCTCTCTCGATCTATCTATATATCCCACTAGTTCCCTCGAACTCCCTCTCTCTCTCACTCACTATCAATATTTTTATCTCTTTCTGTTTATGGAACGTTTTTCCCTCTCCGGGTATAACACCATAATTATGGGTTTGCTTGCAACACGTGTCTAAAACCGGCCCACTTCTTTGCCCAAAGCCTGCTAGTAGCTCACTTCAAGCCACACTTACACTATATACTTATGCTCATATATGTATACCCAACACATTGCTCAGTTTACCAAATCCCTAGAGACTTCGAGCAAAATCTGTTGATCGCCAAGTTATTTGACTGCCAGCTTGCAGGCAGATGTGCTACCTGCTGGCAACTGCCTCGGTTTTCATTATGCAAGCCAAACACACACCTAGTTACACAAATATACACTGTTACTAATAGCTATATATGTGCGTGTCGTAGCTGGCTTTACGCCCATTGCTTAGTTTATTCATCTAATATGCTGATCCGGCGGCTTAGCATTGCGAAAGTGTTGAGATTCAGTGCAGCGCCGCATTGGTGCCAATCACGCACACACAAGCAGCCACGGGCGCTGCCACACAGGCAGGCAAGTAATAATGAGATAATTTTCACCCACTCACTATGTTAGACACTTTAATGCGCCGCCGGGTTTCGGGCATTTCGAAAGGGTTTTAAGCCAGTTAAGTGAAGTGCCTTAGCAGTTTGCCATGTGCAAGTATTGTGCGCTCATCGGTCTGGTATTTACGAGCGTTTAGTCAATTGGGCTCTACATATGTGGGCTACTATTACTGACAGTGCCAGCTTAAACAAGTGTAAAGCAATTTTCGTATGTCAAAACATACAAAGATACATGTGTTGCCTGGTACAAAGGCCCATCACTTATGACTTGGCCACAGCTGTGTGGCAGTGAAAGTTGCCAATTATTGGCATAGGCCATTAAGACGAGTAAAATCATGTAATACCGGACGATATTTATTCGGGGTGACACAAATGATTGATACATGGATAGTAAGGATTTGAAGTAGAGAGTCAGTGAAGGTAACGAGAGAGGAGAATGAAGGGCTTAGATCGAGCGTAGTATAGTACAAACCGATACAAGGATCTTAACTGAGTTGAAGTCCAGCGAAAACATCTACAAAGTACCCATCTAAAAATATTATAATTAAGAGTTTAGCATTTCGTCTTAAAAGAAAAAAGGTTATGTATTAAGTTAAAGGTTAAATGGCTTCAGTCAGTATACGAGAATATGAAGCCAACTTTGTATTAGTGTTGAAGAACATCTTTTGACCCGAACAACCGCGAACTTTATTGAATGCATAGGACGACATTTTGTAATACTACAGGAAAACTCAAGTACTCTTTTTAGGAATTACAATTAAGTTCGAACTCCAAACTGGTTGAGATGATCTGTATGTAAAGCTCTTTTGCTTTTTCTTTGACACTACCATCGTGCTACCACCGGAATACTAAACTTGGCCAGTTACCTCTATCCTTTGCGAGATCTCGCCAGTTGTTCATCCCTAGTGGAGATGGGTTTCTATTCACTTGGTCCTTCCATTGGATGCGTGAGCGCCCTTTTTTCCGTTGTCCATCCATCGAATCGAATAAACTTTTCACTGGAGCATTACGAGCGCATTCGTTGAATTTTTATGCGCTTAACTATATCCATGTTGCGGTAGAGCTCATGTAGTTCATGGTTCTATTTTCGTTGGTACTCATCGCCCACGCGTATTGTGTCCAAAGACCTTGCGGAGAACAGTTCTCTCAAATTTTTGTCATCGTACATGTTTCTACGCCATATACCAGAACGGTAATGAACAGACACTAATAGAGCGTAATTTTTGTTCGTCGAGAGATGTATCTGTTTCTCAATTTCCTACCAATCCTAAAGCAGCACCTGTTGGCAAGAGCTATTTTGTGCTTGATCTGCGGGCTTAGATTGTTGGTGGTATTTATGCTGGTTCATACAAAATCCTCCTATTTTCCAAATTTATAGCTGCCAACATTGACGTAGTTCCCAAGACACTGCTATTCATGCTAAATTTGGTACACAATGATATTATTTTGAGCTCAGTGGGCCTTGTCTTATCTAAGAGCTGTTTTTCTGCTGAGCCATGACTGTGCTTAACTGGGAAAACTATCTTTATAACAAGATTCAGTGTCTCATGATAGTGACTTAGATCTCTATATACATCGTTTCGTATGTGAATACACTCTCTCTTATTGATTTATTACAAATTAGCCAGGTTGACCTGGTCGATATCGGTTGCTTTATTTACATCAAAATTACCTTTCAATTATGGCCATAATTCAACTCTTTAATAAGCAAGCTTGAAAGTTTAAAAAAAGTAATAATTTTACAACCAAATATTTAAAGCTACTCACAGTATTTTACAACCGCCACACGTGAGTCACAGCATTGCATTATGAAAAGCTTCGTGGCAGCTGGCTGCAGTTTAGTAATATCAAAAAATATGCATAAATTTCGGTAGCGAATTTATGACTGTGTCTAAAACGAAACTAATAAAAATAAGTATTGAAAATAAACTATAAAAACAAAAAACTTTAAAAACAAAAAAAAATCACTTAAATGAAAATTCGGAATGAGTAGAAAACGCAAAAGCAAACTGAATGACGATGAATTAAGAAAAATTGCAATGGCAAGAATCGACTGCAGCTATGAAAGAGAGGAGAGAAACCAAAGCAAAGTTATGCATAATTCAGATTTAACGCAAACACAATCTGTGCCTTAATCAAATATTGACAGGTGCACGTGTACCTAGTACGTATCTATATGGGTATGCTCGATATGGAACTACTGTTTTTTCACAAGCGTGTATGCGAGAGCGTCACAGCATGAGTGGTGGCTATAATACTCGCTTTTTGCTTTATACTCATATTTTCCACTAGCTGTTCACTCTCCACCTGCTCCCCGCTCAAGTGCTTTGTCGTATTTTAATCTTTGCTCTCAACACTTTTTTGATATATGCGCGATGGAGTATTGAAAAATAAAGCAAAAAACGTAATCGTATTTTAAAGGATTTGCAAATGTGATTTTCATTGAAAATAATAGCTACTATGCAATTCCGGTATTCACTAATTTAGCATTTCCCTACGAGTACTCACTTATGAATGAGTGCACAAAAACGCCTGCATTAGAGAAGAGCGTCGACAGACTTAGACAAAAGGTTTCAGTGTGAGAGCAGCATTTCATAAAATATTATCAAGCCAGATCTTTCTTCTCTAGGGGAAACAAGATTTTAAGCTGAATATTGTATTGATAAAAATTATCAGGAGTACACCTTAGCTTTTTAGAGAAGAGCGAAATATGAAAGACTTATCATTTTAGCCAAAGCATTAAGAAACACTGTTTGAAAACTTATAGAAGCCCGCCGACATGTTTGCTTGATTATGTCTTCTATATAGCTATTAGATGAGAATGGCTGACTGCGTTGCTTTTATGGTAAAAGAAAAATTTCTAAATACCGTCTATGAGCTAACCGAAGGGTACCTCAACGTGGTATCCAATTAGGCGAATAGAAACGGCTTAGTCGTCCACCAAAATAAAACTGAAAAGGTTTTATTTGCCAGAAGAAATGAAATTCCAGATATTCTACTCCGCTCTTCAACTTGTTGATAAGGTGAAATACCTAAGGCTTATCGTTGATAGAAAGCTTTCATGGAGGCCAAATATTTAGGAAAGAGTAAGGAATGCATCGGTTGTCTCTGCGGACTACAACAACAATGGCACTTAATGCCATTCAACATAGCACCCGTGGATATTGCCGACAGGTGCATTGCTGCGAAGGCCACTTTAAGACTCAGAGAAAATCCTTCAATTGTATCCTTAAAAACTTGTACCACTGCGTCACAGAGGCTATTTTTAGTGGCTGTTTCTCTGCGCACATGCCGACGAGCGATATGTGGGCGAAGAAATGTCGCTGGAGAAAGGGTACGAGAACTTCCTCACATATGGATCGAAGCTAGGAAGGAATGTTGGAGGGGGAGTCTTATGTAAGGAGTACTCCGTCAAGCTTAGCCTTAGCAGCAGTCTTACTGCCCCAAAGTACAGCTTCTTTCAAGTAGATGTCGAGCTTTTACATGACTGAGGTTGAAATTTCTGAAGAGTTATGCCTTCGGCGAACCAGAAGACATCGCCGAAAATCATTAGCGGCCTCAACAAATTTGTGATTAGCTCAAAGCGCTTTTTCGATTTATGAGGGTCTTTAAGATCAAGTTTATGGGAGTACTATAGGGAGAACTAGGCGTTATAAGCTGTCCAAGTGAGATCCCTATTAAGATCAACCATTTAACTTAACCTAACCTAGTTCACGAGATCCACTTATTCGCCAATCATAAAAAATATGTGTATGTATGTATTTTCAGTTCTACTGGGAAACTTGAATACAAATCTCTAATTTATACCTAATATATTGCAGTAGCTGGAAGTAACGAAGGTCTTAGTTTTTTCCAACCACTTATACTTCATAATGGGTAAAGAAAAGAAATGTATTTTACAAGCTCACTCATCTCATCTGCTCATCTCTAATGCATTATATTTACGATAAGTATCTCTCATACCTACACACCAATAGTATTATTGTATGTAGTCTCGCATTCTACCACATATTGAATCATACCATCAATATCACAATTTTTCCACAAAACTACGGGACAAAAAGTAATCGCACAAAAAACTTTTGAAAACAAAAAGTTAAGCGCTTCGGAGCCGTAAAGTATATAGGTTATGTTTTTGCGTGGCTGACATAATAACGGCAGCATATGTCAAGAGTTTATGCAAACAGTATTAATTTTGTCGCGCACAAAATATGCAGAAGTAATCCGAAATTTAAATTGAAAAATATGAACTCGAGCTTTAATATAAATAAACTTTGTTTTTCATTTTTTTTTTTTGTAATTTAATAATTTCATTTTTTTTATATGTCTTTAAATACCAATAATATTTCAAAAAGTAATATTCGATAAAGTATTTTAAGTCGATTTATGTGCAGATAATATATGGTTTTCCTTTCTTGACTGTATGTCAGAATTTTTTAATCGCTGGTCCTATAAATTTGAGAAATATCTTCGCCTATCCACCAGCAACCCGAAAAAGTATTTTTTCAGTGTTTGTTTGTTCTAAGACAATGAGTCTCCTTCGAATTCTGTACAAGTGAGCAAGTGAGAAAGAGCTTTTTCGAAACGATCCATTGAAAAAGAACGATCTTGCACGGCTCCAATGAATGAACTTGAAAGCTTTCCATTGCCTTTGAAGTTTGACGGCTTTTGGAAAACATTTGTCATACAATTTTAAAGTTTACCTTGGGCTGAAAATATGAAAAAAAAGCCGCAAGTTGCGCTTTCCAAAGTCTGAAGGAAGTTTCTAATAATTTCTTCTGCAAACATAATTCACGGCACCTCGACTGCCGAATTTCTCTCCAAATAACTTTTATATTCGTGTCATTATTGAGCCCAACTATACGAACAGACTTTATTTATTCAAACGCGGAACCGTAAAAGAAAGGCATTATAAGCGAAATAGAGATACAAGGTACGTTCCAAAGAAAACAGTACAAAAGTAACAAAGTAAACTCTAGTGCCGCCATCTATATATCGACTAGTGCGTTAGAATCTGCTATCCTTGATTTCATGAAATTTCATTTATTAGAAGTGAAGTTATTGTGTTTTAAGTGTCAGTATGTTTTTGTCATCGGTGCGAAAATGAGCTTCGAACATATGTAGCTATCGAAGAATGCTTGAGGGGTGCTTTACAGAAGCTTGTGGGAGCTTATCGAGAATTCTAAAAAAGAAAATTATTTTTACAAAAATGGCAGTCATTTTGTTCTGAGTCAATAAAATCAAATTCTGCTGTAATAGCGCAAGGGACTGTAAAGCATTGATAGCCGATCATAGAATGTTTAAACTGTGTATATAAAAAACCTTAAAATTTTGATTATGCGGATTTCAGACAAGTGCGAAAATATATGGGAAAGCTACAACTTGTCGCTCAGTTAAAAGTCTAGCTGAGCTTTTGACTTTCGTTCGTCAGAAAGCTCACAGTGTATGTGCATATATTTTCACCAAAAAGTGGGACAACATAATGCGTATTCTTAACCCTGGTGATTTTTTTTAAATTTGTTTTTTACCTTTTTTACAAAGAAGCGACACAAAAAGGAATTATGAAAATGTCAAGTAACAAAAACGATTGAAAAAATTAAATAAATTGAAGACGAGTTAAGTAAACTCTCACGCAAACAGCATAATTGAAAAGTTTTTATGCTGCGGCAAAATTAAAAAAAAAGAGAAACCTATAAGAAACCGGTGGCGTAAAATATTGCCGTTACTGTTTTCCGCTTGCCACTACTTTACTACTTTTCAACTTTTAGCGCGCATAGACGCCACGTCCGGGAAGCGGCGGACAGGCGAACATGCTGCTATGAAAACAGGTAGACAAGTTTTGCGCGTAGATTTCGTTTCTATATTTTTTAAGAAATGTTCATGTTTTCGGTGACATCAAACTTTTGGCAACCGTGCCATGCAGATGCAGTGGGCGTAAGTGAATGCATAAGAAAGTTGTATTAAATTACAAATTTTGCGGAATAACTCAAAGATATTAAAAAAAAATAGTTTTTAGCAGTAAAATTCAGTGATAATAATACTAAGATTGCAGGCTCTATAAGTTTTATATAATTATTCCTTGATTTCATTGGCGCAGAGTTGTAGTTTGACAGCTGTCACAGGGTTATCGAAACAAATGATTTTTTGTTAGGCAAGCATTGTGAGCACACGAAAAAACTCACTTGACCAGCTAAGACACCTGTTCGTTGTGATGCCCAGAACTCCTAGGGTTGGATCGAAAAAACCGTCGCATCTCGACAAAGTCCCTAGAGCCAGCCACAAATTCATTGAGGTGGCTAATATCTAGTACATCGAATACCTGCAGCCATACAAACTTAACGATCGCAATCAAGTCCTCGTATAAAAAACTTCTTAATTGTGAAGGCTATTATAGCATCGGTGCAACCGAATTTAACGGTTTTTTATTTTTCTAATAATTTTACCTGATTTTTGGTGCACCTTTCCGTGAAATGAATGGAATCGACTCAAGGAATGGCTTGAAGCTTCGAATAAACGTTCAAATGACGTCAAATTAGCGATGTTCAGCGAGAAAAAAGTGTATGAATATTAAAATTTTATTAAAAATTTGTAAATAATTTATATAGCTTGCGTGGCTTGATGAATACTTCAAAAATACATTTTTCTCGAGATTTGTTATACAAAATAGTAATAATGAAAAACAAGTAAGGAAGTTCTAAATTCGGGTGTAACCAAACATTTTATACTCTCGAAACTTGCAAGGATCAAAGCCCCGGAAATTACATCAGGTGTTGGCAAGATTTTATATTAAAGGCAGTATTGATCCGATTCAACCAATTTTTGACACAAAAACATACTATTATCGAGAGCTTCATTTATTTATTTTATTGTATGAATTTCAATTATATATTTTACACATTGACCGATATTTTCGATATTTCAACTTTAGACAGTGGTGTCCACATATTCAGTACCTAGGGTTTTGAACAGTTTTTGCACGATTTAGACAATTTTTGGTCACAAGGTGGCATACTTTAAAAGCATTATTTACGCAAAGTTTTACCCCGATATAATCATTGTTACTTGATTTGCATAGTGGAAAGTGAAAGAATCAGATGGAACTTAAAATGGTGTTATATGGGAAATAGGCGTGGTTTTAATCCGATTTCGCCCATTTTCGCACTGTAACATAGAAATATGTACCGAATATGGTTAATATCGGTTAAGCAAATCCCAAGATATGGGGTTTCACCTAAAAGTGGGCGGTGCCACGCACACTGTCTAATTTTAAATGCGGTCCCTATAAAGTTATCTCATACCATCCCAAAAATAAAATGTAATGTCGCTGACGTGGTTAGTGTTCGATTTATCGCGGTCTTAGTAGTTTTTAACAGTACCGTTATATGGGCATTTTCACACTGTCGATAGAGGTGCGAAAGACATTTGTTCTCAGTGAATTTTGTTATTATAACTTTAGCGGTTTAAAAGATATGCACATTAAACCTATTAGGGGGTGGAACCACGGCCACTTAAAAAAAAATTTTACCTCCAGCTGCCCCTACCTAATGTGATCCTGTGTACCAAATAACAGTCTTGTATCTTATTGCGGAGCTTAGTTGTGGCAATTTATTTGTTTTTGATTAATGGCGTTTTGTGGGCGTGGCAGTGATCCGATTACGCCCATCTGCAATACCAACCGTCTTATGGTACCAAGAAATATGTGTACCAAGTTTCATAAAGATATCTCAATTTTTATTCAAGCTACAGCTTGCACAGATGGACGGACGGACAGACAGTCACTCAGATTTCAACTCGTCTCTTCATCCTGATCATTAATATTATATATACATATATAACCCTATATCTAACTCAAATAGTTTTAGATGATACAAACAACCGTTAGTTGAACAAAACTATTATACTCTGTAGCAACAGGTTGCGAGAGTATAATAATTTCTTTCTTTTTTTTTGTAAAAAAGCATTTTCATAAATCCAAATCTTCGCAAAGAAATATACTCCTTCCGCTAAGTATACATCTCATAGCATTGTAAGCGCAAATTAAGCTTTATTTCCATCTACAAGTACGCATTCACAGTTAAGTACTCGTATTAATTTCCAATATCCGCATTTTCACTAATCGCCCATCAATGATTTTATACACTCATCTAAATGTATATGTGTTTGTGCTTTGTGCAAATTCATGGTATTTATTCCCCAGCGGACCCATCTTTCTGGAGCTCGACGCTCATTTCCACACCATTAAGTTGCACGTTAGTTCAATTGCAAATAAACACGAAGCACGCCTGCGCTCACCCCTTTCGCTTTAACAGTCCAAAGCTGCCTTACTACATACTTCACAGTGTTTCAACCTAGATGTGCATGTGTATGTGTGCCACTGTCTGCTCGGACTTTATAAAGTAAATCATCGAAAATGAAATAGCCGAGAAGATGTTGAACGCTCTAAGCACTAAGAATACAGCTTACACACGAAAGCTAGGACGTACATACATGCATATATTTATATATATAAATATGTATATGGAGATGCATGCGAGTCTTCTGTAGCAGCACGTTCATTGCAGCTTGACGACTCACCACCTTCAACACCTACATGCTTTACTCAGAGTACACGAGTAAAGAGTTCCTCGGAGTCCACCTTTCACCACCGCTTGCCGACAACTAACGATGTGGAAAAATTACGATTATGTTATTATTATGTCTGCAGGGTAATACACCACATGTCCGCAATGATTCAACACCGGTGCAGCAAGGGGCAAGCGGCAAGCGGTATGCTAACGGTTCAATGATGCAATGGCTGCTGGCATGGGAGTAGAAAATGAATTTAAAAAGCAAGATGGCAACAAGAGAGGTAAAGAGTTAAGATTAGGTGAGGTATAAAGTTCATTGGAAAATGATATGGCAACGCTGCATCGTAAGGAGTAGAAATTAAAACGTGCTCAATTTTATATAATCAAATTAAACTAAATTGAAATTAATTTTGATGAGTTAAATTAAATAAAATTAAGTAAGTCATAGAAAAGCATTGAAAAACTAATAAAAAGTTAGTGGTCAACCTAAAACATATCAATAAAATTCCCGTAACCACTTAAGAGGGAGCTCTTGAGGAGAGCAGCCACAAACAAGCGCTCTCTTTCTCTGATACAGTATACAGAAATAACTTCTAGATAGAAGTATTAAACAGACAGTATAACGAAGTAAGATCACTAGCAGTGAAGGGTAGTGGGGGGGAGATCGTGGAAAATACCTTTCTGGCTAGACATACTTAGGGCGGCCCGTGCTCTGCAACAATGTTTTGCAGATTATTTTCTCCAAAATTCACTATAATCATCTCCGGGCTCCAGTTCCCCTTTCACTAGAACTATATTTAGAACTAGATAGTTCAAGATCTGTTGATAGTAATATTCTACCATTACTGAGCTCATGTTCTGTATAGATGATTCAGACACAGATCGCTTAGATAAAGTTTTAGATTTACATCGTCTTTGTACTTTGTCCTAGACTTGTGCCAATGCGTCTGGGCTGTACGCATGATATAAATAACCACAGAGATCACTCAGAGCGACTTTACTAAGAGCGTCTTGGATTATGAGCCACCAAAGAAACTGAACTGGAACTAAAGCAAGCAACAAAATAGAAGCTTGTTACCATGAAGTGATTTCAACCTGCTTAAGAAAGCTTACGAGGCATCAGAGTTTCAATGAGGTTCTACGAAGCTTAGAGTTGAGGCTAAAACATAATGAAATTATGATAATAACAGTAAAGAAATCACTGGTATGCACTTTTTTTGGGACTGCCATAAAGTCGAAAAAGTTAATCTTAGTTATGCGAAGTTACCAATCTGCAAGTAGTTATTCACTATGCCTGTACTAAAGTTCAAGGTGGTAGAAACTAAAAGGAGAAGTCAGTAGCAGCCCTTCTTAAAACAATATACGTTATCTTTTTACCATTATAACAACACCAATCTCCGTCAAACAAAAATTGTCGACAAAATAAACTGCCGACTACTACTTTACGAACTAATAATTATTTTCATTTATACGAGCTCAAAAGTAGTCTTAGTTAGTCTTATTTCTATTTTTGCCATTCCGCCAGGGTATCATTAACTTAATCCTTGCGTAACTTTACAACCAAAAACAGTGCAAGGAACGTGCGCTACCTGCAGCGCCAGGATCTCTACACCAGACGTCAACGCGTGGCAAGTAACTCGTATGTGTATTACGGTGTTTTACCCTGCATGCGATGTACTCATGCGTCTCGGAACAATAACAATAAATTTTTATTTACTTACACACTATTTTATAAGCTCACATACTCGAGCTTAACGCTTTAGCATGCTTTCACAACTACTATAACATTCCTGTGGGTAACTTAGATCTCGTGCACAACAACACTATCCACACTACCAACACATTGGAGAAATAATTTACTTTAAACCTCTTGTAGTAGTTTTTTTCACTTTTGTTTTCATACTTTATAATGTGTTGTTTCCTGCAGCTTCCATGGACTGGTTTAACCTATCGCTTCATCGCCTTTTTCTAAATATTTTTTAGTGTTTTGTATACAAGTATGTTTTGAGTTTATTCTCCTAATTTTTGCATGCGCTCGATAAATGGAGGGTCCTACAAGCTTTAAGAAACATTTAGAATGCAAGTTTAGAAATTGTGAGTGATTTTGGTACAAGAAAATTTTTTCTATTTTTAGTTAGTTAGAAAATCTATTGAATGATGCGCTGAAGAGTAGTTTAGAAGAATAATCATAAGATACTTCAGCAAGTTAAGAAACTAAAAAGAAATTGCTGAAAATAAATCGGGTTGTGTAGCCGTCGAGTATAATTTTGCTATTCCATTTTTAATACATGGACATATTAACCATCTCTAACCCCTTCTCTAGCTACTGTTCAAACTTTTTATATAATTCAATTAGTTGTATCAATGATTCACTTTCCTCTATTACCGACCATCTGCATATCTAATGATATCCAAGGATATCATCTCCTAAGCATGACACCGAGTATTCATTGTAAGTCCGGTTAGGTTAGATCGTAGAGCTGATCATCATACTAAGCCAAACTGACGGTATATCCATTGATCCAATGCTAAAGCGGAGGAGGATAGCGGAGTATGATGAAATTAAGGTATAGATGTCCTCTCTAGCAGGCTCATTAATTTTGTAGAGAGCACGGAATCTCTCTCTCACAGTGTCAGCGAGCCTAAGGTCAGTATTGCCGCTTTGCTATCGTAGTGAATGTAGACCTCTTTGAAGTTAAAGTGTAGCTGCTGAAACTTTTCTTCTTTCAATAATAGATTTTCTGCATAATAGAACTCTACAAATATAGTATACTACAAACATATAACATATAGTGCTCGTTTTTATAAAGTTATATATGTTACTTCAACAAATGCAGTTTTTTCGCGCTAGGAATCTTAACAGAAAGCCAGAAAGATCCCTCTGCAATAACAATTGATCGTAAATCAGGTTAAACAAACTTTAATAGAACTAAGAATAAGATACTGGAGATGCAAAGAAGACATGTAGATATTAACAGTTTTGAAAAGAATTTGAAATTGTGGCGCTATTGGTCATTGGAATAAATTTTTTTTGCGACCAGAACTTCAAGATACCGTTTAAACATAATTGCGTATCATATCACACCGTCTATGCCAGATAAGATTTTTCTAAGCGTCCAGTTTGTAAAAAAATGGATTAGACGTCACCACGATGCCAAATGTCATCTCGTAGTTAAAACGTTAAGACTTTATACTATTCTGCGGGGAACTTTAAGGCGAATACCCAGCAATCCATTTATGAAATAGATTCAAAAATCGTAACTAAAATCTCAGAAAACTGCTTTTACATGATCCGTTGCAAGATAGTCAGACAAATCAGTCTCATATATGAAATCGTATTCCAAAACTTTGGGAGTTTTCCCAATAATTGTAAGCCTATAAAAGAAGATGCTTGTCATACTTGTATATTAACATTGTTCACTCACCTAATTCATCAGAGTTGGGTCTCTGTGACTTTCTCTACATACACACATAAATCTATCACTCAAATTTTCATTACGCACTGTCTTCTTGTACACTAAAATGATATATATTTAATTCCCATGTCGCTTATGATGTCAGTTAACGGTTGACAGTTGACAGCGGCAAAGTTGCATTTTAAATGTCACTCACTTATGAGACGATTCTTGTACTCACAATTCTTTTGGCTTTTTTTTTCTCTTTTCAGTCTTCACAAATTCACCGAAAAAAATTTGCATAATATTATTCCTCACTTTTATTTACTCGCATAATTTCAGTTCTAACTTTCGCGCTCACTTTCAATCACTAAATCAACTCACTTTTTCCCAATCTCATTATGTTTTCTTGATTATACTTAGATTATGTAACTAAAGTTGCCCCTTGTGTTTTTCTTACAGCCATTTATTTGCAATTTTTTGCAACTTTTATACATTTAACGGTATTTTGCTGTAAGTTTAACAGTCCAACTTCAATGATAGCGACTGTCGCTGCCCTTTTCGTGTCGCTAAAAAGCAAACTTTCGTCACTTTTTATGTTGACATTACTGCTTTCGTGCCGTGCCGTTGTCACAGCACTCAAACCTTGTAGCCAGCACCGTATTGCAACAATAATAAAATGCCCAGAATGCAGTATATAAATATAGAGAGGTAAGTTGAAATTTGTTTTGTACCACAAAGTGTAAGACAGCGTCGGTTTATCTGCAAAAAATAAAGAAATAAAATAAGAAAGGTCCATGTGATTCCCCCAACTGATGATACCTTTTCATTACTTCATTTAGTTACGCATTACGCTACGTTTCCAATTTGGTACGCAAACTTTTTGCTATTTTCTCTGCGTTTTCTGCATTTGTTGTGCACTTTTTTCCCTCTCTCTTGCGCTTTTATTTGTCCCTGGCGTATTTCATCCGGCAACGAACGTTTTGCGTGCGCACCGTTACTCTTTCACTAAACTGTTGCTATGTTTTTTCTGCTTATTTATAACCTAAAAAGTGCACAAAAGTAAACGCATAAAGTTTTTTGTTATCTTGTCTCTCACACCCTTCGTCTTTTTTGGGGTGCCTTATGCCCTTTTGTTTCGATTTGTTTGCAAATGAGACTATTACAAGTCCATAACTTTCAATGTCCGTTTTCTTTTACACTACGGAGCTTTTTTGCGTTTTTTGACAACACTTCCTCGGTGGGTATATAGAAAGTCGATTAAGCGGAAAGTATTTAAATTATTTTCGGATTACTTAAATACAGTTTTAGTGGAATAAAATGAATTTTATAGTGTTGGAGCGATTTTGCATACATCGAGAATGGAATTGAGCCCATGTATCCGCATTAGTCCATATTTACTTAAAAGAGGAGCTTATGATTCCAAACTGCCAAAAATAACTCTTTACCATAAAATAACTCTTTACATTTGAACTCAATTAGATTTTCTGTCAAATAAAGCAAAGTATTCGAGCAAGGTCACTGAGATCGTCTAGAATATGAGGACAGGCGTTAATTTGAAGCAAAATTCCACTCTGGGATTTTTAGTCACTTGGAAGACTGAATAAATTTAAATAGAATTGAAATTTGTTCTTTGGACAGTATTAACTTTACTTATCATCCCTAAAATTGAACTCCGTAAATTTAGAACCGCTTTAGCAAATTTTTCTGTCTTGTTATTAGCTTACGTATAATCCCTCTGATAAATCCCCCAAAATGAAAATCTGTAAATTGAGAACTGCCTATGCAAATGTCCTTGTCTGATAAGATTGATTTGATTTATGTTCTTATTGATATTGTGAGGCTCAAAGGAGTAACTACGAACAACAATTTTTAATATCGGTTATCATGAGATCAGTGTTCGAGTCGCGTGAAACACGTTACATAACAGTTCAAGAGGTCATGTTTGGAGAAAAGATGGTTTTTCTTGCAGAAGAGCCAGAATTAACCATTAACGGATATATCTATATAATAAATAAACTAACACTCTTCGACTAAAGTAAAACTAATTTTTCCATACAGGAGATGAGACAAAATTTTTATTCGATTTACGGAAAGGAAAATTTGGTTAGTATGGTAAAGATGATTTCAATATTTATAACTATAGCTTTAAGCAATTTTACTCAATAAAAAATCCGAAGGCAGCAAAAGAGAACAGTTTGATCTCTTTCCAGTCTAAATTTATTTCCAATATTTACACAATAAATTGCAATCAATTGTAATTATCAGACCGTTTTGCACCACATTCAAATTGCATTACTGCAATTATATACTGTAGAAATGTACTACATTAGGGTTGCACAATTTCGGGGCTTCGTGCTTACAAACGGATCCCAAACGGATCACAGTAAGAGCAAGTTTAAAAGAATTCAAGAAAATCGGAATACATTGGAATTCTAGGTAAAGCAACTAGCTTTCTATAAGCCTCAAATATAAGCTTTCATGTTAAATTCCCTTCGAACTATATTTGAGGAGACTGAGTTCCACCATTCTTCTGTGAACAACATTTTCAAATGAAATACCTTCCCAGAAGGGACTGGAAATAGGTCTAAGGTGTCTACATGGATGTATTTAACCCGATGAAATGGATAAACACATGGGAAGAACAAATTACGTGGAACTACAATAAGTAAATCGAATCGATCGATCTATCGAAATAAGACCTTTAAGATACACACCAAATAGGAATCACCAGTGAATATCAAATTCAATGCCTGAATCAATTCACATCTCTCTAGTCTCAGTTTCCACTACAGAAATATAAGCGGAATTAAGCTCCAGTAGGCCAAAACAAGATGCGGCATCTACCGTTGAATGCATTAAATTCAGAGCTGAAGAAACGTAGCTTAGAATTCAAGAAAGCGGCTGAAATTATAAAGAACTAGACTTAGACAAAATTCAAGTCATCTCAAATCAGTCTGACAGATAAGCAACTAGAATACTGGTTTTCAGACCCTTAATAATTTTTAGTCAACATTGGCCTTTTCGAACATGCAAAGAGGGTGGTTTATCACAAAATGGACGCCGAGACCACAGTAGCATAGAGTTGATAAGAACTGTTTTCCTTCCTCCCTGATTTTTCACTTTATAGCACTAAATATGTAATATACATGGGTAGGCGAAGTACAGTTTTCGGAAATCTCTAGAATGTATATAACTATATCTAATATACCATTTAGCCTACCGAAATGGAGTGCAGGGTTTCATGATGATTTATATGAAATATATATGTTTTTTGATATACATATATATATGGGTACCTGATCTTAGCGAAAGCGTTTGAAAAGCTTTAGCTGATGAGCTAACAAGGGAGGGCATTCTCATCCCATTATTATTATACTGGATAGATGGGCCTTTAAACGGGTTACATAGTCACGATTTTGACGGTTAAAACGTCAATTTCAGACTCAAAGTAGGTCATAAGATGTCCGCTGAGTTAGTTGCTCTCGACAAGGTTCAGCTTGGTCTAATAGTAGAGATTTTAATCGATCGTTACGATGGGCATACATGAGAATAACAACCTCGGCGGGCGGGGAGGTAAAACCATCTCAGCGCTTTTGTCTGGACTGTACAACTTTCGCATATCTTCAGCCATCCAGGCAACTAAATGGAATCAATATTAGCTCTCCTATAGTAATAGATTTGTGAGAAACTCAAAGTGCTCTGCCGATATACGAGAGTTTTTATTTATCTTTAGGAAAATTTGGCATTACAAAGAATCGGTCTACTAATTGGAGAGATCGAACTTGATATCATACTGATAGTAATCTCGTTTTTAAGATTTTTTTCGAGTTTTAAAAAGTTTTTTTTTTTCTTGATATATTTTTTTATTTATTTAAGCCCAGATTCTAAGTTTAAAAGTTAGTTCAACTTTAATTTGAAACAAAATGCGTCGCCCTTATACACCGACACAAAACTAATCAAAAGTTGCCCTGCCAATAGGCGATGCAAAGGAAGCTCAAAAGGCTAATAAACCCATTTGAATGCAAGCAAATGAAGTGACATGCCCACACTAAAAAATATTATTAATATTTACAAAACAGCAATGTCTTGTATGTATTTACAACCATCTACCATATGTACTACGTACTGTTCATACACCAAAAGCATTGCATTTGTTATGCAGTCACATCTCAAGAGCCATACAAATGTTATGTAGATGTTCACACCATTTCCATTTATTACACTGTTACTATTTATTTCTAGTCATTATGCCATTTTTCCCATCTTGACTACTATAACTATTTTTATGACTTCCTTGTGTAATCAACATTACACGGTCTGTATGTGTATATGTTTCATTGCTCACTCTCTAAGGCAGACATTGGAGAATGTCCTTTCATTTATTACTGCGGCAAATGTTGTGAAAACTATAGTTTAATTATCGCAGTAAATATCTAAGAATAACTTACAATAAAAAACAACAAAAAATGTATCTTTAAACATTTTTGTAGCATACATTTGGGGGCGATAAACAATTCAATTTAAAACTATTCAATATTTGCACAGCTGCAGAAAAATGAAAACTTTCCATTACTTTCACTATGCTTCCTTTTTTGTTATTTTAATTTTACTGCTCACTTTTGACACTTTTTGGCAGCATGACTTTAAATGCATGGCAAATTTTCACGACAGCGCTTAAATGTATGCCAAAAATTTCACTCTCCACTGCATTTGTGCTATTTTTGTCATTATACATTTGCAATTTTCTATTTTTCATCACATAAAAAATGATCGGAAATGACAATGCCAACGATAAACGTTAAAAGCCCACAACGATGCTTGATGTTTTGTCGCAACACCCACTCGTGTACATAGAGACATTGCAGTCGCCTTACTGTAGGCAATGTTTATAGGAATATATGTATATAGATAGAGTTGGACGAAGCAAAATGGAGGCAATATTTTGTAATATAACGTTGAAAGTACGAGGAGGAAAAAATTGGTAATAAAATGTATAAAATGAGAAATAAAATACTTGAAAAAGAATATAATTGACATCAGACCATATGAAAGACATAGAACATAGAATTTGATATATTAGTGTAAAGGAGAATAAAACATAAAAAATATAGCATAATATTTAACATAGTATATAAATTATAAAATATGTAACCTAGAATTTAAGGTGTAAAATATAGAAAAAGAATTTATACTATAAAGATCAGAATAAAACAAAAACAAGGACTTAGATTAAAATATAATTTCGATATTCATATGAATAAGAATTTAGTAAATATGAATATATATAGAACGCATTATATAATATTATATTATATATAATGCAGAACATAAAATATTAAGTTCAATATATACATTGTATAGAAAAAAGCAAAGTTGAAACATAGAATTTAGAATATTAGTGTAAAAGAGAGCAAACTTATAACATATAAGATGGAACATAGTATATGTAGTACTAAACACAGTATAAAAAATATAAAAAATATGTTACACATAGAATTTAAAATATAAAATATAAAAAAAAATTCAAATTTAGACGAAAGTTACATAGAACGCAATATCGATAACATATTACCGCAATATTTACGTTTATTATAGAATATATAATATGTAATGTAAATAATATAGCTAAAAATATATGATATAGAAGGAATCAAAGCTAAAATATACGATTTAGAATATAAAGTCTACTTACATTAAATAGAATACAAAATATAAATCATAGAAAGTAGAATATAAAATATATAATTCAAAACTGAAACTATAGCGTATATGATAGAACATCGAATGTAAAATATATAAACTATATATAACAGGATATAGAGCTTAAGAAAAAAAATTTGAAATATAAAACATAGAATTTGAATTGTTAGATATACTTAAACAAAATAGACTAAATAATATTAAATATGGAATGTAGAAATAGAAGAACCAGGAATTTAAATCATAGTTTACAATACAAAGTATATAACATTGAATATTTCATAGTATAGAAAAAAACTTAGAAATGTGGAGCATTGAATAGAAGACATAGTTCTTATTCTGAACAGAAATTAGAGTAATCAACATAGAATGAAAAAAATAAAAATTGATATTAATACAATACCAAAAACACACAACTTAAAACATAAATTTTGTATTTAGAATATAGGATTAAGAGATAGATGATACACAGATTATACATAGAAAACATATAATGGAATAAAAGCAATATATAAGTCATAAAATAGTCGGATAGTTTTGTCTCGTTGTTATAGCTATCAAATGGATGAAACATACTCGACTTTTTAAATTAAACTCCACATACTCATGTTTACACTGGATAGAACTAGGAGTTACTTATATTTACACCCTATAGTTAAACCACCATATAAACACATTTTATACACCAACAAATTTGTGTTATAATTTTACAATGCTTAAAAGCCTATATAATATTGTTACTACCCACAAATGCCGGCATTAGTGTGTCCGTTATTTCCCAAATTGATTTTTGACTCTGCAGCGCCCCTAAAATTTTTAGTAAATGCCTTAAAAAAAATTATGAAACTCATATGAGCTCTTAATATTGATAATAACCCGTGCCGCAAAGACGATTCATTTCCCGTTTAAATAACATGGAGTTTTCGTACTTTTTGCTATTAATTTTTTCTTTGCGAAGCCGGTTGATATAATGCTGCGGCATCGAATTATTTTTGTAGGAAATTGAACGTTCTACAAAAACTTTTTGTGAAGTTTTGCAAAAAAATCACTAGCGTCAAAGTTATTCAAGGTCAAAGTTCAACTAAAAATAAATTTTTATTTTTTTTTCGAATAAAAATTTATTATTGTTTACATAAAAATTTATTGTTTTTTGCCGAAATTATCTTATTTTAATAATTAATTATTTAATAAGATACTAATAGAAATATTTTAATAAGATAATTAATAAGATTTCACTATAACTTTCATGAAGAAACGAAATTTGTGGCTACGCATGAATGCAAGATACAATACTATCCGGCGTTGTGTCCGGCTATAGTCTGTTATTGTCCAAAATGTTCTGTTGTTGAAAATATTTGAGGTGATTCTGTTATTAATATTTCATAGTTACATGTGACTCATATTAATATTTGGATTCAGTGGTGTATAACATTGTTATCAAAGACATTTTTGATATTATAAATACATAAATTTATATTTTCCGAAATTGTTTTGATTTACAAGGAAATGAAAAGAGCTTGCGAGAAATTTGTTTATTTCTTGTCTTTATATACGTTCCATTTTGGTATATGGCACCATTGGCTGCGACTGCTCCGAAACAAGATCTTGATTTTCTTAAAGCAGTTTATAAATATCGATCAATTGATAAAAAGTTATCCGACGCAGTTTTAGCGAAATTCAGAAACCATTTGTGGTATTTAAGTCC
Source organism: Bactrocera oleae (assembly GCF_042242935.1). NCBI lineage: Eukaryota > Metazoa > Arthropoda > Insecta > Diptera > Tephritidae > Bactrocera > Bactrocera oleae. Next base: position 12,102,772 of record NC_091539.1, on the reverse strand, counting down.
AGAGGCAGCAGCTTTGTCATTTTTTGACGAAAATATTTCGTCTGATATGAAACAGAAAATGGTGGCGGCTCTGACGTCAAGTGGAGAGGATCAGTTGGACTTTCCTAAACGCTTTATTTTCAATTCAGGAGATTTTGATTGGTGTCTTGACAAAGATGTCGATTATTTTATTAATTATGATTCCGTCAAATTTTTCGAAAGATTCAACATCGATACAGACTTTTTCCAATTGGATTTCAGGAAGTGGTCAGACCTTCCAGATTATTTAAAAGGTTTCGAAATCGTTAAGCATTTGAAAGTGGTAAACGATTCTGCGGAACGAGCTGTTAAACTAACTGAAGAATATATTAATACTTTAGCTAAGAACGAAGATCAAAAACAATATGTCATTCAGATTGTAAGTGAATATAAAAAAAAAATTCCAAATGCCACCAAAGAATGTCTAACAAAATAAAATATGATTGTTAATTTGTTTGAAAATTTATCAAATTATTTACATTTTACTAATAAAACTTGTAATTATATTAAGGTTATTAATATATTAAGGTTAACTTACATCGTAATTTACATTTACTGGTTATCAGGATATTTAAAACTTATTTCTCTGATGTTATAAAATAGTTTAAATAAGATATTTTTGGCGAAAAACAACAAATTCTTATGTAAAAAATAATAGTTTTTTGTTCAAAAAAAAAAAAAAAAAAATTATTTTTACTTGAACTTTGACCTTGAAGAACTTTGACGTTAGTGATTTTTTTGCAAAACTTCAGAGAAATTTTTTGTAGAACGTTCAATTTCCTACAAAAATAATTCGATGCCGCAGCATTATATCAACCGGCTTCGCAAAGAAAAAATTAATAGCAAAAAGTACGAAAACTCCATGTTATTTAAACGGGAAATGAATCGTCTTTGCGGCACGGGTTATTATCAATATTAAGAGCTCATATGAGTTTCATAATTTTTTTTAGGGCATTTACTAAAAATTTTAGGGGCGCTGCAGAGTCAAAAATCAATTTGGGAAATAACGGACACCCTAGCCCGCATACTAATTATTAAGCTGGTAAACTTATTTTGCATGCTTAGGTTAACCCAAAATCAATAACAGATAAAATAATTGAATATCTTAACGCCACAAATTGGGCATATTAAAGGCTAATTACAGATATTTTATGAAATGTGTAATCTACGCAAATGCATAGTTTTTGGCGCTTAAGCTTTTTTGATATATACATGCAAATTTGGGCATCGGTTATTGCATAATTGAGCGTCTAAATGAGAACTTGGCGTTAAATAAATCAGCAAACGCTTCGTTAAGGCATTAAGTACCCTAAACAGGGGTTGCGAAATAGCAGTTAAAATATGTGTAGACCTTGTGCTAGTAGAAAATTATTGAATAATACTTCAGCCATGAAAAAGTTAAGCGTGCAATTTCAATGCCATTACAGACCGACAATTAATATCCGGTTTGCGATATCCGCTCGATTAAATAAAAACGCCGGAGGCCACGAAATTTTTGGTATTGAAAATAATTCGAAATAAAGGGGGACTTAAAATATATAAGCATTTCTTTTTTATGGGTTTGAGATTAGAAACATAACTAGCAAGCATTATATATGTTAATGTATAACGCGAATTTGCTAGAGATCCAGAAATTTTTCATGAACAAGTTTGGTTTATTTATTATTAAAATTTTTTTTTTTTGTTTTTTCTTATTATTATATGTAATTTTTATTATATATGGTACATTGTCTAAAAAATGTGCCACACAAACTTTAGTTCGCTATTTTTGCAACAAAATTCAATTATATGCAGGAAAATCTGAATAAATTTTATACAGTGGCAATATTTTCATTCTATGCAGATCACATTAGATCCGCACATTTTAAAATATAAAAAATGTTTACCAGAAACACCTACCTCACTGGCCCTAAACAAGTGAAGTTATTTCTAGATGAATTTTAAGACTACTTGACACGAACTAAGCCAAACAAATTGTATGCTCCAAGGCGTTATTTGATCGACACAAAACTGTTGGTTATGCGACATTGCAATGGTGGCGCCAGAACACCTACTTCGCAGGTAACAATGAGAGAATAAACTACGAATTAGTAGCATCTTGCATTGTAGCATAGTAGAAAAAAAGTTTTGAATTCTTATGATGATCACCTATTGCAAAAAAAGTACATCAAAAACAATAGCTTCCGATTTGAAGACATCAGAAAAAAAAATCAACGACTATATACATTAAGCTCTGACCTCTCCTCAATTGATAATATTGGTTAATATCTTTTAAAATCCTGAGTAGTAAATACCAATCTATATGATGTCTCTTGAGTTCTTTTGTGATTCAAAGCATTTGAAAAGTATCCAACAATTCAGAAATCACCAAATCTAGTTTCACAACTATCCAAGTAATCCCAAAAATTATTGCCTTTACTTTGTAAACTAGTTACAACCTCTCTTAGGGATCCACTTTATTTCTTTGCGGGATTTCTGATATAAGCATGCGACGTACGCACTCTGAAAGAACGTCCCTACATATTGGCAGCTGTTCATACTCTAGACTTCGAAGAGCGTTTAAATATTATCCAATTAAAGAGAGCGTTATAGGCAAATTTCTCAACTTTCCTAAACTGTCCCGCACCAATGTAACTCCTTTAATACATTTAAATATAATATATACACGTAGCAAATTGCTTGGCATTCGTTTGCTAGAAAATATGCGAAAACTCTTTGTTTTTGTATTTCCATACGCAATTTTATACGAGAAAATTTGCAAGTTAACAAAATTGTGTGAATATTATTGCATTCACAACAAATTGGAGGAAAAACCAGCAACACATTTTAATATTTATAGACATGTGCCGAGCATATACATAGTGAGTGCGGGATATATACCCTACAATAAATTGTGCCAGTAATCTTTAAAGAGAGTACACCCAGAATGCTCGATATGGTATAAAATTGGGAATGTATTAGCCTCCATCATATATCTTTAGGTAATATAAGTTATTTATATTTATAGTTGGAGATAGACTAGTTGTGTCTTTATTTATATTTCTCTTCAAGACTAAAGCATAAGAAATTATGGAAATTATTATTAATTGCACCAAAGTTTGTAACACACAGAAGGAAACGTCGGAGGCCCTATAAAATATATATACGAATATAAATATATGTTGTTTTCTTCTCAAGAAACGGTTCATTTGTCGCACACGCCGATATCGGACCACTATAGCGTACGGAAAACTTTTTATTTGACAAGACATCTTCACAAAATTTGGCACGGATTATTGTGCAAGGCAACAACCTCCGAACAAACTTTTCAGATCGGACTACTCTAACATATAGCTACCATACAAACTGACCCATCAAAATCAAGATAAAGATCTATTTATACCATTTTATGTTATGAGAAAGGCACCTGTGGAGGGTAATATAGCTTCGGGACAGCCGCAGTTAACGCTGTTTTGTACACTCTTTAAGATTAGTCGCATTTTGTAAAGTTTCGGGTGTAAAAGGGTACAGGGTATTATGCTCAAACAAAAACAAACACAGTTCTTACATATAACAATATCAAATATACCGTTAGTCACATGTGCTTTTGCGACTAAAAGCGGACTCATCCTGGACTTGTCGCATTCTATACGGGTTATAAAGTGAGCACTAGTATCTATGCAAGTTTTAAAATAAAGCAATTTATATTAATGCATGAAATTGAATATCGAGTAAACAAAATATGCTGTCTCGATATTTACTTGTATTTGTACCAAAATGCAACTCTGTGTGCACACCATCAGTTTATATATAAGGAAATTGCATATTATATTTACTTTTGTATATTTATTTTTTAAGAAATTTCTATAAAATTGTAATAGTTGCATATTTTATTATTAAGACTGCGAGTACAATCCTGGAAAATGGATGCTTCTAACTCTATTTAAATTTTTTATTATTTAAAAAACAACAACAACAATTCATTTGCAAATATGTACAACTTTCTTAAGAGTTTTGATTAAGAATGGATGTGCGCTATAAAGGATTCATAACGTTGAAAGCAAATTATTGAGAGAATAGCATATGTTCATCGTCAGAAGTAGAATATACTGTTTTTTGTGCCTACTTCTAATGGCACGGAACTTTAGATTTAGTAGAAACTGTAAGTTTAGGGTCTGTAAAGACGGATTTTTGTTAAGAACTGTTACAGAAAGCTCCGGAGGCCGTTTTCTCCTCAAGAAGCTGCTCATTTGTTGGAACCGCCGATAAAAACTGAACTATCAAAATCAAGTTCTTGTATGAATAATTTTTGATTGTAAAACGTATTATAATTTCGGTGCACCCGAATTTTTTAGCAAGACTTCGTCCCCCCATTGTCAAATTTCGAATTAAATACCCCTATTACGAAAGGCTAGTGCATTATAGTTGTCGTTGTATTTGCGTTGGATACTGAAACAGAATTGTTATTTGCGGAACGCTACAGAAGCCAGTCAACTTGAAACCGTTGATAACCACCCTAAGTTTATTTTTTTGTGAAGTGTTTCGACAGAAATCGTTAAATGAAACATAAAGAAATGGAGAACACCGACTTAAGTCAAATATGCACCATTTTGTTCTATAACTTGTTAACAATTTGAAGGTAATTTCTTAATGCTATTCTTACCATTGACCTAAAACTTACCGAAACAGCCCTTGGCCGGATAAATCCGGGTCAATTACGGTAACGTAGAATCGACTGTCTTAGGGATTGCATAGAAACCCTTATCACTATTGTCAAAAAACTGGAACAGTCGATTTTCATAGATTCACTTGAGGTGACTTTTACGCCCGCAGAATCATTCGCCATAGGCAGGAACAGAGAGAAATCACTTGATGCGAGGCGTAAACTATAACCAATCTCCCGGAGCTTCTGGCGAGTCAGTATGGATGTGTGTGGTCTTTCGTTGTCCTAATGGAACGCAATTCCTCTCCAATTGGCCAAAGATTGTTGTTTCTGGCCGATTGCTTCTACCAAATGGTCCACTTGTTGACAGTGCAATTCTTAATTAAGAGTTTTGCCATAGGGGAGAAGTTCAAAAATTCCTTGCCAATCCCATCAAACACACAACATACGGTTCCTGATCGTCAATCCTGACTTGGCCACCGTTTGCGCTGGGTCAACGCGATTCGACCACGACCTTTTTCGTTTGACGTTGGCTTAAGTGACTCACTTTTCATTTCCGCTTCAAAAATGGATCGTGTTTGTTGCGATTTAGCAGATATTCGGTCCCTGAGTAATTTTGCAGGGTGTCACCATACATAGAGCTTCTTTTTATATTCAGCCTTATTTAAATAGTATCAAACGGTTTTTTGTACATTGGGTAGCCTCTGGGCAATCGAAACAGTGCTTATGTGAGGTCGATATTTTCGACAATTGGTTTTACAGATCGTGGTGCATCTTTCTCATCAAAATAACCAGTACAAAATCGACGAAAAAACTTGCACATGATTGACTGCTACAATAGCCGAATTATAAAAACTGTTCAAATTTTCAGCCTTCGCCTTTATCAAAGGAAAACTGTAAAATATGGGATAGTTCCTTCTTGGTGGTGGTATTCAAGTAATGTATGCTAATGCTCTTTTGAATATAACCGTTTCTTAAAATCTGTTCACTTTGCATCCTGACTATTGGAGACTTACTACTACCAAATCGTCTCCACAACCGTGTCTAAAAACACAAAATACACTTTCATTGCTATCATTTGCCACTTCTTCAAAAAAAGCTGCATGCAGCCACCTCGACTTACCGCACAAACCAGCTAAACCACAAATAAAGCACCGCAAAAAGCACACAATCACAATACGGTTACCGGCAGTCATAACATGCCGCTGCAAGAGTGACAACAATGGCAATAATAACAACAACTGCTAAAAAAACAACAGTTGCAAATCCACACAACTCCAATCCACGTGCAACAACATCCGGCACACGGCCGTTGGCGATGTCCTTGCCCTGTTCCAACTACCCACAACCAGTGTGTTGTCAAGTGTTTGCGGTGCTTGCTAGAACCAACGAGCTCAGCAACGACTATGGCACATTTTTGTGTTGCTTGTTTTGGTTTTTTTGTTGCTGCCGGTGTTATTGCGAACCGAGTTGACGTTGACCTCAAAACACAGCGCAAGAGCCAAGCCTGCAACCGAGTGACCATGCAACAAGCCAACCAACCAAGCAGCCGACCGGGCTTCCATTCCATCGCATCCAAAAAATCATAGAGTACACCACCGAAAGCGATAACGAAAAAAGGGCGATTAAAAGTGTACCAATGCATGCTCCATTTTGCTAGCAATTGTGTTTATGTTGGTGACAGTTGACGCGCTGTGTCCGCCATTTGTTGTCGTCGTCCAATGCTGCAGGGCTGCAATTTTAATTTAAACGCGCACGTTTCGATTACTTTGGCATCGCACTTTTTTCTCACTGCTTCACATCCGCTTTCGATGATCCGGTTTTCCTTTGGCTTTAGCTTTGGCTTTGCTTTAGCTGCAAGTATTTCATTTGCGATGAGATTCGAATTTTCATTGCTCACCAGCTGTTGCGCTGTGCTTAGTTTGGTGGCTAATGGCAATTGATATCATGGCTGTGAGAACGATGTTTGGATTTTAAGGAATTAAAGTGATTGTTGCGCTACTCAGAAGATAACACCCAGGTGTCAACAATGGAAAATATTTTAATTCGAATATAACTATTGGCAATTGCAAAATCGAACTGTGGATATCCTCAGGTGCTACTAATATAAGTTTTTACTGACAGGAAGTAAGGCACAACAGTGCCTTATGGTGTACTACCCCGTTCATTGATGACGCAGTGATGTCGTACAGTATAGATATTCTGTTGAGCGAATTTATCTGGATCACGATCTCTTTAGTAGATTTGAACGCAATTAACTCGACTTAAAACTAACAAAACTAACACTTACTTTGTAAGAACTGAGTACCCACAGAATTCATTGAAGAACCCCAGACAGTATTTTCGTCCAGTCGAAAATGCAACCTTATACAGTAATAAACTCCGAGTAAAAGATTTCAAATCTCAAAGTTAACTTAAAAGTTTCAAAGTAGTTTAATTCCGCAGCGTAACATTAGGTAAGTAAGTAAAGTGAATGTCTGTGACGCATCTAGGCAGTTAGGAGGCTTATTATAAAACCACCGGTACTGAAATCCCCATACTCTATTATGTGCTCTCTGAACCACCCCATGCATCTGATGAAGTTAATCAATACAAATTCTTTTATATGTGTAACATCCGAAAAATCGATTATTTCCTTATACAAAGCTTTGCATTCTATAGTCTGTTCTTATTCTACCTCTTGAAGGCTTCGACAATAGTCATCGTATGGTTTTCTCAGTTCCCTGGCATGTCTGCCAATTAGACTGTGACCTGTTAGCACTATTACTAGACTTCTTATGTCATTACTTTTGAATTTTAATAGTCAGCAATTGGTCCATATTCATATTTTTGTCACGATTGCTTGCTTGTTGAGCAAGTTAGGGATTGATTCCACCTACACTAATCTACAAGTATTATATTTATAACATGTTTGTCGAGTAAATATCTGCAAGTATTCAGAGGCTTATAAATTCTATCCTTTTCTTCGTCTAATAGGTGCCTGCTTGAGCTATTTTATCTGCTTCACAGTTACCAATAGTATCATTATGGCCTGGAACCCATGCAGGTTTATCGGGAATTAAGATGGTAGATCCACTATGAAATCATGGCATTTTTCCACTATGATTGGTGAAACCCTAAGACATTTTAGTAGAGGCTTTTAATTCTGATATAAAATTAATGCAGTTTGTAAATATTGTGTAATATATAACCCCATTTGCAGCGTCTGCTTTGATGTAACTCGATTCCAAACTGCTGATGGAGTTTTTATCAAAAGCTATTTAAAAGAAGAAACCGCAGTACATGGCCTGCCGAGAAGTGACCACCATTAGGAACAAGTTGATTCATGTTGGAAAGAGCCAAGTGCTAATGCACACTTTTAGCCATTAATTTCTACAGACATCGATGCGTTTTTACAACAATCTAGTATACGTAACAGGATAAGACTCAGGTTTATATCCAGCCTAGCTCTGTCAATCCGGCAGCGTTCCTTTAAATTATTTGGGAAATGTTTTTTTCCGAAACAACAATCACGGAAATCGAGCCGAACCCTAACTAACGTAAACTTAACTTAACTTACTTGATGTTAGGTATGAAGGGGAAATGTTTTAATAAATAAAATGAAAAATATAAGCCTGCAAATTTTTTTTTCTTACATAATGTTCATTTTAACATAAATACGAATATACAAAAAAACCTCAACTCCTCTCGTTTCCGTATATACATAAGAATATGTAAAATTTGTAGTGTCTTTTTATAATCGCACGACTTAGAACACTTTCATTGCAAACGCAAAATAATTGAATCAATTTTATTCAAACAAATTCAATTAAAAATGTCAAGCAGATTCTACAGTGGAACTGGAAAAGCTGTGAATACATTAATTCTATTTGTATTTTTGCGATTGCATGGTTTCTTCAGCAAAGTAATAAGTGAGGAGAATAACAGAACTTGTATTTTACTTCTGTATTTGTGAATGCGAAATGCAAAAATTAATCAGTGAAGGATCGCTGTCGACTTGTGAACAAACAAGTTTGCGGTGGAACTGTTTGCGTGATACGAGCTCATTACAAAAAACATTTTCAACTCTTAGTAACTTATACTTTTGTGGTGTACAATTTTTTAGAGTGGTCTGTGGAATGAAGTTATTTTAAGAATTATTTATAAAACGATGACGAAATCTCGAGGGAGTTATTTCAGCATAAGCCCTACTCTCCGAATTTGCCCCAAATCGCCTTTTTATTATACTTAGACTTTAAGAAAATTATCGTTAAAAGAAAAGCCTGAGGCCAAAATAGTTGGGAGGCCACGAACTTGGTCCGCCTGGTTTCTATATAACTTTCCAATGCCGTTAGTTCTTGGAATTTTTTCGCTATTTTAGCCAAAAACAATACTTTTTAGCTAATGCAGAACTTCCAGAAACTATAAGGTGTGATGAAAACATTCTAACGTCTCGACCCCATTTTTATACACTTGCAACATGTTGCTACAATATAATACATAGTTTTGTTCACCTAACGGTGGTTTGTATCACCTAAAACTAAACGAGATAGATATGGAGTTATATATTATATATAAATGATCAGCATGACGAGACGAGTTGAATTCCGAGTGACTCCGTCCGTCCATCCGTCCGAGCAAGCGATAACTTGAGTAAAAATTAAATTAAATTAAAAATACCAACCACGCCTTCTTCTCATATAACACAATATTGTATTCTATCTGATTCTTTCACTTTCCAGTATAAAAATTAAGCACCAATGAACGTATCGGGATAAAACTTTGCACGAATACTGCTTATAAAGTGGCCAGCTTATCACCAAAAATTATCCAAATCGGACCAAAACTATTCAAGCCCCCAGATACCTAATATATGGACAGTTCCTATAGCGACCTTTATATTGAAAATATCAGTCAATCTGTCAGATATATTATAGAAACTCAAAAAGAATCCGTATCTGATAGCAATATGTCCGTGTGTCAAAATTGGGTTGCTTGGATCAATAATTCCCGTAGTCTTCATATACCTAATAGAAAAAAAAATAGCAAATATCGTTCAATATGTGAATTATCTCAACGAAATTAAAATAACGTGTTTTTTCTTATCTTTGACTTTAACTAGTATCAGGATTTTTAGACCCACATAATTGGTGCTGGTATGTGAGGTATCTTAATGAAACTCAGATACCATCTTTTTTATGTAGATATCTTAACAAAATTAACTGAACATATAATATTAGACATACTGCAATTTAATGCCGAATATACATACATATGTATGTGATATTGGACTACCCAAGCCTGATAAAATTATTTGAAAATATGTTCTTGAATATACCTGAACAATGTCAAAAGTTAGTAAAAGCAGCCCAGAACTTTCCTACCCCCAATATAACAACAACAATTATACAATATCACTGTCAATAATTCTTATTAAACAAAAGGCTTTTTTGGATATTATTGACTTTACTAAACTTCAAAGGCCGAAGTAGTAATTTTGGTTCGCAACTGAACAAGATTTTTAATCCCTTTTTTTGAACTAGTATTAGACTAATAGTATATTTTGAATCACAATCAGACCGGTCACCTCTTTTACGATCTCATTATGGAAGTGAAACGTCAAACTAGTCTGAAATGTACTAGTTAACAACTTTAGTTTTCGGTGTTAAAAATAACTAGTCCGAAAAGTAGTAGTTAATGAAAATAATACTTTACTAAAAATGGTGGATTTTTTTTTTTTACTAAATAAATTACTCCACTACGTATGTGAAACAACACTCCACTACGTATGTGAAACAACAAACTAGGCTGAAAAGTACTAGTTCATAACTAAAATCTCGGATTGAAAATGAACTAGTCCGAAAAGTATCAGATTTGTAACAGTTCTAAAACAATTTGTTAATGTTTAATTTTATTATTTATAAAGTTAGTTTTTTTCAGATTTTTTAATAGTTTTTTTTTCATTTTATTTTCTTCAAAAAAATTTTGATTTTCGTTCATACCCGAATTAGATTTTCCATTGCTATATTTGAACTTGTATAAAAGTAATATATTTTTGACCGAAATAGCATTTTTAAATTGCACCTGGTATTATTCTTTAAGTGTACGGTTATACTAGTCTAAAATTCACTAGTTAATAATAAAATTTTCCATATGAAAATGAACTAGACCGAAAAGTATTAGTTTTGTACCAGTTCAAATATGACTTTTTGGTGAGTTTTTTTACTATTATTTTTTCCAAGGTGTACAAGTGTATACATATTTATATATTTTAGATAAAAAATCATTACCAAGTTTCCCTGCAAAATTTTCACCGCTTTACGATTTCTTAGAGTATAGATAACCGCGAGCTATTTTAACCTAAATATAAAAACATACCTACATATACCTACGACTATATACATACATACATACATACATAAAAAGTACCTCTTGTGTTATTCACTCAGCTACTGGCGCTCTAGCGCTGCCGTTGCTTGGCTTGCTTGCTCCGCAATCAGACTAACTATTGCGTCATACTTTTATGCTGATAAAATTTTCAACTTTCTTTACACACGCTTTGCCTTGCGAATTGCAGCGGTGCCGGCAGCAATTCACAGCAGTTGTTACTCATTTGTTTTGCGGTGTGCACGCTAGTTGTTTGGACGTGCTGAATGCTAAGTGATACTAGAGACGTGGCAATGGAACTGCGTAGCGATGACGTTTACCGCGTGCCGGAGACGATACACTTTCCAACGGAAGAGTTAAATATACTGGAAATTTGGCGAAGAGAAAACACTTTCGATCGTTGCATGCAGCTATCCAAGCAAAGACCAAGGTAAGCAGGTAAAGTGCAGTTCTATAGACAAACTTTCACATAAACATGTGTACAAACTTAGGTATACATTTTACGACGGCCCCCCATTCGCCACGGGTCTGCCGCATTATGGCCACATTCTGGCTGGCACTATCAAAGATATCGTGACGCGCTACGCGTATCAGCAGGGCTATCATGTGGAGCGCCGTTTCGGCTGGGATTGTCACGGCTTGCCGGTTGAGTTTGAAATTGATAAACTTTTGAATGTCAACGGACCGGAAGATGTGCAGAAGATGGGCATAGCGACATACAATGCAGCATGCCGCAAAATAGTTATGCGCTATGCAAACGAATGGGAAGCGGTGGTGACACGTATGGGACGTTGGATTGACTTTCGTAATGACTACAAAACGCTCTACCCCTGGTATATGGAGTCGATTTGGTGGGTTTTCAAACAGCTTTATGACAAAGGACTCGTTTATGAGGGTGTTAAGGTGATGCCCTATTCGACTGCGTGCACTACGGCGCTTTCCAATTTCGAATCAGGTCTAAATTACAAAGAGGTAGTGGATCCTTGTGTTGTGGTGGCATTCGAAGCGGTTAATATGACGAATACATTTTTCCTCATTTGGACAACTACACCGTGGACGTTGCCGTCGAATTATGCCTGTACTGTGAATCCGAATTTGCTTTATGTGAAGGTATGTATAAATATCTGTGTATCTAGCTAACCTTTAGTGGAATGAACTACAGAAAAACTACTTACAATTGGTATGAATATTACACACAACTAGTGGACCAACTAATTTTTGCGTACAATTTACGGGTACTCTTTATATAGCGATGTTGTGACTGTCAAGATTTTGGTAGGAAATATATTAATCTCATACTAATTCAGAACAGATAAAATTTAGTTCAAAAAAGCTAGATTATCAAATATAAAAATATTTAAAAACCTTTTCGAAAAAATAAAAATAATAATAATGTGTTAAAAATTCAACTTTAATAAGTTCTTACTAGTAAACCAAAACCACTACGTTAAGCTTAAACCACTACGTAAAGTAAAAAACAGCTCTTGTAAAGTATAGTTTAAAGCATTTTGAAACAATTCTTCAATAGATCGTTTTATAATTGGTATATAGTTCTGAAACTTTCGGACTAGTTCGTTTTCACTCAGAGATTATTAACTAGTTGAATTACATTTGAAAATAGTTGGACGCTTCAACTTCATTGTGATATCTTATGAAATTTGCTTGGTGATATTTTGGTTAGAAATCTACCAGTTCTTTACTAGTTAAAAAGGCAAACAATTTATGTCAAATATGAACCAAAATTTGTTCTCGGACCAGTTCATTCATTACCAAAAACAAGTAACTTTCTGAGTAGATTATTATTATAGAGTAATTGGATGATGTAATGCCTGATACAAATCAGGTCATTTTAGACCTAGTTCATTAGTAAACTAGTGTTTAACTAGTATTGTTTCAGAACTTTGTCTTCAGTCGGGATTTTCTAGCCAAAAATTAATACATTTCCGACTAATTAGATGATTCACTAAAAGTTTGTACAAATATTGTTCTTTCATTTCAGCTTTTTGTTGTTGTTACGGTTATCTAAACTTTATGTAAGCCGGTGAGATCAGGTTAAAGCGATCAGGTTTGCTGGGCCAATGAAAACTGGTTTTTGCAAAACCTAGGCTACATTCCAAATTTTTCTGGTAAAGCATCCCTGATCCTTTTAAAAACAATTTTTTTTAGGTCGGACGCGCCTTTTTTAATGGTATACTATCTTGATTTTTTCTGAGAAAATTTTCTTTAAATTTTTAAGATTTATAAAACGAACTTAAAAATCGTTTCCGATATATAGTGACCCAGATTTTAACAAAATCATGATGAATCAAGCGCGTAAAAAGTTCTTGACTTTCTATAAAATCCTTATTTTAGTAGCCTCATTTGTCAAACATTTCGTTGAGCTTCTTTAAAATAAAATCGAACAGCGTTTGAATAAATTTTTTGATTTTCCATAAAATCTTTGGGTTTTTAAGGTTCCGTTTGATTATGCTCTAGAGTTTTGAAACATTTCTAGGTATATTTGTTGTGATTTCAAAAACTTTTAACAATAGTATCATGGATCATTTGATAACTACGTAGCTTGATTCCGAGCTCTTTATAAAATGTCACCTTTCTCATATTAATCATAGCAAAGACAGTCTTTAGATTAAGCAGGATTGAAAAAAGGGTTTACCAAATATCTTTCCTGTAAAAATATTATTATTAGCCCATTGTAGATATTAATTTTTTTTATTTCCATCAGGTTCTCGACAACAAAAGTAACCGCTTTTTTATATTGGGTCAAACACGCTTGAATTTCGTTTACAAAAGTGAAGACGATTATGAGATTATCACAAAATTCTACGGCAGCAGTTTGGCCAATGAACCATATAAGCCGCCGTTCACATATTTCATCAAAAGAGGTGTAGCTGTAAATGCATTTCGTATACTAGTCGATGATTATGTAACCGAAGATACCGGCACGGGCATCGTGCACAATGCGCCCTACTTCGGCGAAGACGATTATCGCGTGTGCCTCCATGCAGGTATTATAAAGAAATCCAGTACGCCAATTTGTCCGCTCGACGAAGTGGGACGCTTCACGGCGGAGGTCACCGATTTCGCGGGTATATTTGTTAAGGATGCCGATAAGTTGATAATAGCTAAACTAAAGAAAATCGATGTATTAGTCTCAGTCGGACAAGTTAAGCATGGTTATCCGTATTGCTGGCGTTCAGACACGCCATTAATATACAAGGCGGTGCCATCATGGTTTGTACGCGTGGAGCATATGTCCCAGAACTTGCAAGAATGCAGTGCGCAAACTTATTGGGTGCCGGAAGGTGTACGCGATGGTAGATTCGGAAACTGGTTGAAGGATGCGCGCGATTGGGCGGTAAGTATTTTAAAATTTTCTTATATGTAATTATTCAAGTAAATTAGGTACTAAATTGTCATTATTTGAATTGAAGATCCACCTTCTAATGTTATACTTTTTATAGGAAAGCTTTCAGCTTAGACTTTTGCTCGAGTATAAAGACATATGCGTCAAAGAGTCCTTAACATTGTGAACCTAAAATTAGAAAAATACTGGATTAAATGAGTGCTTTAACTCTCTAAGTTGCTTAAAATCTTAAAAACTGAGACAAAACTCGTTAAGAAGTACCGGTATGTACTTCAGTGTCGAGAACACTACTTGCATCATACATAAAACAAGAAAAAACGTTAACTTCGGTTGCACCGGAGCTATAATACACTAGAAAATACAAGGGTTCCTTACAAGAACTTGATTCCGATCTTTCAATTTGTATTGCAGCTATATGATATAGTTATCTGATCTGAACAATTTCTTCAAAGAATACATTGTTGCCTTAGACAACAACTCATGCTTAATTTCGTGAAAATACCTCGTCAGATTAAAAAGTTTTCCATGCAAGCACTTTATTCCGATCCTTCAGTTAATATGGCAGCTATATGCTATAGTGGTCTGATAACGGCCGTTCCAACAGAGAAGCAGCTTTTTAGTGAGAAAAGGACAGATGCAAAAATTCAGATCGATTGCTTAAAAATTGAGGGACTAGGTCGCATATATATAAATCTACTCAGCTCATCATGCTGATCATTTATGTATTGTATATATTTTATAAGGTCTCCGACGTTTCTTTCTGGGTGTGACAAACTTCGTGGCAAACTTAATATACCCTGTTCAGGAAATAAAGATGAGACTTAGTCTTTAAAATTTTATACAGTTTATTATGTAAGTTTACATCTTCTTTAATTTGAGGACACTCACATTTCTGACATATTTTCGTCCGCTATACAGGGTGGGACAAGTCTTAAAGCTTAAAGTGTCATAAGATAGATACTTTTTTTCTGAGAAACGCGAGTAAAAAACTGGGAAGGAAGCTGCCGACTGTCCAAATCAATCTCCCTGCAAAGGAGTCTGTGGACTTAATTAAAACTAACATGATTACATTATAAAAAAAAGAGACTGTAAGTTCTTGGGTTACGTTCTTTCGCATGTTCATTGAAAAATTCCTTTTTTTATTTAACAATCTATTAACACATCTTAATATAATATTTTACACGCCCAAATTTTCACTTTCAGGTAAGTCGCAATCGTTACTGGGGCACTCCCATTCCCATCTGGCGTTCACCCAGTGGCGATGAGGTCATTTGTGTGGGCAGCATTGAACAATTGGCAGAATTATCCGGAAAGCACATCAAAGATTTGCATCGTGAGACAGTTGACGAAATAGAAATCCCCTCTGCCATTCCAGGGAATCCGCCATTACGTCGTATTAGCGCCGTCTTTGATTGTTGGTTCGAATCTGGCTCAATGCCGTATGCGCAACAACACTTTCCGTTTGAAAATAGCAGCGATTTCATGAGCAACTTTCCGGCCGACTTCATTGCCGAAGGCATAGATCAGACACGTGGTTGGTTTTATACGCTACTGGTTATTTCGACGGCTCTATTCAATAAGGCGCCGTATAAAAATCTTATTGCGAATGGGCTTGTGCTGGCCGCAGATGGGCAGAAAATGTCGAAACGTAAGAAAAATTATCCAGATCCAATGGATGTGTTGCGTAAATACGGCGCCGATGCCTTACGTTTGTATTTGATAAACTCGCCGGTGGTGCGCGCAGAGAATTTGCGCTTCAAGGAGGAGGGCGTGCGTGACATCATTAAGGATGTGTTGCTGCCATTATATAATTCGTATCGCTTCCTACTACAAAATATTGCACGTTACGAGAAGGAAGATCTGCGCGGCTCAGCGCGTTATTTCTACGACAAAGAGCGTCATGCGCGCGCACTGGTACACACCAATTTACTCGATGTTTGGGTAGTTTCAATAAAGGAGTCTCTTATTGACTTCTTCGCCAAGGAGATGAAACTGTATCATTTATATACAGTAGTGCCGCGCTTGACTAAGTTTATAGATCAGTTGACGAACTGGTGAATCATCGATTTAATACCACTTACATAAACAAGAAATAATTTATTTTATCTTTTAAGGTACATACGCTTAAACCGTCGCCGTCTTAGAGGTGATCAAGGTGTCGTGGACTGCCTACAATCTTTAGATACACTTTACTCGGTACTCTTTGAGTTGATCCATCTACTAGCGCCTTTTACGCCATTTCTCTCCGAATATATTTACTTACGCCTGTTACCGTTTCAAGCGAAGGCATCTGAGGTTGCAGCAGCAACTTCGGTGCATAATCAAATGTTACCAAAAGCGAATTTGAAGCTAATTCGTCTTGATATTGAGAAATCGATGACTTTGATGCAAACCATTATCGAATTGGGTCGAGTGATGCGTGATCGTCGCACGGTGCCACTAAAATGTCCACTCTCAGAGATAATTGTAGTCCATAGAGATCCAGAAATTTTAACCTCTATCGAGCGATTGTCCAACTTTATACTTAATGAGCTAAATGTACGCAAGCTGACACTCAGTTCCGATAAAAGTAAATACGGTGTTACATTACGTGCGGAGCCGGATCATAAGGTAAGTTATGTTAGGAAGTATAGTATTGTATATTAGAATATTTAAATTCGTTGAATGCGGAACTCCTAAGCTTCTATTATTGATTTTCATGTGAACGGAATCAGAAGTTGAACCTAAAGCGACTTTAAAGAGACGGACTTTTTCTGACCCAACCGCCTTACCTTCCATTGGTCATCTAGTTCAGAACTTAAGATTTTATCGTTAATTTTCTAGTAGCTGGACCTTATTAGTATTTGAGGAGTTGAACTCACAGAATATTTTCGGAAGAAATAGAACTACGAATGCGTACCCAAAGAATTTATTATACTCAGCTCAGTTAAAAGGACGCCGAGACCTAGTAGCCGTAGCAGAGTAAAGTGAATTAATCATTATCACAAAATAGGGCTCAAATCTCATCTAAGCAAAAATTTGATAAATCTGGTTATATAAAGGGGATTAAGTAGTAGTGGTCTCATGAAAAAACATCTAATAAAAGCTGGCAACTCCCTTTTGTCGAAAACTTGGAAAAAGTACCAAAGCTCGGTCCAAAATCTAGCGATAGGTGTAAAGGCCAACTTTATTATAAATTTTAATTAATAATACTTAAACCATATAATACTTATAAAGGTATTTATCGGATTATTAATGCCAGATATATTGATAGGCTATTAGTTAACGGTAACAGGCGTGGATGCAATCTTTAAGACTCCGTCTCTAAAAAAAACTATAACTTTCCATTTCTATTATTTTTTTTAGATATTGGGTCAACGCCTCAAAGGGGACTTTAAAACTGTAATGAGTGCAATAAAATCATTAAACGACGAAGAAATACAAAAGCATCTCTCCAAAGGCTACTTCTCTATAAAAACTCATCGCATTGAGCTCTCGGAAGTGCGTTTAATTTATTGTGTGTCACAAAATTTGAAGACGAGTTTGGAAGCAAATAGTGAAAATGACATACTCGTCTTACTGGATATGACACCAAACGCCGAGTTATTGGAAGAGGGTTTAGCACGTGAGATCATCAATCGTATACAAAGGCTAAAGAAGAAAGCGAAATTGGTACCAACCGATGAGGTGGTAGTATTCTATCGATTAATCAAAAGTGATAACCATCAATCGGAGAGTGCACCGACTAACGAAATAACAACCGTTATAAGAAAATACGAGAACATGATTACAACAACCGTTAAATCGGCGCTTTTATTGTATAACGATGAAGATAAAAGCAAGCTAAACGTTATTATAACGGAGTTAGTAACTGTTAAAGGCGTAAATTTAGAACTGACTATTTGCTCACCAGAAAAGCATGGGACGAAAGAAGTGGAAAGCGTGAATATTATGCTCGCCGATAACCTCGACCCACGTTTTGGAGGAAATAGACGAACAAGTTTGCATTTGAGGAATCTCGAAAGCGGAGAATTTATTACACTAACACAACTGCATGCCGAGGTTAATATGAACTTTGGCCTTTATGGCGTGAGCTATAACGTTTACTGCTTTGATGAAATACAACAACAAATACATATGTTAAGTGCGTGTCAATTGAATGAAAAACTAAGGGGGAAGCTATTGGTGGTGGCGCGGAGCGCGAGTGATGTGAGCAGAGCACTTTTTCCAGCAGATCATGTAATGAAATAAGATGCATAAATACATAAGTATATACACACGTACATATATTAAACTAATTGTTCGTGAAAATTTGCAAACATTGCTTATAATTTGTTAAAATATGTATAGCAGTTGGAATTATTTAATAAATTTAATTTATGAACAAGAATTTGATAGAAACTTAATTGTTATTCATTTTATACAATATAATGCAGAACGCATATATGATATAATTTGAGATATCAACGTCTAAGTATTTTTAACCGGATTTAGTTTCTCTCCTTGTGATCTGCCGCACCCAGTAAACAATTGGGATGCATACAGTATCAAAGTATTTATGGCTTTAAAAATCGCAGATGTTGATCTCCCCATTTTTGATTTTTAGTTCCTAAAGTTTCGTGAAACCGTCTTCTAGAGTACTCTAGTCTAGAGGTCCGAATTCTGAGCGATTTTAGCTTATAATTTTAATTTTTTTTTATTTTTACCCTCTTTTTTTTCATATTTTTATCCCTGAAAAGGGTATATTAAGTTCACCACGAAGTTTGTTACACCCAAAGGGAGACCCTACAATATATATATATATATGTATATGAGTTATCGGCGTCACGAGCTGAGTTGATCCGCACGATATGTATTTCTTCACTTTCTGGTATATCGATCTGAAATTTTGCACACATCCTTTTCTCCCAAAGATGCTGATCATTTGTCGGAACAGCAGATACGGAAGTCAACGTTTTTTCTTGTTTTATTCATATTTTACATAAATTAAATTTCAAATATTTTTAATTGTATTAAAGTTATGTGACCTTGAAGTAGACGTGAAAAAATGGCACCGCTCTCGTCGTCACGATTTCCATCCTTGTGATCATCTCAAAAATAAAACAATAACGGATTTTTATTTGTTACAAAAGATTTAATACAATGGATTTCTTTTCCAATTTTAAACTCTCTCAAATTTTTAAAAAGACTGCAAAATAATATTTATTTTTATACTTACGATTGAGAGGTTTTTAAAGAATATCCATGCCAAATTTCAAGTCAATCGATCTTAAGATATCGCATGGAAATAAGTAGTTGGAAAATTCCACTAAAGTTTTATTCAGCACTAAATCGCCCGAGTTGCCAAAACACTAAAACAAATGTTTTTTAAATCATTTTAGGGAGATATTTTTGAATATCTACAATATTGAAATATGAGAATTTTCGATTCAAATTTGCAATATCTTCGGAAGGGTATAAGGTGGAGGAAGATTACCTACTTAAAGTAATAGGTTTATTCACGCAATATTTAAATTTTTGCTAATTGAGTCCAAATTACGGTATAATTTTATTGGTGCCAATTTCCTAGAGGGTTAGCTGCCAAACCAGCTATCAAAGTAAACATGCAAGGACCTATTACTGTACAACATTTACAAATCTTGGTATTTTTTTACAACTACATTACTGTTGAGCACAAACAGATACCTTAATTGAAGTATAAAAAATTTTATAAATGAAGTTCAGACTCCTTAGCCTCGAAGATATTATTGACCCATAGATTTTTAAAAACTGAAAAGGAGCCAATGTATCGTCAATGTTAAGCTCTCCAAGCACATGGTCCCTAATATTTCTAGTTCCTCACGTCAGTCGGCACAACAAGAGCTACCGCGCTTGAAATCATAACTTTATTAGCACGAAGATTCTCAAGGAATCAGTTGGCCAATTGGTAATCTAGGTCATGTGATTTGACGCCATTAGAATATATTTTAAAAAGGGTAAGTGAAGTTAATTAACCATGATGATAAACCACATACGACTAATCGGAATTTGACCACTTACTGATGAGTTTAGGCTGACTAAGATGGACAAATAGGCCCGAATTCTAGTTCATCCACAATCCTTTAGATAAACTTTTTTTATTTGATAGGCTAATTTTTCTTGTTTTTTCTCTTCTATCGCCACTTTTAATATTAATCTTATTTGCCACTCCTCTCATAATCAATCGTGCTTATGCGAAATGAAAGGAGGAAGGGAGTTTAAGAGCTTTTTAGAATTTCAAGTATATAAGCATTCTGAGTATATCTCTAGTAAATTTCCTTGGTAAGAAAGGTAATGATGAAAAAAATTAAGATGGAAATAAAAGGACCGCATGTGGTTGGCATTCTTAAACGTGCTTATTTATTTTTAAATAAGGAAAAAACGAATATTTACAAAGACGCAACAATTTTAGTAAAACCAAGGAGATAGGTAACACCTATAGTTAAAATTGTAACTGAAATATAAGGTCTATGTTAGTAAAAAGAAATTCATTATTTATAGTTTATATGTAATAAGAATGTAGATTTAGGTCAAATATGCACCGTTTTGTTCTGTAACTTGTTGCCATTTTAAAGGGAATTTCATCTCATAGAAACCGTCATCCCTATTGGCAAAAAAATGGGACAGTCAATTTTCACAAGCCTCTCTTGAGGTGAATTTTTTACCAGCAAAATAATTCGTCATATGAGGTAAATATATAAAAACCTCTCAACTGAGCTCCTGATTTTCTGACCTATTGATGTGTGTGGTCTTGAATGAAGAGTTAAGTCGTAGTAGATGATTCCCTGCCAATCTCATCAAATACGTAGCAAAACCTTATCGGTCGTCAATCCTGGCCTGGCCACTGTTTGCGCCGGGTAACCGCTGTCGTTACCGTAAGTTACCAAATTTTTATTACCCGTAACCATACGCTCCAGAAATTTTCGATTTTGTGGCTATTCGCAGCGCAGTCGCAGATTAAAATTCCGTCCAATGAGATGAATTTATTAGAATACAAATTTTTATGTTAAGAATGGAATTTGGTATGAACTGGAATTTAAACAATGTGAAACTTAAATACAAATAATTTAACTCAACTAGGAATTATATTATAATTTTTGTTACAAGAAATTTATGAAAAAAGGAACGTATTGGTATTGGAACAATATTTATAAAATCCTCTTTTTCTACGAATATCACTTCTTCCGTGAAATTATGCCGATAGTAATTTACGTTGCTCACCAACCAGATTTATGTATTGCTACCTTTTTACGGTACTTTTTTTGCCAATCAAATTATGCCAAAAGAATTTCTCTTTGCTCTTTTTTCAAATTCTAAGTCACGTCTACCATTAAATAAAGATAATCGTAGATTTTCCATTCCATCCAATTCTTCAATTTCATACGTCAATTCTTTGTATTAAACTTTAAATATATTAAATGACATGAACTTTTATATATGTTCTTCCGAGAGCTGAGCACATAAATTAGCATTAGAGTGGTTTATATCGGGATCAAAATTGTTTCAAAGCTGGAATCTTTGTGTAAATAAATCACCTAATTATGTATGTCCCCTCATGTTATTTTAATACTCTTTTCCACTATGTGGTTAACTTCTTAAACCATGGACTCTTTAAAAGCATATTGAAACTATGTATGTACGTTATTTCTCGTCGGCAGACGGTTTTTTCATTAATAATAAATGAAAATATAGAAGGTGGCAGGTCTTCGGTGTTTACAAAATACTGTAAATAAAGATTCTCTCTTTCTTATTATTCATTGTTCCTTTTATAGAAAGGATTTGTGAGAGATTTTTGAAAACTCTTTGACATAGTTCTAATATATCATCTATCTCAAAGTGTTTTCAGTAGTATTTCAGTTGAAAGCTCACGGTTACGTTATCATAAGATGAATGAGGTTTATTAGAACCCCGGCAAGTAAAAATTCATTCACCACATATACCTAACCTATGCATCTTAACAAGAACAACGAGCAAGCAATTATATATAAAGAGCTTGTTTACTATTGCATTATTTCTAATTTATTCACATTTCTTACATCCAAAACAAGTAATTTCTAATGATGGTTTGTGTTGTATGTGTTTGCCTACGTACTCGCATATCTGTCACACTAATTCCAGCAACAAAGTAGCAGCTCGCAATGGCTCATGTCAAATACCGGCACTAAATCAGTTGCTTTACAGCTTTGCAGTACATCCTCACAACCACTTTGCACAACTTTAATGCAAGTGCACACACCCCCGCAAACCCGCTCTTCAAAATTTTCGACTGAGTCAACGCAATCTTTAAGTGCTGAAACATGTTCAAGTATGTTGTAATTCGAGTGCTCGAACAAAGTGTTTGTATGTAGGTGCATATATACATACGTATTTACTTATATAAATGCAACATTTCTATGTGTGACAACTCAGCTGTCGCAGCATCTTCAATTTATCTTCACTGTGGCGTCTGCCATGCACCGTTAGTCCTTAATACTTGCCTTATTTCCCGCTAGAATGCAACACGATGCGAGATATTTTAATTGTTTTTGTTGTTATTGCTGTAAACTTGTTGTAAATATTTGTTGTTGTAAAAACAATTTTTTTGTTGTTGTAAAAAAAAATTGTTGTAAAAAGTGAATATAGTTGCTGTTGTTCTTGTAGTAAAAAGTAATATTGTTTATGTTGTTGTAACAAAATATAACAATTGTTGTTGTTTTTGTTTAAAATAAAAATTGTTTTAAAAAATAATGAATATGAATGAATGAAAATAATGTAGTAGTTGTTGTAAAAATAAATCATTGTTGTTATTGTAAAAAAAATTATGTTGTTGTTCTTCCTGTAGGAAGAGATAAATAGTGTTGTTGTTGTAGCATATCCTGCATTCGCCAATACATGTATATTTGCATGCATATCTATCTATGTATATATGCCTGTGTGTTTGCTCGCCTACTTAAGTAGGTAAATGCAAGTTTTCGTTGTATTTGTCAGCGGTCGCCCACGTCTGTCACAGCTCAACTACCTGCGCGCCACCCACCATTTAACCAGCCGACAAGCAGTCTTCGCTCTTACTAATTCGAAATGTTATATATTTTTCTCATTTCTTTTTCTTTTTGTTTTTGTTTTTTATTCAACCGCTTCGGGTCATGAGTGTGTGTCGCAATTTCCACAAGTATCTTTTAACACTTAGTTCCGGCAGTTTTCTTCACCTTACACTTGCACACACACACACATATGTATGTATATAGAACAACTGAATAACATATCTGAGTAAAATATGCGCTTATATATTAGTAATTATATACATATACTTGTATACACTTGCACCCGCTGGCACAAATTGCAACCGCACAAGTAAGCCAATCCCGCACAGGGTTTTGTGGTTAAAGTGCTTTTGCTTGCTTGTTGCAAGCTCTTCTCCAATGAAATTCTGCTTTTTGTAATGTATATAACGGTAAAGGAACGCGGTGCAATGAAAACCACTGACAATGCTAATCATTGTAGAAATCTGCTGTAGTTAATTACACGCTCCGATTGCAACTGCATCGATATTTAAATGTGTATTAATTTATCTTAGTGGCTCGTTGAACCGTTAAGCAGCTTAATTGGTGTTTAGTGCTTAGTGGACGCGCAACGGTAGTTGGTTTAATTTAATTTCCAATTGTTGGAAATTTAATTAACACTACTTTGGCGAAGAGAATTGGAGCTTTTTTCACACTAATGTATACCATTATCTAATAAAATTTTCAAGTCAAATAAGAATAAGTCTGCTGGTAACCAACAAAACAAATATTAGCACAATCTCTCTCTTCTCTTTTGGAAGAGTTTTGACCTTGTTATACAAGCTTTTTATGATGTTACGTCAAGGCTTTTCTAAATTATACTCTATTAAATTAACACTATCAGCACGAAAACCCCAAATTTCTGGTTAAATCACAGTGTGAAAGCTTACTTAGATCCAAGAATAAAAGTGGCAAAATTTTCGATTTGCGATCGAAGCTGTCAAACTTTCATAGAAATTTAAACAAAACCTTTTTCGTGCTTTCGTTTATGACGCCACGAGCTTTTATATATTGTAAACCCACTGCACAACAACGTTAACTACGGTTGCACCGAAGCTAGAATATGTTTCACAAATACTAAAGATTTTATACAAGAACTTGATTCTGATTGTTCAGTTTGTATGGCAACTATGTTATATGATATAGGGTTCGATCTGAAAAATTTCTTCTAATACTATAGACTTACCTTAAACATTAATTCATGCCAAATTTGGTGGAAATATATTTTCAAATATAAAAGTTTTCCTTACAAGAACTTAATTTTGATAGTTCAATTTCTATGGCAGCTGTGTGCTATATGACTCGATATCGGCAGTTCCGACGAATGAGCAGTTTCTTGTGGAGAAAAAAAAAATATGTATATATAATATATATTTCATAAGGTCTCCGATGTTTCCTTCATTCAAACATCGTGGCAAACTTAATATATCCTATTTAGGGTATAAAAAAAATAAAAGAAACCTTTGCCTGTATCTATCATTTCATTATCTTGATATAGATATATACCCATTCAGAAATATTTCGGTTATTCAAATATAAGTATGTGTACGAGTATTTTTAATATATAAACTTTAAAGTATGCACTGATATAAAAGTAATTCAATTTCTTCTAAATTTGCATGCTTAGTAAATTCTCCGCGGCGAGACCTATTTCACTCATATTTGTAATATACATACCTAGTATATATTGTACATACACAAAGGAAAATAAACTACAACTTTGAGGAAGAGATAATTAAAGAAATATATTTCTTAGAATAGAATCTGACACAATACTACCTCGTAAATATTAGTAAGTATAGTTAGTAAGTTTGATCTGCAAATGTCGCTGAATAGACATGGTGAAAAATTCTGATCCTTCGCAGCCTGCGACTACTTCTTGGTTTTTTCGCAAATCGATATTAAAGATTTAAAATTAAGTTTTAATCCCAAAATGGAAATTGACAATTTAATTTTTAATCAAAAATTTTTTAATTAAAAAATTCGTAACTCTGATAACAAGCAATTACTATGTGATATAGATACATAAAAGAGTAACATGTACTTTAATAAGTTGATTTGTGTTCTTTAGAGAAGTCAAAGAATTTAGTTGTATTTTTTTATAAATAATAAGAACGTCTGCCATTTTTCATCGGCATTAATATGCAAAAAAACATAGTTATTTTTCCGGGCTTTTGAGACCAACCTGTACATCCTCTTTCTATATAAAGACCATATCTCAGTCCATCCACACCTGCTTCACGTGCAAATCTTTCTTTCTTGCAAACATCTTATCTTCTTTCATTTACCCCAGGCTGTTGGTAATGATGATTACATATACGCAGTGCCGCACATTTAACGAAACACTTCGCTGCTATCGTTGATAGGACATTTTCTTACTAAACACATCTCTACAACGTCTACTGCTTTATTTTTCAAAAAATTACATTTTGTTATTGTCACAGCATTTCGATTTGACTTGGCGATAATACCCACGCAAAGCTATGCGGTAGCACCGCGTGTCACTCAGCACCCACTCAGCGAAAGTAGGCGGTGCAAAATCAAGAAAATTCTCCGCCGTTTGCCGCGTGTTGATTAAATTTTATGTTTTGAGTTGAAAACAAATGTGTTTGTACTATGTATAACGTCTGTGTCACTTTTGATTTGGGTTATTGTCCCAATTCGCCTGCGAGCGTTACTTCGAGCTTAACAATAATGAGGGTAAATACATGTTTTCAGTTTTAATTTTATTGCGAAAAGACTTTAAGTACATTTCGAAGAAGGCATGACTATATATTTTTGCATGTCGGCAACCCTAAAGCTACGATTTTAAAAGTAAAGTGTGTTAGAATTCTTTTAAACTCAGATTAATTTAGCTCGAATTCATTGAACATTCCCGTGAAACTAGCAAGCTTTTAATAGCAATTTAGCACTCAGAAAACGCCCTAATTATTGGAGTTATCCACGCAGAAAACCTACATACGATTTGGAAAATATATTTCGCCGCCATTAGCTGACCGCTCGTAAAAGCTTACGCCCTGTCTATAGTAATTTTTCGCTATTTAGTATTCTGACAACGGGTCTCCTAAAGGCCTAAGTGCGTCGTCCGACATCCACCTACCTACCAACATAGTTTTCTGATGGGGGGAAGTTTCATGGATAGGTGCTTTTTCAACTTCAATTCTGGGAATATATTCCTAAATGGAGCTCTAAGGTGTTAAGAGTCTTAGACTCTCTTGCAATCTCCCTCAATTTTTTTCACCTCATTTTATTACACTTGCCAAATACCGCGAAACCACATCATGATTCTCCCTACATTACTTGTAATAGCTATTAGAAATATAGACTAATGATTTGAGTTTGAGACACCTTCCCTTTAACCAAACCTACAAGACTACAGAACAACTAGCCATTCCTAAGTATGATTCAACCTTGGCAGCAGATTTCTCTACTTGCGAACGAAAGGTAAAAAGTCCCTTTCGTCTCTCAAGAAATCTCATATTCTGCACGTATCTTAACATGAATCATGCTCTCTAAAGACCGCTCGCTTC
This sequence comes from Bactrocera oleae, assembly GCF_042242935.1. Lineage (NCBI taxonomy): Eukaryota > Metazoa > Arthropoda > Insecta > Diptera > Tephritidae > Bactrocera > Bactrocera oleae. The sequence goes on along the minus strand of NC_091539.1, from coordinate 12,075,817 downwards.
TATTGTAAATTGTCTCATATTTCACTTCGTAGAAAATCAATTTCCGAGTTTCTTTTTAACTTTATTTCAAGCTTTAACTCCGCCTTCACTATTTGATTTAAAAAGTGGTTTTAGAAATCGGGTTCTCAGATCGAAAACTATATGTATATAACATATTATCTCTTCTTCTTTTAATAGATATGTATCCTTTCCATTTTAGACGTTTATTTTTGTAGCAGTTAAGAGTAGTTTTTTGAAAAGCTTCATATTTATCAAGCTTCATATCATTTCGAGTATTTCTAAAGCCTTTTTAGAAAGAATAAAGAATTTCTGAGCAACATCTGCAATAAAAGCTATATTCGGGATCTTAATGCAAAACGCCATCAAGGCGATACTGCACCAAAATGGAGTGTTCGAGTTGGTCTCCATTAAATCAAGTTTACTGCTGGGTTTTAGCCAGACCCAAAAGCGGCTTGGTATGCGTGTCCATTAAACTTGTGTGGAATGTGTCGGTGCCATTCAATTTACGTGACAAATTATTAAAATAAATCAATCAGGTGAGCGCAAATATTTCACGTATGCAATAATGAGCATTTCAATTACATAAATGGCTTTAAGTAATTATTATCTGCATTGTTTTTGCAAACATCATTAAATATTATGTTGTTGTCTCAATATGGGGAGAGTTTAAGAGGCATTTTGGCAGCTGCCGCAATTGGTTCAGTTGGGTAATTGTCACTCACCGCCTCATATGTCGCGGATTAAAGTAGAGCTGCGGTAAAATGAAAGAGCTGAATTCAAGCCCATAGTTTCCAAGTTAGCTCAAAAATTTAGTTGAAATTTAGAAATAAAGTCGAGACGTACGCCACAAATGAGAGGAGTTTGGTCAAAGAACATCCAATCCGAACATAACTCGTATGTAGAGAGCCCTTTTAGTATTTATAATTTGAAAGTTCAACATTTTTCTATAAAAGCTACTGTATTCAAAGAGCGAGTGGTTTTAAAGATGGATAAAGAATTTTAATGTAGCGTTATTTTTAAAAGCTCTAAACCTCCACTTACTGAATTCAAATCATTGTTTGTAGTTCTCAGTCAAATATGCGATTATAGAGGCCGACCCTAACAGATATTAAGGGAGCCCTATAATTGACTTGAAGCTATACGAGTTACTCTAATGCAGCTGAAGGCTCTACGTATACCCGTATAAAACCGTGGCGGCTTAGCACAAGTCTTGCCACACCTAATACGTACTAGAAATCTACTAAATAGTAACTTTTTTGAGGTTGATCGTTCACGTCATTAACTCAAAAATATGCTGTCTATGCCGAGTTTATACTCAGTATAACTGTCCATTTGACATAGGACGTTGAGACGCAATATCGCTTATCACACTTGATCTCCGCTAGTTTCCTAAACATATAAAGCTAACTAAATACAAATACAAAAATTTTAACAATAAATCGATTTTGATGTTAGCGATTGCAACAAATTAAAATATCTCACTTTTAAAAAACTAAAAAAAACTTGTACACTCACGCTGGCAACAATTTAAAAACAGTTATCAACTAGGTACCGTTATTTTTGTCTGGTATTATATGCGTATGGTCGAAATGTATTATTTGGTAAGCGAATTTCTTTTGTGCGGTTAGTTTTGAAAAAAAAAGGTGAATAAACAAACATCTCAAGATTTACAAACTCTTGTAGTGAAATCAAGGATGACATGATGCGAGACTCTCTCACATCCTTGGTGAAATTTTGGCAAGAGAACAACAATTCTCGCGAAATAGGCAATATTTTAAAAAACAAACACATACTATTGTTGAGTACATTATTGCTAAATTCAAAGACTGGTGAAGTTGGAAGACTTCATGATAGCGGAGGGCCCAAATAAATAATACTCCTCAGGCCTAAAGAAAAATTGCTCGGAGCATCAAGGAAGAACATAGCTTTGCAAAAGTCCACCCTCAAACTGTTCGGAACTTCTCGCATTCACTCTATTTTAGAGCGCATACACCACGAAGCAAGCCTCACTTAACGAAGAGAAATATGGCGAAACGTTTACTACATATATTGCAAAGAGTAAGTCCACGGTGAAATTTTTACCGATGAGTACAAATTTTATTTATTTGGATCTGACGGTAGTCGATTTATATGAGGAGGGCTAAGCGCTAAACGATAAAAAATTAAATAGGATGGAAGCAAAAATAATGGCAAATGGCGTTGGTAACCTTGTTTTCATCGAAGGCATTATATAAATAATGGACTACTAGGCAATATTAAAAAATTATATGGTTTCGTCAGTAGCTAAAGTCAATTTAATTTGTGGCTAATACCTTATTCAGGATAACGAACCGAAGCTTTCCGCTTTAGTGGTTAAGGAATGGTTGTTGTACAACTTGAAAAAAGTGTTGCCACATTCACCTCAGAGTCCAGACTTCAATCTCATTGAACACCTTTTGCCTATAGGGAGACGAAATTGAGAGAGCGCAAAGTTAATAGTAATAATAAATATTAATAATAAATAATAGGATTAGGATAAGGCAGCTTTTCAGCAAATATGAGCAAATATACCTCATGAACGCACATAGAATTTGGTGCATTCTATGAATAAAAGACTGCAAACCATGATAGAGGGCTAAGACGCACATACAAAGTATTAATTTTCTTTAAAAAGTATGAAAATGTCAATTTTTTGGCTCACTGTATATGTTTAAGTCGAAGTAGTCAACAAAATAAACGATTGGAAAGTCAAGTTTACATAACCGAAGCAGACCGAAAATTTAGCCAGCCAAAGGTTGTAAACTCGGCTTACAAGTATATTCCAGCACATTTCAGAAAATGTTTTATGTGACGGCAAGAAAAACCATACCTTCTTGACAATCATAAAAACCACTATGGATTTATATAGTCTCCACAACATTTCAAGTAGTCTTCTGTAGATTTTGGCTACATAAGTTAATTAAAAGGGTGGGTTCGAGATGACCAGTAAAGTGTGGGTTGATAATATTCAAGTTTGAATAAGTGAAGGTTGTTGAGACTGTACGCAGGAGTTGCCTTATGGTCCTAGCACGGGGATTGGAGCCTTTTAGCGCATATGCAGCAGTAAAATTACTTTCAACCACTCCCTCCCAACGAATGGTGTCCTTAAAGTCGAAACACCACCCTTCGCAAACCAAGAGCTCGAATTGCCGCGTGAAACCACAATAACCGCAAATAACGTTCTGGATACTGTAGCAGGTTAAGCTCTTACCTATCCAGAATAGACCCCGGCACACAAAATATATATCCTGCTTGCAAAGAGCCCCTGCATGACACTAACCACTGTTTTGCATTCCCTGCTAAACCAACCTCTCGCTTTGGTCAGACTCCGGAAACGACCCGGACTATTACCCAGCTGACAATATTCCTAAAAATTATTTGAGAAAGGTTTTCTGCAACAACAACAACATCCATCTCTCACGAAACAATTGAAACTCTTAATTTTTTTTTTTTTTATTATTGATATAGTCTTCACAACAATATATTTTATAGCGTATAAAAGAAAGAACAAAAATACTTTACCTTAAACTAGACGTGGTACTTAATTCTTGAAACGCCGTTGCATACCACGTGCTGCCACTGCTGCTGCGGCGCCGCGCCGAAAACGCGAATGGGTGCCAACGGATTTGCCTGCGACCAGAGCCGCCGCCCCCGAGACTTCATCCTTCTCGGGTAAGTGAGCTACATGCAACGCTTCCCACAGCGTGCGGCCATTCTCCTGCGAGTCGAGCATTTCGCCGATTTCTGCCTAAAATAACAGAAAAATATGTGTGAATATAGGATGATGTATTAAGTGCATTCACTAACTGCTAAGTACATGTATGGGTATGTGTACCTGCGTACGCTTGAGCAGCGCCTTCAGCGAGCCACCTTGACGCATGAGTTTGTGCACGTTGCGCGTGTTGACGCCGGGCAAACGCAGCAGAAAATCATAAATATTTGGATTGTATTTCAGCTCCTCACCGCTGGTGCCGGACTCATCGCAGCCCACAGCGGCGGCTTGCTTCGGATCCGGTTGTGGTTTGCCCAGCTTCAGCTCTTCAAAGAGTTGCGCCGTCGCATACGGACTGGGTGACCAAATGAGACGCAGTTTCGGAAAATGTATGGTAAGCAATTGCAGCTTCTGCACAATATCAGAATGTGTGGACGTGGTATTCTGTGAGAGCATATATTTACCCTGCAAGTGGAAGGGTTTATTCTGATCGAATTCGATAAGCAATATCGGTTTGGCGTAGTAACGCTGCATTTGTATGCACTGATTGTACAAGCGGCCGGAATTCAGCGAGCCTATAAGATCAGAAATCGACTTACGCTCGACGCAGATATCGGGTGTCAATATGTAGTCGCCAATCTGAAATGGGTCGATGTTATTAACGTCATGTACTCATATATAGAGGTGAAATCTACCGTTATAGTGACTGGCAACACTTCCATGCCACGCCGGTGTATTAGACATGGCAGATCGGAGCGAAACTCACGCATATCCACGATGATTTGGGGCGCAGCAAAAGGAACAAGACCCGCTTGACCGCCAGCATTGCGGGTAACGGCATTCCCTGCTTCGCCGCCACCGTCTTCGGCATATGTTTTATAGAGTATAAAAGCTTCGTCTGTTTTGCCATCCTGATACTCAGGTATGACCATAACCTTAAAGTCAACAAAAAAAAAATGTAGTTAGAAGTAGCTGCATCACTGTATAGTAGTTTTGAAGATAGCTCAAAGAATCGGATTATTTAGATGGGAATGAACTATGGAACAAGGTTATGCAGAAACTCATTGTCTTCAGGGCAACAACAGCCGGTTCTACGTTACCGTAAATGGCCCGGATCTCATCAGGGTCTGTAATTTCGATAATCTAACACTGTTTGAAGCGGTTAGTAAAAAAAGAATAAAATAAAAGTCAAGAAAGAATTGCGGCTCTCACGACGGTCGGATTCTATCAAGGACAATCGTTATAATTATTTAGAAAATAATTACGAGCGCTAGAACAACGACAACGGTACTAACGCAATATCCAGAAAACGAGCTGTTTGGACGGGATTGGACAATACGGAAAAAAGCGTTAGATCAGTGGATTCCACTGGATCTGCAAAATGGTGTAGGGAACTTTTTTCAAGCAGGACATTTGCTAAGCTTGTTAAGAACTAATCTGAATGAAAGTTTCGCCTGCTACAATAAAAAGAACAAAGTTGCGCAAGGGTCAATCTAGTTTCACGAGGCAAATCGAGCTCTTGTGCTGCTATGGTTATAAGTTTGACTTCAAGGACAACTTGCACCGGGCGGGAATCGTTGAAGTTGTTAATGGTTTCTCTGAGAATGACGTATAGCCCTATCGTATATTGGTCGTATCCAAAGTCTAGTCGATTAAATATCTTCAGTCATCAACGTACTGCAGGAACGACTTCCTGATATTCTTAGATGACGGCTACACTCTAATAGGTGACCATAGGCATAATAGCTGCGAAAAAATTAGCTTTGAGAGTAGTTCTGTGCCAGTATTCTTCCAAAAACATCAGAAGTCATCATAATTCCGGAGTGCGTTGACCTAGCTAGTTTGAAGCTTCTACATTTATGCACTGCTGGATTCAGCTAAACATTTTGGTGTGAATCTAATCCTATTTGGATTGCTAAGTAGTTAGGTCATATTAGGTCGTAGGGTTGATCGTAATGGATGGATCTCACTTGGATAGTTAGATGTTCGAGTTAAAATCCTAAAGTGGATCACTAGACGTTCACAGATCGGCGAAGCGTTTTGAGCTTACTACAAACTTATTATTACTAAACTATTGTGCTTACGCGCTTCGTTTCAATAATTAATTCGAAGGCCTGCTTCTCACGACGCAAACTCGTCAAATATGACTGCTCTTCCACGGTACGCGCATGTATGAGAAAAAATACGCGCATGCGTTCATTGACAGCGCGCCGTTGACGTGCCTCATGTATCTCCAATTGCCTTATGGCAGCCACATTGCAATGATACATGATCACATACTGCGGCTGTATCTCCTCGAGTATGCGATCGAGCGCCATTGGACCTTCATGATCCGTTTTAAAAGTCTGTATGCAAATGAAAGGTTGATTGCGTGCCGCTACAGCTGCAGTAATGTCCAAATCTGCTAACTGTAAAAATATGTTATTATATTAAAATGCTGTTGTTTTTAAACTAACGTACAGACCTCTGGGAAAGCCTCAAATATGGAAGCATTCATATTGATTGCCGCAGCGCCACTAGCATGAGCGGCATCCTCAAATTCGGCGTATGTTGATGATGTATCATCGATATCGCTCAATTGCGTCATGGTCAATAGGTAACTCTCCTGAAATAACGTGGTTGAAAACGGCTCATCGCCATCCGTGCTAGTCAGCAATTGTGTTAGCTCATCCATGGGTGCGCTTGCATCCTCATCCATAACATCACTTTCATTGCGGTCAACTTGCGCTTTTTTCAGCGTGCCACTGAGTTTTTGCGTGACACGTGCATTCGCTGCAGACTGTTGTAGTTGTGTTAACGCTTTTTCAATTTCTTTTACATTCTTAACTTTGTCATAGCTTTCCGCCAATTTACCAATTGGTATCTCGTGCTGCATAGCGGCATATAATAGAAAACGTTCACCGCCTTGTGTAAGAAACTGGCGCAACTGGAAGCAAGTGCGTGTGTCTTGGCAAAGTATAAGCACTTTTGGCGGCTCCAAACAGTCCGGGTGTGAGCGTTTCATGTCTGCAGGTATTTCGACTTTGAGTATTTCGGCTAAATGTTGCCATTTCGGACAAGGTTCGGGCTCAAATTCTGTTAAGTAAAAAGAGTTAAAATTTCGGATATGATCAAAAATGTAAACTACCTACCGCCCTGCGCGTTGTAAACACGCTCTTTGGACAAGTTGAATATCTGCTCGGCTGAGTCCAGCAATGTCCAACCCGAGTTGTTTAGCGCGTACTCTGTCGTGCGATAGCGTTTAGTGAGCGCATAAGCCGCAACTGCATCATGGTACATTGTTGAACTATAAAATCGTTACATATACATAAATATGCTTAAATCAAAAGTTAAATTAATTTCAATGTTATCTGCCTCACATCATTAAATTGCGTAAAATCTTCAAATCAGCCACTATTAGTTTCGTCTGGGAATTCAGTTGATGCCAAATGCAGTCCAGCTGCGCTTGCAGTATTTTGTGAAATTTCTTTGTTACGCAATTCTCCACAGTAATTTCTTCCAAATCGACTAGGCGATTAATACGCTTTATTTCACGCACCAAATAATTCATTATATCCAGCAAATGCGTTTGTATCTGTGTCATCTTCTGCGTCATTGGCACGTGCAGCTCAATCGTTTGCGCCTCGTATGGTTTCAACGATTGCTGCACGACTGCATGGAAACGTGGCCAAATGTAGAGCTGTTTAACGAAGAGATTGCGCATAGTGCGCTCTATGTGGCCGTAACCGATAGTGAATGCCTCAGCGCTACTAGAAAATGCTTTAATGAAACCAGTTTTGTTACGCATACGAAAGAGACGCAAGGCAAATGCCTCCTGACACGATTCGACAATCGTATGTGCGCGCAACACTACAATGCCAGTGATCAATTCGATAGGTATACGATTTTTTAATATGTCCACAACTAAAATGCGTGTGCTTATGAATTGTATTCCACCTTCCAAATAAACACGTTCTCTATGGGTAGATTACAAGCATGTTGTTTAATATGGCAATTTCACAACTTATATGCCATACTGCTTACCGCTCAGTTGCAGTCGTTGCTACCTCATGTACATATTTGTACTCCAATTTAGCTTTATAATATTTCTCCTCCCAATCAGAAAAGTTGATTACAATCACAAGGTTGCCTGGATCACTGTAAACCTTCAGTATATTTGTAACAACGCGCACGTAGTTCAAACCTCTGCGATATTAAATAAATAAGTATAGATATACAATATTTTTTATAATTATATATACAAATGCAATTTTTTATCACTCACTTTGCGCATACAGTAAGCCCATCCGAACCAACTATATCAAGAAACATTTGTTTCTCATATTCCAGCATAATTACATCTTTACGCTGTAAATATTCCTCAGCGGTCATAACATTTGCCAAGGTTTCATCGTCATTTTGAAATCCAGACTCCTCAACATTTGAGGAAGCTTCAGCCTCAGTTGGTAAAGCCTCCTCTGTGGATTCCTCCTCTGAATATCGTTTTTTCTTTATGCTTGCTTTCGATGTTGATGGCTGATTGTCCTCATCACTTTCCATTTCGATATCAAATTGATAAAAATTCTTTTCGAGTTTCTGTATTTCACTATTTGGCCGTATATTTTTGCCGGTTCACTCAAAACAAAAAATGTTTATTTACAGTACCGATACAGCTGACAAAATTTGACAGCCTCCGCAAATTGAAAACAGGGTGATCAAAAAATAAAATAGTTTATAACGAAATCCTGCTACAATATTTTCTTTTTATTATTACGGCTTTATTTTATGTTGTTCACTTTTAAAAATTTATGGAAACTCACTTCAATAATTTTAAAACAAATTCACTTAATTTTGAAATATTTAGTAAAAAATCAGCAATATAAAAAATAAAACTCTGCAACACTCTTTCAAGTGCAATGATATCGTATGATATACGCTCTCTGAATTAGTCTGCAACACCTTACAGCACTGCAATTGAAAGAATTTGTTTTGATTATTTATTCTTGCAGCCTGCAGTACGCAATTAAAGATATGGAAAATGGTAGGAAAGAAGACAAAATTTGCTTTGATCAAATTGAAAAAATAATGCAAGATTTAGATGCCACCAACACAGAATCCAATTCATCAACTCCACATGGCTTGGATGTGCCACACAGACCCATAATTCTGCCACCTGAAATCAAAGAGGAACCCAAAGACAAGGACACGGAAATAAGCCCACAAAATGATGTTTGTAGCAATAATGAAATAGTTGCAGTTCCAACGCAAATTTCTGACAGTGACCCGAAATATTTATCAAATATACAAGGACAACACACGCATCATGAAGTTCAAATTAAGAAAGAGAGGGTTGATGGCTGTGTTGAAGTGCCAGTTGAGCCACCTGAAACAGTTGAAGACATAAATGACAGTGAAACACAAAACGCAATTCAAAAACCTGTAGAAGTACCAGCAATACGAATCAAACCTGAACCCGTAGATGCATCTTCACTGGCGACGGAAAAAATTTCACTGCAAAACACAGCCACAACAGATGCATCGTCAGAAAATGCCACTAAAAACAAAGGAGAAGAAGCACCAACCGAAACAAATATGGATGATTCAACTGCACCTAACAGCCCAATTGGTATGCCTGAAGTAGATGGAGCATTGCCCCATAATTTCTTTGATGACCTTATCAAAGATGCTGATAATATCACAGCAGCGGCTTTAGAGTCCAGCGCACCAAATGCTTTTATACATGAAACAGAACCCACAGAAATGTTAGTTAATGTAAAAAAAGAACCTGTGGATACTACAACTAATTTAGAAGAAACAGCAACTGCGGCTTTACAGTCCACCGAAGCGGTACAACAACAACCACAAGATTCCACCGAACAAAATATTACTACACCAGAACATCTTAATGTAAAACATGAACCAGTTGATACAGCAGATGTTCTAGAAGCCACAACATCCGCACCGATACCAGAAAACTTTTTTGACGATTTATTAGTTGACCATGTCGCCGAACGCATAGACGACGTAGTCAATCATGATCTCGAAATAAAATACTCCGAACGTCTTAAGGAGCTGGAACAATTGAAAGCCAAAGAGCAGGGCTCGCATAAAGCACATAAAAAACATAAAAAGAAGAAAAAGAAATCACATAAACGTACGCACAGTGAAGTTAATGAAGACGAAGAGGCGCTTAATGCAAATCACAAGCGTAGCAAGCACGCATCGCGTAGTCACAGCAAAAGCCCACAAAGCATGCCACATGATACGTGTATACGCTTTAAAAGCGAATTCTCTACTAGTGAAAAAAGTCGGCTTCCCGGTGGTACACTTTCCTCTAACCATCAAAGACCTGACACATTCAATTTAGATTCCGTTGAACCAGAAACTAGTGCGGCAGCCGCTAGACGTATGATACGCGTTAAATCCGAATTTGGCACAAACCAACCTGTTGCGGAAGAATCAGATGTCTGCTTACCAGTAAAAGAGATTGAGCTTTTTCAAGGGCGTAGTAACATCAATAGAAACGGTCTGATTGTGGACATGACGGCACCGTTGGGTTTCAAGCGCATTAAAAGTAAAGAAACCCTGATACAATACTTTCCTTCCTCTTTTTATTTTTTTTAAATTTTTTTATTTTATTTTTTTTTTTGCAGTGGAAAGTGATGAAGAAAAATTAGAAGCAGCAGAGTTTATTTTACCAAAAGATAAAATGGAATATTGTAAGTCAAATGCCACCATATGACATAATTTAAATAATTCATAATTTCTTATTGCAGCAAAACAACGAGCAATATTAGCTATCGAGGAGTTTAACAAGGCTAACAAAAAACCTAAAAACACGGCTTTTATATATACGAGCACTGTGCGCAAACTACCTAATAGTGATTCCTATATCAGGCAGCAAATATACGATAACCGTTCACCACTACACAACGTTAACAATGTTTCCTATAAGTTCAACTCCTACGCTAATCACTTTAACCTACACGATTGGGGTATAGAAGCAATTCCACCAAAAGCAAGTGAAGTAGCAAAAATTTTAGGTTTTGATATACATGCGTTGGCCAAAAAAAAAGAGACATTTATATTACCGCCAGAGATACAAAAAATTACAAGGGAACAAGTAGAACAGACCGAAAATCAATTGACTGACACCCAAACGTCATTTCTTCGCTCTTCGTCCACGCAAACCGACGAAGTCACCGTGTTGAATGCATCAGCGAAACATCGTAAAAATGGGCATGATATAGCCGTACAAACTATACCTCGAGGCAATAATATCGGTACACAAACAACAGCTATATCGGCCCCGGGTAGCAACAACTACGATGATCTACCGCTAATGCGGGAAATAAGCACGTTGAATGAAAATCAACTAATGGCTTTAAGTGATTTTGCTGATTTGATACGCGAAACGTCGCTAGCAGCTGACGCAAGTGCCATAGACTTATATCGTCTGCGTCAACGTATGATGGATATCTATAAATGCTCACAACTACCATCTGAACTCGGACTAAATACTCAGCAATCAAGCAAATATAGTATGCACGATCCACATCAAAAAAGAATGAACTCGGTAGAGGAGTCGCCACCTCCGCCGCCACCAAGGTTCCTGCCACAGTATGCGCAACCGTCCATTCGAGCAATAATTAGTCAAAATATGCGAGACCCGCGGCAAGAAAGAAGGTTGGCAATGCAGGAAACGCAACCGCAACCATGGCCACACGCAGTTGTTCGGCCACCCTATCATCGTCCACTAGCACCGATGAGACAGCAGACTACGCTGCCGAAACGTCAACGACTAGAACCTGCAGCAGATATGTCATATAAAATTCCAGTTATCGAAAATGTGGCGTCACTACGTCATAATGGCCTACCACCAACGGATCCACGACAGCATACTTTTGACGGTGGTGCAATGCGACGGTAATGATATGCTGCGTTACCCATTGCACACTATATAGCTTGACAAGCCTTTTGTTTAAGCATAGCTACAATTTTCCTCGCTTTGCTTGACAATTCATACTTAAACAAAGAAGTGAAGAAAGCAAAAGCTATGTCAGAATGAACGCTTTGCTTTCCATCTCTAATAAAAATTGCGACTGTTGCTTGGCAAAGCGTAATATGTTGTAGAATTGTCCAACATTTTACTTCGATTTCACACACATCGAACTTACCCGTCAAATCAAATGTATAAAGCAAAGCGAAGCAAAAGTAGTATGTGAATCAGCCATAAGGCATTTATGTATTGTAAATAAACAGTTGTCCCTACATGAAGCTACACGCTTAATACAGTGCTGTAGTTGTTGTAGCGGAAGAAGACACTGCTCAGGAAATTGGGATGGTTAAAAATCCAGGTTCATATCAGTTTGACAAAATTGTGCTACCAATCGGTTAGTGAGTATCGTATGTTTTATTAAGGTATGTTTATAAAAATCTAAAAATAAATGCAATAAAACAATGTTCTTGAAGTAAATACAAACATTTTGTTTTTGTACGATTATCAATTACATATATTTAAATTATAAATCGTTTTTCATTTTATTTTGGGTTTGAAATCGCCTTCATTTTGTCGTAACGAATTTTGATTACATATATAATTTTTTACTTAATGTTTTCCATATATATGTGTTTCTATGTAAGTACTACGACTAAATGAATCGGATGCATATTTATTTGCCATTGATGCGGTGCAAGCTTACCCTAATGTTTAAAAGAAAATTGTATTGTGCTGATTGTGTGAACTACAAAGCAATAAAAAATCTCATAAAATGTATTAATTATAATATTGTTTTTATTTTCATTTAATTTATTTCGTTATTGTTATTATTTGTTTATTTTAATTTTTATTCTTTGTGTTGTTGATTTTATTTTACTTTTATAAACAATAATAAATGATACTGCAGAATTGTCAAAAAATCTCCAATTTTTGTCTTTTAAAGTGCCGAACATACTAGAGCTGTTAAAGATTAGTGAATGATGCCTTTTATGATTTTATAAATAATATGAATGATGAAAAAGTGTTATATCACATCTAGCTAAATTTCATATACAATTTTATTTTATTTTTTTGTTTTGCGTTTATCTTCAAATATTTTTTAAGAATTTTAATGTAATTTTTTTTTGAGATTATAAAAAATATTTTTGTATATATGCATAAGTCAGATATTAATAAATTTAATGAAAAGTGAATGTATTACGTAAAAATAATAATTAAATAATTGCAAAAAAAAAATAATAGAATAGTTGCCACGCGCTAATAATTTACGTATGTATGTATGCATGTAATAAAAAAATGTATATTTAGTATTATTTTACTTATGTTTTCACGTTCTCGTGATTTTGCGGCACATGTTATTAAGCATACTGGTATTTATTTATGTATGTATGTATGTATGTATGGAACTTTCTTAATGTGGAAGTCAATGGAATGATCAAACACAACAAACAAATGGTTGAGAATCAGGCTAGAAAGTGTTAAGCTGGATAGAATTATTGCAAATAAATAGCAAGTAGCTGTCAATGGATTTTTAGTTGACGCGTCTATGTAAACGGCACGTACCCGTTTCCACACAAATATCGCTCTAAGGACTGGCAACTCATTTTCTCGAAATTGTTTTGTATGTTACTGTAACAGTTACATTTGAAATAAGCAAAGAAAAGTGAGGTTGTGTTTATGAAAATAAAGTTTAACGTTTAACGATATAGAGCTGCTTTAGCAATAATAATCCTGAAATGTTTGCTTAAGTGCGTCTAAAAATAATAAGCAAGCTCTTTTTTGTACTTCTGTTAGCAAGCTTAGCCAGCAAAGCCTAAAAAAATGCTAAAATTGTACCTTAAAAGTTCTCAATGCATTGCATAATATGCGGCGTTGTAAACAATGTGGCATCAGTTAAGTTGTGACAACGTCAATGTAGTCTTTGTCCAATTAAAATATTTTGGTTTACTATAAAAAAAAGCTTTGCTCTTCATTTGCGTATCTGAACATTCGCTCGCCACAAGTTGGTGTGAGGCAGTTGAATCAACTAGAAATATACATTTACAAGCCTTACGAAATAATTACAACTACGTAATGATAAAGATGTGGCAACAGGGAATTAACTAGCTAGCTAACGATCAAAAAATCACACCAAACTGTAGTAAATGGACCTTTTAAATGCAACAATTCTACTACTCTCAATGCTAATATATTCGGAGCGTAGAACATTTCTGAAACAGACTGTCTCAATGATGTCAGACGTTAAAAAATCAAATTCTCTCTCCCCCACACTCTCTCCAGCGTATTTCTCAACCAAAAAACACAAAACGGATAAAACTTTCAAACCGGCCTTGTTTGCGCCACTGAGTTATAGTTAAATGAAGCATTTGTTTATAGTTTTGAATTTTAAATTTTTATTTACTATTGTTGGCTTGCATTGTTTACACAAATAAAAATGTTAAAATACACGATTTTATTATTACCATTTCAATATCTTTTAAAATAAATCGTAAAAAGAAAGTTATGCAAAACCCAATACGTATTGTTCGTTGTCCATGTGATGTTACAAATATTCTGACAAATGGAATGGAACAGCACATATCACTGCTTATTGTATAAAGTATATGCATATATGTATGTATGTGTGTATGAAGTTTTTGTTTTTATATTTCTTGCTTGCCAACCACATTTATTTTTTTGTTTTTGTTTTATATTTTCTCTTTAAGTTATAATTATTATGTTCTCTTCATAGTTTAAATTAGCTTACAACGAATTTTGCTTACATATGCATGTAAATTTTGCTTATGCGCCTAAAAACACGCTACATATTCAAAAAGTGTTTAAGTATGAAGAAATCGCTTTGCGTCGCGCTGTCGCCGTAGTCGTCGTCTTCGTCGTCGTTATCGACGCCTTTCACAATTAAAATTGTTTCTGTTGTATTGTATGCGTGTGTAAAATATTATTGTGTAGTTTGTTATGTGCTGTCACAAAATTACTGATCCATGGCCTCCTGACTGGTGTCATCCACCTCCATGCCAGCGGGTTCGTCCTTAGATGGTGCTGGTGGTTCGTTTGCGTCAGTGGCCATTTCATTGGCAGCGTTTGTTTCGGTCATAACAACTTCGTTAACAGCGGGTTGGACCTCTTCAATCGGCACATCGTCCATGGGTTGATCGTTGAGGGCTAATGTTGGTGTAGGTAGTGGGGTGGCTGTCGGTGTGGCAGCAGGAACGGCAGCAATAGCTTCGGCCGAGTCTGCGGCTGGAGTCGTAGCTGCAGCTGCGGCGACAACATCGCTTTTTTCGACTACGGTAACACTGTCAGCGGTTGTGCTTTCTACCGCTTCAGCGGTTGTTGGAATTTCAGCTTCGCTGGCCTTAGCTGCAGTAGCGGTAGCAGCAGCGGCAGCTTCTTTGTTTTCGTCAGACGCAGAAGTTTCGTTTTTAGCTGGCACAGCTGCAACTGTTTCGGCTTCATCCACAACGGATTTACTGGCGGAATCAGCGGTGGATTTCTCAGTCGCAACAGCTTCTGCTTCGTTGGACGTGGTCGTAACAGCTTCAACTACTTTTTCTTCGGTAGGTTTTTCCAAGTCGGCAGCGATTTCAGCATTGCTCTCAGTCTTTTCGGATTCTTTTGTTTGCGTGGCAGTGGAGTCGGTCACTTCAGATGTGGCTTTTGGTTCTACAGCGGGCTCTTTCGCTACAGCAGCGACAGCTTCAGCAGTCGTTGCCTGTGGCGCAGCCTTATCCTTTTCCGGTGTGCTAGTCGAAACTTCGACCTTAGAATCAGCAGCGGCCTCGTTGGCTTTAACAGGCGCCGTTTCCTCTTTAACTATGTCTAAGGTTTTAGCGCTACCTTTAGCACCATCACTAGTAACTGCTTCTGTCGCATCATCTGCTGGACCGGCTGATTTCTTAAGCTCGGCCTCAGTGGATTCTTCAATTGGCTTAGTAGTGGCTACAGCAGCTGCTACAACAACCTCCTTTTCGCCTTTCTCTATTTCCTGTTTTTCAACAATTTTTTCTTCTTTTTTAGTTGTTTTGGAATCAGTTTCCGACTCGGCGATATCTTCTACTTTTTTAACAGCATCTACGTCGTCAGAAGCTACTTTCTCATTGGAACTGGTAGTTTCCTTGTTAGCAGTTTCTTCCTTATTATTGCTTTCTGCGACCGCTTTAGTCTCAACATCTTTTTTCACGTTATTTTCAGACTGTTTCTCATCCGTTTTGTCTACCACGTCCTTCTTCTCTACTAGCTTCTCCTTGTTAGATTCCTCTTTACTTTCCTTCGATTTTGTTTCTTTATTATCAACTTCTATCATTTCTGCATCCTCGGACGGCTTAGCTACCTCTGCTGCTAGTTTACAATCAACTTTCTCAGTTTCCTTTGATTTCGCATCATCAGCGGCAGATTTGCACTCATTCTTTTCCACCGAAACACCACTCTGTTCGTCTTCAGTCTTTTCAGCGATATTTTCATCTTTCTCATCCAAATCCAGCTTTGCCTTTTTCGGATTCGGCAAAATGTCATCATCGGTTGTAGCGTGCTTGGTAGCTGTCTCACTCACTACGGGCTTCTCTTTCGACTCAGATTCCGGTGACGCACCACCATCGGCTGCCGAAATTGCGCCATTGCCGTTACCAGTGCCATTGCCGTTTTGTGCCTCCATATTAAACAAGGACTCATTCTCCATATCGATATCGACGTTGACATCCAACGAAAGATCACCGTTGACCACTGAATCCAGTGAATCGCCGTTCTCGCTCTCAGTACGTTTACGACCGGGTTCGATGGTGCTCACTACTAGAGTTGAAAAAAGGAAGAAAGAAAAGATCTTTGTTGAGAATTTATTGTAAATGGCATATATGTGTATATAAGAATTAATTTAATACTAAGGCTTACGTAAAATAAAATAGCACATAAATAATGGGCCTAAAGTTTAACGTGTTTTACGCTTAAATATTTTTGAGGTTATGTAATAATGCAAGTATTATATTTAGATAAGCTGAGTTCCGTCAATATTATTCCGCTATATGTAGCCTATATTCAAATTTAATTAATTGTAAATTAATAATATATAATTAATTTCTTCGCGCAATTCGGCCAATATTTAAACCCTGTAGAGTAGGCTATCTCCCAATTAAACGAATAACCAGGAATATATAAATTTGAGGTTATGGATGATGTAATTAATTTTTGAGCTTATAATTGAAAAAAGCGTAATACTTTCAATATTTATCTAGGATGCTAGTATCAGTATAGAGCACAAATTGGTCCTATATAAATCTGGGTCTCTTCTAAAAGACTAGACTTAGCTCAATGTGTGGCTCCTAATGTATGAGAGACAGTCATTATTAATGTCTATAATACTCATTATCTACAATTCCCTTCGAAATCATTTAACAGTAGGTTCAGTATTGTCCAAATTGCCGAAACGACTTCTTGATCAGTCAGTCAGTCCAAAATTGTTTCTATGAAAACTTTCGAGCAGAAACTGTCTTCAAACTAGTTCACTATTCTCTTTAACTGGGGTCATGCAGGGCACACTATTAATATGCTCTTGAGAAGATATTAAGAGACATAATGCAGTGGTGCGGATTCCGGTATTATAACAGAATTGGAGCTTCTTTATCTGCAGCCTATTAGATCGATTATTGAGTTAGCATAGCTTAGGACCGACCGACAAAGTGCTACCAGCTAGCGGTTTTAGGGTTTTGTACCGGTTCTGCACTTTGGTCGTAATCACCGGTCGTTTGTTGAGTGTTGTAGTAGAGATTCATAGATCAAACGTAATGTAAAAGAATTTTAGAGTCCTAACTCAAAATTGAATAGAGGATGCCATATTTCCTGTTCACAACTACTTTTCTAAAGATAAGTACCGCCCATACTTTACTTTTTAGTCTTTTTATATACTAAACAGGGTGTATTAAGTTTGCCACCAAGTTTGTAATACCCAAAAGAAAACGTCGGCGACCCTATTAGATAAATATATATATAAATGAACAACGTGACGAGCTGAGTTGATTTAGCAATGTCCGTCTGACCGTATATACGCGAACTAGTCCCTCAGTTTTTGAGATATCGAATTTTACACACGTCCTTTTCTCCCCAAGAAGTTGCTTATTTTGGAACCGCTAACATGAGACCACCATTGGATTAGCTGCCATACAATCTGAACGATCAAACTCAAGACCTTGCATGGAAAACTTTTTCATTTGACAAGGTACCTTCAGGAAATTTTACACAGATTATTATTCAGGACAGCGCTACAATCTTCGAACAAATTGTTCAGATCGGACTACTATAGCATATAGCTGCCATACAAATCGGCCGATCAAAATCAGGTACTTGCATTGAAACTGTTTTATTATAGCTTTGGTGCAGCCTAAGTTAACGTTTTTAGTTTGCATGCACCCAAGACCGTCAAAACCGTGTGTCTGGCTGAGTTTATAGTAATTATAAATTAATAAATATATATATAAATATATGAATACAGCTTGATCTAGATACACGATTCGCTCTTACGTTGTGACCTAAGTTTTTCACGATTCTCTCCAAAAATCTTACACTAAACACTACTAAGGCTACCAGCTAACATATAGAGCCTAAATTAGCTACAAAACTAGCGTTAAATCTAGAAAAAAAATTTAACGTATGGCAATACTTCTGAATTTTTCAGATTCAATTAATTTTTTCCGTTGACGACGAAGGTGCACTCACCTAAAATGTTCTTTTCAAGAGCACGCATAAATTTATCAATGCGACTGTATTGTTTACGCGGATCAATCAAAAGCTCACACAAACGCTGAATGGTAAATGGTGCGGCATTGAATAATTCCAGACGTTCCAACAGCGATGATTTCATGCTCTCATAATTAAAAGGATCAACGTTCGGATACTGAGGAATCTCTGCAATGAAAGAGTAAGAAGAATAATTATTCAATTTGTACATATGTATGTATGTATATGTACATATAGTCTCTTAAAATGATGAGAATGAACTTGGTAAATGTGAATATAAAGCATACAAGGAACGGGAAATAAATAAGAAGAGCTCAGTAAGTGTGTTGGTATGGCTTTGTAGTAGAAAGTGTGCTTTTTAAATCTGATTAAGAACATACACACACACACACACAGAACTATATAGAATGCGAAGGCTGCTTCAGACGGAGTGAACGCAACTAAGAACAGCTGAAAGAAAAATGCACAAAAAGAATAAAAAAAAAAGAATAATAATAATAACAAAAACAAAAACAACAAAGCTGCCAAGCAGCGCTATTAAAATCATACATTGTTGGTACACATATGTACATGAACAGAAAACAAGAAAAGCGCCTCAGGGGGGTTATTGTACTCCAAGTGAACGATTTGAGGCAACTTTGCGCGTGTGCACGAGGCATTTAAGGCACCGAAACGAGCACCAAAAAAACCGGCAATTGCGCGAAATTATAACGAAGGCATGCAAAACACGATTGGCGCAACGCACACAGCGACAAACGTACAGACAGACAGCCCGCAGTACAGATTATGAGCCACAACGCTCGCAAAAAACAAAAACAAAAAAAACATGAAGACGGAGCGTCACATAAAAAGAAAGCTTAAATGGAGATAACAGGCCGGATGATTGGACGCATGAAGGAATGGCGCTGGAGCGCCTGCTGACTAGCTGGAAGGCTGGTTGTTGTTCTTTTTTCCTTGCATTATTTATTGGCAGAGAGCACGCAGCACACTCTGAAAAGCTGTGTGTGGACTGCAAATGAGCGCAGAATGCCGGCTAGCGACAGTGACTACACCACAAAGGCAAGCAGCGTCAGTTGCGAGCAGCCGGTAAATGTGCAACAACAATTATAGCAACACTTATAGCGTTGTGTAAATTCGGAAGCGAGAGCGCCAATGTCGCGTTTGTGTTACACATACGTATTTGTATGTAGGTATGTCTGTATGCATAATGGGAGCATGCGGAATGAATTATTCGCATTGGTGCTATCATTTGGTTGACGATGCTATAGCGCCGCCATAGCAATGTCATGCAAATTTTATCGCAATGTTGTTGTAACAATGTTTTTTGTTTTTTTTATTTTTAAGTGATTTTTTTTCAGCAGGCACACTATACATATGGTACATATATTACACATATACATAAGTAATTGGCTGAAGGCGTAAGCGTGTTGATTTTGAGTAGTTTTGTTATTTATTATTTATTTTCAAGTTTTACTTTGTTTACTTTTTTTTGCCTTACACACTCATACACACAAACGCATTCAAAAATTTTGTCAAGCGCTTAAATTTGTTTTCTTAATTTAATGCACGCACATAAAAAGTTGAACTCGGTGATCTGAAGAGAGTAAAAATTTAAATTTTTATTTTTGAAATAAAAAAGTTAGAAATGGTGAAAAAAGTAATGAGAAATTGCGAATCTATAATAAAAACTTGTATAAAACTAACTTAAATGCTTACTATTATTAGAAACAAATAATAATTTTTTTAATAGATACTAAAAACTAAAATTAACTGTTTATTTCAGTTTTTTTTTACAATAATGTTTTTTAAATTAAGTTCATTTCTTATATTGAAAATACATTAGTTTATTATATACAAAAAATGCATACATTTTAATAAAAAATATATAAAATATAAAAAAAGAAAAAAGTTTTTTTAAACAACGTTATTATAAATAAATTTTTAAAATTAAAAACTACATTCAATTTTTTTTTTTTTTAACATAATTTATTATGTACCAATTAAAAAACAGTTTTTAATAAATGAAACTAATTTTACAAACTTTTACAAACTATTACAAATTATATATAAATGAATTTAAATTACGCACTCTACTATTTGAGAACAAAAAAAGTGCATAAAAAATTTATTCAAAGTTTTAAAAAATGTGGTGAAAAGAATTTTTGTAAAATTATGTAATAATAAAATATATCTTTAATTTTCCATATCATAAATACTTAACTTTTCTAGAAAAGAATCTTATAGTTTATTAGAAAAAATAATTAATAAAGTAATTAACTTTAAATACCATAAACAAATTACTTTTTATAGAAGTTTTATAAAAAGGAAATATGTAATTTCTTAGCTGCAGTAAATACATATATTTTTTTAAACACAAAATATAATTATATATAAAAATATATGGCTTTATTAACATATAATATATTTGAAATTTTTTTTACAAATTTATTTAAATAATTAATAAAATAACTTTAAATGATATAGATATATTTTCAATATACATATTTTTTTATAAAATATTACTAATTTTTTTTTGAATTTCTTATTCTTACCTCTTTTCTGCTTAATTATTTTGTATATTCTGCTTAAATATTTTGTATATATATAATATTTATTTTTAATTGCATATCAATCCGAAAAATGGCTTTATTTTATTTGTGGTTAAAAAAATATTTCTTTTGAAAAGTTGATTCGGAAGCATATTGTTCTTATTAATTAAAAACAATTATAATTTTATGTTCTAATATAAGCCAATGGCATTATAAAAGATGAAAGCATGACTATTGCCTACATTTCGGCGCAGTCGCCACAACAGTCATCTTATTTAATGAAATTTGAATTAATTTTTTGCCATATACTATTAAATAAACAATAATTATTTAAATATATTAAAAATATTATAATTTCAATATATAATTTTTATTTCTTTTCGATTAATAATTTTAATTTTTTTATTTGATAAACTATTTCAAACTTTTTTTACGATAATAATTAAAAACCAAAATAGATACTTATATAATTTATTTTTTATGTAAACAATTTATTTTATATTACAATATAATATTTTATATTTAATTTTTTTCGTTAATTTCATATATTTTTAGAGCCACCGATATCAGTCACACTTTTATTTAGTATTTTTAATATACAAAAAATAATAAATAATTATATATTAAAGCATTAATATTAAAATGTATATATGTATAATATTTTTATTATAACTAAACAATTTAATGTTATTTTTTAATTTAAAATATACAGTTTTTAACCTCATTTTGAATGAATGCAATTTCATTGCCTATATTACG
Organism: Bactrocera oleae; assembly: GCF_042242935.1. Lineage (NCBI taxonomy): Eukaryota > Metazoa > Arthropoda > Insecta > Diptera > Tephritidae > Bactrocera > Bactrocera oleae. The sequence goes on along the minus strand of NC_091539.1, from coordinate 12,054,078 downwards.
GCGCACTCACCTTAGTTTTTATAGGCGATGAAGATTGTGCTTAATTAAGCATAAAAGTATAGTTATAATAAGTAGATAAAAGTTGCAGAGATAACTATGGAGTCTTGCTATCTTTTATATAAAGGTGCACTATGATCAGAGAAAAAATTAATATGCTGGAAAACGAGCATATTTTTCAAAATAGGTTTCAAGTGACGTTAATATATTTATCTCTGGCCAAACTTGTGAATAAAAAATATTAGAATTTATTTTATTTTATTTAAAATGAACCGCCAAGGAATTTAATTTTGCAAAACAAGCTAAATGGACATCAGAAAAACAGCTGATATTGACAAGTCCGCTGAGAATCAATTAGTTATGTCATTAACGCTACTAAATATGCATTTAATACTAAAGAAAAGGTCAAGAACCAGGAAAGTGTTCAAAATGTAATAAAATTTTGCTGCGAAAATTGTAAAAAACTCAAAAATTTTTATATTTCATACGTTTAAACAGGAATTTGTATTTATTCGAGCGAAATGTTTGTGGGTAAATAGCAATTTCTCAAAATATGAGTGCTATAACAACAAACAAAAAAGGAATAGCACGCAAATTCTCCAAGCTGTGACTCTTTCGATTCTCAAATTTCTTCGCGTTCTTAAATTGTTTCCTGAAACTCTTTCTTTAGCGAGATTCATGTGAGTTGAGTTCCAACTGCGATGTAATTAAGCAAGCATTAAATAAGCATAAAATTGTAGAGAATAGCGCTAAATTGTAAAAGCACAAGAAACATCAAATTTGAGGCGTTTTAGCCAGCTGCAAAAGCAAGCACAACTACTCGCTGTTATTATATAACTTATACATACATACATACATACAAAACATATTTACGAACAACTTGAGTATATAAATTGTATTGCACTGTTGTTGCTTTGCGCCAGAGTGTGAGAAAATAAATGTATGAGCTTAAATGCAACAACAATGAATGGTATTGCAAGCAAATTGTTATTATACTAACAACAAGAAAGCGCCGTAAAAGCAGTATAGCGTTAGTAAATAAATCGAAGTGTGTTTTTGTATGTATGTACATGTACAAATTGGCTGACAGAGAAGACGGCCGCAATTACCGACCATTTATTCCTGTGCTGCTGTTAAATTGGAGTATTCACACATGCGCGCACACCTAAGTGCACACTATACACATAGATACACACATACAAAAATCTGGTTTTAGAGCATACAAACAAAATCCATTAAAAGGCCGAAAATTCCCCCAAAAAATAAACGTAAAAAATAAAAACGCCACAGTAATGGCTGTCAGAGCAACAGCAAGCAATTATAACAACAGTTGCAGTGACAACAACAAAAGCATTGCAAGAAGGAGGCGCTAGTAAATATGCAAAACAAACGTGATCATATACAGTGAGCTACAAAAGTGTGCTGCCAAAGTATTTTTTGTTTGATTTGTAATTATTAAATAATTTAAAAGTGTAATTTCTTAATTTTCTTAGCATTTAGCATTTTTAGAAAATTCAACAAAGCACAACTATTTTGGAATTCATTGCTATAGTTGAATTTTTTTCAATATACTAATTATTATATATATTTTCCTTTAAAATAATAATTGAAGTTCTAAAACTAAACATGTTAGTCCGATTAAATTAGAGAGAAAATAAGAGTGAAGTAACATAAATTTACAATAAGCTGAAATTTAGTGAATTTATTCAACACATTATTAAAAGAAATAAACTAACTACTCAACGTTACGATATGTGAAGAAAATAGTTACTCGAAATCAGGGTTGTGAATTTTTTAATCAAAAAAATTTTTTTTTAATCCCGATGTTGCGTTTAACTATTAAATTTTAAAAATTGTAATTCAATTATTAAGGGGTTAGTGGTAGTCAGTATTTTCAGAAAAAATCAATTTTTTTGCATTTTCGTTAAGTTTAATATCTTGAAAATATTCCCTGAAAATTTCAAGTTGATCCGATAATTACTTTTTGAGTTATTCGACAAATAACAAAGCGCGCTCGGGCACTTCAAAGCGCTCGGAAGCAGGTAAGTGAAACTTTAAATGCGTTTTTCTCAAAACTTTGATTTTTTGAACTGGTGACAACTGTAACTCGAAAACCGCTTAGTAGATTTTAACGAAATTTATACAGGTTTTAGAATACATAATAAGCTCGGGCCTGATCGATTTAAGATCAATTAACTTTTTTTCCAAAAATCTAGAAAAAAAATTCCTGAGGCCGTCATTTTGCTAATTTTTGAAGAAACAAAAAAAGCTTCGATCCAGGATTATCTATTTATAAAACTAATTTTTTTTATCCGATTGATTTTAGATGAATATCCAAGGACTTATGGTTGTCACCGCAAGGACCTTTTTTTGGAATTGAGTCAACACAGACAGCTATAACTTTGGAAATTAAATTTTTTTTTTAATTTTCGTGACTTCGAGTCTAAACATTGTATAATAATGCCATATTAGTACTTTTGTAAAATAACATGATTTAATAGCAAAAAAATTGCCGAAATTTTTCATTTTTTCGTGCCTCTGACTACCTTTAACCCCTTAATGAATTATTTGCGAGCTGCTCGAGATCAAAGGTCAAAAAAAATTGATTGCGAAGTTACTTTAGACGAAAATTGTAGATCATAAAGAGCCACATAAGAGCCATCGTTTCTGAGGCTTAATGAGATCACATTTTCAGGATAATTTAAAAAAAAATGGGTTTGGAAGTTAACTTTCTTTATTTAAAAGAGCTTTAGAGGATCCAGATATATATACATACATATGAAGCACTGCATATTAATATAAAACAATCTCCGAGATACAAATTTTAGCAAATAGTTAAAAATTGTAAAAAAACGATGTTTAATCGAAGTTCTCTCCTTTTTGTCTTGTACAAGTGTTGAGAAACCGAGAGGACTATTAGTATTTTTTCGAATTTTTTCATGTATGAAATACACTAAGGGTTTATGTTACCTGACGAGTCACGATAGTTCATTTATTAGTTATTTACAGTTTACTTCGGTCGACACTTGACTCCAAAACACTTTCGGTGGTATCACCGCAATCAAATTGGCTGCGGAATTTATGGAAGACAACAGCAGTAATACATACATTGCAACTGTCGTGGCATTAACCCGTTATTTCGTACAAATATGTAAAGTTTTATGTATAATTTTAGAGTTCACTGTATTTCATATACATATGTACATATTTACCTTGCGCCTTCAATTGAAGTTGAAAACGAAAACCGGCAAAACTAAACTAACAACAACAACAAAGAACTCACTGGTAACACAGCAGACGCAGCAACCAACCAAAAAAGTGCAAAACCACCACGTCACTTACGAGGAGGAGGAGGAGGAGAAAACAAGCATCAGCAAAGGAAAAACTACAGCAACAGCAATGCACAAGCAATATTTTATTGAAAGAAAAAAGCAACAACAACAAACAGCGGCTGAGAACCAACTAAACAATGGAACTGCTGAGCGTGAATCCGTCGTATTACCACCCCGTATTTTTGTTGGGACCGCTTGCTGCATTTGTGAAAAAAGAAACTTTTTGTTGTTACCAGAGTCTATAAGAACAGTATGCAGAATATGTGCGTTGTTGTTATTGCTTTTGTTGACTTTTAATACCCATGGTGGTTATTGTTTTTGCCAAATACATGCAAATATACTTATATATGCGGTAGTTAAGTGTATAAGTATATATAATATATTCGGCTTTGCGGCTGATATGAGAAAGCGGCTACACAGCGTTATATACACACATACATATATGCAAGCTGATGCTCCTCTTGCTGTTGCTGCCCATTATTGTTATTTTTTTTTAGTGTCTGGCTGTTTTAGTTGTTATCATTAAGGCCTAAAAATAGTAGCAAGTCTTTTTTCGCAATTGTATTAATTATTCCATACTATACTTGTACATACAAACTGTTTTTTGTTGCTTTTCGGTTCTTGTTTCTTTATACTTTTCTTTTGCTCGCTGGTTAACTGCTCAACTGCTGGCATTTTTTAAGTCGTTGCGCTTACGGAAACAGCAAAACCAAAAGCAGGAGCCGGAGCAAAGGCAAAATGTATGAAATAAAATAACGAAAAATATCAAGTTCCTCGAAAGATGCGAATGAACGCATTTAAACGAGCCGACTATGAGCGCGGCAAGCTGCGCGCTCAACACTTTGAAATCGGACTTGAAAGAACGTGGAATTCGCTAACCAAAAGCCTTTGTTGCCGCTTGGTTTTTATGGATTTCTTTCATTGCGCTCACTTAGCTGCGTGTTTTATGGCTTAGTATTTACATTTTTTTTTCTTTATGTTTTTCTTTTTTAATTCAGCTTTTTTCACAGCAACTGGTGTATATAATCAGGTAGTTATGAAGTTTCTTTATTTTTTCTATTTACAAAATTTTTAAAGACGGTAATAGTCAGAACTTGACATTGTGAGTTATGGCTTTTGGAACCGGTGAATATGCACAAAATGCCCGTAAAGTAATCAAGTCCGTCGCAGACTAAGCTGTAAATTACACGGTGAGCTTAAATTTTTTCGTTGCTAGCTTTAACGACTGCTGCATAATATAGGCTAGGTTAGTTAAGTGCTCGCTCGTGAGGTTAGTCATACAAAAATATATTGACGGTACATGTTAAGACTGCAGTTGATTAGCTTGAAAGCATTTCCTTCTAAACCTGTTGATATGAACTTCGAGCTTATGAGTTGAGATTCTTCTATGAATCTAAAACCTTAGATTTGGAGCGGTGACCAAAACAAATTAAAAATGTAGCAGCAGGAAAACAAAAAACAAAACAATAGATGGATTTCGTTTTTGATCTGCAGTTTGTGAAAAATGTTTGACCATAAATATATAAGTATAAAAAAAATAAAGCAAAGAAATATAAAACTTAAAATTTGATATGAAATAAGAAATTATATTAAAAAAATTAAATTAAGAAATAAATAAATTTCATTAAAATATAATATATTTTTTAAATTAAAAATAAACCATGTTATATTTTTCTAATTAAAGATAAAGTTTAATTAAAAAATATAACTAATTATTATTTAAAGAAAATATTTAATATAGTAAAGAACAAAATAAAATATAATATGCAAATAAAAATTGCAACTGCGCTAATGCTACCTTTCCAATGACTTTCGAATCTGCACTGGAAACATTTTATGCGCAGGTACGGAATTCTAAGTCTCAAAAAATTATAATAAAAATTAATATTTCTTAAATCAAAATAAGTTAGACAAACAGCTTTTAATACATATCTACCATATTATAACTTCAGTGTTAAAGAGAGAAAGTCAACGTAGTCAACATTTTGCCCTACTTCCAAATCAGTTGGATTTTAAGCAAAGTGGCATTCATGAATATTCATGATTCACAATATTCGACAAAATTGCATGTTCGCTTATTTTAATTCATGTTTTTGTCATTAACTTAAACTAACTGCTTAGATTCTGTTGAGCTGAGTCAACAATTGCTAAATGTTTTTGTTGTATTTGTATGTACACATATTTATATTAAAAAGTACAATTAAAAGAGCACCACTTAGCTAATATTTTAATATTTAATAAAACTGAAATGCAAAATTTTTGGTTTTAATTTTCCAGCGTATGTATTTGGCAACATTTAGGTGTCATTAATCAATTATAGTAAATTATAGTTCAGTTCTAATGACTTAATAGGTGCGAAAATTTCAATAATTGCGCGTAAAGAAGTGTTTAGTGAGTGTGAACAAAAATAAAACAAATAGAATAAGCAACTTCAATTTCTTTTCTTTAATATTAGTTTTAAATTTGTTTACTGGAAAAGTAATATTGCATAATTTATGGGAGTTCATGGTTTCTAAAGACACATTTACACAATGACAGCTGTTCAAAGTATGTAGCATACAATTTAAGTGCTACAACAAACACCATATAGCAATAATTAGTTTAGCTGAAGTAAAACTGTTATCTTCAAAAATGTCTACAATTTTAATTGACCGAAAATTTTTATTAAAAACAGATTGCTTGGTTTAAAAAATTATTATAAATATTATAACAGAAGAAACACATACCAGCACATATCATGATATTCACACACATCACATATAATTTTCGACAAATAACGCACATATATTTAAATTAATCATTTCATTCATATCAAAGCATATCATCTGCTTTACCGCAAGCGTTTGTGACGCACAGGAAAGCCTTTTTCAGCGGCGATTAGTCAGCAATAGTATCATAAATAAATAATAACCAAAAAGAAAGCACAGCGATAATATGCAAGAATTTCAGGTGCGCTTAGCTACAAAATTGTATTTAATGGGCGAAAATGGAATTACTAAGCAGTTAATACCGTGCTTTTTGTTATTTTTTCTTTTCCCTATAAAATAAAAATTTTGCAAAAAAAAGCAAGCAAGAATTTGTGTAATGGGAGTAAGGTTTTCGCACGCTGAATAACAATTAAAACAGTTTTTATATTTTCTGCACATTTAGTTGTTGGTTTCAGCAATTGTGTGCTGGTGTTAACTTAGTAAAGAAAATAATAATAATAATGCAGCAATATATGTATACAATGTGCATATGTAAGTTGGTAAATACATATGTATATCATATCTGTTTGTACTCACTAATACATACGGTTAAGTTATGGTATTGTTGCAGTGTTGGTCGCACGCGCTACGCATTTAGCTTTCTTCATGCCAAGCCATACTCCCACTTTGGCCAACAAAAAGTTGCAAAAATATAAAAAAACAACAATTACGTACTTGCAATCTACTTGGCTCCGATTAAGTATATATGGAGTACATAGCCACTTATACATATACATACAATTATTTATGTCTGCATTTATTTTTTGCACTCTCTTTCATTTTTCTACTTCTTAATGTTTTATGGTGCATGTGTGATCGGAGTTTAAGCACACTCTAGTTGGAATTCAGCGAGCAAAGGTGGCATTAAATCAAAATAAATTAAAAATTTCGGTGACAGGTAGCAATTGAGAAACTCAACAAGTGCCAAGAAGTAATATATAAACGAGAAAGATAAGAATTTTTTGTGAATTATTCAAGAATTCAGCTAGCTCTTCAATTTGTTTAATTTTATTGTTACTGATTGTCTTTGTTTATCAAAATTTCAAATACAACAATCATTGATTAAATTACTGGATTGTGCTATATATTTTAATTTAATTGAAATTAGGAAAAAAAGTTGTGCTTTCGTCGCATTTAAGCTAGTATCATCCACTACAAGCGCGTGACCTTGAGTTTTTTTTAAATTATTTGCAATTAAATTTACTAGTTCGTAAGAAACAAAGACAAAACCACAAAGCTTGCCGAAATTAAAAAAATTTGCATACATTCCAGGCGGTGGCTGCGTTGCCAATGAGTGCAATGTTAGAAAATATTTTTTTACTTAATATAATTTAAGCGAGAAAAGTATTAAGATTTTATGTAAAATAGCGTACATTTCCAAAAGGCAAAATTGTGTTACATTACTAAAATGTGTTGCCAATATGGCTCTAAAATTATTACACAAGGTACAAAAACAAATATGTACCTCGTATGTAGGCACGAATATCCTACTTTCCAAGCTTAGCACGTCTGCGTTGCATTTTTTTGCAATTTTTTTCTGCTGCAAATTTATGTATTTCTTCTTACAACTTTGGTATTTATCAAGGAGAAAGTTGCCCCCATGAACACAGAAACAGCATTTTTATGCAGACAAATTTCGTCTGCAACTTTGCGACAAAAGAATAAAACGAAAAAATGTGACACGAAAATTTCATAGAAATCATTAGTGGTGTGTTGAGAAATGGAGGAAAGCGGCATGTATACGTTCAAAAAGCCGGTTAGTAAGTATCCAGAAAAAGAGGATTTACTTGCATGGCAATAAAATTTGTCAGCCACCACCATACCATTACCACGCTTATCCATTCATCATAATATCCTGCATTTTTACGAGTAGCACGATTAGTGCTTTTTAATAATGTAAATATGTATATATTATTATTTCTGTACTCACCATCAACACGCGGCGACGTATCGTGGAAATGTTTAATCACATTGAGCAATTTCTCCCGGAATAAATATTTCAGGCTCGCCCATTTAAAGACCGTATCGCCGGTTTTCGCCACATACTGCAAATAATCGTCCAATTCCTTGGGTATCTCTTTTTGCTTTAGACGCGTGAAGCGTTCCAGAATTTGCATTACTTCTTCGGCGTTTTCCATATTAACCATTTATTTAAATGTAACAATAAAAACCGGAATGTAATGAATTTGTCTGAGGTTCACCGAATGAAAATTTTTGCTAGGTAGGCGTCTAGTTAACTCTAGCTTCCTATTTTTCAATATGATCCAAAATATATATTTAAATTTCGCAATATGTCGTCTTCCTGCTGTCGCTGTAAATGTGAATGTGGCTCTGGCTAGCTCGCTCTTGCCACCACAATGAAATTGATGATGATGATATAGACACACAAGAACGAAGTTCACAACCGGCAATGTACGTTTTAAAATTTTCGTTACTCTTCTCGCTGCACAATGACGAAGTTACTCTTGTCGTAGGAGATCGAAGTTGAGTTTCGTATTTTTTTATAGTTGCTTGTTTTTGCAAATGTGTGGCAAAACCAGCAGCAACAAATTTGCAAAACGAAAATACGACACAGTGAATTCCGTAGACCAGAGATACACGACCACAGTAATGACACCGACACTACCGACTGGGTACGGGTACGGGAACCGACAATGGACACGACAGCGACACAGATCGCGACGACTACAAAAAGGCACGGCACAACTATTTTATACGGGCGCGTATAGGCAGACTAACATGCACACACTCACGCACAGACACCAAACGGAACAGAAAGCGATGTGTGGCGTCAGACGTGCAATGCAAAAGCTGCTCAGTGGGACGAAAACTCCAGTAATAAGAGGAGACTCGATCTAAATGATGTTACAAGTGTTGGAGTCTAGGCTGGCTAAGAACACAATTGTTGGCACGAGTGATAATACCAACAGACAAGTAATTATTTTACAAAATTTTAGTAGCTACGTTCCGTGCTGGTGATGCGGTGCGTTGATGACTGCTGGATGTGCGCTCTCAGACTGAACAGAATCGTTGAATTACGAAAACCTTGACGATTATGCACAGCAGACATTCAGTTTGCAGACTGCAGGCGTCTCAGAGCAGACAACGAGGCCGGTACATAGGTGTTTGTATGTATAAGAAATGTGTAACTACCCGGCTTTTACAGCTGCAACTCTTCGCACCGGTATAGTAGTTGCACGAGCTTGAAACTGGAGTTCAAAAATTTATTTTACTGTTGTTGTGTCTGTAAAGACCCTTACTTGATGAGGAACAGGCGCAAAGAAGACAAGAGATTTTCTCTTGCCGACTTAATATGCAGCTGCTCCGGATACGGCTTACGATCTGAATGAATAGTACGTGCTGTTTAGGTGTGTGTGTTCGTATGTTGCAGGTAAAATTCTGATTTGTAATCTTGCTCCTGCGAAATGTAAATGCAAAGAAAGTACATAGTTATTATATGAATACATTTTTTGTATATACAATAAAATAATAATAAATTGTTTAAAAAGTATTTGTAGTCGCATAATTTATGTTAGCGAAAAATCTTGCTGCCGGCAGCGCCGCTATTAAGTGTAGTAATTGTACCTAGCTGTCGTGTCACAGATGTGGGAAAACGTAACTGACCTGATAAAACCAGTCACTTATATTAATGTTATACAATTCTTTACATTCAATTCAAAAGTTCACCAGTTAATTATATTTTATAGTTTTGAAATATGTATATAAAATTACTTTAGGGCTTCTGGCCAATAATATAAATTTGCAAGCTTCCCTTCCAGCGCGTTTAACAAAAGAAATCTGAGCGATGTTGCCAGCTGTTGTGTCACTATATGACATACTGGAAAGAGATACAGTGCTAATTGTATTGTTTTATATATATTTTACATTACTCTGTTGTTGTATATTAAATTCATTTAGATTATTTTATTAAGCTTTTTTTATTTCAAAAGGATAACGGTATATGCTTTTGCATTCACGCAGCTTATATTCATCCTTGGCTTATTTGCAAAAATCAGGTGGCGCTTATCACAGCTGCTTTGTAATTATACCAGTGCCACTCAAACTGTTTTATGGAAAGTAAACTTCCATGCTCTGTAGGAATTTTCATTAAAAAGAACATAAATAACTTATTTTGTCGAATATGAAATATTTTAATAGATAGATTGAATGTTTTGTTAATTTTAGTAAAATTATTATTAGGTACGATTGAGTTAGTAATTTTAGTGAGAATTTCGAAATGCAACTCATTGAAAACTATTTACAAATGATATATGTATATATACACTGTAGGTTTTTTTTTATTAAGAAGGATTTGTTTAAATATTTATGTAGTTGTCGACACAACATATGTAAGTATACATACATACATATGTTCAAAGTTATGACATTGCGCACTTACCTGCAGTCACGTGCCCTTCCTACATATATAGTATGTATATAAGAATATCAACTTAGAAAAATTTGGAAAAAGGAAGCGAAAATGCGAACAGCTGTTCCATTTATGGTCACACCTGCCTGTCATGATATTAAGATGCCTATGGAATCAACGATTTTACATGCTTCAAATGCATAAAAGACATACATATGTACATTTGTAAGTATATACGTTTGTACCTCTTTTAACTCTGTAAGTAAGTAGTATAATATATGCAAGTAAAATAGTACTTTGCAACTTCGCTTGAGTTTTCCTAAATTTTTAATGCATTTATTCAAATTGCCTTTTGGGTAGTTTTAAAATAAATTTACAACATTTTTTATTACTAAATGCACTTGCTTTTATACATAATTATTTAATACAAACATATATAAACAAAAATATTAGGTTTATAGGTTCAAAGAATATTTTATGTTATAATTGTTTTATTTTTTTTTTTGTAACATAACCTAATTCAACTAATTTTAATTTTAGAAGAATATTTATAAAATTTTGCGTTACAATAAAAATTAAAACTATATTAATATAGTTTTATACCGTCTAATAATTATTATTTTTAATAACACACACGTGATTTGTTCCAAAAAGTGATTCTCGTAATTGTAATTGCTGCTTAGAAACCTTGAATTTGTAAAAAAAATGTGTTTTCGCTATAAATGCAATACGAAATAGGTGATTTTGTATTTATTTTGTTATTCAAGTTTTAACTTGTTTGGAAATATTAGTTAAATTGCACAAAAATTATTGCTTCTTAAATATACTTACAATTCTACAATAACACTAGTTATGGTTATTCCCACTTTTTTTCGATATAGTTAATACACTTTAAATGCCGCTAAGTTCTTTAATGACTAAGTCTAATAAATTGCTTTGTCTTACTTGTTACTTTAAGTAAATTGTCTTAATTCTCTAAGTTTGTGAAAATTTTATTTTGTGAAATTTTTATTTTAAAACAATTTTAACCATACTTTCAGATATACAATTAAATGAAAATGATTATTAAAAAAATATTAAACATTAATTACACATAGTTTACACAAAAAATTAAGAAACGTCATAAGGGGTTAGGTGTAGTCAGAATTTTCAAAAAACCCATTTTTCATTTTCTTAAAGTATGTCTTAGAAATATTCTATGAAGATTTTTTCAGTAAATCCCACAAAAACTTTTCGAGTTATTCAATAATTAGGAAATGGCTCTTGGGCGCTCTGGAACGTACATATGTAAGTGTAAAACTTTAAATGCGTTTTTTACCAAACTATGTTTTTTTGAAATGGTGACTATTGTAGCTCGAAAATAACTCCGTAGATTTTAATGAAATTTATACAGCTTTTGAAAACATGAAAAAGTTGTGTTCTGATCGAAGAATTCTTTTAATGTCGGTTTTTTATATAGCTTTTGTTTTTCCCGAAGATCTGGAAAAAAATTCCTCAGGCCACCATTTTGTTAATAAAAAAAAACATTAAAAAAATTATTTAAAAAAAGTTTCAATCAGGGCACCAGAGTATCTATTAATAGTACAAATTCTTTTTTCCTATTGATTTTAAATGACTATCCAAAGATTAGTGATGGTTACCGCAAAGCAATTCCGTTGGAATGGGATCAACAAAAACATATATGATATTTATATTTTTATTTTAATTTCTGTTAAGTTGTTAAGTAAAGTCGAAACTTCATTTAATGATGCTATGTTGTTAGTTTTATAAAATAAACTAATTAAATTGTTCAAATTGTAATTTTTTCATGTATCTGAGTACACCTAACCCTAAGTAAAAATGTTTACAAAAGCTCATCTGCTTTTATTAAATTGACTCTTAATCTGGACAACTTAATTTCTGTAATAAAATGACATTTTATGTATTTTTCCAAGAATTCGCTTGAATGAATGAATGTAATTTCCATGAATTCGAGAATGAGATAAACGTCAATGATTATAATAACTGCCTTAAATAAAATGGTGTCTGCTGTCGTTGGCAAATAAGTAGTTTAAATAGCATAATTAAAATTTATTTTAATTATTTCGATAATTTTTCAAATAAATACAAAAAAATATCCGCCGTATGGTTCTACAACATATTTTACGCGCATCTCTTCTTCAGACATATATATGTATTTTCTTATGTATAAATAGTTTGCATAGAAAAGAAATCCTTGTGTAGCATTTTAGCCAGCTTGGAGGTTTTATAAGTGTACGCATAGCACAGCATAAAATAAAATAGTTCGAAACAATAATGAAATATCTTACGGACACCCAAATTACTAGGCACATTTCCTATTTTAAATATCATCTAGGCCACTTATCCTTTTTAGTGCATAATCCGGCACATTTACATATGTACATAGTACATGCATTTTACTATTTGTCCTTGTATCTTAAAATCTAGTCACCCAACAATGACGTTTGCAAATTTTGCGCGGAAATAATACATACCTACAATACCAATGCATTCGCTCAGCTATGTTCGCACATACCATAGTAGTGCATACTACCTAGCGGGCAGTTTACCTGAATTTAAAACAGAGTTAAACGTGACCCAGTGAGGCATGTAAGTGTTTGGATACAGGGTGTGGAAGTTGCAAAATTAATTAGGCATATATATATTGTATATGTATTAATAAAGTAGTAAGTTTTTTAATAATGATAATAATAATAATAAATATTATAAATAGAGGTTTTTTAAGTTTTAAAGCGTCTCAAATAATAGAATCAAAGGCTTAATGTTAAGCTTGAAGTTGCGAATTTTTTGATTAAAAAATTTTGATATTAATCCGATTTTTGGTATTAAAGTTTTTTTATTTTTTCATTCTGGTGTTTGGGACTAAATATTTAAAAAAGATTTTCGGGATTGCGAAAGGAAAAAACTTAATTGAATTTACATTCGAATTCATTTTTTTAGGGCATTATTTGCAAACCTGGTTAGGCATTATTAAAAAAAAACTTTTATAAAAGCAAATTCTATATGTGAGTCCAATACTGCTTATTAATAAACAGCTGATTGTCAAAAAAGTAAACAAACACAAATTGGTGAATTATCTCAAATAAATATTCGCAAAAGCTTTTCTTCTGTATAAATTGATTTAAATAAGTATCTTGTTCGAAACTAAATGAACTAAGACAATTTAAAACTTTTAAATTTAGCAATTGCTTTGCTACGTTCATCAGTGTAAGGAACATTTGAATTATTTTTTATTTATTTTGTAATTCCGACAATCTTAATTAAAATAATGTTTAAACTTTTAACCTCGATTTCCGGATTAAAAAAATTCAACCGGAATAAATTTAGATCCCACATACCGGATTGGAAAAGAGTTAATCCCTAGCTTATAATTAAAAATTAAAAAAAAAAATTATTTGTTATTATTGCGTAGTTAGTATTCCATCATTTTGCTGTTATTAAACGGAAAGCTTATTTTGAATAAAAATTTAATATAGTTTAGTTTGTTTTATTTATATTTAATTATTTTTAATTATAGTGTTTCAGTTAAAAATTGGTAAGTATTTCCTTTTTATCACTTTTCATTCCAGCTTTTAATTAGAAAAAATAATTTTTTAATTTGTTACTCCAATTTGTAGTTATAAAATATTTTCTTAATTTTAATCTAAGATGTTTTTATTATTAAATAAAAAAAAAAATTTTTTTTTTCAAACGTCTTAGAAAACCGAATTAAAAGATAAGATATTTAATTGTTAATTCTGGTTTTAGGAGCATTTTTAATTGGTATTAATTAAATTTTAAAATTTTATCCTTGTCAAAAATCAGAATTTAATATCTAACACAAAATTTTTGAATAGAAACTTTATTACTCTTGTAACTCTGGTTGTATGTAGCAACGTTAAGAAATTTTTTTGCCAATTCACAAAAATGAATCATTACTCAACAAATATATGATATTACATAAAATTGTAATACCAAATGCTAAGAAATAATTTTCTTGCAAATATTTCAAAATTAATTTTCATTCTTTTTGGTTAAAAGATAAATAATTGTTTAATTTGCTTGGCAACAGTGTAAATAAAGTTGACAGATCAGCTTGTTTGACGTTTCTCAACATTTGAATGTGATTTAAAACAAATAGAAGTAACTAGAAATTATTTTGCATATTTAAACAGAAAGTTGTGCAAATGTTGGTCACAAATGCGTTGCTTATATTTAATTTTACCGTGTAGAATTGCAACATATTAATCTCACTCTATAAGTATTTAAACAATTTAAATCAGACTACTTATGAAATATTTAATTCTCATTCAAAAATATAAATAAGACTAATTAAGAAATATGTATATTTAATTCTTACGCCTCATCGCCATAAATTTTCGTCTTACATATTATACTTATTTTTTTCCAGCACCTACAAGTATGCCACAGCCCTCAGCGTATGTTTTTCAATTTTGCGTAACGCGCAATTCGATGCGTTTCTTAAGCGATTCGAATGTCTGCTGCATGTTGCGCATTTGAAAGCGTATCGATGTGGTGACGTCACGTTGCAACTGATGCACCTCACGTATATTTTGTACCAGATGATGATATTCCGCCTTGACCTCCTCCATGGACTCGAGCAGTTCCATGACACAAACGCCATCAACATCATCCAGGCTGCTAGTGTGATCCAATGTCGTTTCGACTTCGTGCAATTTGTGTGCCACCGTATAGAGTTGGGTGCCTGCGTGCGCGACCTTTGTGTATTTTATTGTAAGTACGTGCGACATGGAAGAGAGTAAGCAGAAGAGCATGAGTAAAGCAATATAATGTTGTGTACATACATGTATATATGTATGTATGTAGCTATGCAGTAATTTAAGCAGCAACAATGACGACATTAAATATTTGAGGACAATATCTGCAGAGGGCATGATAGTGTGCGGTTACAGGAAGTAATGAAGATAATGCGGTTCTTTGTATGAGTGCGGTAAAAATAAATAAAACAAACAAAACTATGCATTAAAAAAGGCGAAGAGGTCACGAAGTAGGTCAGCGGATATAAATTTGAAATGAACCAGAATATCATAGTGTCAATAACTGTAAATGTATGCACTTATAATTAAGCCATAGTAGCAATAACTGTATTTATATGTACTTAAAATCCTGCACATATATGAATATTTACCGACTTTTCCAGCTCGCTCATATCCTGATATCCCTCCATTTCTAGTGCTAATCGTGTGTATATATTTGCAGGCTGCGACGCGTTGTTTATTCTTGTTTATAACTTTGCTGTTATTGCTTTATCGTGCAGTCTTACTAAATGTATATGCAATTTGTTTTATTCAAACAGATTACGATACACTTTTCAATTAGCTGCTGCTTTGAAATTGCTTGCGCTACAACAATGCTTTTGTATTGAAATAGTATGATTTTCTTACAGAAACTAGACGATTAATAGCAGTATAATGCTTCATTAAATCATTTTCTTATATGCCCACACTTAAAATTGTATATATTTTTAATTCTAACAATATATTAACACACTTTTTCTACTTTCTAACACTCTTTCTTAAATATCAATGAATAAATATAAATATAATATATTGTTAAGAGTATATTTTTAATATATTTTCCTTATCCTTTGCACAGCTCAGCTACGTCGCAGTCTTTAAATGTTAATACACGTTCCGCCCAAATGTCTATGCTATTTATACCAAACAAATACTTGTTATCCTGCAGCGACAATACACAGCTCTCCCAAAGTTTAACATCACTGTTTCAGCAGCATCTCAAACCCCTAACCTATGCCAATAAACTCACACAACTTTCATTCCATCATTCCAACAGCTGCCATGCACAACATAAACATACATATGTACTATATACATATAACAAGCATCTTCACACTAAGTTTACGAGCTGACTCTATATTAGCTAGCGTTAAAAAAACAGCTACTTCCACCATGCGCCACCCACCCCTTATAACAGCGCTCTTATGGGAATGTAAATACAAAATGCGGTTCGTTCTCTCTGTTATTCTGTACTTAACGCGAAGGTTCAACGTGGCGTATGCGCAACATTTTTCTGCTATGGCGTTATGAGTACACGTATCTGTACATACACAAACAGTATGTGTGGTTTGTTTTCGTCATACCTCTTTCACAACTGCCTTACTCACACAACGTTTAAGTGTGTGTGCGTATGGATTGTATGGTTAGTCAAACAAGGAAATACCATTTGTATAACAGAATACGCTGCCATGTTTGTCTGCCATTTTAATAGACGCCGTACTAGAGATATGCCTACAAAGGCAACATTGATATGTGCTTTAATACGTGCATATGTGTGGTATGTTAAGCCTCAAATCAAGATATAGCTTTATACATAGCGTTTGTAAATATACATATACATATACTTGTATGCTTAGATAAGCTATGTCACACAAAACGGTATTTTTAAATGTACAACCAATGTTGGGTTGCGGTAATTTCCGGCTATTTAATAATTTGCGAGTCTATGATTAAAGTGAAAGCGTTCTAAATATACTTACTAATAACGGTACATATGAAACAATCGTATTTTTAGCGATTTAAAATTAGAAAATTTTAAAATGGGAAAATTTACAGCGCTTCAATATTATAAAGGTTATGTTTAAAATTAGAGAATTTTAAAATTAGAAAAATTTACAACGCTTTAATATTATATACATATATATATGAACATAGTTATTGAAAATGAGTATTTAGTCTCAACAGGTCAAATTAATTATGAATTACAAAAAAATTATATTTTAATTCCCAAAATAATATTATCTAAAAATAAAAGCTACTTACTTAGTTCAAAGTCTTGTAAGAAAATTAATTATTTCGTATATTTTAACAGGAGCATAAAGGAGAAATCCGCATTCACATATATACATCAAATAGAATATTTCAATACCAGAAAAAGCGAAACTTAACCCAGAGAATGTTAACATTCTCTGCTAAAACTCCTTATATTTGAATATCCTATTATATGTATATGTAATTTTAAAATCTTTAGACCCTAAAAAGTCTTCGAAAATATCGCAATGGTAGTAATATGTTGGCAATATCAATACTGAACTCAAACTTTACATAAAAGAGTTTTCAAAAACGCTTTATCTAGCAAAATTTTGAAAAGTCAGTGATAAAAATATCCAAAAATATTTAAAATAACCGGATATTCGTAAATCAAATAAGAATTGATTGTGTAATGAAGAGTTATGCATGTTATCTGGATTTCAGCTGGGTCAACGATAGCAGAGAACGTATATAACTGTTAAAATTTCTTCTACCGAGCTAGCTGCGGTGAAATCCGAGCATCGCATCTTCTTATATTTTGACAATTCACACGCTGGTCCGCAATAGAACCAGTGTTCGCATTTTTTAGATATTATATTTGTGTACTATATTTAAATTCAATAAATAAATACGATGAACATTCTCTATAAATATATGCACGTTCTCTGACGATAGTTCCTGAAATAAATATTAACGGGTTATGCCTTGATAGAAAAGGTTTTATCAGAATAAGCAGATAATTTCTATCTAGATAATCGAAAATGAGAATAGTCCCAACTGAGGTTTCAAACAAATATCTATTATTAAAATAAATTACAGCTATTTTTATTAAATAGAGAATATATGTACACAGAAATATAAAATGTGCTTAAAAAACTCTTCCCTCCATTTGTGACGTCATGTGACAACTAATGGCTATACAAATTACATCAACTCTACTACGCTACATCACTACATCCCACAGCTACAACTACTGTTAAAAGTTTTGGTGGTACAATTCACTAGGCTCTTGATTGCGTAGCAAAATAAGAACACACAGGCGGCATTTTCAGACGATGAGCGCAGAAATGTATGCTGTTACCTCGTCATTAGGCGGCGGAAATGATGGGATGGTGTTAAAATGGTAGATGCCCATGTTTATGGGCTCATAGGTCAGTGTTATTGCGCAGGAAGCAGATAAAAAGAGAATTCCGTGACAAACTGAGAGCACAACAAGCAGGATTAGATGGAGTGAAAGAGTATAGAAATGTTATTGAAAGCAAAATGTTATGTAAAAGTAGAATTTTTGTAATAAAAATACATATCTACATAAATACATACATACTCGGTAATTAATGCTTGCTACTTTATGCTATACTTTATGAGTTTTAACATTTATTAAGCTCTTCACACTTCCGCAAACTAGCTGATTTGAAGTTATAAGTGTCATTCACCTAAAAATAATTATCATATAAGGATAAAGTAGTATGTATGTCAACGATAGGATGACGGAGTGCTAAAAAACACTTGCTTTTGTTTACACCGAGTGTTTGCCATTTCTTTTATGAGATTTACTATTTGCTCATTCAAAAAGTTTCACTTCCTGTCATTGCTACTTTAAAGACAAGAAAGTAAAAGTGAATTAAAAGTAAGTTAACGAACGTCTATTTCAAACAATGATTTTTTTGCAAAAAAAAAAAAACAAAATAGACAAGAGTCGCGCTCATACCATTATATTCCAGCGTTTCAATTATGCTTCTTCAAGCTCTATATGTTTTGATTAGTGGTGATGAGAAGTTGTCCTCCTCAGAAGCATTTTATAAAGTAACAGCTCTAATTTACAGTCACAAATCGATTTTTATTTACACAAACAAATCTTAAAATTTGTGTTTCACGTAACTTTATTTCACTTTATGCTTTCTGTTAGCAAAGTTTTCGAAATACATTAAATATATACATATGTATGTATATATAATATGATTGACAGGTTTTTTAAATAATTTTTAAACTTCAGCACAACACTCGAACGCAATAAAGACATTCAAGTGATTCGCATTTGTGGGTTACAATTTATAAATGTACTTAATTGCTTATAAAATTTGTTATTCTTGTAGAATATACTATAGTGGTTGCTACTAATCAAATATAATGCGACTTTAGATATTTTTTCTTAAATTCAATAATTTTATTCGCTTAAAGATTTCAAGAATTGCGTCAGATTTATATTCCAATTTAAAAAAATGGAAGTTCCATTTGAATCCAGCTGCACTTCCTTTTATCAAGGTCGCAATCACTAAAGTTTTTATAATGAAACTTTTTATTGAACCATGCTTTTTTATTATTAATTCAGTATCTTATTTAAAAATAATGATACTTGATTATTTTTATACAATACATTAGTTCACATTCTAAAAAAAATACACCAAATCAATGATAGATTTAAATAAACAGTAAATACATTCGTCGCATGTGGCAACACAACGGAACAGATGTTTGTTAATTGTCAACAATTTGAAAATTCTTATCAGGGCTTTGGTTGTGATGTGCAGTTGTCGTTGATTTTGTTTTGATTCTGTGATACATCAGCTTTGCATAAATTCTATGCGTAATTGTGGTGCTTAGTAGTTTAATTAGTTTTAATGATTATAACAATTAGATTACAAATAAATTGTGATACTTAAAAGTTGTTGTTACAGCCACAGTCGCATAGCATATACATATAAAACTTGCTGCAGCTCTGTAACATTTTCATCAATTAAGATAATTAATATGTGATAATAATCCAGACGGTATAAGTAAACGAATAAAACGATAACGTTAATTATAAAGAAACGCCAGCAAACTAATAGAGAAATTAAAAAAAAACTATCCGCAACTGAAATTGCTATTGGCACTTCTACAAATCTACCTTAGTACACACCTGTCTACCCGTAGTCTACAATTAAGTGGTGCTACGCTCAACTGCAGTTTCCATCAAAATCACTGCCATCTAATAACTGCCGTATGCATGCACAACACGCGACAATCAGTAGCCTATATACGAAGCCGGACTTCGCCGAATACACATTCAATGTTGCTGCCTAGTTCCATGTGCCTGTTATCAGCCCCTTTAACAACAGCTTTGTCGTCATTGCGTTTATTAGCGCCGACGCCGTTGTTATTGTGTAATCGAAATTTTAGCATGCAAAATAAAAATATTTGCACAATTGACAGTTCATATCGCGAGCACAGTAAGAATTGTTGTTTTAAGTACGTTGTCTCGTCTCTTTCACATTTGCAACAACCCATTCAGCTGCTAAGCGGTTGTCAACGAGTGAAAAAACTAACGCAAACGCGTTTTATTTCATCTACAAGTAAATTGTTTAAGTAAGTTAAGACCTATTCTATTATTGATGGAATATAGATAAATATGCTGAAAATATAATTGTTTTTCATGTTTCTTAAATAAAATGTTAACAGACAAAATTCCGGTGGAAAACACATGGAAGTGCCAGAGGGTGTATTCTGCGGTAGCGTTGATCGCTTCAACGGTGTACTAGTGGACTCGGAAAAAGAATACGATGAAGCCACCGATTTTGAAAAAAAGCTACAGAGTAAGTATACGAAATATACTATATGGGGCTAGATGAGTCGCTGTAACTTAGGGGAGGGCACAATAGACCATAGGTCGCGGTGCATACCTCAATCATTATCTATTCTATTCTATTCTAAGTATACGAAAAGTCGAACTTGAACATATTATTTTTAGGCATTAACATTAGGTGTATAAAGTACTCAGCATTTGACTCAACTATTTATGTAAAATATATATTATTATGTCGTAAATTAAATTAAATCAATTTGACAAATTAACTTTTCACCTTTAATTGTTTTTGATTTATGTAAAACAGCACAAACTAGCGAATTTGTCATGATAAATTAACAAACAATGTATTGGCAAAACATTTTAGAAAAAAAACAGTGATTATATTTGCCCTCTGAAAGGTTAAATAGATAGATATGTACACTTCTACATAACTAAATATATAAATGCGTTTGCTAGAACTATTATAGACTGTATCAATCCGCTTCCATTAACTTGTTTAGTATAATATAAGTGTGTATTTAATTGCCAAGATAAGCAATTGTAAATAATTTTCATAAGCGTATACACATACATATGTATAAGTGCAAAGTTGCATAGATACAACAATTCTTGTTAGGTTTACAAAGAACAATATCTATACATACATATAATAATACTAAACTACTTTCGAATTTTAGTAAATAGCTTTGTAATTAGAAATTGCATATATTTGAATATTTATTATACCCTGAACATGGTGTATTAAGTTTGTCACGAATTTTGTAAAACCCCGAAGAAAACAAAGGAGGCCCTATAAAATAGTTTTTGTATAGAAAACTTTTTATTTCACAAGATACCTTCACGAAATTCGGCTTGGGTTATTACCAAAGCTTTCCCGTTCCCACGACAGTCGGGTCAACGTAACCAAAACGGATCCGGATATTTATCCGGCCAAGGACTGTCAACTCGGCAGATTTCTGCCGCTACACCAACAATAACCAAAGGTAGTGCTATAGTCTCCGAATAAAAATAAAATAAAAAACATCGGAACACTATAGCATATAGCTGTCATACAAACTGGCCGACCAAAGTAAAGACGAAGATTATTCTATGCCTATTTATGCTGTAAGAAATGCACCTGCAAAGAATATTATAGCCTCGGTGCAGCCGAAGTTAACGTTTTTTCTTATTTATTTATTTATTTATTATATGAAAAATAATAATACAATTATTATTTTACAAAGTAAAAGGAGCACTAGCTTCAGAGGCTTTCAGCTCGCGGCTTTAATTATAAAGGTCTTAAATAATAAAAATGATAAATTCCGTGTAAAAAATATTTACAAACAATATGTTTTTATGCAATAAAAATTATATGTTATAAATAAATTTAGAAAAGGAAGGATTAGCTTAAATGTATTTTTTTAAATTTGTACGAGATAGGAATTCAGAGATTTTGGTAATATTTACAATAGATGTTACTTTTAGTAAATCAAGAGCTTTATTGTTTTGAAAGATACTGGTTCTTACAGAGTTGAAGTAGGGGCATTCATCAAGTAGATGGATTATGGATAAGGTCGGCGAGTTGCAATATGTGCAGGGTGGAATTCTGTTTCCATTTAATATATGAGAGTGCGTTAATGACGTATGGTCAAGACGAAGGCGAACAAAGGCCTTGATGTCATGGCATCGGCCTGAGGGTGGGTAGACAGATTTATTCCCGTTCTGATTGCAGATGGCGTAGTGATGTTGCACATTTTTCCAAGCATTAACTTTTATGGTTTTTTCCTGTGAAGCGATTAAACGGAATATATCCTTTTTTTCAATGTAGTCGAAGATAATCAATGGCTGTTTTGCAGCCAGTTTGGCGTTATGATCGGCCCATACATTTCCAGTAATGCCAGCGTGACCTGGCCCTAATTTTTATGTTTGTGTTACTAATTTGCGAAATTAGGTAAGACTTGTTGTTTCCATTTAGAAGAGCTGAGATTGTAGACTTGCTATCTGTGCATATTAACGTTTTTGTATTATAGTCACGAGCTAGAGGTAATGCATTATATATGGCTGCTGCCTCTGCCGTGTATACTGAGCAGTAGTTGGGTAATTGTCCAGCTTTTAACGTATTTCCAATGTTATCAACAATAGCAAAAGACGTGTAGAAGTCGGCCTTGGAAGCGTCCGTAAATATGAGCTTCCAGTCGGCGTATTGTTGTATAATGAGTTCTTTAAAAAAACTTTGATATACCCTGGAATTAGTGTTCTTCTTTTGATATTTTTGAAGTTGTAGCTCGAACGAGGTTTTTTTAAGTAGCCATGGGGCAGCTGAGATAAAGTTTACAACCGGTACAGATGAAATACCTAGATCTTTAGCTAGTTTGATGCATCTAGAGATAGTGGAGCCAATATTGGAGTTTGTTTCATCAGTCCATTTGGCTTTTACTATACCATATAAGAGGTTACTATTGCACAATAGCAGTTTTGGAATACGTTTTTGTGTAGTGTTCGTTATTCTTTCGTCGATAGATGGGAGTCCAGCTTCCGTTAAAATAAACTTTATTGGTGATGTCGGAAATGCACGAATACTTCTCCTAACAGCTGCATGATATGGTGCAAAGATTTGCTTTATATTGCTTTTTGCACAGTTGCCGTAGATAGGGAGACCATAATCTATCTTAGATAAAATTAAAGCTCTTGTGATATTAATAAGAGATGTGATATGTATTGAACAATATTTTGATGATAAATACTTAATTATATTAAGCCTAGAAACTAGTTGTTTACGAAGATGTGTACAATGTTCCTTAAAAGTAAGTCTCTTATCGAATATTAAACCTAGAAATTTAAGTCTAGTAGTATTTACAATATTTACGTTATTATACTGTAGATTGAAGTTATTACATTTGTGTTTTCTGCAAATATGGAATAATTTACATTTGTTTATAGAGATATTCGCACCTGAACCATTAGCCCAATTTGAAATTTCGGTTAGGATATTTAAGAAAGTTTGTTTTACAATATTTAGGTTGTTTTGTTTGGAGAAAAGCAGCACATCATCCGCATAAATAATATGTGAGATGAGCTTATGTTTAGAAATGATCACACTAATTTCGTTAAATGCGATTACAAACAGTATAACAGATAGTGGTGATCCTTGCGGGATCCCGTTGTACATATTGTACGTATTTGAAAAGGTGTTATTGATTTTGGCCGTGGTTTTACGATTAATTAGGAAAGATTTAACAAAATTAAATATTTTTGCACCAATTTGCCACTTCTCAAGCTGTTGTAAGATAACGTGCAAACCAACTCTGTCGAAGGCTTTTTCGAAATCCAAACTGAGAGTAGATACGTGATTTCTTTTCGATAAAGCAGTTTTGGCGAAGTCTTCGAAATAAAGTAAAGCATCTATAGTGCCTTGCCCTTCCTTAAACGCCACTTGGTTTGGGGAGAGAAGGTTGTTTTTTAATGCGAACCCAGAGATTCGTTTTGATAGATTTTTTTCTAGTACTTTGCCCATGCAGCAGAGGAGTGATATAGGTCTGTAACCGAATACGTCTGTTGAGACATTATTGGATTTGGGAATGGCAACTACCACTGCATTTTTCCAGCTTTGGGGGTAGACACCTTGACATAGGATATTGTTGTATAATTTAATAATTCTATTTTTGAGACTTGAAGGGCAATTTTTAAGCATGGGGTATGAAATTCTGTCTGCACTGGGAGTCTTGCCTGACATTGATGATATTGTGAAATCGAATTCGGCGATGGTTATGTCTGATTCGGTAATATGTACAGGTGGGTTGTCTTTACTATACATTCTTCTGAGAAGTTCGTTTTTATTTAATACAAAGGAGGAGTGGAAATTTGAGTCGCTCGAGTAGTCGGACCATACAGATGCGAAATGATTAGCTATCTCTTTTGAATCGAAAATTGGGCCATTCGGGCTCATGATACATTTAAGGTTAACTTGCGAATACGAGCCTGATAACATTTTTATGTCGGCCCATAGTTTCTTGGGGCTTGTTAAGGGAGTGATAGCTTCGGTAAGTTTTTGTAGGCAAGTCCGCTTAGCTTCTTTAATATTTTTTCGAAATACTGCATTGGCTTTTTTATATTTTATCAAATTGTGGATAGAGCGAGTTTTTTTGTATACTGTCCATAGTAATTGTTTTTCTTCTCTTAGTTTTGAAAGCTCGGTAGACCAATAAGGCACATGACTTTTGAAAGTTTTTTTACCCGTTTGAGGGATAGAGAAGTGGGCAGAGGTTTTAATTATTTTGGTAATCGTAGCTGTTTCTTTATTTATATTATTGACAGGGGGATGTGCAGCAGAATATCTTTCACAAAGTTGTTGAAATTTAGACCAATCCGCCTTGTGCAACAGAAATTTCGGCTTTGCCGAACCTTTGCTAGATAAGGGGGTTGATAGGTGAGTTATAATAGGAAAATGATCACTGTTATATAGTTCAGTTAAGGATTGGCTATTTAGTTTGGGTGCGATAGCAGAAGAACAAAGGACCAGGTCTACATTCGTGAACGAATTGTGTGTAGAAAAATGTGTGGGAGAGCCGTCGTTTAAAATAGTTAAGTTCTCCGCTAATATAAGGTCTTCTAGGATTTTACCTCTTTGGTTAGTACATTCAGAGCCCCAAAGAGGACTCCAGGCGTTGAAATCGCCAAGTATAATTAGGGGTGTTTGAATGGGTCTGATTATATCGCGGAGTTCTTTGATATTGAAGTTTTGATGTGGTGGGATATAAACTGTTAGGATGGTTAATTTAAATCCAATAAAAATTTCCACTGCTATTGTAGAGATATTACAATATGTAGGAAGAAATTTGTGTGGGATATCTTTTTTTATCAGAGTAGCAACTCCTTGCTTACTAGTAAGGTTTTTTGTTAGGTTGGAGAAATAGGCAGAGTATTGTTTAGGTACTGCAGCTGTGGTGTTAAATGAAAGGTGTGTCTCTTGCAATGATATAACAGTTGGGGATTGCTCTTTTATGAGTAACTCTAGGTCAGTGTAATTGTTGTAGAAACCGTTCATATTCCATTGCAGAAATTTGAACATTTCTTAGCGATATGAGAAAAGAGAAAAAATTGAGAAGGAATTTTGAGAATTATTGATCTTCATTATCTGATGTGATAATTATGTGAGGAGAGATATTGCACGAGTAAGTAGGTGGAGAGAGATCGAATTTGTCTGAAGAGAGAGAGTGAGATTGGTTGATAAAAGAATCGGTAATGGACTTTTTTGGGATGAGTGGAATGTTTACTTTGGTTGAGTTTGTTTTTGTTTGGGGAAACGTTAAGTTAGGATTGCTTTTAGTTGTTTGTTTTGCAGTTTCAATTGGTGAATTTTGGTGGGTATTAATTACATAGCAGTTATTGCTCTCTTTTGAAGTTTTCTTTTGTTGTGGAAGAAGATCAGTTGTTGGAGATTGGTCTGTGGGGAATGGCCGGGGGGGAGATGGTGAGCGATGATTAATCACGTTTGTACTTTTTTTGTTTGTATTTTCTTTTGTAACAGAAGCGAAAGAAGAGTTTGTGGTTGTGGGGGGTAATTGTTCTTTGTATAAACTTAGTGCTTCTCGCATTGAACATTTTCTTTCTGTTTTTATTTTTAAAATATTTTTCGATTGAAGGTATTTGGGACAAGAGCGTGAAGAGGAAGGGTGATCGCCTGAGCAATTTGCACAGAAGGTGCGGCTGCATGATGAAGGGGGATGGGGTGGGAAATTGCATGTGTCGCATGTTGGGTTGTTGTTGCAGCGTTTAGCTGTGTGGCCTAGAAGTTGGCAACTTTGCACCTCATGGGGTTTGGGAAATAGGCTCTAATCCGTATTGTGCGCCATGAGACTTCGATTTGTTCGGGAAGTTTGTAGAGGTCAAATGAAAGGAGAACCACTCCGCTAGGTTTTTGTTTGCCTTCCAGATTTTTAGTGAATTTATAGACGGAAGTAACTCCCTGATCTTTTAAATTATCGATAATTTCTTCTTCTGAAACATCGTTTAAGAATGGCGCATATATTGTACCTTTAGAACAATTCAAATTGTCATGTAGTTTCACAGAAATATCACAAATTCCATGTAATTTCTTTGTTGTTAAAAATTTTTCAGCAATTTTCCGGTTTTTAACAAGTAAAAGTAGATTACCATCACGCAATTCAGTGATAGACACAATTTCCTTACTAATTGATTCTAAGCTTTTATGCACAGCGAAGCAAGAGTATTTGGAAAGTGATTTGTTCGAATCTGTTGCGGAGATAAGAACGAACTTAGGGCAATCTTTTTTAATTTTGGGTAGTTCTATTTTCCCCGAGGTTAGGAGGCCCTGGGGCCATAATAAACAAAAATCACCAATATACACTGGTTTTTTGTACGCTAGCAACGCGAGTTACCGTACGAACGAAACAAACCAAAAGCACGTGCACTTATATGCAAGGTGAATTACGAAAACAAGGTGAAAAATCAAGAAAACACGTCCGCTCAATAAGAGAGATAGTCGAAGACTGCGTTTTTTCTTGTTTTTATTGTTATTCTTCCGTGATAGATATACACATAGATTTTTTAGTTTACTCGCTACAAAAATGCAATTTAATTAAATACATACTTTCTTAAAGAATCTTTAGACCACTGGATTTCCATTAAACGCCGCGCCATTTGGTTCACATTACAGAAGGAACATGCAGCATGGGTGCCACATTTATCTAAGGTTTGAATATACTTATACATATATAAGTATGTATGTAAAATATTTTCCCCTTCTCCTATTACTTGTCACAAATTACTTTATTTTCTAATTTGTAGGCCGGCTTTGTATTCCATCATGTGGACACTACCTGCTCCTCTCTTGTGATGTATCGCTGGCTGCCAACCCACGAATCTGCCAATATACCAACTTTTTGCCATACAATGCTTGGTGTTGGTGGACTTGTTGTTAATGACAACAATGAAGTGTTAGTTGTTAGTGACCGCTATGCATTAATAGCAAATAGTTGGAAATTACCCGGTGGTTATGTCGAGCCAGGTACGTTTATGTACACTTTATTTATTTATCTAACGCGTTTCTATTGTTGAACAATTATAGGCGAGGAAATAGTAAATGCAGCTATACGCGAGGTAAGGGAGGAAACCGGCATTGACTGTGAGTTTCGTACCGTTATTAGTATACGACATTCACATGGCGGCAACTTCGGCTGTTCGGATATGTACATAGTTGTTGCATTGAAGCCACTCAATCACGAAGTGCATAAATGCGAGCGTGAAATCGCTAAGGCACAATGGATGCCGGTTAAGGAGTATTTACAACATCCTGACGTACACGAGACAAATCGTCACTTTATGCGCACCTATTTAGATTACAATAAACGTAATATACGATTTACTTATGAGCGCGCCCAGCATCGTGTGCTGAAGCGTGAGTACACGTTATTTTATATGAAACCGATTGAGGAAAAAAACGAAAGTTGAGTTATGTAATGACAGTTTTTATGCGCAACAGCACTTTCCATCCATCAAAGGAACATTATAATTTTTGAGGTTATGTAAAGTATGATTTTTAAGTAATGAAAAACACAGATAGATCAGATTAAATATAATATGTATTCCACAAAGGCCTTTCAAATTAACTAAAATAGAGGTTATCAAACAATAACAAAAATTAATTTGCGATGTGTAAGGGAAAATTGGTACAAATAACTTTATTGGAAGTTAACTAAAAAACGCCTACATTTTTATAAGTAACAATGAAATACCTTTCGAAAACATGCACCAATATGTGTTGTTTTTATTTATTTCCACATTTTTTAAGTTTAAATGTTAAATTTCTTCCATTGTTGTCGAAATACTATTTTAGTTTTTATGATTTGTTAAATTGTTTTACTAAGTTTATAATAAAAAAATAAAATAAAACAAATTCGTATTTATTTTGTTTTTAAGTAGCACATTGTATGTAATAAGTGGTGGAATGAATCGAATGCTTGTTTGTTGCGCACTGTGTATGTGAGCATTGTGACGGCTGTCGTCAGTGTAGTTTCGACTTGATATTCCTGGCAGATGTTTAGCTTTAATTGAGTGCTAAGGCTGATTTCGTGTGAAAAACGACTTTTGGGTTTCGGATTGCTGTTCTTTGTCGGAACAGCCGATATCGGACCACTATAGCATATAGCTGGCATACAAATTGGACGATCAAAAACATGATTTGATTTGAAAAACTTTTTTAATTTTTGCTTGTATGTAGGTCCAGGGTAACACTACACTCTTCGAACAAATTTTTTTCAGATTGGACCACTGCAGCACATACATATGTACGGTCATACAAACTGGCCGATCAAGATAATGTTCTTGTATGAAAAACTTTTTTATTTGTCAATTTTTTTTTGTTTTGGTTTTAAATTGTTTTCCCCAATATGCCTACCTGTCTAAAATGCGTCGTTCAAGTAAAAATAAATGATATTTAACTGAATTCAAGACTATTCATATATCATAGTAATATAATATTTTAGAATGCATTAAATATTCTTTATGATGTGCAGTTTTATTGAAATATAAGAAATTCAATGAACTCATACGAAAACAAAATGTAATATCTGGGTTTCTTTCACTTTTTATAAAACTTAAATATATACTTTAAATCAGACTTAGTATTAAAGTAATTCTTACATTTCAGTAAAGCTGCAACATATGTATTGTATGAATGGCAAAAGGTCTCAAGTAATACAATTTTGGGAATTTATAACAATTGTACAACTGAACGAATATACACCAACTACCGTAATTAATTTCATATTTAATTTTTATATAAATAATATAACATGATTAATATTCAATGTTACTGTTAAATTATATGAATCAATAGCAATTACATTACTTGAGTATATATTTCTATTTTTTAATTTAACAATTACTTAAAAACTAACAACTAACAGATAAATCTTTTTTTTTTTGTTAAGGGGTTTAGTTCATTTAAATCGGAAAAATCTTTTTTTTCTTATTAGACAAAATTAGATTTGATTTCGAAGTCGTTAAAAACAAATTTCATGTAATTGAAAAGCGCGTTGACCACGTGTCAGTAGCTTGTCAAAACTTTGAAGCGCGTTGTCTGGAAACCATGTATCGCACCTATCAATCTGAGATATGAAAAAATGTTCTATGTGAACCAGAGATCCGAATAATTTTCATAGGTGAAAATATGTACAAATTTTAAGTTGAAAATGTGTTACAAAGTTCAAACCATGATTCAACTATATACGGGCTGTGTTCTTCCGAAGTATGCTTTCTCTTACAAAAGAATTTAACCCATAATATCAGAAAAACTTTTGTTGCTTTTTTCTCGAATTTCTTGTTTAGATTTTGACGTGTTTGTGTGATTTACAACAATTGGTATACAGTTATCACTCAAAAACACATTTTCATTGACTGGAATGTTTGGAAAATATATTTTTGTATCATAAAAATAAACAAAACAGCCAATTTTGATATTAAGATTTAAAATGCTTTTGACACAACCTTCTATAACTCAATCATGGATTCATATAGAGTAAAAAAGTATAGAAATTAACTAGATATTTATATGCATTGATACCCTTTGAATGATTTGTCTACTTGTTATTCAAAAAACACGGCTTTTTTTGGTCTCTAAATGATCCGACCCCCATAATATAAGCAATATAATAAGCGTTTATAATTCTAAATTAACGAAGTATTTAACTTAAATTGCATTGCATCTGTGTAACATAATGTCTGTCTAAACGCGCTGCGCGTTAGCACTTGTGCTAGCGTAGTGATTGTCATTGCATTCTATAAGCAGCTGATAACTACGCGCAAAATGCCTTTGCGCAGCAGCTGCTTGTCGTGGCTGTTGTTGTTGTTGAGCGCTTTCTTTCAAAGCTACAAAGAAATCGTATTATTATTGCACATGCATGTTTATTAAATTGCACATACTGTTTACCACTTTTCAACTTTCCATTGACGCGCATATAATTGGGCGTGATGTAGGCTGCGCAGGTTTCTTTTATGTTTGAACAGTTTCCATATTTGGTTGCTGGTGAGCGTCCCAGCAATGATTTGTGTATGTTATACATATCAGCATCATCCAACAAACGGCGCGAAGGCAAACGTCTTCGCTGAGCGCGTCTGATAGCGGAAGATGTTAGCGCATTACTGGAATAGGGGCGTACATTATTCGGCGTTAATGCTCTAGCTTTGCAATTAGTATGGGTTTCTGCGTCAGCAGTTGCATTTTCTGTTACGCTGTCGTGACTGCGCTTACGACTGAAAGTTCGCTTTACTGTACTGGCAGTGTCTGACAAAGTATACAAAAAAAAATATTTAAAAATTAAAATAAAAAAAATAAAACAATTGAAAAATTAAAACAATAAAAAAAATTAAAACAATAAAAAAATTAAAACAATAAAAAAAATAAAACAATTAAAAATTAAAATAAAAAAATTAAAACAATAAAAAAAATAAAACAATAAAATATTTAAAACATATATACAAAAAAAATGAAGAAACAAAACAAAATATAAAATAAAACAAAATAAAAATTTATAATAAATAAAAAAACATAAAAATAAAAAATAAAATGAGATAATAATTAATTATATAATATAAATATTATTTATAATAATTGAAAATTTAATGTTGCTCTTACCGGTCTCGTGGCAGTTTTTTTTAACATCAGCTGCATTTTGGCGTTCAATGCTACTACCATAGTACATAGAAGACTTGTAAGAATCCTGTGAGCTGGTGAAGCTGCTATTATTAGCTGTTGATTTAAAGTCCTGTGTTTCTCCGTCTATTTCTTTAATTGTATCAATTACATTTACAGAATTAAGTCGTTGCCGCGTGCGTTTCGCGATGCAGCTTGTGTCCAATGGATCCGGTTTTACTTCTTTCTCGTCCACATTTTCAACATTGTTGTTTTCAGTTTGTTTATGTTTAGTTTGCGAATTGAACTTTACTTCATGTAACAGTTGATAGAAGTAAGTCATCAAACCACTACCATATTTCTCACCATAACTGCTTTGTTGTTCACCATTTTCATTTCGCTGAACACGTTTATTGTCCGAGTCTGCATAACATTCATACTCAAAAAAAGTACGCCCTGGGCTCCGCTGGTATGAGTTTTGTGAGCTTAAAGTAATGTGTTCATAGTCATCATCATCTTCACTAATACTTTTGACTTCAGTTTTAGCTTCGATTTTTTTCATTGATCGGCGACGCGTACGATTCGCTATACAGCTTATATCTAAAGGTCTTTTGTAACTCGTTGCTTCTGTGCTACCCACACGGTTTTTCATATTAACGGTAGCTGCGTCATTACAATCGTCATACTCAAAAACTTGAAAGCATTCGGATGATTTGTATGATGTTGTGGATTTACTATCGTCTTCCGATTTCTGGTCTTTCAACGCGGGTAGAGATGCTGCACCAGATGTCGTCGCGTCGCCAACTGTATTAATATCAAACACAAAAAAGTTATATATATTTTTTTTTCACCAATAGAAATAATTTATATTACCTTTGTGTTCAATTTCGTATTCTTGCATATTAATGGAATTTTTTTGCTCTTCAACAGCATTCACTAGCCGTTCAGCATCGCTGCACAAATTAACACATTGCATTTCGCAATCCATCGTCTTATCAGCAGAGTAATTTACAACCTCAACAAGTTCCATTGATGGCGTTGAATTTTTATTTTCAATATTTCGGTGTTGAATTATTACAGAATCATCTTCTACCTCGCTAGCACTGCCACACACATCTATATCTAAGTTTTCATCTTCGCTTTTATCTGCGTCTTCACCGTCCGTTTGTTCTATACCATGTTGTTGGTCGTCCATAGTTTCCCGCACACTATCAGCACGCAGTATGCTTTTGCAATTGTCACATTCAAATGTGTGGCTTTGTTGCGACGTACAATGAAGATGCATTGCTACAGAACCGCATGTTACACAATAGAGGAATGGATTTGAGGTCTGCGATTGAGTGCGTCCCTTTGTGTTATGACAAGTTTCCGCCACACATACACTGGGTCGCTCAAGCAGTTCGGCATACGCATTGGGAACCATCTCCCACTCGGCATCCCTAAAAACAAAAAAATAGAAATAATATATATTTATATTTCCAAGTTAGCAAGTACTAGAAAAATTTTAACGGTCACCTACTTCTCTTGCACGAAAATACCACTCAGTGACATATTTCGTTTAAAATTATTATTATCATTGCAAAGCGGACATTTAAAAAAATATCCTGAATTTTTAGCAAATTGTTGTAGACAGAATTTGTGAAACCAACCATTCCGACAACATGGTGCACGTATCATATTGACGGCACTGAAGCGTGTGCTTTTATTGAAGATTTTTTCAAAGCATATACAGCACTCATCGTCTTTTTTTGGACGAAAGTTTACTTTGCGTACATGACGATGGCAGAAAGAACGAAAACTATGAATAAATTGATTCATGGCACCATTTTCTATACCACAAATCATGTGAAAATTCACGCGACAGCGATTCTCACAACATCCAATGTTGGCCATCACTTCTCCGCAATAACAG
The DNA here is from genome assembly GCF_042242935.1 of Bactrocera oleae. NCBI lineage: Eukaryota > Metazoa > Arthropoda > Insecta > Diptera > Tephritidae > Bactrocera > Bactrocera oleae. Next base: position 12,020,717 of record NC_091539.1, on the reverse strand, counting down.
CATCGCTGCAATTAAAAATAATATATTATAAATAAACGACTAAAAATATTTTAGTGGCACTTACAACAGTTGATACTCGTTTTCGCTCTGCCGCAATATCATTTGGTAGAAATCCCAAAATTCCTTCGTTATCTTTACCATTTTGTGCAATGGCAGAAGATAAATACTACGGCAATGAAACAAAGAAATTGATTTAAATAAAATTGTTGTACAAAGTTAAAATATTGGAATCAATAACAAATAGTTAGATTTTGCATGCACATAACCGTGCTTATACTAACCAAACAATTGGTATGCACGCCCTTTCCCTTTTTTGTGAGAAACTCGCCATATTTAATACTGTCTCGACGACTTGAACCGCACAATTCGCAGTTCATGCTTACATTTAACTTTAAATTTTAAATATAAATAATAATAAACGTTGTAAAGTTTTGTTCCACTAATAATATTGCCCGCCGTTTTTATGTATTACAAATGCCAAGCTACCGAAGTTAGCTGCTGTTTTCACAATGCCATCTTGCGGTTTCAACAAAAACAAAATGCTTATGTAAATTCACTGTATTTTTCGCATATTAGCAATTCAACAATATATTTGAAATAAAATTTATAATATCTAATTGTTTTATTCACAATTCCCAAAATTTTTATAAATTTAAATAAAATCTGAAAATTTCTTGTCAAATATAATAAACAGCAACTCTGTTATGAAACAATAAGCCACAGCTGTTCACTTCTTCTTCTGCTTCTGATTGTCAAAATAAAATATATATGTAGGTAGGTTTTCATAGATTTTTAACTTCTATTTTATTTTATAATAACTTTGATGTTTGCATTACAAAATTTAACTATTCATCTTTTCCTTTTGTATTATCAAATTCCGACTCGCCGACAACATTAAATCCTGAGAAACGTATAATTTTTCCTTTATTCACATTCAATTGTGTTGCATATTGCTGAGCTGGTGTTAATTTAGCTTCCTCTTCACTCTTATAACCATAATACTTCGCCCAATCATTTCGACCGGTATAGACCATGTAGCAAACAAACCCAAAAGCATTCCATGCGAGTAGTGCATAAGCGACACTTAGGCGTCTTTTCCACAGAAGTGCATTGTCCTGCGGTATGGGGTTTGTATGCCTACGTACCCAACGTCGCAGCCATTTCAACTCAAAGAGTGCCATTGTTTAAAAGCTGAATATTTTAGTTTTATATAAAAAATACACTTTCTTTGAATAATGTTTCTGTCACTCACTTCTGTTACATTAAATTGGAGATCGACAAGTGAATTTAAGGGACTCGGTTAAATCAGCTGATATTATCAAACATGTTGACAAATAACCCACTAAACATAAAATGATTATTCTAAATTGTGTTACGTATAAATATTTGTGCTTTTAAATCGATGGCACTTTTAAACACTTTGAAATGCTAAAATAATTATTTATTTTGTATATAGATATATGAAGTTTGAAGTTTCTCTGCTTTTATTATCATTTACAATTGGAAACTATTATGTTTAATATCGGTATTAAGGATACGATATTACAACGAGTAATTAAAGATTTTCTAATAGTTTATAGTGTTTGTATAGTAGAAGTATTTTAATAAGTATATTAATGATATCGTATTTAAGTCACAGACGGAAAACCGTGTCAAAACCTGCATTTAACCAACACTACCAGATCCCTGCTCATTTTTCAACCCCATTAATAAGCATCTGATACGGCAACATTGTTTTTAATTTACGTCGTCATACGTTTTTGTTTATTGTAGAAATTGGAATTATTCTCCAGCAGTTCTCTTATTATACATTTATCAATTTTTGTTTTTTGTTTTATGCAAAATTGTTAATCTAACCGCAAAAATAAAATACAATAACTAATATCATATAATTTATACACTGAAATTCAACTAGTATTTCCAATAATACAATTTTCACAGCTACCAACAACAATTAAAACAAGCATATACAAATAAATATTGGAAATTTATTATTAATAAAAAAAGTGCAAAATAGATAAAATCTATTTAGCCAGACGACCTTCCAGTCAAAGAGCACCAAGAAACTTAAGGAAAACGTATAATAACTATCTTGTTATGTGTATAATAATAAAAGTATAAAATAAGCATTTTAAGTAGAAGTAAAGAAAAGTTGGCGGTTAGTAACCACAACTGTAAAGAAGCTGTAACTGAGCTAAGGCCTGAATAATTTTGTATCTAAAAATGCTTCCGCGGCAGCAAACCGCACAGCAACAGCAAACACAATGTAAGAATTTGGATTTTCGCAAACGCCAAATAGATACACTTAAAGTATTCAATGACAAGTAAGTAATAAAATTTTACTTAATTATGTTTATTAATTTAATTACAATAACATATTTTATAAAATATTTGCTTTACAGTGTTGTGGAAGTGGCAGAACAAGAAGAGTATTGTATACATTTCGAATCTAGTGGACGTACATTATTACTTACAGTCCAACTCGGCGTGAATTTTCCCAATGAGCGACCCAAAATAGTTATATCACCAACTGTACAACATCATTGGGTTAATGCGGCGACAGGTGAAGTTGAAACGGCGCCTGGATTACTCAATGTAAGTGTACGGGGTGCTTAGAGTAATGAAGGGCCTTCTTTATCCTTACTTCATATGCAGTTATGACCTCTATTTCAAATCTAAATGTAGCGGTCAAGGATGCACTGGAATTATTTAACAGCTGCTATTTGTTTCTATAAAACTGATTGACAGTTGTTTGACCTTCATATTAACGATTTTTCATCAGAAATATTTTGCCTGTTTTTGTACGCATTCAAGGTTCCATGCGCGCACACTCATGCGACTATCAAGGATAAGAAGCCAATACTCAAGCATACGGAAATATTGTACATACATATATGCAATTGTGTATATTTTTGTAAATATTATAATATTAAGCATGCATGATGCTGGATTGACCATACATGTATTGGACCTTTTGTCAGTGCAGATTTCCGGTTATTTTTTGTTTTAATTACCGGTATTTATACATTTCCTTGAGGGCATTCACAGTTTATTAAAGTTTGAGCTTGCGGGTTTATTGGAGTTGTTGTAAAGATATGTAATATTTTTGGAACATATTTTTAAGTGCTTTCCAGGTATACATATCGGTTATATAAATATGTTAATAATTTTTCTTTATTTACAGTACTCTCCACATTCCGATCTGGGTCGCGTTGTGCAGGCAATTATACGCGAATTCGAGCGTTTTCCACCACCTATTGTCAATTCCGGTAGCCCCATTAATATACCAACGCGTGCCAACGCCACTGCTACGCCAACATCCATTGCGGCAAAATCATTGGACAGCAGCAATGAGAATTCGCCATTGGATTCGTCAAAATCATGCAAACTCAATGAAAGCAGTTTGCCAAACCTCTCTACATTGTCGCTTGATGAACTGAAGCAGCTCGACACCGATCCGCAATTTTTCGATGATTTTATTGAAGAAATGTCTGTTGTACAGCATTTGAACGAAGAGCTTGACTCAATGATCAATCAAGTGGAGATAATATCACGTGCGTACGAGATTTTTAATTAAAATTCTAATTTAATGCTTTTTTTTGTAATTTTTTTTTATTTATAGGTGAAAATGAATCTAAAGAAACGCATTTGGTCGAATTAAAGCGCAAACTAAGTGACGATGTTACTGCGCTTAAAAATCTCGGTGAAAAGTGTGATCAATTAAACAAAAAGTACTTAAAGAAGTCAGAGGAATACGCACCGCAACACATACGCGTAAATAATTGTTATTTTTTATACTTTGAACATGGTATATCAAGTTTGCCAAATTTTATAACATCCAAAAGGAAACGTCGGAGACGCTATAAAATATATAAATATATGTAGATTAGCGTGACGAGCCGTGTCAATTTAGCCATGTCCGTCTGTCTGTATATACGCGTACTAGTGCTTCAGTTTCTGAGATATCGATTTGAAACTTTGCAAGCGTGCTTTTCACTCTAAAAATGTTGTTTTTTTGTCGGAACCGCCGCTATCGGACCACTAAAACCTATAGCTGTCATACATATTGAACGATAGAAATTAATTTTTTTTGTATGGAAAACTTTTTAATTTAACAAGATATCTTCACGAAAATGAGCATAGATTTTTGTCCAAGCAACATTACCAATTTCGCAAAAATTCCAGATCGGACCACTATACCGTAAGGCTGTCATATAAACTGAACGATCCCAATCAAGTTGCTGCATGAAGTTTGACATGAATTAGTTTCCAAGGCAACGATACAATCTCCGAACAAAATTTTTCAGATTGAACCAATATGCCAAACAAACTGAACGCTCAAAATTAAGTTTTTGTATGGAAACTTTTTTTATCTGTGAAGGGTATTATAGCTTCGAACAACCGAATTTAAAATTTCTAACTGTTTTTATTTGTGAAGATTATTATAACTTTTTTTGTTTTGTATACAATATACCGATATAACATAATCACACAACTCTTAGTATATGCTTACTTACACTATAGGAATTGCTGCAAATTGCCGCCTCAAATGCGGACAGCGAATGTGATCGACACGTAGAGCAATTTCTTAACGGTAAAATCGATGTGCAAACATTTCTAAATAACTACACGCATTCGAAGAAAATCAGTGCCGAGCGTAAGGCAAAGGAGGAACGCTTGGGGCATCAGCTGACGGCCTTAGAGCGCGCCGCTATGTAAGCCAACAGTCGCGCTGCATCGCAGCATATTTGTATTAAACATGTACTTGCCTGCAAGTGATTTAGCTTTTGTAAGACATATAGCCGTTATATAGCAATTATGAATCTTGCGCAGCGCGGTATTGCTTTTAGTTTGAGCTACTATTTGTAACCAAATGACCTGCATATAAATTTGGTCCAATTGTATTTGGTGTCAAGTAATGTTATTAGTTAAACATCAAAATGTGTGGTAGTGTCCAACTCATGTAATTAAAAACAAACAGTAAATTAAAAAAATTAAAACAATTTAATTAATTTACGCTCAATCATAGTCAAACAGTAAAACTACACTTAAACTTATATTAGTTGGATTTTTTTCTTGTAAAGAAAAAATATAAATTAAGTATATGAAATATATTTTTTGTTTTAAATTATTGATCCGTTGAAACGAATTCCATTTCTTTGACTACTACTGAATGAATAAAAAAAATACGCTACGCGAAGTAGTGAGTGCGTGCGCCGAGACGCGTTCTGCGCTCGTAAATAAGCGCCTAAATACATACATACCAATATTGTGAATGAATTACATTTATTTTCCTACATTTGTGCAAATATTTTGTAGTATTGTAAATGCGTTATAATTATAAAACATAAAACAAAAACGAAAAAAAAAAAGAAAACTAATATATTGTGATTTCATTAGAAACTTAGTAATAAGTAGAAATTATTGGCAATAAGTGTATATATTATTTATTGCAATAAATTTAATTCAAACCAAAATATTAACTAATTTGTTATTATTGTAACGTTGTGGGGATCCGATTTATAATTAATATAAAATATATTTTTCTGCGTGCTTGTGTTAGCTAGTCTGACGGAATTATAAATAATATTTATTTGATAAATAAACCTATTTAGAAACCTATGACTATAAATATACATACATATGTATATGTAAATGAATGACTGCTGTATAATTCATTTCTGTTTTAGAAAAGGTGATACGGGTCGTATGAGTAATATCACGACAATCCGTTACCTTTTGTTGTGGTTGTAACGGTTGAGCAGAAACTATTTAGGTGGAGAGGCGCAAGTTAGTTGTAATTAAAATCAACTAACGGGTAGCCCAGGAAACGTGCTGTTTCGATGGGGTCGGCTCATAGTGAGAGGGGTGAGGGATTCATAGGGCATGCAAAGGGATGGTTAGAGTCATGCGGGCACGCATTGTGCGCAGAACAAATACACATATGTATATTTGGTAATTCGGGGTCTATTCTGTTTAGAATACAGTATTGAGAACGAAGTTGTGCAAGGATCACTCTAAAATAGCGAGGCAACTCAAGCTTTTCGTCTGCAACTCGGCCGGCCGATTGCCTGTCTGAAGTTAGTGGCCTTTTTCGTGGCCGGTTTCGCTTAAAGCAGTTGATTGCAAGGATACTTTCTATGAAAGCCTCTTATCAGAAACTGTCTAAAGAGGAGCACATTGGGTTCTTTAACCAGAAGCACGTTTTCGACGGGGGACATCAAGAGAGATTCTGTGATAGCACGGAGTGTGGTATTCCGACTTATGTTTATACCATATGTATCTTCTTCAGCTGTGTCCTACTGTTACCAGGACCGCAGTCATTGTAAAGCTTATTTGCTAATACCACTCTCATAGAAACCCTCGTGCCTATTGGCAAAAAACTAGTCGATTTTCACAAGCTTCTCTTGAAACGTATGCTTTACTAGCAACATCATTCGCCATGGACAGGAAAAGGTAATAGTCACTTGGTGCCAGGTCCGACCTATCACTTTTATAAAAACTTATAAAGCTTCTAGGAAGTTAGTGAGGATGTGTACGGCCTGGCGTGATCTTGTTGGAGCATAATTACTCTTCTACTGCCCAAAACTGGTCGCTTTTGGGCGATTGCTTACGGTCCAATTGTTGGCAGTATAGATCCGAATTTAGAGTTTGGTCGTGAAATATTTAGTGTTTGCATAAGGTCGGACTCGACGATTTCCGTTATTTGATCGATATTTTCAAAATGTGGCCTTTTTAGATTATGGTGCACCTTTGACATTAAAATTTCTGCGAGCAATCACTGTCTGACAAGTTTTTCTTGCAACTAAGCTTATCTTTCTAACATCATATAAGAACCTGATATGATTTATATAACGCCAGATGCATATTACTAAAGCCATTTATTAAATTTTTGTACTAAATCTTATATTAGCCGCCTTCTATGCATGACTTCTCTGATTGCTAAATAACAATAAAGTTATTCAGTTGTATCCGAGACAGTTTCTGGTTACCTCAATTAGGTGAAAAAGCCGCACTCTTTTTCTAGCTTTTTTTATTATACCAGTTGTTTGTTCGATTCGTTATTTTTAAACGTTTGCCAAATGGAACATTGGTATTTTAAACTTAGCATTTCTTTAACTCGCGTTTAAGATGCACAAGTTCTGAGATGTTTGTATTTACACTACATACAGTCATTACGTAAACAAGACTTGTATTTTTGAAAAGTTCTTTTTGAAAACTGGTATAAAAATATTAAATTTAAATTTTTGAAAGTAATTCGAAAAACATACATCTATTCTTCTTTAGATTTTTGTTAAATTATTTCCATACTCATAATTTTTACTTTCCTTTCTGCTACTCATAATATAACAAATGCATTTATAAATTTAATATATTCAACATACATACGATACACATGTACTTGAATATAAAATAATTTTTTCATCACTTGCGGTTGGTTTATTTGAATGCCCGAAATGATATAAGGTGTTAAACGCCTATGAAATAGAATATAATTCAAGCTAAGAGAAATAAATAAATAAATAATATCATCAACTACCATATGCACCTGAAGAAAATATCCACAGTTGACCAATCAGTTCTAAGAAGATATGAAGAACATATTGTTTTAGAAACTGACATAGAAAGGCCTCACCTTGAAAAGAGCCTATCTTCAACATTATTCTCGAGAGTGATGGGAAGACTGTTGTTAAAGTTTTATAAAAGAGCAGGCAGTTTTTGATTTTTTTATCAAAGATCTAGACACATTTTCCATAGTAGGATCGAGTAAAGCTCAAAGTCAGTTGACGTAAAAAGTTTTGACTATGCAAATACCCGAATTCTTTTTATAGTTCACCAGCAATATTAACTGTATTAAGCCTGTCGTATCTTTGGTTCTATGGAACCTCGTGTGTTTTATTGGAACTACTTGTAGATACACTGTGCCAATCGACTTACGCAATTAATTAAAAGTTTAATAATCTAATGCAATCATCAAGCTACAATTGATTAGATAGTCACCATGAAACAAACTTTGGAAAACAATCGAGAAAACCCTATCGATAACCATCGTATATTTGTCGATCAAAACCGCCTGAATTTCAAACTAAGATTGGCTAAATGACATTGTGATTCGTTGTGACAGAGGGGAAGGCACAATGGACCTAAGGTCGCGGTGCAAGCCTCAATTTATTACCATGGTAGGAAGAGTCTCTTGTGGTGTTCGAAAAACTATGTCGCACAAAAGATGATGGTAATGATGAGTTGAAAAAACTGTGTGCCGACGTAAACATAGAATAATTACTTAAAAACCTCCCTAGTTATTTCGGGTATACCGATGTTCAAGATCTGGAAACGAAACAGCCGGAAATGGAGCATCTTCACTTTCTATTGCAGTGACGATAAAGAAAACAAAGAAACTTTTGGTCTTTTCCGGTCGGAATTACGTCAATTAAGTGCAAGTTTGCCTTCCGAACTTGACTCCGGCTTTATTCCAGCAATCTTTTCTATTCTTGAGACTCATAACAGTTGAGGTATCACGCCTTACTTCTTCATCTCGTGCAGTTTTAAATATTTTTGAAATTTAGATCACAGCGGAAGATTGCATGGAGTGGAAATGAAGTGGGAGACATGTTACGTCACAAAGGAAATAAACTGTCCATATATTCGCCTTCTTTAGTTCTTTAGACGTCACTAACTAATGTATTTACCTGTCAGACACTGTTCAAAAAAAGTAACGGTCATTCTTGGGAACTTAAATAAGTAGTTTTCGTAGCTGTGTGGGTAAAGTGCGTCGCTGCTAAACTAAAATACTTGGGTTACATTACCGTTCAAAAAAAATTTGAAAAAAAAAGTTTATTCGATAATATATAACCGCGTGGTTTCTCCATCAGTAGTTCGGAGAAGTCTTAAAATTTCTAGAGACCATCATTGGACAACATCAGCATGCATACTATATATACAAGAAAGGACGTAAAAAAAGCTCAACGAAATATGTAGCGAAGATTTTAGCGTTAGGGTATTAAAAAAAACTATATAATTCAAATTTAACGGTTAAAACGCCGACTTTATGCTACCTGTAACATAACCACAACAGTTTCCAAATTGGCAGCTAACTTGCAGTGGAGCAATGAAGAGAGTAACGAGTACGAAATGCCATTTTCCACTGAGAGTGTACCGGAGCACATAACCACAGACGTAGAGAAATATGAAAATAGTACCCCCACCGCCTAACCAACTCACTTCTTCAAGCAATTTTCAGCTGATAAGCGCAAACTGCGCAATGCTTTACAAATAACAACAACAGCAAATATAAGCTACTGGAGCTCACACCGTGGACTCCATGCCCACAGCATAAGCCACCGCATACAGCAACAGCGTTGACGCTCACTTTGCAGTTTGGAGCAACAACAACAATACATACCTTTAATAAGAGCACACGACATTGTTGTGGAAAATCCGAAAATGTTCGACGTGCGCTTTGTGTGGCGACGAGTCTAACGGCAAATGAAAACGAAAAATTGACAGTTGTGGCTGAAAAGCGAAACGCGAAACACGTCTGTTAGACGAAACGGAAATAATTGCAGTGAAATAACAAAATTTGTTCAGAAATTGTGAATTTTTACTTTTACATATGTATTAACCGTTATGTGTGTGCAAACTTTGTTAATTGAAAACGAAAATATTTTTTGGTGTTTGAAGAAAGCTGTCTTGAGTTGAAGTGACGTACGTGCCAACACAAAAGTGTAAGTGCGCTGTGTTGTTGCCAAAAATATGCTTGGCTTGTAAATAGTTACATACATATGTATGTACGTATACATATGTACTCCATGTATGTCAAAGTGGGTGTGCAAGTGTCATTATCCTTACAACAATAACTGCTGTTGAAAAGTCGAGCAACAACAAAAAACGCTTGTGCTTGTGTACGCACTTATAAGCACATACATAAGTGTCATTAAAAGTTGGAAAAATAACAAAAAATTAGAACAACAATTTTATAAAAACTACGCAGCTGAAATATTTTGCTATTTTCTTCTTTTTTTTTTGAAACATGCGTTGATGTTTTTAAAGTGCGGAATTCTACTTGTGGCATACTAATTTACATATATACTACATATGCATGCATAGGCATAAATTAAAGCTTATGTGCATATACAATACATGCCTAAGATGGAATAATGGCAACGCACAATAAATACGCGATTTAATTATTATTACTTTTTTTGATTTTAAATCAAAAATATTTTTGTTTTGTATGTATATATTTTTTTTTAAATAATTGTTTAAGTAAAAATACTTATTGTTCATTTAAAAATTTTTTGTTACATATTTTTTGAAACAACTATGTTTGCATTTTCAACTTTAAATTTTTTTGATACACTATTTGAATAAAAAGCTTTTAATTATTAATTTTTTCGTTAAAATAATTTAAATATTTAATATTTTTATATATATATAAACTTTTGACCAAAGGATTTTTATTTTAATTTTTAAATTGTTTTTATATATTCATAAAAAAGTATTCCACAAATTTAAATAAATAATATTTTTACTACTAATCTTCACAATTTTTTTTGTTTTTTTTTTCAAATTGAAAAAAAAATTGTTTTTTTCGTGTTTACAATTTTTTTAAATAAAAATATTTTTGTTATTAATTTGTAAAATCAGAAATATTATTGAATTAATTGTTAATTTTTTTTTCTTGTTTAGATAAAAAACTTTCTATTTCCATTTACAAATGTTTTTGTTGATATATTTTAAATCAAAAATATTAATTTCTTAAATTTTACATATACACATGCATATTTTGAATAAAAAATAGTTTTATTTTAATTTTTAAACTTTTTTGTTGATATTTCTTAAAACAAATTAATTTTATTTTTCTTCTTAAAAGTTTTTGGAATATTTTTTAAAAACAAAGATATTGGTTTTATATATCTATGTACATATATAAAAATATTTAAAAATTTAAGATAATAAATTTTATTTCTATTCTTAAGAAGATTTACAAGTTTTTAAACAAAAATATTTTTATATTAGTTTTAAATCAAAACTATTTTTAAATTAATTTTACATATTTTTACAAAAATTTTTTTAACAATTTAAACACATTTTTAGTTAAAAATTTTTGATTATCATTTATAAAATTAAATATACATAAATGCTATGTACATTTTAAATACAAAATATTTTTATTTTTTCTCTTAAAAGTTTTTTATACAATTTTTAAAACAAATATATTTTTTATTATATTTTATGATTTTAACACAATATTTCATTCAAAATATTTTTTTTTACATCTTAAAGTTTTGGAAACCAAAAATATGTTTATTTTAATTATTTAAACTTTTTGTTAAAATTTTTTAACACAAAAATATTTTTATATTGAGTTTTATTTGTTAAATTTTTTCGAAAACAAACATAATGAATGTTTTCATATAACTTTTTACATCATTTTTGTTTTAATAAAATTATATTTTGTATGTTTAAAATTTTTGAATACAAAAATTATTGTAATATTTAAAATTTTAATTAAATTTTTCGAACAGATACACTGTTGTTTAAATTTTTAAATATTTTTATCTTCTCTTTAAATGTGTATTGATAAAAATACGCGCTCAGATTTACTATTTTGATTCTTACTTATGTACATATATACATGTATATGTTATAATTTTCATTATTTCCTACTTTTCTACTTCTTTCTCAATTTTGTGCGTCTTCTAAATCGCCGGTCTTGTGTATGTATTTTTTGTTGCTTGTTTAGCCAATTGTGGGCATAGAATTATCAACAGCAGATACTACTACTCAATAAACGTCAGCAAGTGTAAATAAAAAATTAAAATAAATAAAAACACTCAAATAATAAAAAACAACAAAATATACTCTAACAAAGTCAACAAAAGCATCTGTGGCAACAGTCAACAGCAATCATTGCGTTCAGTGGGGTCAATGACGAGAACGTCTCATTGAATTTGTGAACTGGTAAAGTAAGTACATAAAAATTAAAAATAAATCGTTATATAATAACATGGAAATACTTCTATATATTGTATTATACCGGTAGTGCATACACTAAAACCTCACTATTAGTGTATGCAGTATTTGTGTTTTCAAGTCGAATTTGTGTTTCTGTGCAGCTTTTGCTATACATCTTATTTTAAAGAAGTTATCTAAATGTTAACCAATGTTTTCTAAAAGAATTTTTCTCATATATTTTATAAATAAAAAATTCTAATTAAAAATTAAATTTTTCTTCTGCTATAGCATATATAATAATAATGTATAAATCTGGGTATGTTCCGGTAGTTAAAATACAACAGTTATGGGAATGGAAATGGTGGAATGAAATATAGTACAGCTAACCTAGCAACCGTCATGTAAAAAAAATATATAGTTTTACTACTAAATTCGACTAGAGAACACCTCAGAGACTTGCTTTCGCTGAAATGTCGAATATTAAAGAAAAAATTTCTTCAAACAGCGGACGAAGTTACGTGAAAGAATGGTGGGTCAAATTTGTACTTATATTTTTGACTTGAAAAGGCTGAAAACCATTTCTAAATAATTCTAAATTCCTGTTGGTTAAATCTAGTACCCTCTATATTCTATACACTAGAACTTTATTTCTGTGTTTAAACTTATGGAACTAATTTAAGAATCCGCAATAATTTGATAGTTCTTGATGTGATATTTATAGTAAACTGTAAACTTTTTTTCTTTGAAGCTTCCAGAAATCTAAGAGGATTTCGTTGGCACGAAAACAAAATATATAATCGTTTTATAGATAACTTTGTAACAAGCAAACTATAAATAAAAACAATTTCAAACAGCTGATTGCTGTGTTATCATGTAACTGCAAATTTCCAAGCTTTCGGCCACGTTTCCCGTTCACGCTTGTAATATCCTGAGTTGCGTTAAAGCTTCCGCCAATGTCATAACTAAATTATCTCATAAGTGTTGTCGATAATTCAAATATTTAGGAGTATATTTTTCATTCAAGTGCAAGTTTTAATTTTTAGTTTATACTTTTATTGAAGATTAGATGTTCAGTCACTGGATCCGGATCCGGGTTCAAGTTTCAATTTTTAGTTAATACTTTTATTGAAGCTTCGATGTTGAGTCACTGGACCCGGATCCGCAATGTAGTCTATCTAGTATAATAATACCAAGCCATTTTAGTTCTAAAAATATATTACCAAAATGCAAACACATAATTTGTTTTACTTATGACGTTCAGTAATTTCGGCATTTTTTATTAAAAAACACATTTAAACAAATAAACGGGCAGACAGATAGGCAGTACATATTTTTTAAGTGATAGATAATATACAAACAAAAGATGAAGAATCATTATGCTAAACAAAATTGAAAGAGCTTTGTTAATTCAAAATTTGTGATCTCAATTTAATTTCATTTAATTTTTAATTAAATTATATATGTATGTACATTAAGGTGATTCTTAAAATCAAGCTCAGTCGACTTTTTAGCTAGTATTAAGTAACAAATTTAATTCTGAGCTTCCATGAATTTGAACGGCGCACAATTCTTAAAGTTAGAATTTTCTATCAAGATTTTCAGATATTTTGACATTCAGCACTTATTTAGCTTAAAAAATATTAGCTGAATAAGGTGCAGAAAGCCAAAGTAGGAATTCCGTATTAAGATTTTCAGATCTTTTGACATTCAGCACTTATTCAGCTTAAAAAATATTAGCTGAATAAAGTGTTGAAAGCCAAAGCGCTTTTAAGTTGTATTTGCATTCGTACTTTCTACAAACCGGATAAAAATTTACAGCGAGTGATAACTTATCATAGTATCGAACTTAAAGCTTAGGAATCATCTATTATATATGAAGCGATTTTTATGTAGATGGTTTTCTAAATTATATTTTTGCGTAATTAATTAGCTAAAATTTGTGAGCGAATAGCAATATTTACAGCTGAATAAACTAGTAAGTCGAGATATGTTGTTTTGTCTAATTTCCATAAGATTCCTAAAAATAAATTTAATGCTTTTAAATCAAAAAAGGCTAACAGATTAATCTCGACTCGAACCAATTTAATCGAATCGAAATTTACTACATCTGTTTATATAGTATTGACAACATTTATGGAACAACCTAATAGACATATTTGATTTCTTGTGACAGCTTTAGACTACAAAATAAAAACTGATAATGTTTATAAATTATACAATAGGTTCAGAGGGTTATCAATAAATTTATTCTCCTACTGTGAATATTATTATCAATTTGATATTGTTTTAATGTAATTAAGTCTAACTGTGCAAACAAAAGCAACAAATTAATATAAGAATAAATATTTATGTGGAAGCGAGATTTCTTGAAATTTTTGTACATAATTATTAAAAAAATGATTATACCTATATTGTTATGTTATTAATATGCGATTATGTGACTTATAAAATAAGGGGTGTGCGGTCTTTGACAATTTCAAATAACAAAAAAATTTGAAAAAATCCATATTTAACATAATTTTATTCATTTGCTTGGAATTTTGTATAAATAATTGATTTTATAAATTACATATATACAGGGCGTGCCCTTTTGGCGAATGTACATAAAATAATTTACCTTTAACTTTTATATAATTGGAATAAAATTATTGAAAAGGTTTAATAATTGTTGTATATACAGGGTGTGTATATATTTCGAATATTAAATAATTTAAATTTGTAGTTATAACATTTTCCATTTTGGTGGAGAATGGATCAAGCTAATATAAGATAACTTGTTCTGGTGTGAACCGTATACCAGTGAGGGCGTACTGCATCGTGCGGAACAAAGGTTAGACAGAAGGCGCAAGGTCTGATCTATACGGCGGCTGTTTTAGCGGCTCCTAATAGAGCACGCCTTTCTGATCCGCACAATCCCGCCAAATACAGAGTTTTAGAGATACATTAGTTTTGCCCTTGATTTGGCTAGATGGCCAGGTTTTGCATATAATTTTTGTTTTTAGGGTTGATGTAATGGATCCATTTTTCATCATCAGTTATAGTCCGATGCAACAAGGATTTCTTTTTATATCCAAATCGTCTTTCAACGTCTGTATCCGGCTGCATTTAAAAGTTTTGAAATGGCTGCTTGAGTGGCTCCAAAAGACTCTATGTTCTTCTTATGTTTGGTAACAAACTTCAACTATTAATGCTTCCAGTTCCATATCTCAGGATTTTCTTCGTCTTCCAAGCTAAAATCACCACTATTAAATCGTGCAAAGCATTTTTGGCACTGTGTTGACTTTCGGCTGAGGTTTTTTCCATATTAAATTAATGAAGTGGAACTTTACAATTCGACATATTTGATCCATTCCTTACTCTCGAAACTTCATTATTCGCATCATTTTGGTACTAGCAACGACTTAGTCCATGTTTACCCATTTGTAGATACTTGCAATGAGTCGGATTTAAAGTTCGTTCACCGAAATATTTTGCATTTTTTTACGTAAAGATAAACTATTTACCGTTATATTAAGTGATCATTATACGGACAGAGATTTTAGTAAAAAGAACAAAGGTAAACTAGAAACCGTCTAGTCCTTTTTCACTCATTTGTCGACAGTTATAATAAGTAAATTAAACGAGCATAAGATATTTAGAAATAAACTAGGAACGGTCTAGTCCTTTTTTCACCAATTTGAGAACAATTCTAACGAGACAACATTCAAAAGATTTTACCCGATCATCTAAATATTCAATAATAATTTAATTACCGAACTTTGAAAAGAAATACAATCATTGACAAGCAACCAAAATATCATGCTGTAAACTGGTTCATTTGCATTGCCACACATTTTATCACAAGCAGACGACAGCTTTAAATGCTAATATCCGGCGCAATATTCTTCCCCAATTCATTTAGTATATGAAAGCATTTGAATGTGTATTTGGAGCACAAGTGGCACACCTTAAATCAATACCCCCTGCATGGAGCAGGCTAAAACCGGTTTCACACGAAGCCAATGAGTGCATAATTATGCGTTTACTCGTACTGTTGGGTACAGTTATTGTATACGTGTCCATGCTGACAGTGCATATCCCGACTCGCTGTTATCGTGAGAATAATCAATTTCAAATCCAACAAAGAATTTTTCAAACACTTTTATTTATTTAAGCGGATAATTATGGCTCTCGCAGGAATATGGGTGTGTAGTGCAAGTTAGTATGGCACCGCATCTCACTAGATGACTTGTATGCATAACCGTTTATTATAGCTGTATATTATATGTTAGAGGTGTAGTTGGATTAAAGTGGATCAAAATTTTCGGAACTTACATTCATATGGCGCAAAAAATTTATGAAGTTTAGTCCGACTCAAACTTGAACCAGTGGATTCAAAGTTGCCAAGACTAACCATCAGACACTGCCATCTTCTAGCTTGCCTAAAGTCTGGTATGGGTCCCAGTACCATTTCTTTTAATGTGAATTTAAAAATATTGTATTGCGTCAATACTCTCCAGTGATGACTAGGGTGTGTATCTATCGAATGGATCATATTTTGAAACACTATAAATTGTTCATCCTTTAGATCAGTGCAAAACTTTTAGTTTCATTTCAAAAGTAACGTTATCTAGAGTTGAAAAATGCTGTAGTATCAGGGAAATGTGAACGCAGTTGAGGATTGATTTTAAGGGTCAAAACATTTTTACTTCACAATTAGATCTTTTTTCCATGAAGGAGTTTCGTGTGTGTATTTACGGGTTCTTTAGCTTTAGACTAGTGGTAATATTACCCGAGGATTTTTTGTCTACTTTCAAGTGATAACAGTTTGCTATGTGATCAGCTACGACTACACAGTAGTTACCAACGAGTATGGCAGAGTCAAATGTAAATAACGTACTTCAGTTTTGCATTCGCTTAGTAGCTAAAAGAAAATACATCTGAAGACATAAAGGACAGAAAGCTATATCCGACTTCCTATGAGCTCAATTCTCCTTGTGTGCATTTTAAGACGCTTTATCGACTTCGACTCAGTTACGGCTTAAGTGGAAGATGAATCAAATACCTCTGAAATTTTTATAATTATTATAAAAATTATATATCATCTCCCAGAACAGCTGTGTCTTTTAACTTAATATATGTGCTTGAATTGCGGCAGTACTTTATGAGTCTGGATAAATCATATCAGTCATGATGGAATCGGCCTCAGAAGACTATCGAAGCTTAGGAATACAATTTGACTCCTCATCGATGGTGATCTTTAGAGAGCTAAAATTTTATTTCTGTTGGAATTGAAAAAATTTAAACTTTCGTTCGTGTATTTCTCTCTAACTGCACTCAGTTACAAGCACCATCATAGTTGATGCTCACGTTTTGTTGACAGCGAAGTCTTGATCAGAGAGACCTCGCAATCTAGCGTTATTTTTCGTACAAGTGAGCTATTTAGCTCTCAATGTAGATGTACCTTTATTTATACCCTGGAGAAGGTATGTTAAGTTTGCCACGATGTTTCTAACATTCAGAAGAAAACGGTGGAGATTTTTTAAAGTATATATGTATATAGAAGTGATCAGTAACCATGACTCTTTGTCTGTCCGTCTGACTGTCTATACGTGAACTAATCCCACAATTTTTGAGATATCGATCTGAAATTTTCCTTACGTCTTTTTCTCCCCAAGAAACTGCACACTTGTCAGAACCGCTGATATCGGACAATTATAGCATCTAGCTGCCCTACAAATTGACTGATCAGACTCTAGTCCTTATATGAAATTTGTGTAATTTGACAGGTATCTTTGCGAAATTTGTGTGCCTCAAGTGACAAATTTTAAAGACTCCTGTAATCCGCTCTGTCCTAATATATAAAGAAGAAGAACATACAAGTGCATTATTATCACGGTAGTTAGTGCTGCAGTTGATATTTCATTGTGTTGCATAGCGTTAACAGAAGTAATGGAGCGGGGGGTATGAAGAGCTAAGGTGCGTAACGCGCCATTAGCACTCGTTAGTTTTGTTGAAGTTTGCTTGGTCCTCGTGTCCAACGAAGCAGTTTATTATTGCTTATTATTAGAACAGTTTTATGCAAGTAAATATGTACATAGATTTATATATAATATATAGTTAGCCGTATATGTACATTGAGGTTTGTCTTATTATGCAGAGTGTGGTTTAGTCGGTTAATGCTGACATTTAGTGGCTGCTGTAAAGTCCTAAAGTGGCATTTTCAAAGGTGTGCTCTTGGGGCTAACGTAATTTAATTTACATTTATTTTCGAAATAAATTATATTATTATCTATTTTTAGTTAGTTTATTCATACGCCCTGGTGAACTTGTGAACGGTATGTGAGGTCAGTTAGAAGTTTTTGAAATATAGTTCGTTTTAAGAAATATATATGTTAGTTTCAAAAAAGTGCGCTTTAAATTTGATATATTGAAGATAATTTCGGTTTAAAGCTGTAGGCAAAATGTTGTCAAAAACTCGAAACATTGATATTTCTTAAGCCTTGTTTGTGGTCTCTTGTATTAGGTGTTTCAAAAATAACCGCGTTATATTGAGTCTAACGGAACTTACTTTGAATAAATAATTACTTTTAAAGATAATAAGATGTATATTTTATTCTACATAAAAAAAGTTCGCTTATTTTTAGCACACACCTTGTACTTGTATATTGAGTGCCAAATTTAAGAAATTAGATTAGTTCATTATTGTGCTTTTGAAATAACAACACAAGAGAATAAATGTAGTAAAAAAAGAATTATTAGGTTAGGTTAGAATGATGGTATTTGTTTATTTCCAAATTTTCTGTCTTGTATGACTTTACTTATATCAAACAATCGCTAAGTGTCGAAAGTTTTTAAAAAAAGTTAGGTTATGTTACAATAGAAAAAATGAATATAGATTTGTTGCAACTATTATTCATCGCACAGCTCAAAATATTAATTTTTCACAAAACTTATTGCCAATTCCTGAAATATATTGCTCTCATAAGTGCTTCAAAACTTGTGGTCATTTTCAAGTTTCGGACAGAAATTCTTTCTTTCTACATAATCGTTCCATTTCATTAAATCCTTTTTCATTTGAAGATAGGTTAGAGTTTTAGAATTAATAACGACATACCAAGGATCCGAGTAAAGTTAAAAACAGCAACGGACTAAATTTAGACATAATTAAATTAGCTTACAACTTTTTGTAAAGCTTTTTTAGTTAATTGTTAGCGTGGTACGTATACATTTTGATAATTTTTTTGTATGACGCAGCAAATTATATTTAAATTTCTCTGCTTAATATAAATTTCAAAAGGTCTCCTTATGTGTGTCAACGCCTATCTAGGATATAAACAGAGAAAACTCGAATCGTGGAAACAACGCACTTAAGGTAGTTTATTAGAGGCGCTGGCAGCTTTAATTAAGCTTTTTCTAAGCTGTTTTTTAATAGAGCTTTTTGTAAACTGAATTTTTGACGACTGTGCGATTTATATTAAAAGTTTTCTTCGTAATAGAAACATTTTTGGATACTCTATATACTTAAGAATTTCTTTATATTTTTTGTTGTCTAATCTATGATTCAAATCGGGGTAAAAATTAATTGAAGAAACCATTCACTCATTGTGGATGTCTAATGGCCACCAAATATATGTACTGCATTTTATAAAAACATATAAAGAAATTAATGATAATCTCCATATAAGGTTGCTTACCTTACTGTACATGTGTAAGTACTTATGTATAAATACCGCTGACTTCATATACTTATGTGTGCGAGTAATGCTATATTAATAGAATAACCTCATATCAGTTTTAAAATTAATGATTACTTTACATATAAACGAACAAGTGTCTAAATCTACCATAAAAATATATGAATATATATGTACACACTTACTGACATTAGTAAGTAAGTTAATTGTAGTATAAAAAAATATTCAAACAAACAAAATTATAAACAATAATATTAAAACAATTAAACTTGCATCCGAGATCTAAGAGTACCAAAGGGATTATTTGTTTAGTTATATAGTATTATAATGATGGAAAATTACTTCTGATCCCAGAGCATTATCTTGACGTTATGGATATTTGGCTTTGCTGTTGATTTGGGTGGTTGGCCAGTTTTTACATAGGATTTTTTGGGTTTAAGGTTGTCGTAATGCATTCAGTCACAATGCCAGTTATATTTAAACTTATGTCTCTTTAAGTAATTTTACATCTGTGCACCCTGAATTCAAATCTCTACCGAACAACAAATTTTTAACCTTACAAAACTTTTTCTGCTATCTACGAGTATATTCTATATCCAATGTAAATCCAATCTCAATAAATCTAAATTAAATATTTAAACGAAATTGCCCAGACTAAAGTATTATCGAGAGCTACTTATATCTAACTTCTTCATATCATATGAAGGTATTTAAACATCGGTGTATCATGGGTTCAAATGCTAACCGTAGCAAAATCTACAATAAAAGTAAAAGCTTCACCCATAGCGATGATCCTGCTGCAGATATAGTCAAACCAGAAATAATTAAGAGAAGAACTTCTTTTAAGTTCTCTGGTCAAACCATTAATTAGTGACTTTGTAGAACATTCTACAAAGAGTTTTGTGAAATGCTGTGTTGTCAGTTCTAGGTCGGATATTAATGAATCTAAGTTTTCTGTCAAGTAGACTCGACTGTCGTGGGAATGCACACAAGTTGTACATACTTATTAAAACACTTGTAGGAGACAGCTGAAAGCTTCAATAGCTCTATATTTCGGAAAAATCAAGGCTAACACATAGCAAAGAAATAAGGAGAGGTTTAAAGAGCAATTTATCTATAATTATATAAAAAAATATTTGCCAATACACTTGCGGAATACTGCCAATTTTAAAGTCCTTGGATGTATATAAATTCGAATCTGTTTCGGCAAAATATATCCGATGGTTGAGAAAACGCTAAATTGCTTCTGATAGAGATCGATTGATTCGCAGCGTCTTTTAATACTTATAATAGCTTAAGTTAGCTTAGTTTATAGGTTGTGTTGCCTATTTTGGAAACAAATTTTATCAGTCTACACAAAAATATCTTTAGTTTGATTTTACTTTCCTCCTAAAATTTTACTCAAAGGTAAACATACCTTGAACTAATTTTCAAGCTCAATTTATACATGTTATACAAAACAGTTATTCGTGGTCTTCTCAAAAGAATCCGTTTCCAGGAAATTAATAAAAAGCTCATAATTTTATTTTATTACTCTCAACCAGTATATGAAACCACAGAAGTTCCACGAAGTTAGGGCTTTTTGTCATAGGTGATGATATAGAGGTTACAAAGCTGGTAGTAAAAACCAGACAACAACAATTAAATTAAGTATTAAATTTAGCATTAAACTTCCCATATTATTATTAAATAATAATACACTCGTTAATGGCATAATAATAGAATTGCTGACCATAATCACATAGTTTATAACATTTTATTGCCTGTCACCTTGGCTATGCGTGTAAACCTAACACGCAATTGTCTAGAATCAGAAAATCGTTTATTTATTGGTTTTGATTCAAACATTTTTTATTAGAAATTAGACACGAAAAATTAATAAAATGTAAAGAATTAGATCTATAATAGCGGTAGCTTTACCAAAACCCTTGGAAGGATTTATTTTGCGCGGATAAGGGAGGTCTACAATCAAGCTGGCGATGTTATCAAGATTTTGCTGTTATCATATCAGCAAAAAACCTTTTACAAATAAGTTCACATACCTATAGTTTCCGCTTAAATCAAACGTAAAGGGTGTTTTGTTTAGATATGTGGTTTTTAGAGGCCCAATTTTTGACCACTTTTTAGGGTCATATATCAGCAGTAACGTTCCAAATATTCTCTTTCAAGGCGTCAATCTTCTTGGGACAAGCGACTTCATATAACCCACAAAAAATAGTACAGCGGCATTAAATTTCCCGATTTTGGAGACCACGCCATAACGCCCGCACCAAAAGCTTTCTTCAATTGATTGTTTCGTTGGTTGTATGGCATTTAGCGTGACACAAAATTGTCCACGTAAGAATATTCCAATTCAGGCATGAAAAAGTCAATAATCATGGCTCTATATAGCGTTCCCTATTGACTGTAACATTATGATTGGAGTCCTTTTAGAAGAAATATGTAACAATGATTCCCTCTGCTCATAGAGCCCACCTAACAGGGACTTTTTGAGGATGTAATGGTGCTTTAACAATGGTTTGTAGATTATTATCACTCCAAACGCCACAATTTTGTTTATTAACGTACCCATTCAAAGTGAGCTTCATCGCTGAAGAAAATTTTCGCGCGATAGGTCACGCATACCGAACCATTATTTTGGTAATAATTTTATGGGATTTGTAAACGCTATTCAGGATTAAGTCTGTTATTATATATAAAATGGCAAACCAAACTATGTATAAATCAAGTTATAGATGTCAAGTATGAATTGACTCATTGAAAACCGCACTCTAAAAAACACCCTATAGTTACTTAAAATACATCTCTGTAACTATGGGTAGCCCGTAATACGATGAATATAGATGTATGTAGTTTATAGCTCAATTGTAAAACATTCTTGATTATATTGAAGGAAAATCAAATAAACTCAAATGCCATGAAATACAGTTTTTGGAGGAAATAATTAGTTGTAACTCTTCGGTTGGCTTCCATGGGATCGGAATATTCAAAACTTCGTACTGAAGAACAAAATTTACAAGGATTCAAGGAAATCCCATAAGCTTCAAATAGCTACCTACTTATCTTCCTGGTATAATTTAATTAAGGTCCATTCGATTCGTCGAGTCGGCAGCCTATTTATAGGGACTCACAAGTCTTGAAGACTTAGAAATTTCAATTTATTAGAACAACTCGAGGGACGTAAAATATTTAGTCAAACACCAAAACAAGGTCTTTCCTAATTCTCTGAGTAATAACTAAAATATTTATCCTTATATGTTATATAATTCTACTGGTTAAAAGATTGTGTTACAAAAACTTCTTCTGAGAAAATATATTTCGTGTAACTTAAAGGATCCCTTAACATTATTAATCATTATTCTGTAACGAATTTGCTAATTGTCTTATATAATCTTGTATCTGAAGTGCCCATAAATATGCTTCTGGTTCAACCTTTAACGGATTTCAGACATCTTGAACTTAAGTAATGAAATACAAACGAATATTTTTTCTCTAAGAAGCCTAATACTTGTAATTTAGTCAATTACGATTGACTCGTTTTATAAGTATACAATTTGCCAATTGATTAAATATATAGCAGAGAACACAGCTCCTTTAACTATACCTTTGTTATGATATTTTATTATTTTCAAATTTTATAAGTTTCTTTATTTTCATAAAATCTAACAATTTCACGTTAAGCTGTCCATTAAGTTCGTTTATTAAAATTCTGTCTTAATTGACTAAATTAAAGGGATTTCTGAAGCGTTAAGTACTACAATTCTGGTAGATAATCGATTATTTTTAGAATTCGTGAGCTTACTGAATCACGTTTAAAGTAATGTTTTCAGTTTAGATAGCCCATTTAATTTATTTATTAATATTTTCTATTTATAGACATAATTATACAATTTTACGAAACTCAGATGCTGTCTGATGCGCCTATAACTATAGTTAAGTTGGTTACTTCTATTATTTATATGTTTTTGCGAGCTTCTCGCATAAAAAATAAATGAAAGAGTAAATGAAGATTATATCTTGTCTTTCAATTTATATGTGCAAACTGTCTAATGCATCCAGTATCAGTTCAGAATTTTTTAATCCAAGATAAAAATTTTATTTTTTAATTTAATAATAAAAATCTCAAACTGAAATCCAAGCTGTTTGGGATTAAAAGTTAAGAAAATATTTTTTACTTAAAATTTTCAGTAATAAATAAAAAAAATATTTTTTTAATTAAAAGCTGGAATAAATGAGGATAAAAAAGAAAATATTTACGTATTTCTAACTAAAACACTAGAAATTAAAGCAATTAAGTATAAATTAAATAAAAAGGGCTTAACTTTGCGGATTTATGAAAAATATTCTTTCCCTTGCAAATGATAACCAAATATGTAGAACACGAAGGACGCAACCGCACAAAATGTAAATTATAAAACCATTTCCTTTCTTAATTTTTAATTATAAGCTTGGGACTAAATTTTTTGATCTTGTTTTTGCGATTAAAAATTAATTTAAAAAAATTAAATAACTAAAATATAAAAATTGATTTTTAATTCTATTTTGTAATTAAATTTTTTTTCAAATCGGTATTTGGGCTTAAAAATTTAAAAATTAATTCTATTAAAGATTTTTGGAATTACAAAATTAAAAAATTTTAATTTAAATGTTAATTCAATTATCTTTTGTATTATTTGCAACCCTGCATATGAGAATATGGCGCTGTAAATACTTCGGTAATGAAAATATGTATACTTGATGTAGACGACATTTATAAAGGAAGGCTTGCCGTACTCTAGCTCAAAAATTCCAACTGTTGCTATGTCGTTATGAAGTATGTAATAATATACAAGTATATGGATAAACAGTTAGATTTTGTAATTATAGCAGATATCATGCAACCTCTATTGATTTTGTTGTTCACCATTCTGCATAATTGGAAAAGAAATTATAAATAATTAGAGAGCGAAATAAATAATGTCAAGAAAAACAAACAACAGTTTCTATAACTGTAAAACTGTAATAAAAATGCAAGGCACGGAATGAAATGGGAATTTATAGAGTACACAAACCATTGCACATAAGCGTCTATGTGTGTGTGTGAGCGGAACTGAAACGAATATTTGTTGACATAACCGCTATCTGTCACAGTGCATGCATTAAAACTGTAGTTATGAACGAGGGGTTCATGCGCAGCAAAGGAAATTGGCACACATAAAGGACGAAAAGTCTGCATAACAACAAACAACACACACAGCCGAGCATAAATATTTGCCTGACGTTTGCAGTTTGAGAGCAACTATGCTGACAGTTGAGAGTTTTGTTTTGCTGCTGCTACTCATGCCGTCGGTGAGAGTTTGCAAACGCACAACAGTTTGTGGGAGATGTGAGTGTCATGTTGATGAGCTTGACAACTGACAGCCGAGAGTTGGCATGACATTTCAACGTGTGGTGAGTTTTTTGTGTGAAAAAAAGTGAAATTAACAACAAAAAACACGCAAAAAAAACTAGTGTGAAAAAGTATATACATATGTATGTATATGGTGTGCACTGTCACCGAGAAGACGACTAGCAGCCGCTTAAATGATAAAAGACAGCAGTCAGAAGGACGACAGTGTGGTCAGGCATAAGCCGATAACAACTGATGTCACAACAACAATGAGACATTGATGAGCGGTGAAAATGTGGCACTTGTGTGCGGCAAAAAGGAAGCGCAGATAAGTGTGTTTGCGTTTATATACCTATACAATACATCTACTATATATACTACTATAATTATTTATATATCTACAAATGTGTGTGTGGGTGCTTGACCCACTGGCGACAACTGTCAATCGCTTTAGTCCTTTTCCGCTCATTATTTTGCCGAATGCCAATGTGAAACTTCGCATGTGTGCCACAATCACAGCAACAACAGCAATGAAACTGAAATCGAAATGGAATGAAATGGCATAAAAATAGCTGGAAAAATAAGAAGAAGAAAAAATTTGAAAAAATATACCTCTACAAATGCCGAGGATAGAAGCAACAACTTGTCGTCAGCAACGTTATGAATGCATGAATGAGCGAGCTTTGCCGAAGCACGTTTCCACTTAACGGTAGCGCTAAAGTGCCACGAAATGTAAAACAAAAATACAAGAACGTAAAGTGGGCCAAATATATACCATTATGCACTTGTCTTTATATAAATCGGTTAGTGTGTGTATTTCAGCAAATGACGATTTGTTCAAAATATATACACACACAAACACATATGTTACAGATGCCGCAATTCATTCAACGCTGCCACATTGCTTTCAGCTTATTGATTTTCTCCCTTGTTTTAGCGCCAGCCACAACATAAAAGTTGTATAAAAGTAAAAGTAAGTGGAGAATAAATAAATTTGTGAATGGTGTAATGAATGCACTTGCTGGCGAACAGACAATCAGTCATTTAGTTGCAGTAAAGGCAAGGAGGGCACGGTGCGGCGGATTGTCAAAAACAATCGATAGTGTTGGCACAGTACCAAAAAGGAAATAAGCTGTACGTGAATTGATAACTTGGTACATAAAAGGAGATAGAAAAAAAAAAAAAAAAAACCGAAAACAGTACATTGATAAAGTGGGAACGGAAATGCCTAAGTTGAAGCTCATTACTTGCGCTGAACTTTTGTTATAACTATGTACACAAAAGAATGTAGTCTTGCCATAAGTTCTGTTACAAGTTCAATTGTCCATTGATCAATTGCAGTACGCACAGTTTCTATAGGTATTGACGACGCTGCTCGAACTAAAGACTTTTTTAGACTCTCCAAATTTCTGTGGCGTATTCGACAGGCTATGTTCTTCAACTCAAACCACAAATTGTAGTTCAATGGAAATCTGCACTTCCAGACGGCAATCATCGGCAGCTATGAAACCAGAAATATGACTTTTAAGCCACTGCTGGGTGGTTTTTGCCTTGTGTGCTGGCGCAGAATCTTGCTGGAAGATACCATGTTCTCCATCGAAGAGAGTATTGCTTAACTGCTGTACTACGCCTTCTAAAACATTCTGATGATACACTTTTGCCCAGTTTAAAACCCTTTTTCATAGAAGTCAAGAGGTTTAAGTCCTTTATATCAGACTCTCCACCAAACCATTACAGCAGCTGGATGGCGAACACGTTGAACCCTTGAAATGGCAATTTTTGGGATTTTGTACAAGTAAAAGTTCGTGAATAATAAAC
Source organism: Bactrocera oleae (assembly GCF_042242935.1). Lineage (NCBI taxonomy): Eukaryota > Metazoa > Arthropoda > Insecta > Diptera > Tephritidae > Bactrocera > Bactrocera oleae. The sequence continues at coordinate 11,993,897 of NC_091539.1, read as the reverse complement.
CCACGAGGAGCACTAAAAAGCTTATATAAAGCGATTATGAAAAGTTCGAACCCAAAATTTCTAGATCTTTGAACCGCGAATAGCATGAAAAAGCTCCCAAAATGATTTAGAAACTTTTATAACCCAAAAGTTTGAGCATATTAAACCTCGACCTACAAGGAAAAGCTCTCGAGATAAAAAATTTAGAACTCAAAAATTTCTGAACTTTCAACCCTTAGCATGACAAGTGACCGAGATGATTTAGAGAGACGCTTAAAACCCTTAAAACCTAAAAAACTTGAAGAATGTTGAAACTCAACAGCCATGTCAGAGTTTCCTTAGAGGTTTACTAATATATAAAAAATTTGTTTTTTGGTGCAAATTAGAAGTTTAGTAAACGTCAACGGAGAGGTAAACTCGATCTATGTTAGTGGATCTTGCATGCCTCCGTGGATCTTGCATGCCGAAAATGTCAAAAGTATTGACAAAATTACGTTTTTCAAACAACAGGTGTGGTGTTCGGCAGCTCAGATCAGCTTTGCGAGTGGTTCCCCTTCTCACACCCACTGTATTTCAAATTATTAATTGACAGTGCAAGACTTAGAGAAAATTTTAGTACTGCAGCGACTTATAATAAAAAACAGGTAACGACTACTTTTACTTGAACCATTAGTATATGAGATCGGCTACCAAAATTTAACTGGACCTTTTTTTTCACCAACGGCCATTTCATCTAACGAATACTCTCAGATTTGAGAAAGAAAGAAAGATTTCTTTAAGCTTTATGGAAAGCATAGCGCTCAAAACTTGAAGAGTTTGACTAAATTATATCATTGTAATGGTTTAGTTGACATTTTGAATGCTTTTAGATTCAAGCAACTCAACTTGCTTCATTGAGATTATGTCAGAGTTACAAAAGATCGCTTTGACTTATTGGTTGAGTTCACATTTCGAACAATTTCCTATTTAACTTAATAAAGACTTCTTTAAGTCATCCCAAAAATTAATGAGTTAAAATGTGACCATTAAACAGTAGATATGTGAATACCTATCAAAATGTATTGGCTTTACATGAGGTTAGGGCAAATTTCTTCTCCCTTTTATAAGGTACGTTTCGACATTTTTAAATAATTCATTGTACTCAGATTTTTTATATAATTCTAATTTAAATCTCGGGTGCGGTTTAAACGCACGAGCATGTGGGTAGTCGTCGGGCTCGTAACATTTTCTACCATGGGATCCAATGAAAAATTAATGCTTCGGAAGAAATTGAAGACTCTAAGCGTAGTATATAAATTGACAAATGAAAGTCAAATCACTTATCTATATTTAGTTTAAATTTAAGCTAAGAGCTTATCATCAAAAATCGAGACATGAAACTTTATCCAAGATTTTTATAAAGTAAAGCAAACTCTTTATTATTATGTTACGACCATATACATGGTATAATAGATAGATTAATACTAACATAAATTAGTTGATCTCCGTGCTCAGTTTTCAAAGCGTTATATTTTAACAATTACCTGCAGCTTTGACCGGCTTCAGTTGGAAAATGTATTCGACATCCCTTCTGTTTGGAATCGTTCATAGAAAATCCGAGCATTTTTAAGTCCTAAACAGATACTCTCTACTCTGTCTCATTTTCTTTTGCTCTCACGCTTCGCTTTTACGTGTACCGGCAAGTGAATGCAGAGTTGCTCGGTTGGGAAAATAAAACACTCATGGCATTTTACATATAAATACATGTATAGTTTTATAGTATATATGCGTATACGTATGTATTTTATATAGTATATAGAGAAGTTGACGTTTGCGATTTTTTCTTCCTTTTACCGCAATTTCACTATCTTCGCACGCATTGCAGCAGCTTAGCCATTCGCCGCTATGAAAACTGCAAAGCTTCATGTCCACAAGAGTGCTGGTTGCTAGTAAATGGTTTATGCGGCAGCTTGCTGCAGTTTGTCTTTTTTCTTTCTTTTTCGTTACCAACTGAAAAGTGTTGGCAGCGTAAATACAAGCTAAGCTGCGGTAAACTGGGTCACTGGCACCGAAATAGTTTATCACGCCATTTTATATTATATAATCTAGAAAGCAGTACAACATTTTCAACTCACGAGTTATTTCTGTTAAAAAACTAACTGAAATATTATATTAAAGATTACCCAACCTGGTAAAAATATTCTTTCCACAGAAAACATCAATCGCATATTTGTAACTCAAAGTAAAATTGGAATTTAATACCAGCAAACTAGGTCGTTGCCATTTTAACCAATGAAAGCAGAGTTAATTGAATGAATGACAATCCAGTAACAAAAACAAAAAGGTCAAAGATGTCAGCTTAATTTCTGTACAATGTTATCAGCGTTGAATGCAATGACGCTGTCGTCATTGATTCTGAATATTATATATAGACGAGCATATAAACATTTATATATAAGTATATGTAAACTACATTAGGGTATCCGTTATTCTTTTTGTTTAAAAAGGATCTAACGTAAACAAGTTCTTTATTATACTCTGAACAGGGTATATCAAGTTTGCCACGAAGTTTGTAACAACCATGTCTAATACCCTATAAAATATATACATAAATGATCAGCGTGATGAGCTGAGTCAAATTAGTCATGTCCGTCTGTCCATCTTATGTAAAATCGAAATCTATTTCTTCAACACCTGAATTGAAATCGGATGTGAGGCTTTTGAACGAACAAAAAAAAAAATATGTCATTTTGTGACAGTCCATGAATAAGTTTGGTTAGCTTCGGTTATATTTCAGAGATGAAAGCCACAACGGAGATCACGGTTATTATATTTGAGCAGTTGACAAAATCGGTATTTTGGAGGGCCAAAAAATTCCGGACATGGATAGAGCGATCCTAATGTATCGACAAAGCTACTTTCGATTCCAACCGATTCGCTCCGTTAATCGAACGTATGATATCCAATATGTTTAACCCTAGTCTAACGAAAGCTGAATAGTCAGTATATATAGTATCAAGATGTTCTCATCTTATTTTCTTCCTGAAAATTTTCTCAACTGTCGTACGTCAAAAAGTTTATCCTTCCTCATATTCTGCAATTGCTAGTTAGTTTCCGGTTAAAGCCCTTATCACTAGCAAAATATATATGAATTAAGGTATTCAAGTTTGCACTGCTTCGAGAGAGTGTTTGAAGTATTAATTTGGTTTATATTATGTCCACTTTAAATTCAACATAGTACTGATTCATATTTGACCCTCTCCTTTGTTTTTCATCATCAGGAAATGATGGTTCTTACAAAGTAACGGTTTGCTGCAGCACTGTCTCTATCCATTTTGTTATTGTGGATGCCATTAAATTGATCACCACCTCAGTAAATCAGGGAAGCTAGTTACGAAGTGCAAGTTGCGCCCTTACTACTGCTATATACATACTAAATATAAGTATGTATGTAAATGCTATATACTTCGAAACGGGAACGACGCCATTTTTAAAAGAAAACCGACCGACTTGAATGCGAGTAGTTGTGACGCCAGCTATAGGGCAGCGTCGCCACAAGCCCCTCAACCACCATCATGCCGATTGGCTTTTAGAAAGTTGCTTTGGTGCGCCAAGAAAACTTTTGTTCCATATAAACATATATTTTCCCGTAGTACCTAGGTGGAACATAGGGCTTTACATCCATAAACATAAACATATGTTCGTTTATATATCTAAACGATTTATGCGCGAATATGTTTACGAGCATGCAAAACATTCAATATTGTACACAGCTTACGAAGCCCTAAGAGTGCATTGGCATTTTGCCTTCCAGTTTGCGTTATTGCTTTACTACGGTCATTTGATTTTTTGCATTTACCATTTCTGCATACTTACATAAATAAATAGATACTCGTATGTATACAAATGACAAGCCCACTTTACCCAGTTATATATGTGTGTATATATAAACTCGTAGGCATGTTGCGTAGGCAGAAAAGCGCATGAGAAGGTAAAGATACCAGTTAAGTGTTCACGTTTATGCGTAATCCTCTCATTTACAAGTTCATATCGCGTTTGAAACTACATACGGCAGTCAACGACCGTTAATCCTGCAGAGAGTAATTGAGTGCCAATTCGAGAAGCCCGTTGAAGGCTTCTTACTTGAAGGCTTGCAGTTTTTACACTTAATTTTACTATATTTGTTTTTAGGAATTTTTAGAAAGCTTGGTAGCTTTTGAAAGTTCTAAAAGTTCCACAAATCACCTGTGAGTGAAAGCTGGGAAGCTTTTTACACTTCCAGGAATCAATGAATTTGTAAGAGCCTTTTAAAGTCCTCCAAATCTCCGCTGAATAAAAACTGGAGCGCTTTATAAAGTTCCTCAAATTACCGGTATGTGAAAGTTCTAAAAATCTTACAAATCACCGGTGGCTAAAAGCTTGGGAACTTGTAAAAGTTCTAAAAGTTCCACAAATCAATGCTGAGTAAAAGCTGGGAAGCTTTTTAAAATTCCACATATCACAGGTGAGTGAAAGCTGGTAAGCTTTTTAAAGTTCTTTCAATCACTGGTGTGTGAAAACTTTTTAAACTTCGGAAATTCTTACAAATCACCGGTGAGGGAAAGTTAGGCAGCTTTTGAAAGTTCTAAAAGTTCCACAAATCACTGGTGCGTGAAAACTGGAGAGTTAAAAGTTCTACAAATCACCGATGAGTGAAAGTTTGGTAGCTTTTGACACTTGGTTTTTATTTATTTTACCTCTAAAGCTCAAAAATTTTATAACTTTCAGAAATATAAGCTTTGGCAATAATGTATTGCTCTATGATGACCCCTGCCATATTCTGTACAGACGATTTTTTACCTGTACCATATAACACAGGTATCCAGATATTATTGTTGTAAGAACAGAATTTAAGGTGGCTGTTTTCTTCCGGGTCCCTTCCTTTTACCTATTAGAATCAATGAAATGCAAACCGGAATACTTAATTTCAAATATATGAGTGCTGAGAGATGGTGAATCCATGCACATAAGTATATGTTCTCGCAGCTTTTGTCGTTGAAATGCAACTCTAACTAGTTATTATTTTTCCCCATAGCTGGCAAATTTTTTAATCGCCATCCCTAAAATTGATAAATCTAAAACACTGTTGACATAACATTTAGAAAATTGTTTACTTTGTGGCTTATGAGAACTAGTTTAAATTTGTGTAAAAGCTTTTGTCAACAAGCAGTGACAGTCACTCACAGATATTTAGTCACTTCTGGCTCATCTGTGGGTGGTGTGAAAGTTTGTTTTTACTATTCACTATCTTTGCAAAATTTGTTGTTCCACTTTTATTACTATGCTTATTAATTTTGTTAGTATGTAATACAAGTATAAGCGGTGGTCCATATTTTTATTCCGTTACCCCGGTTGGCTTTAAAGTGGCTTAAGTTTCTCCTCTATTATTTGATTACGGGTTCAATTGTATGGAAGGGCTGTGAATATTGCTCTTAAGTATCTTTATCGTCAATACATAGTTGGTGTAACAAGGGTTCCTCAAGGCATCCCAAAAACTCAGCGAACACAAAACACAGGAATGCGGTTTTGAACAAAATTATCTTCATCGAGAGCGTTGAGAACATAAACTCAGAGTTTGGCATGCAAATAAATTAATTTGTCGTATGCTGGGTGAAACGACCAGCGACCCTGCTTCAACCAAAGAACGTCTCTGTAATCTAATTTTCAAACTAATGGTAGTGTCTAAAGATCCATTGGCTTTTTGCCAAATTACATCGTCCTTTTTCTAGATGTGGTAGCCTTGTAGCCGGAGAAGTTGTATGACCAACTTGTGGTGCTTTTGAACTGCTTCAAAGTCTAAAGTTGGGATGTTGATTGTCAGGTGATCCTTTAAATTGCTTTTAAACTCTACCAAAAAATAAATGATGAAACGATTGGGCATGTGCCTACAATTTCCGAGTAAATTGTACATTGTAAATGAATCACATGAGGCGAATATTGAGTCCGATTGTTGCTGTTTGAGAATGAAGAACCTATCACATGTTTTCGTTGGTCACAGCATTCCATACTAGTGTGCTAGTCACACGAATTTTTTGCATAAAATCTTATATTGATTTTGGACAGAAGTTTGCAATATTTCTTAACTTTTTTCAGCATAAAAGTGCTGTTACTGTCAAAATGACATATGAAAAAAAACCTTATGGACCGCCACGTACATCCGATGAGAGCTGGGTCTACCTAACCAGACTGGATCTAAATTTTTTATCCAGCAGAGTCTGTCAACTTGCCAACATTTTTTAAAATAAGTTTAATTAAACAACAAAACCTCATAAGGACCACCCTATACACCCACGCAAATGCGTTGCCAGCTTTTGCTGCGTATTTTTATTAAAAAGATTTATGTGCACATGTTTTTGCAAAGCTGCTTGCTTTCTTTCTTTTAAGTCCCTGTTTGTTTGACGCCATTCTTCTACCGAACAGAAGTCTGAAAAAAATTTGCTGGCTGCCAAGCAGAGTGGCACTTTCGCTTCTATCATATATTTTATTGCTGTTTGCTTTTTTGCTCACTTTCAGCTGTTGGTTTTCTCATTATTTAATGTATGAATCTGCAAACTAACGGTAAAGCTATTATTTTCTTTTCCTCCACTACTTAACCCTTCAAGAAGTGCGAAAAGTATTTACTAATTTATACAAAGTGCTTTTTTAAGAATGGAAATATATATGTAAATTAGTTTATATATATTAATATACATATATACATACAAATAGATATATGTATATATGTATTTAACCGGTGTGCTGCGCATATTTTTCATGCCGTTAGTCTATTTCCGCTCATTATTTGTAAAATTAGTTTTGGCAGTGCTAAATTAGTTACGTGTGTTTGCATGTACTTACTTCGGGACATTGGGGCGCCAAAGCGTTCGTTGCCGGTGTTATAAACAATAACAAATAATATCACACATCTTTTAATTTAACTCACTTCATTTTGTTAGCGCCAAGTTGACTCTTAAGCGTGGTGTGGCATAGTTGGGGAAGTGGGCGTATGATAGCGTGTGGCAACAAATATGTGGTGGGTGTATCTGCTCATTTGTGTTTTACAAACAGCTGGGCAGACTGATATATGCTTACATACTTGTATATGTGTATGGTTACATATGTTTCTTAGTTTTTATGCTTCAACTTTCGACGAAGTTGTAATGAGACAGGCCAAGTCTTTGTATGGAAACATTTTTATTTGTGAAGCGTTAACGTTTTTTCTCGTTTGGTTTTTACGAGTAAGTAGGACCTGTGGAAATCACTAAATATGCACTTATTAACGAAAGACGGTTAAAAACCACTACTATGCCTACTTTTCATTATTTCTGAAACTCAAATATAAGAGAAGAGTGTGAAGAGTGGATTGAGTTCACAAAATGTGCAAGTCAGCAGTCGAATCATTTACTAGTCTTTTAAGTATCGTTTGCAGTGTTGACTTCAAGAAGCTTATTTTTAGGCTAAGGGTTTTATTCACAAACACGAAAATATAATTTGAAAATTCTGTTAACGTATGCACTAGTTGCCTATAATTTAGGTCTTTCAATCAAGATCCGATTTATAGCAAAATCTTTGAACATCTTACGTACGTGACGATAAAGAGGTTTTAATTTAAGAAATATCGCTGAACACTTCTCAATGTCATACTCAAGCGGAATTTTTTATACCGTTTGATATAAGCTGGATGCAAGTTTAAAGTACATTACAGGCTCATCTCAAAGGCTTTGAATGAATTTGCAGACGAAACTTGTACAGAGGAAATAATCGAGGGCTGCAAAAAGAATAGAAAATAATTTTTTTTAATTCAGAAAATTCTAATTAGGATAATAAGAGGGGCCAAAAAGTGCCTAAATAGAGAGAGAAGCCAAAGACAAATTGTAATAGAAAATATATATCGAGTAGTTGTAAGATCGATAAAATGTATAGGTGTACCGCTTTTGATTGCAACTATGTATGTGGAAAACTGAAGTCGAGTTTTTTCAAAAAAGTGTGATTTTACTTAAAAGGATACGAACTTTTCCGCCTATCTGCACCAAAATTCCCGTTCACCAAGAACAAAGTGCAATAAAATTGACTGGCGAATCTAATAATTATTACTCTAATAATAATTAGAGTATTTAGGTAACTGACACTATAGGTTTTGCCGAAGTTAGAATCGCAAATTTTTTTTAGTTTTCTCTGAGCAAAACTACCTCAAATCCCATGGAAATCTCTAAACATGCTTTGTAGTAGTATTATCTCGACTAACTGCTATTTTCAAAACTATAATCGTGTGTGGTAGACGACACACACACCAGAATAGTGTATCAGTGCAGCTTTTAATGCTAAGCCCCATACATGTACGAACGAGATCCCACATTAATCGAAGAAAAGTCTTCCAAAACTCCTTACTAAGAAAGCAAGCATCAATAGTAAACCGAATTGCAACCCTGTATTCACTTTTGAAATAAAGTTCATAATCACTTACACACATATGTCTGTATACATATATAAATATTAAACTTCAAGTCATTAATTCGCCACGAATCCATTTGGGCTGGCAACCAGTGAACCGTGCTAATCGATAACGATTACGATTCCAACTCAATAAACAGCAACAAGTAATGCAGTTGGCAAATTCGTAGAGTACAACAACAAAAAACGATATTGTACAAGCGCTCCGCAACAATACCCAGCAGAATAAATTAAAAGCGCCCAAATTGCAAATTTAACAGGAGCGTAATAATTTATGGCAAATTTACAAGCTGACATGCATGTGAATTGCTCACAGAATGTTACCGGACAGTTGAGATTAAAATACACGAATTTTCACTCAGCGCCTGGCAGAGCTCATCGGCAATTATTTATGGGTTTTTCTGCAACTGACAGCCATCTATGGTAAATTTTGCCATACACAACAACAACAAAAACTACGAATTTAGATATTTCATCTTTAACGCTGAGTTGTTGTTGTTGGTACGCATATTATATAAATATTGCTGTGCAGTGTTGACTTAAGTTTTTATACCCTTAAGAGAGCATATTAAGTTTGCCATGAAGTTTGTAATATCCAGCAGAAAATGTCGGCGACCATATAAAATATATATATAAATGATTAGCGCAACGAACTGAGTCAATTTAACCATGTCTGTATGTAGATATCGATCTGAAATTTTGCACACGTTCTTTTCTTCTCAAGAAGCTGCTGATTTGTCGAAACCGAATATCTAACCAATATAGCATATAGCTACCATATAAACTGAATGATCAAAATGAAGTCCTTGTATGGAAAACTTTTTTATTTGATATGATATCTTCACGAAATTTGGCATAGCTTAATAACCGAGGCAACCCTACATTATCAGAACATATTATTCATAAACTAACCGTTTTTTATTGTTTTATTTATTTTTTAGTTCTTTGGTTTTGTTTTCCTTTTGCCACAAAATTTTCGGCTTTGCTGTTTGTTCTTGGCATTTGCAAAAATTTTAACGGTAACAACAACAAAAATGCGTAAATGAAGCTATAAAGTTAATGTGCATAGCAATGTTACTACTTACAAACATACGTAACATATAAAAGAACGCGTGTTAATGGCACATAGCAATAAATTATTATGGCAATTACCAAACAATAAGAAAACAACAACAGCAACAAAAGCAAAATATATTGCAGTCAAGTGAACTTTATTATTAATACTTGCATATACGAGTACATACAAAAGTACAAATGTAGTATAAAGTCAGTCGGTACAAATTACACGCCACAAGAGGCAAGTGCAAAAAATTAAGAAAACAATAAAAAAGGGAAATGGAAAAGGAAAATTCCATTTTTCGCTGCGCAATTGCAACATATTTCCCGGCGGCTGCCATTTGGCCTGTTGCTGCCGCTTGCTGCTGACTTGAAACCTTGGCAAAATATCCACTAACCTCTGACATTCGAACATAAAACTTATGTATGCATAAGCACATATAATATACATATATGCCGTTACGTTATGCGAAATTATATGTACATATGTATATGTTTTTCATCCATTTCATTTGTAATTTATATTTTGGTTCGTAGACCTAAATACATGGTATATATTGTACAATACATAAGTACTAAAGTAAATATTTTGCTTAGATATATGAATCTTTTACTGTTAAAGCATTCTACTTATGTAGCTTACATGTTGTCCGTCGACACGTTGGATGGTTTGGAGAAGCCATGATCTAATGCGAACCTCAACGCCCTTTTTTAAGACTATTAAGACAACATAAAAAAATGTGGTTCATTTATTTTCGAGAAAAACCTCTTAAAGATGAATCATGCAGCATTCCACTTATAAAGCCCTCCTTGAATGATTTGGCGAAGTTTTTTGTAATATGTGGACAATCAAATGTAAAAAAGTACTAAGCATTACAGTGCTTCCGGCAATCACGAGGCCATAAACTACCTAGATGTAAGATTTTTCGAGAGATTCGTTTCCACGGATCGCTTTTCAAGTGAATCTAAACTTAATCTCAAATATAGTTTCATAGTCTGCTAAAAAGATCTGCAAATCGTGCAATCTCGATGTTTCGATTTGACTTACCTAATAAAAGACAATTGTAAAGTGTTGTGGTGCAGACTAGAATCTACAAGCAACGTTGGAGCGTTTATCAGTGAAATCTGAACCAAAGATAGGTTAAAGAATCTACTATTGTAACAGTTAACAATGGATATTAGATTATGTAATCCTTTTATATCATTAGACTATAGTAATATGTACTCGTGTTTTATAAATAATAATCTTGTCTTTCTTTCAGATTCAGCTAGCAATACATTTGGTTTTAAACTTGGTAAGTCTTAAAATACATTTTTAATTATAACTACAATATATAATACATATTTGTACCTTTTATGATATAAATTTTATTAAAATAATGCAAACAACATATTCCAGAAATAATCCCACAGGTTCGTAATTGTTATATAAGGGATAATATCAGTCAGTTAGTAAAAAACGTTTTTTATTGTTTTTTTTTTTATAATAAAACAAGAAATACCGTTAACTTTGGTTGCACCAAAGCTTTAATATCCTTCACATATACGAAAGATTCCTTACAAGAACTTGATTTCGATCGTTCAGTTTGTATTGCAGCTTTATACTATAGTTATCCGATCTGAACAATTTCTTTTAAGATTACATTATTGCCTTAGACAATAACTCACGCCGAATTTCGTGAAGATATTTCGTCAAATGATAAAGTTTTCCATGCAAGCACTTGATTCCGATCGTTCTGTTTGTATGTCAGCTATAAGCTATGGTGGTATGCGCAGCTTCTTGGCGAAAAAAGAACGTGTGCAAAATTTCAGATCGATATCTCAAAAACTGAAGGTCTAGATCGTGTATATACTGACATTTAAATTTTTTCTTTGGTTATATCTTTCAAATATATATCTACTTTCCGAGATATACAAAATCTCTTGTAATCCCATAAACACGATTTAAGTTCACTATAATTTTTAAAAATATTAAGGTGAGATACTTACATTTTTTCATTAAATTCGATATTTCCGGGTTAGCTGCGATGCTTTGCTTAGGCTTATAGCTTGTTATACCACGCCCAAACTCACTACTAAAATAATTGAGCTAATTTTAACACTAATCTCTAATTGCTTATAATTTACCAAAATTATTAGGTAATTAAACTAATTGGTTAATTAGTAATAAATTGACAATAAAATTGGCATTTACTATGTTACACTTCCTAATATGAGGTAAATTTAACGAGAGAAGGTGGTTGTTTGTTTAGTGTTAACTTTTGAGTCAATAGCTGTTTCTCTTCTTCTTTCTTGCTAAACCAGATTTCTATTATAACTCTTTTGTATTGCCGGAAATAATTAAATTTTTCGGTTATGAGCTAATAAAGTTCATAGTAATTATCTATTTTGTTCAATCAAAACAACTTATATAAATTTGTGGAATTGTACCTAATTAAGCTAAATTGCGCTCCTTTGAATTAAAAAAAAAAATCAAAATTTATCAGTTAATATCTTATAATTGCAACAGTTAATTGACCTGTGTGTCCTTTGGGGAATAAAAAGTAGTTAATGAGTGTGTCTGTGTTCTTTATAAGGGATTTTAAATATGTTTTTCAACACAACTATTAATCGAAAATCTAAGTCAAATTACTGCATACGAAGAGATATATGAATCAAAAGGCCAAAAACATGGCGAATTGAAAAACGATGTAGAAATGAACCGGCAACTCAAAGGTGCTGTAAATTCTGAACAGTTTTCGCCAGAAATTTAAACTTAGAATAACAGAAAAATTTTACTGGATAAAATGTGGTTTTTTGATCTTAAAAAGTGTATGCAGTATCAAATAGTATCATATTTTATTTATTTATATTTTTTTATGCTTACGAAACAGTCATGTACTTAAATTACTCTTCTAAGTGCCTGTGGTTGCGGTTGCAGTGCTTGTAAGTAAGCTTTAAATACAAATATTTTAATAGATCTGAATTAGATTTCTTTCCAGAACTGTTTAGTTCTACTTGATAGATACCGTTTACAATTCTTAGAATTCATTTCGTCATATCGAAGTAATGGGTCGAATATACCAATACCGTTATGTATCACATTAGCCAAGTTCCGTTATACTTTTAATGTTATATAAGTTTTAATTATTAAAAAAAAAAACTACTTAACTTATATCCTTTCTAAGGTTTCCATTGCTTAGCAATAAGTCATAGCACTCTTATTATAAATATATGTGTATGTAAGCACGCATGCATGATATTGTAATATTAACAGTTTTAACAAATGAGCACGAATGACATACACATATCCATAAAATTTTATATATGTACATTAGGGTGCCCGCTATTTCCCAAGTTCATAGTTAACACCCCCTGATGTTTCAGCTTTTGCCCTAGAAACAAGGATCCGACGTCAGCAAGCTCATTATTTTCAATTAAAAACGTGCCTAAGTTATATTGAGTTTTTTGATATTTTGCATTAAGCAAGTAAATGTACAATTTTGAAAAAGTTAAAAAAATGATATTGATTTAAAAACTCATTAAACTTATATATATACATCATATGTACTTAGCATTTATACAAGCGTCGTAACATTCTATGTTACTCATGCGCCATGGCGTACGGCATTCATGCAGAACATTTGATGCATAAATTTAAATGCGTATAACTTTTAAAAGAATAGAGCGAAAAATTTTGTATTTTAGCATTATGTTTTCAAAGTTGTAGGTATTTTTTATTTGCAGATAAATAATTTTTTGCCACAGATAGAAAAATCCATTGTTAAATACTCGTATATGGAAAAGTATATTGATTTAGGCACTGTTTAAATAGAAAATAAAGATATTGTTTGCATTGGATTCTTTTTTTTACTGTGAGCCAGTGGAAAAAAAGAAATAAACTTCCGAAATAACGAACAGCTTAATGTACATTCAGAAATAGTGTGAGCAAAGTGCAAACGCAGAACAAATGCATCCATTTGTTTTACGATACTTAAGTTGGCTTTATGCCGTCGACAATTATGACTAATTGAAATGCTTACTTTTATGTTTCACACTTGTCAAATGTTGTTAATTATAATTTATTATAACCATTAGAGAATTAATGGCACACAAGCACCCACGCCTTTACTTGACTTTTACTTTACTTCAGTTTTTTTTTACAGAAAATAGTAGATTTTTGGCTTATAGTATACAAGCACTTATGTGTCATGTATGTATGTCAAAAATTACATGCATATGTACGTATGTATATGAATATTTATCTACATAATTAAGTGCTATAAAAATATTGGACTTTTTATTATTGTCGTAATTTTGTAATTTGTTTATAATATTATTTGCTTCTTGCAAATAATGATTTATGACATCGTTATTTTAATTTTTTACGATTTTAACAAGATTGCTAGTTATGTCAGTCAAACAATATATTAATAAATATTTATATTTGAATATACAAAGTTGATCGACCTACTGCTTCCATTTATGGTCAGCGTTTAGCTGTTAGCCAACAATAGACTGCAATAGACTTTTTAAGTAGACTCTAAGTGGATGATCGATTTTATGAGAAAATATTTCTTAGCAGAAATACCCTCTGAGGCTTATTATTGACTACTTAGAGACCTTATTAAAAATTATTATATCTTGAGCAGAAAGTCCAGCCTTTTTTAACTTTAAATATTTGATAAATCAAATATTGAGAAAAGAAAATAAAATAGTTGAAAAGATAATAGATAGAAGATAAGCTACTTTTAGTGATCATCTAACTTTTCGATATAATTTTTGTACGATTGATTTCCGGTTATGATTCTATTGATGTCTGAAAGATTTTTTATGTTTTCAGCCGTAATAGCCTTTTGGACTTCCACTAAGTTAAATGTATTTGGTACTTATGTGGCTTGTTCGAAATTTAGCAAACCACTAACGAATAGTTGCTTAGCTTGGCACAGAGCCCGGATAACGCTTATTAACACACTTTTTGATATCAGCAAACTTTTTTCATCGTCATTTTTTTTTCAAATAACACATGAAATTTGTTTTTATATTAAGTTTTTCAAAATATTATATCAAACTTCTGCCACTCAAAGTACCATTTTTCACAGGCTCCCTCTCATTGAAATGATAAAGATTTTACAACCTTGGTTTCACATATCTAAGGGAAAAATACAGATATAATTTTAGTGTGAGAGATTAACTATGTACTCCCAACAGTGGCAAAGAAAGTTTATTCCATTTTGCCCTTTCGCCAATCTCGTTAACTTTGCTTTCGTCTTGAGGCCGATTTGATTGTAAGAAGTTTTCCGCAGCATCTAGGGCTAGGTTTCAACAGCTTTTAAGCAATGCTCACATTTTACTTATATCTCGTTCTCATCTTACATTACTCTCATCTAACATTGCTCTTATTATTGTATATTCTGTTATTGTATATTCTCTTATTATTGTATATTCTGAAGAAGATATAGTTTGCCGCGAAGTTTGCTACACCAAGATGGAAACGTTGGAGAATAAATTTACAAGGTGTTTTCAAAAAATAACGAGAATTTTCGTATTTGGAAAAAAATATTTATTCATTCGTCTACATTAATATTGTAGCGTTCAAAACAGTGCCCATTTGATATTATGCCAGCTCTCTTCCAATCGTCGAAACACTTATCAAACTCGATTTTCGTTAAAGCCTTTTGCTCTTTCATTGATTTTTATCTCTCTTGTAAAATGAGGCCTTTACGGTTCTCTTTATTTTTGGAAACCTGAAAAAGCCACACGGAGCCATGTCTGGCGAATATGTAAGCATATAGCTGCCATACAAACTGTCAAGAGTATTCTACCTTCGATGCCGAAGTTAACGTTTTTGCTTGTGTTTATGAAGATTAAGTTTGTCAGATTGTCACATTATGTTTGTCAGTTAAGAAATTGATAAATATTAACCTAACCTCAAAAATTCTAGTAGTTTCTAAGATATTTCTTAACCTGCAATATTTGAAAAAAAGATAAATCTCTAATGGAGTGGAATGAAAACTCAAATTGAGAGATTTTTAAAAGTGAGAGAACAGCATATATTTTACTGATAACGGCAACACAACATGACTTGAGTAATCGAAATTATAAATTTTCTCCATTTCATTAAGCATATGACCATAAATAAAAATAATTTGGACATGGCAACGCTGCCTAATCTTCGAACACTATCTGCCTTTGATCTAGCTGAAATTTGGCAATTTAGTGACTTTATGATTTACACACAGCTTTGCTCGCCAAAAACCCATAAACGCTTTGCTTTTCACTGGAACAGAAGCAAAGTGCAAATATTTACTTTGTGAATTATGGCGAATGAATTGCGAAGTGTTAATTAATTGGACAAAGCTACCGCAAATGTGACCATTACTGCAATGAACAAATGCAGCAACAAGAACAATAGCTATAAATAAAACGTGCTTGAACTACATATTTTGCAATTTGTACACTTATATATACAAGCTTACATACTTAATATTTGTAGAAGTCGATTTCCAAAAACCATTACAATTCCACTTAGTAATTGCAAACTGTGTATTGTATCAGCACCAGCTAATTAGTGGGAGCAATCGTGGGAACGCTAAATGCTAATGCAAAGCTTTAAAGGTTCATTAATGCCAAAATGCCCGACACAGATAACGTTTTTTTTTTTTTTGTGTTTATTCAATACTTTTGTGCTTAATCCCTTTATAGCGCATTACAATGGCTAATGAGAAGAGAAAAAATAATGAGAGGTGAGAAAAACTAGACCAAAGTAAAAAAGAGTAAAAACAAGGAATGAAATAACGAATAATTTTAAATCTTCTCAACCGCAAATAAATTGGCAATTGTCAAAATAAATAATGTTTCCGCTTAGCGTTGAAATCGTTTAAATCTCTATACAATTGACCGCCCACTTAACTAACGATTAAGGCGCAGTCCAGCGTGAAAATGCCTATACTAAAAATTGCCAAACGGAAATTAATTTAATTCGCAAACATTTTGTAATTGTAGCCCTACCTAAATTCAATTCAGCCCTATTTATTCGGGGGAAATGAATGAAACGGAAATACTCGTAAAGCCAACTGGCTTGGCTCGGTTTGTAACCATTTGACTGGCACGAATGCGGCACGAAAGCTTTACAGGCTTCAATGCTAGTGGTGTAATTTACGAGTGTAGTACCAAAAGCCTTTCAATTTATAATAAAACAAATAGTATGGTTTGCTTTTTAACAACCCATTTTTTCGACGAGTTTTTCGTCGGCGTATATACTTCAGATTTCTTTCATATATGTTTGCCCGATTAAGCTCTCAACTGTTACAGCTTTCAGCTCGCTCTTCTGTTCAAGAGCTGGATAAAGTTCAAAGTGTTTATGGTGATGAAAATCATTCCCTACATACTCCTTGGCCGGGTTATAAGTTCGGGGACTACCGGTTTTGTAGATCCTGTAGATTAGACTCTGTTTGTCAGCCTGACTCTGTCTTAAAACAAGCATTCTTTTAAATTATGCTGAGAATGCGGTAGGTTAGGTTAAGAGGTCGATACTAGCAGGTATCTCACTTGATTCGCTTAATTCACTGGTTCGTTGTGGTATCTAAAACTCCTATATAATAGATTATAAGACCCTCTCAAATCGACAAAGCGCTTTGAGCCAATCACAAATTTGTATTGAAGACTCTCTAGTTAGAACTGCGATTTGCAGCAAGATAAACTTCGCCAAGGGCAAGAAGTTCAGTAGATCTCCTGAGTTCTAGTCTAGGTGAAAAGGATCTTGCAGAAGCGGCTCGTCGACCAACTAGATTGAAACCAACCGTCGAAGTTCATACTTTTAGTTTCTAGTTAAAAACTAAGGGAGTTTATTTTCCACTTTGAACTCTTTTACTAGAAAGGAGAGGTATTTTACAGCATTTTGATATAACCCTGTTTTCGAAGCGTTTAAATGCTGAAGTAGAAAATAATCATAATCTTTTCCCAACCGACCCTGAATACCTCGGCATTTGGATAAATTGCTACACGATTGCTCTTCTAGTTAATAATGCAAACATGCTTTCGAGATTAGGTTCTATAGAGAAGAAATTATAAAAAGAGATTAATATCCCTGTATTGCCTGTCCAAGGCCAAGGTTGCATTTTACGTAATTAAGTACAAATTAAAAAGGAATCACCGATTTATCAAACAGTTCTCTCAGCACAGTAGCTAAAAAAACAACTGCTAAAAACTGTTAAATATTATCTTAACCAAAAATGTTAATGTCTGACAACATTAATTTGTCATTGCTTTACAATTTTCGTTGAATATTTAATGTACTGCTTTCATTATGGATTTAGTTTCTCACTGATGATGAGCTGTCATCACTGACAATGTCGACATTATGCTTTTTGATGCTTGCTGACGGGTGCCATAAAATTTATTTTTACATCACTTTTAATCAAGTGGTTAAAGGCAAGACAATTCACATTTTACATAGTGAATTTTGTAAGTACCTAGCAACATGATTGCTATTGTATTTCTTTAGGTCATTAACCTCAAATTCTCAGCTGAAAACAAAAGGCTGAAGGTAGGCATTGAAGTGTACTGAGATGACTTGGAATCTGTCTATTTTTTCGTATCTGAATATCAATTTCATCACATTTTTTTCCATCCGCGGTAAGAGAATGACGTTAATAAAGTGAATGGCTCTAAAATTAGCTAAAAAAGGAGTATAGTCTTCAAGCAACTCTAAAGAGATGAAAAACTTACATTTTAACTAATTTGATATCTTAAACTCCTATATTAGGATATACAGTTGTAAGCTGAAATTTGTACCAAGACCGCTACAAATAATTTATTGTATTTCATTTGATCCCTTCGGCTTTCAAGATATAATTATTTTCTGTAACAACTTTCTTGGGTTTCTTTGAAGCGCTAAAAATTCTTTTGTATCATAAAATCGCGATAAAATATCCGTTTCGATTATTTTAGATAGACTCTAATATAATGTTCTAAGGAAACGAATTAAATATGTCACGTCGGCAATCTTTTGCAACGACTGTGTCCTCGAATTCACATAACTCGTTTAGTATACTTTTTGTTTAAATTTTTTCTTTTTAAAAAAAGCAATTTTTCAATATGGACATATGTTAATTAAAATAAAATAATTAACTCAATTTCGTTTTATTTATTACAAATTACTTTGTTATTACTTCAAGTTTTAAACTCATTTAATTTAATTTAAGTTTATTTTAATTAATTTTAATTTTAATTTTAATTTTAATTTTAATTTTAATTTTAATTAAATACTTTTTTTTAATTTTATTTATTTAATTTAATTGTATGTTATTTTATTTCAATATTTTAATATTTATTGTTAATTTAATTTAATTTTTTTTTATTTCCATCTAATTTCATTTTACTTTTTATTACTCTTGACTTTCAATTGCTTCAACTAATTATTGCCTCTCATATTTCAATTAATTGTCTGTTATATACTCGTACATTTTTTTCACACAAATTATTTACGTTTATGTATAAGTATATCTAAATAAGTGCCTTTATATATATTCATTTATTTACGAGCCGGCATGTAATTCTATTTGAGGCCGTGAACATAAAGCTATCGAGTTTTATTCGCGAACTGCTGCTTCGTCACACTATATAGATAAACATTTATGCGGCGACAGTACTGACGTTGCCGAGGGCATCAATATTCACCGCTATATACCATAGATAAATATTTTTATTTGTAATTTCGTTGGACACTTCAAATTGGATGTAACTGTGTTGGATTGATAGATGGCGTTATTTACCTATATCTCGCATTGTATAATTCCGATCGGATTCGGCTAGATGGCGTTAGAAAGATGATATTTCGTACTAAAAAGCTTTTTTGCGATTGGTTGATTCAGTTTTGTTTGAGCGCGCATCAAAGATGGATATTAGCAAAGAGAAAATATGCTATATTTTACAGTTTTTTATCGATAAGGGCGAAAACGCAAGCCAGGCGGCTGCAAATGCGAATAGCGTTTATGATCCTGATACTGTAATTGCTAATCATGCGCAATTTAGTTATCGTCAATTCCGTTCCGGTAATTTCGATGTCAAAGATGCACAACGCACTGGAAGGCTAATTGTCGAAAATGTTGATAAAATCATGGACATTGTTGAGTCCGACCGTCATGTAAGCCAAGAGATTGCCCAAAAGCTAAAGATTGCACAAAACCCGTTTGGAACCATTTGAATAAGGAATACAAAAAAAATTCGATGTATGAGTGTCACACGAGCTAACGTAAAAAAAATCTCAAGAACCGAATTCCCATCTGCGAATCGCTGCTGAATCGCAACAAAATCCACCCATTTCTGAGCGGTTGGTGACTGGCGATGAAAAGTGGATCACTTACGACAACGTCGAGCGAAAACAGTCGTGGTCAAAACGCATTGAGCCTTATAGTCCGGACTTGGCACCAAGTGATAACCATCTTTTCCTGTCCATGGCGAGCAATTTTGCCGGAGAAGAATTCGCTTCAAGAAAGGCTTGTGAAAATCAACTGTCTCAATTTTTTGCCAATAGGAGCGAAGGCTTCTATGAGAGCGGCATAATTAATTTACCCTTAAAATGGCAACAAGTTATTGAGCAAAACCGCACATAATTGACCTAAATCGGATCATTCTAACTAAGATAATTAAAGCTTTGAATTTCATACATAGTCAAAATAATGGATTTCTTTTTACTAAACCTAATACAAGTATATTATATATTAAAAAATTAATTTCCTATAAAAACTTTCTTATAAAAGCATTCACAGATATCGACTAAACAGATTTCTAATGGTGAGTATAATGGCTCAGCAGTATTATGCAGCCAGACTCACGCCAAAAGTATTAATTAATAAAAAAGTTCGTAAAGTCCAAGATGAACATCTTCTTTGAATCGTTAGATGATTAACACTGACCCCTTCTGGGGAGTTGAATGATCAATTACAGATTCTACTTATTCTTAGTGAGATGACTTCGCGTAGCAAATTGTCGTAAGTGTTCAAGTATTCAGACAGATTCTTCTTCAGCTTAATGCATCAACATATTCCAGCTTGAGTGTAACTGAATTTTTGGTCGCTTAGTTACTTTAATCACCAGATTTGGCAGGTTGTTCCTGTTATTGGAAGACTAACATTTGTTTCGGTAAAGGCGACATGAGGAAAAATATAAAGCTATAAGCCTAGGATTGTAGTAAGTAAAATATATGGAAAAGTAATTTTTGACTCAAAAGAGACTTGTTTGTGAAGATGTAGTAATATTCTTGTGTTTTTAGAATCGCAAAACGAAAATAAGAAATAAATAAATGTTAATCTTAATATCTATTTTTCCACTTTCTTTTGTAAAAAAAAATAAAATTTATGTAAAAATATTATACGTTTTATTGCAATAAAATATTATATACAATATTTTATTGCAATAAAATATATTAATAAATATTAAAATTTTTTTTCTTAATACTTAAGGCGTTTTGGTAGCTTACATGTGCTTCCTTTTAGAATTTGGTACCACAGAGTTCAAAAAAATATGAAAATCAGTTTCATATCTTGAAGTTCATATTTTTCCAATCATCTAAAAATAAACTTTATATTATCATAATTTTCGCAAACTTTCTTTGGCTGCTGTACTGCACAGCATATTTTAATCGTCACCAATATTTTTAAAAGCATGCAAACCTTTCTATAAACGAAAGTAAGAGTTTACAATACAATACAATTTGTTTCATATTAAATATTTAAAATATTTCAAATCAATAATGTATGGGTTAAACATACTCTTGGAGTTCTCTGGTACTACACCTACTTCCGTCGAAGACTCTTATAGCTCTTAGCTACCCATCTCCAAACGTTGTAACATATGTATGTAACTTATATTTTATTATTTTACTCATTGAGCTGGTTCAAAGCTTTGCAAGTCGCATCGCATATCAAAGGAATGTTTACAGGCTTGCCAATGCACACATGTATGTACGTAATTTTATATGTAGACCCTCATGCATATCTGCAATATTTATTTATATGCCATTATAAACTTTGTGACAAGATTGTTTTGTGCTTTTTTATACTTTTTGCTAGAACTACATGCATTTTATTATACCTTCTTTCTGATTTATTTCTCCTTTTCTTCTACATATTTACAATTGCCATTGGCTAAATTTTTGCTTATTTTTGCTGCAATGGTTCAATGAGCAAGCAAAGAATTTAACGTCTATTTCTGCGTATACGTAACATTTGCAGTGTTATGCGTAGGTTACTCATACGCCCCGAATAAAACGCCAAAAACCCAAAAGCAGATTTTTTAAGTTGTAAAAGTGTCTTGTGAATGTTAGCAACCCATATTTCATTTTATATATTTGCTGTGTGTGGAAGCCTAAATTTAATCGAGTGGAAGACAAGTTAAATCTGAAAGAGTAGTCTTCGGGGAGCAACTTTAATGTACATATGGTATGCACAAAGTTTAGTATACATGTGGGATGCTTATTCTTGCAACTTTTTCGTCAAGTATTGTATGACAGGCAACTTTAGTTGTTGCCTTATGGGTCGGCATGTGGGTATTATATTTGTTGCAAGTTGTTATGGTTGATTAAAATGAAAGTATGACGTAAATGTGATATATTTATTCACTGTATATAAAGATAAGAACATTTGCGAAACTGCTTATATTTCTAAAGCTTTAGCAGCTAAAACTCATAGTATAATATATCAGTTGGTAGTAGGTTGAGCAAGGCGGGGTGCACCCTTCTGTCAGTCAGTTAGATGGACTTTTAAAAATTATAAAATACTATTCAAAATTGCTATAATGTACGGCAAAGATCTCATTTTGAATAGAGTAATACCAGCGGTCTACTTTCTATAGGTTGAAATAAGCTGCCTTTAACCCTTCTGAGAGACTGGAAGATAATTTCATCCATTATTCATTTGGCAAAAATAGGCTTTTATCTCATATAAAATATATTTTAAAAAACAAATAAGGAAGTGCTAAGTTCGAGTGTAGCCAAGCATTTCATACTCTTGCAATTCGCAAGGTTGTTCTATGAAATTGTGAATGGATTACAATAAAATTTGGTATCATATTAACATATTTTGAAGGCCCCTCAGTTGTATTATTATATTTTACTTCCCGTCAGCGAAAATTATACTACAATCATTGGGGACAGAAAAATGGATAATGGATTACATTAATTGTTGACATTGCTCAGGTATACTTGAGAACTTATTTTCAAACAATTTTATATAATATTATATATAAACATATATATGGAATAAAGTCAGCAGGACATTTCGAAATCGTGAATATCAGTTATATGTGGGATAAGGCAAGTTTTCGACCGATTTGTTTTTGGGCACAAAGATGCACTGTTATTTGAAAAACACGCTTTCTCAATTTCATTACAACAACTTCTTGGTATAAAGTCAATTGGAAGTTCGAAAATCTTTATATTAGGTATATAGGGGGAAGATTGATCCAATTCAACTAATTTTTGACATAAGTATATATTATTAGCAAAAGTTTAATAATATGTCTCACAGATTGACCGATATTTTCGGCAAAAATTCAGCCATATGCACTGAAGTCCACATATTTGGCGTCTCAGTTCTTAAATATAAAAGCAAATTTTTATCCGGATACATAGATTGTTTCTTGATTGATATACTGAGAAGTGAAAGAATCATATGAATTTAAAAATTATGCTATATGGGAAGTAGGCGTGGTTTTTGACTGATTTGAATGTAGGAAACAAATGAATGTCATTACATACCGAATTTGGTTGTAAACGGTCGAGTAGGTCCCGAGATATGGAATTTCACCTAAATGCTTTCGACCCCCATATTGGGGGTAAAATGTTTTTTTGTTATTTTAGGATTTGTCTAAAGCGAATTTGTTTATTGTAGCTTTAGTGGTTTAGGAGATACATATGTACATGAAACCTATTAGGTGGTGCGGCCACGCCCATTTTTTCAAAATTTTTGCCCACAGGTGCCCCTGCTACTGCAATCCCGTGTACCAAATTACAGTTTTATGTCTTAATTTAGTGCTTTGGTTTGGCATTTTATAAGTTTTTCATTAATGGCGTTTTGCGGACGGTCCGCTCACGTCCATCTACAACCTCGTCCTTACTTTTTTGCCAAGCAACACGTGTACAAAGTTTCATTACTATATCTCAATTTTTACTCAAGTTTCAGCTTGCAAGGGCAGACGAACGGACGGGTAGATACTCACCCGGATTTCGACTCGTCTCGTCATTCTGATCTTTTATATAAGTATATATAAATTTATATTTCAGGTGAATAAAACTACAAGTATTATATTCTGTAGCAACATGTTGCAAGAGTATAAAAATAAAATAAAAAGTTGCCTAATTCACTTCATATCACATCAGCTAACTGGCCGTAAAAGTTCCATCAAAATCGGTCCAACAAACAAACAGACAGACAAAAATTTAATAAAATGTTTATTTGGCATAATTTATTATTACAAAGAAATACTCCAATTTCATTTCTCTGTATTGATATACCTAAGTACATATTTTGCTTTCTGATATCCATGGCGTTATATTTTTAACATGGTCGTTACAAATGACTGATAAGTAAATTACTATTGATTTTTTTCATAAATAAAATATATACATAAGTAACCATAGATTGTGTGTGTATAAATGTGACTATTATGAGATATTATATATACATATATATTATATATAAATTTGCTTGTTGTAGACTCGAGCAGAAACAATAAACGCAATAAACAGCGCGCACACCCTCATAGGACGTGCCCAAACCGCTAACGAGCCACCACTCATGACTTAGCATTGTTGTTGTTGCACACATGCATATGTGCACTTGTTGTTTATAGTTTATTGCACACTTTTCATTCGTTTTTTGTTTTTTTCTTTGTTAGTTTGGCCGCTGGAGGAAGGAGTCGGTCACTCAGCCAGTTCAATAGTCCGACAGTCAGTCATGCAGTCAATCACCCTGTCACATATCTTTAATTTACAACTTGTAAATGTGCTAGTAATTAAGTATTGTTATTGTTGTTATCTAGTTATTGGGCAAGTTTGTTTTCGCGTGAATGATGGGCATATTTAAGCAAACTACATACATACAAACAAATATATTTAACGGAATAGCATTTTAAGAGCGGCAAACAAGCTAGCTGCTACTTAGATGTGAAGCGCTAAAACTGCAATAAATCGATGAGTAACGGAAATCAACAATTTCCGCGATGAATTGTTGACCACTAAACAATAACAACTACAAAATATGAAAAGTAAAATGAAAATAAAAAATCATAAATTTAATTGAAAATTGAAAGCTGTCTAAAACGATTGGCTGTTGATTGCGCCATCGGTACCTAGGTAGGTATATACTATACATACCATATATGCACATACATATGTATGTTTGTATATATATAAATGTATACTCAAGGTGGTGGCTCACCCTTTGATTTGCCCATATTTACGTAAGTGAATTTATTTCAAATACTTTATGAAAATTACTTTTTTAGTCGCTAAACGCAGCAATAAAAAATTCATGCACATACGTATGTACATACATATACATATATATATTGTATATATATTTACATATATATGTACTCATACCTATATAGAGATATTGTAGATATACACAGTATTGCGGCATTTTATTGCTTCCGCTCGCATTTGCTGTTTTTCTGACATTTGCTTTAAATTTTATTTATAAAAAATCAGATTCACAAAATATTTCTGATAGGTTATACTCGTATTGCAATATCTGAAAGAATTTTGTAGCGAAATTTTCTGCGTTCACTTCGCTTTCAATAGCCTTGCATGGTTGAATTTTTTTTTTATAAAAATTATACACATATATATGTATATAATATTTATGTATGTGTGCACAAGTGCTACTGTTTATAAAAAATATTTGCATTTGCTATTTTCCTTGATTTCTTAATGCGTATTGTTGTTGTTTTAATTCATTTTATATTATCCAGCTAATAAATTTGTTTCACTGGAAAGAAAATCAAATAAATTCGAAAGATAAGTGATTTACTTAATAAAAAAATAAAATAATTTGCGGCAACAATAACAGATATGTTTATTTAAATTGTAAATACAAGTGCTTTGTATAGAAAAAAAAATACCAAAAATATCTGGCTTCAAACGCAAAGAATTTGATGTAGATATTTATTCGGAATTCTTAAATAATTCTGCACAAATTATAATTAAAAAATTTTACTATTGATTGAAATATGAAAAGAAACAAGAAATTACAGAAGCAATTAATTAAACAAACAAGAGAAAAGATTAATTTTGGTTGCTCCTTCACAAATAAAAATTGTCCACACAAGAACTTTGTTTTGATCGTTCAGTTGTATGGCAGCTTTATGCTATAGTGATCCGATATCGGGAGTTCCAACAAATGAGCAGTTTTTTTAAGAAAGAACGCGTGCAAAAATTCAGAGTGATATCTCAAAAACTTCGCGTATATACAGTCGAACCTACGGATAGACAGACGGCCATGGCTAAATCGACTCAGCTCATCACGCTGATAATTTATATATAATACTTGTATATGTATATATTTTATAGGATCTTGGACGTTTCCTTTTAGGTGTTACAAGCCTCGTGGTAAACTTAATATACTCTGTTCAGGGAATAAAAATTACAACTTTAAATAGTTTTAATTGTCGAACATATAATACGAGTACAATAGTAATCGATACGATTTTTTTTTTTGAATTTTTACTTTGGAACTCTGTGACCAATTTTCCAAGCAAATGACATGATCTGATTTTTATTTTCATTTAAAAAATATCTTTAAAAACCAATTTATCTCCTAATCTTTTATATTATATTCGTTTTTCGATTATTTATTGCTAATTAACGATTTCATGATTTCTATCATTGTTGAGCAATATTAATACCAAGAAAAAATTTATCGATATCAATATCAATTGTTTAAGAAATTTTCGATAACAAGCGTTAACTGCTAATATTTTGACGATAAGAAGTTCACATTTTTGTATTTATTCTTTTTTTATATTTGTATAAATCCATGCTATATTTCTTACATTTAGTATTATATATGTATTTGAAAAATAAATTTAAATATATTGCTGTTTGTACAATTCTTATTTTAATATTTTTATACTTTAAAATTAATCCTATTAAGAATTTATTTTTGTTATTTTGTAAATTGATTTATCGATGTTATTGTTTTTAGCGATACTTCGATATATTTTTACCAACGTTTCTTCGATACTTTATATTACAATTATAAAAAATATTCGCTCATATTTTTGTGATTTTTTCCGTTTGCAAATCATAGCGTTTTTTAATTCTGGTTTTCGTTGCTCTCTTTGTTGAGATATATTTAATTTTTTTGTAAAGATCTTTATTTACTTTGCAAGATTGTTTGTATTTTAAACATTGCTATATTGAGCTATCTTTGAGAACAAATAAAAGTAATCGATATTTCGATACATAACCTTTTACATCAATTATTGCTAAAAAAAAGTTATTGCCGCTTTGATATTTATTTTTTTACATCGATTATTGATAAAAATAAAAAATAATAATATAATCCGAATTTTGTGGCTTGATTTTTTTATGTTCTGGACGATCATATATAAATTATTATTTAATTTGTTACAAAAAATTTGTTATCGGTTGTCAGTTTTTTCTGAATTGAAATACGTTTAAATTTGTATGTATAGCATACAGTTTTTAACTCCTTTCCTACCCTTTTAGGTAAAAATTGTATGGAATTCGATCTATACGCATATATCGATTTTTTAAGCTAATTTTCTTTAACACATTAAGATTAAGTTAATAAACTTTATAAATATTTAGTTTAAAAAAGTTAATTTATTTATCGATAATTTCAATCCTAATATGTAGAACCGCAATTAGTTCTTACGGATTTCTTATTTTCTATTTATTTAAGATGTTACTAAAATAAATTTCTCTTAATCTCACAATAGCACTTTCATAATTTTCATAGTTTTGTTTAAGCTAAACAAGTCAATGTTTTTTTCGATAACTTCAACATTATTAAAATTTATCGATCAATGCTAAAATTCTACGTGTTTAAAAAGGTTAATGTATTTCTCGATAATTTAAAAGTTTATTTTCAATAATATTTAGATCTTATAAATTTTAGAATTCCGCTGGGATTTATTTTGTTTTTCGTTCAGTTTAAAAAGTAAAAATACGCAAAATTGAGCGGACTTAGCATCGAAATTAAAAAAATTATCAATAACAAAAACATTATCGAAGTTTAATATTCAATATTGACGCTCATCTCATTTATTGATGTTTCTAAAGACTGTAAAATAACATTTTAATAACCGACGTTTGAAATTTCGCAAAAATCTTATGTTGAAAAAACTTGCGCAAAATTTTTATTACTGTTTGTGTATTACGGATAAAATATATTTATGTATCGTACATATTTATAAAAATCAATCGATACATCTTAGTGCTATTGCCATAAAATACACTTTGTTTTCATTTTGCCGAACTACCTACTCAAAAATATCTTTTCAGTTTATGTCTAAGTAATTAAATTAACCAACGGCTAATGGCCACTTCATACGGCGGTATATGCGTATATATGTAACATATGTGGTTAGGCAGGTGGTTTTATTTTTTATGCCACGGAAATACCCATTCGATCTATTTTTAGCTGACTGCATAAAAGAATGGATATTTTTGCAAATGCATAAAAATTTCATTAGTCAGCGCTTTGGTGTTTTCCACGTTTGTATACAGATCTATAAATAGCGTGCGCACATTTGGCGACAAAACGAATGGAAATTCATGTGAAAAGTGCGCGCTAGCTATTTGTATAAATTTGTATAAAATTTGCATATTAGAGTGTTTTTTTATGTATACACCAAAGGTGGGTGTAAATCTTCCAAAGATATTGATGGCCCGCACTTTCAATTATACCCGATTCTAAAGCACGCCCTATATCGCAGACCTGTGTTTCTCATAGAATATTCAACTTTCAGTTCGGAATCTGACAAATTTTACCGCTAGGTGGTCTGCCGTTTCGATCCAGTTTTTACAGTGCATGCAGTAAGGTGTTTAAACTTCTTTGTATTTATTAAGATATTTTCTGAATAAAAATTGTGTAAGACGATACTTCATCTCGACATATTTGTGTATATTCCACCCTGTGATATTCGGTATCAAGGAGTGGGTTCATCTTCCCTTACATGACGCATTCCACCTTTTCTGCAATTGTTTGATGATCTTCTCGTAGATTTTGGCAATTTCTTGAGCATGCTGGTTAGATATTTTGACGTGTTGAATATCACGATGCATCATCTGATACAGTTTTAAATGCACAGCATGTCCTACTCCCTTCCAATGCTTTTAGCTATTTTTAGCTATTTTTTCCACGGTGCATTGAATCCAATCCCTAGTCTCCTTCGGTGTATTTTTCGAGTCGCCTACAGTGTTATCAGAGTGTAATAGTTTTATACACCTAATTGTTTATATCACCTAAAACTAATCGAGTTAGATATAGTTTTTTATATCTATGTAAGTAATCAGGATGACGAGAGGAGTTAAAATCAGGGTGCCTGATTGTCCGTCCGTTCGTGCAAGCGATAACTTGAGATATCTTGATGAAACTTGAGCGTAATCGGACTACGCCTACAAAACGCCGTTAAACGAAAACCTATATATATATATATATATAACTATAACTATGCTATATATTTCTATAACTAAGCTCCAAATTAAGATACAAATTTTTTAATTTGGTACAGAAGATTACAGTGGTGAGGTACCTCTAATAGGTTTAATGTACATATCTCCTGAACCACTGAAGCAAAATCAACGAAACTTACTCAGTGAAAATCGTTTTAGCGACCCCTTTGCTGAAAATCGGATTATAAATCCGACCACTCCCCTTATAACGGTTATTATGAAAACTTGGCGTGGCACTGCCCATATTTAAAATATAACAGTGCGAAAATAAGCGAAATCGGATAACAACCACGCTAACTTTCTATGTAACTAAATTTTAAATGCCATCTGATGACCAATCAAGCACCAATAAGTACAACGAGATAAAACTCTAACAAATAGTGTCTTTAAGATGTGTATTTTATTAGTAAGAACAATTATCGTACATTCAGTTATTATGCCCTTTAGAGTGTATATTAAGCTTGCCACGAAGTTTTCGAGTTATCGATCTGAAATTTGTCACACGTCCTTTTCTCTCCAAGGAGCCGGAACTGTCGATATAGGACCACTGCAAGACATATGTAGCTTCCATACAAACTAAGTCCTTGTGTAGAAAACCTTTTTATTTGACAGAATACCTTTTCGAATTTTGGCATAGTTTTTTATCCAAGGCAACGTTACAATCTCCGAACAAATTCTTTAGATGGGGCCACTATAGCATATAGCTGCCATTCAAACTGATCGATCAAAATCAAGATAAACTATTTTTTTCCTTTACCGTAATTCGACTTGAAAATTTTTTATATCACAACGTGGCTAGAAAGAACTAGAAACTTGGTAGAAAATACCAAAATCAATATCAGAAAAGTAAGAAAAGAAGTATATAAAATTACCTTAGCTATCATCGGCATATTTCAGTAATTTTTTCGACTTCGAGACTTATATATATAATTTTAATAGGCACCGTAGCAGTGGGTTTCAAGATGACTTTATTCTCTACGATTTCAGAGTTGTGAGGTCAACAGCGTCTTGAGAGCCATTACATGACCTCGCAGACAGTTTATTTGATAATAGGAAATATTTTTTTGCAAACTCTTAACTCGGACCTGTGTGTGTCGGATCGATAGTGACTCGCGTTGCTTTCATTGCAGCCATTTAAGCCTGTCGATTATAAGGCAAATTCCAAGGCACGGATGACTGGCCATCTTTTTGAAGAATGGATTCTGAAATTAAACAAACAATTTTTACATTCAAGACGAAAAGTATTATTATTCATTGATAATTGTTTGGCACATTCCATGAGGTCAAAAGAAAATTAGAGTTAATTTAACTGGCCTTTTTTCACCTAATATAACATCCAAATTGCAGCCGCTTGACCAGGGCATAATACAAAATTTAAAATTTTACTATCGAGGCAGAATTTTAATAGAGTCTTTAAATCGTATGTAGGCGAACAAAAAATATGATGATTACACCTATGGATTGCATAAATAATGTAATAAAGGCATGGGATACAGACGTCAAGAGCCAAACAATAGCAAACTGCAGAACCAAATATGTCTTATTAATCTCTAATGACTTTATACTTCAAATCAAACTAAGTAATATTTTTTAGATATAAAACATTTTTTAAGCCATTTCTTTCTACAATGTAATCTACGAAATTGTGTTTTCATTGTAATCGCACACTATCAGCACCTATATGGCTTCCCTCCTGTAATTTTTGTCGCGCTAATGGCTTGTGCTTGTACCGCATTAAGAATACACCAACCACAAAGCTGATTTACATACCATACAATTACACATGTAGCTATATATACCCAAGATAATTTGCTACTTCCGTGTGGTTGACGTAATTTTAAACTGATATGTACGTATATACATATGATATACATATGTATACATTTTCTGTAATTTGTTCACATGCAACTAAAAAAGTCCCAGCGCTGCGCCACCTGTGGCAGTGGCACTTCAAATGTATACAATTATTGTATAAGTAACGGTAAGTTGCAACAATTCAAAGGTACAGTATGCAAAGGGCTTTAAGTAGTCGTGTAAATAGACTTTTAAATAAATAACACATTAAAGCAATCATGCGGTGACATCATTTGCTATGCCTGCTCTACATATATGTATACGAATACAAGTATAATATTAAGTCATTAAGGGTGTAAAGAAAGGGAAAGGAAGAAATATAGATAGTGAGCATATGAAATAACTTGTATGGTCAGTGTGCCAGCGAAAGTTCTTAATTAATTATATATCATTACAACAATGACTAAAGTAAAGACTGAATGGTGACACAGTCGTATTTGTTACTTTGTAGTACCGCTTGAAACTTTCTGACTTCTCCAGTTTTTACTTAAGTTACAATTTTTTTTATGTAAAGCACTGAAAGCTCGAGTTAGTATGAGAATTTAATTATATTAATTACTTCAGCCGACATTAGTCCGAAGTTGAAAGAATAACCCTTTCGGGTGAAAATTAAAAAGCTAATCAGAGCTTTAAGCACACATTCAGGGTTCGTTAGAGACGGTCCAAGATTGTGGCAGTAATTATTACTCCTTTTTTTTCTTGACTTTGATGTGCTGCGCTGTAAGACACATACATATATTTTCTGCTAGACTGGCAGGTTAAAAGCACTGTAAAGAGCTTTCGGCAGTGTAATGAGCGCTAGATAATATGCGCTCTCTACATTTGAATTCGGTTATATATACCAAGAAATATCCATGAATATTGATATTCGATTGAGTGAGGCCAAGACTTCTGAAAGTTGAGTATCAAAACTATGAATTTGCTGGTAAGTTCATCAACTATTATTCGTCAGATCCTGTCGATGTCATTCAATTTTGAAGGCGCTACTTTTTATCTATACTAAGAGTGTCTAAACTCTATTGTTTGTAATTTTGTGGGAATTACCTGAATGTAACCTTCAGGAACCGGGAATATCAGCGACCTCTCATATTTGTCAAAACTCAGTTGAAAGGCGCTGATTGTCGAGTATTGATAGCGAAGAGATCGAAGATAAAGTATTACATTTTTAAATTGATCCCCTGCGTTAATTTTCATGACCGTAGATTCTTTAAAATATCGATAATATGTGGAAAACACCAGCAGTTCGGGCTGATGAATTGTTTATAGAAGCTGTTTAATTCACAATATAATATAAGCTATATTCTTTACCTTGAGTATTCATACTTTTATTTCAAGGTGTTGTTCTCAAAAGCAAAGATACTTGGCCCTTGTTTTAAGAAATTTTTTTGTGTGTAAATCATAGAAAAAGAAATCGTTAGTGAGGCCACAGAGCCTGTTGAAATTTGCTTTAAGTGCAGGTATTTTAAAGGCTAACTACTCCTCATAGTGATGGAGTGCCGTATCTGATATCGCTAAGGAACAAAACTGATCTATGCGTGGCTCATTAGCCTACCAGACTAACCTAAGATATGATAAATTAATTCATAACAAAACAAATATTTTCAAGTGTACAAATCAGATTGATTTGCTAGGGACTAGAACAGTTTAAAAAATTGAAGAAGTGATTTGTAAAGTAGAAGGAGATTCAGTCCCAGGAGAGTGCTGGTTACTCCAACATATGTTTAATTGACGAATCAGCAGTAAAATTATGTATTTAGTATGTTAAGCTTTTAAGTTTCAGTAGTTTGTTAATAAATTGCGCTGAAGCTTTTGAAATGGTGTCGTTAAGTAATCGATTTTGTACGCTTGTAAGTAATACTGTCAACTTTGCTAGACATTTTGTCGAGTCTCGTAGTAGTAGCGCTAAAGTATTAAAGCCATCTTCAAATGACCAATGAAACTTGTGAAAAGTTACTTAGTTGAGTGATATTCCCTTACGTGGAGGGAAAGTGATTAAAGAATCAGTACAGAGCTGGAGTAGAACCTGTTTAATAGTGTAATCTAAGCATTATATCTTTTTTTCGAAAACTGGACGCTAATTAGTTGGAATCTTCAAGATTTGAAGTTAATTATATAGATGAAAAGACTATGTTTCACAAATATTAGCGAATCCGCTAGAACCTCCCAGCGATGTATGCTAAAATGAAATCTAGATTTTTCATTAAAATCTTTGAGCCTGCTAACATCATCTTCACTCTATCCATTGTATATATTTTACTTTATTTGTTTCAAGTTTCTCTTAGAACTTTGCCACAAATAAATAAGTCAGCACTTGCTGTCGTCTGCGTAGCTGGTGCACCAATAAATCTTCAATTTAATTGGAATTAATTAAAATCCAATATTATTACACCACTTTTTCACGCCATATGCAAGCAAAAATGTGACATTTACCGCTAAGGCCTGTGGAGAGTCAACAAATATTTGTGTTTATACGAATTTATATACTCGCTCATAAATACGTGTGCTTATGTAAATATTTTATTTGCAGGCGAGGTACGCGTATGTGCACCAAATTTGTATAAACAAATGATAATGCGTTAGTTGTGCGGTAAATGGTTAAAAATGTAATTAATGGAATGAATATACAAATAAATTCGCTTAATTGGCTAACTACGAAATATTACTTGAGTTATTAAGTGGCAAAAGCTACTGATCTCAACGACACATTTACCTAGACGGAAACAGCTGTTTTGCTCCATAGATTGCCTTCGTCTGCAGATTTATTGACTTATGATCGTGTAAGAGTTGAAGCCATATTGATAGTTTCAAATCAAGTGTGAGGTACTTTGTGCGGTAAGGATTTGTGGATATTATCAGTGATGAAAATTTGATGAGCTCGCGAAATTGCTTGTGATTAATTTTATCCTCAATATATATACATACATAATATGTAGTTTTCCGAGAACCAAATTGAGACTTTTAATAATATATAGAACCAAAAACAATGTATAGTCCAAAATGCTTTTCTCAAAGAGAAGAAATGAATGGAGTCTAAATATGAAAAAGTTTGACAGATTAGTTTTTGTTAACTTCATACAGACAAACATTCACCGTTATGTATGTATAAACGAGTAAACTAACGAATATACTTTTGATATAAGGTCTAGTAAAAATTACTACTTTATTTTTGCAATTAATTAATTTTTTTGACAATGTTAGAACTATGCGATTTAGAATAATAACGCTTGTTCGATAACTTGTTATCAATTTGAGAGTAATTTCATAATACCACTATCATAGAAATTCTCGTTTCTATTGGCAAAAAACTGGTATAGTCGATTTTTATACGCTTCTCTTAAAGCGAATTTTTTACCAGCAAAATCATTCGCTATAGGCAGAAAAAAGTACTAATCACTTCATGCCAGGTTCAGACTATAAGGTGGATGCATAAAAGCATCTCAACCAAGCTCTCGGAGCTTCTGGCAAGTCACTATCGATGTGATTTGAAGTTGCCATAAGTGATCCACTTTTCATTACCAATAGTCATCCGCTTCAAAAATATATCGAGTTTGTAATATATGGCATATTTTCTCTTTGCTAGTGTCCATCTTTTACCCGTGTTTAAGCAATCATAAAAATGTTTAAGAAAATCATATCTTTCTAAGGACGCATTGCGTAATCCCATCGCACTTATTCAACGCGAGATACAGAGTACTAAAGCCAGTTAATGCAAAAATAATGGATTCTTTTTACTATACCTAATATTTTACACTGCATAAATTAAAAAAAAAGGAATACGTTTTAGTAGAAACCACTACGAAACTTCATTCAGATGATGTCCCAAATTGGCAGTTTTTTGAACACCATCTGATTCTGACAGCCGCAGTGGTTTACTGTGTCAAAACTTTGAAGTTCCTTTTTTGTTCCCAATTTTGACAGTAGTAATGCGTTTGACAGGTTATATAATTTTGAATAAGCTTGTTAGGCAAGATTGATATGGCAGTTGCATTTTAAGGGGTGTTAAAAATATATGTACATATGTACGTCAAAAATGAGGGAATTGTAGTACAGTAGCAAGTGTTACGAGGGTAGCAGGATTTTTAAGTTGATATGTTTTTGATATCGATGAAATACTTAGGGTATCTATATAATATTAATCTATTGTTTAATTTCTCCTCGCGTAAACAAAAAATAACTTCTAATTTTGAGATTAATATATTTTATTATACCCTGAACAGTGCATATTAAGTTTGCCATGAGGATATGAAGATTGTAACACCAAAAAGGAAACGTCGGATACCCTTTAAAAAATATATATATACAATATATGATAAGCATGATGAGCTAAGTTGATTTAACAAGGTCCGTCCGTCCGTCCATCTATCTGCATATGCGCAAACTAGTTCCTCAGTTTTTGAGATAACGCTATAAAATTTTGCTCACGTTCCTTTCTCCCCAAGAAGCTGTTCACTTGTCGGAATCGCTAATATCAGACCACTATAGCATATAGCTGTCATACAAACTGAACGATCGGAATCAAGTTCTTGTATGGAAACTTTTTTATCTGTGAAGGTTATTGTAGCTTTTGTGCAACCAAAGTTCACATTTCTTCTTGTTTTTTGCCTGTGTTTGTTATCCAGCTGACTTTTTTCGTACCCTTTTCATTGTATACAATGTGAATAGAGCCATGACTGAGTCATCAAACACGGACTCCTTGTGGACGCATACAGAACCAATGGTACAGTTAGCCAACAAAGTCCACTAATTTTTAGATTTTATAAAAAAACCTAAGTATTTGACTTCAGCTGGTTTCCATTTGGGAAAATTTTAATTTAGTTTTCATGAACAAATTAAATTTTCATATTTATTTAATTTTTGGAAAGATGCTTGTTGGAATAACAGATTTTATTAGGCAATTGTATTATGTAAGAATAATTTAATTAAAACATATTTAGTAGAAATAAGTTTTTTTGTTAAATTTTCCAGTAAGCCCTAGTCATGTAGGAGATAATATATTAATGAGGATCGTCTTATAAAAAGTATATGGCTTGCTGGACTTCCATATATACGATAAATGTATTTTAGACATTAAGTTAATCTGTTTCATGGTTCTGTAATTTTTCGATATTGAAACTTCCGCCCATATAATGGCGAATAAATTACTTGTCTTTTAATTCCACGACAGTCCAATTATGTAATCTGTAATTCAACAGGGTTTTATTTACCTTTTTAGGGAATATTATTTATTTAGATACCACTTATAACTTATCAAGACTTTTTTTCATCTTCAGGCTTACATTTACATACTATTTTACTAATCCGTGATACTTAACAGTAGCAAACTTTGTTTTTGGGAATATTCGTAACAAATGAAAACATATATGGTCTAGTCAAATCACCCTCGTATTAAAGTAAAATAAATAAATAAAAAAGTATATATTAATAGGCTTCAGCTTGCAAAGCCACGCAACACAGCTGTGAATAACTTATGAATTTGACAGCGTAGAATTTTGTTGGGAAAGCGCAGATGTGCGTATAAAATAACGGTAAAAGAACTAAAACCTCTTCTATGGTATTGCCTTAGGAAACACATATGCTTATGAATACCATGTAAATACATATGTGCATGTGCATATGCGCTTAATCATATAAGCTCAATCGATTTTGTTGTTCCAAAAAGCAACACACAAATTATTTTAAAGTTGCTTTACAATTACTACTTACTTACTTACACATGCATACATTACTTACTTACTTACACATGCATACAGATATATATATATATATATATGTATATACTTATGCATATGACAATATTATTAGTATATGCTTTTATGTGCGCCCTTAAGTAAAAACACTTTTGATATTCAATCCAGCCATTAATCTAATAATCAATCAAGTTTACCATTACACTTCATGAGCCTGATATGTCTGCTTTATGTGGCTATCAACATTTATGCAGATGATTTATAAGTACATGTGTATATGTATGCATGTATTTATATGCACTGCATCGCTCCACTACTCATATTGACTACTTTAGAAGCAACGATTGCAATATGAAAATCACTTTTTGTCATAAATACATATATATATATATATTTTGCTTTATATTCATACATACATACTTGGCGTATATATATCCTCTTAATATGTATATATATTTGTATATAAACACTCTCTACGCAGACCCATCAAAATTTTTGCGAAGGCTAGCGTGTGAAGTTATGGTTTTACCCAGCAAGTACACCACAAAATAAACTTAGCTGCCTTGCAGCGTATTTTGTCTGCAGAAATAATTTGCTACATTTTCGCATGCATAATTCATTCGGTTTTTTTTTATAAACCTCCCTGTAGGAAAAAACATTCGGTTCTATAAGATTTGGTCCTACTTTCTTCCTTCGATTCAATATAATGAAGAGTAGTAAACGCATGTCCACCGCTTATATGTTCGTATCTCTAGAACAGTTTGACTATCGACATCGGTCAGTCCTGCAATAAGATTATGGCCAATATCAAATGGAAGTAGTCATGCGGTCAGCTTGGCTATAAACCAAATATTTTGCCTATGTTCCTTATAATAACGAAATACATATGTTCTAAGCACTTGAAATTCCGTTAACTTCGACTGACCGCGTCTGTATTAAGTCGAACATTTTGGGTTGTGGCCCTAAGCCAATCTTCCTCAACTAGTTTTTGCGCTTTTAATAGGTCTTAAATAGAGTTATACCAAGAACCCAGTAGGCTTAAGTGTACCTTCCTTGGTATTTCTTCGCACTCTCTGATGCCTTGATTAAAATTGCAAACCGGTACGGGCACTTCCTCCTAATTTACGCGTTAAAAGAGCATCAAAATGTAGCGCACCATAATCATTCATATAACAACCACACTCACAACAACAACAAAAAAGCAAAACAGCAGCTACAACGGTATACACTGTGCATACATTAATAAATTGTATGCCTTTGTGTTTAGAGAAGTGCGTAAGAAAGGCACTCTGTGTGCTGAATAGGGCCTGTTGCAAGGCAACTGAAAAAAAGCGGTCAATATACTAGCACACAAGTGTGTGTAAACAGTTACAAACACACGCACCTAAATATACTTATAATGTATTTTGTATAATAATTTTATACTGCAGTCACATTTATTTTCATATACAAACACATACATACATATGTGTTTATGTACAATACATACGCATTCTTTTACCATATGCATAATCTACTGGTGCTCTGTTTAGACACAGCCCCTATTGCGCGGTTGTACTATATCATGTCTGAGCCGCTAACAATAAGATTGGCAAGTTGTTATTGCTGTTCTTGTTGTTGTTATTATTGTTGTCGTACCACTTAAAGTCACGCTGTTGTATTGTTGGTAATATTACTGTTCTTGTTTGTGGTATTATTGTTGTTGTGTTTGTTATTATTATGTATGTTGTTGCTGTTGTCTTTCCACTTGAAATCGCGTTGCTATGTTGTTTTTATTATTATATTTTGTTGTTTTTTTTCTTGTTGTTGTTTTTGTAATTGCTATTTCACTTTAAATCACGCCGGCTGGTTTCTGTTGTTGGTTGTGTTTTTATCATTGTTGTTTTTGTATGCCTCGTTGTTGTTGTTATTATTATTATTATTATATAGCTGTATTGTCTTGTCATTGCCATACTCGCATTAAATCAAAAGAATTTATGTTAATCAGACGCAACCGACGCGTACAAAACCGATTGCGTATACACCATTGCATACATGCACCCAAGGGTATATAGCTGCTGTTCCTCTACATCCATGCGTACAAAAATGTTTACGCCGTACATACAGTGAAGCACACATGCACATGTTTGAAGAGACATTCCAACATACATTCTGTAATTCTTCTTAGCTGTTTCCTACTCCTCTTGTGCTGTTGCTTCTCTTCTGCAGCTGCTGCCACTACATCAGTTGCTGTTTGGCCTTTGTGTTTCCCTCGCATTTATTTGCTAAATATTAATAGCGTTTGTGTTATTGTAGTTGTACTCGTATACTCAAGTACTTCATTCACTTTCAAGTGCTGACATAACAACAACAATAACAAATAAATATAAATAACGCTCAAGTGTATGAGTATGAGCAAATGACAGCAAATGAGTGGCTACTTTGATATTAATGCAACAGATTTGTTGGTAACTAATAAAAATTACGTATACGCCAGAGTGTACTTTATATGGCAGGAATGTAGCACACAAATGCTTTCATGGGCTTGAGCGTGTTTCTGCGTAGTTAATGTTTTTATATGTATGGCTGTGTAATGTGTGCACATGCTCACGTGGGCAATTGGAGTGGTAATATTGCATATTAATAATATTATACGTTTTTATTATTTTCCTCTCCTTTCTGCAGCATTCTCAATCGAAAGCTTATGCCTGATTGGATTTTATTAAATTATTTGGCATATAAAGGAGATTTACGAACTCAACTGTTAGTGTGGAAAGTGTAGAGGTGAGTGGTCTAAAAAGTCCTTTGAAAATCTAACGGATAGGTAGAGCATTCAGACATTAAGCCAAGCAGTACTAGGACTGAGTGACTAAGAAAGGTACAGTTGGGTCTACGTAATTGAAACGGATCTGAATTTTTTTAAAGCAGAAACTGTAAAATTTACGTCATTCTCTAAATTTAGATGGTGAAATGTATTCTATCAACAACAACGATGAAGGAGACTAAAATCGGGTAAAAAAAAACACGATTTTTTGCAAAAAATGTTAGATTTGGAATATATAATATATGTCCGGATTTGAATCAAGAAACAGCATTTTCGCTTTCTGAACCTCAATTCAAATTTGTATAGGGTTTTCCAATAAGGATGATATGATTTAAAAAAAAAACTAATTGTTAAGGAAATTCAATTGTTGTTTTAATGAGAAGTAAAATCGATACAATTAAGTTCTAAATATTACATCATTCAAATGGTCTCCACGACTTCTTTCGCAGGAACGAATTCGATGAACCGAATTTACGAGTACTTTTTCCACTAGATCAAGTCGTATGTCATAAATCCCACGTTTAATATTGACTTCTAAGGCTTGAAGAGCGTCTGGTTTGTTGCCAAAGACCAATGACTTCAAATACCCCTACAAGTAGTAGCCTTATGGTGTTAAATCCCAGCTGCTTGGAGGCCATCCAATGTCACAATTTCTTGAAATTATCGAATCTCCAAACTTTTCTCGCAATAATTCGATTGTTATACGTGCTGTGTGGCACGTAGCTCCGTCTTGTTGAAACCATATGTTTTCAAGATCAACTTCTACCAATTGCAGTTATAAAAAGTTAGTGATAATCGATCTATACCGCTCTCCATTGACAGTAACGGTGTCACCAGCTTCATTTCGAAAGAAATACGGGCAGATGATTCCACCAAACCAAAAACTACACCGAACTGTCAATTTGAGTGAATGTAATGGCTGCTCATGAATAATTTGTCGATTTTCTTTGCACCAGAATCGACAGTTTTGTTTATTTACCGCACCACTTATGTAGATGAAAGTGAGCCTCGTCTGAGAAGACAATTTCCTAAAAAAAAATCGTTATCGTTTTCAAGTTGTTCCAAGGCAAAATCAGCAAATTCACGACGTTTACGGTGTACCAATGGCCTCAGCTCTTGAGTGAGAACAATTTTATACGGATGCAAATCCTTTCTCAAGAGATCGACTGCTCATGTAATGGTAGGTCATCGGAGATCCGGCTCTATAATAATAACATAGAACATATCTAATATATTTATGAGTATATTCTTCATATACGTATATATGGTGTTTTTTTAGAAGTGTAGAATTTCCTAGAAGGATAGCTGTCAAATCTGTTGTTAAAATAAAAATATGTTATTAACATTTATGTTTGAACGTCAATATATGTCATCTGTGATACAAAAAAAAAACTTTTTTATAACTTTTTTATAAGTGTGAAAGTTTTTACAAGTTTAGAAGTTATGATATTCATGCAACTGAGCGAAAAAAAATTGCCGACCTCCGAAAGAAAAAATCTCCGAAAAATTTTCGGCGCAGGCAGAATCAGAGACTCATGTATGGAGAATGAGATGGAATGATAAACTTGACCAGCTAATTCAATGCGCAAATGTGGTCGGATTTATTAAAACGCAACGAATAAGATCGCTAGGTCATATGACAAGAATGGACGATTCAAGAGCTCAAATAAAAGCAATGGATGCGAAGTCATTCAACATTTCATTGACTGAACCGCATCGAAAAAACGAGTTTAGAGAAAAAGTTCTAAGCTTAAAAGGGTTAGTATTAACCGGCCGAGCTAATACGGCAAACGGTTATTCTTTTTCGAAGAGTTTCGAAAAATCTTTTTAGGAATCTGTATCTAAACTATCGAAACCTGAAAAAAATTATATTCCCTTACTTTGAATTTTTAGACTACCCTTAATACTACATTTTCACATACTTACGTGTTGCAATATACATTTATATACTTATATAATAATAATAATAATATATATTTACGTCTCTTTTGTGAATTCTTACTTCTACCCATACAGCAGTCACGCTCAAACATTTTATTGGCTTAACTCTTTTAATTTGCCCGTAATTATTTACGGGCATGCATTCGCAGAAGTTCACATACATATAGTATATGCGGTTATATAGTATTGTATCTGTATGCCATATTTGCCATTTGACATTGACTTTGCGCCTTTCCAGGTTTCGTGCTGTATGCTTTTTTCCATTAACAAAAGTATAATTAGTTGCATAATTAATAACTTCGCAAAAGTCCCGGCACACTCGCTTCGCAAGGACACACGTGCGTAAGAGTGCTTTAGTGTTAATGAATGTGTATGTGTTTCGCAATATTTTGCATTTCTTCAGCGAATTTCATTAACGAACTTACTTTTTCTTAGTACGAGCACAACAACTTAACCTCACTTATTTGGCATTCTTCGATCGTGACTTTTTTGCGCAGAAGTGTACGATGGCAGTGATTTAATTGTATTTCCCGTAATTATTACGCGCTCGAAACATGAAAATTATACAAGAATTTGACGAGACGGTGAGCTCACTTTTTTTTTTGTATGTATATATATTTACTTAAGTATTTAATGAATATCGTGAATTATATATAATAATAAGTGTGTCTACACCTGCATTTGCAATGATATCGTATTTACGCTTAACATTTTTTATATAAGTCTGTATATATTAGAAATAATCCGTAAGGGTGTATTTTTTTAACCTCAATTCTTAAATTTTTTCTTAAGAATTCAGTTGTTAAAGAAATTTTATTATTTCTAATAACTATACAGGAAGTTAGGAAGCATAATGAAGCCATTAATTTCTTAATTAGAAGCTGTTTAGCACCATTAAATACAGTGTGTCTAAGTACAGAGTTCTTACGGTCAAATACTCATTCCAAGTTTCCTCAATTCATAGTCCACTATCAATGACTTTGGAATCAGTTGTCGTAACGTACTACCAAAACTAAGTGTAAAAAATGGACCAGACTTGGCAAAAATTCACCTTTTGAAGTGAGACCCCTTACACTCGGTAGTAGAATCAGTATACATAAAAAGTACCACTATAATGAAGGATGTACGGAATTTAATAATATTTTTCGTCGGTGTGATACTTGAATATTAAACAACAACAATTAATGAAAGTTACCACCTGTCTGAAATTTTGGTGTAAAAAATTAAATTACATGAAAAAACGTATATTTAGTTTTAAGACGGTTACTACTTGTTTAAATTACAAAAATATGGTGATGCAAAACCTATTACAACAATATGGAATTACAAGTATAGGCGCTCAAAAACTCTAACAGTTGAAAATATTTCTTGAGAGCGGTTGCCACATACTAAAATTATTTTATTCAATTAAAATTCTAAAATAAATCAAATATGACTCAAGAACTTTAAAGCAAATAGTTTAAACAATATATCCAAAAGAGCTAAGGTTCAAAGGTGCTGCCACCCGGTATGTAATGAATGCAAACGATTTTAGAAATAATAATATATTACAATTGAAGTTGGTATTAAATGAAAAAGGCTTAAAATTTTTTAATTTTATTTTTTGATGAAATTATTGTATAAAACAATTGAAAACGTTTTCTTTTAAGTAGTTTAACGATCTACAAAAAAGGTTCAAAATGATTCTTTGCCAAGTCGACTCGCTCAAAAGCTATTAGAGGTCAAAGTCCAAACTTAGGTTAGGTTAGGTTCAAAATGATTCAGCTTATAGCCT
This sequence comes from Bactrocera oleae, assembly GCF_042242935.1. Lineage (NCBI taxonomy): Eukaryota > Metazoa > Arthropoda > Insecta > Diptera > Tephritidae > Bactrocera > Bactrocera oleae. Next base: position 11,950,671 of record NC_091539.1, on the reverse strand, counting down.
GTCGGTGGTGGTACCTAGAGCTCATATAAAATTGATCTTAAAGATCTTTATAATCGAGATGAACATTGGCAGAGCCAGGTAGTTCAGTATATCTCTTACGTTCTACTTTAGGCCAGAAGGATCTCGCAGTCGTGAAGAGGCTGGTCGTCAACCAATGCCTGCTAAGCGCACGCGAGGTTCATAGGTCTAGTGATAAAACGCAAGATGACAACGGGGATTCAACTCGTTCCCATTCCGATGTTAGCGGATAAGCATGCCCCCTCTTGCTGGCTCATCGGCTATGCAGTTTCCAGCGATTCGGCCAAAAAATGCCTTCTTTATCCTCTTCTCAATACTTGGCCACCATAAAATCTTTCTATTAAGGATAAAAAAATATATCTTAAATCGTAAAAGATAATTTTAAAATTTTATATATTATATTATTTCACAAAATAATGCCTCAAAACCATAAAATATCTTACTTTTTATAAGTTTGGTTTTTTTCATTCGATAAATTCATAGAAATTTGGTTTTTCACTTGGCACAATTGAAAAATAGCGGGACATAGTCATTTTATGATAAAATAAGTAGAAAGTACTCAAAATACTAGACATTTTTATTATGTCACTCGAAGTCTATCGCCTTAGCATTTTAGTGTTGGGTTCAAGACGCTTTCTCGATACATGAGGGTTAGAACCATCTTAAGAAGCTTGATATTTCAAAGGAATTGCTTTTAATCAGCCAAATGTGATCCCTATTGAACATATTATCTGAACTAACCTTGGACCTCAAAGAAGCCTAACCAAATATTGAAAAACCAAAACAATATTATTAGTATGCAATCATAAATGTTTACTGCTTGAATTATATAGTTATCTATAATATACCTAGGTATACACAAATTTTGTACAAGTATACACATGTATGTATACCCATCAAGCTCTTACTATAGTTATGCCCAAGCGCTTAAAATTCAAACGATTGAATAAAAGTTGTGCTGTCTGAACGTACACCCCTCTTTATAAGTATATAAGTACATAAAAAGAAATGTATGTACATTTATGTAAATTTGACATTGTATACATCAATAAATAATTTATATGCTTTTTATTTCGAATTTATTTGCGTTTTTTACAATATTTGCATTCCTGTAGCAAAATATTTGTATTTTTGCATTATTTATTAATTTATGTGCCCATCAGTAATAATGCCCAGTAGTAAAATTAGGCAAAGGTGAAGTAGAGGTGACGTGCATACATAAAATATATAAAATATTTATTTTGTTGGTATTTGTTAGCATTGAATACTTTATTATATAGAATTAGGTTTAATATTACAAAGGTTGTTTTGTTAAAGGTTCTTTATTCTAGTACACAAGAAAGGTGCGTGGTTGTCGCGAAAGATTTTCCAAATATTTTTTTGGAATGCTGCCGAATTGACAGTGCTTTGTCGGTTAAAAATCGATGTTTGTCTACCTCATATCTTTCAGATTATTCTTTACGATAAACAAATTGTAGGCTAAGTTTAGTAAGAAATCGTGCCAAAATTGATATTTTATATAAAAAAGCAGTGAAAAAAAGCAGATATACCACTGGAAATTGCATAGCGTGAAAAGCGTGATCGAATAGGTTCGCTTATCTAACTTATATCAAATATAATACCGTTGCCAACTTGCGTTCTAAACTAGCACTAGTCGAGGAGCAGCTTTTCTGCGACTGCGAGATCCTTTGGCTTTGAGTAGAACGCAGGAGATCCACTGAACTATTCCCCCTAAGCAAAGTTCACCTCATCGCAATCGTATGAGTTCATATCGGACTTTGTTCAATATGCGTTCATACTGTAAGGCTAGAGGTGTTTTCGGACACAAGTTGGATGGAAGAAAGTGCGGTGGAAATATCCAGGCACTTTCTCCTCCATAGTGTAGCCTTTGCAAGACTGAGATTGAAACATCTTGGCAGTGTTACTTGTTAAGATCGACACACTTTACTATACCAAACCTAACCTAAAGCTCCCAGCAAAGCTAAATTATCAAAAAAAGGAAAGTTTAGTAAATCCGAACCATATAAGTTTCAGTTAAAGCTGTTAACTCTAAAATTCTGTTTTCAAATACAACCCTGCGCACTACAAATGCACGCTTTTGTTGAATACGAGGAAATTTCGTTAGTGGATATGATTTTTTAAATACTACTGGCTTTCCGGCATTTTAATGCTTTCTACTGGGTAAGGGTTATAAATATTTTCCGCATTTAATAATCTCTAAAGTCAACGGTACCTAACCCAAACCCACACGTTTGCATGGAAAACTTAATAAACGAAGCATATTATTACCAAATTGCATTTTCATGTTTTCAATTGTTTGTCAATTTTCGTAATAAATTGCCCATTGACGTGTTAACAACCACAAATTGTTGCTATCGACGACATTTTCCACTTTGACTGTTCTAATCTAATGCAATATAAATAAAATACGACCTGCCGCAACCACCCAACCGCCCAAACACTGCGCACACAGTCAACCATCGCTTGATGAAATAGGCCGCCTCATTTCCGCAAGAATTCCGGCAATGTCTAACTATCGCTTCGACTTCATTTTGCCATCAATCTATCTAGTCGTATTATTTGTGAAAATTTTGCTTGCTTTTTGTCAGTTCAACAGCGCCTGTGTCGTATAACGGTACTTGATACTTAAATAACGCTTACGGTTTCTACGGCCTAAACTTTTCAGTATCTCTTAAATTTCAATTGTCGACAAGTGAGGACAAGTGAAGTGTTCGCATAAAATGTCGTTTCCTGCAGCAAAGTCAACATCGCCGCCGACGTTTGCGGTCACCGGTAAATCGTTACAATTACAGCTGTCGCGCCCCCTACCACAATTTCCAACACGTAAAATCTACAATCCCACGTACTTTTTCAATGAAACTTATCAACACGAAATCGCCAATCATTATCGTGACTATAAGCAAAGAGCGCGCATACCGCGACGAAGGCGACACACAATTTATGTGCCCTACAGGCGCGCCGCCTTCTACGGTGTCGTGTCGGGCGAACCGAGAGCAGTGCTGCCAATAGCTGTGCATGACTTTCCCAGGTATTGCGAAGGGGTGAAGTGATACTTACAAAAAATAAAGTAAAATAATATAAGGAACCGCCTCTTGCTTGCTATAACCAACACATCAGAAATAAGTAAGGTTCATTTCCCTCTAGGCTTTCTTTCTGAAAACACATTTTGGTATTTAGATTCATCATAAAGTTTGAATGCGTTGTCCTACTTAAAGCCATAGTGAACTTCTCGAAGTTGCCTACTATCTGCTTTGATTAAGGATTTAACTAAAAATAGACTGCGAAGAGGTTTTGTCGACAGCCGGTACACACTACTGGAACAGTTTTAAATGCGCTGTTAATAAACACTTTAAAGTCTTTATAACAGGCTTTGAGCGTGTAATTTGCAGCTTTAACCAAAAAGAAGCTGTAGTTTGCTTGGCTTTGCAAATTCTATGAACTCAAACCTTAACTTCTTGATAGGACTATTAGTCTGAAATCTGGTCGCAGTAGAATGGCAGGAAATTGTAAAACTTATGAGCTTGCAAGGAAAAGTAACTTAGTCTCTCTATCAGTAGAATGGAAACAAGTCGGAGCTCCGCTGGCTTCTTGCTACTGCGTTGCAAGACACCACGTGAGCTTATCGACTGTTGGTCAACTACTAGTACTTGCGTAGTCGCAGGATCCTTCTTCCTTGTGGTAAACAGCATTAGGTCGAGTGAGCTCGACAATAATTGTCTTTCCTAGTTGTAGCGATCTTAACTGGTTATTGACCAATCAAAGTCCGCGCGTTAAGTTTAAAAATTTTACAGCATGTCAAGAGTAAATGTTTCTTGGAAGAAGATGAGGTGGAATCTCAACTCTTCATTTTTGACTGTCCCGCCTCTACGAGATCACAAACATATTTAGATAAACTAACGGGAATATAATAACTTGAAGTGCAACAATAGAGGTTTGCTAACTTCACAAAGAATTGCCTTAGTTCGTTATCTTGACGTTACACTTTTTTTGTTGTTTTGGGAGATACGGAACAATTTTGGTCATACAATTGAAAATTTTATGGTTTTTGTTGGAGAGTTTCGTAACTTTACAAAATATATAGAAATAATTATTATTTGCTTTGGCAATGCATGAGGTCCAATCAAGACCAATCTGACTTCAAAAAATACTGTCTTTAGCAATTCGAGGCCGATCTTCATCTCGAGGCTTCACACTTGTTTGTGTTTTGGGAGATACATAACCATTTTAGAACAATTTTGGTCATACAATTGAAAATTTTCTGCTTTTTGTTGGCGTTTTTGGTAACTTTAAGAAATCTTTCAATCGCCTTAAACGTTAAATTTTTGGTATTTATGAAAACTGAGCAAAATTTTGTAAAAATCAAGGTCACATGGTCAAAAGTTTCAACTTGTTCCTAAAATAGTTATCCAATCGGACGCAAATTGTGAGAGTTGTATGGAAGAAAGTAAGGTGGAAACAGCCAGACACTTTCTTCTCCATTGTCCAACATTTGCAAGATTGATGCTAAAGCATCTCGGCAGTCATACCTTAAGCGAACCACGAGACATAGCCGAAATTGACATTGGCCGGCTCAACAATTTATTAGGGTTTTTAAGATACATTTTTATTCGATTGCTAGGTACCACAATGGATCATCGTTATAGGCTGTCTAAGTGAGATTCCTTTTAGGTGCGAAATTTAACCCAACCTACTCAAATAGTTAGCAACTGTCTTTTCGCTTTTCAGAGTTTATTGCCCTACAACTGTTAGTACAAAAGCAAAATCATTATATTATACTTAAACTATACTTTTTTGGTGTTTATGGAAAAGCAACAAATAATCATAAGGTTTTGGCTGTTATGATAGTTAATCTTAGTCAATCATCGAATTAAACACAATGATTCTATAAACATAAAATCTTACACTTGAGTTTATGGCGAAAAAGCCACTGATTTAAGCAAAGTACTTTGGTATAATAAATAGTTGTTGCAATCCATAAAGAATCCTTTACCAAACTTTTTGAAGTAATCTCTTTTAAGATCAGCTCGTTACGGTAAACATAATCAAAACAGACAAAACAAATAATTACCCGTAACAGCTGGGCGCGCACTCACCAACAATTAAATCGACTATATTTAACCTGAAGAAAGTTCTAAGAAAAAAGTTTTTATATCCCCTCATATATACACTTATATACTCGTATAAGGACAAGGTCACCAAGTGTAATTTTCAAATGAACTTTTGCGACAAGAAATTAAAAGAAGCCAAACATGTACTTTAGCGCTTCATTAAGGCATTCACCTAAAAGCTGCTAACTACTAAATGCAACAGTCACACAAACGCCAACAAAGCAAAAAATCCAAAGAAAATGTTATACCATTTTTTATGGCTGTAGAATGTGTGTGGAAAGTGCGCAAATAAAAGCCACAAAAGTAAACACCAATGTACAAGTACAACCATAGTAATAACAACAGCCATTTGTGTGGTAAGAAAGTTGGGGGATGAGTGAGAATTGAATGCTGAATACCGTTAGATAGATATAAAGCGTCAACTAACGATACACAGCGATGCCATCGCGTAGAAAAATATATGAAGCATGTGTATATATGTATTACAGGCATAAGTATATATGTACCTACATATATTATAAGCGCCTGTTGAATAGTGTCGTTGGTTGGGTTTATAACTTGCACAGTGGGTTAAAAGTGTTAAATATCTGTAAAATAATTATTAAGAAGCGCAGTGTTGTTTTAAAACGCCACTCTTATAGAAACCCTTGTCCCTATGGGCAAAAACTGGGGCAGTCGCTTTTCATTAGCTTGTCTTGAGTCGAATTTTTCGCTAGCAAAATCAGTCGCCATAGACAGGAACTGGTAGTAATATTTTGATCACAGATCCAAACTATAAGGTGGAATCATAAGAATATCCCAACCAAGCTGCCGGAACTTCTAGTGAGTCACTATCGAAGTGTGTGGTCCACCGTTGTACTGATGGAATACAATTCCTCTCGTATTGGGCAAATCCAGCCAAGTTTGTGCGATTGCTTACTGCAGACGGTCCAGTTGTTGACAATACATGTGCGAATTAAGAGAGCAGCTCATAATAGATGATTCCCTGCTAATCCCACCACCAAATACATAGCAAACTTTCCTGACTGATAATCCTGGCTTGGCTACCGCAAATCGACCGCTACGGATTTCGCTGCACGTCGATCGGTCCCATATATACGGTCATCATACATACTCTTATGGCACCCATACATCGAGCTTCTTTTTATATCCAGAGTTATTTAAATGGCACTCATCGGTTTTTTCGGTTTTCTATTTGGTGGTGTCCATCTTTGAAGACAATGGTTTTATTTCTCACTATAGAAGAGCAGTATTAATAAGGATTCGGAATTTAAGTTGCACAGTGGGTTAAGTGTATTAGATATGTTATCAAAAAAAATTGTATATATTATATATTATAATTCTCTCTTCTTAAGAAAAATCTTTGCATTTCTGAAGAACAATGTTGATAAAAATTATATGTAGCAGAGTGGGCTTATCTCATTGAATATGTTGTTTGCAAAAAAGTATTTGTGACTTTTTGGATTATTTTAAATAGCTATACGTATTAATATTTTTGTTAGAATTATGCATGTGTTTGTATATGATTACATATATTCCATTTCTATGAAACTTTAAAATTTTGCTTTCGATTTTAGCGCTATATTTCATTACTATTATATCTAGTAAAAGTCTTCTATAAATGTGCTATTTTATTACCGCAATTTGTTTGATTTCGAAAACGGTTTTGAGCCTGATTAAAACATAAAACTTTTTTGTTAGGTTAGGGCCAACTAATAATGTGTTAACCGAAGCACTACTTAACTGTCTGGAAATACATAGTATTCTGGCTCATGTAGTTAGAATAACATACTAATTCAAACCTTTCAAGAGGTAAATAAAATGACTTTTAACTAAAAGGAGATATCTCAAGATATCAAATGGTTTCAAATAGTGTGTGACCCCAGGTTTGTTTAAATAAATGTCTCAAAGCTCAAAAGTCCGGCATCGACCGAGGAGGGGCCAAAACCTTTAAATATTTTGTTAAGCTGGTTTGGTTTACGACAAAAATCTGTAGTCAGTCGAATCTATGTTTCTGCAACATTTATTTTTTTTCCAAACTGCGAAGATTTCTGAAAGGACGATTATTGCCTGTTATTGCGGATATAAAAATTTTAATGACTCAGAAACTCAAACTCATGAGTCTTTAACAGTGTTTTAAAGCTTGAAAACAGTGTTTTAAAGGTTGACCAGTTACGAATAGCTTTAACGAGTTATAAAAAATAAAAAAATCTTGCATTGTCCTTGTCAGTTATCGGTTCAGTTCGCTTTACTACTTCTTTATAGCTTATCTTCGATGTTTTTCGACTATACTGCGTACATTGCCAGTAATTTTTTTGCTTCGTAGACATGAATGCAGTCCTCCGATAACATTTTGTTTTTTATAGCTTATCATCGAGGACTTAAGTCTGCAATTACTGCTCTTAATGCGTCTTTTGTTCAGTATAGTATAACCTAAGAAATCTAGTAACATTAAAAAATATCTGTAAGCCAGCGTAGAGCTTGTCAGCGGTACCTGCGTACTTCTTTATGCTTTATGATCATCTCGGTTAAAGTCGTTAACATTCTTTTACCGATTTATTCTCTTAATTTTGCTTGCCAAAAAGCACCCAAAGTTTTTTTTCAAAACTGTTTGAGAAGGATACTTTACTGTGAAACCAACCAAGGTAACCCGATAAATGTACCATAAATGAAGAAAATAAATTAATAAAAAAAATGGATGGATAAATAAAAAAATGGTACTCTATACTTATATATCTTCTTGGGTACTTAAATATTCACTCACAAGCTTTCAAATAAATATTAAATAAAAATAATTAAGTTGCAGTAGGCTACGAGTTTATAAGTATGTTGGTTGCCGTAAGTACATTTTAGCTCTTTTCAATAACTTTTTCCCTCAGCACTCTACACTACATACACCTCACATTTACTTTGGAGAGATTTTGACTTATAACGCTTCTTTTGTGAATTATCTATCAATAACAGCACACCATCGATCACTTGACGCGCTATTGTTCTCAAATCTCATCTACAACAAATAATGGTATATTGTGTCACAGCGCCAGTTCTAAGTTCAAAGGCCCATTTACTTTGAGTGACCTCTCAGAAGCTTTGTGTTTGTTATCAACTTTTTAAATACACTTAAAACACTGTGCTTTATGTATTAGCGAAGTGACCAGCCAGGCATGCATTAAGTCATAATAAATTATTCAGAAAGGTAGCCCTTACGCCAAGGCACCTGTCAGGGATGACAGTCATGTCAAGTTGTAGATGCGTATGTGTGCAACAAGCTCTTCAACATAAGGTTTAGCAACAGTGTACAGTCAACCGCAAACAACCAACAATGCGGACGCATAAAGCTACGAAAAGCCGCTCGCCCATTTGTCTGATTTTCTTTTCTCTTTCGTCTCTCCACTGTCTTTTACTCCCTTTTTTATTTCTACTTATTTGCTGCTTTCTCCTATATGTATATACATTTGTATGTAGTGTGTAGAATTTTGTATTGTTGGACCCCCGGTCAACTTGTTGTTTAATGTCTCACCACACATTGGACTAATTACAGATTCACTGCCGTTTATACAACACCGCGCGGTCGTCAGACATTGTGTGAGAACGCGCCGCCAGACGATACGTACAACGGGACAGTACGACGTATTCGTCAGGCGCACAGCTATAAGGAACTTAAATTGCTGGTCGACAGACAGTTGCGGTTGCAGACCGCGCAGGGTAAGCGCAGCGTGACCAATTACTGCAACGAAAGGGTTGACGCGCGCTATCGTCAGCACACGAACGCCGAAGGTGAAGGGTTTTGTAGCCGCAAAGCGTTTAATTGCGCCACAACAGATAAAGTAGAAGACGAGAAGTCATCAAAGCGGCAGATAAATAGCGGCGCTGACGTCAATGCAGACAGCACTAATGCTAATGGAAAATTGCACGATTATAATGATGGATATGTTGATGATGACGCTGACAATAGTAGTGCAAATGACAGCGTAGAGAAAGTGAAAGCACAAGTATTGCAAGTGTCACGTAGTAAACAAGAAAATAATAAACAAAATTTGTACCAAAAAGTGCCAGTGGCAAAGCAAACGGCGCGTACAGCTAGTGCAGAAAGTGATGGCCACAAAGTAACACGAAATCAGCATTGCGCTACAGCGTTTACAAAGGTTAGCACGTACACACACCAAGCGGGAACGCATACCGTTAATTACAGCAAGAACGAACAACCGGTTAGTGCAACAGCAGTCAGAGCTTTAATCACCACCGAAAACTACTTGCGCTTAGCTTGTGAATACTACGATCAAGGAGTGTTGCGGCACGTCGAGTACCTACAAGCTATCGGCAGGCGGAACGCCGCGCGACGCGAGCAACGCAGATTTGCAACAGCGTGCGGGCAAACGTCACAAACGACGCGCAGCAGCAGCAACGAGGGGACAACTTCGCGCGATAGCAGCGCCACGAATACGCCGGTTAGTACGCCACGTGTGCGCAGCGCAGAGCACTGCTTTCGTTTAACGAATTTATTGCGACGCATTGGCCGTAAGCGCACCTTCAAAGTTGGCTGTAGCGCCACTGCTGTAAACGCGCCGCCTGCAGAGCGCTTGCAACATAATCCGTGCGCGATACGCGTTAACATTAAACCGTTTGTGGGGCGCGCGGTAAAAGCGTTAAAAGCGACGCGGCAAAAGAACGTCGCTCCGCCGACCACGTCGAACACGCCAACCACGCCAGTAGCGCGTACGCCTGATGGTTGTAGCATGAACGATTATTTGAATGCCAATTCGTCAACCGCAATAACTACAACAACAGTGGCAGCGCGCGCGCATTTCCATGAATTAATTGATCATCTAATGCAATTAGAGATAAGTGATATTGATGCGTCATTGCCGAAAATTACATTAACAGATTGTTCAACCATTGCTAATGCGGAGCCAGTAGAGGTAGCGCATACTGATACGACAACAACAAGCCATAGCAACGATAACGCTTTTGCATTTCAATTTGACAACGCTTACAATAGCAACAATTTTAGTGCCTACAACGCGTTCGATTCGCAAGTCGCTGAGCAAAATCAGCAGCTGGTGCAAACGTCGGCGCGTCGTAACGGTTTCACGCTGAGACAAACGAAATTCGGTACCTCGTATTCGAGTCTCGATATTCCTGACGAAGTCTACTATAACAGCGAGGCGCGGCCACCGTAAAAGGTGAGACACGAATATGGAAGAGTGTACGTGATTATTTTCAGAACGTTGTGTTTTATGTTCTGAAGAAAGAGAATTAATTGTAACGGATCGTGAAAACATCGGATTGTCTTTTAACTTTTCAAGTTAATAACATACCACTTTATACAAATCGCTTCAAATACATTTGTAAACTTAGGTAATTTCAATGGCCTAATAATTTCAAATCGGCTCAGAAAAATTCCACTAACTCAAATCGTCGTATTTAAGATCCAACTGCATAAAGATAGAGGAAGCCTTGCAGCCTTAAGAGTTAGAACTCTGATCAGCCGACCTGTATTCACTTTCACCGACCATTAACTACAGATAAATAACTTCAGATAAGTTTTCAGATTTTTTTTATTTGGAGTCTTTATCTAGTTTAGGAAAAAAACATCTACTGGTAAACCTTTACGTTGATTATAAGACTCGATTTAGTGCTTCCACTCTTAAATCTAGAACAGGAATGAACTATATCATGAGCAGGATCCAAAAGTTCGAAAAATAATCTAGCAAATGAGTTAGCTGGGGCTAGCTATAAGCTAATTTGTTGATGCGAGAAAAGTTCATATTAAGTCCACCTAGAGCTTCCAAATGCTTTTTTCAAAGCCAAAGTGAAAGCTTAGTTCTTAATATATCCTGAACAGGGTATATTAAGTTTGTAACACCCAGAAGGAAACGTTGGAGACCCTATAAAAAATATAAATGATTAGAATGATGAGTTGCATCGATTTTGCTTTGTCCGACTGGACGTCCGTCCGTCTGCCTATATAAGCGAACTAATCTCTTAGGTTTAAAACATCGATCTGAAAGTTTGCACACGTCCTTTTCTCCCCACGAATCTACCCATTTGTCGGAACCGCCGATATCGGACCACTATAGCATGTAGCTGCCATGTAAACTGACCGATCCAAATCAGTCTTGGTACGGATTATTGCCCAAGGCAACAGTCTCCGAAGAAAATGTTCAAATCATACTATATCAACATATAGCTGCCATACAAACTGACCGATCAAAATCAGATTCTCCATACATGAACATCACATCTTTTGCAATTGTGAAGGAATACGAAGCTAACGTTTTTTCTTACTTTCCTTGAGATTATAATAAATTAAGATGCATGTACGTCATTATATTATGTTTTTCAGCTCATATTACTTTGCTTTGCACTGCTACATATCGAAAACTTAACTGTAATTATTTTCTCTTTTTCTCCAACACAGCCTTGCCGTCACTATTTGTACAAACTCAAGTGTCCTGCCACTTCACGCAACTTAAGCACAGCAGCAAATACTTCATCTCTCAAGAAACTCAACAAACAAGCGAAGTGTAGAAGAATTAACGAACCAACAACCGACCGATATCATCGTAAGCCATCGTAGCTTAACATTTTTCGTGCCAGCATCCATTCATTGTCCAACTAAAGTGCAACATCAAGTGTGTTTGACGCAGTAGACCGTTACCACCGATAACATTATTGTTGTTGTTATTTTCTTTTGATTTATCCAACGGTTTTTCGCGCGTCATCGTCGCTGTAAACAATGGTTGCAATCGAACATCGTCAAAAGTCATCGACAGCAGCAACAGCAACAGCGACAGCGACCTCAGCAGAAACAATCAATATAGCCGTACTATCGCCAACATCGTCCGCCTCATCCACATCGGCTGCGTCAAATACAACCACCACCACCACTTCGAGCACTCAACAGCAGCAGCAGCAACAACAATTACAAATAAAGAAAGAGGAGCAGGAGGAAAAACCGCATTTGGTGGACGACGAAATATTGAAAACCAATCAGAAATCGCCAATAAAACAGAAACTGGCTAAAATGTCTGAGTTGGACTCACCCGCCGAGCTACAAAATTCGGAGAAACAGCAAGCACATAAGACTACTGCCGGTGCCGTATCGAAAAGTGCGGTTAGTCAGCGTAATGTCGATATAAAGATTGCCAAAAAATCGAACTTGGATGCGGCCACTAAGGAGCTAACGAAGAAAGTACTCAAATTGGATTTGACGGGGAAGGAGTTGGACGAATTTTCGATTAAATCACCCAAATCACCAATAGGTGAGTAATAGATATATTAAAGACTGATGGTCTGAATTCAATTTTATTTGAAACAAATATGAGGATAGACATAACGTTGTTTCAAGAACAAGTTCCTTATACAATTTTAAAATACATGTGTTAATTAGTTTGTTTTGAAAATCTTTTCTTTTTAACTTTAATACTCGTTAAAGTTATGCAGAAATATATTTTCGCATAGAGAAGGCCCTGAAAATATCTACGTAATAGTTTTAAAATGACTCTGATTTTAAAACTTTAATTTATTCTAAAAGTTCTCTCCCTTGCCTAACTTATTTCGATATTGATACATCTTGACATCAGCAAACTGCTTATAGAAATAACCATAAGAATATTTTCCGGATATAGGCAAAAAGTTATTATGACCTCACTGTTCGAATTTGTTTCGAAGGGAACGTAACAACACAAGTTGTTTAGAAAATAATCATGCATTCAACTAAATCTTTAAACCATCTTTCGACATGACCATGGTGTACTATACCTCCCTATGTATCCAAAAGGTAGTGTTCTTTGAAAATAACGCCTCGGAATTTTCATTCATAGTCAGTTCATATGACGCTCATGCTGAGAATGGGTCTGCTAAAGTGAAATACTGATTCTGCCAAAAACGCCAACATACGGTCTTTTCAATGTGTATTTAAAACAACATAATCTGTAAAAGAAATCAGCTCTACATAATTAATTTATAAATAATTATATGTAAGTATATAGCTCTATTGTTCAACAAAACAAAATATTAGTAAATGTACGAATAATTGCCGACTATCAACATGTTACGAGTAAAGTTAATCATGCGGCAAATTCTGGAGATAGCATAGGAACATAGAAACAACGTAAGGTTGAAAAGATCAAGTAGAGAAAACCCATTTCACTTGGAGTTTCGAGTTCGAAGTTACAGAGACAGGAACTCAATTGCAGATCGACAAAATCGCTTAGGCGGAACATTCAACAAAAATAAGTAATATTAAAAAAAAAAAAAAGATCCAATCAGTCGCGCATTCAATTGTGAACCTATTATTCTTATTGACATTATAAATAAACACCTGACGGATATTTAACGAGTTTACTATAGCGCGGTAATCGTGGATTAGATGGATGACAGTTGACAAGTGGATATGAAATAATGCTTAATTGACTTTACTTGGCCTACTAAATACACAGCACAATTTCTTTTGTTTGACCCTTTATGTTATTGGTTTTAATATACTCGTATGTAGGTTTCCTAACGGCCTCTCAGCCTGCCTAGTAACTCATTTAGTACAAAAAGTTGGAAAGGTTTTGTTTTTTTAATTTACTACTACCAAGTATATGTATATGAGCTGACAAATTTTAAAGTAAAGAGCCCGGTGGTTTGGACTATTCCTACCAAAATTGTATTATCTCTAGAAATTACAATCTTTAAATTACATACACCTCCGAAGAGTGTCCAAATTTTGGTTCTTTCGAAAGGTTATAATTTATTGTATGAGATTTAATGATTTAAAAAAGTATTCTCTATCTATTTTTTTTTTATTTCTACTAACCGCTACCATTCCTCTCTTACATACCTTTCAGCGCGCTTACCACATCAAACATCGCTTACCTCCTCAGTCGATGTGGAGGATCGTAAAACGTTACGTGAGGCCTTATACCAGGGTATATTTCATCGTCATCGAAGAACCATCTTTGCCGTAGGTAGCTTCTTACGCATGTTACGCAGTCGCAATTCACAATACAACACCATACGTAGCTCATCCGAGGGCGAGGATGTGGATGAGGTTAGATAAGACAATGAAAATGTGTAGACACATCAATCTACAGTTATAAATCAATAAATTAACGGTTATATGAGAAAGAAAGAAACAAAAATCATACAAACACATATGCATACATACAAACACAAGAAGAACCAAGCATAGAAAGTAATGATAAGCGTATATATGTTACGTGAGCGATATAAATAAAATATTAGTGTTAATAAATGCAACACATACAAGCAAAGATACAACAAATTGGTGCAATGTTGGTGGTGCGATAATGCGGACGCGCCTAAATCTATATTTAGTTATATTCATTTGAGAGTAAGAAATATACGCCGTCTTCGCTTCGCCAAACCTTGCCTTGTAGCGTGACGAATCTAACTAACAACTGTCATAAATGCAAGAGACTGGTATAATCTGGTAGTAGCGAAAAAGCAAGCATGTATGTAACTTCTGTAAGCTACATACATACTCTCTTCTAGCATATTGAGCTGTATAGCTGTGTTGTTGCTCTCCATTTTAATTTTTTTGGTAAGAGCGCGGCGCTCAAACTTAGCTAGCAGAGTAGTGGCGAATCAAAGACGGCTATCGAATGCAGGAAAGAGCAAATAAAGCTATATATTTGTATAGTTAATATCCGCAGCACCATAGCCTACATACCTATATACATACTTACATATAGACACCCATATATCTACTTATTTAACGAAAATTGTTAGTTAATTAGTGAAAATATTAACGCAAGAATTTACGAAAATTGTGAAATAGAAAGTTGTTCTATCTATTTTATCCCGAAACACATGCATACATACTTATGTAATTACCACAAAAGAATTTAAAAAAATTCAAACCTATTTTGTAGCTCCTTCTGTAGTTCTATTCACTGTAAATTGGCATGTAGCTTCGTAACTAATTCTGTAAGCCTGCAAGTTTATGATATAATTTGAAAATTGTAAGTATATTTTGCACGATTCATTAAAATTTTAAGAAATGTCATTTTACAACTGAAAAATCGCTTGATTTAATATATAAAATGTATTCGTGTAGCACTTAGTTTTCTTACTACGAAAAAAATCGAGCAAAGAAAACAGAAGATATATATGAAGAAAATATTTTAAATCAAATGCATATAAACCTAACAAATTTGTTATACGAGTAGCTGTCGCATGTATAAGACAAACGAGTTTTATTATATACATACATACATGAGTAATATTTTTCAAACAGTTTTGCTTAACACATTCCGTATAAGCCGAATAACCTCGAATTAGTTACTTACATACATAATAAATGATATATATATATAACAAAAAAATAAAACATGGACTTTTATTTCAACAAACATATCTATTATATAAAAATAAGTCGGGTTTTCCTTCCTGACGCTATAACTCCAGAACGCACGAACCGATTTCCACGGTTTTGTATTCGTTGGAAAGGTCTCGGGCTCCGTGAGGTTTATAGCAAAGAAAATTCAGGAAATATTTTAACAGAAAGGCGGGAAAATCTTTTTTCACTACAGCGCCATCTCTGATACATAGCATGTACTACAAACCAATATTTTAAGTAGATGGCGCCGGTGCGTGATACATTGTTTGACAGCTACTCATTGTTCTCTGCTCAATTAATTTTATGTGACAAACCGGTATTGTGTTCACTGTGAAATTGTGAAAAATAAGTTATTCGTTCATTACAATTGGAACTAACATTTCAATTGGAAACCATCAAATCAATCACGTGTATTGTGCAAATTTTTATTCAATTTCAACAACAGGCATTTGTCTTTAAGGTGGTAAGTTGAACTGTATAAATTATGTGGAGCGTGCATTTGAGGTTAAATTCACCACTCTATCCATAGCCCAAAATGCCTAGAGGACGACGTGCCAACATCGGCCGCCGCACAAGCATGCAAGCCAGCAACACGTGTGATTGAGACAACGCGTGAGCACACGAAGATCATTGGCATCATACAATCGCTTGGCATTCCAATCTGATCCCACTGCGAACTACAGTGATGATGCAAACTTAGATATTGGACCAATGACGACTATATGCCGATATTGCAATGCGTTAAAGTTCAAAAGAGAAACGGCTGGATTGTGCTGCGCAAGTGGAAAAGTCAAACTGGATTCATTACTTACACCACCACAGCCACTGAAACCATTGTTCGATGGAAGTGATCCCGATTCCAGCCATTTTCTTCAACACATCCTTGAATACAATAACTGCTTTCGCATGACAAAAAAAAACACCATCACACGATCATAAGTTACACCGTATTCTTCAACAAATGATTGTTTGCAATTACAGATACAAGGACAAATATATCATTTGCATGGTTCAATGGTGCCAACACCAGATGAACCGCATAAATTTCTGCAAATATATTTCATTTCGTCGATGGTCGATTAGCTGAATGAGCGGTGCAATATACAGGGAACACAACAGTTAAAGAGACGAATTATTGAACAGTTGCAAGCATTTTTTCACGCTAATAATGCTGTGGTTAATATGTTCAAAACAGCATTGGAACGAATGCCATCGGATACGCACAAATTTGTCAAAATGCTGATTGTACCCCAACAGGTAAACATGTGCGAAGATTCAATGCACCCACCGTTAATGATGTTGCTGCAATTATTGTTGACAGGCAGACGTTGCCAGTAATTCCCCGTGGAACGGCTGCAGATGAATTGAATGCTTGCCTGAAGGCATCACCTTTATGGACCACTAATATGAGAGTTCAACTTCAAAATGATCGAATTGCTGCACAATTTTCCAAACAATTGTTAGCTGTTGGAAATGGAAAAGTCAGAGTTGATGCGACATCTGGATTAATTACTCTTACCAACGACTTTTGCCGATTTGTAGACTCTCAATTAGCTATTTTTGAAAATGTTTTCCAAACCATTAGTGCGAATTATCAGAATTATGCTTGGTTAAGTCAACGAGCAATTCTTGCCGCAAAGAATAATGATGCACAGGCACTGAGTTTCACCATTCAATCAAAAATTGCTGGCGATTTGGTGACATACAATTCCGTTGATTCCATAACAAATCCCGATGATGTAGTAAATTATCCAACGGAGTTTTTGAACTCTCTGGAGTTACCAGGATTTCCACCATATAACTTGCAACTCAAAGTTGGTACAGTTATTATGATATTGCGTAATTTGAATCCGCCGCGACTTTGCAACGGTACTCGATTTTCGGTAAAAAGACTTATGCCGAATTTGATTGAAGCAACCATTATTAACGGAAAGTACGCAGGTGAAAATGTATATATTTCGACTGATCTTCCGTTTGACTTCAAACGATTGCAATTTCCAGTTCGCCTTGCGTTCGCAATGACAATTAACAAGTCGCATGGCCAATCGCTTAGTGTTTGCGGGATAAATTTAGAAAATCATTGTTTTTCACATGGGCAGTTATACGTTGCGTGTTCACGAGTTGGGAAACCATCCGCTTTGTTTGTGTTAACGTCAGACCAAAAAACAAAAAATGTGGTTTTCCAAAGAGCACTTCAATGAAACGGATAATTTGCGGACACGTATAACGCTTCGATTCAGTTTTTACTTTGGATCCACTTTCATTTACTTAGAGAAGTTCAACTAAATAACACTTCATTTTTCATTTCAAATGAAATAAAATTTTTCCTTTCCAAATATAAAACAAAAAAAAAAAGTTCTTCATCTTTTAATCACCAAACGAAATATTACATAAAACAAAGCCATCTGGTGGCGAAACGGGGTTCGCCAGGTTTGCTAGTGTATGTATGTTTATTTTGAAAAAATATTGTATTTAAATCTTCATTTTATTGCCATTAAAACTCTTGACAAATCACACGAAGAATTTTAAACCTATAGCACCCATACTGCATCCTAAACCTCGAGCTCTATGCTCAAAAATTGAGTTAAAAAACATGAGAAATAATATATGCTTATAAAATCGCGAACTAGAGGATCGTCTTGTACCAAAATTTCTGCTGGAATACTTGGTCGAGTCATTTTAAGGGTGGAGTAGAGTTTTAAAAGCCGAATTGAAGTTAATTGGTTAGAATCCTAGCTATAACTCTGATTCCGGTTTTGATTAGACCGAATAATGTAACTAAATCGACTCCTAATAGCTGATCAATTAAAAGTACACCTGGTGGATTGGTATTGTTTGTCTGGGTAACCTTTAGTAGAAAGTTTTTAACTGGGATTGTACGCAGACCTTGCTGAAGGATAGAAAATGCTTGTCATTTCATGATGCTAATAAAAACGAACTGTGAATAGAGCTCGCAAAGTACAGATTCGCCGACGAGATGCCAGCAAAAGTCACTACTCAGCTTATCTTTTTGACAAAATTTGCTGCGTGCCGCTATGATCAACTATGACCACTACTAAAGATTTTATCGCAACCAGGCGATCTTCGAGCTTTTAAACGATTTCTTTCTATAAATAGAGGATAGTACATTGTATGAAATACTTGGTTTTGGTGAATGAAGAATGAACATTGTAGAAAATGTTAAACATTAAGTCAAAACCTTATAAAAGGTAAAATTAATAAATGAGGATGCCACTAGGTCTTGTTGCAACAACTACATATGCATATAGGTACATATATCTAACAAAAATTATATTTTCGTGAAGTATTGTCAGTGGACAAAAGAAAACACGAGTACCACTTGATAAAGTTCACATAAGTGCTTTGATAGAAGTTATCACGAGCAATTTTTGTCCGAAGCTTCACCAACTAGGGCGCAATAGCACCTACATTTTAAGGACAGATTTGAGGATAGTAAATATAATTAGCATTACTGCTGTATATGTGATGTTTAAGTCAGACTGATTTGAAATACATTCCAAAGCTCTTCGTACACCAATCCCACAGAAATTTGTTCATTGGAGGCAATTAAAAAACTCGGTTGGCCCAGCGGCTTTTGTAGTTAGCAAGAGTTTTTTAAGTTTCCAGCTTGCATACTCAGCTTTCCAAATTACTAAACGAAGGACGATAGCCCACATTGTGAACTCATAAGAAGTTGCTTGATTCGTTTAATGAAAAGAACTCTGTGAAAAGAGAGTTTTAATGTCTAAACTGTCTACAAAAAATTTAGATTTTTAGGAATAGTGATCTCGGGTTCATGCGGTCTTTGACCACAGTATACCGAACTATCTTTGCAATTATCGGAGAATATGCTACATATTGAAATATTATTTAAATTAAAACTGCTTATAAAATAAAACTTTATTATATGTATATTAAAACTTCAGGCGATTATTATATATATACACAATTTATTACAAAACTTAAAAAGTAGCAAAAAATAACATTAAAATAAATCGTGTGCTAGATGTGTAATTCATCGCTAAAATTGGCACGATTGTATAATGAACGGTTAGCGCCATAGTTGTTACGATTCAAGTTCAGGCAACCACGACGCCAAACTGCAATGGATCCCAACAATATTGGAATGCACAATAAAATGCCAACAAGCAGACCGATTAAGAAGAGGCCGCCACTTGAGCTACTGCTATCTATGGTACATTTTAATCTATTCTCCTCAGTGGCGAGTTGAATGAGCGGTACATTTCGTAAAGCGTTCGGCAGATAGCAGTTGACATCGTGTATCCACAATGGAGTGGTGTTGTTAATTTGCACCATCAAAACTTCAATGAGCCAACGATTGCTGCAATCACAGGTCCAGTAGTTGTAGCGTAAGTCCAGTTCGATTATTTTATCCCAACGTTCAAATAATTTATGCTCCAAAGTTGTTAGGTTGTTATTGTGAATGTGCAGCTAAAAAACGGTACAAATATTTATTGTTAAGTACATTATTTAATATATGACAGTCAGTTTTTGTTGCCAATAGCTTCTTCGATTCGCCACTCCTCAAATTAAAATTGAGTCGTCGACAGTTTGAATAAGCCAAACATTTGGTTTAGTTGAAAGTTGTAAATCAAACAAAGTTTGGGAAATTTGTCGAAAATAATTGTTCAGTATAATACTCAGTTGCAGCTTTTTAAAGTTTGTAAGTCAAAGAAATTGGAAAATAAAATAAAAAGAAAAAAAATATTATACAAATGAAATAGTCTAAGCTTTCTATATGAGATATTTTTTGCAGAGGCTTGCCATCTTTTGAAAAAATTGATTTCATTAGATTCATACATTTATTGAAATGTCACAATAAAAGGATTTTAGAGCGATTTCTGTATGATAAATTAATGAAAATTATTATAAAGTTTTAAAAAAGGTTGCCACCTGTTTGAATTTTTCGAACTGAAACTTAAAAAAACTTATTTTTAGAAAAAATTTTGCAGAGTCTTGCCATCTTTTTAAAATGTTGACTTAATTTAAGTAATTTAGTATTTGTAAGTAAGCTATATAGGAAAGAAGAAGAAACAAAAAAGCAGATTATATTGTATAACTGAAAAGAATTAATCAAACTAACTGCTTTAAATTTTTTTGGAAACAGCTTGCCACCTTTAAAAAATATACATATTTTATTACATTCATCAAATAATAAAAATATCACAACAAAAAGCTTTAAGAGCGATTATATATTTTAAAATTTTTTACAAAGTTATAATTTGGGTTGCCATTTGTTTAAAATTTTTATTACAATTAAATTTATAAGAATTAAATTGAAACTAAAACTGAAACTGAAGACTTTAAGAAAATTTACCGTTGAAAAAAATTGTTAGAGGCTTGCCACCTTTTTAAAATATTAACTTGATTTAATTAATCAAAGAATTAAAATGTTCCAGTTTTATGCCCTATTAAACAGGTTTAAGGGAAATTTCTGCTCTGTTTAAATAATACTTTAGGCAAAAAAAGGTAGGAAAGTTAGAAATTGCTACAAAAAGCAATAAAACTGAAAGGTTTTGGCAGACTTAATATTGAAAATAATTTTTCGGAACGGTGGCCTAACAGTTTTACAATAAAAAGTAATAAAATATTTTCGAAAAGAGTTGCCACTAGTTTGTAAGATTTTATGTAAAGAAATTATGCCGCGTAGATCTACATTCTTCAAATAGTTTTGGAGAATACTGCAAAACGACAGTTCTTTATCAGAGAAATTCTACTTTTTCTTACTTATTTTGAGAATTCAGATTGCTGTGCTTTTGGAGAGCCAGATCAAACTTTCCGTTAGCCAAAAGTAGTTTTTAATTCATAAGAAATCTGTACTAATCATAAAGCGGTATATTTCAAGATAAATAAAGGTCTGTACGATTGAATATGAAATCTGGGAGAACTCTTCTGAACCATATACCACTTTGGACTAAGGCCTTAGGTGAGGCTTAAGTTCTCTTCATAAATATAGAGTGTAGCCACATTTTCTATATAGCATTTCCATAATTTACCTTCTCCATTGGTGGATAAGACAATATTTCCGGGTTTGTTGTGTTCTTCGAAAATGCTCTCACATCGATTCTGCCTAATTTCGGATTGCTCGCCAAGATTAGTGTGGTTAAATCTAAAAAAAAAAGAAAATATAAATTTGAATGCTCAAACTTTTGAAATTTGTTGGTTATTAACATACTTTGTAACTCCGAAAATGCGCCGGCACCAATTTCCTCCAAATCTGGCATATAAGACATACTCAAGTACCTCAATAGCGGCAGCGTTGGAAATATGCTGCGTATATAAATAGATTGAAATTAGAAAAAACCAGGATTAAATATTTGAACAAAACATACTTCTCGCCAGTCAAATTGCCAATGGGATTTTCGTCGAGCACTAACTCACGTAGATTTGGCGACAAATTCAAATCATCTGGTAGCTCATCGAACAGGTTGCCGGTTAAAATGATTGTTTCCAAATCACGTGGGCCGTGAAGTAGATAATCGGGTAGCTCTTCTAGTTCCATGAATGACATGTCTAAGGTCTTGAAATAATTTGTAAGTGATTTGTTATAAATATTATCGTGGTCCCAGTATAATAAAAATTACTAGGTATATATATAAAACTTGTGGTACCAAATAAGTATATAGCCCTTCGATCCAAGCGATTAGGTGACTTGCAGTACTACAAATTCCTACGGTTACTTAAGTTTGAAGAGAAAAGCTAAGCGGAGAAACAATTATTCGGAATTTTTTTTTGACTAGGATTGGAGTTCAGTTCGTCTAACAGTAGATAACCGAGCTAATCTCTCATATAACATTTGACGAGGTATTTAGTGTCTTCTCTGCAAAAGATAGGCTGCACAACCAACAACTTTCTTTAAAATTACTTGACTCTCTCGATTCAATTCAAGCTCTTCACCTACAGTTGTTAGGAGTTCGACTTTGCCTGTCGTTAGATATCCTCAAAGAACCTATAGGTAGACCTATAGGTCTACTCCCTATATGCGCTGAGTGAATAAGTGAACGAGCGGATAACTGAAACCGGAAACCCAAGCTCCGTTGATCGATGGACCTACACAAAAGTCTCTGTCTAGGGCTCTATCTAAAACTTTGTAGAATTTTATAATCGGAAGATATTAGCAATGAATGTCTCCATCAAAATGATCTTAATTAATCTTTATCGAACATTCAGTTCTGAGTCTACTGGAACTCTTTAAATATTATTTTGGTACTAATAACCTACTTAAGTCCAAAATTTTCTTACTTACCTTTAGAAATACCAAACCCGAAATAGCTACTGCAGCGTTGTGATCGACCACTTGAAATGTATTGCCGGACAATATCAAGGTTTCTAAATGTGGTAAATGCTCAAAAACATCCGCATCCAAACTATGCAAATCATTGTAGCCTAAATCCAATTCAATCATTTTGCCTAGCGGCAAAAAGTCATGTACATCGTAGGCACCTCGAAATATATCGGGATCTAATGCTTTAAGTTGTAATTTATTATGTGACAAATCCAATTTAGCCAGTTCTGTAAGATTAGCGAATGCGGATTTGGCAATAGTTTCAATTTGATTGAACCCCAAATAGAGATTTTTAACTGGATAGTTAGGGAAGCCTGTAAGATTCTTAATATTGTTATGCTCAAACTTTATAACGTCAAAAGTGACATCGCCATTTTGTAGAATCTTCCATTCGTCGTCGCTGAAGAGTAGATCCATTTTTCTTTGACTACAATCGATCTGCGAGTAATTGGGATTGCTTAAGCAGGTGCATTTTTTGCATAGATCACTCTGCATTACATTAATCTGAAAGCAATACGAAAGAAAGTTCGTTTTATTGAATATTAAATATTATAGTGAAAGACCGGTATGTATAAAGGAACGATACTTTTATATAATATATACAGGTCCGTAGAGAGAAAACCGGGGCCTGGGGAAGGTCGTAGTCAA
Source organism: Bactrocera oleae (assembly GCF_042242935.1). Lineage (NCBI taxonomy): Eukaryota > Metazoa > Arthropoda > Insecta > Diptera > Tephritidae > Bactrocera > Bactrocera oleae. The sequence goes on along the minus strand of NC_091539.1, from coordinate 11,927,219 downwards.
TTTTTAGAGAAAAAATTCTGCAAAAGGTTGCTGCCGAACACCGGGCCCTTGAGAACTTCGGGCCTGGGAGGAATGGTGGCAGTTTTCCCTCCTCTAGTTCATTGAAGATATATACTTATAGGTATGTATAATGGTGGAGGGATCCACCAGCTTTCATTTTATACAAAAAATGTCTACAAGAGTTTTGAAAATATTTCAATATTTAACCGGCTTTGATCTTACATTCATCCACATTACTGGCATTTATAAGTACAACATCGGATTAAAATATTATAGATGGCCTTCCCCCCAACATACTCGTATGGGGCAACCTTTAGGCTCAGGTTTTCCAAAAAAAAGAACGTTTTTGAAAATATTGGTATAAAATAGATAGGGTAATTTCCAGGCGATACATTAGCTAAAGTCCATTCATTATTCTTAAGTAATGGTTTTACTGAATCGAAATAAGGTGACTGACTTCTTTCCAACTTGAAATACGGAAAGCTTGGGGGATATATAAATATCTCTGTGGTTTAGGCTTTTACGTATGCTATTAAACTTAAACGCTCCGGTAACAATTGCTCACCTTCCTACGTGAAAATAAATTGACCTACAAGTTTTAAGTATTCTTAAAACGACTGCTAGGTTTTAAGGTAAGTCCTCTGCATTTAAAAAAATAAAGGAATAACATGACCAGCCCAGGGTGGAAAATTTATCTATGTGGTTTTATGTTTTCTATCTTCGTAACTGGAACCCATGACTCTTTGAGTGGCAGATATTTGAAGGCGCTGTATCTGCAGTATGATTCCATTTGTTTTTTTGGTGTGGTTCGGTCCATTGTTATTGTCATTCTTTCCATACTAGTTACTAACCTTCGGTACAGGTGTCGTTGCATCAGTAGTTGCATTGGCATTTTGCTTCGTGGAGTTGTCGGCCGCTGTTGCTAGAGAAGTACATAAGACGACTAATGTAATAGTCGATAACAAATTACTTTTCATTCTCAAGCGTGATCTATGATTAAGAGAGAGAGAGAGAAGATAAAGGTGAGTACAACTAACATATTTACAATTCTGGAGATTTAGCTATAATATTGTCTGTACGATTGATTATTTTTGCGAGTCCTAACTATTTTTAGGTACATTGTTTATGATATCCAATCGCTGAAGATATCAATTCTTATCCTAACTTTTAGAATTTTATACAGTAACCGCAAAGACTCCGTCTTCAAATTTAAAGAAATAAACACAGTTTATGTAGTGAAAACATTGCAAATATATAGATATTCCAGACCCATCATACAATCAGCAGAGCTCTAGAGCTTTAGTTAAAGCCGTGAAGGAAATATAGATGCTCTATTTGGTCTCAAAAATCTGTGATACTCGAAGTGAAAGGTTTGTGCTAACTTTCTGCTAGACAAGATGGATATTACTTACATAGATAAACTGTGATCCACAGTTCTTTTACAATTAAAAAGTTAAATTATAAGAGAAGAAAAAATCGATTTCATAATTATTTCAGAGCACTACCAGATATTGAACTATAATTTGAAGAATAATATCGACCGAACAGTTAAAGAAACACGTAAAACATCTCCGTTAATTTTTTGCTAAATAAGGAGTGTTCATAAAATCCTTCAGACTTCTAGAATTGGCCTAATATAATCTTTGTAAAACATACATACATAGATGGTGTAAAAAGCTCGGCAGAAGCTCGTTAACTCAGCACAGTCGAACATTAGTTATACATGTTATGTAGAATACTTGATTTATCAACTATTTGCTTGTGCTGTTAATAAATTCATTGAGCTATCAACAATTCCGATAGCAATTTTGATATCGAGTTAGCGAAATAGCGATAAAATCAACTGCATTGAACCCTCATTATATTTCCCGTTACTTTTAATGCGTTCTAACCGAGTATGAAAGCAAAAGAGGATATGACAGTTTCGTTTCGTTACTATTTAGTGTGCGTTTGAGAACAAATTAGTGCGTGACGTCATTATAGAAAGTATAGGAAGACTTTGTTTACAATTATTATGCAAGTTTGGCCAATCCTTTTGCTTTCGACGTAGCGTGTCACAATCATCTAGGCTAGGCTGATTTTTGGTATTAACTGTTTTACTGTATTGTTTAACTAATGAAACTAATAATAGTGGTAGTTGTTCGAATGTCGCATTATTTGCGTCAATATATTTTTTATTTTAGCGATAACGAGATTACGCTTGTCAATTTGACTTATTACAATTCTTCTTAGCCTTGATTCTTGAAACGAACTCTTGATATAAATAAAAATATTTATGCTAGCGAGTTAATTCAAAGATTGTATTATTATTTTTCGAATAAAGTTACTTTTTAACAGACACTCGTTTTAACTCGTTGATTTAAGTAAAATTTCTATAATACACTATAATTTTAATGCACTTATAGATAATTTGTGACTCAACTGATTGTTATCTCTTATAAAACAGTAAAATCGATAGCAAATTGGCGCTTATCATTTTATATTCACATTTGTATATAGCTCGTAAAAGCAGGTCTATTTTGATAAGACTTTAATGCATATTTATATATAAAGCTTTGAAAAGCTAATAAAATATATACGTATAAATATTTCTCATAAAAACAAATATTATTTATTTTATTTTTTTTAATTGAACCGCTAAACTCTACTTTAACTTACAATTAGTACCCAACACAGTCGAATCTAAACACTTACTGAAAACGCTTTCGAGGCAGCGATATCATTTTATGCATATCTTATCACTGTCGCTTCGTTCTTTATGAAATTGGTTATAATCTTATCAGTACCGAATAACTTTGTTGGGCTAAGAGTATTGTTATGATTCCTTAATGTTACCGTTAACATGTTACTCATTGAGCACTTTCGCCTGATTGGAATTCGCCGTCATAGAATGGTGGTATTCATCGTAATGATAAAGAGAAATTGCTGGAAAACGTTTTCAACATAACCTCGAACATTTGTTTTTTAAGTTCTGTAATCCAGTTTTAAGTTATTGACTTTTTGATAAGAATATATGAACACGGGACCGAGCCAATAAGTAGTTATCCCATTAAAGAAAACGAAAATTAAAAAAAAATGTTTCTCAACATACATAGTTTTCTTTTAGCTGCACGCATTTGACTCTGCGACGATCCAACTTTTTTAACTCGCCTGAAAAATATGTTTTTTGGAGTTCTGCAAAGTAGCTCTCTGTTACGGCGCTAACCTTTTCAAATTTCTGTTCGTGGAGTAAATTTTTCATGTTTGGAAGCAAAAAGAAGTCCCACGAGACCAAATCTAGAGAATACTAATTAGAACTTTTTGGCGGCGGCAAAGGAATGAGCCGTTATATTGTGATCGTGGAAAAGCACTTTTCCTCGCCAAATATTTTATCAATTCGGCGTCGAATCAGTACTTTGAAGCGGCATAGTAGAGCACTGGAACAGTCTTTCTTCAAGTAGTCTATAAAAAGCACACCTGGTAAATCTCAGAACACGGTGGACATCATCTCTACTTGTATATGGACTATAGGACAGTTTTCACCTTCTTTGGTGCAAGTTCGCTGGGTAAAGTTTACTGTTACGATTGTTCCTTGGTTTCTGGTGTGTAACGGTGGACTCATGCTTCGTTAACATTTACGAAATGACGCAGATCCGCCTTTGGATTGCGCTAAAAATAAGCCTCACTTATAGCCGTCTAGTGGTTTCACGGTTGCGCTTCTAATCTGAAGTGAGAAAACGACTAGAGCTTGCTCATGCTTAATATTTTATGCGGAGACACCACGCGGTTCTTGATATGCCAACTGTTTTAGCAATCTCGCGCTCCTTTAACCAATTGTCCGCCAATGTGAGATCGCGAACTTGCGTCACTTTATCCTTCAAACCCGACATGAGATAACGTAAACTCTGTTAAACATATTTTTTGACGGTCGCCACTGAGCCATTCGATACTGAATCCAAGAGCTCTTTGGTTTCACTGCGCGATTTTCCTTCCAACAATAAGAATTGAGTCAACAACCGATATTACTGTTTTTTTCATTATTCTAAAATCCATGGACCTACTTGCTGCCACACGCTGTCGAAATAAAACTAGGAGATTCATTTGACTGAAATTTAGACAGATGTCATCTGCGAGAATATACTACACGATAGTAAATTCGTACGTTAGTGGCATCTTCTACCGCTACTTATTGAACCACTCACATGTAAGTGACTCTATTCCGTTAAACACCTCAGCTCACCAGAATTGCAGTCCAGAGTTGTCTAAATACAGAACTTTAATTCACTCCGTTCACGCTTACTCTTTCCTACAAGTCATACATAAGGCACAAGGATTTCTTGAGGGCCTGGCCTGACCTGAACGTTTGTATGCTAATATAAAAAAAATATATACACCTATGCATAAAATCGGTATTTTCAAGTTTTAACCGGAAATTATTATTCCACAATTTTGCTGTTAATAAAAACATTTAATATATGTATGCCTTGCAAGTAGAAGAAAATTTACAAAATCGATTTACAAAAAAAAAAATAATACTGAACAAACAAATATACTTTTTTAAACTATACAAAGCTCGGTATTTACACAATAAAGTAATATAATTTATAAAACCTAACAATATATGTCTATGTATTGTTAATCACAGTACTTATGTATATAAATATTAACTTATACAACTTAATTTCTTTCCCACATGCGACGCGTATTCTCCATAAAATCTCTCCAAATGCTGTGCATTGGATTAGGTTGCGGTAGCGGTGCCAACGGTGGTAGCCATGATGGATTAAAAGGTGCTAAGGGCGGTGGACCGAATTGTGGCGGCGGTTGTGGAAAGGGTTGCGGTTGAAAATGCTCCTCAGGATTAAATTCTGGTAGATCCTGTGACAAAAAAACAATAAATTTTTTAAATTAAAATTTAGTTTTATGCAATATTATAAAGTATATATGTACCATGTAGGTATATAAACTTACGTGATATAAATTCACCGCGTAACGCCCCTCATTAACTGCCTTTTGTATGATCGCACGCCACTCAGCTGTCTCGCGCAGATTCTCCGGCGTGATGCGTACTTTGCCATCGGTAGGCATTTCTACGCGATTATTGTCCGAGAGCCAAGTGGGTTGTACGATCTGAAAGGTAGCATATATTAAACTAATAATACAAGGAAATATTAAAAACAAAACAAATAAAAATAAATATCGATTGATATACTCACTCGGTGTTGGACGTCTTCCTGCACTGGCCTAGTCTAAAAAGGTAGAAAATATTGAGTTCAAAATATTTTCATAAAATACATATATTTTGTTTACTGATAGCTTACATTTGTGAAACTTAAGCAACTTAAAATTAATAAAGTGCTAAAGTAAAATATTTTCGATGGCCGCATTCTGGCTCCGTTTGGTATTTTCAACTATTAAATAAAGCAATAAAAAGCATTGAAAAAAGCAATTTAAAATTACAGTTACTACTATAAAGAAATGAGTTGCCAAAGTAAATTAAAAATAAATAAAATAAAATAAGTTATAATTGATAAAAGGTATAAAGAAAAACGGTATTAAAGAGAAAAAAGGTAGACAAAAATTAAAATATAATATAATTATATAATGAAAGAAAGTATACAGCAAAATTATACGAAATATGAAAAGGATAAAAATTTAAAATAACCGAAAAAGAATGTAATAAGAAAATTTTATCATTGAAAAAAACATTAATTAAATAAATTAAATAGTAGTATAACTGAAAAAAAAAAACAGAAATAAAAACCAAAGGATATAAACGAATGTAAAACAAAACAAAAAACACAAAAAAGTATTAAAATAAAAAATAATAGTTTATAACATAATAATAATAACAAAAAGTAACAAATTGAAAATTATACAAAAATATTAAAAGATAAAAAGAGAGAAATAATTGTTAAAAAATGGAAAACGAAATTAACAGCCAAAATATAAAAAAATATGAAATGCATAAATGTTTAAAATTAAATAAATAAAAGTAAAATAGAATTTATTTAATAAAAATCAGAGTATTAAAATAAAAAATATATGTAACATTTAAAAATGGAAGAAAATAAGTTTTTAAATACACGTTCTAAACAACCGGAGCCACAATAAAATTAAATAATAAAATGGGTTTAACGAAATGTACGAAATAACATAGTAAATAGCTTAGTGAAAAATAAATATATTACATTATAAAAAAAATATATCTTAAAAAAAAAAATTAAAAAAGTTGAATAAAAAAAATTTTAAAATTAAAAAATAAAATTTCAAACATATAAGGAGGAAAAAGAAACGTTTTTCTGCATATATATGAACAAATAGAATAGGCAGAAGTTAAAAAAAAAATTACAATAAATAGAACCAGGTTTAATGGAATTTGATAAATAATTTTTAAATAATAAAAATGTAAAAAATATAAATAAATAAAATGAAAGACCCACACAAAGTTAGTGATAGTAATACTGTTATTTATATTAAAATTATAAAGAGGAAAGATTTGATTGTTAGTTTGAATTGAATAGGCTTCGAGACTACTTAACGGATCTGAAAAATTATTTCACCGTTGTGCAGTTACACTCTATCTCTAATTCTTTTCAAAATTAATTCTATTGAAATAATGACAATAACTAGAATTAATAAGTAAATTATGTATAAGAATTTTATGTATAAATAAACAAAAATATAAATAAAAAACAAAATATAACAATGAAATAATATATAAATAAAATCTGAAACGAAAAAAAAAATTTCAAATTTCAAAATACAAACAGCAGTAAAGATAGAAACGCAAAAAAAAACAATAATAACAACAACAATATATATAATAATAAAAACTAAACAACAGCAAAAAAAACATATTAACGAAAAAATTAAAAAAGTAATAACAAAAAATATTAAAAATATTATAAAACAGTAAAAATAAAACACAAAATAAAATATCAAGTAAAAAAACTCAGAATACACAAAAATATATAAGAAAATTAAAAGCTAAGGGAAAAAAATAAATTAAAAGTGTTAAAATCAAGAGGAACAAAAATTAAAAATATAACGAAGAATTATAAATTGTTATTTACATATATATGAGAAATTATATTTTTTAATTTACCATACACTAATATCTTAAGTTTTTTCTAAACTATTTTAATGTTAAATTATATCTTAATAAGCAAAAACGAGACCAAACGCCAGCAGTTCACAGTGATTAGACATTTAACGACTTTACTCAATTTTATTGTTTGTAATGGTTTTGTTTATTGCTTATTCTAACCCTGTTTGTTGTTATCATCGATTGCATGTTGTTGTTGTGGTAGCGCCAGAAATCATTCACTAAATAATTAGTCGTATTGACTGTCATTGAGCGGATATAAAGCCGGATTCGTTGCATTTGCATAAACCCGACTGATTTAGAAACGACTTCGATTATTATATCTAACGGTATGCTCAAGATGCGAATTGTTGCGAAGGGCTCGAAGGTTAGAGAGGTGTTAGATGTGTTAGTTTGCGAGTTCACGCATGGACTTTCTTTAATACTTGCCACAGCCTTCTTACATTATCGAACATACTCTATTAAAACCTTAAGAATTATCACAATAATAGTATTTTCAAAAATTTCTTGGGGAGAGTTACAACTTCAAATAATATAATAATTGACCGAGCTTTTCCTCCCATTTTTGAACACAAATTATGGAATATACAAGTTTTTAATGTGACCCCTAACGGCTAGTGGTGTTTATGCGACGTTTCATTATGAGAAAATTTCGCTGTAGTGGTCCGAACTAAACAATTTGTTCGGAGATTGTAACTTGGACAATAATCCATGCAAAATGTTGTGAAGATATCTTTACAAATAAAAAAAATGTCTATACAAAAACTTGAGTTTAATCGTTCAGTTTGTAAGGCAGCTAAATGCTATAGTGGTCCAATATCGTTGGTTCCGACACAAAAGGAGAGAAAGGAAAACTTCAAATCGATATCTCAAAAACTAAGAGACTAGTTCGCGTGTCATTTATATATCTACTTTATTGGGGGTTCGAAGTTTCCTTCTGGGCACTACAAACTTTAAACTTCAAAATTTAAATTTTTATTTCTCAATGTTAACTTTTTATTTTTATTATTTTCTATCTAACGAATATATAAACTTAACAATTATAAGTTTCTTAAACGAAAGTAAACAAATCCAACTCTGCATGAGTCTTTTTATAAACATACAACTGTAGTTGTATGTAGGTCAGTTAATACCGTTAAAGTTAAAACAAATAATAATAAACCATTATTTAACTATAAAAACCGCGCTTTTCTTCTAAAATAATAAGGCCGCACTACACAGTAAATACTTATATACAAAATATTTTACACATTAACGGTACTAGCAACAACGGCAGTTGGGTGCAAGCTAACAATTTACAGCTAAACTTTAGAATTGCTTATTCAGTCGGTGGGTCTCATCTACTACGCCGTCCTTTCGCCGCCTTGATTGGAGTTGTTGTTGAGGCTGCCGCCGCTGCTGCCGTTGCATTAATGCGCATCTGTTTAAAGTCACCGCGCGCCTGCGCCTTTATGCTCTCTATCTCACGCCTTGAGTTAGCATTTTTATATTCGACTGCTGTTGTTGGTGTGCCGGCATCTGCGCTGTTGAAGAGTTCGCTAACTTCTACCATGCGTGGCCTGAAGAACATATTCGGTCGTATGATAGACTTTTCATTTGACTTGAACAAATGTAAAATGCCCCACGCCAATTGATCGCCTTCACTTTCCGGTTGTGAGGGGTTCTCCACCTCCGACTCCAGCATCCAAGCGGCGTTACGCACTTCAATGCGCAGACGTTCACACTCCTCGAGACTGACATTTTTACTCACATTCAGCACCTTCAAAGTAAGAATAAAATAGAGTGGTTGGTTGACTTTTTTTAAGAAGTAAAGAATTTGTAACTCACCTGCTCCAGCGGATTGACTATGTAGAGCGCAGAATGATCTGGCTTTGCTATGGCGCGTCCTTCGTTCAACGATATCGCGCGATTGTGGAAATCAAATTGCGAATAGAATTCGAAGAACTGCAGCAATAATTCGCTTAATTGCGATGTGTTGCGACAACGAAAGCCGATGCTTTCGAAATCTCGACTGAAACTGCAATTGATGCCGTCCTCGGTTAGGCGTATGTCATCGGATGTGGCGAATTTCATCATGCTGTTTATGGTGGGCAATATAGGATGTTTTATCTGCTGCAAAAAGTAAATCACAAGACAGGTGAGAGAGAAATTTGTGATCCAACGACCCGGTGAGGGATTGGTTAGGCCACAGGCTTGCGCCCAACGTCGTACGCTGAACGTCAACGGCCGAACGCGTTCATCCAATTCGCCAAACATATACAGCAACTCGGACATGTAGAAACCGGTACTGTGGGCGCATAGGATAAATATATTATTGGAATTAGTTAAGGATAATCGTTTTTAAGAGTTTAAAAAAATAGTAATGAGGTCACCAGGTCAAACTGAAAAATATTTATTTTCGGAGCGTTACTTCAAAAAACATAAAAGACAGCATATTACGCATTAACGACATTACATCACGTCATATTTTGCATCACACTACATTATAACTTACTATATTACTTCACATAGGATTAGATAATATCATATGACATCACAAATCGGCCCGCTATGTTTCATAATATCACTCAATTATCAGATCACAGTACGATGACTGAAATCATATCAAGAGGATATGACATCATATCACATCATGGCACATAGAGCCAAATCCTTGCGGATTTGATGTCATCATATCTTATCACATCGCATATTGAAACAATATCACGTCAATCAAATCAAATCAAATCATATCAAATCAAATCAAATCAAATCAAATAAATCGAACTGAATTTAATCAAATCAAATTAAATTAAGGTAAACTAAATTAAATAAAACTAAAATTAAATAAAACTAATGAATCACATTAAATTACAAAAAAATTAAATTTAATCTAATAAATTCAAATCAAATTGAAACAGAAAAAAATTATACACAATTTTAGTCAATCTATTTTCGCAACGGAGCAGTGATGATAGACCACATTATTTCAAATACCTTGGGCAGCTTCCTTGTCAAGAAAAGCTTTTGATTCTCATTAAGTATCATAACCCACTAATGAATATGCATAGGATGGTCAAATTTATACATCATCCAAATTTACCAGGAATAACACTATGAATCAGCTTATAAAAATTGATAAAATTGTAAAGGTGATAAAGAGGAACCTTAAGGGCATTTCAAAACAAACGACGAACGCTGGCGATTACAAAGCCAGCCACTATCGTGCTGTAGCACTTGTACGCGCTTATTGTTGCTGTAGCGGACGTAGATAACTGATTCACCTGTGCCATTATATGCAATAAGCCATACTAAAACTACAGATATTGCGATAAGGAAGTTAGGCTGAGGAAGGAAGCAGGTTGCGAGGCGTACAAGTGTATTACCATTATGTATGTTTTTATGGTTGTATGTGTCGGAATGTGAGAAAACAACAGGTTTAATTGTTATATAGTGCACCTGTTTGCACCAAAGCGTGTACGGAATATGCTTTTTTATGTTGCGCCAATATTATATCTTATCAATAACTTATCTTATCAGCGTCACTTCGTAGCTTTGCTAAGAGTGAACGCGGTTTTTTGGAATTTTTGTTTTGTAAGTTTTCTTGGGCGTATAGTTATCGGTTAGCCGTGGGTTTGAGGCATGTTTTCACAAAACGTTGTTACAGATTTCTTTAGCGAATTCTAAACGAACGACAACGACGATTACGAACAGTGAAGGAAGACCAGTAACGAGGTCAATTTTGCTGCACACATTTTGATATAAAAAAGGAAAAATATTCAAAATAAAAATTATTAAAAAATAATTTTTAAAAAGTTAAACATTTATTGGATAAACAAGCTTGTGCGTGCAGCTATTTTCAAAAAACTTTTCGAAAGCAGTTAGATATTCAAAAGGTGATATTTTGTATGATAACGGTGATTAAAGATGTTTTAAAACTAAAATAAATGAAAATAAAAAACGTCTAAGTTAAAAAACAAAAAAAAAGTTGATTTACTTATTTTTAGCTACTCAATTTGGAATTGCAAATATTGCAACAACGCTTGTGAAGAAACTCGTCGAAAAAATGAGGGCGTTGGCGTCTTCACTTTGCAAAGATAGACAAAAATGTGTGTGAATGTAGCAGAATTATAGCACAAAAAGATAAAAAAGTAAAGTAATAAAATCAAAAAATGTGTGATAAAAAATAAAAAATTATCAATACATAAATGTTAAAAAAATAAGGAAAAATAAAAATTGAAAAAATAACAAAATATTCAATTCAAATAACCTAAATCTTAATAAAATTATATCAATAAATTTATATTTTGTGCTGTTAAAAATTATAAACCAAAAGTAAAGTATACAAAACCATTTTTGCAAAAATATTAATAAAATTCTTGATGTATAAGCTTTTCCAAACTTCAAATATAAAAAAAATTTAACACAAAAACAATTCTGAAACACACAAATTCCGCTTAGTTTAAAACTTTTGATGACCTCACATGCGCATTAGTGTACCAAAGCACCTGTCGTTGCAACACCAACAGTATTAATCATCAATAGCACTGAGCTGATAACAATATTTGCTAAACATACACAGATAGTGCCATAAGAAATGTGTACAAAATAATTGACAAAGTTAATGGAGTAACTGTAATGTGTAAAAAAATAAGACAAATGAACTGACTCGAAGTATGCGACATTTTTGTGTTAAATTTAGTAACATAAATAAAAATAATGAAATAAATATTAAAAAAATATATATTGCATTAAATTTAAATAACGAAAAATAATAAAAATAAAATTAAATATTTTGCCAAGTTAAGTACTTTTTGCATGCAGCGAAATTTAAAAATTAAACTTAACAACGAAAAACTTCGAAACTCTAATTAAAAGCGAACATTGTTAAAGACACTCGCCAGCTTAAGTTATTTGTCTATTAGTCATACCCTAATATAGCCATTTTATCTATAAATTTGATAAAGTTATTGATTAAGTCAACGCTAACTGTATTTGCACAAAACTGATAACTCAATTACATTAAAAATTATAATAAAACATTATATTTAAAAGATATAGTAAAAGAAAAATTTTAATAAAAAAATAGTAAAAATAAGTAATTATAAAAACAAAAAAAAAGTATTATTATAAAAACCACCAACAAATTCGCTTAGCATAATTTAAAGAAAATACCTAAAAACTGCACAACTTGATTTAATAAACATACTAAACAATCCCCTCTTTCCCTCTCATTACAGTTAATCGCCATTGAACATAACACAACATTCAAACGTTTTCATAGGACAATAAAATGGGCTTGGGGCGTCAAGAGAATACGCTAGAGAAGCAAATTGGCTGCGTAAAGTACACACTTTTCTGTCTCAATGTTGTCGCATGGATGCTTGCGACCGCACTGTTCGCGCTGTCTGTCTGGCTGCGCGCCGAAGAGGGTTTTAGCAATTGGCTGACTATATTACAGGCACAATCCTTTTATATTGGCGTCTACATACTAATTGGCACAAGCGTTATTATGATGGCGGTGTCGTTTTTGGGTTGCCTTAGCGCTTTGATGGAGAACACGCTGGCGCTTTTGGTCTTTCTCGGCACACAGGCGTTTGGTTTTGTTGCTGGTGTGGCCGGTTCGGCGGTATTGCTCGATTACAGCACCATGCACTCGAGCTTGCAGCCGTTGCTGCAGCGTACACTGACTTATCTGGTAAGCACCTCGGAGTATTCACATTCATCATATGTGCTCAATATGATACAGAGCAATATTGGTTGCTGTGGCGCCACTGGACCGTGGGATTATTGGAATTTGCATCAACCATTGCCAAATTCATGTCGCGACACAGTGAGCGGTAATTGTTTCTTTAACGGTTGTGTCGACGAGTTGACTTGGTTTTTCGAGGGCAAGACAACTTGGATTGTGGGCGTGGCCTTGGCGTTGGCGCTGTTGAATGTGGTGTGCGCCATTTTGAGTTTAGTGCTGGTGCAAGCTGTTAAAAAGGAGGAGGATGAAGCGCAGACCTATCGACATTGAGTAATTAACGTTAGCGGATAGTAGTAGCAGACAGTGTTGGGAGTCGAATATGCACAATAGTTGTTGCTGGGAATGTGTACGTTTATATTTAGCGATGTATGCGCGCATTGAGTTCCGTTGGAAACCGAAAATTTTACAACTTTAGTTTTTTACCACAAAACCGCCGAATGAACTTTTCACATACATACATATTTTTCATGCATATTTAATTTTTACCGTTATCTATTAGAATATTAAGTTTGGTTAACAAAATGAAAACTTTACAAATACACCTAAGCGCACAAATAGTTTTAATGAAATCGTAAATAAATAAATAAATATTTTTGTTTTCTTCTGCATTTGGAAGAAAATAACAAGAAAACAGTGTTGCTAATAATTAGCGTCGCTTTTTTTTTGGGGGGTATTGACTATTTAAGAAAATTTACAAAAATATTTGTTGTTACAAAAACAATCAAGAGCACTTTGAGGTGTGATTCAAGATTATAAAGATTTCTATGAAACTTTCAAATTTTAATGAGCACTTCCAATTGGTTTAACTCCGCCCGACAGCTAAAATAATTCAATTAAAAAAAGATTCCAAACGTCTATCGCTGGTATATTAAATTTGAAGTTTGTATCACCCAGAAGAAAACGTCGGAGATTCATATTAATGTGACCCATCAGTGTAACGAGCTGAGTTGATTAAGTCATGTCCGTCTGTCAGTATATATGCGAACTAGGTCCTCAGTTTTTGAAATATCGTTGTGAAAAATTACGCACGTCTTATTCTCCCAAGAAGCTGCTCATTTGTCGGAACCTTATAGTATTGTAAATATAGCTGCCAAGACAACTGAACGATCAAAATTAAGTAACCGTTTTTATTTGTAAAGGGTATTCTATCTAAGGTGCAACCGAAGTTAACATTTTCATGCGAGTTTAAAATTTGCGACACATAATGAATTTGTCGATATTTTTCGCACATAAATTTTCACAAACTATAACATTTTAAGACACGAAACAAAATTTCAGTTATTTGTAGAATTGTTTATACAATTTTTAACCGAATATTTCATGACGTTAAGATAATAATACACTGAAACACTTCACTTGCAATCACCACATAATGGAAAGAAATTATTTAATAGCGATACTCACAGATTACTCATGGAGAGATCCACTTCCAAATTCAAATGCTCATGATGATATTTGATAATCGGCACACGCGCTTGCAATATACGCCGCACATGACAAACACCAGGCAAAAATAGATGCAACATATCACCGATACTTTCCATTTGTCGCTGCGTTTGCGAACGCCCATTTGTTAGATTCTCCTTCGTGTGAAATACAAGACGTGATTCGTTATTACGCTGTTGCACTGTATCTGCACCCACAACTTCTCGATCAAAACGCAATATCAAATCCAAGTCGCAGCCCATTCGGCCGAAACCATTCACCGATGAACCGAAGGGTTGTGCATTTGCGTGCGGGAACATACCCGACACCGCTTGCTCCACCTGTAATGCAGCAAGAAAGCGTAACCGCACACCAAGATCATTAAGCTGCGTGTGTCGATGCAGATTTAATATTTGTTGATCTAAATTTGGTGCCGCACAGAGGACATCAGTTAAAGCATTGCTATCTAGCATTGTAGTGCCGCTAACTGTATTTAAAGTTGCTTTGGTGGATTTTGCTGCTGCTTTGAGTGCACGCTTACCACTCGTCGCTCTGAACCATAGAAAAGGTGAATGGGCTGGCACACCCGATAATTCGTCATTGTATGCTGAGGCGGTAATAGCAGCTGAGGCTTCTTGTGCATTGCCAAACTCTAATAATATATAATGCTGTTCCTCTTCCTGTTGTATGCGGTAATGATGAGCACTCAAGATTTCTCCAAAACTAGCGCAATAGTTATACAATTCAGGGAATGATTTTTCTGATTGTACTTGAACCACAATACTGCGTGTGGCTTGTTGTTGCCGTTGTTGCATCATTTCCCTGTATGCGAGTTTTTCTAAAGGTAGACGTTTTCCAAAATGTAATACTGAGTTATTGGATATTACTTACCTTTAGTTTCTCTAGCTGGTATTCTTGAGGTACATGTTCTGTATAGATGTTTGCTCCAAAATAGAAACTGTTTTGTATTGCTTCTCATCAAAGAATGCATTATATATTTTATAAAATGTGTGACAAGTGCCTTTAAACAAAAATAACATTATTAAATTGATAAATATTTGTAATTAATACAGTAAAACATAATGTACAAACCAAAGCAACTAAAGTTTAGCGGTCTAAAAAATTCTATAAGGTTACGTTGAATTAATCAGCTGTTGCCATTGTTGAGTGATGCAAAACCTAAGAATGTATACTATCAACAATCCTCATATTATAATCACTCGGTACAAAATATAAATCTAAAATAATCTCAAAACAATTAAGTTTTTAGTCAGAAATCAATTAAAACTCTTCAGAAAAGATAATTTAAGTTCTATATTACGAAAACGTATAGCTTTAGCTTTGCTATGTTGACTAAATAGTTATATTCGATGGTTTAATTCACAATTTGTTAAATAAATTTAAATAATAGCACAGCTATGAAAATAGTTTAACGGTTAAAAATTTGCGTTATATGTATTTTATAAAAAAATTTTATTAAGTAATTATAACAGTTTTTCAATATTTCATTACTACATAACACTTGGCCATCCTAGCAATGTCATATTGAACATCCCTGTATTGCCTGCACGTGCAGAATATTTTGGCATTTCTACCGCTACAAAAAGTGAATTTTGTGTTTTGTTCAACTTCGTGAGATATAATAGTGAATTATACAATTTAAATAGCAAAATGGCTAAAGACAAACCACAAAAATCAGTAAAAGTGAAGAAAAATGATACAACACAAGATAAAACCATATCCAATGCGCCGTCAACGTCATCTGCTATATGGCAGGATGAACGTTTCCAGCATTTGGTCAATGATCCACGTTTTCGTGGTATTCCTATCACACAGCGTAAAGTGAAGATAGATAAGCGCTTTCAGGGCATGTTTACTGATGATAAATTTAAAGTGAAATACACCGTGGATAAGTATGGGCGACGTATTAATAAAAGTAATTCCGACGATCTACGCAAATACTATGAGCTCAATTCATCAGATACCGAAACAGACGAAGATGAAAACAACCAACAGAAAACTCATGTTGAGGATGATGATCAGGAAGCAGAGGAAGAGTTGGAGCGCCGCAAAGAAGAAAAGGCTATAATTCGTGAGGATGATTCAGGTGAGAGCACCCCCAGTGAAGAGGAGGAAGGTGCAAATGATGAGCTTGTTAGCGATGGCGAGGAAGTGCCCAAAACCCTACGTGAACGTTTATTGAATCCAAATGTTGATTATGCGCGTGGTGAAGGCAGACTTGTAACGGATTCTTCATCGGATGACGAGTCCAGTGATGAAGATGACGATCTTGAGGCAATAATAGATCATGTTTGGGGCGAATTAGATCAAGAAGCGGAGACTACAGAGGAGTCTACAAATAGATTAGCGGTTTGTAATATGGACTGGGATCGCATACGTGCCGTTGATTTGATGGTGTTATTTAGTTCATTTTTGCCACCTGGAGGTAGTGTTTTGAGTGTGAAAATTTATCCGTCGGAATATGGCAAAGAACGTATGCGTGAAGAGGATATACACGGTCCTACTGAACTTGTTGGGCTTGGAAGGGGCGTAAATGGTGCGAAGGTATTATTTATATTACTTTTAATTGGACATAAACTTAAGTTTTATGTTTGTTCTAGGATGCAGCTGAATCTGGCTCGGACGACGAGGGAATAGTCAAAGAGCAAGACAGCGATGCTGAGGAGGGCGATGAGTATCACATGGAAAAATTACGCCAGTATCAATTAAACCGCTTACGTTACTACTATGCCGTGGCCGTTTTTGACAGCATAGCAACTGCGGACAAAATTTATAAAGAATGCGATGGCATCGAGTATGAGAGTACAGCAACACGTGTTGATTTACGCTTTATACCCGACGATACCACTTTCGACGAAGACGAGCCCACCGATGTTTGCACTGATTTACCGGACACAAATGGCTATAAACCGCGTCAGTTTACAACAACGGCCTTGCAACAAGCTAAAGTCGATCTGACTTGGGATGAGACTGCAATGGAACGGCAAGAACTAAGCGAAAAACTATCCAGCGGAAAATTGAATGAAATTAGTGACAAGGACCTGCGGAAGATGGTTGCATACAGCAGCGAGGAAGATGATGATAGTAGCGAAGAAGCAGCAGTTGAAGAGGAAAAGCAAAATGAGACAGAGCTGCCAAACAAAGCAAAGGAAAACCCAAAACGGAAAAAGTTTGAAATAATTAACAAATACAAAGCGCTACTTGCGGAAATCAATGAGAAAGAACAGAAAAAGAAGAATAATAAATTTGAAATGGAGATAAGCTGGAATATAGATAAGCTAAAGGGTGAAAAAGATAAGCAGGCCGAAGAATCCGAGGATCAAGCGAAGAAACAACAACTGACACCTATCGAAAAAGTGCTGCAAAAACGTAGTGAAAAGAATAAACAACGCAAAGAGGAACGTAAGAAAAAGAAATTGCAAGCGCGTGGCTTAGATCCCGACGCCGACATCTCTTCAGACTCGGACAGCATACCCGATGGCATTGATATGAACGATCCCTATTTTGCGGAAGAATTCGCTAATGGCGATTACGTTGATCCCAGAGCGAAAAAACACGATAAACTAAAGAAACAACAAAACGAATTGGATAAGCAGCTGGCTGCAGAAGAAGCGGAAAAACAAGCAAAGGAGCTGCAACTACTCTTGGACGATGACGATTTGGAAGAACAAGGCAAGCAACACTTCAGCTTAGAGAAAATACTTAAATCCGAACAAGAAACCAAATCGAAACGTAAACGACGCAAACAATTGAAAAAATCGAAATCAGCAATTGCGGAGGAAACGAAACCAGTCGAAGATAACTTTCAAATAAATATAAATGATCACCGTTTCAAGGCTGTTTATACATCGGCCAAATTCAACATTGATCCCACCGACTCACACTTCAAGAAGACCAAAGCCATGGAGTTGATTATACAAGAAAAGCTGAAACGCCGACATGGTGATGACGGCTTACGAAACGGTAATGATGCTGACGCACCAGAAGTTGACGCAGTTGAAGCCAAACGGCCGAAGAAGCAATTGGAGAATACGCTGTTGGTAAAGAGTTTGAAGCGCAAAATTCTAATGAAGCAGCAAAAGTAATTTTTTGGATTTGTTTTTGTAATATTTACATAGTTGAATTTGTGTGTGTGTAAAAGGTTTAGAATGCAGTTTTAGTATCAAAATATGCTAAAATATTTAAGTTTAAAATATTAACCTAAAAAAATGAAAATAAAATGGTCATGCGATATTCTTAAAAATTAGGTGCCAAATATTTTTTTATGTATTACCGTGTGATGAATGTGTTGTGTTGAGTGCGAGCGCAAGTTGTGAAAAATATTATACAAAATTTTTAAGTTTTATTTGTCTGAAATTACGAATTTTCTAAAGCATGCTTAAGACTGGTACATAAAAGGTGGTCAGGTGAGTTTGATTTTTATTAAATTATAATTTTAAAAAGTATTGTATTTAAATATAAAATGATACGAGTGAATTAAATTTTTCATGAGTGTATGTTGTTGATGTTTTGACAACCGAAAAAATCCTAAAATCATTAAGAGCTGCTGAATTGTCATTCCATGGGCAGAAGGAAATCCAGATCCACGCTGGTTACGTAAACCCCACTTTCGGGAAAGGGTCCAGATTTTTATTGATTACATTCGATTTAACGATTCAAAAAGAAATTCTAAGGATACGTAGTAAATATATACATATGTATGTATAATCATGGCACCTTCTCGATTCCTACAATAGTCGTGTCTACGTAACCCGAACTGATTTGGATTTTTAGCAGGACAAAGACTGTTTGTCCACTTGCCGGCATTACACAAAATTATGAGAGAAACATTTTCTGTCGCTACAATAACAACAACAACAGGCGTTAAGGCTTAATATTTCTAAAGCTTTGAGGTTATGTGCGATGTGTGAGTTTGAAAAATCAGCAAATAGTGTAAAAAACTTACATTTATTTAAGCTAAATTAAACATTTTATATTTCCTCGTTTACATAACTATATACATACATATGTACGTAGGCATGTACTTAGACTAATTTTAGATCTCCTGCTGACGCTTTTATTCGCTTCATTTATTATTTTACTTTGCCTTGGACATGGCTCATAACCCTGTATCAGCTGCCTATAAAGTTGCGCCACCTTGCTGTTCTTCAAGCAAACGCTGCCACCGCCGCGCACCAGCTGATCTCTCTGTCGATTAATGTCGCCTACACAAAGCCAATCTCCGCCACCGATACGCCAACGCCAGAGCTGAAAACCGCTCTCCTGCGATACCGCCCATTTCGAGTGATCGGATGTAGTATTGAAAGCAATTTGCAGTAGTTGTTCTTTGATTTCTTTTATGTTGTAGACTCTTTGGTGCCAAAATAAGAATATTACATTTTTTTTATGCAAGCAATAATTTCTCTACTCACTTGTCGCTCCGCGTGCAGTTGGTTTCCAAATTCCCGCCACCATTACGCCAGGTCTCCACCAGCAGATTGACGTCCAGCGACGGCGCTATGACATCCTCATACAGTTCCGTTACCACCTTGCCGCTCTTTGCAAACGATTTGAATTTTGTGCCGCCCAGCGTCGCCAGCTTGACTTTATTCTGAAAGGGTGCCTCACGCTGCCACTTACCCGCCACCACCTGTTGCAGTATCGGAAAGCGCGCAAGTACCGCTTCGGGTGTGCGCTTATAGTAAATCAGCGGCACCATTAGCCGCAATTGCGTTGCCACCTTATCCACTTCGCTGCCTTGCAGTGACATGCAGAGGAAGCTCTGTCCATAACGACCGCCTGTGAGCGGATATTTATAAACTGGTATTTCCGGGTAACGGGGCACCGAGTGTACCAGCCAAACTGCTGTTGCACCGTCTGTCGCCAGCAGTCCCTTGGCGTGTGCTTTCGGCGTGCTCGAGTTGCTGTTGGGTTTCTGGTCATTGTAGGCCACCAATAGCACGCGCTCATCATCGAAGAGCCGTTGCAGCAGTTTGCCTGGCATGGATTCGGTGGAGGTGACTTCGTGTGTCGACAAACGCCAGGCGTCATAGCTGTTGCTTGTAATGTAGAGATAGTTGAAACCGCTGCTGTTGCGTCGGGCGCCATACTGGGTGTGTATGCGCGGCAGCTTGTACATGTAGAACCTGTTAGGGGGGGGGGGGGGGGGGTTGGTTGTGAAACTATTTTATCTTATAATTAATGCATTTATGAACCAGTCAACTACGGCGCCATTTTCGTCCCGACATGCCACATTCGGCGCCGCTTCCTTCGCAGCCAAGCCGCAGATGAGGGGCAACAAGAGCAGGTGTAAGAGCTTGCGGCGCATAACGGTTGTTTCAGCAATTTAAATGCAACTCTCCACCTAAAAAAGTCCTAAAATTTACTTCCTGCCTGATAAACCCTGTCTTGCTTTCAATGAGCTCAATTTTAAACTGAGTTCCGTAAAGCCGCTCAGTTAAATATAAACACTTGCGCCTCGCAGAATAATCAAATAAACAAGTCGTTGAGAACAAAGCATGTAAATGAATGAATCAAGCGTGCTATCTTTTGTCATTGCTTGCTGAGATTGTTTTCACGTCTGCATGTAATGTATATTTAAAATGAGTCAGCCGCTACGATAAGCTAGTATTGTATTACAAATGCTATTAACGACCCGTTGGAGAAAACCAGTATTTCTACAGTGATTACAAAATAGTTAATTAGTAACTACTACTGGTCCTAAAAGACAATACTAGTTCTGAACATATTTTTTATATCCTGAACAGGGTATATTAAGTTTGCCAACCTCAGGTAACACACAGAAGGGAATGTCGGAGACCCTATATAATATGTATGTAAATGACGAGTTGAGTCATGAGCATGTCCGTCTGTTTGTCTGTATATACGAGCACTCTAAACCTCAGTTTTTGATATATCGATCTAAAATTTTGTACAAGTATTTTTCTTTCCAATTTCTCCCCATTCTTCATTTGTCGGTACCGTCAATATCGGATCATTATTGCATATGCCACACAAACTGTACGATCAAAATCAAGTTCTTGTACCGAAAGCTTTTGCATTTCATGAGATATCTCTTCCAAATTTCGCATGGTTTATCGTCCAAGGAAACGGTATAATCTCCGAAGAAATTCTTCAGATCGGACCACTATAGTATATAGCTGTCATACAAACTGATCGAGCAAAATCCAGTCCTTGTATGGAAAATTTTTTATTTGACGAGATAACATCACAAAATTTGAAAAGGATTATTGCCATATACACTGATCGAGAAAAAGCCAGTCCTTGAAAAAAAAGAAAAGTTACTAAATCGTTTTTTTTGAATTTTGTTTTTTGTTTTTACAAATACGTGAAATAAGATTCATTTTAACGCTGTAAATCGAGCTTATATAATATTGTTTACGAATCATCTTTCCAAAAAGAGAACTAATAACTCAAAGAAAGTTCGAAATCAGCTATTTTCGTTAAAAGAATATATTCTGCAGAGATAAAATTCAGAGTGATTCCACCGAACTTTGTTTACGAATCCATCTGCTCAAAAAGAGAACTAATAAGTCAAAGAAAGCTCGAAATGTTTTTTTAATAGAAAAATGCATAATGAGTGATTTTTGTTTACTAAAATCTATCAGATTCAACTGTATTATGGGTAGAATCAAGCGCCGTTAAAGTGCTGAGAGTCTTGGTTTGATTCTACCAAGAACAGCAGTTTTTTGGCTTTTTGTGAGTTCTAAACGCGCTCTCGTTGGCTGTAAATTTATTCGTTAGCAGTACGACTTCACCGAAGTGCTTGTAAACCAGATAAAATCAACGTACTGGAACTAAAGAGGAGCTGTTTTATTTAATTTTATAGATTCTTTGAAGAAAATTGCTGTTGGTGTATCTACTCTTGCGCAGCTAATCCCTGCTTTTACTATCGTCTAAGAACGAATACTAGTATTGATCTAAACCTTTTTAATACTGGGTTAATATTGAAACTCTTTTTGCTACATATTCAACAGAAAAAGACTGTTTATTCTTAAGCGATTTCCATATATGATATTGGATTTACTTATCAAATAACACAAGACGCAGCTAGTAATCCCTAGTGACTGTAGCAAGAGAGAGAAAGAGAGAGAGTGTAGCGTCATACATGCAAAGAGCGGCTACCCCTTGCAACAAGAGAGATAGTGAGTCTGAGCGACTGAACGGCAGATTTATTCACATATAGTTTATTAATCAATGGTATTTCTACGGCAATCTGTTTTTTGTTTGTTTTACAATTTGCTTACTTTTTGGTATCCAAAATATTCCGAATATTTTTATTTCCAGGCGTTCACTGCCAGTCTGATATTTATGGTATTATAGATAGTCCCCATTATTTTCCCTTACTTTTGTTAGACCTTATATGTATGATCTCCTTTGCATTCTTTTATAGTTGTTTTTGTAGCAGCCTTAACCGATGCCAATATATTTTGTAGATTAAAACTGCCGAGTGACGAGTTGTAAATTCTAAATAGATTTCTAATGTGGAGACCTTTCAAACATTTGCGTTAACTGGACATTATATTGGCTAATGAATTATCTACCGAAATGAGACTATTATAAATTTTCCACAATTTGGATTCATCCAACAATCGATCTTTAATGAGTAATCTTTTGAGAAGGGTTAGTTTTCTTCACATCATACAAATTAAAATTGTAGAAACAACAGCAATATTTTCATAAAGAGAAATATTCGAAACACAAAAGCTCCATGTGAAAAAGCTTATAAAGCTTCGTGGCAGAATTGAACTTTGAAGAACCATTAATTTTATATGGCTTTTCCCTAAACTGGTTTAGTTTAGATATAACAATATAAACTTTAATTAGAAAACTAAGCTTTCCATAAAAGCACCGTGTAAATATTCTGAAAGTTATCACAGTTGTAGAATCGATCAAAAATTCTATTGATTACATAAAAAGAAAAATATGAGTTTTCCATAAAGTCTTCGGTCTTTTCTATAAAAACTTAACCTCAATTGATCAGTCTTAAACTTTCAAGGACCACAAATTTTATATGGCATTAGTTCTTAACTCTACACTGGTGCAAAATTGTAGTTAAATACCAGTAAAAATAGGTTATAACAGTAAAAAGTTTAATAAAAAAACAGCTTTCTATGAAAGTTCCATCCATGTAAATATTTTCAAAACTTTCGCAGTTGAAGAACCGATTATTAAATTCTGTTGATTACATAAAAAGAGGAAAGTAAGTTTTTTATAAAAACTGGAGCTCATTATTATAAGAGCTTCGTGTAGTCTTTTTGAAAGCTTTCGCCATTAAAAAATGAGTTGTTAATTACTATTAAAGACAGTTAGCTGTCCATAAAAGGTTTGGGCTTATTAAAGTTCTCGCTGCTTAAAGCATCTATTCTTAAATACTTTTGATACCATAAAAATAAATGAAGCTTTCTGTAAAAACATAAAAGCAAAGGCATATTCTGATAGCTTTTGCTAGTAAAATTCTTAATACTTAATAACTATTGACTACATAAAAAGAACAAGTGAGCTTAACATAAAAGCTCCGTTGCAACATACTGAAAGCTTTCGACGGCTACAAAGGGTGAGCTTTCCATGAAAGCTTTGTGGCAACATTTTGTTAGCTTTCGCCGGCTAAAGCTTCGACTCATCATTGCTATAGATTATATAAAAAGAAGAAAGTGAGCTTTCCATAAAATCCTCATGTGAACATTGTGAAAGCTTCCAATGTTTGAGGCATCGATAGCTGCTTATTTAACTTAAAAAATAATTTTGATACACTTTTTTTTTCAATTATATATGTCGTTATATTTATTTTAGTGCAATTATATCATTTATGAATATAAATAAAATTCAAATTTTTACAAACTTATGTATATATATTTAAATAGCTTTTAGTAATAATAATAATAATCGTATTTAATAGGTAATCATAATAATAATAATAATAAAAGCATTACTACATATACGTACATATATCGCGTGCTGTTTGCTTACACTGGAGCTACAAAAGTCTGCGCGCGTCCAAGCGCCTCAGTAAATTTACACACATTCATAGCTTTTCTACCAATTCTTTATCCATATAACAATAACTAATTTCTACACAGTCTACGCTGTGTCATTATCATTACAGTGAGATAATTTTTTATTAGAATACAAAAAGCTTCCGCTTACACGGCACCTAGAATTCCTACTACTGCGCGCACGCGCTGTTTAAAACCGCTCACTGCCGTCGTACAGTGCGCTCGCGACTTTCTTCACGATGCAGTCCATGCCGCGGCGGGGACGTGCTGCCATTGCTGGCGCGCGTCTTACGCGAGCGCTTAAACTTCGCCATATCCTCGCCGAAAACATCGCCGGTACGCAGCGCCGATATTAGATCATCGAACTCACCCTTATTGTTGTCGCCTGTCTTCACTGGCGAATCGCGACCTGCCGTACTCGCAGACGAGGTCAGTCCTAAATTGCGCGCCACCGACGACATTAGTCCCTCTTTGTTTTTGCGTTCGATGGTGCGTTTTTTAAGCTCAGCCTCCTGTTTGGCACGTTTCTCATCCTCCTCCAGCCGCTTACGGAAATTATCGTTATCCTGACGCGCTTCGGTGAATGCAGTCAAGAATGTATCGAAAATGCCGAAGAACTCATCGGGTTGTAGCACAGCACCGTCTTCACCGAAAAGACGCACCGCACGATCGAAACGCGTCTTCATATCCTGGAATTTATCTTCCAATTCGGCGAAACGCACTGAAGCTTGCGCATGAAATTCGCGCATAACAGGTAGAAAACGATCGCCCGGTTGTGCTGGTCCCGCAGAGCGATGGAATTCGATTTCACGCGCCACATCCGCTAAACCAGTACGCAACATTTGTATGTCTTTGTCCATCTCGGCAAGCGAGACTTTGGACGCCTCACGTACGTGCGGTATGTCATCCTCAAGTTTGAGCAAATCTTTGAATTTCTTATCGATCATTTGCACTAAGTAGTGCAGTAGCGTGGTACCTTTGGCGGCGCTGGATTTCGTGTCGCCTAGACGATTTAGCGAAGCGAGCCGGAAACCAGAAGCATTACCGCGCGCTCCACGGTTCATGTAGTTACCTGAAAGTGCAAAGGAAAAAATAATATAGGCATAGAAAACGTAATACGTAGAAGATAGTGAGGTAGTGCCTTAAGGTGTTAGGTTCTTCGATCTTCCAGATCGGATCTCTGATATTGTATTGAAAGTATTGTTAGTTCAAATTCACTCAATACAAGATTATAACGGTGTAATCTAAAATTTCAGAAGGACAAGCTAGTTATCTCGTCTTGAGACAATTTTTAGAAGATTCTATAAAGAATATAATCCATCCATTCTTGAACAGTTCGAAATTTGCCGTGGAAAAATGTAGATTTTTAGATTGCGGTGTTCTTACAAACCCTATCCGTAAATAATTTAAGATCTGATTATGTAAATCAAAATTTGTTAGGAATAGTTATGGAGACTCTCTTTGTCAGACATTAGATATCTCTTTACCAAAAGGTGTATTTCTTTCTCAACTACCAGTTTCCCTAAAAGATCCAGGGAACTGCAAAGTTTGAAAGTTATTGGCTTTCACCCTCACATTTTTTGCTTATTCATGACAAAGAGCCATGTTCTCCCACCAGCCAAACCCACGCCGACTCTTTTTACCAACTGAACGAAAGAGCATAGACTTAAGACTACGGGTTCAAGTCGATGAAGTAAAAATCACCCTTAATAACTCGAAAGTACGACCTTTCAGTCTCAAATCATCGCTCACAGAGCCTGAATATATCGATCCTAATCGAGTAAACCATATTGCCGTGAATTTCTACGTTAATTCCTTTCCGTTTAATCCCCGACAAGACAGCTCATCTCTTGGACCAACTCTTGTCCACGTCTAACGATAGCCCTCTTGCAAAATGACCGCCTCAATAACTTTATTTTATCTAACTGTTCTAATATTAAAGAACTATAAGAATCTGAGGCTCATGCTCTTTAAATAATATTGTATTTCACTCACCCAACGCCAGCACCAGTTCTAGTAACTTGCGTAAACGTCTCGAACGCGCTATCTCGCGTGATGCTTCCATAACGCTGCGTATGCGCGGTATCAGATCATTGACCGTGATCATAAAGCGTTTCTTATAGTGTAGACTCTTCAAACGCTGTTCATAGTGAGGAATTCTAGGTGCAATTAGAGCAAACAAATAGTTAAGACATAATTTTTGAATAAAATAATTGAACATACTTTGAAATTTCGTAAAGAAAACGATCAGCACGCGCCAAAGACTCGATATCTTCGCTATGCTCGTCCAGTAGAGCGCGCTCCTCAGCGGAGGGTGTAAACTTCAGCAGTTGTTCAACCATGTCAAGAGCTAACTGCTCATTGCTGTCCATGGATAAAATGGCTCTATGGAGAGAGAAGTTGAGAGGAAATTAGTAACAGTAACTTTGCAGTAATACATGCTTGGGCAGCGGTCGGTAAAAAAATATTTTATCTTAAAATACCTCGAAGTATTATTTTTACTCACTTGGAGATCTCCTCATCACTCATCTTTAATTTGCTCAAGAGTATCGTGCAGTTTTGTGCACGTCGTCCATCGATGACGGAGAGTATCTTTGTGCGCTGCTTGCCCATAACTCTTAGATCTTCCACAGAGCCATCATTCTTGAAGTAAATGAAACCAAATTAAGTATTTTAATAAAATTCTAGTCGGTCAACCACTTACAACCACGCCGTTCTTCTGATAGGCCGAGAACAGTTTATCTATTGACTCCAACTCCATGTTATTGTACCATTTTGACTCATCTAATTCACTCCAGACCGTGCCTTGCACTTTGGCATCGGGCAATTTGGACCAATTGAAGCTCTTAAGCGGATTCGAAGGTTGTGGCACATTCTTTTTGGGCACCTCAGCTTTAGGTGGTGGCGGCGCTGTAAACCAAGTGCACATAATATACTGTTAATGCCATGCGAATTATGTTTTTACTTACCCATTGTTGGCGCCATGGCGGGTGGTGGTGGTGCACCGGGACATGGTGGTGGTGGCGGCGGCGCCGCGGCCATCGGTGGCGGTGGTGGTGGCACTGCCTTCATCGGTGGCGGCGGTGGTGGTGGTGATACGGCGCCATTGCAACCGGTGAGACCGGCCACTTTTTGGTCGTCCGGTATGCTACCTTCGGTGACTAGCCGTTCGAGACGTGCGCGTTCTTGTTGTTCGGTCATTAGACGATGTTGCAGATCTTCAGCCTTCATTTCTGCAGTCTGTGCGCGTTGTACGGCTTGCGAATGATTCGCTGACTCCTTTTCCAGACGTTCACGCATGCGCGCCAAACTCGTCTCCAAATCCTCCTTTTCCTGTTGACGCTGATCCAGCTCTTGTTCCTTTTTAGCGAGACGCGATTGCACTTCGAAATTTTCACGCTCCAATTCGTCGGCTCGTTTGCGCGCCTGCGTCAGTTCCTCTTCTTTCACCAGCAATTGCACGATTTCGCTAACGTTTATATGTAGTGGCGCGACATCGGGATCGCGCGCTGTTAGCGAGGGTAGTTTTTCTTTATTGGGATCATCGGGATCGATATCGCTTTGTGGTCTTCCCTCGGTCTGTAGCACGATCTGTTGCACTACGCGATCGAACATCAGCCAGTGCTGCGTGCAGGGTCCAGTATCTGTGTAAAGTAAACGGAAGTTGAAGAAATTATTAGGAAATAAGAGGATTGCGTTACTCACATGGCAACAAGAGCATGTGCTCTAGCAGCGATAATAAGTGTGGATATGCAGGCGAGTGGCTCAATTTGCGACGCAGCAAATCAAACATAGCCGTGGCGCTTTTCGTATCCACGTGTTCGTGATTAAATTTGCGCGCCAGCTCCTTTTCATCTTCGGCGCGCACCATTTCGAAAAAGTCCTGCGGATTCATTCATATGGAATTGGTGTCGGAAATTGTATGGAATCTCACAACTTGTACTTACCAAATGCCGATCAAGTGTTTCATTCTCGTGCTTGCGCAGCTTATCGATCACCGGTTGTATGCCGAGCATGAGAAACTCATAACGCAAATGTAGACGGAACTCGAGACTCTCTTGACCGGGTCCATAGTTGAGCACGGCATTGATGAATGACATGATGGCGGTTTGCAGATTGACATTGTCGCTATAGGTGCCCCTTGTGCGATCCAGATCATTTATGACGGTCTAAAAGGCGTAAACATCAACGATCTTTTCTTTTTGTTTATTAAACTCATTACTTACCTGAAACCGCACGCGTTCTGCCGCGAATTCTTGAAAGTTCAACATAGCCTGCAATACTTTGCGATGACCGCCTGGCACCAAGCAGACAGCGCCCAGAATTTCCAATGCTGCAATTTTCGTTTTGATATTGTCCGCCACCAGCGAACGTGCGATTGTATCGATCGATGTGGGATGCGCCAACACATGCGCGCGTCCGGTCTGAAACGACATAATACGACAGGTCTCCAAATATATTTTTTCACTTGTTAACACCTAAACATACCGAGTTGTTCATCAACGCTTTGATGCAACCAATAATTCTCGT
Organism: Bactrocera oleae; assembly: GCF_042242935.1. Lineage (NCBI taxonomy): Eukaryota > Metazoa > Arthropoda > Insecta > Diptera > Tephritidae > Bactrocera > Bactrocera oleae. Next base: position 11,898,430 of record NC_091539.1, on the reverse strand, counting down.
ATGCAGTAAACTATTCACGACGCATACGTCCATCTTCTGCAGCAGATTTAGTAGACAAGGCAAACCGTCCAGATCGACGAAGCGCAAGACAAAGCTGTGTGTCGATGTGCGCAATGCCGTTTTGAGCGCGTCAAGAAACGGTCCGTGACCCTCGATACGCAGATAATATTCATGACTGTTGGAATCTTCGAAGCTGAGACTCACATAACGCACTAAGGTCTTTAAGTTTTCAATGTAGTACTCAGCTGTGGGTGGTTGTGTGATTGATGTTGTGTTACCATCGGTAGTGTCGATCGGTTGTTTGCGTGAACAGTATATTTGCCATTTCTTTTGTGGTGGCAAATTGAGCATGGCCTCTTTATTGGGTGCCGTCAGATCGAGTTCTTCAACGAGCTCGGCAAATTTCGCATCCAACTCGTCCACGGGTGGCATTGGTTGTGTGGGTGTGAGTGTTTGTAGCGTGAAAGCGCCTTCAACAACACAAATCTCCGGTGGTTCGTCATCCTGAAAATAATAAAGCAATAATAAATATTCGATTAGAGATTTGTATATATAACTACAAAAATCACAAAATTAAAATAAAAAAATCTTTAGAAACACGTGTATAACGTTGTTTGGCGCTCTATTACTACAGAGATTCGAGTTTAAGAAATTTTTAAAAAGTCTCCAAACTCTCCACTTACAAAACTTTATTCATATTATCGTTGACACTTTTCGAAATATAGTAAATATATAAATTCTAGATAGTTTAAAATTTTCCAAACTCTCAAATGACAAAAGAGTTCATTTGTAATTTTTTTAAAATGGATATTAATTATGGTCAATGAATATCCGAGTTTGTTTCAGCGTAAATATTCATAACGCGGTATAAATTGGGATATGCTATCAACACGTATGTGATCATCCAGCTACCTCAAATTTTCTTTAAAACCATTGTAAATTTTAAAAATTTTTCCTCTTTTCTAATTTTGAGATTAAACTTATAAAAACCAAATTTTTTAATATTGTTCATACTTATTATATAACAAGCAGTACTAAGTCAAAATTTTATGCAAGTGTCTAAAGTCTCCAAAGTCTTTATTGGTTAAATGGTTACTTTTTTAGGTGTTTGCACATGAATTTGTTGGTTTAACTTTGTTGATAAAACTACTTTTTTCCAAACTCTCCAAAGTCTCCAAACTTTTTCTTAACTCTACTTTAAAATTTTCCAAATACTTACCGAAAAATTTATTAATATTTTGTAGGTAAAATTAAATTTCTAAAAATCTACAAAACTCTTATAGTGTTTAAATAATTTTTCCGCAGATAAAAAATGTTGCAATCAACTTATTTATGCCAATCGTTAGTTAGTCCACCAATTAATTGTATTATTGTCAAGAGCATTAAAATATATTGTCAATTTAACATTCCACAGTTAGCTAATGTTTCGGTAATAGTTTTTGCGCTACCCATTATTCGGTTTAACTAATTCGTGCAGTATGTGCAAATGGCCAAATCAGCACACCAAATAAGCTAATAAAGGAAAAATTACAACAAATTTCAATAAAAAACGATAAATCAAGCAGCAATAACTATGCCAACACCTTAGAAAGTAACTGAACTATAATATGGAGACTTTTACTGCACTCCGAACATCAAGTAGCCATAGCCATAGCCGCTAATGCATTTTTGATCCGCTTTGCCATTATATACCTACTATGTACATACATAGCTATATAGTATGCGGAAAATATGTAGTAGCAATCGCTTGCGAATTTTCATTGCGTTTACTATTATTGTTATTGCAATTTAGTGGCTGTTGCAACTTTCGCAGTCGTTATAGTTGCTAACGTAGTGGGCTCACGGCAAGTTTTCCAATACAAACAGAAATTATGCCATCAAATTTCGGTGTGAAAGTGAGTGTGGCCTTGCAATATTTACTTAATCGTTTTTGCCGTTACTTTAGCGAAATTTGATATCAAATAGCAAAAATCACTCGAAAAACTGGAGTTTAATTCTGAAAAAAACCTTTCGACATTTTTTTCAACGTTAATGGTGATGATAAACTGAAAGTGGACCTACGTGAAATAGAAAGGTAATGTCATAAAAATGCAATGGACTGTAATGGTGAAGAAACGTGTAAAAACTTTTTTATTTCAAAACGTAGATTGGACGTTACTTAAAGGTTTCGTTGGACTACTTTCGTTCTGATACCTATCAAGAAATATTCGATATATTTTTATAAATCATGAAAATCGAAATCTATCGATAGTTATAAAGCTGTGGCAATTAACGGGTATATGGCCGTTAATTAGCCTTAACGAGAATAATCGGAAATTTAACAATTTTTTGTACCATCGATAAATAATCGTTATTTTTTGTAAGTTATGGAAACTATCGATAGGTTACAAACGTCTGCATTTTTAAAGCTTAATCAAAGTTGCTATACTTTTGTTTACAAGCGACAAATAATTGCAACTTTTCCTTAAAACATGGAAGCAATCGATAGTTATGATCATTCAACGATTACAGTTTTTAGCGATTTGATTCTTTCGTTCGCCAGTATTTACCATCGCTGTATATTATACGATAACTTAGGAAATTTCCTAACCATTTGTTAGTAATCGATATGCTTTTTAAATCATCAAAAACCTTAAGTGATAGAACGAATCGTCGTTAGTTAGTATTTATCGGAGTAGTAGAATAATCGAAGGCTATATAACTTTGCTCACTCTTCATAAATAAACGGTATTTTTTTTAAATCTTGGAATCGATGAGAGGATTCGTCTACTAGCATGTATCAAAGAATCGAGAATTCAAAGAAAAAATTCATGTTTCCATAAGTTTTATCATTATTGATTAATAATCGATATTTCTATTTTAAATCATCGAAGCTAGCAATTAAGTCGGTAAAATTTTGCACCTAAAATATTTTACAGAAAAAAAGTCGGTCCCCTCATATTAATAAATATTTTTTATAATACTAGGAACAAGTCTGATCATAAACTGCAAACATTTTTTTTTCTAATCTAATTGTTAGTAGGATGTAGGCATTTTTGCTAGGACTGCCCCAGAAGACATTCAATCGATTTACTTACTGGGTCTACGACAGTCGGTACTACTTCACGGGAACAATCTCAGATTTTTTTCTAATCAAAAACTGTCAACTACGCTGCATTCTACAAAAACATTTGTGAAATGCTTTACTTATGTAGCTACAAGAACAACTAAAATTTATAGTCGACGAGGTTAGATCCTCTGAGATTAGTTAGACTCTGTCTACATACTTTCTTCTGCTAAAAATACTTTCTGTAAGCTCAACTGAGCCACGATACCATGCTACACACAAAAAATAGTCCATTAAAGTACCACCTGGAATACTATTAAGGTTCACCCTCGCTGTAATTCAAAGGCAACTTTCAAGAAGTTTTCAAAATATCAACAACGATTACTACTTACATTCTAAATATGTCGATGCGAACAACAACACACACAATAAATTGCATATTTTCATGCTCTAATTTGTCGAGAATTTTCTAAGACTTTTAGCAAAACGCAACGTTCTGTGAACATCGACATTTGAGGCAACATTACCAACCCACTCTGTTCCGTTGTATTGAATGAAAGGAAAATAACACCAATGACTTTCGTTACACTCGAACAATTTTCCAAGTCGGCAGTGTGCGCCAGTTTTGCTAAACACCCATTACTAGAAAATGTGTTTAATAGCAACAAATTTGAAAGCACAAGTAAGGGAGGTTCAAATTAGGATGATATCGAAACAAGTAGCAGAAGTGATCACGAAAATTATAGAAGCTGTTAACTGAGCTGATTGGCAAAAAATGCGAAAAAATTAGAAAGTGGTGAATAGAACAAGCAACTGGCATAAGACAAATAGACAAATAAGCTGAAAATAGCTAGAGGTCACATCACTTGAATGAGGTTGCCATATATTATGTTCTATTTTCTCTTGATAATAGTTAATCGAATAGGCAACTGTTACAAATTAAATAGACTAGCTTAATTAAAAGAGGAGAGAATATCAATTTGGTTATACCACTTAATTGAGGTGCTCGTATACTCTCTCCTATAGAAATCTTATTTAGTAGACTTTGTTGTTGCATTCGTACGTAAATTCTTTACCAGGAGAGCTGGTATTAAATATATATGTATACTTCAAAAGCTAGGGCATAGTTCGATGTTTCGCACAGCTTATCTTATTGTTGCTGTCTCTGGAGTCTTGATGTTATCGACAATGGAGATTCCTAACTTTTTTTAATCGCTTCCCAAAACTACTGGATTTTATAAGAAGGTCTTAAGGCAGAGATATGTTCGGAGGTTTGACATTGCCTGTCGAAGCGTTTAGACTTTGGTGCGGTCGGAATCTGCATGGTAATAGTTCGCGATAGTTGTACCAAATCAGCTAAAGATTCATGCAGTAATTTCGATACAAAAATCTGGGTGCAAAAACCGAGTCCAATATCTAAGACTTTCATTTAAATAAGGTCTATTGTAAACAACTGTTAGATTAACAAATCTAAACTACTCATGCAACAAATTGCGCGCGAGTATAAAAAATTCAGGCGTCTCGCTGCATTTGCAACGAATATTGCGCGAACGCCTCAATTCGACAATTACCGTAACGATTGCGTATACGCTTCGCTGCATATGCCTTAATGACTGCCGATGAGTGGCAATCGTTTAGCTAACCCAACGAGCGGACGTTGTAAATGCATTAGGCAACACGTTTAGCAGCACACTTACCTGAAAACACCCACACCAGCCGCGTCTACCACGAAATGCTGGCATTTTCTTCTGTTGCTGATGCCGATAGAACTTTTGCAATGGCGTCTCCTTTGTGCCGTCCGACTTTGGCTCCTTGCCGAATGGATAACTGATGGTGCAGCCTAATATATTGGTGGTGTAATATGAGCTGTTGCCACCACCGGATTCATCTCTGTGTGACCCGGTTAAGATGTCACTGTTCTCGTTATGTGGCTGTTGTGATTGCTGCTGTTGTTGTTGCTGCCAATAACGTTGCAAACTATGTAGACAATTGAGTTCGGGCAGTCGTGCCTTTAAACGATTGAAATCGAAACGCTGCTGGAAGGACGCTGATGATGTGTCACTTGTGGCGCTGTTCGTTGTGTGACTGTTGCTTATGTGATTGTTGTTATTATTAGTATTATGATTTTTGTGCGCCTCGTTGTTGCGTTGCTGCTGGGACGGCTTCTGCAATGTGCTATCCGGCGTCGTCTGTAGGCTGTCGTTGTTGGCGCTGAGGGTGTCAGGTTCGTTGACACAGCCGATAGGACACGACGGAAGTGTCTGTGGAATAAAATAACGGTTGATTAAATTGAGAAATTTATTAAAGTTTGAGAAATGTAGCTATAAGATGTTCAAAAATTTTTATTTTTATATGAAAGTTACATAATTTTCAGTTTCTACTTTAATGCCTTGATTTGTATTGAAAGATTGACATTGTTTCAATAAATAATTTATTGAAACTCTTCAAATTATCTTAAGATTGCATGAATTGCAACGAAGTTACAATTATCTTGCAGCTAAGATTTAAAATATCATCAAATAAAATGTCTACAAAGTCTACAGTAAAATCGCTACAAAGTCTCCGACTCTAATTTGCTAATTTATAATTAATAAAAGCCTTAACATTAATTACAATGTTTTAAGCAACTAAAAAATTCTACCCTGAAGTGTAGAGATGCTTTTTGAAATTAATTAGATGATTTATTTTTTTTATAAATATTTATATTTATTTTTTTATAGTATTTTTTTGCCTGATTGCTTTTTCGAAAAATTTCGCAATTACCGTTGTAATATACATATAAACTGGGGACACTAAAAAGTCTTCTAATTGTGTATTTGTACTGTTCCAATATTTAGGATTTTTAAGAATCCTCGAAGGTTCTTTACACTTCTAGAGAAGTCTATAAATAAAATGAAATTTCAAGAGTAGGAATGGTATAGCGAATGAAATCAAAAAAATTAAATCAAATTGGTTTTTATGCAAACAGTCTACATATGTACATATATATTCACATATTCAAGTTATATTATTCCACTAATAAAATTAAAAAATGAAAATATGAAAAATAAGATGTGTTCACTTTTAAGTAAAAACTAAATTTTATTGATTTTCTAAAAGTCTTCAAAGTCTACACTCATTATCAGTAACTTATAAAATTAACATTTAAGGTAATTAAGTTCAAGTTATACTTCTAAGTGAATTAAAATAATGAAAACAATTATTTTTCAAAGTAACTGATATTTCGTCTCCAAAATCCGTACACATACCCGATTGCATATAAAATTTACTTTTAAGTTTAAATTATACAATACTTTAGAGAAAATTGAAATATACAAAAATTAAATTTTAAAAGTCTCCAAAGTCAACATTTATAACTAGTTACATGTAAAATTGTTTTCTTTACTTTATTAAACATTAATTTAAAGTTAAAGTAAATTGAAATAAGTGAACACTGATTTTTCAAAGTCTCCAAAGTCTACACTCACAATAAGTTACGCATAAATTGATTTTTAGCATTAAATAAGTATTAATTACATGTTTAAGAGAATTGTTATACGTAAAAATTGATTTGGAAAAAGTCTCCTAAAACGTAAAATGTAAAAAAGTTAATTTAGATTTAGTTAAGCAAAAATTAGTGTTACATATGGATTTCTACCATATTATTTTTGGAAAATATGTATAAATGTCCAACAATATTCTTGCAGACCAATTTAGTTATTTATTTGCAAATATTTTCATTTTAGACATTTTCCCAATTAAATATGCCGAAAAAGTGCTCAGCAATCTCAATATTAAAGACTTTGGCAGCAGTGATGTGGCTTAACCTTCAACTGTAAATGAACATACATACATAAATGACTATTCCAGTGTTTCAAGTTAACCCATGTAAGGCATGACAGCAACCGGTTCTTCCTCTTCTTTTTTGCACGCGAGTTGAATGTCAATGTGCCAATGCAATTCAGTTAAAGAAAAAATTCTAATAAACATAAATAATTGTAAATACTGCAAGTACGTATGTATATATGGTATGTACAAAGGAAAGGAATTAAATGGCAATACCCATATAAATAGTGCTCCATTCTTACCAAGTGCATAAATTGCATGTGGAGCAAATAAACCGAGCAATTGTGGAAGCAAAACGCTTCATAAAATGGTTCTACTGTGATAAATGTCTATGCAAATTAAAGTTCAAGAATGAGAAATCTATAAACGTAAATGTCGAAGGAGTACCTTTGAACGTAAGAATGTAAGAATAATGCACGAGTTGTTATGCAATTGCATGTACATAAGTAAGTAGGTATGTATATATTTATGGTATGTGTATACATATATGAAACCGTAAGCCGATGCAATGCTCGTAAATAAAAATTTTATGCAACAGGTGGGCTTGCCTTGTGGAGGCGTCAAGTGTCGGCTTCATTTGAATAGATGAAATATGTGCTGGTATTCTGGTACATACATACTTAACTAGTACAACTTAATGTCTTTTAATTGATATTTGTATGTATAGTTAAAAGTGTAAATACCGATTATAAAGCGATGGAAATAGTTTACAACAACTACAAGAAACTAGTTCGCACAATTGAAATTTATATATAAATTCTTATGCGCTGAATACTATGCTATAAAAAGTCTTAACAAATTTATTACGTGGACTTTTTATTTAAACAATTACAAAAACGTATTCTGCAAAAGTCTACACTCGTTTTCAATGTTAGCATATGACTATATAACTATATGCGTACAAATTCAAACTTTTTCAAATATTTTCAGTTACATAAACATATAAGAATAAAATATAAAAAAGTCTACAAAATCTCCACTACCTTGATATATAATATCTAAGGTTCTCAAAAAAAAAAATTTTAATAAATACAAATTTTTCTAAATTTTTCGTAATTATAAAGCAAAGTGAAAGAAGTCTACAAACTATCTCTTGAAAACATTGAAAAATACAATTTTTTTCTAACCCAGTATTTAAAGAGTTACAACTTTTAAGTTACAACAAAACTCTACTAAAGTTTTAATACTACAATACTTACTATAAAATGGGAATAAACAATTTCTCTAGTAGCATGTAAAAAATGTTGTTCTAAAGAAATTATTCTGCTGGGTTAGTGCATAATTCGCCGATTCCTTAAATTGGGTACTTAAAACAATTTCTCCACTAGTAAACTTTTATATCTCATAATAAATAGTAAGTTGAATTTTTATGAAGCTCCAAAATTCGGTATGCCACGTCGTCTGCAACCTATTCACTCTCAAACAACAATCTGTGACGACATTTCTAATAATAAGTTTGTGGTAATTATTTGCAGTTTACTCCCACTGTTATTAGAACACCGTTTGTTATGTTAATTAATCGTTTTATTACAGCTCATTAATAGCTAGTTTTCAAAGATATTTGTGCAGAAATATATCAATCAACTGTAAGCATTTTTAGCTTTTTTATTTGCCGCATGTTTGAGTTTGAAAGCGAAAGTTGTTGCTTATAGCAAATGCTGTTTGCTCAAAGCGAAAACCTTAAGTAGGTGCAGTGTTAATATGTCAATTTTTTGCTACCATATTTGGATGTAAAGCTATTAATTATCGAATGACAATTGTAGCTAATTAGCGCTATATGTAGCTGATTGTCAAAGCACTTGTGATTTATATTGATTTGTAATATTTTATGACCGTTTTAGAGCTACAGTTGATTAGCTGTTCTTATTCATCATTACTGTCTAGATTAGTTATATTTACAAATTAGTGCTATTAATGTTGTTGTGCATGTACACTTCTTTAAGCAAACCATTATTTTAAATTATATAAACGAATTTCGCATATAATTCAAGCGAAACAGCGCAAAAATTATTTTTCAAAACTCTCCAAACAATTAAAAATGAGTTGTGTAATTAAACTAATTTGCAAATGTGTCTAATATTATACCGTTGTGTTGTTTTTACATTAAAAAAAGTCTACAAAGTCTCCAAAATTTCTAAAATTCTTTATATGTACACAGCATGTCGTTTTATTAATAACACTACTAAAAAACAAGTTTTTCGAAGCAAACTCAAAAGTCTGCGCTATTTTCCAATATATTTAAAATCTTGCAATTGTAATTGTACATGTTTTCTAATATTTTTATAACTATGCATTTAGTATTAATAATGTTTATAGATTTTCTTATTGAAAGAGAAAGGTTTCTGTGTAAACAAGCCCTTATCTGCAGTGTAACATTTTCTTTCCAAAGTAATGTTACTTTCGCCTATTCAAACACTTCACTACTTTCCGCTCAATACCCATTTGGCCATCATACATTGCAGGAAACTCTCGAAATTACTTTAAAAACGTATAAATATTTTTTATCGCTCTTTTTGTTATTTACGACAGTATGTTTTCATATTATCTTAAACCACCTTTTTGCCGGTATCCCGTTGAAAGACGGCGTGATGGTCATTGTTTTAAGCGCGCATATACTTGTATGCTTTAGATTCGACATAGCTTCAATAATGCAGCCACCCAAAAGCCAAACATTAATAGAAGTGGAAAAAGTTACTTTCACTACATATAGATATATGTGTTTTTGCATGCAGAAATTAATCAAACAAAATAGAGTAAAAAAACTTCAATTTCCTGTCATTGTGGTCATATTTAATGCAAAGAAATGCCTGTAGCCACTTGTCATATGTGTGGAGTATGCCCTCACATGAATGATCGTGGACATAGCCATCGCATAATGCATTAGTCATGCCCTGTTACCCATCTTACAAAATTTTTTACAACCACTCACAGTGTAATAATATGTCTATTTGTCATATACGTATGTTATAAACGTGAATATGCCGGTTGTGGAGACTTCAAGTATCTAGTGTGTGTTGTTGTTAACTGTAAAAATATTGACAATTACAAAAAGTTATGTAAAAGTGAAACAATTTTTTCGCGACTGACAATTATTTGCACCTAATCATGATGACGGTTTAATTGCCTTAGAGTTTCGAAAGTGCTCACTTTATTGGCGAAATTAAGGTCCGTATAGTGGGCTAACCTGAAAGGCTAACTAAATATGTATATAGGAGATATAAAAATAGTTGACAAAATTTTCACTAATTTAATTTGCAGAAATGTTGATAGTTTAATTTAAAAGTACGTTTTGAAAATTTTCGAAATTGCTCAAATTACTGGTAGTTCACTAAAAAATGTTTGAAAATACATATATGCGCACATCTACGATTAAAAGTTTTAGTGAAAAAAGCTTCAGCTAAAGCGCAATTTTTTCAAGCTTAGTTTTTTTTAAATATATTTTGTATGCATTTTAAAAATTATTTCAAACGAAAAATATAAGAGTATTCAAAAAACTAGTTGTTTGCTTTAAAACTAAAAGTATTGAATATTTTGCAATACTTTAATTTTTGTGGAGACTTTGTAAACATTAAAATTTAATTTAATTCTTAACAAAATAAAAACTAAAATAGAAAAATAAAAAAATATTTGAGAAAAGTATATTTTGACCAATATTTATTGACACTTTGTTAGCTAACACGTTCCAAATTTAGTTTTGGCATACTCTTTAAAATCGCAAAAAAATTTAGTCTTTTACATCCATATCCATATGTACATATTTATGTATAGTTTAAGCATTTTGGAGGTTTTGTAGACTTTCAAAAAAAAAAATCCTAAATTTTGAAAAGCAGTTTCTTTTAGTAATATCTAAAAGCGTTTAGTAATTTTGTAAACTTTGTAGACTTTCGAAATTTACACAAAATATGAGTATGAGTCATTGAGACTTCGCAGATTTTAAAAATTACGGTTTTATTTACATTAAAAAGCGTTAAGCGTTTTGGAAACTCAAAATTTCTTCGAAAAACATGATTTTAGACAATATCTTAAATATATTTAAAAAAATTAATAGTTCATTTTATTTTTCAAACTTTATACGTATGCATACATACATAGATGAGGATTTACATTTTCGTATATATTAAATTTCAAATATCTTACACAATCGGGAAATCAAGCGACTTTGTTTCCATTGCCTAAATACTTCATTAACATTGTAGTCTCAATTACTTATATTTATGCAACTTTTTAAAAAATCTCTAACAATTAGTCAAGCAAATTAACACTTTTTTCGCTGCGTACTTCTTGAATGGACTGTAGATAAAGGAAATGTGATTAAGTAAAGGCCCGCTCATTTGCATCCCACACCACAACCAATGAATAATTTTTTTTTTGCTTTTTGCTAAAAAATTTTCTTGCATAGCTTTAAAATGATCTTAATCGCCGCCATAATCGAATGCAACTTTCATGCATACCAGGCGCTGCCAACAGCATAACCATATTGCCAAAATTTTTTTCCTACATACACACACACACACACACCTGTTAACCTGAGGTGTTGAGGAGAAAAAAATCGTGCCTGTATTGTTAGCGCACTATATTGTTACTTTTGGGCCAAAATCGTTACCGAAAATATGTAATGCACACATCCAAACATATACTTGTACGCTTACATATTTACATACATACACATGTTGGTATGCATGCAACATTAGTGATTTGCAGTGGCGCAATTACTACACGGCAAAAAGACAGTCAACTAAAGTACGCTAATTGACCGCTGGCGGTGGCGACGGCGGCACGAGCCCAGCCGGCGGACTTTATTAGTATGTATGTTGTGTACACAAGTCAGCCGTGACAGCAGTCGGCGCAAATTGCCACAACAAAAGCGGCTGAAGAAAGAAAAGAAGAAATATTGCAATGTTGCAACAGTTTTGTTCGAAGTTAGTTCGATTACTTTGTAGCAGCGGTAAGCAGTTGCTAAATGTTGCTTTATGATACAAAAAGTAGTCAGATACTTAAGGCGAGATTAGCCACCTAATGGGAAGGAGTAACGAGCGTCTAATGGTTATACGGATATTTTTTGGTTATAAACCATTTTCGGGCGCTGTAATGATTGCTTATGTAGACTCTTGCATGTGTGCAACACCTGGTTTGATTTATTGATAAAAAATATAATTGCATACACGAAATATGAAAGATTTTAAGGATTTACAGGATGTGGACTACATAACTGATTATATGTACAATAGAAGTACATATGTATGTATGTACGTATGAGGGTATACATAATTTATATGCAATTGAAAGTTTTTAATGTAATTTAGAATTTTGGAGAGTAGTGGAGAGTTTGTAGAGTTTTATAAAACGTATATTTTTGTTTTTTAATGAAAAATAAACGAACTTTTTGAATTAAAGACTTTGTAGAGTTGCTATTTTTATAAAAATTAAGAAAAAATGTGCACAAAAGTTGTATATAAGTAAATGCTGAATAAAGAGAACTTTTTGTTTACACTTTTCACAAAATTTACTAAAAGTTTACTAAAACTTCGCAAATTAACTAACGTACTCAAACAAAAAAAAATAATGATAATAATAAAACAAACTCCTACTTACTAAAATATGGCACGAATTATTTTTTTAAGACTTTTTATAATAGTATTGTTTATATGTAATTTTATGTGTTTTGAATATAAAAAAATTTTTTTACTGAAATAATTATGAAAATATAAAAATTGCAATTTTTGGAGACTTATTCTATTACTTATATTTGTAGATATTTTGAACCCGCTGCATTTAATATTTTTTGTAGAATATTGGTAACTGTACATTGTTGAATCTAAATTTGATTTCTGTGGAGACTTGTCACAACAAAATAAATATACTAAATCAAGGTTTCTTGAGCAATTCTTGTAACGCGTGAGTCAAAATATAATATAAAATTGTTGTACTTCCAAACACAAAACTTGTGGACACTTTCTAGACTTTTCATATTAAGCTTCTGAGTAGCGAGACAGTGATAACATATTGTTTAAACTAAAATTAGTTCTTTTGAAGAGCGACATTTGCTGCGGTTTAAAATGAGCAAAACTGTTAAATCTTGACAACTTCGGATAATGATTTTTAAATTGTGGATTTGATTTAAGTTTATGGCTCATATGGAACTGAAATTTAAGCAGTGAAGTCTGTTGGTAAGAAATGTTGTCGTTTTGAAGACAAACACTGCGTGTAGACATTTTACAACTGTTTAAAATCAGCAAAAGTATTAAATTATCGTAATTATTTTCGAAGTGTGGTTAAGAATGTGAGTCATATTTAAATCAAATTGAAGTAAAGTTGAGTGGAGACATTTTGGAGTTAAAACTAAAAATTGTCAAATAGTAATTATAAGTATCAAGAGTACAATAAACCGGTTTTTAGAATACGAGTCTAAAATGTATTGTATTTAAGGGAAGTTGTTGCATTAAAATATACTGGAGACTTTATAGATTTTTAATTTTCTATGAATAACGTTAATTTAAAGCTTAAGCCTGCTTAAAGCAATGAGTGCTTTTAATTCAAAGTAGTAAATATGTACATATTTTATAGGATTATTACATATGTGGAGACTTAAGTCATTATATGTAGTAATTTTTTTAAAATAACTTTTTGTGTTTTTATAATATTTTTTTTTTTTTGTTTTTTTACTAGCAAATTTGATCATTTTTATACTTAAATAAACCGCACAACATATTCGTAAAATCAAAAGCGCCTTAAGCGACAAAACGCTGCGACCAAGCCTCCTACACCTTTTCAAGGCGCGCTTCAGCTATGCGCATACATATGCATGTGTACACATATTTTTGTGTCACTCGCTTCGTTGACGACGAAGGTGGATCAGGTGTTATGCTTGTACGACTATAGTCACTGAATGCCATGCATAGCGTGTTGCATGCCTGCTGATGACAACAATCAACCAGCCACCGAGTGTGTGGCATTTGAAACGACATTGCGAAGCGGTGCAATAAAAGTGAAACCAGTCGCCAACAAAGTGGTCGGCAAGTTGTCTGCTTGGCGTGACTGGATTTCTGGTATTGGGTGCATGCTTGCAAATATTTATGTGCCCTTTAAAATATGCAAACAACAACAACAACAGTGCAACAATGTAGGTATGTGCTTGAGCACAGCGCGAAAAGAAAGAAAAAGAAAAAGAACTTAGCGGTAAAATGTATGACAGCATGCTAATTCCATACATACATACATACACACTTATACATATGTATATTACATACATACTTAGGCATGCCTTTCAGTAGTTATGCTCAATTCAGTAGTTGGAAAAACAAGTTTTTCCGCATGCCACATGCGCCACACGCCAGCATATGCAACAATTGCCGCAAAATAGCGATCAAACATCGGCAAAAAAATTATAAAAAAAAAATCAACAAAAAACTAAATCAAAAAACCAAACAACAACATTTAGCACTTAAATGCGCAACTTTTTCTTCTGGAAACTGCAGTAAAAATCACAAAAAAATCTAAAATAAATAAATAACACAAACTGCAGCTAAAAGTCTTCACAACAATCAAGTGTAGTCATAATGACGGCTAAAATGTTACCAGTCACGCTTTGTAAATGAAAGAGGGCAGTTAGTGGAAAAAAACGGTGAAAATGCAGCAAGAAAATCACGGCGATTGACAGCTAAGATGAGCAAGCGTTAGAGAAAGAGAGAGAGAGAGAGAGAGAAAGAGAGAGAGAGAGAGAGAGAGAGGGAGGGGTAGAAACTGCTCACACATGTTGCAAGCTGGAAGCTGCAAATCGGTATGACAAACAAAAAACTCATACACGACTAATGAAAAGTGAGTCTAAGCGCATCTTTACCCACTTTTCAAACGTTGTTTTACCACTATGACAACAACAAATAAAATAATTCAACAAAAAAAAAAAGCGTCTGGCGCCGGTTAGCTTACCGTGGTTGCTTCCGCACGCTAGCAAAAGTGACACATAAAAGTCGGCACGCCAACAGCGCCAGCGAGCGCATCTGTCAACATTGACAGCGGCGTTACGGTATTGCAGTGAGGTGTAACAGAAAAGCAAACACTAGCGCTGCAGGTGCTGAAAATAATTTAGCTTTCGGTAAACTATGCAAATAAAACTTTTTCTTGCAGCTTTTTACATTTTGGTGAAATTTTTATATGCAAAGTTGAAAAATTAATAAAGAAATTTAAAAAGTTGCAACAATTGGCAATGTATGAAAGATTTAATTTGATAAATTATAGATAAAGAAACTGTAAGAATGTGGAAATCAAACTTTAGTTTAAAAATATTTGGGCCGAAATCATCGCTGTATCCTCCGAGATACACCATAAAGCAGCAAAACACAAAAACCACTTCGTTTTGGTCAATGAAGGCGGCCTTTTTATGAATGTTAGCTCTAAAAAAAATCAAAATTTTTTGGTTATTTTTCATAATATTCATCAATATTTTACTAGAATAAAATTTAACGAAATTTAAAAAAAATTTTTTTAATGTTTTTAGCAAATTATTTTGGCTGCCTTAACTAAAAGGCATGTTAACACATGTTGCTGACTTTCTTTAATTTTTTTTTTTTTTCGTGACATTTCTTTTACACTGCTAATAATATTTCTTTAATTACAGAACCTTAATAACAACAAAAAAACAGAAAATATTATTAAAAAGTGCTAGAAAAATATGAGAGAACAGCAAATCAAGTCAATTAAATAGCCAACAAATAATAAAAAATCACCAGCGACCGCGGCACGGCCATTCGTCAACCAAAAACCAAAAACAACAAGAAACGATAATTCTTTTGCTCATTGCGTTTATAATCTGCTTTTGTTTTGCTGTTGTGCTCTTGATGTTGTTATTCTTGCCTTTGCTGTTCTTGTTATTTATTGCTTCGAAAAGAATAAAAGTGGCGTGGCATGTGCGCGTAATTTTTTGCAATTATTTCTTTAACTACTATTTTTTCCAAGTTTTTTTTGTTGTAGCTTTTATTTTGTTTTTAGATGTTGAAATTATATACCTGCTTGTCACTCGCAACGTTTTTATTTGCATTGCAGTTATGTATCTAAGTATGTTTTGTATGCTCTTGCCTATTTCAGTCTATTTTTTTAACTTGACATTCCTACTTTAATGTGTTCAATGCCAATTCGCTGTAGAAGTCGTAGTTGCGCAATGCAGGTATTTAATTTGAATGTTTATCGAGTTTTTTAAGCGGCATATAAAGGAATTGTTAGTTTAATATAGTATTTTTGAATAATGTTTGTATTTATGTTATATTTAAAAGTACACAAAATCCCACAAAAAAAAACACAACAATTAAAAAAGAAAAAAAGACAATTTAAAAAAAATTAAATTAAAAAATATAAATTAAATGATATTAAATATAAAATTTTGACTTAACAAAAAATTAAAAAAAAAGAAAAAATCTTTAATTAATATTATTTATAGTTAGAACTTTGTAAACAAAAGTGTTCAAAATCACCACTATAAGCGCCCATTGAAAAACTAAAATGTTTCAGAAAAAAATTATAAATAAGAGAAAATTTTTTTAATTAAGCAGGCAATTGGGTAGTGGTGATGGCCGACAGACCAAAATGCTCCTACTTCTAAGCAAAAGGAAACTTAGTAATATTGTAGAGGTCATCACAGGGCACCTCCCCTAATATCCCACTTTCAGAAATTTTTTAAAGTAGATTCGGCGCAATTCAGAGCGCGGAGGATGATGAGACGCTGAAACATTATCTTTGCGTATGCTCTTCAGCCCGTTGAGACGGAATATCTTCGACGGCTCCCAAAATCCTTCAACTTAAAAGGCATTGAGCAGCTTATGAACCGACCTCATCATATAAAACTCGGGTTTCGAAAGTAAAAAAAAAAATTATTGTTTCCTTAGATGTAATTTTAACCTGATTCATACAATCCCCCCTTTGCTTTTAGGTCTATGAACTAAAGAGGTTTTTTTCTTTTGTCGTGCTATTTTATACAGAAAATTAAATCTAAATAACGCACTATTTTAAGTTCTGAAAGCTTTCTCACAGCGTGCACTAATGAAAATTAGTACCAAATAAAATCTCACGCACCAAAGCATCCAATAGCTTCAATAACAAAATAATCATTCTTCAATACAAAAACAAATAACTCGTTAAAATTAAATTTCCAGCCTTGCGTCTCAACCAGAGTTGACCTCGTTTGTACCATTAGTATAAAGGAAATATAATTGTCTGTGAACTGACACGCATTAAGATTGCCCCAAAGATCAAGGTGATCAGAGATGTAAAAATGTGAATATGAGAATGCACTGCAGCACAAATCTACAAACGGAAATATCTATCTTGGACGTATATCGCACACAAAAGACATGACAACGCGTTAGAAATATGCTTTGTGATCTAAACAATCTGACATAAATGATCTACGCATGTCATGCCACAGTTGCGTGTTGCCATGCTCTCATACCGCATGAGGAAAAGTGAAATTCTACGCGCGCGAAGTCGTTGCTGCGCTGAAGAGTTCAATGATATAATCGCCTAGACGCGTTGGCGCATTCTTGAAACTTGCCGGCTGCCTAGTTGGCCTGTAGAACGCTTCGCTAGTTGCCGGTGTGCCACATTCTGATGTTGCAGCCACCCAGTACAGTGACTGTGTCTATATAGAATTATATATCATAATATTCTTAAACAAGTTTCACGCTCCAGCTGTAAAAGGCCTGAGCAATTCGCTCTACCGCAGCTGTGCGCAAGCCATACAGATCAGCTGTGGTACACATTGACCTGCTTTTGCCGTCAAGTATGTTCGCGCGCGCGTTCAACGCGTCAGCTAGTCACGCATGCGCATAAGGTAAAGTGTAGTAGTCGATTTAGAAACTTTATTGCATGCTTATGTTCTATATTATCTGCAGCGAAAATAGTAAAAAATATTTTAGATGAAAATCTGGTTTTGCTAAAGCAATTTTTTGTGATGACAAATGTTGCGGGCTGGTTGTAGGCATGTTAGGGTGGTTCTTAGCACAAGTATAGCACGCTTTATAGTCTCGATTCTTCGTACCGAAGCTATAATACTTTTCACAAATAAAAAAGTTTGATTTTGATCGATAATTTGTATGGCAGCAATACACTATAGCGGTCCAATCTGAACAAGTTTTGTTTTTTGGAGTTTATACTGTTGCTTTAGATACATAATAATGGATGCCAAATTATGTGAAGATATCTCGTCAAACAAAAAAACTTGATTGGTGATTCCTACAAATGAGCAGCTTTTTTAAGAGAAAAGAACGTGTGCAAAATTTCATCGATATCTCAAGAACTGAGGGACCACATAGTGCGCGTATATATAAACAGACGGAGAAATCGACTCAACTCGTTACGATGATCATTTATACTATTGTGTATATATATTTTAGAGGATCTCCGTCGGATCCCTAAGGTCGAAGATCTTGATATACAAATGTGGAGTAGATATAGACATATTAGGGTAGCTCTTAAAATAATTAATCTGTCACGCTTCTACTGTTTTTTTAATAATAATAACCCAACGATTACCCTCCTCCCGCCCAACCGAGGCGACTTAAGATTTGATGGTAGCTCTCACCTATAAGTATATGTACAACTAAGAATGATGAAAATAGTCTAAGAGCGCTATTGCAGCTCACCACGTCTTAAAAGAAAATAACTGTCAAACTTTCATTGTAATTGTAAAAAAAAGTCTTCCCCTTCTTTCGTTCATGACGTCACGAACTAATTTTTTTTCTGTCAATTGCACTCCAAAAAGGTATCGTAATAAATTTGTCGCAAACTCTATTTCTGTCATTTTTGTGTTTGCTTTATTTTTCATCGAGCAAAACAAGTTGCTACCAAGTCTTGCAAGCTGTCAAACTGAGTCAATGTCGCTCATACAGTTTGCTCTTTTTAATAACTAAAATAAAACTTCTGCATTAATTTTGCCAACCAGTCAACAACCAGTCGCCATAAAATTAATCTGCTGTCAGTTGCATTGACTTTTCAGCATACTAGTCTTTTCAATGGCACAAATCGCTTAATCGCTTGCGACGCACTTGCTGCCTAATCAGCTGTGATTGTGCGCAATTTATGGCGCTGTCATAGTGGCACACTTTGACAGTTATATGTAAAGAAGTGTATACATGCCGACAAGACATTGATTTGCTGCAAATATTGCTGGCGCATGATTGCCAACTTCCAATGGGCCATTGCGATTTTTTCTTCACAATTCACGCACGCTCATGGGCATACTACGGTTCTATCATTAGCATTCACTCAGCAGCTGATTGATTGTTCCGTACAGGTGAATAGTTTGCTTGTAATCACGTACAACATTTAATAAACAACATTGTTGGGTTTAAAACTAATTGAAGCTTTCTTATTCAGCGCTCGTAGCCTCAAGCAACTCGTTGTTTACTGCTACATTGTGTGCTCTGTTATTTTCTTCATTCTATTATTTCCTTCATTTCAATCACCTCACTGGGTTAGTGGGTTCCCGCAATTATTATCTTTCTAAGCATACATACTAATCAACAGTGATTGACTTTGTTAACTTTAACTGTTTCTAATCGGAATAAAGTATTTATCTTGATTGGATTGAATGATGCATAATTTCACGAATAACAAGCGTAAAGTGTAAATCTGAAATATTAGATTATAATTATGATCATAAGAATACAGCAACAGTCTTCTAATATCTTAAATCTATAATAGGTAATCACATCAAACATCTTTTTGTCATGCGTAAAATCAAATCTCTTCTAATGATTTCGTATTCATTATAAAGACAGAGGCTTTTTTGGCAATTTAATTGAGCGAATTCCTGTCCAGTATATTCTTATTTATATTATTTATTTATATGCTCAAAATGAAAATTTTTGAACACAAAATTCATTTCACTTTAAACCTCAAATTAAGGTTTGTGACAGCTGCTTAATTGAGTATATTAACACAATTTCGGCATATATATTAGTTTAGCTGATTTGAAAAGCGAATAAATGAAGTGCCTGTTAGAAGCAATTTTTATCTAATTCAATTACGACACTTTAGGTAATTATGATTTAATTCAATATTCTGACTTTAATTAAATTATGTTCAAAAATACAATATATGTATTAATAATAATATACTATAAATAAATTAATTAAATAAATAAATAAAATTGTCAATACAGTATTAATCAATTGCAATTAAATAATTGCAATAATATTTTATTTAACCTAAATATTATTCAATATTAAATATGTATTTACTAACATACCATTCAATTAAATAATATTATTTAATTATAATTAGATCTTTAAACACACTTTAGTTTACAAGTATTTGCCTAGTAATAAAATTTTACATATAAAAATTAAATTAAATTTAAAATCATAATTTGCATTGATTTAGTTAATTAATATTGAAATAGTTTATGGTGTTCAATTAAATTTCGAGCTTTCATTCAGTTAACTGCATTTAATTTCTTCAAAAATATATTTAATTGAAAATTAAGTTTGTATTAATTAACGTGCACTTGATTAATTTCACTTAGTTTTTATTTTTTTTAATGTTGCTAAATTTTCTGATAAATTCAATAATCCCATTAAAAAAATTAGATATTATTTTTAAAAACATAGTAAACGCTATATAATTATTTACATTCCAATTTAATTAATAATATTTCAATTAATTTAATCTCTTTAATACTTACTTCTTAAATTTTGTAATTAAATTGAGTTGTAAAAAAAAATAAATGAGTTGCTTAAATTATATTATTATTATTTTTAAATTTAATCAGTCAAGTGTTTTAAAGCGCTGTTAGTTGTTTAGGTAATTAATTAATTATTTATAGTAATTAATCGTCAAAATTATAAAAAATGAAGTAAATTATTTGAACGTAGTTTTACAAAAATTACCGGAATTAATTATTTACATTGGTAAAATAAATTAATTTTTACTTTAATAATTAATTAATTATTTGGATTTCACATGATTCTATTACTTTCTTTTATTAAATAATTAAAATGTGATTTACCTTAAATTGTATACAGTAAATCAGACTAAAATTGCGAATGTTAAAATGATTTATTAACCTAAATTTTCAATTAAGTTTTAAAATCTCTTGTTGTAATTATAACACAATTTAAGCCGAAAGGAGCGTAGGAAATTATTTAAGTCGGAGTTATTTGAATTAATTACCTTCAACTGTATATTAGTTTATTTGAAATAACTTAAAAAAATAGTTTGAAACGACATATCTTGCATTCTAGTTCATCTATAATCTGTTTGCCTAAAACTGGTTATTTATACTAACATTCTATAAACTACAAAATTAGTTTCGAAAAAATATGAAAATAAATTTGCTAAAAATTCATTAATCAGTTATATTTTAAAATGAGTTACGCATAGTTTGGGACAACCAGTTTTTATAAGACGAAATTCTATTGTAATATTTATGCCAATTTTTGTTGCTTTTAAGTAATAGATTACAGGCTGCAGAAACGTTCATAAAAATATTCAAAGTTCAATTATCATATAATAATCACTAATAAAAATTCTCCAATAAAGGCGAAAAGGAATTTTTGGCGTTTAGCTGGCTAAATTATATTATATAAGCATTTTGGCTCAAGGCAAGTGGGTGTTCCAACATAAGCGGTAAGGTGGCGAAATTGGCAAGATAATGTCAGAAAGTAAAATAGAAATTGATTGCAATTTATTTCAATGTATGTATATTTATATGTCTTCAATAGCCATTTCCTTTTCGTTTAAAACCATTCTGTTATATCTTTTGTCTTTTTGATAATTTTTATACGCTTTGACTGCAATCTGTTTCCTTTTGCAGACAAACAATTAGCTGCGGCTCTGAGTGGAGGAAGTAAACGAGGTTGTTGACATAAAGCTGTTGCTGAAGACCAAATATCTAAGCTTAGCAATTTGGGTCTATTACGTCAGTTTATTTTGCTTTATTTAATATAATTATTTTTGTGGTTTGAACAGTTACTGTAAAGAGCTGAAGTAAAATGTAGATTAAGGAAATAGAAAGAATTTTAATTCAAAAACTAAAAAAATTGGTAAAAAAAATAGTGAAATGAAAACTCTAAGTATTTAATAGATAAAATTAATTTATAAAAAAAATACCAATAAGTATAAATAAAAAACGAAAATGTATATAAAAAATTAGATACAAATTAAAAAAAAAAATTTAATTAGGTGATAAATTTGGCTCAAAAAATAATTTAAACATAAAATAATTAAGATAAAAAAATTAATAATAATATAAAAAATTAATAATTAAAAACTAATTAATATTTCAGAAATTCAAAGTATGATATAAAATAAATAAAAAAACTATTAATACGAAAAACAAAAATTTAATTCTGGAATTAACAATAAACCATAGAAAAACTGCACAAAATCACTTAAAAGCAGAAAAATTTAAAAAACTAATATAATATAACGTTATAATAAAAAAAAAAGTTATTTGAAAACATTTGGGTGAAATTACAGAAACATTCAAATCAAATAAAGTATAAATAAATAAAAAATTAAGCAAAATTAGTTCAAAAAATTAAAAATTATACTTAATCAAATCAAATAATAACATAAAAATTAAAATTTGCAAAATTATTAAAAAATAATTAAAAATTAAATAAAAAATTATAACAATTAACATTTCCAAAATTTTAAAATATTAAAAAAAATTAAAATATCAAAATTTAGACAAAAATAAGATTAATTAAAAAATTAAATTTATTCAATATTAAAAATGATAAAGATATTTAAACAAACAACAAATTTAAAAAAAATATATATAAAATTTTCCAAACTAGTAATTGAAGCAAAAATTTAAAATTAATTAAAATTAAAAATAATTTAAAAATTAATTTGATTAAATTAAACAAAAATAAATTCGAAAATAAAAAGTTTAAACTTAAAAAAAAAACAAGTAAGGAAGTTCTAAGTTCGGGGATAACCGAACATTTTATACCCTCGCAACTTGCAAGGATCAAAGCCCGGGAAATTATTGTACTTCAGGTGTTGGCAAAATTTTATATTAAAGGAAGTACTATTCCGATTCAACCCATTTTTGACATAAAGACATACTATTATCGAGAGTTTCATTTATTTATTTTATTATATGAATTTAAATTATATATCTTACACATTGACCGATATTTTCAATTTTTTTGGTCACAAGGTGGCATACTGTAAACGCATTATTCACGTTTTTAGATGATTTATCGCGCTTTTAGTACTTTTTAACAGTACCGTTATATGGGGGTTGTCACCCGATTTTATCCATTTTCACATTGTAGGTAGAGGTGCTAAAAAAATTTGTTCTCAGTGAATTTTGCTTAGCTTGAACGGTTTAGGAGATATGCAGAAAGGTTAACTTGAGATGCCCCTCCCTAATGTGAGCCTGTGTACCAAATAACAGTCTTGTATCATATTGTGGAGCTTAGTTATTTCAATTTATTAGTTTTTGGTTAACGGCGTTTTGTGGGCGTGGCAGTGATCCGATTATCTGTAATACCAATCGTCTTACGGTACCAAGAAACATGTGTACCAAGTTTCATAAGGATATATCAATTTCTACTCATGTTACAGCTTGCACAGACGGACGGACGGACAGACAGTTACCGGGATTTCAGCTCGTCTCTTCATCCTGTTCATTTATATATATATAACCCTATATCTAACTCGTTCATTTTTAGGTAATACAAACGACCGTTAAATGAACAAAACTATTATACTCTGTAGCAACAAGCTGCAAGAGTATTAAAATTAGCTTAGGAAAGTTTATAACAGTTTTAAAAATTAAATAATGATAAAGATAAAAAAAACTAAAAAAGATAAAAAAATTAAAGAAGAAAAAAATATCAAATTATGCAAAGGTATAAAAAATATTAAAACACATTTTAAAACAAACAAATATCTGAAAATAATTAAAAAAAGTAATCAGAAGTCTACAAAATTAATATATGTATAGTAGAACAAAAAATTGTAGTGAAATAAAGTTATAAAAAATTTTTAATTAAAAAAAAAATATCTGAAAAAATAAGAAAGTTATAAAAACTTTGAAAAATGCATAAAAAATTATAAAAAATACTAACTTCCCTTAAATAAATTGAAATTTCACAAATACTCTTTGTAATTACTAAAACTCATATGCTGCCTCTCAAACAGGCGAAAAACATTAACACAAATTAAAAATTGTAAATAAGATAAACTCGAAAAAATTGTGCCAAAAGGTAGAACGCACAGGTTGTTTATAGCAAAAACAACAGCAAACGCATTGCGCAAACTCCACAGCACACAGCAAAGCCAAGGCGCAGTGGAGCAAGCGTGAAAATCACGTCGGGCCAGTTTCCAACACAACATTAACGAGATCTTGCGCACTTTGCTTTTGCATTTTAGCCTTAAGTCAAGTGGCAGACATTGAATTAGTTTCAATTTAAATGCTTAAGTTGAAAAAATGCAAGTATAAAATGCGTGTATGACGAGCTTTTAGCGCGTAAAAATATGTTGCATGAAAAAAAATAGCGATTAAAAAAACAACAATTGTGACAAAAAACGCTGGAATTGTGGAAATTTAACTGGTTGACTGATGGCATTACGAATTCCAAGCGTGTTAGACCGGGCCATTCGACAAAAAGTGTGTTAAGAAAACCCGCGAAATCGTGTAAAGGTCGCGCAAAATGCGTCTACAAATATAAATAAATAAACTTGTCATCTAAGTGGGCGATGTGCGTACAAGTGACAGTTACAAATTGTAAAAAAATTGTTGTACTTGAAAATTTCGTAATATTTTTTAAGTAAATATTGCGAGAGATTTTAAAATAAATGTCAACTCTAAGTAGGACAGAAGCAATAACATTTAGATGAGGGTTAAGAATGTTTTGCTATGTGGTTCATTTTACTAGTAAGCCCTCGGCTTCGTTAGAGCTGTCTTTATGTGATAAAGCTCCATTTAGAAGGGAACTAATTGTGAAAAGTTTAAGAGCTTACCAGGAGCTAAAAGCTTATCTTTAAGAAATCAGCTAGTAATATAAAGACATTCTTTTAACCAACTGAATATAATGTTTGTCAACTACATTATGGATGTGATTAGCTCCTACCAAAGTAGCATATACCATATGTATGCCTTAGAAAAATATTCGCCCATAAAGAACTCATGCAATTGAATAGAGAACCTTAGCTTACCTCTAATATCTGCATCCATTATAAAGAATGGAATTCATTCCATTATTGGAATATTGCATGATTTTATGTGTAGACTTCATAGCAGTAAAGTCGGACTCTACTTTTAGATTACAATTTCCCAACCATCTGAGTCTAACTTTTAATTTAAAATATGAGCGATAAGATAATAAAGATGAGACGAACTAACTTTATTCTGGTATACTTGTATTAAGCGTCTTGGTAGAGACAGCCATGAGTAACAAACATATTGCCTACATTTAGGTGCATTACTTGGTGGTGTGTTTTATTCAATTGAAAGGTCGTTCAAGTTTAAATAAAAGTACACACTTTAAAGCCAATAGAGAATAGGATCCTGAGGTACATAGGCAATTTGTTATAGGCGAGGATGGCTGACGTTGCCTACAATTAGGTGCTGTATTAGGTTACTATTTCTTCCGGTGTCGCAAAAGAAAACAGATACGTTGGCTATCAGAAATAACTTACCTATAAACTTAAGTTATGTATACATACGTATATAGAACGAATATTTCAAAGACACAATGACAAGACCTGTGATCTTTTGTAATCTCTCTTCTTCACAGCATCGCTTCTAAGCCCAGCGTACTAATAAATTAAGAACTGTGCTTGGTGCATTGGATAATACATGCGTTCACCGCTCTAATTAGGGGATTTGCGGAATTTAACCCTTCTTTTATGCAATATATATGCAAACAGGGTGATCCGAAGGTTATCTCTTCAAGGGAGCTGGTTAAAAATACCGTTAAGAGGGCTTACTTCTAAAAACTCTGAGTCTAACAGCCGAATGGCATTACACAATCAATCCAGATTTATGTGTGAATATTTTTTTATCCTATATTATATAAGAACTAATTATACCTTAAACAGGGTAAATTAAGTTTGCCACGTAGTTTGTAACACCCAGAAGAAAACGTCGGAAACCCAATAAAAAAAATATAGGTATATAAATGATCAACATGATGAGCTGGGCCCATTTAGCAATGTCCATCTGTCTGTCCGCCTGTCTGTATATACGCGAATAAGTCTCGTAACCGCCGATATCAGACCACTATAGTATATAGGCGCCATACAAACTAAACGATCGTAATAAAGTGTTTGTATGGAAAACTTTTTTATTTTAAGAGATATCTTCACGAAGTTCCACATGGGTTATTGTTTAAGACAACAATGTATATCCGAAGAAAAAATATATCGTAGCTGCCATACAACCTGTCCGATCAAAATCAAGTTTTTGTAAGAAATATTTTGAACTTTTGAAGGGTATAATAGCTTCGGTGTTAAATTTCTTTCTTTTTTTAATTTATTCCTTAAGTAATTTAACTATATATGATTAACATAGCACTCCCAAACTCGTTTTATATAGGTATCTAAGTCAAATTATCAATATAACAGTTAACAATTTAATTACTTCCTATTGCACAAAAATTCCTTAACTCGTTAGCTAATTAAAAATTTATTAATTATATTTTATTGGCAAACAGAGCTTGTGTATAGCTATGTACGTAATTATATATTCATTTTAGCATTTTTTTATCTATGTTTCATTTGCTTAATTTAATGAGTACTATGACCAATAAATTGATTTTAATAATGTCTTATCAGCAATTAATCAGTTTATTTACGATATTTAGAAACAAAAATTAGTTAAACAAGATTATGTGGGGAATTATGGAGACGTATGATTAAAATTATTGTATTTATTATTTAATATTGCTAAATTGATTGACATTTTGTTTTTCAGCAATTTCAATTCTATTTGATTGTAAAAAATTCATTAAATTAAGTAGCAATTAATATGCCTTATAACAATTAGTGATAAACACGTGTAATAAATAACAGTTTAAACAATAAAAGATATATAAATATACATATATAGGTACATTATCTTATTATATAATATAGCTAAGCTATCAACCATATATAATAATAATAATATTTACCGCTGAATGCCCCCCAGCTCTCATAAATGTCAAATCCGTCTGTCTGCCGTTTGCACTTTAAGCTTGATTTAGTAATTTTGTCAAAAATCAGCGAACACAAATTCGCAATCAATGCACAAACACAAGCCATTTTACCGCTTTTATTACTGCAATTTTATTAATTTTTTTTGCCCGCTTCCACATTGCGCTTTGCCATTGTTTTTGCACGTCATTTGTCTTATCTGCCAGACAGTATTTTGTATTCTTTTTACTGTTTAAGAATAATAATTTAAAATTGCTTGCCAATGCGCTTAACATTTGGCACAAGCGTTTTGCTTTCATTTTGTTTGCGAACGTGTTTTGCATTGCTTTGCATTAGCGATTTGCCTGCGCGAGCGAAAAAATAAAGGCAAGGCTTTCAAACACAATACTGACAAGTAAATGACTTTATTGGGAAGGTTTTATGAAACAAAAAACACAGTTTTTTATTGCTATTGCTTTTGTAATTTATTATTACTTATTTGCAGCGTTTAGGAGTTTCATACTATTTTGCGGTAGAATGGTGGGCGAGTTTATTGGTGGAGTTGAGTTTGAAAGGGGGAACACTAAATTATTAAATGAAAAGCAATGGGAAACAAGGAAAAAATGTTTACTTCGTTTGCACCGAAGCTATAATACACTTCAAAAATAAAAAAGTTTTCCGTACAAGGATATGATTTTGATCGTTCAGTTTGTATGTCAGCTATACGTTATAGTGGTCCGATGTGAACAGTTAGTTCGGAAATTGTTCCGTGGCCTTAAATAATAATCCATGCAAAATATCGTTAAGATATCTTGACAAAAAAAAAAAAAATATGACATCTGAGTCAATTTAGTCGATGTTCTTTTGTCTGTCTCGCGTATATACGAACTAGTCCCTCAGTCCCTTTTGCACCTGTCTTTTTCTCAATAAGAAGCAGCTCATTTGTCGAAACGGCGAATATCGAAGCACTATAGCATATAGCTGCCATACAAACTGAACAATCGGAATCAAGTGATTTTATGGAAAACTCTTTCATTTGACGTAATATCTTTACGTAATTAGACATGAATGATTGTCTAAGACAACAATGTAATCTCCTTAGAAAATTGTATAGATCGGATCACTATATCATATAGCTGCCATACAAATTGAACGATCGGAGTTCTTGCAAGAAGCCTTTGTATTTGTGAAGGGTATTATTGCTTCAGTGCAACCGAAGTTAATGTTTTTTCTTGTTTAATTGATTATAATTGCTGATGTTGAGAATATGTATTTTTAGATTGTTTTTTTCAGAACTTATATTGAGCATTTTTTAATTCAATTAAGCTAACACAAATTATTAGATAAAAAATTAACGCCCACTCAATTAAGATGGCCACTATTATTCATTATTACCCTATCAGCAATTGAGGTACTTTTCTTTGTTAGTTCTACTTCTACTTCATTTAATAATGGTCGAAAAATATCTTTAGCTACTTCTTAACTTAGGCAAACAACAAATTATTAAATGCCCGAAGCGCAAAAATACTAAATGACTCAATTAGCGAGCTATTTGAAAAAATCTACTAGAACTTTCAATAATTTCATTAAAAAAGCAGGACTTTGTCAGCTAAATAACTATCACATAAAAATTTGGGATTATTATCACAATAATTTAGAACGATTATTATCAATTAACCTATTATTAATTCTTCTTTATAGTGAAAATACTTATAATTCGGACGGAAAACCTGAACAAGACTTATGTAGTTGTTTAACAAATGTGCACGTCTATTTAGTTTCGGAAATTATAAGTTAGTTAAAATATAAAATTAAAGTACAACTTTCATACCGTTTTATGACTCATCATACTGTTTTTTGTTTTTGGGCACATTCGCTTACCTGAAAAAGAAAAATAAATGATTAGTTACAAAGTTTAGCAAAAATATACAAATAAATTTTATAGTTCTTAATATACCATATATATATCTTAATATATGTATAACATTAATATATAGACATTTACTAAACATTTGTGAAATCAAATCTAAAGAATAATTATAATTTTTAGTAAAAATTTGAAGAAATTACTAGCAGAAATATCTAATTTATACAACAGTAAAAAATTGTAGGAAAATCATGAACTTAATTAGCAAATATTAATTTTAAATTTAGGTATTGCGAAATCTTCAAATTAATTAACAAATATTAACTTTGATCTGAATTTTTGATTTGAAAATTCATGAAGTTGATTAATAAATCTTAATTTAGATCTAGACCGTTCCAATCTTTAGAATAAATTTTTTTTCGGCTGTAAGATAAAATTTTCTTCTTTCATACAAGCTTCTAATTTATAAAAATTAAGAGAATTGTGGAAATTATAATCTTTAGGTCTTCTAATTTTCTAAATAATAAAGTAATTAATTAATTTGAGTATTAGCATACAATTTACAACAAAATTATGTAAAAATGTAGGGTGGCTAAGCTCATTTAAACAATTACCGAAGCAAATTGCATGTGCTCGAATAGTAAAAATATGTTTTATTCGTATATCCGGTTTTTCATGTAGAAAGTAAGAAAAGTCAATTTAAAACATAAATGTCTTAGTTAGTTGACCAAATTATTATATATTTGAACACAACCCTATTAACCATGACGTAATTAACTTCTGACAAACAAATTACCACATACGACAATTCAAATCACATTTTAATATTTTCCATCCTTTTCTCCCAAAGAAAGCTGCTCATTTGTTGGAACCACCGATATTGAATCACAATTGCATGTAGTTCTCATACAAAGCAAACGATCGGAATCAAGTTCTTCTATGGAAAACCTTTTTATTAACCGAGATATCTTTATGAAATTTGACATGACATATAATCCAAGTCAAGAATGCAATCTCCGATTGTTCTGATCGAACCACTATAGCATATAGCTGCCATACAAACTGAGCAATCAAAATGACGTTCTTGTATGGATACCCTTTTTATTAACCGAAATATCTTCACGAAATTTTTCAGGAAATACAATCTAGGGCAACTTTACAATATCTCCAAAAATTTTCTAGATCTATCTACTATACCATATAGCTACCATATAAATTGAACGAGCAACATCATTTCGATGCAACCGAAGTTAATGTACTTTTTTTCTTCTTTTATTAATTTTTCACAATTCCTTAGGCCCAAAAAAAGCATATCTTGGAACAAAATCTGACAAAATTTAATCATGTTTCCTTATTCGTGCACGATACTGTACTTATTTTTATCTCAAGACGAAGCCTAAGGCATAAATCATAATATAATTTAATTAAAATAAATTATGGCGAATTTACTTCGAAAAAAAATGTAAACATAATTATATCTGTAGCACTCCCTGCCGCCATACCCTTTTCACAACAATAATATCGCAAATTTTGTGCTTGTTTACACTATAATTAATTTAAACTACTTCGCTTAAATAATAATAGCGATTTATTAAATTTGTATATTATAATTTTTTCAGCCATCTGATCTCATTTAGCATTAGACGCGTCAACTGAGCAATCAAAAGTCTGGCCAAACACGCCTTTTCGAACTCTAATTGAGGAAATTAGCAGCAAACAAAATATAATAAGTAGTATAATGATTAATTGTGCTTATTTGCGCTGCACAACATGTCGGGATTTTTATATTTTCAAGGTTTTTTTTTAGTTTAGCATTTTTATGTTTTTCAAACGCATAAATAAAGTGTAGCGATCATTTTTCCGCTTTGCTGGGTTTGGCGTTGACGTTTATTTGGTTTGTTAATGTTGTACTTGCATGAAAATTGCTTAAACTCTACCAAACAATAGCCGTAATTATGCGTATATTTAATTTAATATACATTTTCAGTGCGGTGATGTAATCATTCAGGAAATTCTTGTCAATTCCCACAGTTAAATGTTGCACGAAATGAGGGGTGTGTTTAAAAGGTGTTTCTTTTAATGTATTTTGAATGTGATTTGCAAATGCTAGCAGAATCTGAAATGTACAGGTGGTTGGCTGAGGTTTGGCGGAATATATAATTTTTTAAATGTAAAATTTAATTGTATAAGAAATAATAATAAGAATTTTAATAGAGTATTCTTAGCTGGTCACTTTAAAATTCGCATTCGTAGCTAAGCAAAGGGAGTTAACAAAATAGAAGTGCGGTTAACTATAAAAGCTCACAATAATGAGTTTTCGAAAACTATATATGGTATAGAAAAATATTATTATTGAAAATATATAGTTGCAAAACACTTGTGAAGTCCCTAACTGTGGATTAAACGAGAAAATCTGATTTTTGTGAATAATATTTAAAATTCGAAATATTTTCTAATAGAAACTAATTATTAGAGTAAATTTTGATTTTATTTTAAATCTTTCAAAAAATGGCAAATAGTCATAAAAAATCCAAAAATAGCCTTTAACTTCTAATTAAAACCTTAGGGCATTGGACAAAGGATACATTTTTTTTATACCGTTAAAACTTTTCTTACATCCCGAAATGTAGAAACGAATCCCGTAAAAAAATTTTTACTTTCTATTATACACACTTTCTTTTACAAGATATTAATATGTTAGCAAGAACACTAAAACATGTAAACAAAATCTTAAGAAATTAGAAATCTAAAAATTAAATAACATATAACTTTTATTTGGTTTAAAAAATATTTTGCGAAAAATTCTATAAAATCCTGAAATATTTACAGAAGCCGAGAAGCAAATAAAAGTAAACAAATGAACTTAAACAATTAAAACATATGTACACATATAAACGGGATATTTACGATCTACCTGCCGAAAAAAGAATAGTATTTGAAATCCCGCAGTTTTCCCGAAAATTTATTTTTACAACTAATGTATTTTTATGCTTATAAAATATGACTAATATACTTTTAAATGGGTTTTAAAGGTCTTTTTCAATAGTAAAATAAAATAAAAACCTCGAAGCAGAGAGAAAAAACGCATACAAATAAACTACAATATTTAAATACATAGCAACTGTATATTTAGGATCTACTAACGTAAGAAATAATAGCATTGAGAATAATTTAAAATCCCCAAATTTTTATCAGTATTCCGAAAAATAATTTTTACAAACTAAAACATTTTTTTTTGAATCCAAAAAACATCGTTAACACTTTTTTCGATTTTTTAATTAAATTTGTTATTCAGATTTTTGTAGTTAAAATACGCTCAATATCGCAAAATTATTGGTAGCGAAAATTTCGGGATATCAAATTGTTAAAAATGCACAATATTTTACGATTTTAAACTTTAAAAGCCAATTGCAGAAGATTTTTGAAATTAGTTGCTTATGAACAAAATAATTAAATTAAATAAATGAGTTTCGAGAAATCCCGAAAATTGGTAAACATTTGGAGCATAAAGATAAAGAAAGGTATCAGTCACAATATTTGTTATTCTTTTTTAAATATTATAATTCTGTAAATAATTATTGTAT
Organism: Bactrocera oleae; assembly: GCF_042242935.1. Lineage (NCBI taxonomy): Eukaryota > Metazoa > Arthropoda > Insecta > Diptera > Tephritidae > Bactrocera > Bactrocera oleae. The sequence goes on along the minus strand of NC_091539.1, from coordinate 11,865,984 downwards.
TAACATTATAGTAATTTTTGATTAGAAATGTAAAGCATTTACGAAAAAGCTATTTTTTGGGATTATGGTATTTCTTATCTTACTTTTAAGATTTGGAATTTATTTTGATCACGAATATAAAGTATTCATAAAAACATGATCCCGAGAAATTCCAACATTTTTCGGGATTGTTATATTAAGGATAAAACTAAAGAAAATATTTATATAAATTAAAATATATAGAAAAAATTAGATACCGCCAAATTCGGAAAAATTTCGGTATTATTATATTAAATGTAAAACATAATTATTTTCCGTTTTTAAGTATACACTTTAATAAATGTAAATAATTCAAAATCAATCTCTACCGATAAATCCCGAAAATTTTCGACATTATTATATTTACGGTAAAACTAACGAAACGCATTATTTTTTTCTTTCTAAACGCCTACACTACGAAATGTTACGCAAGTAGTTGCTTATATTTGCATTTTCTTCACAGAATTGTTATGCAAGATTAGAAATAATATGTGCGGCTCTGCTACATTCTTGTATATGAAAGTCATTTCATAACTTATTTATCATATCTCGTTATCATACAATTTATATGCCAGTGTGCAATCACTCTTGGTTTTCGCTTAAATTTCGTTAAATAGTTTATTTATACTGTTTTCTATACAAAGTGCTAACAAATCAATACAAAATAACAAGCGCCATATAACTTGTCTCATTTAAAAAACATTCTAAACTATACTTATGCAAATCGCTTATTTAATTGCATAATAAATGCTTTTAAATACCAAAAACAACAGTGACAATTGGAGGCTTACCATAGTGGCTGCTTAGCAGAGAATGAAAAACTGGCTGCGCCGCAAGAAAAAAACAACAAAAAAACAAAGTTTTTGCACATAAATTTCTGTTATTATAGAGTAGATTTATGCAAGCGCGTTTGCTGTAGCATTTAAATGTTTAGTGCCCACATTTACATGTGCATGTAAAAAATGTTTGAAAGCAATAACTATTGAAAGCATTAATACACAATGTTACTCATACGTCACGGTGTCGCAGTGCTGCTTATACAAGCCAGAGGTTAAAGGTTTTATAAAGTGCAAATCAAAGGCGAAATCACTGCAAATCGGTGCCACGAAAGTGTTGCGCTAATGTGGCAACATAAAGGTTAACAAAAAACACTACAACAACAACACTGTTTTTTATGAAAATGAGTTTTTTTACATGTGGCAAACAAAGAACCCGCTTAGTTGCCGACTAATTTCAATTATTCATGCTAAAAAACACTTGCAACACATACAAATATGTATGTGAGTAGTATATAGCGTACCGTTATACTTTATTGCCGTCACTTTATGAAACAGATTTGCAAACAATGCGAATGCGCGCGCGTCTACAGACTCGCAGTGCTTTCGGCGCCGCTTTAGCGCGTACGACTATTCACCGTTATTGATGACTGGCTTTTGACTAGATTTGCGACAAAAATGTTGAGGTATCTATGTACATGTGTAACGGTACTCAAGTGCATTTTGCATTTGTTCCGCATTGCACATAGGGTCGAGCATACATATGTGTATATGTTTGTAATATGTGGTCGCAACCGATCAAATTTTATGCGCATAGGAAGGAGGGCATGCAAATTTAGACTAATGTATGTATGTATGCTTTGCTTTGCTTTGCGGTTTTAGGCGTCTAGCAAAATATGTAAGCTAAGCAAAGTTGTGGTTTGGATTTACCCTCAACTGCTGTATTTATACATTGTGCACTGAAAAGACAATGGGAAATGAAAATGGCAAAGAAGTGCAAAAAAATATATCTATTATAGCATATACATAGTACATATATATATATATACAAAAGTATGCTGAAAATATAATATATTTTGAACCGCAATGTCTGTGAAGCTTAGCTGGCTTACGAATCAGCTAATAAATATCAAATAACTGCACTTGTTGGGGGATGTATGAGAGTATGTATGTACAGTACAATAAATCGTCAATTTAAATTTAAAAAAAAAATTTCTGATAGTACAACAAAAATGTACAAAAAAACTAAAAATTAAAAAAAAAATTATTAAAACTAAAATAGCTAAAAATAACAAGAAAAACGTTGATTTCGGCTGCTATAATACCCTCTACATGTTCATTTTGTGTATCATAAAAGGGTATAAACAGATTTTTATCTTCACTTGGATCGGTCGGTGTGTACGGCAGTTATGCTATAGCGATCCGATCTGAACAATCTGCTCGTGCAAAGCTTTAATTGTACAATCGATAACTAAATATCAGCTACTCACCAGTACCATCTACTCTTCACTCTTCCTCAACAGACTAGGCTTTCTCATTTTGTGCTTAAACAGTGAAAATATGCCACTCAAATAATTTTATTTGTTTAGGATTTGACAAGTCTGACGACATAAAAAAAATGTACAAATGTCTTACAAAAGAATCAATGCACAATAAATGGAATAAACATCAGTACATCCTAAGAATTTTTTAGTGTCAAAAAATTTCCTGGTTGTAAACTGAAAGATGCGAAGATGATGATTATAGAACTACCACGTAGAATTATAAAATGTCAAGGCTTAAAACACTACACTAACTCCATATATCTAGACACCAACGCCACCTAGTGGGCATACTTTTTGAAACACCTGCTTTTATTATATGAATATTGTATAAATATATTATTATAATTCTTAAATGTGATAAGGTTCTTAATAATTCGTTCGTAGCGCCACCATTCGAATTTTTAGTAGCCTAGATAATGAGGCCGTTTGTTTAAAGAATATTTTAATAATTTCATTGAAGTGCAGGCTAAGCTTTCTACAAAAAAAAAAATAATAATTAATAAAAGTATAGAAAAAAATACGTATTTAATATAGTACTACTAATAAGTATTATTATTAGTAAAAATAATAATATAAAATTTGCTTAGCTTACAATCACACCGGTGCGACAAATTTTTCACTATTCGCTACGTGGAGCAGAAATATGTTTTTCAGTTTAAATTTAATTTAAGCGCTCATGAATATTTAATTTTAGCATAAATATTTTTTTTGTTGTATTAAGTAAATGTTATAAATTTGCTATTATCTATTTTCAACTGTTTTAAGTAAATATTGATATTCGAGATTTGCACAACTTATTTATTGTCTGGCTATTTATAAAGTTATATACGCATTACTGTTACCATGATATTTGCACAAATGTTTAATCATGTTTAAATAAATAGTTAAAATTTACGCAAGAGGTTAATACACGCATATTTCTTGTTTCAGTAACCTGTGCGAAATATTTTTATAAGAGTGCCTCAATGTCAAGGTGCAATAAAACAGCCAACAATTCAGCGAAAATGAAAGTGAGGAAGAAATGGGTCATAAATAACCAAAAAAATTAAAAGATATGGAGAAATATTTATCTTGAATCAAAAACAAAATGTATATAAAAATAAGAACTGAAATCAACCACAACACCACCGGAGCCCGTAAGTTCGCTTTCAATGCTGATTATCTGCGCGTGCGGTCGTAAGACACGGCAAAACCACACAACCGCTAAAAAAACAAGTGAGTCAAGCGAATCGAAAGGCAGCACACGATGAAATGCCAAGAGGTGAAATGAACCAATGCGCAAAAAATGAAAACAACATCAAAAAAGCATGCAAAATTTACAACAAAGCAGTATATGTACATAAGAAACAAAAGAAACATACATACATAAAAATAAATATATAGCTTTGCATATACAATTTATAAAACGAAGAAAAGAAATAAGTAAAAAAAAATATATAAAAAATATTTAAGTTTGAAAAGTAAGAAGATTATCCAATATATAAAATAAATAGACTAGAACTACAAAGAATTAAAAAAAAGAACAATTTTTTTAAATGATAAAAAGAGTTTTAAAAATATTATAACTGCAAACGAATTTTAAATATAAATAAACAAATACATAAAAATAAAAAATATTACACCAATATAAAACAATATGTATAAAATAAAAATTAAATACTTAAAATTATAAAAAATATAGCTACAAAAACAACATCTCAACAAAAAAATTTAAATTAAAAAAATACGCAAACATTAAAAAATATATTATTAATACAACTAATTTAAAGAAGAAATACAAAAAATTTATAAAAGTAAATTAAGTTTAAAACAAATTAATAAAAAATGTAAAATAAACAAAAAAATTATATTTAAAATTTTAAATAAATTATAAAACAATAAGATAATAATATATATATATATATAAATGTATGTATAAATTAAAATGTTATAAAAAATGTTTAAGAAATTCAAAAATAAACTAAAAATAGTAAAGAAATAAAAAAAAAAATTGAACAAACTTAAAAACATGAAAAAACATTCGAAATACATAAATTTAATTATAAATAATGAAAAATTAGCAAAGCAATCACAAAAAAATTAATTTTTTTAAACAATATTATAAAAAAAAATTAATAAACAATATGACTATTATTACTTAAAAAAAATACAGAAAAAAAATTTTAAAAACATGAAATACCTAAAATAATAAGAGTATATGGCTACAAAATCAACATTTAAACAAGAAAAATAAAATTAAAATTTTAAATAAAATATAAAACAATAAGAAAATAAAATATTTATACATATATATTAATAAATTAAAATTTTATAAGAATGCATAAAAAATTCAAAAATAATAAAAAAAAATTTAACAGACTTAAAAATTTTAAAAAAAAATTTGAAATACATATATTAAATTATAAATAACTTATAAAAATTCAATTAAATTAAAAATTAGCAAAAGAAATCACAAAAAGAACAAGAAAAAACGTTAATTGCGGCTGTATCGAAGCTAGAATACCCTTGACAAATAAACAAGTTTCTATATGTACAAGAACGTAATTTGGATCGTTTATATATATATAAATATGGTATAATAATCCGATTTCAAAAATTTCTTCAATTGTTGTAGCACTGCCTTGGGCAATAATTCATGTAAAATTTTGTCAAGATATATGTATAGCTATATGCTATTGTGGTCCGACATCGGCGGTTCGGACAAATAAGCATCTTTCTGGGAAGAAAACGATGGGTGTAAAATTTCAGACCGAAAGACAGTCAAACAGATGGGTATTGCAAATTAGACTAACATCGTCACGCTGATCATTTATACATATATATACTTTATAGGGTCTCCGACGTTTCCTTTTGGGTGTTAAAAGCATCGTGGCACATTTAATATACTGTTCAGGGTATAGAAAAGTTTTAAATATCGACTTAAAGTATAGATAAAGTCAAAAAATAAAAAAGTTGTTAATATATTCGATTTATATAAATTAAAAAAAATTTTATCGCTAATATTTTTAAATCATTAATAAATGAAAACTTATGCAGATTGAGATAAAATAAATGTATAAAATTAAAAAACAAAAATTATAAAAACAATTAATAAAAGTATAAAAATGAAAAATAAATAAAAATAATATAATTAAAAACAAAAATAATTATAAAAAGTATGTAAATAATCATAAACTATGATAGAAAAATTCAAGAAACATAATAATAAAAAAAGAAATTTTAAAGGGGAAAAAAAAATTTATATATATATATATAATTAGTTATAAAGTCAAAATGTAAAAAAATAATAACAATTTAATACTAATTAAAAAAAAAAATTAAAAAGGAACCACAACAGAAAACTGTGAAACCGCAAACTCTTACAAAAAAGAAAAATAATACAATAACAACAACAAGCAAAATTTCGCGCTGAACAGTTGTAAACAAAAATATACAAACGAAACTCTTATATTTGTTAGTGTTGTTGTCATTTCAGCATTGGTCATGCCTTTGTCGCCTAGCGCTCGCTCGCAATGCAGGTGCCCATTATCACTTGTAAACGCTCGCTGCTGTTGCTTTGCGGCGCATAAATTTTGTTTGCTTTCGCCATTGATGCTTTCGAATTTCACGAGCATACTTGAACGCTTTTGGTGAAGGTCCTCAAATACATCCCTGCGGCAGCTTGAAATGCTGGCAGCAACAAGTGCGCAATTTATAAATAAAATTTTTAGTTAATTTTTAATAACAATTTCGTACACTTTTTTCGCCTTCAAGTAGCGCACATACAATTTTAATGCGACCTTTCAACGCCACTGTTGATATACTCATACTCGTAAAAGCATATTTTTCCATTGTTACAGTTGCCTTTTGCATGCTTATCTCACAGCTGTTTACGCTTGTGGTGCGCATGCGCGGCTGTCGACTTCAATTATCCATTTGACACTGCGCTAAAAGCCGTCGAGAGTCACCGCCAGGTTGGTGAATTGAATGGTTACTCGAGGCACTTATGAGAAAAGAAAAGAAAAAAACTATCACCTGCAAGGGGTACACAAGTGGTGTGTGCTTAATTTTCGTAATTGTTTCGGTAATTTATAGTAGCTTTTATTGAAGGCTAAAGCCTAATGGCTGCACAAAAGTGGTAGCGCTGATAATGGTGACACTTAATGGTCACAGTTATGCTGAAATATTGCGCATTCGCGTGGCTAAATTTGTATGCAAGTGAGATTTTTGATATTTTTTTTTTATTAAAAAGCAGATTTTTTGAATTATAAGCAAAAATATTGCAAAATTTCTCACCGTATCTGCTTAGTGAGTGAATTTATCGCGCAAAAATGTATATCTGGGTCATTAAATAATGAATATATTATAATATTAAAGTACATGAGCAGATCAATTTTCAGTCAGATAGTTTTAAAACTGAACGATTAATATGTACCTAAAAACATATATATGAACAATCAGACGGGGCTATATCGATATAGCCGGCCGCTTCTGTGTATTACTTTAAGGATATATATTATCTTCTTCAGCTACTTTTAAATTAAGTTTCAGGAATATGTTACTGGAATACCGTTCCAAAGATCCACCTTTGCGCCACTTTGTTCAGTATAGCCGGCCCTCTCTCGACAATAACCTGCTTAATTTGGCTTTCAACTGACCATTCGTGGCTGCTTAACCAATGAAGGTCATTGACTTGACGTATCCCCTCACGAAAAGTAATAACTAAGTCTGATAGCAGCAGATGCACTTATACGAAAGGCGGCTTCTTGTAAGGAGGTATGCATTTACTCCGATAGTACAGCTGCTATACAGGCTTTGAACTCGCTGACAGTTCAAAGACGGCTCAAAGAGTGCATGACCTCAATAGCTGTAACATCAAGCTACTTCCATATTAAACTTGTCTAGGTTCCTGGCCACAGCGGAATCTTCGGAAACTGTAAAGCCGATGTGCTTGTAAAAAAAAACACACCCTTACTCCAGTACCATCAAGAGACGAGTAGGTGTTTGCCTGTCTTCGTGCTATCGAGTGCTGGGTCCATGCACTTTGCGTGTGCTCAGTAAGCGTTGGTTAGCAACCAGCACTTGTGTGATTTCGAAAGCCTTCTGGCCCAGAGTAATACATAAGACTCCATGGAACTACTAGTTCTTAGCAAAGTTTGCATGACTGCAATGATAGATGTCCTAACTGGACACTGTCCCATTGACACTCAGGCGGTTAGACTAAAGATTTTGGAGGATGCAACTTGGTGCAACATCTAGACGCCATCTCCTCCACTGTCCAGGTTTCACCAAACTAAGGTTAAACCATCTCGGTTGTCATACTTTCTACGAACTCGGCGAATCGGCTATCATTTTTTTATGAAATGAGAACAAGGGAATGAGGTTATTTATAGGTTTATAGAGGTAGCTTCTCAAGCAACCATGTTCACTTAGTATTTAGATCAGGTGGAAGTACAGCTCCCCAGGTTGTCTGTTTATTCACTAATGGATGTTCGGTATTAGTCTGTGGGTCCACCGTCCTTTGGATGAGGTGTGCCACCACTGCTGCTGCTGCATTTCGTATATATGCTCTGATATAATCGCTTAAGAAAGCACTAATTATTCTTATTAAGGAAAGTCTATCCACTGTATTTATTGATCAGGCTCTTGGATCCAGATTGGCGCCGCATACAATATTACTAAGCCCATTACTTTTTTGATTAGAAATCGCCGGCTGGAATATATGTGATAACATATGTGATCAGTTTGATTTTTTTCGGTTGTTGTCTTCCAAGCATCACGTCATACAAAAGGTTTCCATGGATTGCTAACTCTAAGCGGTTTCTTGTTATATATTCGTACTCTCAAGTCGGTACAATGGGAGTTCTGGTGATTTCTTTGGTTATGGTAGAAGAACCAAATGCTGTACTTTCCACCTGTCGGAAAATACTTCTTCTGTTATACAAGCAATATACATTTTAGCGAATAGGTTTGTTTTAGAGGTTATAGCTTTTTTCAGAGCTTTGCTGGGTTTGCTATGACCAATAGTTCTACATCCATAACTAACAAGGGTGAATCTGCAGTTTCATTTCGTCGCTTAACATATGAAATCCGATTGTGATTGGGAAATAATGTTTCGACGACTTTTTCCATAAACAATGCGCTCTAAGGTGCTGCTGCTTATTTTTGAACTTCGACATAGAGATTTTGTAAGCACTTGCCTATGTATGCTTCTTCACAGAGCATTTTAAAACATCGTATTTTCCTGAGGGTAATTGTCCACTTCAAAAGTTGTTTTTGACTTTGAAATGCTTCTCTGAGTCATTTTTCATTTTTGCCGCACTAGTTACGCTGTAGGCGCCGTTTCTGGTAAGGGCTTTCGGCTCTCGGAAGCACGAAATTTAAGCAAAAATTGCCATATGACATATTGACATCATCCACTTAATGTAACCTGAAAAGGGTTTGCCACGATGTTTGTAATATCCAGAAGGAAATGTCGGAGGCTCTATAAAATGTAGATATGGTATGTATATAAATTGACTGGTTGTCCGTCTGTCTATTTATCTGTCTATGTATACGCGAACAGGGACAGTTTTTGAGCTATAGATCTGAAATTTTGTATACGACCATTTCTCCCCAAGAAGCTGCTCGTATTTCGCAACCGCCGATATCGGATCTTTATAGCATATAGCAGCCATACAAACTCAGCCATGGGAATAAAATTCTTGTATTGAAAACTTTTTCATTTGACGGGATAGCTTTGCGAACTTTGGCATGGATTATTGTCTAAGGCAACGGTGCAATCTCCGAAGAAATTGTTCAGATCGAATCACTATAGATATACAATATCTGCCATACAAACTGGCCGATCAAAATTAAGTTCATGTATGAAATATTTTGTATTTGTGAAGGCTATAATAGCTTGAATGCAACGCAAGTTAATGTTTTTTTTTTGTTTATTGTTTTTTTTTTTATGATAATTCAAAATTTTTTATTAATTTTCTTATTATTAATAAAATTTGTATATCCAATTTCTAACCCACATTTTTAAATTGACAAAATATGTTCATAAGTTGTGAACACTAATCGATAGCATCAAAATTTCATCGTGGAACAATAAAATTTGAAATTTCTATTCAATTCAATATGCCAAATATCCGGCTGCTTAATGGTTTTCACCAACCATTAACTATTTTTAGCTCAACATAAGGGGTGCGCCATTTTAATAAAATATTATTTTATTTTTTCGTTATCTTTATGGGCCTTAATCTGAGTGCGGAGATATGTCAGTGAAAATTTTAACAGCGTCATAATTAACAACAAACACCGTAGAATGTGAATAAAAAACTAATAAAATATATTATAAAAACTGATAAAAAAAAGCAACGAAAAGAAAACAAATTGTGTGGTGTAAAATAAAAGTGGAACTAAAAAAAATCATAAATCTAATTAAAAAAACTCACATATTGATAAAAGAAATCATATGTGAAATTGAAGAAAGAAATCATTTGTGGCATTAAAATAAATTCAGATGTGGGTAGAATGATCGAAAAAAAAACTATTTAAATTTATTAAAAAAAAAAAACTCAACCAAAACACGAAATTGATTCACACTCCACTCGAATGCGCATGTCAATCGCTTGTTGTGATCGCCCAAAGCGGTTTCTCAGGTGACTTGACCCTCATTAATATTTCTCTGCAAGAAAGCTGGTAAACGATAGGCGTTCAACAACAAACACATGCATAAACACATAAATATTCAATAATCACGAAAAATACAAATAAAGTTCAGCAAGTGAATCGAAAGCGCATGGCGACAGCACAGCTGCGGAAGATCGGCCGACGAGCGCCTTCGTCATTGGCACGCAGCGGCCGCGACACGCATAAATACGACGGTGATTAACTTACGTTAATTTATTTAAATTTGTTGCTTTTATACACACATTTCTACATTTTCACTTTCGTTGCAAATGAAATCGAAATCAACAGCAACAACAACAACAATACGCCACTGTTGCGACAATAATCCAGCAAGAGGAGATCAACCGAACCGACCGGCCGCCCAACGAGTCATCAAAAGCAGGCAGAAAAATACACATACTTACATATACATATCTACACACACATGCACACATGAGTTTGCCTGCCCCTCCGGCTGACCAGCTCGCTTGGATGCCTGTGTCGGCAACATCCACAACAGCGATCGAGCAATAAAAGCTAAAAACGAAAGTGAAATTCACAGCAAACAGCGCACGCTTAAGCGCAGCTTAGTTTGCATGTATCACATGTGTGTATGTGTGTGTGCCTGTGTGTTTTAATCGAAAACAAACCGCGAAGTAATAATTTTGGTGCAACGTAAAATTGAAGGTGGTGGGTTCAACTTCTTTCTCCACAGCTTGCCAACAGATGTAGATATAAATAAATAAATTATTGTTGTTGTTGTTGCATATTTGTTGCTACTGGTCGAACGGTCGGTCATTGCTGCGTATTATTGGCGCAATTTACGAAGGAAATATTTATTTTACACATGCGCCGACAGACGAGTGTGCTTAATGTAGCAAAGTTGGAGCTGACGAGGTGTGCTCAATAAGTACGAGATATTTATGGAAAAACTAAAAGCAAACTTTTTTCTTGTCATTAACAAAATCTAAATTGCAATCCACCACTAAGTTTTAAATAGACATCTAAAAACAATTTTTATTTATTTTTTCTCAGAATGTTAACACAGCTTAAGTTGTTTTAAATTAAAGTAAGTACTTTGGTTTCTTTCAAAAATCTATGCATGTCCAAGTGAGATATCGATCTGAAATTGCACACGTCCTTTTCTCACCAAGCAGCTGCTCATTTGTTGGAACCACCGATATCGGTGACTGAACGATCGAAACTGAAAAACTGAAGTTCTTGTATCAAAAACATTTTTTTTGTCGACATATCTACACGAAATTTGGCATGAGTTATTTTCCAAGGCAACGGCACAATCTCCAAACAAAATCGGACTACTATAGCATATAGCTGCCATACAAACTGAATGATAAAAAACAAATTCTTGCACGGAAATCTTGACGATATGCTTTCACTAAATTTGGCATAGATTATAATCTAAGGCAACGTTACAACATTTAAATAAATGTTTTTGATCGGACAATAATATCATATAGTTGCCATACAAACTGACCAATCAAAATCAAGAAAAATATGTTTTTATAAACTTTTAAGCTATAAGAAATGCATCTGTGAAGATAATTATAGCCTCGGTGCAGCCAAAGTTAACGTTTTTTTTTTGAAGCAATCTACTCTTAGATATTTTTCAGTAATTATTAAAAAGTTAGTTAATCATTCTAATACTTAGCACGCTATAATTTGGATATATATTTTGCCGAATTTTAAATTCTTTGCCAAAGAAAGAAAGCATAAAGAAGCGAAAAAGTAATAAATTTCAAGTCAAGTCGAAACGTGTTTGTTAAAAGTGGCGAAACAAACGGTCGAGAAACCTCTCTTTTTAATAGTAACTATTTTCTTATGCATTTATTTATACATAATTTTTCACTGAAAGCTTACATTTTTCATAGAGAAAATTCACCTAAGCTTTAAATATATAGTTTTTGCGAATACAGCAATTTCCAGTACTTTCTTTGTTGACAATATATCTTATTTGGAAATCTATGAGCCACACAACATAAAGATTTACTCGATTGAACTAACAATTTAAAGAAGCATTCTGAAAGCTTTCGTTAAGAGCCGGCTAGGTCTCACTTCCTCTATAGAAATACAACTCAGTGTTGCCCAAAGCAAATTACTCTTATTTCATTTCACCTAGATCCAAGATGAATTGTTATAGACACAGCCAAAGGTTATCAGCCCATAAAGCTGAAAATGTTTTGAAAAGAAAAAATTATAAAAAAAAGAGTTTTTATAAATAAATATTAGATCTTTTAAACTGTTTTACTCTTCTTTCGTTAAGTTAATTTATCTCAATATGAGAGAAGAGAATAGAGAGTATAGAGATATCTCATTAATGTATCATAATGTCTATTCGTTATAACTGCAAAATGTTATACCAATACCAGTTGTTTGTTCGCTTCGCCACTCTCTAATTTTTTGCTCTTGTGCTTTCATTGATAATTTGCCAATTTTTGACAAAGCATGCAATTATACTCATATAAAGCTTATTTCATAATACCTCGATGTTTCTTGATCTCGAACTCAAAAACTTCTCCCGTTGATCAGTTTTGCAGAATTACACCACGGATCACTCTTCCATGCGCTTGAAAGAACTATTTTTTTGAGCTTAAAATAATATATTATTAGAGCTGAACTGACCGATTGTTTCTAAATTAACCAGCGGCATCCTTTCTTGAATATTGAATCAGGTTAATCGACTTTTGATACCGTCTGTAGGAGTAGGTGGTTCCATTCGGGTTCTAGCTGGGTTTTTTGTGAAATGCATCTATTAAAGTGGATGACGTGGGCGTCAAATTTTATCAGTGTGTTCAGTATGGTTTGCCATTTCTTCATGTTATGTTTCACTCTGGTACAGCGTTTGGAAATTGTCAAAGATTATTACGGAAACTAACGTGCTCGAAAAAAACGTTCATGGAAAACTCAACTTCTCATATGAGGTCCATTTCTGGCTTCGTTAACAAACGAAATTGTCGCTATTGGAGTAAGTCACATCCTCATGTAATTAATGAAACACAATTGCATCCTCAGAAAAGACCGAATAGCCGTTACCATCAATAGCGAGTGTTATATTACGATGTTGACCGACTTTTTTTTCCGGAATTTCAAGATATTTGAGGAAACGTTTCCAACAAAAGGGTGCGCCGCTTAATTTCGTTAATTTCGAGAAATGCCTCAGTCAAATGGCCGCTAAGATTATGCGATTTAACGCCTCTAGATTATTTTCACTATGATATGTTAAATTAAAGGTTTACGTCAATCAACCAGCAACGCTCGAAATTTAAGATTTTATAAAACTTCGAGTAAGAGCTCTTGCTATGCAACCCAAATCCGCGACTGCATTTTAAACGGGAAAAAGTTTCTTAAAAAAGCTAAGAACCGTACGGAGGTGGCTTAAAATTTAGAAGTCTGTTAGTCTCCTACAGTATTGAGTGAATTACCTTAAGAGTAAATGCTTTGCTCCAGCAAACGAAAAATATGTGAAGAAACATAAATAAGTAGGGTATTTAATATGGAAACCTGAACTTCTTGAACAACCCTCGTATGTAGCCACTTTTATGGGCGTAAGCTGCATAAAATTTTGACCAGTGAAGGGTTAAACGTTGCCACTTAGCTAAGGTGATTTGTTGCGGCTACGGAAAATATGCGCAAAATTATGAATGGAAAAATTTCAATCAATGTAATTACGATTCGTGAAGGCATATACATATGTTGATGGGCGTGTCGGAGTGATAAAGGTCAAATGAGTGTCATAAGTGTGTAAAGGCTTATTGCATTGCGAATTGATATTAAAAATAAAACAAAAATTGCATGCAGCTGGTGAAAGTGACAACCTTGATTTTGAAAATTTGTTGTTGTTGTTCAACTTTAGTGGAAATTATATTCTCTTATAAATCTTGTGTGCGTTATATTTAATATATGAACTACGAAGTGTGCTTTGTACTCAAAACTTTTATAAATACGAAGTTTTTAAGCAAAAAGTTTTTAGCTACTTAGCTCAGCAGTTTACTGTAAACGTTATAATAATTTGGAGAGTTTTCACAAATTGAAATTTATTACGTCTGCTATAATCTAGCGTGGTTGCTAAGTTAAAACGGTGCTACGAAAGAGTTTTCATCTAAGTATTAGCATCTACTAAGATAAGTTGCTGCTGCTTATCTATGTAACGGTATTCATTTAGCTAAAATGTTAAATAATCTATTTAGATAAGCAGTTTTTCTTATCGGCTTTCTCCGACTTTATATATTTTGTTCGTTATATTTTTGCAAAAATATTATTTTATTTGCGTTTTTTATTTTTGTTTCTATTTTCTCCTATTTTTTTATCTCGGCCTTGACGGCTGGTGATAATTTTGTCCAAACATTAGATAAGCGGCAATATGTTTGCCTTGAATTTTGCTATAAATTAAAGGTTATGCAAAAATACTGCAGTTAGTTTTGCAAATGACTCATTGCTAGAACCGGATTTAATGGATTTATGGAATAAAGTCATGGAATTAAGGCTTATATATGCTGTAAGGTTCTCAACACTTATTCAAAAGGCAACCATTAAAATTAAAATGAGTTAAGAATATTGCCACACGTGTTGCTAGTTTAAGAGCGCGAGCTGCTGATGACTGCAATGATAATTTAGAAAGCGAAATGTTTTTTATACTTCTTTAAAAACTTGCTATTCCTAGCAGTTTTAGTTTCCTCTTTCTACGTTTGCGTGGAAGAGTATGCTGCTGGAACTGTATCCTACCGATTAGCGGCGCTCTTTATCGTAAACTTTGCAAAATGGTGTAAAAGCTCATCTATATCGCTGTTGAACTTTATTTTGGTTGGCATTTTAGCGCAAAAAGTATTTTCGAGAGAGTTTCGGGAAATGCTGTCGCGTCGATAGTTCTTAGCCGTATAAAAATCAGATTCTAATTTGGTTGGAAAGGCTCAAATCGCAATGGATAGGAAGCTTTTTCTTTCGGTGAGCAAGAAAGCTCTTGCAGAAAGGTAATATAAGTTGAAATATTTAAACAAAATTGGACAAAACTTGTTCCGAATCCCGTAATGAATTTTTACACGCTAGAAAGTTTGCCTAAGGTAGAAAGTATGGGTCAAAGTATGTGAAGAAGTTCTATAGCTAGCTAAGAAAAAATGATTTGAATTCCTTTGTATTATTTATACTCTTGAAAGACTAATTTGAAGTTCTATCTACCAGAAAGTTGATCAGTTGATGCATAAACCTTTAGATAATTGTATAAAGCTCCCACAAGACCAGTTTGTCAGAAAAAATCGATTAACTCTGTATATCGTACAGGATAGCCGAAACTACGATAGTACTCTCGAAAACAGTCCAAAACATATACAAATTATCTAGTTAAGAATTACAGTTAATCATGTATAAAATAAAATTTTAAGGACAACTTTGATCCAAGGGCAGACTCAAGCCGTAGAGAAAATGTCAGCACAGAAAGTCTTCCAGCTATATGTACAACCCACAGAAGAAATAAGCGATACTACATCTAGGAACTAATACTATGGTGCGATTTTTTTGTGTATTGAAGTGAAGAATGTGCTTTATATAGTTAGCTAAAAATACAGTGATGCTGAGTCTATATAGCACTTCTATTTACAAAATTGTAATAATACATACATAATTGTATATCTGTGGTTATATGTAAAAATGGCTTAAGTCGCTTAAAGCTAAAATTTGATGTTTAAAAAAAGCTTTAGGCATACATTTTGGTACTATTTTAACTGAATTTGAAGTTTTCAACTATAATGTATTGTATGAAAGCGAAAGAAATCATCAAGCCTCGTAAAACTTGGTTCGCTTTAACGCAAATGTCATCATTAACATAAGTTGACTTAAGCCGTTTTTAGATTTTACCATATATACGAGTAAATTTAATCTTAGGCTCGATTCTTGTAGCTTTGTAAGCACTGCTTATGTGGTTAGAAGCTCTTTTTATGCTTAAATGTTATTTTTGGAGTCAATACTGCACTTTTCGACTACCGACAGAGACCTTCTATAGCTGGAAGGCTTCAAAAAACCATTATTTATAACAAACTAAATGTAATTGATTACTTTTTGGTAATTATGATTTGTAATGACAATAATTATACCTCAATCACTTCTGCTTCACGCTTTATGTGTTGTTTCCGCATTTTATCGCTAACTC
This sequence comes from Bactrocera oleae, assembly GCF_042242935.1. Lineage (NCBI taxonomy): Eukaryota > Metazoa > Arthropoda > Insecta > Diptera > Tephritidae > Bactrocera > Bactrocera oleae. The sequence continues at coordinate 11,849,851 of NC_091539.1, read as the reverse complement.
TGCAGCTTCCGCCATATATTTTCAAATAAATTAACACATCAATTATCTTTTAGAGATCTCCTAGTTCAAAATTACACGTTAGAAATACAAAAAAAAAGTTGACTGTTTCTTAATTAAACCGTTAAACAATCGCGCACAGAACACAGACTGCTTTCGTAGGCAACTCGAGACGATCTCATAATAATCTACCAACAAGTTACACAGACAACTGCTCCAGTTAGCTGAACTTAGCAAAAAATATTTAAACATCTTTACAGAAATAATATATTTTTATCTTTACGTTTGTATGTGTGAGTGCACACATTACACACAGCTTTAGCAGCTTTTATCAGCTGTTTTTATCGAAGCTTCTGCTTATCCAAATAGATAGCTGCAGCTAAATTGTTTATATTTTTATCTAAAGTGATGGCTATGTGTGGGTAAAAATGTGATTATGTAGGTATATAACTTCAATTTACTAGCTATTTGCTTTATAACTGTTTATTCTTTATATATTCTATCAGCGCTTGAGTTACACTTGTCCAAACAGTTGTGGTTTGGTATGTTTTACGAAATAATTCAAGTTCAGTATATAAAAATAATGGCATAAAAATATAAATTTATTTCGTGAAGCTTCAAGCAAATCAATATTGAAGCTGGTTTTGGGTGCGGTATTATTTCCTTGAACTTAGAAAACTACAAAAGTAGGCGTTTAATAATAATTGTGGTTATTAATGGAATATGGCTCGTAAGCAATATTTGAATTTTAGTTGTATAAGCCCAGATCACAAAGAATAAGAAAAACCTTAACTTCGGTTGCACCGAAGCTATAATGTCCTCTACATATACAAAAGATATACAAGCACTATATTCCGATCGTTTAGTTTGTATGACAGCTATATGCTATAGTAGTCCGATTAGAAAATTTTTTTTCAGCGCTTGTAACGCTGTCTCAACCAATAATCCGTGCAGAATTTCGTGAAGATATCGCTTTGAACAATAAAGTTTTGCTTACCACAACATGGCTTTGATCCTTCAGTTTGTATGGCAGCTATATGCTATAGTGGTCCGATATGAACAATTTCGGAGTTTATACAGCAGTCTCGGAAAATAATTCGTGCCCAATTCCGAGAAGATATCTCCCCAAGTTAAAAAGTTTTCCATAAAAGTACTTCATTCCGATCGTTCAGCAGCTATATGCAGTAGCTATCGGCGGTTCCGCTAAATGAGCACCTTGTTATGGGAAAATCAAAATTTCAGATCGATATCTCAAAAACTGAGGGACTAGCTCGCAAATATACAGAGAGACGAACATAGCTAAATCGACTTAGCTCGTCACGTTAATCCTTTATATATATATACAGACAGACGGACAAAGCTAAATCCATTCAGCTCGCCACGTCGATGATTTATAACTCGTACTTTAGAGGATCTCCGACGCTTTCCACTATGTGTTTCAAACTTCATGTTAGACTCCAAAGGGGGTATATTTCAGGGTAGTTCATAATGTGGCATAGCCCAAGACCTGGTTAAATTAAGTACTGCCAAATATTACTAAGCGTGAAATAAAACACTCAGCATAAATATCATAATATAACATAAAGAACATACCAAAACAATTTTATAACTGCATGGTTTCACAAAAAAAGTGAGAAAATGTTGAGCATATGTTAGCATAACATAAATTAACACTACATATGGTGAAAACTTGAGAGCAAGATATATTTTTAAGAACTCTAGCTGATATACCAAATCGCCGAATCCTGATAACATTCGAATCCAGACAAACTCCCAAATGATTTCTTACCAATATAAAGAATGTTCAGCACAGAACTGTTCACCAATTATATGGGCACATATCCATTAAGTAGGTAGGTAAATGTGCTGCCCCTTCGGGAGCAGAAGCGCCATTTTGATACACTATCGTAAGACCTTATATCTTGATATCACGTTCCATTGTTGTGTTCAAACCATTTGGAGCCCCCAATGAAACTACTTATCTGCGTTATGCTTTTTGTAGCTAAACATTCAAGGTTTGGTAACTGATGGAATCCAAAAGTTCGATTTCTGATTTGTGAAAGAGCTGGGCACTCACAGAGGAAGTGTAGAATAATTGTTTCCTTGCTTTCTTCGAGTTTGAAGCTACGGCAAGTGCTATAATAGGCGCTATTTTTAACGCATGGTCTCCAAATGGCCAATGCTCCGTTATGGTTCTTGTATGTCTTATATACACTTTTTCTGGACCTATATAATAAGTCCATAGTTTTTGTCTTGCCATAATTTGGCCATATCTGTTTCGCTATCCTATACTTGGTTGTGGATTTCCATCTATTTTGGGCTATTTATTCAAATGGCGTATTGAGCTCCCTCTCTGCCTCGTATTCGTCTAGAGATGCCTCTGACTTAACCAACTCTTTCGTTGCCGAAATGTTCCTGTGACCATAATTCATTCTTCCTGTTTCAATAAATCAACAGATTCACTAAATTTGAGGAAAAATATTTCTCGAGTAAACTTAAAAGAAAATATCTATCTTCACTAGCTATTTTCTGCAACAATTAAAACCAAGCAGAATATTATATATATAAAAAAAATCCTACGATCAAGCGTCATGTTTTCAAAAAGCTATACAAATTTTATAGAAATCTACCGAGTGGTTATCGAGCTACAGTCACCAGCTCAAAAAAAATAATTTTGAGAAAAAAGCATTTGAAGTTTTACATTAACGTTCCAAAACGCCCAAGAACCCATTTACTAATAATCAAATAACTCCAAATGTTCTATTTGTCGGCTTTACTGCAAATTATCAGAAAATATTTCGAAGATTTCATCTTTTAAGAAAATACAAAAAATAATATTTTTTTTTTAATTGTGACCCCTAACACCTTGTCAAAACAGAGTGAAGGTATTACAAAGTGTTTAAATCAAGCCTTTTGAAGTTTTTGAGAAAACTATTTGTAAACTACCTAAAATTTTATAAATTTAGCTTTTAGACATTTAGGAATATTATTGCCATATTGCGAAAAATAAAACTGAATATTTTGTTAAGTATGTGTTCAAAATGAAGCTCTGAGCTTTAATTAATCCCTAACATTTTTTTCCCGCCAACCAAAATTATTATAAATATATTTATCCGCTCTGCAAAACATAACACAACATAAAGCTCTAATTAGATTTCTACATTTTTTTTTATCAACTAAAATATAGTTTTAAACTTTTCTGTCGACAAATTAAAAATCTCTATATATTTATAATATTTTATTGACGAACTTCTACAACATTGCGGTGTATGTTTTTTAAAACACTTATTTTTTCAATAATTCAAATATCAATTTTATTAATTTAGTGAAACTTTAAATGCTCTCCTGAGCTCACTCCCAACATATTTGGACGCCTTGCTCTTCTTGCTTCTTCAGTTCGCTCAAAATGAATTCCCTGAACTCTGCATATGCCACATCAATATCGACATTATGTATGATCTTATGGAAGTTTCCATGCTTCAAACCATAAGCTATCTCCGCCTCGGCAGCGGCAAGTCGCTTCTGCAACGTCTCCTCCGTTTCGCTTTGGCGCTTGCGCAAACGCAACTCCAAATCTTTTATTGTTGGTGGATTATTAAAAACCAGTATGGGATTCAAATCAGTTTTCTTAATTTGCTCCACACCCTGTGGTTCGATATCTAAGACACACACTTTGCCGGTACTCTGGATCTCAAGCACCGCGGCCTTGCTTGTGCCATACATATTGCCACTGAAAGTAGCGGTTTCTATAAACTCATCATTTGCTATCTTTTCGCGCATCATTTGCTCTGCAATAAAATAATAATCTTTGCCATGCTGCTCACCGGCACGTGGTGTGCGTGTCGTGTGTGATATGCTGAAACCGAAGGTGTTCGGATATTCCTCGAAGAGCCGCTTAAGCAAAGTACTCTTGCCGGAGCCAGAGGGGCCGCATAGCACCAATGGACGTGGTCCTTTTGTTACAAGCTGAGTGCACATCTTAAGGGTGATATCTTTCTTTGCACCGGCTGCTTTTAAGGCATGCAACATTTTGCGATGCAGAACGCAGTGTAGAATTCTAATTGCCTGGTTGTTTGTTAGTTCTTATTAAGCGGCTCACTGCTGTTACAACGAACTTTTTATTGTTGGTCAAACAGGCTGACGTTGACCCTAAAACGATATAAAAAATTTACTTGAAGCCCAGTTTCGTAGATATTTCGGTGCTATTGCTACAATACTCAGAGAAACCGGAACTAAAATAAGCTATTTCTTCAATTCTAGTTATACAAATAATAAACTCGTTGCAATGGATCGATCTGATAAGAAAACGTCGAGTAAATTAAGAAAATTGTATTAGAAGAATGTGACATGAAAGTGCAAGTCTTAGACAAGCATGCAGGCATATTTAGAGAGCGGATTTGCTGTAGTTTTTATAAGCTTTCAGAATAGTCTGGTTTATCTAAACGGAATATAGCAAGTTTTCAATTTCCAAAACTCCCTTTGACATAGTTTATGTCAACCTTAACAGTTTTGTGTGACAATATGAATGAGACTCTGGATTTCAATAAAAGGAGCACAAGCAAACATATTAAAATACCCAATAGTCCAGAAAGTATTTATAGACCTGAACGATGGTGGATTCGACGGGCAGAATGATAATCTCTAGATTTCTTTTCTATTGTATTATAAATTTCTTTTTCAAAATACTGGCTATGACTATGAAAGATATGATTCATAATGACTGCAAGAACTATTAGCTTTGAGGTGAACCAGTGAGGCTCAATAAGTGCAATGATATTAAGAGCGATGCCGGCAGTAGCTTAGCTACTGGTAGAGCTGCCCAAAACGGTAAAGTCGAAGGAGAGTTCCAAAGCTGAAAGCATCCACATAACACAATCCTTCTGCGAGGGAGGGCATAGCGGCTGTTTCCCATGATAGTAACGGATGCCGGGCATTTGTCTTGAAGCAAGCGGCTCGCATTATAAATGTCAATTTTTATGGCAGGTTCATAAATTAACCTAGCAGCCCTACCAACGAACTAAAAAACCTGAATAATCGCCTATCTTTCTAATGATTCTTTATTACTGAAACCAAAAAGATAGGCCCTACGCTACAACCGGAATTAAAGGAAGGATGAGTATAGGAGAGAGAGATAGAAAACACTTTTCAAGTGGTGTTGCTAGCTTGAACGATTTTAATTTTACATAGTGCAGGAGAGAAAGTACGACCAACTATTTTTTAAGTAGTGCTGCTAGCTAGAAACTTATTTATGTTTTTTATTAAACAAATGAAATCTTTTTCGAATCACACTATGTAACACAATTAAAATCGTTCATTGATTGATCCTTTTTCTTATTATTATATTATATACATGTATATACTTTTTAGGGGGTTAGATGAAGCCAGCATTAAGCATTTTTTTAAGTATAATATCTCAGAAATATTCTATGAAAATTTTAAGTAAGTTCGAGCAATATTTTTCGAGTTCTTCGATAATGAGAAAAGTGTTCTCAGGCGCTCCGCCACGTTAGTGTAAAACTTCAAATGCCTTTTCTCAAAACTATGTTTCTTGAACTAGATCAGTTTAGTTCCACAACCGCTCGGTAGACTTCATCGAAATTTATACAGAGTTTTGAAAACATGAAAAACTAGTGCATCTGATTTAAGCTTTTTTTTAATTTCGATTATTTATTGAGTTTTTTCGGAAAATCTTGAAAACATTTTCTTGAGACCTGTTTATTAAAAAAAAAGCACTAAATTTTCTATTTTCCTTTTGTCCGATTGATTTTAGTTGAACCTCCAAGGATTAGTAGCGGTCACCGCAAAGAACTCCGGTTGTAACTGGATCAGCACAAACAGTCATTATTTTTAAAATTGTTAATTTAGTTATTTTTTTCAAATTTCTATCAAGTCAAGTCGAAACCTTTTTTATTGATGCTAAGTTTTCATCTTTATAAAATATAATAATTTATTGGCAAAGAAGTAACTACTTTAAAATTGTAATTTTATCATGTGTCTGACTACACATAAACATCTTAAAATAATTAGTCGGTCACTCACGGCATTGCTCAGAAATGTTACCATATTTGTTAAAACTGTTAACAAAAATGCGCACATGCGGCCAGAATTAACGGATTATGAATTTTTATTTTTGACTTCCAACTAAAAGTGCATGATTTATTGCCAAAAAATATGAAAACTGTTACAAATTTTGAATATTAATTTTTAAAACTTTGTACAATATTTTTTGCATATTCTTGCATAAACAAGTCTTACCGATTGCGAAATTGCTCCAAATTTACACGAAATTCATCCACCAGCCTTAAGTCAAGGTTGACCACTAAGCTCAGCGTTGATTAAATTATTATTCTTTCCTTATTTTTTTGCAAAACTACTAACAGAAATATTACGTAAAGGCAACACTTCTAGAATAACTAGAATTACTATTAATTTTAATTTTTATTTATTTATTTTTGATTGATAAATAGTTGCCGTTTCGATTTCACTTGTCGTGAGTTGCTTTTGGCTGATGTGTTGTTGTATTACATCACCGCTTCGTTGCAGATGGCTTGCAGAGTTGGTCGTTAACGAACTGGTTATATTAGACTAAAGTTGCTTGCTTAGCAAATACTAAAACACTTACATAAATTGGCATTTGCATTTAGTTGCAAGCTTGTGGCATATTTAATTAGAATCGTATTAATTAGATTATGTAATCAGTAGCGATTTCTTAAGTGATTGTAAGTGACTAGTTGGCAGAATATTAAAGAAAAAAAACCGATAAATCACCTGCTAGTGAGGTTTTTTAGCAAGAAAAATAATGTACTAAATTATATAAACTTCCACACGAAAGTGTCGAAGTTTAACAGAAACCTCTGTGAGCAAGTCAATTGTCGAGAGCACTCTGTAAATATAGTTTCCAGTCTTCAGACCAAGATAGCTGTTTAAAGCAAATGCCATTTAGTTAGCAGTAGAACTACTGAAGTGTAGACTCTTTCAAAAAGGTTTGATAGTAGTACAGTCATATTGAGTTCGTTGGCCTTTCGCTCAAGTAAAGTTTAGCTTATATTCACACCCGATTACATCGAGCTACGCATATGGGATTGTCCAACAGGCATTCATGCTCTAATGCTGAAAATCCAATCGGACGCAAATTGTCAAAGTTGTATGGCAGGAAGTGTGGTGGAAACATCCAGGCACTGTCTCCGCCATTGTTCAGCTTTGGCAAGACTAAGGTTGAAACATCTGGGCCGCTCCTCAGATAACCAGGAGACAGAGCCGAAGCAGACAATAGCCACCTCAACAGATTTTTGATCGGCTCAACAAATTTGTGTACGGTTTGTCGATTTATGAGGCACTTTATGATAAATTTTTATGGGAGTTTTGTGTTAGGTACAACCGGTTTTAGGTACAGAGCGGGTTTATAAGCTGTCGTAACGTGTAACGTAACCAAAGAAACTGTGCAGATAATAAGCTGGTAGAAAAGTGACCTTCTTCGAAATATTCTCTTCATGGAAGTAGATGGGAGTTTTCTTATCTGCCACGCACAAGAGCTGTTGTGCTGTTGGATTCAGTTGAACCTCTTGCGACCGATAAAGTAAGTCAAGAAGTCCCTCTTTTGCGATACTAAGGTTGCAGCAACTTTCTACTCCCTTAGTTAGGCATTCACAGCAACTATTTGGTAACAAAATTAATCATCCGAGCAAATTTGTAATGAGCTTAGGACGTCTTGTCGGTATACAAAGACTTAATCACGCTTCTTGTTTCTCTCAGCACCGCAAAGAGTACGACTGTGATTTATAGAGCGTGGTCTCCCAATTTGACGATATTTGATCCACGACAAGTTGGGCAGCAGAAATCAAGAGACTTGTCATTTCTTTTGAAATGCTTATAAATAAATAAAATTAATATCTGGAATATTAATGGTGTTTCCTTCGTAATTATCCTGGCCTCAGATACACTATATACCTTTTACAAAGCTACTCCAAATCCTCTTTAACATTTAAACACTGCTTGGGCAGTTTAGTTAAGACAGGAATGCTACTACTTTCTCTGTTCACCGCATAACTCCATAAGAATCATGGTTCATTCATCAGTTTTACTATCAATACTTTCTGCATGGTTTAGTAGAGCCGACTGTGATACAGTACACCTTTGCAAGAATCATACAATTCTCAAAACTGTCACCTCACCGTCACAGTGAATCACAAACTGGTTCCAATTGTTATTTCACTCAACTTTTTATACCCGACTTAATTCCATTATGCATTTTAATAAGCGTTAAATCCGCAAGCAATTCACTGAATTATAGATTTTATTATGCTGCAAAGCCAAAGGGAACAAATAGCACAGTTATGAAGTAATACTCAGAAATGTTTGCATTAATTGAGCGCAATTCCAATTGTTTGCCTTCGATGATTTATTACAGGTAGTTCATATTGTTGCCATTGACAGTTATGAAACAGGTGGAGAAGGAAAAAGAAAAAAGAGATTATAACATAAAATACCATAAAGATTTGTAGTAAAAAAGTAGAAAGACAGACATTTTTATTGATAGAATGCGGAACAAGTGTGGCATGTCGCTGAGTTCTTTTCAAATGGCTCGAAAATAAAGTGTAATAGAAGCCAGAGCAGTTTTCTTGAATTTGCCACTTCTTTCTGCCTCATGTCTGAGCTCGGTTATTTCGTCAAGAAGTTCACCTGTGGAAACAACAAAGTAAGTAAAAGTAAAATCATCTAATTAATTGAAATATTAAGATGCCTTTTCTAAAATGTATATAACCTCTTGCTTTTTTAACAAAATTTAATTATGCCAGCGTGTTTAATTTATACCAGTGGTTTGTTCGATGCGGCATTTTGGTGTACTTCAATATATTTTATATAGAATTGTTATACCAGTAAAACTTGCTTACTACTTGAACACGATTTGAGTGTGACCAACTATTTTATTATTTGATTCATAACAATTGTGTATACCTTTTCATATATTTGCTCGAGTTTATCATACAACTTATGCTCCCTAAATGCTTAAAGCTTAAAATCAGAATATCATCAATTTGTATCGTAAGATGAAAGTTTTGTATGGTATGAAAGGTTTTACGGTACCAAACTTTAAGCCCACATTCTTCTTAATAATTATAAAAGCAGTGGTCAGGATATTTCTCGTCCTTCTTGATATATATTCAAAAAATAAAGCTCCGTAAAAGCTTAAAGCTTATGCATATTTCAGCGTCATCTTATTCCTAATAATAATAATGGTAGTAGATATGACATGCCTCCTCAACCTTGACCTTGAGCTTATCAAACAAATAAAGCTCGATAAAAGCTTAAAACTTATTGAAAAACTATTTTTTTTTGGAATTATTAGCAAAGGTCGTCATATTTTAAATCGAAAAAAGAAAACTCAGTATTCGTTAAAAGGGAAAATATTTGAGGAGCAACAGCTTTTACAGCTTTAAAGCTCTCAGGTGATTTAAACGAATCTTCACTAAGTGGAGACACTTTATATATTTTTTTATTTAAAAAAAATCTAATATTTCAATTAATTTTCCAAAATACTCCATGATTTTTTCCACTTCCGTTTTCGTATTGCAACATTTTCTTTAGAAATAAATTTCGTTTACTCGTCAGTTAACGGTTAAGTGGCAGCAACACCTGCAACAACATCACATAAAAATAAACTTCTTAAAAAGAAATACACAAAAAATATCAAAACTTGTTGTTGAAATTGAAAGTAGACACTTTATTTTCATACAAAAAGTTACTTCCTTTACAAATTTCTGCGCAAAAATTTAATTTTTTTTATGAAAACACATTATTTTAATTTATCATTTCGCACAAAATTCAAATTTCCTTTCACCACTGGCATGTTGCGGACAGCAGCTGCGAGTATGGTGGCGAAATTGATGGTGAGAGAGCCGAAAAGCGGAGGTAAGCATAACAAAACTGACAGCTTTGACCGCACTGACGGTTGATCGATGGGCTTGTGGGTGCCGGCGGCTAAATTGTAGTTTCAATATTTTTTGTTTTTTTTTCGGATGTGGAAATTTTTTGCAATTTAAAATGTTGTTAGCATTTTTCGATAAGTAGACTTGCGTAGTGCCGTTGGGGTAATATGAGCAAACTTAAGAGTGTGAGATAAGTAAAGTTAAAAGTGAAATTGTTGTAGAAATTAGTTTTCCAGCAGTTTTTCCAAAAACTAGTTCTTAAAAGGTCTCAATACAAGAAGACGGGGTGTTTAGTTAACCTTTATATCTTCGCTGAAAATAAAAATTAACTAGTGAAATATAGGGCACCGTAGTAATCAACGTTTTAGTAAGCTTTGAAATATTAAATGGACTTTTCATGAACGTTGGAGAATGTTTGGCACCTTCCTTCTCACAAGAACTCTGTAAATCGACCAAATCCGACTCTAGGAATCGCTCAACATCCCTAAGTTGTTGCTGCAAAAATGAATATCTTTCTATATTTAGGGTCATCTTAGTATTAATTGAATAATAAGAGGGTTTATGAGGTTAAAGTTGTCTCTGAAAGCCAGATAGTTTTTTGTAAGAAGATGTGAAAAGTGAATAAGGGTCTTAAGATCTGTAATTATCTATACTGGGGGATCAAGAAAACTGGCTCAATATACAAAAGAATTTGGTCCTTACACTTCTAAAATTACAATTTATCTACAAGTATTTTAGGAAACTGAATACTATATCGAGGTGCATTCGAACCCTTTTAGAGTTTCTCGAAAAGCTCGAGTCAATAAGTAGCTTCTCCTACTTAAGCGGTTGTATCTTAAGTCAGCTCGTTATTTTTTTTTTTGCATATTAATATTTTTGGGTCATCAGCAATAATATTATTGGTTTTAAAGAATATTATAAAATCCTTAGTCAGCTCTGGAAACCATAAATGGCAGAAAACGCAAGTGATAAAATTTTATCTAGAACAAAGGCAAATTTTGTTCAAGATTACAAAGGATGGAAGGTGATTTGAGATGGTCTCATCCATAACCATCTGCCAGTTGTACTAAGAGAACATCTAAGCCTAGTTAAGGCTATCAAGATCAGAAAAATATGCGATTTAACATGGTACTGGAACTAAAACATAGATGAATTCTGTATTTTAATAAACAAAATAAATAAAATATTGCTGTGGCTTTTCTTTCGTTACTAACCGTAGAGCGATTTCTAGTTCACAGTGAATTTTAACGCATTATCAAAGAATGGCCTTGAAGGTCTTCTCAACTCCTCATGACTCGTAAAATAATGCAGCATATATGTATAAACAGACATCTTTCACGCCACTAATGAAGTTAAGAGTTTCACCAGGAAGTGCCGCGATCCACTCCACCAAACTACACAAACTTCAAACGACAATTGACCGCCTTTCTGCTGGGTTAAAAGAAGATAAATAATAATTATCTTACTGCCGGTTGTTTTACTGCGTACACTTAGCTTCAACCGCAGCGCAGTCTGTCAATTAGCGCAGGATTATAACTGTTAAATTTACGCAACCACCACTTAAGATTAACGTATACAGTCAGAACGACGAGCGATTGCGGCGAGGACAGCAGTGGCGGCGGCTTTTAAGAAGCTTTAAGACTCTAACTGTGCTTGCTGAAGACGCCCGCTTCCGCTGAACGAATGTGGCAAGTAAGAATGAGGAACTAACTCAACGTGCTGGCGGCGCTTAAGCGAGAAGACAGAAGAAGTGAAGTAGCCTGCGGTGTTGTTGAACTGTAGAAGAAGCTAAGCGGCTTATCATATACAGCGTGCTCTCTTCAACCGCTGATGAGTTTTTTATTCTCGCTTTAAAGTATGTTTTGTTTTTGAGTCGTTTTGCAGATCTTCCGTTAGCTGAGTACGAGTTCAAGTTGTTGGTGTCAGTGGCTTGAGCGTGAGTTTATGTAGAGTCAAATCGTTCTGAGTCAAATGGTAAGACGCTCGGTTCGTTGAGTTCATAATAATTGTGTAAGATTACAATTAATTGCAGTGCGGGGTTTTACTCCTCTAATTTAATTAACACTCGCTTTGTGTAACCGGCTAATCATTAGCTAAGTTGCGGTGGTGTTATTTTGAATTAATAGTTAAAAGCAATTAGCAAATGATTGATATGAACCAGAATTTATGACTAATGGTCATGCGCTGCATTTTACTTATGACAAATCATTTATGGACTGATATTTTGTTGCGAGAAAAGTATGTTAAATAACTAAGCTATGAGAACCATGTGTACCTAATTCTGAAAGGGGTCGTGTGACGGAGCATTTCACTCGAATTATCAGTACAGTTTTAAAACATGCAAACGATTGATCTGCCACAGCGCAACTGTGGGAAGAACAAAAAGCATAGACGATTTTTTTCCGTTGGTTGATGAAATCTCAGAGATAATAAAATAACGAAGGAGTTTAGAAATCTCTTAGTGGTTGAAGTCTAAACCATTGTTGTCTTTAAAACCTAATTATAATGTCTTTTCTATCTGTAGTTCCAAGAAATATTACTTCCTGAACAGGATATTGTTTATTTGGGTTTTAATGATCTGGGTTTTTAAGACACCTACTTAAAACACTGTACAAGTGTACAGCTGAGGAATATTTAAGTGAGACAAGACAAGATTTATTATTTTTACTGAACTTTACTTTTCATTCTTTCTTCGACGTTAGCCATGAACAAAAAAATGCAAATAAGATGAACTTGCTTTTATCTCATCACTCTCAAGAGAAAGCCTAAGGGTATCTATAGATTTACAGTCAATATTCAGTCTAAAATTATTCAGTAGTAACTAGTTATGAATTCCGCTAAAATATTTATCAACATATGGGTTTAGTTTTCATTTTTTTAAAAACTCTCACTTTCAACCTAAATGCAGACAACAATTTTCTTTTGTATTTCATACCAAATATATGTATATAATGAGTAAGTACCAGCTCAGCTTGTAGCCTGGTACTGTAATTCTCTGGTGTAGATCCTATCTGTTATCTATATTGATAGTATTCTAAGTTTCTAAATTTTTTAAACATCCTAAATATAGACACCCATTTTTCCTTTTTTTGTTTTTAAGAAAAATTCCATCAAAGTATGGTGAGATAGAAGTAATGGCAGCCTACTTTTCTACCATAGAAATATTACATGTTCTACTATATTTTTCATCACTAGTGCCGTAAATTTTTACCATTTCTTGTTTAGTTAAAAAATGTTTAAACAAGTAGAAAAACTGTCTTTGGATTTCAGCACTCATTCAGCTTAAGAATTTGATAGCTAAGTAAAGCTTTAACATCCAAAATGGCAGTTATAACTTTATCAACACAGTATTGGAATATTCGCCTAAATGTAGGCAACAATTTTTATTACTTTATTTCTGTAGCTAGTTATTGAATAGTTTTGTAATTAGTGATGTATACAATGAAATAGTGATACTGATATTTATTTCGCTTCAAATAAAAATCAAGATGTCTTCATTAAATAGTTGACGATTTGGAAATGCATGCTTTCGAGTATTTTTCTTTTTAATTGCTGACTTACCGCTTTTATTGCCTAATTACTATATTTTATCGCATTATTGATATATTATTTTGTAAAATTCCACAAACTGCAATAAATCTAATTTGCATCAAAATGTGCCTTATTGAACTTTCAAATGTATTGTTTTACTAAAAGTAAAAAGATTTCCATACGCTTGACTAGCGGCGCTGTTTAAATCATGTTAAATGTTATACATATAAATTAATCATAAGCCTCAACTAAATAATTGCCCCTTCGCCAACACATAATATGTTAAGCCCAAGAGGTTAAATATTCAATAGGTGGAAATTTGAACAATAGTAACTAATAAATACTAAAGCGTGCAATCGAAATGGTGATGAACGTAAAAAGTCTTCGAATGAGTGACGTTATTGCATTTGTTGTAAATAAATATTATATAACTTAAACAAATAAATATGGAAAGCATAAGAAATCTTAAAAATGTAATTACATATACATATATATATATATATATTTAGCGTTATATCACCATTTCAACGCTTCATTATATAAATTTCTATATCAATAACTGTTGATTTATATGTGTAAATGTTTTCATTGGTATTTTTCTCAAGGCCAATATGGTTGTAACATATTTCTTTTATACACGGTATTTCTTAAAGATATTTTAATGCATTTTTTGTCGGACTGATTGACATTTTAAAAATTAGCTTGATTTAAAAAAAGTTTTTAATGGATGCGCTCTTGTAACAGTCATTAACTGGGAAAAGTGATGAGATGAACGGGGTTACCAAGTGTTTCAGTATTTTAAACTGAAAAAACAAAACAAAACCATTTAATGTGTGTTTTAGACTGCAGAGGTTTAAGAAAGCAGTTGAAGAGTTGCGATCTCTTTATAAAATGTATGAATTTTAAAACTTATTTGATAAAAAACCAGAAAAATCGTTAACTTCGTTTGCAGCTTGATTTTGATCGATCAGTTTGTATGACAGCTGTATGATAGTAGTGCGGTGTGAAAAATTGGTTCGAAGATTTTATCGTTGTTTTGGATAATAACGTATGGTAAATTGCATATATGTAGATGTAGTAGTGCGATCTGAAAAAATGTATTTGGATATCAAGTTGTTGCCTTGGACAATAATCCATGCTGAATTTGGTGAAGATATTCAGTCAAATAAAAAAAAATTTCTAACAAGAACTGGAATTTGTTCGCTCAGTTTTTGTGACAGCTATATGCTATATTGGTGCGATATCGGCGGTTCAAATTATTCAAATAAATAGTTTTGCTCTGAAGGTAAAGACAGTTGAAGAATAGCAATGTTGAATAGCAACATTGAAGAAATAGCTTCGGAATTCAAGTAGATCCACCCGGTTTTTTTAAACTCCTTTTTTCCCCTTTCTTCATGATTTTCATGGATTCTAATGAGACATTCATCGAAAGAAAATACGCGCCAAATCAAAGGACTTAAGCAACAAACTTTCGCACAACAAAGCATTACGAGGTTAGAACAGACAATCATCATTCTAAACCATAAATTTTGCGCATAAAAATTAACATTAAACACTGACATTAAACAGACACTTTGTTGCAAATGAGACAGACCGGAAAACCGTTAACTCAAAGCTGCAGCGCAATAAATCTACATGAGTGCTGGCAAGCCAGCGAACACAACAACAACATTGGCGTGTGTAAATTGAGCAAAGAGCAAAAGATTCTTTAAAAACACGCACATTTGTATTGCAATTACGGTACATGGCAGCCGCGCAATGTTCAAAATGTTAAATGACGCCAATAAAATTTGATAGGAACTGTAACTGTGAGCAGTTATGCGACTTAGTTGATGTTTGGTGAAAATTGCTGTATAATTTTGGAAAATATGTAAAAAAAATATTTATTATATCTTCTATTCGAGAAATTTTGTGGAACAAAAAAATCAAATGTGTTCTATTTGAGAAATTAAAAAAATAATATTTTAAATTCAAAAAAAAATTTAAATTTTGTTTTCATTTTAACATTTAATTTAATTTTATAAATAAAAATAATAACACTATTTAAAAACTATTTAAATTTTTTTTTTGAACTTTCTGAAAAAATCGGGATTGTTACAAAAAAAGTTTGGAAAAAAATATTTATATTAGAAAATTTGCAAAAAACTTATTTTTTAGAGAATTCGTAATAAATTTTATTTTGTAGCAAATTTAAAAAAATATATTTTAACTTTGTTTTTACTACATTTGAACTTCTGGCAAATGATGTTGCTGCAACAAATCTCATCAACAATGCGTCTAAACAGGCTTTTTGCAGTTGTTGTTGATGTATGTGCAGCTTATATAATCACATTCAAGCTAAAAATAAACAATAAGAAAATTGGCCACGAACGAAGAAGAAGCAGCAGCAGTAGTGGATCTCGCGCAAAACTTGGTCAGAATGCAAACAAGCATTTTCTTAGTATGTGTGTATGTATTAGTTACGACAATGTGCGCGCTGACGCATGGCGTGCATTTCTAGTTGTTTCGCCACTTCCATAGCGCTAGTTTCCTTACCGGTTCCACGCGCTGTGGCGCAACGAGCGTTGTGTGTCAGGTCGAACGTTCGACAGCTTGGCATAACAGGTCGGCGCTTACTATGTTCTTGGGTGCTTCGCTTGACACTCGTTTGACCGGTGCTACGAAATGTATGTTAATTTTGGCCATGGTTATGTGGAAATTATATAACTTTTGTGCAGAGTTAGACTTTTTTGTTGTTATTTTTATGTGTTTTTTGATGAATGGTTACTGAGGCACTGTGGCAAGTAACAGGAAAAAAAGAAAGAAGTAAGGATGCATTAAGGAGATACAGGGTGCTTACAAAGCATTTTAAATCGATTGAGAGCAACAAAATTTGTTAGCACAGCGAAATTTCGTCACGATCGCAGTATACCAAACAGTTTGAACGTCGCCATAATAATAGCCAAAGCGTATTAAAGAATTTTCTTTTACTATTAAGTGTAATGCCTGGCTGACTTAAACAAAATAAATTTTAAAAAGTTGCCATCTGTTTGAAAATTTTTCGGTACAAAAAAAATTAAGCTAAAAAGTTAAGCACTAACGTATGTGCATTAAACAGACAAAATGCTCAAAAGTTAGCAGCAAAAAATATATTGTAATGAGTGTTGCCATCTTTTAAAATTTGACAAGTTGAAAGTAGATATATACATCAAACTGCAAAGATTCGGAATAGCTTACAGCTACAAAAAAGAGTTGCCACCTTTTTAAATTCATTTAATTGGCTATCAAAAATTTTAAATTACTGAAATATATCAATAAAGGTATGACTCTAAAATAATATTAGAACAGAGTTGCCACTTATAAAAATGTATTGAATTAAATTGTTAACATAATTGAAATTTAAACTAAACGGGCTCAGAAGACTTACAGCTGAAAATATTTTCAAGAAGAGTTGCCAACTGTTTGAAAGTTTTATGGTAAAAAGATGTGAAATGAAGAAACACTGCAATGTGGAGATAAAATTGAGAAAATCTTATAGTTCAAAATTGCTAAAACTATAGTCAATTGAAACCATAAAAAAAAGTACGCCTGTTGCTCATAAAAAATCTCACCCCATAAAACGTTATTCTTCAAAAAATTACTTTTCATTGCCTACTTCAAGCTGAATTGAGGACATACGCTATACTTGAACTTTGAGCTTCTTCAATCCATCACACTACGAGCTGCAATTAAACAATAAGTTGGGTTCGGCTGGAAATGTCTTCCCTAGGGTGGGTATACTGCGACTGCTAGGGTGTGAAGTGTATTCTGAGACGATGTAATTATCAGAAAACTAGTTTATACAGTATTATTTTTAAAAATAATATACAAGAAAGTAATAAGGTTGGTTAAGTAGGCTGTACATCTAAAAAGTTGGACATTTCCTAAGGAGATTATAAAATGATTTCATCGCCATGGCTATTATATTTAAAGTTTGTGGAACTGTGTTTAAAATACAATTTACGTAGCAACTCCAAGAGAAAATACCTTGAAAAGATTGAGTTTAAACTCACTAAGTTACATGTTTGAACTCGTACTTATTTAAGCTTAAACATTGAATACTTAACATATATCAAATCTGTAAGAATTTCGTGCATGAATGCACAACTATTCCCCTTGCGATGTTTAGAAAACTCTATAATTCATTTTAAATTGTGCTATTATATATACAGTCAATAACGATAAAAAAAATTCAAGTTAGACCAAATTTTTTAAGAAACCAAGTTAGTATTTTCATAAACACGAAAGTAATCCAGTTTTAAGATTTTTTGAAGTGTAATTGTCTAACGATTAGCCTCGCTTTTGTCAATAATAGTAATTAATATACCCAACACTAAAATGTTTACTAAGCCCGAGTTTAAACATTTGTGCTTATAGCGAATTCTCAAGTATTCTCTTTGCAGTATTTAATGCACTCTACATTAGGACGGCCAGGCAATAGTTAAGCATAATTTTTATCACGAAACAGGGTTGAATTTTCATAAACTACCAAATAAGTGGTACTTAAAGCGAGATAAATAAAATTTTTCGTATGATTAGCTGTGTTCTTTGGATAGTGTTTAAAACCGTTTAACACCAAAATGTCTAAAAAAAACTCGAGTTTGCTTAGGAATTTACTCGTATAAGCTTTGCTTAGGAATTTACTCGTATAAGCTTTTAGGACACATATTTCGCAACTATAATCAAATCTAGCGAAGTTGAGCTAAATTTTACCTATACAAGGGTATCTTTAATATAACTACTATCTCAGCTAGTTTTTTTTGCAGAGAAACATTAACTTTCTAAAATAGCTGATAGCACCGGCTATAAGCACAAAAAAGAAAACGAGCTTGTGTCTAAATAGTCGATGTAAGCAGTGAGGATAAAGGTTAAAGATCCATCAAAAATATTCTGCGTTATCAAAAACTAGTTAGAATTAGAAGATTTGGTATTTCTACAACAACAAGAGCAACAACAAATATTTTTCACTGTCTACTACTTTTTTCGAGGTCAAGCGAAACAATGTATGTATATCCAAAAAAAATAAAAATAGTTTAGATAAAGTAAAAAACTTATTTATATATATTTTTTTTTGCTTTTCATTGTGTTGTTCGCAGCAGTTCCTCGGCCACAAATGCGCAACAAAAAAACTATTTTATTAATTTTTTCACTTTAAGCTCAAACATAGGCCTGCTTGCTGCCTACCAACTAGTACCTGTCACTAAACCACACTGCGCTTCCCTGCCGTTGGAGCGCGAAAATATGGGTTAAAGCGCATTCAGCTGCTGGCGGTCACACGCTGCCATCCGCGCTATGCTTTGGAAGAATTTTATTATTATTGGTCAGTGTGTGCAGTTGCTTGTTCATTGTTTTTTTGCTTTTGTTGTTGTACATTGCGGAAATGTGGGAAATATGTATAAGTATGTATGTGACTATGCCGGCATTCTTATGCCAGATACCGTTAGCATATATTGTGCTATAAATGGCAACAAAATAGTCGCTTGGCTGACAACTTGGTATGTGTATGTGTGTAGCATGGCAAGGTAGAAGACAGAAAAAGCAGACTGTGAGACACAAATGCGTTAGCTGTCATTAATTACATAGTATGTATGTGTGTATATACAATTATAAACACTTTACTGTTGCGCTTGGCACTTACTTTAAGGCAAGTAATGGCATGGTTTTCTTTTATTTCTTTTTAAAAAATTTCAAAACGTTTATTAGATTCACACAATTATATTTTATAAGTGAATGTAATTTTGCGAATTTTTATTAGAAAAAAGCTTATCTAATTATAGATATTAGTTTGCTAGTAGCTTTTAATTAACTTTGCTAAATTTTGTGCGAAATAACGGTGAAAATATTAGCATGTACATTAAACTTCATTTGAAAATCATTTTACTTTGTGACGCTCTCGAGTGGACCAACAATTCACTTTAGTACAATAATGTTAGGTTCACAGCATGGCATAAATTACTTTATTTAACATATATTACGTAATTTCGGATGAATTAATTTATTTAGCATATATAACTTTACCATTTCACAAAAATTTCTTTATATTTAAGATTTACTTAATTTCGTTTAGATAACTCAGTTCTGATATCAGCACATATATTAGCTGATGTAAAATGTACTAAAATTCAATTGCTTAATGGATATTTGTAAAATGCTGATATTAAAAAAACGGCACTTGTATTTTGAGCAGGATTGCAACCTTTGCAATTTTTTAAATTTAATTAAAATAGTGAAATAAATAAAATATTGCATTGCAAATTTCAGAATAAAAAGGTTTAAAAAATCTTAGGTCAAATGTATTTTTAAGTATCGTTGCCACCTTATTGAAATTCGAAGTGAAGAAAAATTAAGTACAACAAAATCGTATTATATGTAATAAACTGAATATGTAAAAAAAAATTTGCAGAGGGTTGCCACCTATTTAAAAAAGTTTAAATTACGAATTTTTTAATACTGCAAATTTTTAGCGACAAAATTGATAAAATATAGAAATAACGCGATATAACAAACTCAGGACGTAAACATAACATTAAGTAAAGCTACCACCTGTTTTAAATTTTTTAGTAAGAAAAATTTAAAAAAAATATATCTATATTGAAATATATGTATGTATCAAAATAAATTTGATTAAGTATAGTAATATTACAATGTAACAAACTGAAGAGGTTTGAGAAAGCTTAGTCTTGGAAACTTTCTTGGATTGGTTGCCAACGGTTTAAAAATTTAATTTTATTTAAATAAGTTAAAAATTTGTTATGGTATATCAAATTAGTATAACAAATGACTTATTGCGAAATGGATAATAAACTGAAGAGGTGTTTGAAAGTTAGCAAGTTTGAATTATTTGAACAAGGTCATGTGTTTGAAAGTTTCAATTTAAAAAAAATTGTATATATAAATAACATGATATATGTTTTTGAACTGTTTTACAATCTATTTGTCCAATCTCAATATTTTTATTATCTAGTTACTTACAAAATAGGCTTAGGAGTTTGATTTTGTAAAGAAAGACATTCACATACCTGCAAAGAGAAAATCAAAATTATATAGATAAGTAAACATTTTTTGTTTTAAGAAATAAATTTAAATATAAGAATGTTAATAATTTTAAAATATTGGCAAATATTTAAAAACCTAGAAAACATTTTTACTTTAATTTTTAAATTAATAAGCTTTTTATAAGTAATCTTACTTATCTTAATTACCAATCTTTAAAATTTATTGACGAGGTTTATAAAAAACTTACGCTGTTTCAAAGTGGCCTAAATAGCTGTAACGTTTGGTTTTTTCTTAATTGAACTTGTGGAACACCTTCAAAGGCATGTAAATAACATGACTGATTGTTGGAGTATATAAATAATCTTATTTATTCAATTACTACCATACACAGGGTTTTCCAATAACACTGATATGATTTTTTTTCCAAAAAAAAAAACACTAATTGTTAAGGAAATTCAAATGTTTTTTATTTAATGTAAATTACAATCAATGCAAATAAGTTCTAGATATAACATCATTAAAATGGTCTCCATGACTTCTTTTGCAGGAACGAATTCGATGAACCCAATTTTCGAGTCGTTTTTATACTAAATCGAGTCGTATGAACTTGTGAAAAATCTGTTTAATAAAGAAAAGAGGCATGATATTAATAAATAAAGTTAGTTTAACTTTGAAATTTTTGACAAATACTGGAATTTATGAAGACACATAATTTGCTTATATTCAAAATAATCTATATACATAAGACTTATAAGCTCCAGACTTGTTTCAGCTATCACAAGCAAAATAAACATTCGAAACCTCTATTTTATGTTAGATGACTTTATTTTATATTTTATTGGAATCATTAGGCAACAAACCGGTTCACATAACGGTATTTTTCGAAATCTCTAAGAGCTCGATAAATTTCCACTCAATAGAGAGTGTTGTGTATAATCCTTTCAAAGAATTTTTATAGCTCCAATGATACCAGTCATCAGCACAGATTAACTGTTGAATTGCGAATATTTCCTGATTTTACAAAAACAACAACATGATTCAAGCACCATTGTTTGCGTGCCGCTCATTTAAATGCTTTATTGTAGTTTAATTAGTTCATTATGAAGCATGAAATAGCCTCAGCTATGCTGTATGCAAATGCGAACAACAAACGACTTAAGCGACGAACTCGCTTTGCACTTCACGACACAGATCGCTTTACAGCAGGAAGAAATGCCGTAATAATACCACTTTTATTGCCGCAACATAAGCAAAAGGTGGCAGATTAACAAAAGAATTTTCTAATTCTAATTACACCAGCAACAACAACAACAACCAAATTGAAAACATTACAGAAAAGCGCTGCCGTCGTTAAGCTGGCATTTGAATAATTATGCAATCGCATGCTATGGCACACGCCAACCAAAGCAAAGATGATAACCTGCCTGAGCGGGAAATCAAGGTGGGTAATAAAATGTCTGCTGACACTGAAAAATAAAGCAGCAAAAAGTGCTGCAAAGAAAAGCTGGTGAAATGTAAGTGAGTGTGTGTGTAAATATGTGAGTATTTGGGCATTGGAGCGGCACCTGGCACAATGGCACTTGTTTTTGTTGGCTTCATTATGCACACATATGTGTTTGTGTGTATGCATGTGTATCACATGTGATGATTAACACCACAATGCCATATTAATAGCGCAGCAGTAGAACCGGCTTGCCAGCCGCTGGTCCATATGTCGCGCTGAAAAGCAGGAAGAGGAAGCAATTTGTGTGCGCTATAAACCAAAAAATAATAATAATAAAAAAAATATAAAAAATCAAAAATCTACTTGTACTTGCTTTCCACACAAATTATCAATCACAAGTGTTTGTGTGCATGTGCCTCATATGTGGCAAGTAGTATGTGACATATTTACGTGGTAAAATCACTTGTTGTTGCCTGCGCATGCATTAACATAACTAATTTTGCTTTTACTTGCCACTTTTACCGAAATCTTGCGCGTGTTTCGGTGACAGTTTTTCGTATGCTTGTGATGGTTTGGGTGCTGGTGTTATTGCGTGGGGCTGGGGGTGTGTCAGAGCAGCGCAACTCGAGCACTGGGCCAACTTGTGCGAACTGGATGGTAAGGCGTTGGTTTCCTCGTTCGAAATTGGGACAATTTGCAAAGTGTTTAGTCAGACAACGTGTTAGGTAAGAAGTTAATGGGACGGCTGTTTGTGGAAAGTTTGAGGAAGCAGAAGCGAACGCGCTATCGTTTTATATAATGTATGTTTATTTTAGTTTAATTACTTTCAAATCTGAAAACATAACAAAAAAGTTAGTAACATATAGAAATTATATAAAAGCAAAAAAAAAACGAATTCTAAACAAAATTAAGGTAAAGAAATCAAGTTTGACCAAGAAAATTTCGGAAGTTTCAGTAGTTAAAAAACTAATTATTAAAAACCAGAAATCAATAAAATAAAAATTAAACCTTAACAAAAGCCAAAATATAAATCAAATTAAGCAAAAACCGAGTAAAAACAAAACAAAAAAGTTATAATTAAAATGATTGAAAGAAAAGCAAATCAATATTTTAAATTAAATTACAATTTATTTATTAAAGCAAAAAAAAAATTTTAAATTATTTTGTTATTAAATTGAAAAAAAAAATTAATATTAAATTTTTTAAAGAAATTATTCATCACAAATTTGGGCTGTTATTAGTTTAAAAAAAACCGTCTTTTGCAGATAATTTAAGAAAATATTATAAAATAAAGTAAATAAATAAAAAAAGATAAGAAGAGCAATATTTTATGAAAATCTTTAATACTATTTTTTTTATAATCAAAAAATTTGCAAAAGTCTATTAAAATACAACAAAATTTTTTTATAAGATTTTGAAGAATATAAAATAAAATTTTTTTTTGGCAATTTCTAGCAAAATTTATAAAACACAAGAAGATCAAATAAAATAAAATTAAACCAAATTAAATGTCATAAATACCACAAATATACAAATGAAATTCTAAAGAAGAATAATATAAAAAACAAGAAAAAACAGTTGCTGACGTCTATTACTGCATTAAATAATAAAAATTACATATTTAAATACCAATTAGTCCTCTAAAATAATTTTGTATATTTGAATATATAGCATGGGTTGACAAATTTTTGTTTGTATGTATCTATTGTTGTCACATACATTTCCACAAGCTGTCAGTGAAGGCGCTAAATGAACTGGATTTTAAATTTATTTTCAATTTATGGCAGATGAATGAAAATAAGATTATTCTAATTTAGAATTTTAGCGACTGCTAAGTAATTTTAAATATAAATTTATTCAAATGTCTATACAAATGAGTAAACATTTATAATAATAACATAATAATTTCGCAAATAATTTTTTCTAACTTTTCTAAGACAGTAATTTTTTTATATTTTTTGTGCTAATACTTTTTTTACAATTTCTGTTGATTTGGTACAGAATTTTATAGTTTGTTTGAAATTATTAAGGAAAATGGTATTAAGCATTATATTTGAATTGTAGAAATAAATACCTAGCAACATATCAGTTACGAATTAACTCGACTTATGTCATTTAGACTTGCCAATACAATTCAGGCGACTATACACATTTCTATATTATACCAAAGCTTGGTTATTACAGCATTTTATTAATCTACAATTGTTATTAATTTTGCTGATAGTTTTGTTCAGCTATTACTGCGATGTTTCGAGTTCCATCTGTCTCACATCTGTGTTAGAGAGCAGTGAACCTTTCTTACCGAAAGGCAACAAAAGCTAATGCTGCCTAAAAGATTAACTCTAATGGATACAAAAGCTTATATATTATATTATTATTATTTTTATTCGGAAGGCACTATCGTACCGTCACGTACGTGAAGTCATCTCTAAATTTATATGAGGTTCTGCCCAGGGTTATACTTGTATGATTTGAGCGAATTCAGAAGCTCAATTTAACAGTTATGTGCATGGAATATTTGTAATTTTTGTAGAATTTATTCCTAGTTTTGTGTAAATAAAATTAAAAAGGGGCTTATGTTATACAGGCAGTAAATTTTAAGAACTTAAACAGCTCTTGAGAAAAAGAGATATATAAAAAAAACATTTTTAACTTTTTTAACTGAAAAAACACATAAACCCAAATAAAAAAAAATAATAATAAAAAAAAATTAAACAAATATTAAAAGAAAAAATTAAAAAACAAAACAAAAAAATATATTAATTACTTTTTATTTATTTTTATTATTATTATTTTTTATTTACATTTAATTTATTACGCCTAATGCTACAGAATGGTCTACCCAACGAGGAAGTGCTGCAGTGCAATTGTTGCTATTATTGCGTGTTTTAACCAATTACAATACATTACCTCCTCACTAAAGGAGAGAAAATTAAAATTGAAACAACAACAACAAAACTTTCATGTTTGGTTTTGCTTTCCAAAGTACTTGCTTTCCACAAATATTTTAGAAAAAAATTTCATTAGCAAATTTATGCATTCTTCGTGCGGGAAGGCAATAAAATTGTTTAGAAATTTAATAAACTTTAATAATTCAAATATCGAACATCAAATAATTGTAGTGAAATTCGAAAAAGCAACATGCAACATGATTAACATTTATATGCAGACCATGCACGCAGCATATTACAAAAAAAAAAATAATAAAATAAAAAATAACAAAAATAAACGAATTAAGTTTCACTTTCAAGAATAATTTTCGCATTTTCACTTTTTCGCTAATTTCTCATAACAAGCGCAAATTTTCAATGAACATTAAATAAATCAATTACGAGGCGCTAATTACTTTTTTTTGTTGTTGCTTGATTCTTCTAATTTAATTTTTGTTTTTCAAGTTTTTTGTCAGTTTTTATTTGTTTCAGTTTTTATTTTATTTTTAATTTATGTTCGTTTCTGCGTCATTTATTAGAAAGTAAGTGGCAATTATTGACTGAGTGCAAATACATTTGTCTTGCGTTTGTCATTTTCAAAGAAAAAAAAAACGAAATTTTTTGAAAACTAGCGCCGTGCACCGAATTTCCGAACGCCTAGTATCGGTTTGAAGGTGAAAAATTTGAAATTTGAACACTCGTACACGCTGAGCGATATTCACATTTCAAACGCAGGCGAATTTGCGACATTCACTTTTTAACTAATACAGTCTTCATATGCGTCGATGAGTATAAAAATACAAAAAATTATGTTGAAAATAATGTTAATGTGGCTAAGTGGGTTAAGAATGTTTGGCATACTAATTTATGCGCGTCAACAACAGCAAGCGCCTGTAATCGGTAAGGGAAAGTGTTTGCGTTTGAAGTGTGCCGATTACGAGTGTGTTGATTTCATGGTGAAATTAAAAAAACATAAATATTCAGCATATTAATAAATTATTATAATGTAAAATGCAAATATGTGACTAGTTTTCACTTGCGACCGTAAATTCGGCGCTTATTGATCGAACTTTAAGCAAACTGAATAAAAAATACGAATTCGTTGCATGAAAAATTTAATCAAAGTAAATTCCTAATTTCTCTGATCTTATATAACTCTCGATTTGTTGGGTTACTTTGTTTAGAAACAGATATTAAAATGACGTCAAGGATTAAGAGTTGCTACAGAAAACGACAAAAAGTTTGCAAGGAAAAATTGAATTTTCAAAGAAAAAAATTTCTAGGAAAAATTAGACTTTTTGCCCAACTTTAGCGATCATTTTAATGTTTTTGTTCGAAAACTTATTCAAAAAAACTTAAAAACGTAACCAATTGGCAAACCTTACTACAAACTTGGTTAAACATAAACAAACTGGTTCTTGTATTTGCTAACATATATGACTATCTAATGTTGCTAATTTAGAAAAGGTTCTACATACAAGTTCAAGAAAATTCATATGTTGAATACTTTTAAGTTAAAAAATCAGAAAATTACAAAATTACAAGGGTTTAGGGACTTTTTTAGAAGTTCACTTATTTAAAACTTATAAATCAAAACTGCTTTTTGTTTCTAAAAATTTTCGAAAGAATAGAAATTTAAGGTTAGTTTTTGCATTATATATGTTGTGACGTAATTTTTCATATATTTTCTTCAAATAATGAAACTTCAAAATAGAAAATTTTTTTTCGATTTAAATTTTTTGCAACCGAAATTTTCTTACCAACTCTTTGACACTCAGTCAAGAATTTTCGATTTTTTTTTTTTTTAAGAAAGCCCAGGTTTTCAAAAGTCTACAAAATTGTTGTACAATAAAGTTATGAGTTTTGAAAGAGTTTTGGGCAAGTGCTTCAATGCTAAAAAGTTTTTAAAAGCTTTCACATAGGTATAAAGAAGAAAGTTCTAAAAGCTGTGGAGAAGAGATTTTTTGGTGCATTTTAGTTCTTTTACTGGCGTTTAGTTTTGGTATTTTTTGTTTAAGTAAGTTCGAGGTTAAAAATCTAAATATAATTTAATTTTGAAAGCTTTTAGGGGTCGAAATTCAAAGACAGATCTTTTAGCATGATTAAAGAAAGGGGAAAGGACTAATCATAAAATATTTTTTGATAAAGAATTATTAACCGAATTTGTCGAGTGCTTTGTGAAACTTTAGACCTATCTTAACTTGAGACTACACAAAAAAAATCGAAAAATTTTGTAGCACAGCTTACTATACTAAAAATTTCCCGCCACACTTTCCAGCTATCTTTTGAGTTACTCCTTATATATACGCGTACAAAACACATTTTATGCAGACGTAATTGGCATACCTGTGGTTCGTGCCATTACCATCGTCATTCGTTAATGCTTCGCCACATTTTTGTATTGATTACGAATGCACCTAACGGTGTTTATGCGTTTTGATTGTTGCTCACTTTTTGTTGTTTGGTTTTTACTTTTGAAAACTCTATTTGCTATCTTATAGCGTAATCAGTCGATGTGTGTAAAATACTTTATTGCAAATTAATTATGATTTATGTGGGGCGGATGTAAGTGTGCTGGCTTTCTTTGCGTGTGGGTTTTGTTGGAAACGGAAGTTGCTTATGAGGAATCATTTTGAGTAGAGATACAAAATAATGTTTTTTTTCAGTGAGTATTGAAGATATATACGCTTTCATCCGTTACTATTTTTGAAATACCAAAGCAATACTGCATAGAAGAGATCAAGACTAATTCATACGAAGCTTATTAACTTTGGAACTCTTAACTAAACAACTCGTGTTTTTCAATATCAGCTGTGTAGATAACAAGGCTTGAAACAAAAAATAAGTACTTATATATGAGTTATAATATCCTCGGATCTACTCTGGAATACAACGTTGATTGGGTATATAGTTTGTATAAACTTTGAGAAAGGGATTCTCGATGGTCTAAAGCTAAAAGCCAGAGATTGTAAGCCACATTATGGAGTGAAAATTAATTTCGTATCCTAAACCGCGGTACTATACAATTAAATTATATGTTATTATCAGAACTAAGAGTGATACTCTATACTTGATGGGGTTTCCCAAGTAATAAAGTAAACTTATTCTGAGCTTATGTTTTGAAGAAAAATAATTGTTGCTGAGGTTTTAAGATGAAGACTTTTTCGGAATGTTGACTGTTAGATAGTCGATGATAAAAGGTCTAACAAGTTTTGAGGCACTTCTAAATGACAGATTTTTTATGAAGTACATTTGGACGTTTTTTAAATTTAATTTCTTCCTGGTCCGCAGATGTGTATAACCTATTCTTTTGATGATAATCACGCTCATATTCAATTTCTTATATACTTTGACATTAGTTTTTGGCTTGATCTCGAGAATACGTCACTATCGACCTGTTTTGGCGCTTATGTTACCTATTTGGGTTAACCGTTTTTAGCTTCGCGTTTCAAACACCGATTTAATACAGATCACAGTCTCTAAAATATATGAACATTACCAAAATATTCAGCTCTGAGTTTGGCAGAGCTGAGCAGCTAGTATGTGCATCAGAATTTTAGAATAACGCCAGGTCAGGCACTAAATGTTAATTTACATTGACTTCCCGAAGACTTAATCTGCAAGCAACTGGCGGCGAAGGCAGCACTTAGAATGAGGGAGTCCCCTATTAGTCGTCTGTCAAAGGGTATTCTAGGATACTTAGTAAGTTCCCGTTTCCACCTAACGCGGATTTTCGAGATGCTATAGAAACTTAAATTCGATCGCCAATATTGCCTTCCCTTCCAGAGAAGCGTTGGAAAGGGGTGAGGTGGGCGGAGATACAGCGATAAGTTGACCCATATATACAGATGGATCCGAACTAGATCAACGAAAAGAAGGTGGTGTCTTCCAGTAAAAGTAGATAACAGAATCGGCTTCCGTCCCCCATACCCCTAAAATGTCTCCCAAAGACCACAGCAATTAAAGAAAGCCTTCTTTTTCTAACAAATAGTGTGCTCACGACAATGAATATACTTACCACAGCCTAGCGGCTTTGAAGTTACTAAAGCCTCTTAGGGTTTCATCTAAAATAGTATAATAATGCCTTGATCTTTTAGTGGATCTAAAATCCTATTTCCCGATAAACCTGCAACGGGTTCCAGGACATAGTGATATTCCTGATAAGTGTGAAGCAGATGAACTAGCCAGAGCAGGTACTTCCATAAAATTAGACTCCGAAAAAGAGAGTATATATGCCTCTGGCTACTTGTGGATATAAAATCGATTAACATGTTATAAATATAGCTGAGTCTCGGTTTAGGCAATTCTTAACTTGCTCAACACGCAGTCAAACTTAACATGAATTAAATATGGGCCGCATATGCTGAGTATTAAAAATCTAGTAGGAATGCTAATAGGTCACTTGCTGATTGGTAGACATGCCAGCGGACTGAGAACACCATACCGTGGCTATTGTAAAAGCTGCCAAGAGCTAAAAGAAGAAGAGCCTATAAAACATCTTTTATGCGAATGCAAAGCTTTGTATAGGAAAAGAATTGCAACTTTAGGTCGAGGGTTTCTGAAAGTGTCTCGGAGTTTGCACCTATAAAACTGTTTGTGTTGATGAACTTAATCAGGTTCACAGGGTGGTTCAAAGAGGACATAGTAGAGTGAGGGGCTTTAAATCACGGTGGTTTCACAATTGGCATCCACCATGGCAAAGCTGATGGCTTGAAAGCTTCCAAATTGCAAAATATATTTAAGTGATTGATTTAACGTTTTCGCCGATTATTATAGACAACTACGATATTAAACTGGAAGAATAGTTCCAACATAACTATAACGTTGGGAGAAAGAGAAACTGGATTTTTAAAGGAATATTCATGCAAAGTGACTGATTCCAAGTAAAGCTCAGCTTTTTCCAGTGGTAATTGATTGTCGTTCTTATTGTTGTAAAGCTGTAAAAACTTTCACAATAGTCTTGAAGTTAGAAACTATATTGACAGTTCTTAATTATGTCTTAGTCTTGACTCTTATGACTATTTATATGGACCCGATTATCGTTAAATCTAAGTAAAGCTCATCAAGAACTGTCTACAATAAAGTTTCTAATCGGGAAAGACGAATAGAGAATGTTGGATAGAAGAAACTTGAATTAATAGGTATTTTGGTGTGAATTTATATAAAGTAGTTAACGGTACTTTTATTAGTGTTTGAGAGAGGCTAGATAACAATTTGAGATCGTAACATAACATATAAAATATTTTGTTAATCCAGCCTTGCCACATGTTATAACATTTCAAACAAATTTAAAACAACTTTGTTTCACTTGTTTTTTTCATGATTCTTGCATCTTTCTTGTCATATTGCAAAACCATTTTTCGCGTGAAAATAAAACGGTCTCCCCTTCACTTACCGTATTTAATTTCTCCATTAGTACACTCATTTGATTTTTTGAACACATTTTGTATGTGTCTTTGTTTTTGTGTTCGTTGTTGTTATTGTATTAATTGTTGTCGGTGTAGATTTTACGCGTTTGATTGTAATCGATGCCCGTTGGCCATTCACAAAATTTCACAACAAATAAGCTGTTGTGGTGTGTGAAAAATTCCAAAGAAGTGGCGTTGAAAAGCCGGCGCACGCATGCGCAAAGCAAAAACAAAATTAAAGCCAAAATAAAATTAAGTAAAAGGAAACACAAACGAAATGAAATGAAGCACAGCAAAACGAATTCACAATTTAAAACAAGTACGTTAACGTGGAAGGAACACCAACAACAACAACAATAACATATAGAGATTTGTTATTAGCGTTGTTGTATGTAAATGTGTGGCACTACACGCTGGCGACTGGTGCGCGGGTCAGTTCAGAGGTCGTGCGAATTGAGTACGTGATCTTGTGTTGTTGTAATTTTTACGTTTTTGTTGTTTTTGTTTAACATAATCGCGTTTAACAAGTCACTTTAAAACTGATCACTTGCAATGTTGCGTTGTGTTGGCGGTAATTGCAATTGATTGTTGTTGGTGTCAAGCTATTGAATTAATTGGAAGCCTTGTTTTTTGGATAAAAAAAGATTGCTTTATTTTTGACAATTTTAAATTTAAGTTTTTTAACTTTTTTGATACGTTTATATTTTTCTTTTTTCGAAAATTTTAATTGTTTTTCGAAAAATTTTAATTGTTTTTCGAAAAGTTTTAATTTTTGTTCCATAAATTTAAATTTTTTGTCAAACATTTAATTTGTTTGGCAATTTTTTTCAAATATTTTAATTATTTTTCAAAAATTTAATTTTTTTTTAGTTTTTCATCTTTTTATTATTTATATTATTTTTCTATTTTTTCTTCATACATTTATTTTTGTGTTGGTTTTAATGTCACGTTTACGTCGTTATTTGTGCCCGCCTTCTCGGAAGCAATTTTAACATACGCAATTCATGTGTTTTATGATTGTTCGCGAGATTCAAAGCAACTGATAAATCTTGTGGCAAAAGAAATTCATGTTTTAAAAACATTTTCAAAAAAAAAAAAATATTAAATAACTATGTACTATTTATGGCGCCAATATTACGACAAGAGCATTCACACAACACAAAGACGGTCGCCGAACTCTCATTGCGTTCACTCTAGGCTTTTCTACAAGCATATGTATGTATGTATGTATATTTGTTGTTGTTTTGTTAGCGTTTGATAATTTACACCGGCTAATATTTGATATGCGTTTTCAGCAGCTTTCCACAACATTTTTGCTGTGGTAAATTTAAATGTTGTTGTTATCGGCGATTACCGATGCGTTTCGACAAGACGAAAATAGGAAAGTGCAGTACCGGTTTGTGAGAAAAATTGCAGAAGTTGAGGAAAAATTACACAAAATATTTAAATTATTGTAATAATATTTTTTAATAATATTTAATAAAAATAGAGATAAAATAAAAAAAAAATAAATTTAATTTAATTAAATAAAAGAAATAAAGTAACATAAACAATATTAAAAATAAAATTAAATACAATAAACAAAAATTAAACAAATACAACAAAATGAAAGAAAAATAATATCTAGAACTACAAAAATTAATTAAAATAAAAAACTAATGTTTTTAATATTTTTTTGATCTAGCAAACGAAATTGTTAAATACAAGATATATATAGTAAAAATTTTACCACATAATAGTAACTAAACAAAAATAATAAATTAAATACCTTAAAAAGAATTTAAATCAAATTTTGAATACTGAAACAAATTAAACAAAATTAATTGGAAAACTTAAATAAATTAGAAAATAATCGAACAAACAAAATCAACAAAAATATTTTAAAGTCCATAAACATACAAATTCCACATACATTAAAACAAAATTATTTCATTATTTAAAAAAAAATGAAAAGCATTCGTTAGAAGCTAGATAACTCAAATTTAAACAAGATACTGAAACCGGTAGGTTTTTTTATTTTATCGATCTTATTTTAAATTATTTTCATTTAAAATATTAAAAAAAAATTAAGCAATACTATGTAGTAATTAATTAAAATACTTTTTTTTATTTAAAAAAATTTTCAAAAATCAAACAAATTACTGAAAACCGGCAGGTTTTTTAATTTATCGATAATTTTCACTAAGGTTCATTTTAATTATAAAAAAATAATTATATTAAATAATTTAATTTTTAATTTTATAAAATTCAATTTAAATACATATTTAAATGTTTCTATAAAAACTAAATAAACACAATTTTAATAAGAAAGAATAAATAAATTAGATTACTTTAAATGTTAATACAAATTAAAGAACTACAATAGTAAAAAAAACCAATTAAAATTTAAAAAAGTATTAAAAAAATTAAGTGTGGAAAAATGAAATAAAATTAATAGAACAAACATTAAAATTAAAAAGTTAATTAAAATTAAGTTAACGTTAAATAAATGAAAATTAAGAAATTAAAAATTAAAAATTAACAAAAAAACAAAATTAAATAGAAACAAACTAAAATTAAAAAGTTAAGTAACTAAAGTAAAATTCATGAAAATGGGGAAATAAAAAAATAAAAATAAATTTTTTTTTATAGGAGTCAAAATAAAAATATGATAAAAAATAATTTAATTTTAATAAATTAAATTTTAATAAACTTAAATAATAATTAATTACCACTAAGAAAATGTTCAAAAAGTTTGTTAATTGATATTAAAAAGCATAAAATAAATATTATTTCAAATTTATTTAAATAGACGAGGTTAAAAATTTTCAAGGTTTTT
Source organism: Bactrocera oleae (assembly GCF_042242935.1). Classification (NCBI taxonomy): domain Eukaryota; kingdom Metazoa; phylum Arthropoda; class Insecta; order Diptera; family Tephritidae; genus Bactrocera; species Bactrocera oleae. Next base: position 11,816,783 of record NC_091539.1, on the reverse strand, counting down.
AGCATTTCATCAACTTATATAATGTAAGTAATGTGTAAATATTTATAAGTTATTGCTATATAGGTGTATACACTATAAAATTTTCCAACTCTGCCACACATGGCTTTTAAGCGCTATTAAGCAAGTCAGAAAAGAAGAAGCAAAAATCAACAAATATTTTAAGTATTTTTTATGCAAGCTTGTACGCATAAACATATAAAACCAAATATGCACACACACATATATACATACAAATGTATACTCATTAAGATATAGAGACATGCCAGTAAAAGTAAAGTGGTGGCTCTTTTACAGTAGTTACAACTAAGCAAATTCAAAATGTTACTGCTCATTTTCTAATATTCGGTGAATCACGCAAGCGAATCGAACATGAAAAAGTACAATACCATATATGTATATGTGCATGTGTGTATTCAGGTATGTGTGTGTGTAGTCGCCCAAAATTAGAAAATGAGCAGTAACATTTTGAATATGTTCAGTTGTTTAGTTTCTTACAACTTTTTGTTGTTGTTTTGAGCTGCTGTAATTTTCAACAATACTTTGGTGCCTCTTCAGCTTTTGTATTTGGGTATTATTTACATTAGTTGACTTGGAAATTTCGGTTTCAATTTCGTTTTCATTTGGTTGAATGAGAATGAAAGTGTTGGCGCTACGGGTGTGTTGTTGTTTGTATACTTCAAATGAAATATTTGTGTTCAGATTAATTAATAACATTTGAGGGACAAGGTTTTTTAACGAGCCTGTACTTTTCTTTGATTGTTATAAATAATATCTGTTTTCTTTTTAATTAAATTTTTAGTTTTAGGTTTTTAATTTAAATTTAATTATTATTTTTTAATTTCAAAAACATCTAACTACAGATCTTCAAATCTTCAAAAAAAAAAAATTAACAAAAAATAGATTAATTCACTTTTAAATTAATATAATATTGTTTCATAATTTTTATGGCAACATTTAATTTTAAATTTTAAAAACTGTTGAAGGGGAATGAAAAAAACCTTTTTTTATGAATTTTTTTTAGGATAATTTATTCCATATATTTTTGTTTTTGAAATAGTTAAATGTCATATATATTTATAAACCTATATTTTTACTTGGCTTAAATAAAGTAATACTTCTGTTGAGCTTTAAATAAGAAAAAAATGCAATTAGTTTCTTTTTATATAGTTTATTTGTATTTTCAAAAAATATTAACATAAAAATATTGTCTTTTAATTGTTCATTATCATCAAACGAAATGGAAAATTTTAAATTTGAAAGTAACTAACTAATATTTTTTAGTTTTTTTATATGCATAACATATTTTGTATAATGTCATTAGAAAACTAAAAAGAGTATTTTATTTCTGCTTTGAAAATTTAAAAGTTTTTATCTTCACGGTTTTACAGTTAATTTGAATTATATTTGGTAAATTTTACTATTTTTTTCCATTTTCTTATTTTTTTAATCAATAGTATAATTCCCTTTATTTTCATAATTTTTTGCAAAATTTAATATAATATTATAAATTTTCCCCAACACCACACTCTCAGCTTGGTCTATATGCTTTCCAAGTTTTCTGCTTTTAACCATAATGCGCAATTTTTTCTTATATGCTTCAGAGCCACAAGAAAGATTATTAGCAAACACAGCACCTATTATGAATATTGATTCTAGCGCTTCAGCATTAAAAAAGGCCTTGTTTTAGATAATATGCTTTGCTGCTTAATATCATGGATTCTCAAATGTCTTGACGCATAACATATTTATTTAAATTTAAATAAAAGAGCGCATTTAAATAGTTATTATCGGTTGACTTGGAGAATATTTCAGTGCTTTTCAGACTTTGTATCATATAATATGCCAAAGCACAACATAATTTTTATCAAAAAGGTAACGCTTAGTTAAACATTTATTTTATTTTTTGTCAGGTATTTGTATATATATATATTTGTACATATATACAAGTACGTATTTATATATATATATATTAAACTAGAATTTTTTTTCATCGGGTGTTCTTTCGTAATTTATTTTAATTTTGTTTAAGGAATTTTTTTATAAAATTGTATTTTATATTATTTTTCATTATAGATTTGTATACATATGGTATATACCTTACGTATTTTTATAATTTTTTTTATTTATATTACAATTTTATCATTAATACATTTTAATATACAAAATTTTTAGTCATGCTTTTCTTTATTTACTTATTAGTTTAAACAATTTCAAGTATTTTAATACACGTAGCCTTTTTCTTGGAATTTCTAGATTCTTTAACAATTGTTTAATACAATTTAATTTTTAATTAAAGGTATTTTATGTGTTTTCGTAATATTCTTTACTATGTTAAAGTAATTACTTTATTAATTTTTTGTATTTTGCAGATATTTGATTCATATAATACTTTTTCTTTTTTTTTTAAATTTATTTTTAATATAATTTACTTTTCATAAATAAATGTTTGATTAAAAAATTTTCAATTATTATATAGTATATAACTTCTCTATTTTTATTTATTATTATTTTTTCAGCAATTTAATAATAATAATAATATTTTTAACAATTAAAGTTAATTCGTTTTTAATTTTCTTTTTGATTTTTGACAATGTTAAAAGCTTTGATTTATTAATTATTATTTTTGTTTAGAAACTTTTACATTTCATATTTTATGACACATAATTTTTTATTTCTAATTGAATTTTTCTAAATTAATTTTTGAAAAATTATCTCATGGTTATTTATATTTTTATATTTAATATCATTTATTAATTATTGATTATTTGCAAGTATATCATATTTTTACATTTTTGATGAATTTTAACGTTTAATTATTTATTTAAAATTTTTTTTTATATTTATTTTAATTTTTATTTATAATTTTTTTACAATTCTTATTTCATTACAGAGATTTTTAATTTTCTTAAGTTCTGTAATTTTTTATTTTTTTTTTTAAGTGCTTGTAATGAAAGTTAAAATGTTTGCTGCTATTTTTAAAATTAAAATTTGATTTTAATATTGAATTTAAAATTTTTAATATAATTTTTTATTACGGTAATATTTATTTTTTTATTTCATTAAATAATAATAAAATTGCTTTATATTTATGAAATAGATTTTTTTTTAAGCTTTCATAGATTTTTAATTTTTTTGAGTGTTGTAATTTTTTTTTTCTCTCTTTTAATACACATAATTAAGTTTTGCTTGTTTTTTATTTTATTTATTTTTATTACATTTTTTTTTTTGTTTTTCTTATATTTCGTTAACTTTTGTTTTTAGAATTAGACTATATATATAGTTTCTGTATACATTTTGATCGTAAAAATCTATGTTATCATCATATTTCTTGAAATTTTTTTATTATTTTAATGCATCACAATATTTTTTTTTAATTTTATATATTTCACAAACATTTAATTTTCATGTTATTTTATCTATTTTCTCATTAAACATTTTTAAGTATTTCCAAGCACAAAAATCGTGTTTATACTAGTTTTCAGCAGTTTAAAGTCACCACACATTATTTTCATAAATTTAATCGAGTTTAATATTCACATATAATTTATTTTTTATCATCCACACTATAAATAAATTATGTTTTTTTATGAAATTACTAACTCGTAAAATTTCACAAAATTTATTTTTATACAATTCTTTCACACTTTTGTAACTCGATTTTTACGCAAATTGTTAACTTTAAAGTCCGGCGAGCGCGTAACATGAAAGCGTGCGTCACATTCAATGTCTGCAAACCGTTTGAAGTTGCAAGCCCAGACTTTAACTTGGCCAAGAGATTGCAAAGACAACAACATCAGCTGTGTGCCGACCAAACAGCAAACGGTAAAGCGCAGCAAAAGCATGAAAAACACGAGCAAAGACACAGCGAGCATGGAAGGGAAGAAGTCTGCTGAGAATGTGTGAGTAATGAGTTGTCGAGTCGGGTGTACATATGTATGTATATTGTTGTTGTTAGAAAAAAGCGCTAAAACATGTCGAAGTCATGCAAAGACAGGTGCTTTACAGCCATTTAATATATTTATTAGTTTAATTTGTTTGCTTTTCTTTAAGAGCGCAAAATCAAACGAATATAGTAAGAGAGCGCAAGTTACTCTCCAGCTCTCTAGCGGCACTTTATTTAGTTATTGGTTTCATAACTTTTTGCTGCACTAACATTTTTAGGCGGCCTGCTGTGATTTGTTGTTTGCTGCGCCAAAACAAGTTGCTTGCTTAAGTCTTTCGTTTGAGCTGTGTTAAGAAGATGATATGGCTCAGCGAGCGCATGCTTTTGCGAGTTGTTACTTTTTTGTGCCCGCTACTGTTATGGTTGCTGATTTACTTATGGCAAATTGCACCATTAAGTGCTACAAAAAATTGAAATGAATAATAGGCGCCCATTACCTAAGTAATTTTAAAACTTATTTATTAGCCTGTTTTGCAGTGCGTAGACAAAGAAAATCGAGTTTAGGGCCAAATATTTTGGTGGAAATTATTTTAATGAGATCTAATGAGTGAAAAATGTATTTTATAGCAGCGGAAAATATAATTATTGGCTTAAACTGTTCTTTAATATTTAATATACCATAATAAAGTCTCGTTCGAATAATTTTTATCAATTAAATTTGTATTTTTAGAATCATATGAACTCATATTGAACTTAGCTGCTTGTTTCACTTGAATAAATAATAGTAGGAGTTACATATGAAATAATTCAAATGATATAATTTTTAAAAATTAATTGAATTCAAAAAAAAAAAATCAAAAGCTTAATTGCCAAAAATTATTTTGTAAATAAAAAATATTTTTGTTGCAAATTTGCTATAACAAATATATATTTATTCGTATTCAATTTTAAAAAATTAAGAAAATAATTAACTCTTTGAAATATTCAAAATATAAATTTCGAAAATAAAAGTAGTGGAAATTTATAATAATATTGAAAAATAAATAAAGAAAAAAGAGAACGGGATATATTAAAGTAAATGTATAAAATTGTGAATTTCAATCAAATAAAAGTTTTTGTTTTGTTCAAAAACATTTCTTCTGAAACAATTTTCTACAACATATTTTTTTGTAAACGATTTTTTTGGTACATTTTTTTTAATATCACAAAAATTTATTTTTAAAAGTACTGTTTTTTCAAAAACATTTGTTTCTTAAAAAATATGTGTTTTTGTGGTATTGCAAAAAAATTATATATAATAAATAAAATGCAAAAAATATTTTGGATCATTTTTCCCTAAAGATTTATTACAAAAACAAATTTTATACTAAAATGTTGTTTTTATAGGTATTTTTTTTAGAATATATTATATAAAAATTTTATTCAAAAACAATTATTAAAATAAGTATTTTTTGAAAATTTTTATAAAATTATTATTATTGTGAATTTAATTTAAGTAGTTTTTCAAAAACAATAAAGTTTAAAAAATGGGAAAATTTTGTTAAAAAACATAGGTTTTAAAAAAGGTTGATAATACTTGTAGGTATATATTTTTTCGGTTAATTTATTTGAATTATTCAGTACTAAGTTTAATAAACTCCATTTAAAAATCGCAAAAATTTATATTGCTTTTGAAAATAAAAAAAAATAAAAAATTACAAATCGATTTTGAAAAAAAAGCTTGAAAATATATAATAAATAAACATTTTTGAAAACAAAAAATAGAACATATTGTTGTTTTTTTTTCAAAAAATGATTTGAATTTTTTTTAGTAATTTCCTTGTGATTACAACAGTGCATCATTTTAAAAATTTAAAAGAGTATTGAAATTAATACGACGACATTGACGCTCTAAAGCTTCACTAAGCCTACCTAAAGGTCAACGGTAACTACTCTTCAGTTTACCACTTAAGTAAACATTAGTTGAGGCAATTGATTCATAGAAATAACAGCACAATTAGGCGAGCAAATTTGGAGCAAAGCAGATTTTTGATAGCGCAATAATTATATAACTTATTTATCTTTTTTTTATTGTTTTTGCTGAATGTTTGAATGGTGAGAAATATACATATGTTGATATAATAACAAAAACAGAAATACTACGATAACATTTACAATAATTTAAGGTCATTTGATATTTCTAAAAAAAAGTTTAAGTTTACTGTGGCAAGAGTCAGACATGCGAGCAATTGAAAAATAGATGAGTTAATCAATACTAAATGAGAGAAAAATCGAAAAAATATTCAAATACACACAAATGTATGTATGCATACGTATATATTTGTAACTTTAAGCGTCTCCCAACCTTTTTTGGGTTATGTTTATTTTGTCAACTTCTTTTATATTAAGTTTATTACTAGTCCTTCTGCCAACAAAAAAATTAAAAACAACGGCTAAAAGAAATCGAGTTGTTTTATTTCAAAACATTTTTATACTTAAATTTTTTTCGTAAATATTTCTGTTTTAAAAAAAGTTTAACAACAAATTTTTTCGCAAATTAATGTTCAAAAACATATTTCCCTGAAACAGTTTCTTTTGTAACAATTTTATTTTTACAAAAGTACAGACGACTACAAAAACAAGCAATACCTAAAAATTAATTAACAAAAAAAAAAGTTTTTTTTTAACGTTAAAGCCATTCTTTTCTAAAAATTTTTGTAATTTTCGAAAAAAAAATTTTCGAACAATTTCTTTTTCAATACATATTTTTTCTAAAAATTATATTGTTTAATATTTTTGTAAAAAAACTTTTTAAAAGCAACAATTTTTTTCTAAAAATTTATTTTTATTTAATCACAGTTTTTGCTTACCTCAAAAAACTTTATTATAAATCAAAATTTTCAAAAAAAATTTTTCATTTCATTACTTCAAAAAAAAATTTAAACAATTTCTTCCGCAAAATTTTATTTCAAAAACAAATTTTTCTTTTAACTTTAATAAATTTAAAAACAAGTTTGTGCCAAAAGTTTAACCAAGTTTACGTCAAACATTAAACCATAAATTGTTTTCTCAAACAATTCTTTTTCAAAATTTATTTATGTCAAAAAACTTCAAAACAATTTTTTTATAAATATATTTTTTTTTTCAAAAACAAAAAAAAATGTTTGTTGTCAAAAACAGTTTCTTTTACGTAACCACAATTTCCTCAAAACTTTTATAAAAACAAAAATGTATATTTTTGTTTAAGATTTCACCTTTTTACAGTCTCTTTTTTGAAAAATGTTTCAAAATCTTTTTTTTTGTTTTAAATTTAGAATTATTTTATTCAAAAACAAATTTGTTGAAACAAGTCCTTTCTTTAAAAAAAAAAATTATATAAAAATTTACTACACATTTTCTTATTAACAATTGTTTACACTTAACTCAAAGTCTTTCTAGAAACAAACAACCGTTACATACAATACTTTTTTGCAAACTCATTGCCTAATTACTTGCTTTGAAGACGCTTTTTTTTCATATCCGTTGTTTTTTGTGCTAACGTACTTCATTTCTCTGCCGTAAATTAGCCACTGTGAAGCTGCAAAATTTAACTTTTTTCATATAACATATTTTTTCCCCATAAATTAGCAGCTACTTCAACCCACATTAATATTGTTTGCCGCTTGCAGCTGTTACCAAGCGATTTTGCCCGTTTATGACTTGGCAAAATTTTAGAATCATTTGTTGTTTTTGCTGTTTTGCGATCAGCAGATTTATTATTTACCGCTACATAATCCTCAGTTACATAACTGTGCAAAAGTCGGATTTTACGCTAACTTTCTTAAATTAAAACCGCCAAAGTTACAATGGTTTTTCCACCCGAAACAGCTACAAGAGGAACAATTCAAAAGACTTAAGCGGCGAACTTGATGGCAAATGGCGCACCTACAAGCATTGTGAAAAATAAACGAAGAACCGACAATGCGCACCTTACAAAGTATTTTAATGGCAGAGAAGGCATTTTGATTTAAAAAACTTGGAAACAATTTTGACAAAAAAATGTTAAAACAAAGCAAAAGCGCAGTTAATCTGTGTCAGTAAGTGCGGCTTTTTTGTTTGTGTACTTCAGTGTCGGCGTTTAAATATCAAACTTCTGTCATGTCGCTAAATATTCTATTTATTCATGTGCAAAATTTAAAAAATAATGAAAATAAGTCGCGTTAAAATGGCAAAATATTGCAGGTGCTGTTGAACTTGGTGTTGCTGGGGACAGATTAGAACATGTTTCGAAAGTGGAAGGGGCAAAATTATATACGAAGAATTATTGTGTCCTTATTTCGAAATAAAGTGAGGAGTACTTATGGATAGTTTTGGAACCAAAAATATATCCCCCAGATCTATACTTGGGTGTAATTAAGCAATAAGAAAAATAATAACAATTTTCATAGTATTTCAAAAATCGTTTACTTAAAATATTGCAAAAATGTTTACAGTTTATAAACCATATATTACAATAAGCGATATAAGAGATATTATAGAAAATAGTTGAATGGGCTATATTATAGACATATTGTGGAACTGACTTGCCAAATAACAAGAGGAAAGACATAAACTTAACAAATTTTGCGAAAAAGTGAAGCGTTTGAATAAGCTGTCCCTTAAGTTTTCAACACACTACTTCTTTAAGGTTGCCACACATCTTCATTTTAAATATTTCTTTTGAAATTGAGAGACCATACAAGAATTATAGAATATGTGCTAAAATAAGAGCGCAAGAAAATGTATTCCAAAACATGTCTCTTTAGACTAAATTTAACCATATTTGCCACTTAGAAATAAAAGTAAAACTTTTTTTATTTCTGCCAAATATAAACTGTTCCCCTATTACAAGTGTTTGAGATGTCTTTAGTTTAAACACAAAGAAGAATAGAGTTACCACATAAAAAAAATTTTAAAATTTATAATTACAAAATTAGTGCAAAACATAAGACGTTTAAGAAGGCCTTAAAAACTATTTTGCAAATCTTTAATATACTTGTACATTTTTTTGGATAGGATTGCCATCTATCGAAAAAAGTAAAATGCTCAATTGTCTCAATTTAAATTTTAATTGTCTCAACTAACTGACTGAATTTATAACTTAATTGTCTCAACTAATTTACTCAATTTAAAACTTAATTGTCTCCACTAATTTACTCAATTAAATAACTAATTGTCTTAGCTAATTTACTCAATTTAATAACTAATTGTCTTAGCTAATTACTCAATTTTAAAGTTACTTGTCGCAACTGATGGAAGTAATAAAAATTCCTAAAGCAAAAAATTCTTTCTTTTGTTTAACATGATAATCTTTCAAATTCAGCTAAACAGTTTTTTTGTGAACATTAATTGTGTCGATTTGGTAACTAAAATTAGAGTTTAAGTGCCGCGAATATTTTTTTTTAAATTAAATTATAAAAAACTTTAACTTTAATTTGATGGTAATTTATTGAGTTGAAAAAATTATTTTCGAGTTAAACAGTTTTACAAAACTTAGATGGTATCTTAATGGAGATCAACAGATAAGAGGTGTGTTTCATTTTCAAAGCCTCTCTTTCAACAACAACTTACACTGGCACACAGAATTGATTTGATTATAGCTTGGACTCAACATATTCTTCAACTCTTCTTTTATTTAAAATTGGTGGTTTGTGGACAGAGGAACGACAGCATGAGCGTAGAGGTTGACAAAATATGGTTAGAAGCCAATTCTCATATCTCTCTGCTCACTTTGATACACTTCTGCAGTCTTTTATGATCTTCTTAACCACCGCTAAGTAGTTAGAGGGCTAAATTATTTGTCTTATTGTATTATATTTATAATATATATATTTTTTTTGCACTGTAAATGCAAACCTGGTGTTATAAAAAAATTTAACTGTAAAGTTTATTAATTTCAGACTTAATTTATATTTATTTTTTTTATAAGTTATTCATCTGAGTTTTATTATCCCTTGACTTATTTATGTAGTCGCATTTTTATAAAATTTATTACACTTTTACTTGTTCCCATGATTTTAACATTTTTTTAGAGTAATAAAAAAATTAAAAATTCCGTGCTTTTCGGTGATGATTTCACTTGTTAACTTTGAATCCTTGTAGCTATGCTGTAAATATTTGTCACCACAGGCAACTCCCTGCCGTAAAGTGCCTCTTTGCTGTGCTTGTATATCTGTTAATAGCGCATTTAGTGTTTCAATAAAAGGTAATAATATATATTTATAATAAAAGCAAGCCGTCTGTGAAAAAGTTATTAAAACGTGAGCATAAAAATTTCATTAAAAACAAGAGTTGCTCGTTAAACTGCGCGGCAGAGTGTCACACTTGAGCAGTTGTTTTCCGTTGCTTAAAGCCACCAGCGTTGCCGGTGCTGCAAAAAAAGCAATACCGGCTGCTACATATTTATATATGTGTAAGATCGTGTGGCAATGACTGACTTAAGTGCTACAAGTAAGTGTGGGCAATTGAGTTTATTTTTATGCGAAATTTGCTATTAGTGCGGCACTTTAGAAGGTTTTTTTGCTCTGAAAGGACTTAATTTTAAATGCTTAATTTTCGTATTTTTATTACGAGCGATTAGTTATTTTGCATAGGTTTACTTATATGATATTGTGAACAAGATTGTTTAGCTATTTCACGGCGATTTTTATGTGATAATAAATAGAAGGTGCCGGAGAAAGAGAGAAGAACAGAAAATTGGTTGATTTTTAAGCAGCAAAAGGTAGGACGGAACTCGAAGTGCTAAATAGCTAGTCAACCTCAGTGGTGCAGAGTTGAAAACCGTCATACCACAAAAAAGTTGAGGTTTCATTGAAATATTAACCGAAACTTTTTTGACGGTTTGATTTGATATTGATAATACCGAATTTTAAAACTTTTGCCAAAATGCAGTTGAGTTGAAAACCGTAAAATTGGCTGTTTATGAAAGCTTTAAGAAAGCCACCAAAATGGACCACTAATGCCTTCCTTAAGCTTGCGAAATTATTTATAGCAGCAATCGAGTGGTTTCCGAAAAATATCTTGAATTTAACTTAAGTTTTGAGACAAGCTAATCTTCCTTCCTTCTATGATTGTTTTTTCTAAAAAAGCTTTTGAAATTTACTGTACCGAAAACGACAGCTTTCAGAAAAGTTTTGTTGAGCTTAGCTGAAGTTTTGAGACAAGTTAATCTTCTTTTCTTCTTTAAAAGCTGTATAGTGGGCCTTGAGGTTTTGTCAAAAACAAAGTTCCCGAATTGGCTCTTGTTTGAAGCCCCATTAATGTTCTCTCTTTTGAATATAGCTATCGAAAAACGCTTTCAAAAAATATGTGTTTTATATCGGACCATGAGAGCTTTTTAAAAAAGTTATTTGAATTGGCACATGTTTTAAACTTCCGAAAAGCTTTTTAAAAAAAATCTATCAAACTTAGCTCAACTAAGCTTTAACACAACTTCGAACAACAGTTCCAAATAATAATCTAACGGCATTACCGCCAGCAACAACATTTCACTTCCAAAAGGTGTGCCAACGTCTACACGAACACAAAGTTTTATCAGCAGATTTTTATATTGAAAAAAGTTGGCATTTTTTGAATTCCCGAAACATTAATGCAATTACAAGCGAGCACAAAATTCACCGAAAACTGAATCAACCATTTAATCTGATTAACGGCAATTACTTATTTGCTTTTTGTTTCAATTTCTTGCTATGAGTCAAACAAAAAGCTGTGAAATTATCAAATGCTAAGCGTCGATAGGCGTGGCAACGCCGGCGCGTTGCTCTGACGGTTTTCCACAAATTTTACAACAACAAGGAAATTCCGATGCTAATCAAAATCAACGCCCGTTTACTGCGTCTGACGCCAGCAACTAATTGTGGGGAAGAGCAGCAACAAAACAAGCTGCATAAAAAAACAACAACAAAATCGGCATAGTAAGCGCTTTAGCAGCATTTTATTGCTGCACTGATCTATATCGGTAGCTTGTTACAATTATATTTATGTTTTTTATGCTAATGTTGTTGTTGTTCGCGGTTGCCAACACTTTCATGCGGTCTGCTGCTGCGCCCAACACTTTTTACACGATTTTCTTTGCTATTTTATTAAGTGTTTTTACGTTTTACTTTTTTTTAGGGCAAATTGAAATGTGTGGCAAGCTTTGGAATTCTTATGCTGCTGCTGCTGGAGCGGCAAATCGATTTTCGTGCGACCTAAATAGACAAGCGGCGATGTTGTGGCAGCAACCAAATATAGTATATACTTACATACTATACTCGTATGTATGTACATATGTATGTTTATGTGTATGAAAATATTCAAATTCAAATAGACAAGTGCTGAAATTGTAGGATGATAAAAAAGAGCAAGTGTTGACAACATAACAACAACAACAAAATGTTATGTTGATTATTTATATGTATATGAAGTAAAGCAACAGCAATAAACAAGTGCAGTCGGCAGCAGAATGGATAGCAAACAATTTTAGCTAAGAACAAAAATTTCGGGATTGCGAAATTGCATAGGCGGTAGGTAAAAATTTAAGCAAGGGAAATAAAAGTAACTAAATTTTTATAATTTATTAAAAAAGTAAAAATTAAACATATTTATATTTCGGGATTGTGCTTTAAATTCCCGTCCTGAGAAAACTTCGAGATTCTCAATATTTATTTTTATAAATCTATACATTTCGAGATTCTCATATAACTTTATGGTAGGTGGTAAGCTAAAATTTATACCAGGCAAGTAAAATTGACTAAAGTTATATAATTTATAAAAAAAAAAATTATATTTCGGTATTACGTTCCTCGTCCTATAAAATTTCGGGATTTTTGCACTGACAAATCAATTATAATGAAAAGAACAATAAAACTTATTCGGTACAGCCATACAAGATCCTATTTCAAGCGTTCCACTAAAAAAGTCGTTAATACTTACATAAATTTCGGGATTCAAAAATAACTTTACTATTAGGCGGCAAGTCAATTAAAATGAAATAAAATATACTAATTATGAAAAATATCATCCCTTTTGTATTTCTGATGTCACTTATAAAATCCCGATAGTATAAAATCTCGATACATCAAAAATAAATGTGTATATAACACAGAAAATCGGTTATAAACAAAATAAAATAAAAAAAAATTTTTAAAGTAAAACTTTTTCGAAAACGGTCATAATATTTCGGTGATTGGTTAATCCCTTTAAATCATGTCATGTCTTTCGGGATTCACAAACAACCGATTAATATTACAGAAAGTCAGCTATAATGTAATAATATTAAAACTAATTTCAAAAACTTGTATAAAATGTAAAATTCCATATTCCCTTTCAAAAATGTTCCATGTACAGTGGTTTTAGTTTTAAACTGCCGTCTACCGATAATTTCGGGATCCATAAATAAGGCATTTATTTTTCATAAAGTCAGTTATGACAAAACAAATTTCAAAGTTTTGTAAAAGACATGCGTTGATATTTCTTATTTCAGCATTCATTATTAAAATTCCAACTTCGTACAAATTTCGGGATCCACAATTAGTTTATTGACGTCAAAAAGAACCAGACATTCCTGCTTACACTTGTAATATTCTAACACGCAAATGCTAATTAGAGGCACCTAGTTTTGAAAGAAAACTATCAGTTTTATAAAAAAATTGCAAAACTGCGAGTCCCGAAAAACAAGTTTTCAAGTTGGGATATCCTGATTTTTTTTTGTTACAAAAGCGCTTAATAGTTAGTAAACTCGGGTTTTGTTGCTGTTCTTTCAACGATCCCGAAAAGAAAATCGGGATCCCGAAATTGGAATTTTAACTTTTAAATTTATACAGAATAGTGGCATAATTTACGTTTCGACTATTAAAACAATCCTCAAAAAATCGGGATCCCCAATGCATATTTTCCATTTCGACAGTTAAGTTGTTGATCTTTTAATACGTGCTGAATACATATGTACGTACATTTTATTAGGCTGTTTGCCACCGGCAAGTAAATCGCGAAAGTAAAATATAAAATAAAATATGACTACAAAAAATATTGTATTCTTCTCGGTTACAGCAATTATATTTGTTTCTGTTTTTATGTTTGGTCCTCTCTTTGCATTCCAACAGGCGTTACAAACAGCGAGACATGACAAGAATCACGATTTTTAATGCAGCATCTAATAAAACAATAACAACAATTGCAACTATAAATAATTGCCACAACTAAAATACCATCCAGAAAAATAGTTGAAGTTAACTAATTGCAAATAGGACTGGAAGAATGACAAAACAAAATTTAGCAGCAAAAATTATAGATTTTTTTAAGAGAGCGAAAGATTGAGAAAACAAGTCAGTGAACAGAAAGACACATTTTTTAACACTTGTTAATTTAACAAAACTTGGCAAGAAAAAGAGTAATAATATGAGGAACAGAGAACGAGAGTAAATAAGATGTTTAAGGCGAAAATTCTAGATGATACGAAATGACACAGAAAAGTTTTAGCCAAAATAAATATTCAGTAATTTTTCTTGAAATACAAGAGCACACTTGGGGAGAATTTTAAGAAAGAGAGATGGTGTTTATTACAATATATTATTTATTGTAAACATTTCTTACCTTATATAAATCTTTATCTAATAAACCAGCTAAGAATTACAAAAAAAAATTAAACAAATTAAAACAAAAGCTTAAAAGATAATGAACCAGAAATATGATATTGTTAGCCAGTTCAAAGTAAGAAAAGAAAAGAGGATTTTGTTGTTATTATTATTATTTTTTTTGAGTATAGAGAAGAACTTAGAATTTGGAGTTAACAGAAGCTTTCGAAGCGACAAAACGATTACTACGACGTTGCAAACTCGTTCAAATTATTTAAGTGGGTGCCTTACAGAGAAAATAAGATCAAGTAAGTCTGCTATGGGAATGATGATAAGATAATTTTGGGAAACAAAAATGCATTTATAAGCTCCTTTGACTTTTTTGATTTGATCATTTGCAAAAAACTTCACATACAGAAGCAAGCCAAGAGTTAAGTTAGTTAGAGAAGCTTGCGATTTTCAAATGTAAGTATTTGCACACAAGTGTAATTAGTAATTATTATAATATGCGCGATGCAACTAATATGTTTTCTTCTTGCACTCAATTTTGCATTGCTGCTTTTATTTTTTTAGCGGCACTTGAGTGTCTTCAACTCCTTTAATTCCGTTTTTATTACACAACAACTCCTTTGGGTAATCAATTGACTCTCAAACTGCCTAGTAATTTTCAGCTGTCCCACATGAAAGCCGCTGCCATGATTCATGTGTGTGTAGATATATTTGCAAAGAGTATTTATAAATTCAACCTACCGGGTACTTCAGCTAATAAAATATTTATGTATTTGTTTTAGTATTGCAGGTGAATCATTGGGAATTTTGAGGGAAAAAATATGAAGCAATTAATTAAGAAGCTATTACTAGGCGTAAGCAGAGTGAAGCAGGCGTTAAAAAGTAAAAAAAAAATATAAAATAAAAAATACAGAACAATAACCTTGAGATATATTTCTTGAGCCATTGCTAGATGCTAAGCGGAGTATCTTCTCTTGCTTGCGGTAAGTGTTTTGATTTTTTTCGCCAAATTGAAGTTCTTATAAGTTTAAGACGCATTTGAATTACTGGTGAATCTTAAGGATAAAAAATTTATTGGTTGGTTGTTTTAACTGCCGAAGAGTGAACGTCGTTATGAGGGGAACCGTGAAAAGACAAAATGCGCCTTTAGCCGCAAGCTAACAAATAGCTTGTGCGGGTAACTGTGATCTTCAAATTCGATCTTATATTTATTCAAGCTTGAAAAAGAATCGATTTCCATCATTCCAATTATGTAAACAGGTTGAAGCTTCTTTTCTAAGGTACTGTCTATGGTTGGATCTTCAATGTCCTACAGATGTCTTATATATATTTGCTTGATATCTCGATTATACTAAATAACACAGTATGTGTAGAGTGGATTTATCAATAAAGCCTTGTGCTAAGCCCAGTTGTACACTTTTCTAGTTTGCATATATACTTCTTCTTTTCGGTCGGGGAAGTCAGCAGATAACAATGAAGTACTGCACCGAGTCAATACTATGGGCTCTCCAAAGGACTGTTTTAAGAAGAGAAGAGAGGAATACAATAGTTTTTTTCCTACGAGAACACATGTACTCTTCTACTCTATTCAATATTTGGTTTGTCAGGAAGGTTTACGATTAGCTTCTCTTTGCAACCTAACTTCCGTAGAAAACAATCTGACTTTTTACTTAATCTTGCTTTGAACATGCTGAACAGCTTGCTGCCGCAAATTGCTTCCGGCTACAATCCGATAGCTGGCTACTTATGTGCTTCATTTGGATCTGACTTAAGACCATGTTAATATCGAGTGCTGTCTTTATGAAGGTGTCATCTATTGTACTCCCCTCTAACGTAAAAATTCCAGATCACCAGGATCCAGATCATCTAATCTATTCTTATGATCTTTGGTACTAAAGTTAGATCCTAAATTATTAATCTCAAAAAATATACCAACTAATCGAATTTGACCCAGACTGATCCATCCGCGCAAACTTAAAATGTTTGCTAGATTGGTACAACTTTTTGTTCGTGTGAAGTTTGGGCTCTCTATGTCAATAAGTGTGTGTTAGACAGCTGTTTACGACGCCAAAAGTTTGTCTGGCGACTAGACTTACAACGAGTTTGCTAAAAATTTTGTGTTCTCAATGGAATCACGGTTAAAAAATCGTTTAAATTGTGCAGAAGTGTTTTGGGGAGTATACAACATCACGAACACAAGTATTTGAGTGGCACAAAGTAAAGATCCTGAAGTCATTAAAAACTTGCCTCATGCGAGTGGTCCCTCCACCTCCCTTAATGACGATAACATCGAAGTAGTCAAAGAAACAGTGCTTGAAAATCAACGTCAAAGATAGCAGAGTAATCGATCTTACTAACAACACATTTTGGCTAATATTTTAGTAAGAAGCGTGTCAAAGCTAGACTCCTACCAAACGCCCCGAATCTCTTTCGAAAACGACGTCTAGTAGGTGTCGCAAGAGATACTTGACAATGTAGCTGAGGACTCTAGATTCATCAAACGCATCATTATTGGTGACAAGGCATGGCTTTATGTATATGATGTCGAAACAATTCAACTATCTAGCGAGTGGCGCTACAAAGATAAGCAAAAACCGAAAAAATAAAGATTCATAGAAGATCATCCCAGCCAAAGCTTACCACATAACAAGTGTATGGAAAATTGCATTCAGCGCCGGTATGCTTTTATTGGCTCAGGAGCCTATTTTGAATTAGACGGTAGTACAGTTAATCTCAACATATAATTAGTAGACTTAAAACTATTTCGAAATCCTAATTAGAGGTTAATAAGATTTTATAAAGGTAGTTAGAATCTTCAACCTGCAGTGTTCAAAGATTGATATTAAAACAAAATCTACAAGGTTCTTTCTCTCTGTGTATATGGTAAGTGTCATTAATAATGTTTCAAATATATGCTTTACCGGTCAAAGAGTTTCTTATAAAAAGTATCATATAATAAAATTATATATATTTTGGGTTCATTTAAACTTAAAAATTTTAAATTTGAAAAAAAAACACTTGGCTCTGCATATATCAGCCAATATATTGTATCTTATATAGATAATATTGAAGAATGCGCACAAGAAAGAAACACAATTTCCTTGTACTGACCTTTCTTAAGGTTTCTCAAGTTATGTTAAAGTCAAAACGTTAATTTATTAACTATAATAAAAGCTTAAATATGTTTTTGTTAATATTTAACAGTTACTTTTATTGCGGATTATTGAATTTTGTTCTTTTATAGTTAGACTTTGCATACGAAATTCGTTCACACGCTTAAAGCTTAATAGCTCTAAGCTGGCGTGCGTTCTTTCATTTTTAAATACCATTTAGTTTCACTAAAAATATTTGAAAATAATAATAAAATATATATAATCTGCGATTAATGTCCCAAATGTAGATATGTTTATGTACATAAAGTCACAAAATCAGCAAGAAGTCAAATTGCTCGCCATTAATTATTAAACTCAATAACAAAATATATGTTTTTTCTCTTTAAAATTAATAGCAGTCAATGAAAGAGATTAGCACCTACCTGTTTTCTATAGCGTAGCTGATTTCTGCTCTTAAAGCTGCTTTACTTTTTTGTTTTTGTTACGCCTACTGCTGAAGCGTGTGGTAAAGCTAGTTGTGTGTTTTTTACGGAAAGTAAATATGTAAATTTACGCGTACTTGTATGCTATTCTTTTTTAAACGCGTTGTTCGACGTTTTAATAGTTGTTTGTAGCAATTAAAATATTTAATTTTTTAACTGCTGCTTCTTCTTTCAAGCTTTTGAATGGTTATATTATTTTCTTCTAGTTCTAATTATAATATTCCTTTGCGTTGGTGGCACAAAAATGCTGTAAAGATAAGCAGACATGAATTTGAGTTTTTAAAAAAATTTAAAAAAATAAAATTTTTAAATAAAATAAAAATGTAAAAAAACATAAACATGCAATATAAATCAGTAAAACCAGCAACAAACAATTAAATATGCAAATACAAAGAACATCGGCTATTTGCTTGCACTGTTTGAAAAGTATACGAATAAACTAACTTTGGAGACTTTTGAATATTTTCAGTTTTTCAAATACTATGTGAGTAAACGAAGATAATAAAGTTGAAACTATAAGATGATAAGAGATCAAGATAAGAAAAAGAAAGAAATTATTAGAAGACCTGATAAGATAAAAATTATCTGAAGTAACTTAAGAATTTAGACGTGATATCCTATTATACCGACTTTCTTTATTTTCACTGTTATTATTAAGTATGTATTAGAGAACAGCTCTGTAAAATTATGTGCTCTTAGCTTTTTTATTTAAGGCAGGCAACTGGAAAATAAAATAACAAAATAATCGATTGTATTGGAGATATGTGATATTGTTGTCTGGCCGTTTCCAACAAATGATCAATAAAATCTTAAAATGCAGCTATGTATAAAATTTCATTCAGATAGCTCAAAAACTGACGAACTGACCACGAATAATTAAATTTCACCTAAAATATCGCTGACTCGAACCCCATTTGAGACCCATATTATCTTGGGCAAAGTTGTTCAGAGTGAACCATAGAATATTTGCCGCATAAGCGGTTATTCCATATATTTTTTTGGCTTCCAGTAAATCAACCCGCTCTAATGTACATACTTTAACCCTATTAGGGAATCGGGTCACTCCCACTTTTTATGAACTTTTGAGTCTGCAGTTGCCCCTCCTGTACTAAGTTACAGTTTTGTAACTTAATTCATGGCTTAGTTAATGCACTTTAATGGCATTTTGTGGGAGTGACCATGTTCCGATTCCGGCCATCTGAAAAACCAACCTTTCTAGGGCACCAAGCCTCACCAAAACATCTCACCTTTTGCTTAAGTTATTGCAGACATTCAATCAGAATTTAACTGGTCTAGATTAGTTTTACGTGTTACAAACAAACATTAGGTGTACAAAACTATTATACACGGTTGCAACATGTTGTGAGTGTATACTAATTTCGACTAAATCATAGATAAAGGGAGAAAATTTCATTTAACCAGAGAACCTAGGCAATGAATGAAGTTCAAGGGGACAAATAATATAATAACTACAAAAACAAGTGTGAAAACAAAATTGATTGACAAGCTGAGATATCTACATATTATGAGAAGAGAGCTATGTTAGTGTCTTATACTTAGTATAATCAAGATATTTGGTCTATATCTTAAGTTTTAAATCTATGTGTCATGCGGTGTATTTTCAGCACTGGATTCTACTTCGAATCATCTAAGATGCGAATCACACTATAACAACATGCTGATAGTAAGTAATTATTGGTGCCGCACTAGTGCCACATTTTCAACGGTCTAGGACAAAAAAGAACAACGGAAATTTTCAATGTAGGCCTAGATCATGAGCTTATGTACAAGGATTCTGAAGGTAAGATCTGTTGAGAGCTCCATTTGAGGTTATGTCAAAAATATATAGTATAGTATATTGATAAGTCAATAAATAAAATAATAAAATGAAATATATATAGAAATTTGAGGAAATGACAAAAAAAGCAAAAAATAAAGCGCAGTTACTGCTCATTTACTGTTATCAATCACTGTCAGTGAGCGTTGAAAAGACTCATTCACATATCTTAGCCGTATGAAAGTGCAATTTGCAGTACAACCGACAACACGCCCATGTCAGCAACGGACAAGGCATATCAATGTTAACAACAACAACAACAACCAAACTACTTAAAATGCACACAAAGTCATCATTAAGTAGCGATGGTCGAGGTCAAATGTGTCTTTTTGCTGTTGTTATTGCTTTGCGTACTTTTGTTGTTGCCACACAACTTCGCACTAAAAGAAAGCGCAGCTCTAGCGAAGACGGCAGTGAAATCATCAACACTGGCAGATGTTTAAGGAGACGGCGCGCACAGAACGGCGTGGCGTGGGGTGCACACCTCGCTGTTGTTATTGTTGTCAGAAAGAAAGTGCGCATGGAGCCGAAAAGACCAAGGCCAAGCGGGGTTTTCTTTGCAATTCTTCTACATCAATGTAAATATGTGTGCGTGTAGCGGCAGCAGACAATTGACGCATTTGCTTGCTGATTACACAGTGTTGTTGTTGTTGTGCTTACTTGTTGTTGCATTTGCATTTTTCTAAACAGCCGACACGCAATGCATTTTAAGCATTTTAGCACTGACACCTACTTTTCAAAAATCTGTCTTTGTGTACTTACAGTGAAGCCTCAATGAGAGTACTGGATTAAATATAACCGTAGTAAAGCAACAAGAGAGTTGTGAGAGTAATTCAGCGACATTGCTAATTGACGCCTACAAAATGATCGAAGAGTTAAAGAAACATGAATTGCTAAACTTTGAGACCTAGAAAGAGAATTATTTCAATATTTAGGAATCATGTCAGTCTGATGAAAATGTAATTGGTTCACTTTAAAATCCAGAAAGATAGTGAAAACTATTAAGGAATACTAACAGCTGAGGTCCCAGTAACCTCGCTTAGAAATGAGAAGAACTCATAGTCTGGCAAAAGTAGAATTTGTCCACTTTGGGATCCAGAAAGAGAGCGAACACTAATTCAATATTCAGCAAAACCTGAGGCCCCACAGTATAAAATTTGGAAGAATTCATGGTCTGGTGAAAATGTCATCATTAAGAATTCGTAGGGCCTTCGAGCAACATTATATTAAACTCTCTCTCTCTCTTTAGAGACGCAAAGATCAGGAGATCAGTTCTTTTTTCCTGAATAATATTAAAAGCAAAAAATAAACTTAGACTTTCAACACAGTTTTATTCTGTGTGTAATTACTGCGACTAAGAATATTTCAGGGCAGCACAATGGGTCTAAGGCAGCGTAAGCGTGACCCCTTATGGTCAGGCGTTCAATTTTCAATCAACCATCCAACCACGTGGAGCAACATGCAAATTAGGTGCTTACACCTTCTGGAATCACTACTAAGCAATCGGAGCTTTGTTAAGGCAATAAATAACTGGTTATCAAAAAAAAAGCTGAGAGAAAAGTTACTGCCTGAGGGAATAATAATAATCTTCACGCAAAGAAGAGCGACCGTTACTTGCAAGGGGGAAAACTTGTAATGTTGGTTTCGCTGATGAGTAAAGCTGCTCGAATATATCTCAAAATAGTACTATTACAAAGAGCCTTCAGAATCAATGCGAATTTCTAAATTCATTAACATTTTGGCAATTAAAATGCAGAACGCCCTCTTTTTAAACCGGACAAGCAAGAGACATAAATCTCGTAAATAAGAAATTTGATCTTTAGCCGTTTATGGTAAAATAGAATAGAATTAGAAAGAGTTGAAGTAAAGAGGAGCAGAGCTATTAATACCGATATACTACTATAAGATGAACTTTTAAGGACTTGGCATAAGACCATACCCCAAAGGCTTTACGCTGCCAACGTGCCAGTTATTTGTCATACCCTCATAAATCTCTCTGATTTTCGGTTACATGGACTTAATTGCGGTGAGAACAAACTTATCAACTAAGCTTCTGCAAAATATAGTGAAACCAGCAGTCAAAACCAAGTTAAGCATGGCCATTTTCCAAAGAAAGTATTAAAAAAATAATCTTAAAGAAAAACATGTTTAAAATTTTGGTTTTTTAAAAGTAACATTTAAAATGTTTAAGCTGGATTGTATCTGATAGCAGTTTGGGGATTTTTGAACTGATACATTTTCCTTTACTTCCTAAGAAACTATATCTATAAAAACTGAGGTACCTGAAATCCCTGAAAAAAGCATAAATGAGAAACAGCTGACAGATCCTTCGAATATTGAATGAGGATTCAGATAAGTAACCTCTCAAACTATCTTGGATGTTAACTAGAGGCAACGGATCTAAACCAGTATAATAAAGCTAATAAAACTGGCTTGTTCATTTCAAGTTAGACAACAAAAAAAATGTTAATACCCTTTACAAATACATAACATTCCCTATAAAAACTGCGCAAAATATCTGATCATTTATATGTAAACTTTAAAGGATCTCCAAAGTTTTCCTCTGGGTGTTACAACCTTCATGCCAACTTAATTCAGCATATAAAAATGTTGCGAAAGTTTATCATCCATTTGTTTCGATTACAATCATATTCAGTATCTTATTAACTGATATTATCGGTCACCGGCTCACTTAATTTTGATACTTTATTTTCTTTCGGGTCAGCGATAATTTTATTAAAATCCGCCCTCAAATGAGATATAGGTAGTATAAACTCAACCAAAGAGGCTACATTTAATACTTGGGTTGATAAGGAAAACGTTATATTAGGTATGTGAGGTTTGGACCAATTCTTTTAAAATTCAACGCTAAACTACATAACTTGCAAGAAAGCTATTGTGCATAAAGTCTGCTTGAATAACGAGACTCATTATATGTATGTACAAGTATATAGTATATATCATCTGGGATTATTCGTGGGCCAATTTCACACCTTTTCGGCACTAAACTGTAGTATTATAAGTTCACTTAATTTTATTAAGATATTTAATACATGGACTGACATACACGGTATAAAGCTAACAGGAAGTTTGTAATTCTTATAGGGACTACGAATAGTATTAAACGAGAATATCCACTTTAGGCATAAGAATATACTGTTATTCTATCTTAAAGTACATCACATATTTGCAGATTTAATGGTATAAAGTCAACCTGAAACTAAAATCCAAACCTAGAACTAAAGATAGATAAATTACCCGCTTTTACCCATTTTCGGCGATAAGGACACATTATAACCATTTAAAGACATTGTCAAAGTTTAATATTTACATCCCACAGCTTGACCGTTTTTATAAAAGAAAGCTACGCCAAACACAGCGCAAGAGTAGCCGATGTCCAATGGAAGCAATAGACGTAGCCTAAATATATACACAATTCTAGCAAAAGTGTTGGTTATTTTATTTCTGTTTTAATACTTGTTGCGGCAATATTGATTTTTTTCGCAGCAAATAGCGTTGTTTGAATATCATCGGCCCAACTCGACTTAAGCTTTTTTTCTAGCCAGTATTGGTGGTTTCCACTTCTGCGTCGTTAAATTTATTTCGAGCGCATATTCTCTTGAGAAATATTCTTCTACGAGTATATTTCCATTTACATATCGTGTTACACATGTGCATATAATTAAAAAAATAATAATAAAGTAAAATTTTTATAATAAATGGAATATTACAATGCGAAACCTAAGCTAAAAAAGTTTATGCAAGCTTATGGTCGCGAATATTTTTTGAGAACATTACAATCAAATTAAAAATGTTTCAGAAGCCTTAAACGTCAAAATATTGTTGATGAGGGTTGCCACCTTTTTATTTATTTTTTAATTCAATTATTATGAAGAAAAGAAAGAAATTTTATTAATTTATAATATATATAT
Source organism: Bactrocera oleae (assembly GCF_042242935.1). Taxonomy (NCBI): domain Eukaryota; kingdom Metazoa; phylum Arthropoda; class Insecta; order Diptera; family Tephritidae; genus Bactrocera; species Bactrocera oleae. The sequence continues at coordinate 11,792,977 of NC_091539.1, read as the reverse complement.
ATATATATATATATATATATAATATAATATTAATGTATTTTATTTTATCGAGAATAAAATGTATTTATATTTTTTATCGTACGCAAAATTTTCTCGGGGTCTGTCACTCTTACGCAGTATTTACTGCGAGTAAATAAGTGAGGTAGTATTTGTGTGCCGAACTGCGCATTAAGTCATTCAACTTTCAAGCTGATGGCCAAACAAACCATACTATTTATATTATTTGCGCAGTTGTTGTTTTGTACTCATTTTTTTCTTGCTGCTGCAGACTTTCTTCAACATTACCGAAGCAACGCACACACTACAAATGACATTTTAATGCGAACTTAGTGAGAATAAATATTGAAGATGGAAGGTGAGGAGCAGGTGAGGGTGCAACAACATGTATGTAAGCATGCTGATTTTCCGCGTACACCAAAATCATTGAATATAAATAAAACAATAGCAACAATATTACAATACATGTTGATTTTCTGACTGCATTGAGCTGTAAATAAATAAATGTAAAAGAATTAGCAGTTGACTGGTGAAATTGAACACAACACCCAAAAAAAAAGCGAAAACAAAGCGCTTAAACGCTAAGACAACGCCTAAGCGGCAAGCGTGCCGCACAACAACGCTTGGGTGCTAAGCAAATTACAACAGAAATTACGAACAGCGTTCAGCCAACATTTGCTGAGCGGAATTGTTAATTAAGGGATTTGCCGAATGGATGCGCGTTTTCGTTTAATTTATTTGTTTCGATTTGATTGCTTATTGTTGTTGTTGGTGTGCATATTGGTTTTATTGGCCTTTTGTTGCACTCACTTTCTCACTCGTACGTTTTTGTAATGCTTCTTCTCTGACACTTTGAGGCCCCCAGCGCTCTTATTGAGTCCACTCATACGTCTTTTATTGCTAGTTGTTGTTATTTTTCTGTTGTTGTAGTACACAATTTATTTACTTAAGCGCTCATAGGTGATTTTCACTTTTGAATCATAAGTGAATTTCCCGTCTGCCCTTTCTACAATCCAGCATTTTGAAGTACTGTGGCAATTTGTCTTTGTCGCTGCGTGTTGCTATTGTTGTTGTAATCCAATGTATTCAATCGTTCATCGTATATTTGTATGTATGTATGTAGATTTAGACCCACTTAGCTGCCACTTAATGTGTGTTTGTTTGTGTAATTATATATTGGCCCACCACTTCCTGATCACCCATTTTGCCCTATCGCTTAGTTAGAATTATGGTTTTGACCGCTTCAATTTTATTAATTTTTGTGTACTCGTATACTTCAAATGCAATAATTCATTTGTATGCTATTTGTTAGAGTTTCACTTTCGGTGCTGTGAAATTTGATTGTCATTCGTTGCACATTTCAGGCGCTGAGAAAATGAAAGTGCAGATGATTAACAACAAAACCAAAACAAAAAAAAAACAGAACAACTGGTGTTGTGGAATTCTGAGATTAAAATTTTTTTTTATGTAACTTTACATGCATTTTTTTATCAATAAATTTAAACAAAAATTAATTTTTTTTAGTTTATTTTCTTAAATTCATAATGAAATCGATCTATCTATTTTTATTGACTTTTTTTACTATTTTTTATCTCATTCAATTTTTTTTTATAATAAATAAAATAAATAAAAAATAAACTTTAATTTTGTTATCGATAACTTTAAGCACATTTATTCAAAAAAATTTAAAATTTTTCTTTCTAATTTTTACATTGAAATTCTTTTTCACTTTACTCTAAGCAATTTTGCCTAAAGAAAATTTTTCGATATCTTGAAACTGGTTAATTTTTTCAGGATATTGAAAAATATTTTAATTTTTAATGCACCATTTTGTTATTTTTTATCGATGACTTATATTTTTAGAGATTTAATTTTTAAATATCTTGAAACTGGTTCTTAATTCTTTTATTTGATGTATTGAAAAAAAGTTTCAATTTCTAATAGTACATACAAGTATATAATTTTGTGATATTTTATCGATAACTTAAAAAGCATGTTTATATTGAGGTTAACATCACAGTCGCAGAATTACTGTGAACTAGTGATATTGGAAACAAAATATGTTATTAACTTAGCAGTAAATATAAATTCTAAATTTTTCCGGGAATAAATAAAAATAATAAAATGAAAACCAAAAACAAATTTACAAAATTTTCATATGTACTAAGTAAATGTGTTTGAAATTCACACGCTTTATACATATGTATGTATAGAAGTGTATACATTAAGAGGCACGTGACTGTTGGCAACAGCTTTTTATTGCACCTTTTACATTTCACTATATTTTTTATATCTAGGCAAATGTAGTAGCTAGGTCAAGGCTGGGAACGGTATGTGTAACTAAGAAAATGTCCAACAACAACAAGAAATGAAACGTAAACACAAAATATTTGACAAACTGTTAACATTTGCTAACATTGCATTGACATCGGCTGACATGTGGGCACACAAACACACACGCTTGGTTAAAAGCCAGACAGTTGTCGTTGTTAAAGGCAGGGACACGGCCGAAGCGTCAGCGAAGAGTCAAGTAAATAAATTAAATAATAAAAGCAACAACTATAGCTGTGGGTACCTTAAGTAGTTACCGTTTTATGTAAAATATTCATAACCTTTAACAAACGGGAAAGTCTAGCAAGTAGGTTAATTGATCGCAATATACGAAATATCTATGACATCTATGGACTACCTATGTACGAGGCGTGTTTCGAGGAAAGATGAATTTTGGACTTTTTTGAAAAGTACTTATTTATTCATCAATATCTATTTTTTCCCCTTCAAAGTAATCCCCCTCGGATATAATATACTTGTGCCACCGCTTTTTCCAATCCTCGTAGCACTTCTGAATTGTGCTTTTTGGTATGGCCGTCAACTCTTTCTTCGATTCTGACTTGATCTCATCAGTTGTGACAAAACGCTTTCCTTTCATTTGTTTGTTCAATTTTGGGAATAGGAAAAAGTCGCAGGAGCCAGTAATGACCCGTTTGAGCAAATCCGGATCGTTGTTGACGTCATTCAACAACTCCTGAGCCATACTAATGCGACATTGCTTTAACACAAAATTTAGCAATTTCGGAACAAACTTCGCTACCACATGTTTCATACCCATAACATTCGTGAGAATTTAATGGGATGAGCCGATTGATATGCCAACATCGTCTCAACTTCCTTAATAGTGATAAATAGGATGCTCATCGTCAACAACATCTTCTCGGCCTTCTGTAAAGCGCTTGTACCACTTATAAATAGCTTTTGAGATAAAGGGGACTCACCGAATGTCACTGTCAACATTTCAAGTGCCTTAAAACTTTATTCAATTTTTAACGCTAAATTTAATACATAATTTTTGATCCATTTCTTTTAAAAGTCAAAAATCGAAGAACGCACAAAATCGTGACTAACCTTTTCTGTTGTCAAAAACAAAGTACTAATCGAAGTTCGCACACATGATAGACATATGTATCCGATTATAACAAACGCAAAATGTCGATAAACAAAAGTACACAGCCCACGAAAAATCAAAATTCACCTTTTCCTTTGAACACACCTCGTACATATGTGGTTTGGTGGAATACTTGGAAGGCTTAAAACAAAAGCTGGCCAGCTGTAAGACTAAACTAAATTATGAGATTAAAAACACTACAGCATTAAGATATGGATATATAGAAGGAGCATTTCATAGAGAATGCTCGCTGGAAAAAAATTCAGCGCCAAAGAAAAGGCGCGAGTCGAGTTGAGCCAATGACATTCAAGCGACCGGATTTAGTGTAAAAAAATTTAATATTACCTCAACCAAAATTATAGGACAAACAAAAAGTTCATTTATTTTGACATAAATATGTATATTTTTCTAAAAGTCATATCTCACAAGTACAGGTGTGTTTAAAATTCTGTCAATATAGTTTTGCACACAATTTGAGGGGACGGTTTATCCATGACGTCTGTTGAATCGCCTATTCCTACTATTGGCTGGTCTATTGCCACTGACACTTCTTTGTGAACGCCTATTCTATTGATAGTTAGTTTTGACATCACTATTAAGTAAATATTTAATTTTAATTAACAAAAGCTACAAAAAAAGACCATATGTGCTCTAATTCTTATATAAACAATTGACGGCTTACATTCGATAAACAAGTTGTTGGTACACAGCGCAGACATTTATTTACTTTCCTTTTATGTATGGTATATCTCTCCACTGTCATCGCACCTTTATCTCGCAGTGAGAATTTTTGTCATAATTGAAACGAAATTTTTTTCGATTGTAATTGTAAACAAAGCAACGTCATAGGCGAAACGAACTATCAGACTTCTATATTAATTTTAAACTAATCTCCGCTAGATTTTTCTGTCACACGTCAAATGCGCTCAAAACAAAGTAACGGTACGAAAGTGAAATAATCGGTATTGAAGATATCAAGTGGAGAAGTGTTCGCCTACGTTGCTGGTGCGTAAGTTGCAAACGTTCGATAATAAACGAACAACGAAATGAGCAAAGTGGTGTCTTATATGGAGCTTTGTGAATATTTCATTAGGTTGATAAGGTTATAAATCACGCGGACACTAAGCAAATTATAGCATTCATTCATTACATAGTCAGTCTATGTCCTATAATAAAGAGTAAGTTCGCATATCAAATATGCATGTAATAAATTTACGGTTTCTCTCTTGCAACCTGTTGCTACAGAGTATAATAGTTTTGTTCACATAACAGTTGTTTGTATCCCTCAAACTAATCAAGATAGAAATAAAGTTATGTCTATATATATTTGATCAGGATGACGAGGCAAGTTGAAATCCGGGTGACTGTCTGTCCGTCCGTCTGTGCAAGCGATGACTTGAGTAAAAATTAGGATATCCTAATGAAACTACGTACACATATTCCTTAGTAAAAAAGGGATGAGTTCGTAGATGAGCGTAATCGGACCACTGCCACACCCACAAAATTCCATTAATGGAAAACCTATTAAATGGTGAATTTTTTTTAAAATAATATTTTAGTCGGTGACACCCTCTTTTGTCCGTCCACTGGGTTAATCGACTGTCTCCTCTTTATCCAAACGACAGGTCAGGTTTTCAAACAATTGAAATAAATAAAAGCACCTCTGTAGCTTAAAAGCAATCCATAGTAATTTCAGAAAGCTCGTAGTTGACAATTTTTTCTAGAGGGTTGCCACTAGTTGAAAATTTCAAATAAATTTAATTTCACAGAATGAATAGAGTATTGCAATAAGGGGAGGAAGCTTTAAATGGAGCGGCTGACAGTGGCCAATATTTTTAGTGGGTTGCCACCTGTTTAAAATTTTAATAAAATTTAATTTCATAGGTTGAATGTAGCATAGCAATAAGTGGATTAAGCTACAGAAGACTTAGAAGCTTACAGTTGAGTAAATTTTTTTTTGAGTTACCACCTGATTAATTGTTTCAATATAATTAAATCAATAAGAATAAATTAAATATGGTATTACACATATGAATAACTTAATACACTTAATGGTATTAAGAAATTTTTGCAGAGGTTGCCACCGGTTTAAAAATTAAATAAAAATAAATCAATATACAAAAATTTTAAAGAGGTGCAACAAAGTCTACATTTTAAAATATTTATTTAATAAGAAGAAATATGGTTGACAAGCGTTGCCACCTTACAAAAAATTAATCAAATTGAATTATTAAATGAAGTTTGTGCATTTAATAAACGATTAAAGGAAGATTTATTTTGAAGTTATTTTTCAAAAAGGTTACCACTTGTTGGCAAATTTAATGTAAGCTAATTATTGAGTTCACTATTACAAACGCGATAGGTTGCCAACTGTTTGCAAAATTAAATAATAAAATCGATGTACGAAAATTCTATAGAGGTTCTAAAAAGCCTACAGTTTAAAATATATTTTTTTAACAGGCGTTAACAAGCGTTGCCAGCCTTAAAAAAATAATCGCATTGATTTATTAAATGAAGTATCGGCATTTAACTAAATACTTTAAGGAAGATTTTGCAATTATTTTTCAAAAATATTGCCACCTGTTAGATAATTTAATGTAAATCAATTAATGAGTTCAATATTAAAAACGCGAACTGTTGTTATTAATGAATAGAAGTATTAACTTTTGTATATCTCAACTTATGCAATCGCAAGTTGTATGAACTCTGCGAAAGTGCGCCTTTTCTATGATTCATTGTAAAATCATTCAAGATTATTTATTTATGCAAAACGGTGTGTCCAACAAATGCGATTTTTGATTGCGCTTTTGTTATATTCGAATAAAGATACACTCATTTAATTCACTTAAAATTTACATTATTTATGCTGAGAAAGCTTTAATTTTTGCAAATGTATTTTTAAATGTTGCTTTTTGATGGTGAATTTTAAGGTCTTCTATTTTGCCGATTAATAACTCGGCTACAAGGCAAATTGATATGCATTTACACTTTTATAAAAGAAAGTAAAATATTATTATTTATTATACTTGTATAGTACATAACCCTTAAGCAAACCAAAGGCAGTTGGGACCCAAAATATAATCGAGGCGATACAGCATGTAGAAACCGAAGCAGTAAAAAGGGTTAAGTTCACCGAGCTTGCTGAATATTTTCGCAAATCGCGCTCAAGCCTGTATGTCGATCTCTTTTGCAGCAAGAAAAACAGTAAAATTTTGTAGTTTAGAGTGTATGAAATAAGTGAGTTTCAACCACAGAGGATTTAACAAAGTTTCAAAATATAAGCAAAGGCGTGATAAACTTAAAGCCCTATGGAACATTTTATTTTTCCATAAGGTTCATACTTTGATAAACCGACATAGTGACCAGAGAGAGTCATGCCGAAATATTCATAGACAGAAATAATACCATTTAACAATAATTTCTAAAACCAGTTCAGGTTGCTAAAAAATTTTCTATCGACAAAAGTTCCAATAAAATAATTTTTAGTCGCAGAAAAACAAAATACTGATCCAAATCAGTTTTACTTTAAAAACAAGAAAAAATGTTAACTTCGGCTGCATCCATGCTATAATACCCTACAATAAACAATACAATTGCTCTTTACTCTCTCTCTCATATTTTTCATTTTAATCTCCTTGATTTTGGTCGATCAGTTTCTATGCCAGCTATATGCTATAATGGTCCGATCTGAACAATATATTCGGAGACGGTAGCGCCCTAGATAATAATACAGATGCTAAAATTTGTGAAATTTTATAAATAAAAAAGTTTTTCGGAAGAAAAGAAGAATGTGATAATTAATCTGCTTTCGGATTTGTTCTGCATTTGAGCTGAGTTTTTGTGTTATTTGAAATGGTTTATTGACCCGTCGAAGTCAATATTAAAATAAAACTTGTAAAGAGCGGCGAATTCCTTTTACTAAAGATTTTTTAAAGAAAAATTGTTACGCCTCTGATTACGTACCACAAGTTTCTACAAAAGACTCGATGTAGATTAAATCGCCTTTTAGATGTAAAAACTTGAAAGAGCTGTTCAAACAAACTTAATCTTCGTACAGCAAACTATGTTTAAAAGACAGACGATCTTCCAACGCGTTATAAGCACGCCAATTGAATATTAATATTTTCAGCGTCTTTTGTCTCCAATGTCAACTTCAAATAACAGATTTTTACGCGCCTAATTAGTTACGCTATTAATTATATTTAAAACTGTTTAAGCGCGAATTTAAATCTGTCTACTCGTAGTCTCACTACCTATGATTCTTCGCTCCAAAACGATAAATACTTGACTACTTTCTTACTGTGTCGCCTGATTACGGTGTCATTAGCATTTTTTATTCGGTGAAACTGCGAAATTATGGCTTACGCCATCGTTGCCGCTGACAGACGCGCTACATGCTTAGACTACAAGAACAACAGTGAAAGCAAAAACAAAACAGAAAACACATTTGAATAGCTAACCTAAAAAAATTCGCAATTTCACTGCAAAAAAAACGTAAACTATAAAATGCCAAATAGCAAATTTAAAAATCAGTTCAACGGCTTTGGCAGTCACTAATGAAATGTTCAACATAAGCAGTGGTGGGGGTCATTAGATGGGCTGGCGTATAGAATTTTTAATTTGGTCGGCGAAAGAAAGCGAAACTTTCCGACGGTTAGCTTCGTGTTTATGTATGTATGGATGGATGTGCTTAGAATTTTAATGAAGACGCTAGAAATTAAGGGGGCTTAAATGAAAATAATAAGGGAATCGTTGACTGAATAACGGTGATAAAGAAAAAGATTAAGGGAAAGATAAACATAGAGATAGGAAAAATTATAAAGATATTGATAAAAGCAAAACAATAAAAATGAGGGTAAACATAAGGAAAGAGTTAACAATAAATAAAGAGATATCGATAATAATATATATTAAGATTGAGATAAGGATAGAGTTTAAGATTAAGGTAAAAGTAGGAATCAAGATCAAGATCTAAATTGTAAAAGGATGAATTTAAATATAACAGTAAGTACATAATAAAGATAAAGCTAAAGCTAGATAATAACAATAAAGATACAAATGTTCAGAGAGAAATGTAAATATTAAAGTAAAGTTAGAACCATAGAGTTTAAAATAAAGATGAAGATGGAGATGGAAATATATATAATATATATATATATGGATAAAGATGTAGAATAGAGATAGAAATAGAAATAAAAAAGGTAGAAAAACAGCTTTACCTTGATTTTGATCGTTTAGTTTGTATGGCAGCTATATGCCAAATGAGTCCGATCTGAACAGTTTGTTCGGAGTTTGTAGCCCTGCTTTAGGTAATAATCCATGTCAAATTTTGTAAAGAAACATGTGTCAAATAAAAAGATTTCATGCAGGGACTTGAGTTTTATCGATCAGTTTGTATGGCAGCTATATGCTATAGTGATCCGATCTAAACAATTTCCTTGGTGATTACATTGTTGCCTTAGAAAATAACTAAGGATTTTAAGGAATTATACTTATTTTGGACATAACTAATTTTTTCACGGATCCCAAATCGAAACGATTTCATAACCAAGTACAATAGTTCACATTCAGCTCCTCTAACTGTCTCTTTCTGTGTTTAAAATTGGTGTTGTTATTATTAATAACTCTAAAAATTTAAGATTTTGGATTGATTTTAGACTTAACTAAATGCCTCATAGATCTATAATAATAAAGCGCGGATAAAATTTAGAGATATCGAGAACACTTTTCGAAGCTTCCCTCCCAATTCTGAAACAAATATTAGATACAACTAACTTCTGGAAGGCATCATGAAGTGTAAAAAACATAATTTGGCCACTTTCTCACTTTTTCTAGAAATAAAGTGAAGTTGTCATTAATTTCACGATAATAAAGTCATGTCAACTGAAACTACAATATATTGAAAGAATTAGAGCGGGAAACTAACACATACACAAAGGTTTTTGCATAAGAAAGGGATGAACGATCACAAAAGTTTCCATTAGAATTGTCAATGGGGGCTTCAGAAAGTCTGTTGGGTAATTAACCGGTGATTTCACCGATAGGTGGCTTGCAGGGTATATTTACGTAAGAGGGCACATTCGAGTATTTAATCAAAGTTTTTGCCAATATTTCTTCATTGCTAAATCGTGTACAATATAACTAATCAATTCATTAGTAATTATTTGCTCAGTAATTAAGTTTTTATTGCCATTTTTATTGTGCCACTAATTTTATGGCCTATCGGCGAAATTTCACTGTTTACATTATTTTATTTGCAACCATTTATTTTACGCTGATTTTAGCTTTCTTACAACCAACAACAAATGAAGCCAATTTTAATTTTTAGTGTGTCTAGTTTCTTATACCACTTCTTTATTTTGTGGTTTTTTTTATTACCTTTCTGACTTTTTCCTTAAATAAACAACACTTATGTACCAAAGCCATGTCGAGTGGGTGACAAATTGCCTGCACTTTGTTGGCAGTTTTGGTTTATCGCGATCGTGAATGGGCAGTTTGAAGCAATTGGATCCGGAAAAGTGATGGAAGAAAATAGAAGAAATGAGTGCTTGCGGCATAATAAGCGGTAAATGAAATCACAAATATATTCAAGTGTTCAAATGTTACTTGGAAACGCTTTTTCTAGATAATGGTAGTGATTGTAGGGTGCACAAAATTGTTTGGATTTTCGAAAAACAGAGCTGAAGAGCTTCTCTCAGTGGTCACTGAATTCTATCGAATAAATTTCTTAATAAATAGTGAATGAACATGCCTCCGCCTCTTTTTTATTACCTTTAGGTTTTAGTAGCCTCGGATTACCTTAACTGGCGTAATTGGACGCAACTAATGAGAAGTAATAGTAGATAAAAAGAAACCTTAAGCAATATTTCAAAAACGTCTATTGCTGCGAACTTTTTCTAAGAACCTGGAAAAATAATTAGATAGAAAAGTGTTGCCGTGTTGGGCGAAGACTTCAACATGAGAACCACATTTTTCGTCTACAAACCTTAGGGATGATATATGAAGCCTCGGTATAGACTAATTATTAATGTAACAGCAAGAAGAATACCCACAAGACAGGCGAAATCACAACAAACAATTAATTTTGTTGTGAAGTCAGCCGTTGTAGGAGCCATGCATATTGCAGCTTCGGCAGAGGAGCACACGAGCTCACTTGCAATCAAAATGCCGTTAAGCTGCCTCGCTCGTGTCTAGCATAACGTAATTCCAACAACGATGAACAGAGTTGCTTGTAAAAACAAAGCATTTTGTTGCGCTTTTTCATTAAAAAATTATGCGGTAGTGCAAAATGCACAACACCAAATTGCCAATCCATGTCGTAAACAAGTTGCGAAACAATGTTGCAAAGCGCATAACAACAGTTGTGGCAGTTGTTGGTGGCATCAATTGCAAGTAGCGGCGCAACAACAAGGTTTTCATAGAAATACCGGCTGCAACTTTTATTGGCAATTTCAGTGTTGGACAACATTCCGATTAGGTGCAAAACAGTGATGGCTCACTTTTTGCCAAAAAAAGTGTTGCAAGCAGTTGTTTTTGCCTATAGTATAGTATTTGCTGTTTCTTCAATTCTTTTACTTTTTTTTAATTTTATTATTATTTTTTTTTTAATTGTTGTACATATTATTTTCTTATCAACCTTTTTTTGAGTCGCATGCGAAATTCAATGTTTGTTTGTGTTCAGCGCTTGGCGCTTTTCCGCGTTCAGCTTCAGCGCTGTATGTGCGTGAGAGCTGTCGATTTCGTTGCCGCATACTCGCCCACTCATTTAGAAATCACCTCTGACTGGTTGGCTCGCTTTCTGTCGGCTTACTGACACGATTTTTTTGCATTGTAGCTTCGCATAATGCAAATTGAGTGATTTTCGTCGGCTCGCACCGTCACGCACTTGGTTTTTACATATTTCTGGTGTTGATAAACAGTTAAATGAGTAGCGAAAATCGTTAAGTTTATTAATTGTTACACATTTTTTGTAGAAACCATTTGGTTAGGTGGAATTTATGAGCGCTTATGGTCATTTATTTTAATGAATTTTGTTTTTGGCTAAAATTTCATAATTTTGGAAAAATGTGCGTTTATGAAAATACTTTAATGTTTTATGTATGTATGTAGGCATATGTATATGCTTGGTTTGAGTTAATGAGTTTCTTGCGTGGGGTTCTCATGTGGAGTTCACATTTTACTACGGCATTTTTTTAATTATTATTTTAATTAAATTTTTGTTTAATGTTTTTCATTTTGCATAATTTTTACGTGCATTTTTGTACACTAATATATCTATATTTTATAATTTTATATATTTATACTGAAATTTTTTGTAAAATGTATTTTTTAATTTTGTTTAGTATTTTGCTTTAAACATTTCTTTTTACCTTTTAATTTAATTTTATATTTTATTCTGCATTTAATTTATTTTTAATTCATACCAATAAATCTTAATAATTATTTTAGTTTTCCTACCAGCTTTTGTTGGAGCGTAATGTACTATATCTATTATATATATTATTTATATATTTTATGTTTTTAAAATGTTTTTAGTTTATTCCTTTTTAAATATTTTTAGTTTACTTTTTAAAATTAAAAAAATTAATCATATTTTTTCATTATTATTACTATTTTTATATTTTCAACATTTTTTAAATTTTTTTATTTTTTTTTTAAAGCCTTTTATTAAATAATTATTATTTTTTGTTAAAGTTTTTAGATATTAAAAGTTTCGTTTTTAATATTTTTATTTATATTTGAATAAATAGTAATAAAAACATTCAAAAAAGTAATTTTTTTTTCGATTTTCTAAAAATTTTTATTTTTTTTTCTAGTTTTATTTTTTTATACTTTTATCATTTTATTTTTTCTCTATATTTTATTAAATTTCTATTTCTTTTTAAATAGTTTTATTTTATTTTTATTAATTTTTCATATTAATTTTTATTTCTTCAATTTTTTTCGATATTAAAGAAACCTATATTTATTTTTTTCAATTTTCCATTTTTAATTTTTCATATTTCGTTTTATTTATATTTGCTTGCTCATCTACCCATTGCATGTGGTTACACTTAAAAGTCAAGTTCAAAAGTCAACTTGAAATATATGGTATATTATAAATTACAAACGGATGCTGGCACAAGGTCGCATTTGTGTTTACTGCCCACACATACGCTGCATTTATGATTGAATATAATATTTGCTATGCAAATGCAGCTTTTGTATGGAATTAAAAATGTTTTAAGTCAAAATAAATTCTCAAAAAAGAAAAATGAAACTTTAAGCGAAAACTAGAAACGAAATTAAAGAAAACCCGAAATTTACGGACTTTTTTTCTATAGAATAGAAAAATTACATTTAATATAAAATACTTAAACAATGTTTACTGAGCTTAATGAGTAAGTAAACATTATTAATAGAATTATTAAAAATTAAAAAAAAGATGTTCCTCATTGCCGTCTAAGCTTATGCAAGACTCAACTTTTTATTTTCGTTTTTTTTTTTTTAATTTTGATGCCTGAAAAATTTTGACAAACATTTTAAATTATTACATTTTTAAAAAAAAAATTATATTCTGAATTTCGTCAAATATTTATCGAACTTACATATAAACAATGGCAGATTAACATTTCCGTAGCAAGAAAAGAACATAATTTTCGAAAACATAATAAAAAAACTTGGAGATATTTTTTTTCGTTATTAATTTTTCTACGTGTAAGTTACAGAAATATCGCAAATATAATTAATATTTCATTTTTAAAAATATTAAAAAATTTCGATGCCAATATTTTTTTTTAATTGTAAAAAATTTTTTTTATGAATAAGAAAAATAATTTTATATCTTCTAAATATCTGCTGAATTTTTTTTTCACACATTTATATTATATTATATTTAAATTTATACAAATACAAATTTTCATCAATTTTTTTAGATTAACGCAGTATGTAAGTAAGTAAATAAATGAATAGAGAATGATAAAAATGTTCACTAAGCATTTAAAAATTCACGAAAGTTGCTAAAACAATTTTCTTTTTTTTCCAATTTTTATAGCCGAAAAATTATTATTATTATTATTATTTATTTTTTTAATTTGTTCCAAAATCAGCAAAAATTTTGCGCTTCCTTTTCGATACAATTTTTATTTCCTATACCCACTAGCCTAAAACTCTTCGCTAATACTCTTCGTTAAAAGCAAAAATGAATTAAGTAATTCATAACAAATGCCAAACTATTGGCAGCACTGACGTCATTTCAGCCATTCCTGCAGATGTTGCTTGTCATTCCTCCGCGATTTATATGAGTAAATTTATTTTATCTTATTTAATTATTTTTTTTTTCATTCATCTCTGCATACAGTTGGCTATGCGAGTTATGAGGCTGGAGGAAGAAGAAAAATTGTCATAGGAAATACAAGTGGTGGTAAACATTGGTCGCCGCCGACGCTGCCGCTAAAATGTCAATCGGTTATTGTGTGGTAATTTTTCAGCGATTGTTGTATTTCGTATGTTATTGTTGTTGTGCTTTTCCCTGCATTCACTTGTGTGCGGATGCTTGAGTGACTTTTCAGGAAGCCTTTGGCTAAATAATAGCACGTAGCAATAAAAACTGAAACGAATGCATAACAAATTGCTTGCAAATAAATAGTGGTGGCGGAGATAAAGATATCAGGTGAATAAGATAATAAAAATTGAGTATAAAGACGAAAAAGACAAACATAGGAATATTTACAGGTGGCACCCCTTTTCCTCACAGTTTTAATTTTTATTCCTACAAGACTTCTCATATTTAATTTTAAAGTTTATATTGAATTAAAATATTCAAGCAGATGCAACTCTTTGATACTTTTTAATTTTTAATGCTCCAAGCCTTCTATTGTTTTCATTTTAAAGTATAAAGTGAATTATAATTTTCAAGCAAGTGGCAACTCTTTGATATACATTTTTCTTAATACTATTTTTTTTTATTCCCACATTGTATTGATTCGTTTATTTCAACAATTATATTGAATTTACATTTTTATAAAGTTGGCAACACACCGCTTAAAATATTTTTAGCTTTTATAAACCGATCTCATATCGCAATAGTATGTTTTATTTAAATTCTGGCTTCAATTAAATTTGAATAGAAATGGCAACCCGTTTGACAAATATTATCAGAGAATAAAATATAATAAAATAAATAACAAGAAATATGTGAAATTTATGTATGTACATAATAAAAATTTGATTAAATTAGATATTTTAAACAGGTGGCAACTGGACTCAAAAAATATTGAAAAAGTTTTCAAAAATCTGCTCATAATTCCAATACTATAACAATTTGTCTAACCTAATAAATTTATTGCTCTATATTTCAAAAAAGGCGCAACCCGTTTAAAGAAACATTTTTATCTTTAAACCTTTTTAAACCTCTTTAATTAGATGCTTGTTTTTTATTTAACTCATTTATCTAACCATTTTATAAGCTCCATATTTTTAAAAAGGTGGCAATACTTTTTCAATTGTTTGTGATTGCAGGTCTTTTTAAAACTAAATTAGTTGATATTGATAATACCATAATACGTTGGAAATAGCTGGCAGCACGTTTTTAAAATTTTTTTTTCAGTTTGACATAGTTGTTGTCATATTTAGTACTCTATTGATATTTTTAAATATTTGTAAAAGGTGGCCACCTACCGCAAAAAATTCTTTCAACCGTAAAGTTTATTTGAGTTTGTTATGAGTATTATAATATTTAGTTTAAAGTTTTGCTTCATTTCAATTCAAATATCTAATAACAACAACACTCCTAAAAACATTTGTTTGCTGCACGTTTTCTCTAGCTTCTTTAGTTATATATGCTGTTGTAGTGTTGCTTTACCACATTTATACATACAATCATAAAAGTAAATTTGGAAGAAGTGGCAACGCTCACACAATATATTTTAGCTGTTAATCTTCTTAAACTCAAATTTTTTATTACCTTTATTTCAGTGTTTTATCTTAATTTTTTTTGTTTTACACTTTTAAACAGGTGGCAACCTCGCACTTTTTTATAATTTAATGTAAGCGTGTATGACAACAATTACACAAAAAAAATTAAAACTCTTCAGTATTCACTATATTGTGCGTAACGGAATTTCGTTGTGTAACACAATTTCGTTGCAGTAAAAAAAAATATAACTTTTAGCTTGTAATATTTACTATGTCATGATACAATTTTTCATTAATATTTGTTTTAATATAATTTTTTTTAAATACCGTAGCGATAATTTAACTCAAAATACACTTAATAGTGATACAATTAGCTGTAATTGTGAAAGAAATTGCTGCTGTCATTAACGCTAACATATCACGTCACAAAAACGCACAAATCTTACGCATATTGTATAAAAATGCCTAGTAGGATTTCTTTCTCGTCTACAATTTACTTTGAACTCCCAAAAATTTGGCAATTTGTAGGCAGAAATTTCCACCCCGAAATTTCAAAGCAATTGTTTACAATGTTTACAAATTTTGCGTAACCACGTCATTAAGCATTTAAAATAAAATTTCTTGACGCCAGACAGACAGTCGCGCCCATAGAAAGCCGCCCACCTTCGGTTTTGGCGTTTTCGACTTCCGTAACACGCCAAAATTTCTCATCTCCCTAATTTACAAGGTCGTAATTTCATATTTTTGTAGTTTTTGCACATTTGCCTTAATTACAACGCGTGTTGTGGCATGTTTTGTTATCTGTTTTGACTGAATTCTGGCAGAGAAGGTATACAAAAGATAAAAACGGCACCTTAATTAAACAAATTTTTAAGCAAATTGTCCACAAATTATATTACTTGAATGTCGCATATTGTTTTTGTTCATGTTTTTTTTTTGTATTCACACATTCTGCCGGTTGTTTTTGTTATTTTTCATCTCTTTTTAACTTGCAATTTGTTATCTACCAAAATTTAATATGAATAAAATTCATGTTGGTTTTTGGGTCATAACTTCTTCCGAAGGCAGCAATTTGTTGACTTTCAGAGCGTGGCCGACGATAAATTTATTGTTGTTGATACGTAAAGCACCTTTAAAGCAGCTTTGAAGCAGATACTGACTCTTAGATGTGTGCCATACTTTAATAGTTAATTAAAGCCAGGGGTATGTATGTATGTAAACGGATCTATTGCGGATCTTCAAGTAATTGTGTGTGAAAATTCTTCGCTTGATAAGTAAATTGCTCCTAATTAAGCTAAAAATTTCAATGTCGGTTACACTTATATATGTATTTGCAACATTGTTGAAAGTGTATGCCAGAGAACTACTTAAAATCCACTTAACCGAATTTGATGAAATATCAATACGATTGTGAACTTTCAAAACAAACAAAATCGTATAAACAAACTTTTAAGATTGCGGCCTATTCCCAATCAAAAAATATTTGAAATGATAATACCTCAAAAATGGTTTTTAAAGGCAGTTAAAGAAAATTTTTTTGATTATATGGTTAACTCTGTATTAAGTAGTGTTAACTGTTAAACAGCTAAACTTTATAAAAATTCAAGCTGCAAAATTTGTGTTTAAGACAAGTTAAACAAAGTTTGTTTTCATTGCAAACCCTGTTAAAGGGTAGTGTTTATTAATGAATAGCTCGAGTTAAAAAATGATATTCAAAGTTAGCTGAATGAAATGTTTTGTACGACAAACTTCATATTTCTGAGTAGTGTTTAACGTTAAACACCAATAAAGAGGTTAATTTGATTTGAATAAAAACTGTATTTATAGCAAGATCCTTATTTGTGAGTAGTGTTTAACGTTGAACACTTAACTTAACTTCAAAAGCTAGAGTATAAAAAAAGTTAAATAAAAATTATTTCTATGGCAAACTACGTGGTTCTGGGTAGTATTTAATGTTAAACACCAAAATTTTTAATAAACTCGAGTATGTTGCCGTCTAAGTATACTATATATGTATGTATATGTAAATAAGAAATGGGTGTTGCACAAAGTGCGATCAGGGTGCAAAATTGTCACAAAATGACACTCGAGAATGCATTTATTCACTTCCAGCTTTCGCCGTACCACTATCATCTAGTTTTATTTAAAATGTTAACTTTTTATTTAGTTAATTGTGTGTTCAATTAGTAATGTATCCGCTGGTTGGTAAGACTTAGACAGAAGAAAATATGAATAAAACAAGGCAACTATAATTTCAAGTACAAGAAACAAGTAGGATACTAGTTACAATGGGTCTATAGGAACCACATAATATGTGCCGATTTTTAAATTTAAAGTTCTGCTGCAACAACTTAGAATCTTTTATATCAAAGGGTAGTAAACTATTTCGTGAGAAGTAGCCGAACTAGTAAGAAACTAGTTTAGAAGATAATGTTAAAGTGTAGTTTGATACTTTCATCAATACTCAATATATATAGAATTATCCTAAAAAAAAGCAATAATTAAAAAAAAATATTTATATTTTTTAAGAAAGTAAATAATTAAAATATCAAAGAAAAATGATTAAAAAATTTAATTATTTAATTCTTTATAAGAAAAAAATATATAAAATGAATAACAGTTTATAAAAACAAGATTGTTGAAATTTAAAAGAAAAATTATTTAAAAAAAAATTAATTAATTAATACTTTATAAGAAAAAAATAGTTAAAATTTAAAGAAACAAATGATAAAAAGAAATAAATATATAAAATTAAAATGAAAATTAAAAATTGAATTATTATTAAATATTAATCAATTACCATTTTATAAGAAAATCTATCTAAAATTAAAGAAAAAAGTTATAAAATAAAATTAATACTTAAAATTAAATTTAAAAAAATTAATAAATTTATGTTTTATAAGAAAACAAATATTAAAAAAAAAAACATTTTAATAAAAAAAATTAAATATCGAAAAGTATTCCAAAAGTTCTTCCAAACTCTAGATGTTTTCATTAATTATTTTAAATAATTCAAATTTTATAAGGTATTTTTTTTAATTTTAGATGGTTTAAGAAATATTTGAGTAAACAAAATTTAAAGAAAATATTAAATTTCATTAAAACAACAATTTTCAGTTATTTAAACTGATAGAAAAAATAATTGAAAAAAGTATTTTGCTAAATTAAAAATTTTTTAAAATTAAATTTTAACAAAAACAATAACATATTTTATTACATATATTAGTTTTCGTTCTAAAAAGATGGAAATATTGTTGAATTAAATTTTATATTTTCTTTCAAATCTTTTAATAAAATATATTATACATCTGATTTTCATTAATTTTTTCACATAATTAAAACTTTTTTTTAAACAGCAAAAAATTATATACTTTAGTACGAACTTTTCACAAAATTATTATTAATTTTTTATATAAAGCATAGTTTTTTTTCAAATAGTAATTTAAAATTATTTTTGAACTTTTTTTCAATAAAAAGAAAAAATATTTTAATACACGAAAGGTTGTATCAAAATATTTTTACTAAATGAAAGTAATATACAAAATATTTTTAGTAAACAGAAGTAAAATAATAATGAATAAATATTAAAATACTCATTGAAATCAATATTAACTGAATAAAGAAAAAAATTTTAAATGTAGTGTCACTTAAAAAATAGTCTATTACTACCTAAATAAATTCAAAATTTAAATATTTTATTAAAAGCAATATATATACATTGGCTTGTTTCTATGTACTAAAGTTCGTTACCGCTAGTGTCAGATAACTAGATGCTAGCAACATTACAAATATGTTGCATACTTTAAGGCTACCAGATATACTGCTATGTTGACGGTAATACGTGAAAGACGTTGCATGAACTTAGGCGTTGGTAAATGATGAACAAATATATTTATTTCATTTGTAGTAATTTTAGTTCGTTTATTGTATGAACAACACAGTGGTTTGCGCAGCCACAAAACACATTGAATCACATACGAAGATACATACATATACTAACTATATAGTATTTTATATAAAACGTTTATGTATTTTTTACACAAGCATCTATTTCTCCTTCTCTTTTTCTGTGTCAAGCAAGACGCCCCAATTCTGCTGCAGTCATCTTGTCTGCCGGATAGCCCACACACCCAGACTTAAAGACGCCGCTTTTCATTCTATTTTGCCGCCAATTCGTATTCCTATTGTATTTTTTGTGATCTGGGGTAAAAAATCATCAAGTGGACCAGCAAGCAATAAAAAAACAAGCCGCCCCAATGATGCAAGATAAAGCAGAACAATCGAATGACAGCTTTTACACAGACAACTTCACTTCATTTGAAGTTAATTTCTTTGCGCAAAGGATCGAAAGGATTGCATTTTTAAAGGCGAAAAGAAGCTATAACTGTTTGCGTCATAGAATATATACATATGTATATACATCCAGCTTAGTAGAAAGGATGGGGGCAAAGTTAACCCATTAGCCCCATAACCACTCGAAACTGATAAAGAAAAGAGGCCCGAAGTAAGGATCTCAAAGGCCCCAGATATAAGAGGCAGCTTCAGTTCAAACTTGATACGCTATCTTCTATACTGGTACTACAATAAAACCCCTTATAGGATTACTGCGCTGAATGTACTAAGTTTGGACTATATTACATTCAAAAAATTGGGAGAGAGTATACGGATATTTTACTCTTCCAGCACGAATATATTTAGTTAAGAAAGCTCAATGTAGTCGACGGTTGTTCCAACAATAGAGACGGCTTATGTTATGGTTAGTTTGACTATGAATTACAGCAAAACCGAACCGATTTTACTTTCTTATACTTCATAGTATTAGACGCACTCAAGCTGGTGGAGCGCTACTTCAATGGAAAACCTTTGATATCTTGGGGTTACCTTGAATAACAAAATACCACAGATAAAGGTCCAACGATGAAGGAATTGATAACTGCAACATGCTTTCTATTGAGTCCTTTCCGATTTGGTAGTAAACTCGACTATCGCAAAACGCTGTTCGGTTTCGTTTTTGCGATTCTTTTGTATCGGAGACAAGTGAGTCAAAGCACAACCATCTGCACAGAACTTGAAGCCGTATATTCCTGACTTACAATAATTTGGCTCAGCTAAAATAAATGCTGTCCGAAGCATTCCTAAATACTCTGAATGTGCCCTGATATTACCCTAACCTGAGTATATCAGATGTTTCATTGGAGCTATTCAATCGGTATGAAAATTTGAAGAGCCACAATCATTTTTTACTTAAAATATTCGCAAGAAGCGTAAAAACAGCCCTTCTAGTATTTTTTTAAAGCATGTATAAAAACTCGCAAGTAATTTGCTCCACAAAAATTGGAGTAAGAGAAAAATCAATAGCGACCCAGACGGCGAAGGGCTTCAATGACATGTAAGGTAAATAGTAATATAAATACACGAAACACGCAAGCTCATAAATCCAAGCATAAAATGGCGCTAAAAACAACCCATTCAAAGTTGCCGTCGTCCTCGTATTACAATTACAAATTGGTACAGGAGGTAAATAGCATAACCAAGGGTTAATATTTCATTACATTACATGCCGCTCATGTTTCCAAAAACTTTGTTTTGAGGAATTCAAAATTCTTCGAAAAGAAACTGTTTTTGTGGGTGCCAACACGAGCAATTTCACTTCGTTACTTGCATAGAAGCGTGGAGGAGCTGGAGAAGGCTGAAGACGCACACAAATATGGTTAACTGGTCTCATATGACCGTTTGGGGTGCACACGGAAATATTTTTACTGAGGCTAAGCCAAAAATTAAATATGTTGTCTGTTGTAAATATATTTCACTTTACTTTGGGGGTGGTTTCACATTTCATCCGCAGCTCCAATATGCTCCAAACTTGTGGGTGGAGCGATTTGATGGAAAGCAAATAACTTTCGGTGGTTATTTCATACCTCTTACAAATAAATGTTATTCCATATTTACCTTCAAACAAATGGAAATTAACCTGTCTACGTGGCAGTCGTGGTTATTAAATTGGGGGAGCTTTTAGCTATAAGCCGCATTGTAATAAAACTCTGTATATACCGAATGAAATATCAAGTGAAAGCTACGCCATGTTCTAAAAGACTTTCGTTTGAAGAGAGACATTACAAGGCAGTGCTAAAAGTTACGGAATTTATTACGAAAACTAGAAAAAAAATAGTACAGATATTAGAAACATAACTCCTCTACTTGGTCCAACGCTCACTCCTTAACACTGACTCTGCTTCAGAAGCAAAAGTGGGTAAATAAAAATTCTTGCAATATACGTTAGGTTCGCCGTACAAATCTTGACATAAGGACACGGTAGCGTAGAGAGTTTAGTCCACCAAACGGGGTTTCCAATCACTGGTAGACATTCTAACTTGACAAGGAACTTTGAAAATCTGCAGCTGAAAATATTTTTGAATTTTTCTACTCTCATTTGGCTTAAGCGAATTGTTACGTTATTTTGTAGTCACAGAGCTTGTGGAATTCATTTGATTTAACTAAAAATTAGTTTGACCTTCTCTTTCGATGAAATTTTCAAGTTAGATGTCTAAAGGTATTAGCTGATTTCGTTCTATTAACTCGAAAGAAAAATTAGCATCCTTTTCTTCATGTGTGGGATTATGTATTAAGAACTGATTCAAAAACTGTTATGTTTCCACCTCCGGATAAAAAGCCCCTAGCGATTTTTAAAATTGAAGCTAAGGTTATAGACAATAATTTGGTATTTGGTGCTAACTCCGCATTGTGATGCTCTGAGAAAGGCTGGAGATCGATCAAATCCTTAAATAATATATATTCTAGCCGGACCTCGAGATAAGTTAATCTCTAGTCTGACGACGATATATTCTTATGATTGAACATATTTTTCAATTCGTGATTTACAGATCTTATATATTATATTAGAACGGGCATTTCTTATAACTTATTATGTTCTGGTTCGCTAAATAGTATATCAGAGGTAAAGAAAATTTACTAATACTAAAATTTCAACTTTTACAAAATTTTCACTTTTACCATGATAATCAGTTTGAAACATATGGAGTGTAAAAAGTATAAAGGTTAGGTTAAGTTAGTCTGCTGAGCCACGCATAGACCAGTTTTGGTCCTTAGCGATGCCAGATATAGTGTCGTTACGTAATTCATGAGAAGTAGTCATACTTCAGGATACCAGCGCTTGACGTGAATTTCAATAGGTGTTGCGGCCCACTATCCATACCTCTGCCACTGTTTCATACCGTGGAGCCACCCAAGTGTTTGAAGCGTTGCCTTGCTCGTATAAAATAAGACTTTCTTTTCTTCCATGCTATGTTCTATTACCGATCACAGAACGTTCCATAATTATGGAAGATTCTGGTAATGTTAATCAAAACTAATCATCAATCAATTTATTCAGAGATAGTTAACCTTGGACTTTTTGAATCAAAACAGTTAATGAGAAAGCTTCTCTGCATTTTCTGAGTCGTTGAGGCGCGGGATTATAATTGAGAAAAAGAAATACTTACACCACTTATTTACACTTTTAATTATTAGACATGTCAGAGGACTTACCTTAATATTTATAATTATGTGCAGCGCAGTTAGACTTTGGTGAGCTGGAAAGAAACAGAAGAAGATATGGTTAATTATTTTATAATACATCTGACAAAATTATGCTAGGATCATTAATTTTAACCAACAACTGACTACAAACAAAAAATATATGTAAGCTGTCTCTTATATGCCACCTTTCAGAATGGCGAATCGAAGACACAACTGTCATAAATTAATGTGTCTGGCATAGTCAAATGAAGATAGTAGAGCCAGCTGTCAAACCACTTTAAAGTTGCTTATATTGAATTCTTCAGGAAAACTTTGTTGTTACTTTCACATGTTAGTTTTTGTAGAAGAGAGCAGAGCTCATACATAGCGAGCACAGAGCTAACGAATAGGAGACAAATATCTGCAATTTTTCTACTACAACAAATTTTGTACTAGTTTCATATGCTCGTTGGCGCCATTTTTGAAGCAAATTAGGAATTTTTGCCAATAAAGTGAATATTATCCTAGACAATACTGCAATTTGTTACATCATAACTTTGTCGTCTGATTACACTGACCCAATTCGATAGGATACATTTGTGTTTGATGAGTTTTTACAGGGAGAGAAGATAGATGGACGGATAGATGGCTGAAATAAAAATGGCTACAATAACTGTACATACCATATGTACATATGAGCAATTCTAATTTTACATAAGGAAAAACTAATTCTAGTAAATATTCTACCAACCAAGTATTTTTTCCTCCATATATGCTTTTTGTTTAAACAGTTTTTATTGCTTTTGCTGTAAAACTTTGGGAATTTGGCGCCATGGAATGTGTTAGCAGACAGACCAAAAGTTTGAGTCAAGCGTAGGCAATCAAAAAAACAATTTCGTTTATATGAGTACATATGCACAGACACTTGCCCTGCAAGAAAGCTCAGACCAATTTCGAACTAAATGAAAATGCCATTTAGAAACTTTCTTAATCTTCTCAAAAAAAGATTTTTATTTTGCGAAGTTTTGAAATTTGCCAGTACCTCTTAATGTTCACTACATGAACTCTTCTTTAATAGTGTCTGGGCCCACTGTAAATATTGAGTATGGTAACTGAATTAATTTTATGGCATTACATTTCTTTGCCTAGAAGCCATAATACTCTACACTCATTTAAGAACTGTCAAGAGTCATGGATTCGAAAGCTTGAGAATAAATAAAGATATTCTTTACAATAATTTTGGAAAAGCTTTTACTTAGTTCGAACTTGAGCGAAAATAAGCGCGCTACTCTTAAAACGAGCTCTTCACCCTGCAAGCTTATATACAATATAAACTCAAAGGCCAGGCAGTAGGAATCATTCCAACGGGTGCACTAGAAAGGTTACTCAACTTACCATTGCACTCGACAAGCGGCAATCGGCAGCGAAATCAGTTGCAAGATTGGCGGCGTTAGGTGAAATACTGTGTTCCGAGCTACAAGGGCATTCCGGGAAACGAAATAGCCGAGGAGATTGCCAAAAGTGTCTTCCACTTGGCTATCGAACCAGTGCAGGAAATACGCAAGTCGCTAAAACGATACACAAGGAAATTTCCGAAAGGGCGGACAGACGGATCAGGGAGAGTTGGAATGCCCTAGAGACATGCAAGATCGTTAAGATCATGTGCAAGGGAACAAAAGCAAAACACGCATGCTTCTTACTCACATCGTCTCGAAAAGACTTCAGGATGGTTGATGGCATAAAGACACGTCACAACTTACTGGTGTCACATACAATACGTAAGGGCATTATTAACGATGACACATGTAGAAAGTGCAGGGATTAGGCATGAGAGAGACGCTGGAATACCTCTCTGCTTCTGTCCTGCCTGCGGCTTAAATATCTTAGAGCTTCGCAGTTCAACGGTCTAAATGAAGTATTAGAATTAGATATCAGGTCGCTATTAAACTTCGCGAAAAACGTTGACGTCTTGTACGTCGTATTAAACTGAACCTTTATTTGGCATTGCAAAGGACCTGTAGTTCTATGTATGGCGTGACAGCCAGCCAGTATAAACTAACCTGGCGAGGAATCCGAATATTTTTACATATAATATAATATATAGTATATATGTGCAAGTGGATAACTTTTTGTTGCTTGAATGCAAATTTTCCAATTAGAGACTAGAGGTTTAATATTGCGAGCAAAGAAGTGCTTATATGCAATCTTTAATACTTCGCTATTTGTAATTAGTTACTTTATGAGCATAGGCTTCATAATTCTGTGCAGCAAAAGCTTTTTGAGGTCACGTGCTGGTATGGATATTTAACTAATACTTACACACAAGCTTATTCAATGGAGCTTAAAATATAATTAACTAATGAGCAGGAAACTCCACAGTAAGTCATAAAAGTTTACATATGACTTCATGCCCAGGTGGGTGTGTCCGAGCACCAGCAAATATGCTTCATTAATTTTCGGGGGCACAAAAGAGTTTGTGCTTGATCAATGAATAGCGTTATAAAGTCGTAAACAAAGGATGGGTATAACAAAGTATTAAAAGTAATAAAAATAAATATAAATAGTTATATAAATAACTTAATATGCACATAACCTCATTGTGCGCTCAGGGTTGCAGTAATGCCTTTACGCTTAGAACATTTAATGCTTTTTAGTTTTGGAGGAAATTTTTTGTACCGAAACTATTGCATATGTGTACGTATTATTGTCATATTATGCCTTCAAGTGCTCTTTTCATCATATTTGTTTACCTAAGTGTTTGGTGCTTACAAGCTGAGTGCCGGCAATTAAATCACTCATTTAGCTGCACTTCAAAATCTCAAGTAGTTAGTTGGCTTATAGCTTCTATATACTTATACATAAATACTCTTATATACAACTATATTCTATGTACTTATACAAAACTCTTCCGTCAGTGCACATGCTACCCTCACAACCCTTTCCGGTGCGTGATATTTCCTACTGCTATTATTCAGTAAATTTTCCCTCTGCTATAATTCTTTCTCTCCTGCCATATTCCACTTAACCATTCATTGATTTCTTATGCCATTCATTCAACATTTAAGCGTTTCTTATTGTTTAGGTTTCATTAGTTTTAAAGCTTGCTCGTAAAATCATAGATAATCTGTCTCGATAAATTGTTAATTGAGTGGGTAATTGAGTTGCGCAGGAAATTGGTCTGCTATGAAATTTCTTAGCAATTAGGGTTGATTAGTTAGAAGTGGTGCATGTAATAGAGAATGCATTGAAAATACGAGTGGAATGCTGATTTTAGGTCAACGAGTATATCAAAGCAAGAATTAATGAAATGAAAGTGAGGAGATGTTGTGTAGAGCAGACTGAGATTGTCGTTAGTTGTTGGAAAAAAATTCTTAAGTAAAAGTTAGGAAGTAATATTTAAGATTCTCTAAAAAAAATTTGGATTTCGAATTTTAAAAAATATATATCTATATCTAATCTATATATTTCAAGTGTTTTTTACTTACAAAGACCGTATTCTTAACAGAAAAAACATGCCGCGCGCTGGCGCTACCAACGAATTTGAGTGAATTTCACAAAGTCAGCTGTTTCGCTGACGTCAGTTTAGCGGAAAACAGATGGATATTTGACGATTGATTGCCTATAAAATATTATTATTTTACCGCCATAAGTTATTGTTATTCAACGCCATAAGAGTTCTCCTAAAAGCTTTAGGTCGTCTTTGAATAGCTAATAGTCTGATGGATTTTGTTGGCACATTTTCATATACGAATTACATTCGGAGTTTTGCCACTTTTCGCTAGAAGTTTATGAAATACTAAATTTAAATTCAATATTAAAAAAAAAACCGTCTCAGTATTCAATGCTGCTTTAATAAAACTTTTAGCGAATTTATGTGTGTCTTTCACTCGAAATCCACTAAAAATCATATGATCGTGTAGCTCCTTATGATAGATCGCTATAACAACTTCGGTGTTATAATAATATTTTTAATAAAAGTATTGAGAATTACAGATACATGAACTAGGCGAAAAAAATATAGCAACATTCGAAAAAATAGGGTCGTCATTTGAAGAGATTACTAATAATCGACAGGTGGTAAAAGTTCCGAAAGTCGATATTCTTTTCGCAACTTCGTTGAAAGAAAATATTGTTCGTTGTTGTTCACTTCGTGAAGTCTAGAGTTTTTTCCACTTTTCAGAAAGTATTCTGGCTGTTTGCTTTTAGCAGATACTTATAGTATTGCCTCCACAAATTAAGTACATATACTCTAAACATGAACCTCCATGCATTCTCTTTATTCTAATAGGCGCTCGCTTCGGTCTTAACCTTTTAAATATGTCAAAAAGATTTTACTAAAGTTTTATATCATATGTGCTGATATTCTATTTTGAATTTTTCTTTTTATTTAAACATTTGTCGGATCATAAGCAGAAAGTGTATACACCCTTTTATTAACTCAATTCCGTTGTTTTAAGAATTATCGCTGCAGACCTAGATAGGGAACTCTGACTGACTTAAAGTCATCTGATCATAATGGAGTTCGGCGGCTTTCGCTTCACCTGAACTGAAACCTGTAACTTTTTTGAAATCATCTGTATATTCTATCGGATCGTCAAGAAAATTGTTGTTGGTCTCGAAAGGGAAGTCTAATCTACATAGAACTAATTGGTCACCAAACGTATTTTCCGTTGTTAGGTCCGTCTGTGACTCGCCTAAAACTTTGTCTAAATTGAAATTTGCCAGACTTCCGAAACCGTCTGAAAATTTTATCGACTCGTCAGCAAAATACGAGTAAAAGATTCATTTCAGCTTTCCGAATTTCCATCGTGTCACCTAAACTAAAACAGAGCGTCAGACTCAACCTAGCTTGCCTATATTCTATTTTGACGTCTGTGTCATTGCAGCTGCTGAGCTCCACTTTGAAATGAGTTAAGTGAATCACTAGAACCAAGTAAGAAGACATCTTCTTCTACCAAATCATTCATTAAACACTTAACTGTCAATATAAATGAACGCTGTGTAGGCTTTCAATTAAATCAAAGTGTATCGGCCAACTATATCTATATGAAGACGACTGCCTCCAAACCACTTCCGCATCGCGCGTTGTAAGCCAAACTGCGGTGTTTGTAAACAAATACTAAGTGATTAAGTAAATTATTGTTGCTGCCACAAAAAGTGTTACATATTCATGTCAACTACAGACGATGCCGTCACAAGTTGTCACAGCTAAAGTGCGACTACATCAATGCTGGAATCGCTTTCAAATTTTGTCACAGAGTAAGTCTTATGCCGCAATGCTTAGACACATAACCCCCAGTTCTTGCTGCTTTCGGCTTGATGGAACTTTTTTGTTTTGTTGTTGTCGCGTGAATTCCATGCCTTGACTGCGTCTTCCGGCAGATCGGAAATGGTATTGAAATAAATGCACTTTCATCTGAAAGCTTCGGCTGGCGGGGAAGTGGCGTCGGCGGCATTAAAGTGATTACCGATATGTAAAGGAAATACTGAAATGAGCACGAAGCGTGGGCACATGGCACTTGAGTATGGCAATCTGGGTTTCTGATTTGCGTACATACATTTTTAGTGGAATTCTTGAGACATGTAAATATGAATGAGGAGGTCAAAATAGTTTATAAAGACTTTGCAAAGGCTGTTATTCGGAATACTGCGTTGCTTTTATTCGGACTAAAAAGCTCTGAGAAACCGAGTTTCTATACAAAATATAAATCAGAGTCGATGAGTTTGTGCGAAAGGAGGATCCACGCAATCTCTCTTGTAAAAAAGTAATACAATGGAGATTCTTGGACAGTATTAGAACTATAATTAAGCACTTTGAGTTAGTTCAAAAAACGTAATTTAGTCCAAAGGTTCCAAAATACCTCTCTTCTGGATTTCTGAGACTTCTGTACTATTAGATAACCTTAAATAACTATGATAACTGTTTCTAAGATATATAACCTAAAATAATTATGATGAATGTTTTTAGAATATGAGGTTTTCGTTTAACAAATAACATAACCAAACATAACCTAAATGAGTTTGGTAACTGTTTCTAGCATATTATAGGATTACTTAAAGGAACAGCCAAACAAAATCTCTATCATACCTAGGATAATTATAGTAATCGTTTCTAAAAGATCTTGAGTTTATCTAAGTGTACTTTGATTTCTCGTTGTATTAGATGTTGCATTCAAAAACATATAAGAAAGCAGCCGAACATAACCCCTTCACAACCTTAAGCTCTTACTACTAGGAAACCAAGAATAACTATGGTAACTATTCCAAGAGGTATATGTTAACACATAACTGTTTAACTCCAAATAAATATTGTAACTACTTCTAAAACATTATATGATAATTTAAAAGCGCATCCGAACATAGTATTCTTTCTACGAAGAAATGAGATCAATTCAGAAAACTATGGAGCTATTTATGGGAGGTTATAAGCACATATATACAAGTACTTATATGTATATAAATGGTTAATCAAATGTTTTCTACTTAACTTAAAATAACTGAAAGACAACATCTCTTAGGAGAGTCGTCAAGCTTAAGCTCTATATAACTTAAAGGGCCTATTAATTTTTAATTTTAGAAATGCGTTTTTGTTGCTAGTAGTGTTCTCAAAGAGCAAGCATAGAATAGTCGACATAATTCGGGAATTAGATCAGCGAAATTAGAACTGAATGGCTATAGATGATCTTGAAACGATCCTTTACTGGCAGACTTTATAAATAGAAATGTATTCAGGCAAGTTAATATTTTAGAAGAAAAGAACCGGGCTTTCCAACATATAATTCACAAGAATAGAGTGCAAATGCGCAGGGAATGCCTTGTATTCCAAGTAAATTTTTCTATATTTTTAAAAATAGTCGAAGTCTCTAATTCATTATGGAGCATTACCTTTCGACTTCCCCTCTTTTGAAGGCTGAATATTTAAACTCAAAAGCCATTACGGACACTTTCTTTCTACGAAAGCCTTATTCGTGTATATTTTTATTGCTTTTCAACGCAGTCACGGTCATTAAATTATTGCAGCTATATTACAAATCTACATACGGATCGAAAACGCGATCTGGTTGAGTGGAGCAGGGCGGCTAAATATAGTAACAGGAAAACAGATGCCATGAAAGCGGGAATTTAGTGAGTGTGTTGTAGAGGATATTGCGTTGTATGTGTGTATGGATGTATGGATGTGTAAAGATAATTTTGTGGAAATGCAGTCGTATATATGTAAATATATTTCCAATAGGTGTTTGACTGAGTGCAGTTACAAATTACAGGGTGCTGCATGAGGTTATATCTTAAGTGCTTAATTTCTTTTAAGATTTAAGACTGTTCAGATGTTGGGTATTTCTGAAAATATTTTTATATCAGAAATGTAGAGCACGTGAGGAATACAGAAAGTATATTTATTGATAATGCATAAAATCTAAACTCGGTCGGTCTCAAAATCACATATACAAAGCCGTTTTGAACGACCATTTTTTCCGTTGGCTTCCGCAGTCAATATCAACATCGACTCTTTTCGGCCGGAACCGCTGAGAATGACTAATCGGAAAGAGCTGGAATATAATACGAAGAATGTTAACACTTTTGGTTTGGAATATATACAAAAAACTATTATTAACATTTATTATTTGCTATATTATTGATTTATTTAGAATTTTCCAATTTAACTTATGAGTGCTCTCTTGAAAAGGTATCCAGTAAAAGTTGCGGCCATAAAAAAGTTCAATGCATAACCTATATTGTCCGCTTGGTCTCTGAACATGAACAGGCTGGCAAGCAGTAACATGGAGCAAATAAGCCAGGTTAGTGAGGTTTTTTTACGCGTTACTACAAAGAAATCTCATGGCCTGTATAACCATCTGCGAACCACTACGAAATCGCAACAAAAACGATCCATTCCAGAAGCAGATGGTTACTGGTGATGGAAAATGGATCACTTACGACAATTTTAAATGAAAACGATAGTGGTCAAATCGTGGAGAGCCGGCGAAAACGGTGACCAAGCCTCACGGTCGGGTAGGTAATCAATATTTTTTACATCATCAAAAACTAACATAGAGATTTCAACGAAGAAAAAGCCTACCGACTTTAAAAACGCTGATATTTAGAAGTGAGAATTTTAGATTGAAAATTAGGTTCCTTTCCCGATATTAACTCAAAATAAGGTGAAAAAATAATTATTATACATCAAAAAAATTACAGTGAGTTTGAAACATAGTAAAAGGTAAATTCACACCAAATTTCTAAAATAAAAAATATCTGTAAAAAAATAAAAAAAAACCCAAAACCAGGTTATTTGAATTTTTCACATCATTTTTGAGATTATGAGTTGTTAACACCAAAGTTGTAGATATCTTGAATACCAACAACTTGGCGATAATCTGCTTGTCAGGAAAACCAGCAGTTTTGTTGGAAATCGAGATAAACCGTTTTAACACTTAAAAATTCAAAAACCCGACCCGATCCCAGATCGCGCGTATATTATTTTCCTTTCCTTTCATTTTTGTTATTTGATATTCCTTTTGCAATTAGTGTCAACCTACTATGTTTTTTTTTTAATTATTTACCTACTATGTTTTTTTTTTAATTATTTACCATTTTTACAGGCTTCTGCACTGAATTATATCTTTTGCCGAGGAAAAATTTTTTTTAATGAATGCATTGAATGAATAAATTTAATAGTATCATTTTACTTAAATAACTTTCGTTGGATCAGCATGACGGGCTGAGTCGATTTAGGCATGTCCGTCTATCTGTCTGTATATACGCGAACTAATCACTCAGTTTTTGAAATATCGATGTGAAATCCTCCACACGTCTTTTTTTCTCCAAGAAGCTGCTCATTTTTCGGAACCGGCGATATCGGACCACTATAGCATATAGCTGTCATATGAGCTAACTTATCAAAATTAAGTTCTTGTATGAAAAACTTTTTTATTTAATGATATACTTATATATATGAAGAAAATTTCCAAATCGGACCACAATAGCATATAGCTGCAATACAAACTGAACGATCAAAATTAAGTTCTTGTATGGAAACTTCTTTATTTGTGTAGGGTATTCTATCTTCAGTGCAGCCGCAGTTAGCGTTTTTTCTTGTTTCTTGTTTTATGAACATTAAAATTATAAATTAGTTTATAAAATAATAAAAAAAATAAAGAAATAATCAAAAATTCTGCAAAAAAAGTCTTAAAAATTTTCCTACATGTATATATTCAAAAAAATATATTTTAAACTTTTTGTAAATTTTTAAATTTTATATCGATTTTTTTCGCCAATTTACGCCAATATATGCCAGCGTAATGCAACTAAAAAATATCAGCATCAATAATATAATTTTAAAATACATTATGCATTTGATTAAGTTACAATATCTTAATTGAGTTTCAATTTTCCCAAATGCATATATACTTTTGTATGTACATACATATATATACATGTCAAATTACCACAAACGCGCAGCTGTTAAAATGAAGCGCAGCGGCGAACCACAAAATTTATTTTTCCGCAAATTACCAGAACAACTCAATTTTGTAGGCATTCGACGTAAGCGGTAATTATTATTAGCGGCAAATGATTTTGTATTCATTCCAACCACCCCCGCTAGTTAATAGTATGCTTATGTGGTTTTTACATATACACTTATAAATGTACATATGTGGTTATGTATATGCATACGAAGTAATGTATGTTTGTACATAGCAACCCACTTGGTTGGCAGCATGGTCTTTTTGCTTCTGTAATCAACAGAAAAAACACCCACTCGTTGCCAACATCCTTTACAAATACACATGTATAAACATATCTACATGCATTTATAGATACATACACACATTTATGCGTTTTATATATACAGTAGTGTAAGCACCCCTTTATCCATTAATCATCATCACCATCACAGAAACGTCCTTAGCAACATAGCGAGGGAGCTAAATATGCCCAGGCAACCCTGCCTTACTATATGTAGCATAAGAATTTATATATATATATGTGTGTGTGAAAAAGCAATGACCTTTCTCTATAAAATGCATATTTATGCAGTTCTCATATACATATACACAAATGGTACATATATTCCAAAGAAAAGCTATTATATTCCATATTTATATATGTAGACCCATGAGCAGGATGCCAGATGTTTGTAAAAATATGAAATTGTACTGATATGTATATCTTGTAAAAATTGTTTCTATGTTTATAACTCTTCAGGATACTTTTCCACGCTCAAGTGCTGCTATACAGGCTAATGGCACATATGTACATATATGTATACTCCTATTAATACTTATATATATACATAGCATGTATTGATAATACATATATATTAGGCAATTCTTTAGAAGACCTTTTTAAAAATGTTCAACTATGTAGTTATAAAATGTCTCTTTATCGCGTTTTATACCCTGAACAGGGTATATTTAGTTTGCCAGGATGTATGTAATACCCCAAAGAAAGCGACGGAGACCCTTGAAAATATACACATAAGTATATAAATGATCAAATTTATGAACTAAGTCGATTTAGCGATATCCGACAATCTGTCCGTCTATCCGTTCGTCTGTCTGTCTGCACATACTCGAACTATTTAGTTCTCAGTTTTTGAGATAGCGATCTGAATTTCTGCACACATCCATTTTCCCTAAGAAGCCGCTCATTTGTCGGACCTGCCGATATCGAACCACTATAACATATAGCTGCCATTTGAACTGACCGATCTAAAAATGTACCTGTCAGAATATTGTAACTTCGATGCAGTCGAAGTTAACGTTCTTTCCTGTTTTTCCCCATTATTACTCTTCTTCTTTTTATTATTAATTTTTTCATTATTTCTGAACTCCAGCAGCCTGCTCGTTGTGCATACATTTCTTTCGGTGTCACGCAATTAATTTTAAAAAATTCCAACTTCACACCAAACATTTTTCAAATACACACATACTTATTTATAGAATGCCCCATACAACCCCTTCTCTAACTCTTCCGTAGTCACATGCTCACCTACGAGTATTCTCGTACTACATATAGTCATCTTTCACACCCCGAAAAAATTTCGTTTTCCCTAACGATTTACGGTTCTCTAACGCAATTAAAATAACAAAACATTTCTAATCAAGCCAAATATTGTGAACCGCTTGGTAGGGGATTATTACGGAATACAAAAGTTTGTGCTTCCTTGAAAATTATTACACATATTTACATCAATTTTTGTACTACAAGATTAGGGTGAACAAATTTATAAGCGGTAAGGCATGTGTCTTCTGGGAGATGAGTGAAATATATAGAGCTTTAAGAATGCGGAGAGCGAGAATTTGGTTTGAAGCTCCAGCATTAAAGCGAGCGAAAAGTTATGATATCTACCAAAAAAATTATACAGATACTCACTAAATTTATACGATAGGAGTTAGACCCTAGAGATTGAGACAAAGTGATATGTGTTGTCTGGCGTGCACCTCTCCTGATTTGTACGAAAAAATGTGAAACCCCAGAAAAAGAGAACAGCGAAACTCGTTGTCTCATTTTCGCTTAATGTAGACATTTTAATCGGTGCAACTGTAGCTCGAGAACTATAACGTTTGGTTTTGTTCAGCGATGAAGCTCACTTTTGGTGGATTGGGTAGGTTAATAAACAAAATTGTAGCATTTGGTGATGATCATCCACAAACCAATGCTGAGACGCCGCTACATCCTTCAAAGGTCACTGTTTGTTGTACTCTATGGGCAGAGGAAATCATTGATCTATATTTCTTCAAAAAAGCCGGCTATATTGTTATAGTCAATCAGGAACGCTATAGAGCCATAATTAATGACCTTTTGCCTGTGCCGGAATTGGAGGATGTTGATGCGGACCACCTTTGGTTCCAACAAGACGGCACTACATGCCATACATCCAACGAAACAATCAATTTATTGAAGGAAAATTTTGGTGAGCGCATTATCTCGCGACGTGGACCTGTGAAGTGGTCTACAAGATCGTGCGATTTAACACCGCTGGACTTTTTTTCGTGAGGTATTATGACATCGTTTGTCTACGCGGGTAAGCCTGAGACAATTGATGCCCTGGAAGAGAGTATTCGGCGCCTTATTGCTGACATATGGCTCCAATTGCTGCAAAAAGTGATCGAAAAATGGACGTCTTGGCTGGAATCAGCAGCGGCGGTCACTTGCTCGAAATTATTTCTAAAACATTTAAACAATAACATTTTAAAAATTGAGCACTTGCTCTGCTATGTTCAGAAAAAAACTCCTGCAATGAGACAGTCAAGAAGAATGTATTGAGATTTTTCTTCCTCATTGTTTCCCAAGCTGCTTCCACAACTGGCATCCGGTAAGGTTTTTGACCTAACCACATAGACCGTAATAGACTCTAGACTTTGATGTATTATAATGTAAGTAACTGAAATCGGGTACTCTTAACAATATTTGTTTACTCTACAGTGAATAATATGCATTTCAGGAGCGTCAAGCCCTTTCTACGATCTGACGTGCATAAGAAATATTCAAACACTGCAATGTTATCTCAACTTAAAGCATAGAGATGTGTCTGCTGCTCCACATGGGCAATGTCAATGAGAGCTACAACAACAACGAAGGTAAACGGTTGCAAAAAAAATTACAACAATAACTGTCAGAAACAATGCCAAGCATCCAGTCAGTACTCAACGATAGAATGACAGTAGTTGACAAGCAAACAAATATACACAATACAAGTACAAGCGTGTGCGTGTGTGTATGGAATGCATAATCCCGCCAAGCAAGTTTACTGCATTGTTAGAGCAAACGAAAAGTCAGCAAAGATATGCAGACAACTTGGCAACAGCGCTATCAGCCGAGCCAACACAAGGTCTGTATTTCTATCGAGGAACAACGGTGCATTATGAGAATATGAATGAATTGTTGTTGCATCATTAGCAACAAGGATTTGAACACACTTCATAAAACAGCTGGTGAGGGCTGCACATTGTAATCAAAAATCAACGAAGCCGAAGTTGGAGCGATGGGAGTGCGCAGGTGAGATTGCAAGTATATATATAAGCGTATATGAGTTTGCGGGTGTTACCAGGCGGTGATATACTTCAAATTGCTGGGTGTTGAAGTGGAAATGCCGCCATTGTCTCATTGCCCCTCAGCTTTAAACCAACTTTTTTCTACCCTGAGCTCATTGATTATATTTTGCACCCTCTTTTATTGTACTTGGCCTGCAGAAAATTTTGGCATAGAGAGAGTAGTGTTTAGTTGAGGTTGTATGGAACGTTGGCAATAAAATAAATTAGCATATGAGTTAAGGTTTCTTTCTAAGAAAAGTGGAGGGGATTTGGTCCACATACGAGATATGTAAATCGGAAACATTTATTCGCGATCAATATTCAGTATCGCGCTCTCTGATCAATATTCAGTCTACTTTCTGATATCTGATCAGGACCTCAAAGCACTTTTTTAATGAAACCTTTCTATATCTATATTTGATAGAATTTTGTTGAAGAATATGGAATAGTTAAAATTATGACCAGGGTATGATCGATTTTATAGAATTCTATACTTTTAATAGGTCTAAATATGGAATCCTAAATATGTGACTACTCTTTAAATATATCTAAATCTAGTTTCTATTACAATTTTTTGGCGGCTTAAACCGTTTCCGCTGAAAAACATCGTTGTCTTATAAAATTAGTGAAACAATTGATCTCTATTAATTTAACTCTTATATAGTGAAACAATTGATTTCTTATCCAACTTCTATTAATTTAACTCCGACATGATTTTTTCTTACTGTAACATAGCCTACAAATGTTGTTCTAACTATAATCAAAAGATCTTTAACATCGCTTATGGTATTTCAGGAAGAAGCATTGCAGGGACTGGGTTAAGAAACTGAATTGTTAACAAATAACGGTAGCTTTCATGCCTGATGAGAATCGTCCATTCAACTCTGTTAGTGACGATAACATCGAAAAAGTTATAAAAACAGTGCTTGAAAATCGTCTTGTTGACATCAGTGAGTTAGCAGAGAATCTCAGCATCTCTAATGGATCCACTTTATTAGTTTGGTTAATGTTTTGAGTATGAATCGTGGCAATGCAAACCTCGTATCAAAAGACCTGAATTCACCAACACAATTTAGCATGATTGTGAGTGACTAGTTGACCAAACACAAAACGGGCGTCATCTCTTTTTTCGGTTTTCGAAACTGAAAATCCGCTTCGGGATACACGCCGTGAGACAAGTATATAGTTAAAAACCGCCAGACAAACTTTTGTCATCGTAAACAACACAATACACACTAATGAACATAAAAAAACTTGAACCAATCCAACCCAAAATTATTTATCGATTCGGTTTCTAACAGATATACTTACAAAAACGTATAAGAAGGCTTGTCACCTACTTCAAAATATTAAAAAAAGCGTTTAAGTGAATGACAGATTTCGTGTCGTCATTAAATTAAAGGAACTTAAAAGGTTAGAAATTTAAAATACGTTTGAAAAAGGTTGCAAGCTATATAATTTTATATTAAATGAATTTTTAAATTAAATGCAATATTATAGACTAGTTTTTAAAATAAACGCAATTTTAAAAGGTTTATAACGGATATATGTATGCATATGTAATTAGATACAAGTATAAATAAGAAAAGCTGTCAGTTAGTTAAAAATTATTTAATTAAATATATAAAGTCAATGAAAAGGTACAATTTAAATATAAAACGAAAGAGAATGAGGGAGCAAAAAATTTAAAATATTTTTTAAAAAGGTAGCCAATTGTTTAAAACTTTTATTTTTTCAAATCAATAATTCAATAAAAAAAATCAAATATTGCAGCTTGGGCATAAAACTAAACATATTTAGCAAATATTACGGTTTGAAGTATTTTTGTGTAGGATTGCCACCTGTTTGTATAGAATGTAATTTTAACATATAATATTGATAAAATTAATTTCATATTAGAACATTGATATAAAATGAAAGTTTTCTGAGCAAATATTTGCTTTGTAATACTTTTGAAAAATGGTTGCCACCTGTTTGATAAATGTAATTTAATTATATTCATGTATTTAACTATTTTTTCATATGGGTAGAAATTTTAGTACAATATATAATTATAGAAATAATTAATAAAAGAATTTTTCGAAATTACAAAAAAAAAATTATTTTATCTCTTGCTATTTTGTGCTGCAATTTACGCAGTTTATATCTAGCATAAAAGTAAAATCGGATTATTTATCTAATATAACATCAAACAGTTTCATATCTCCCCGAATGACACCAAGCTTCATAGAAACCATTAAGTAAGGTATCAAGAATTAAGTTATTTTAAAAATAGAAACATTATAAAAAGCTAATAAAACTAAGAGGGGCACAGAAATAAATATCTGTGCTATTGTATTTATAAGGAGTAGGAATATTTGCCTGTCTCCATTTATAAACAATTAGCTTTGAAAAGCCTATAGAACCAACGGTGAATCATCAATAAATTAAAATACACAAAGCGCCGGATAAATACATATGTGCCCAGCAAACGCATAAATCGGGGACCACCGCCAATGAACTATAAAACAAATTAAAGTACACAATAAAGCAGGTAAGCACACATATGGGATTAGTGAGCAAAATCAACAGAACCAGCTGTGAAGTGGGGCGTTAAGAACCATAAAATATGGCAAGGAAACAAAAATAAAACTAAAACGTGAAATAACAAAGCAATAAGAGGAGGGGGGAGCACAAAAGACCAATGAAGTGATGAACAAAATATAAAAAATTATAAAACACTAAAATTAATACAAAAGAGCTGACTAATATTGATGTCAATAATCTAGCAACAAAGCTGAGACTTGTCATTTGTCACATGTGATACTTAAACTTACCTTTGCTCTTGGAAAAAAATGTTTCTAAATATCTGCGTTGACACTAAAAAAATTAACTTGAATTGATCATTGAAGGCAATAATTTATAGCGCTAAACGTTGTAAATATGGCAAAAAGCGTAGAAGATGAGTGGGCAATAGCTGGCGCCAGAGTTTTTAAATGTGTTTTCTGCTAAGCGCGGCTCAATACCAGCTGAAAGAACAGAAAACTTTTTGAAAATAAGACAAAGCAAACACTGACAGCAAAACGCCAAGGTCCATTACATACATGGAACGAAAAGACAGCATAACGATGTCTATGAAAACACAGATTTCAACTGCAACAACCATATAAATGTCAACACGTCAGTAAAATTTGTGCTGCTGAAGCTGCAGAACACCAACTTTGGCGTAGAATGCAAATAATTATAGTTTTATTTATAAATATTAGGGTGGTAATTAAATTCATGTTAAGAATTTTTATGGAAAAAAAGAATTATATAAACAATATATAAATGGCGATTCTTAAGTGTAACGGGCAAATTTGGCAGTCTAAATAAACTTGGTTAAGGATACACAAATTAGGGTGGTCCTTAATTGTAAATGCACATTTCGCACAAAATGCTAATAAATATGGTCTAAATAATAGATTTTTGTTTACATTTAGGTAAAATTTTTTACCAAATAAAATAAATCAGTATAATTTTACCAATAAACATTAGCGTAGTATAGTAAAGTTTTAGATGTAAATTAAGGTATTCAATATACTGTGCAGTAGATATCACACATATGGTAGAGATGATTTTGAGCATAGTTTTAAATTGGTTTTAATTAATTTAATTATAAATTGCAATTTTTTTAATTAATTCAAACAAATATAATAATTCGAAATCTTCATAATGTTCTGCGACACTTTTAAATCTCTAAAAATGACTAAAACTATATAACACCTTCTATTTGGCACTTCTCTGCTCGCTGAGTTTCAAGTTCTCCACTGGAAAACTCGGCTACACCGAGCTAGAATACCCTTCACAAATAAAAAAGTTGCCCATACAAGGGCTTGATTTTGAACGTTTACGACAGCTTTATGCTATAATCGTCCGATATCGGCGGTACCGGGCAGCTTTCTGGAAAGAGAAGGAAGTGTGCAAAAACTTCGTATGAGAGACTAGACAGTTCAAAAATATCATTCGTATCTAATCAGATCCCGATAGCTATCCCATCCCTATGCCATTATGCCAGTCTATTTCATTTATAGCAGTTTTTTGTGAGTTTCGCTACTCTCGAAGGCTTGTGGAATTCAATACAGCTCCAGTTTAGTTAAAAGCAATGAAGTATATAGCACATTATCTTATCTGTTTTAACTGTGTTTTTATGCCAGTCTATTCTAATCAAACCAATTCTTTGTTCGATTTTTTACTATCCAAGTTTAGACCAATAGAAAAAAGCTTATTAGTGACTGTAACATTACAAACCGAGGTTGTGAGCATAAAAAATTTGTTATGTTCATTTTTTATGAGCCACCTTAATATGTATTTTTGCACATATGCATACAAATCGCAGTTCCGACACATCAAGTCAACTTATTGACGCATCTGCTGCAGTTTGCTGCACCTCTTTAGCTAGTAGTTTTTTCTTTTAGCTTCTCTTATATATTTTTTTCATTTTTCGCTGCATATTTCACCCCGTAATGTGTTAACGACATCTGCAATTTGACACACATGTGAATATATGGAAGACGAGCCCTACCGTCGCACATATGCTTGCAATGCGCGGCTCCCAGAAATAGATTTGTATGTAACAAACAAACGTCAACACGCTCAGCTTGTCAAATTTCCAAGCTATGCAGTTGTCAAAATAAACACATGCGCAGCAAATGTTGCATCAATTTGTTGTTTTGCCACATTAAACACGCCCCGCTGTGTGCTCTTCTATCTTAACTTCCTTTAATGTGCTGTTAACAGCCTGTACTGTCACTGGCGTGCTCTCTGGCTCTTGCTAACCTGCAAATATAACTTCTTATTGTGCATATATTGCAGTTGTGTGGACAAAGCGGAGTGCTCTCAGTGCAGCGCTCCCTATATCTACTATTTATTTTCGGTTCAGTTGTCACTCTCACAACCGGCAAATTCATTACAGCTGGCACGTGTCAAATTGACGTTATGAGAATTGTTGACATATCTTAATTGAGTTTTTCTATTTAGTTTTGACATTTTCTTTTCCATCTTTGTTTTAACTGTCACTATTTATCTCTCAATACACATTTCATCATCTTGTCAAATATTAAGGGTGTGTTTACCACATCAGCTGGATACAACTTTGACATATTTTCATTAACAGTGTTTACTTAAGGTATTTTCTAGCGCTTTATAGAATCTTTAATATATGTATCATACGCATACATTAGTTTCTATGGTAAAATATTACTTGTCTGTAGATATAGATACGGATATAGATATAGATATAGATATAGATATAGATATAGATATAGATATAGATATAGATATAGATATAGATATAGATATAGATATAGATATAGATATAGATATAGATATAGATATAGATATAGATATAGATATAGATATAGATATAGATATAGATATAGATATAGATATAGATATAGATATAGATATAGATATAGATATAGATATAGATAAATGTAGATATACATAGATAGTATTTGTTCTTTTTAGATTATAATCGCTTCCCTCAACAATACGAGTAGAAAGTAAATTATTATTGTCCGTTTCCCGTATCAGTAATATCCAATAATCTGTTTTGACTTCAATGAGCACAAACAATTTATATCTTCACTTGTTTTTCCTAATATCTAAACTGAAGATCTTTACTAGAAAAGTAGAAAAACTGAACCACATGGGTTATATTAAAAAGATAGTAAGTAAACAGTTGGAAGGTTGAATCGCTCTATTATAGAGTCGATTGATGTCTACAGTGTGCCTCGTTTATAGGGTGAACCCTTAACCCCCATGTTGAAAAAGAATATTATTCAATAATGTGGACATTTTAACATATACCATTTTATAAATTACAGAGCTCAAGAGAGTATCCATGTTATAAGATATTTTTGATTACTTGAAAATTTGAAAAATATTGTTTTATGTAAGAGGAAGACCTAAATTATTCTAATCCTTTTCTTAAAGCTGACATTACCAACTTTACTAAGGTAGAAGCTTTCGGGTGCAACTAACAATTTTCAAACGATTTGTATGCTCTTAAGGTCTGCGTTAAATGAAGAGAGTATTGTACAAGAGTAAAATCAATCAGTTGATTAGTCAATAAGCTATGTATTTCGATTAATCAGAATAGGATGATCAGAAATAAGGTTCCTCAAATAGTTGAAGCAGTAGTATGAAGATTATATTGGGCTTTTAACTATTTGTATATTCGTGCAATTTTTTACAAAATTTGAGCGTTTCTTTAAAACAAAATTGTTCAATAGTATTATTCAAAATATTGAGCATCTAAAGCTATAACATTACCCAGCTCTCTGGAAATTTGTAGATTCCATCCAATATGGCTGCGTGGCCATAAACGAATCATTCCAATTTTTGAACGTTTTGAAATGGCTGTCAATCTTTATCCAGTAGTGTAATATAGAGAAATATATGCCCAATAAATAATAATCAAACTACGCTCTATCTTGGTAAACCACACGAATATAGCTATTGATTTAATAGCTTGAGAAGACGTCACAGCCTTATAGACCCTTATTGCTAGAATAGCAAAGGGTATACACAAAAAAATTAAATTATTGTTTTTCTATAACACTTTTTCGTTACCCATCTCTCAAATCTCAAATATTATGCTCAATATCTCTGGTATTTTTTCCTTAATTTCAAAACTCACCGCTAATTCGTTGCAGTTGCAATATGCACATACTTTGTTGTAGTTGGAATAACTTACTCCATTAGATTATATGTTAATTCTGATTATCTCATGTGAAGATATCACACCATAAAATCCCATAGACGCCATAAAAATAAATTTTCATCTCCATCTAACCAATTAAAAGTGTTGAAAATCGTACTTAACAACCACTTAGCGGCAAACAATTGTAAATTTACGATTATTATTATTGTCTTTTCAACTTTTAACTACTTTGTCGGGCAACATTCTCAGCACATGTTAGACACACATAAGGATATACGCAATGACGTGTGTACTCGTATGCACTACTTAATTCTCACAGCCACAATTGAGCTCAATTTATGGACTACCCTATTTTCACGCGGCGCACGAGGACGGTTCGATTAGGCAGAGAGAGACGATAGATCCATGATCAAGTGAAACTGTGAAATTGTTTTAATGATATGGTGGTTTTTAAGCAAAAAATCATTGAAAAATATCATGAAAAGATCGTAGAATCACGATTCGTAAGATGAGTGAAGGTTTTTAGAGTGCAAACTCGGTGTGAAGCCTAAAGTTATCCTCTAAGCAGTTTATTTACTGTTGTTCAGCTTCTCCATCCAAAAGAAATAACTGATACATTTTCCTTTACGATTTCAGTATCATAGACTAGAAACAAATTAAACTTAATGTAAAGATCATTTTGAGAACTCTAGGTGCTTGAATGTTCTCTTATACCGTACTTTTAATATACTGAGTCTACAACTTTTTTCTTGTATCAAAACTGAAGAAATCCTTAAATGATTTCTGTGTGATAAAGAGATCAACTCGGACTAATTGCTGAGGGAACTTGAAAGAATTCAAGAACGAGTTATTATTATAATTATTTCCTTTTTCCAAGCCCGGAGTTTCGAAATTTTGAACGTCAAAAAAGGTCATCCCAAAAGAGGACGACTATTTCGAAGAAAACTTACATAAGTCGGGTTCTTTTATAGAATTTTCGAAACTAAACAATTTTCTTACCATCAACCCAAAGAAATGATTGGACAAGTGATTTGAGTCTAATTAGTAGGCTCGAAAATTTAATTGGTTTGAAGACCTCAAGATAGGAGGAAACGTTCTACAGAATTAGACTTCTAGAAAAAATTTCTGTTAGGATTTTAGAAGAACTGGTTCGTTAATGTGTTAACGATATTAATAATCCATTAATAAAGTCAATGTTTTTTTGAAAAATCACCAGCTTTAGAAGCCGACCACGTATCGCGATGTTTACTTTCCTGTTAATTAAAATGTGTTGATAAAAAATTCGTCATAAATTTCAATAAGCCACAAAAATGCCAAAGCGGC
The DNA here is from genome assembly GCF_042242935.1 of Bactrocera oleae. Lineage (NCBI taxonomy): Eukaryota > Metazoa > Arthropoda > Insecta > Diptera > Tephritidae > Bactrocera > Bactrocera oleae. The sequence continues at coordinate 11,749,083 of NC_091539.1, read as the reverse complement.
AAAGGAAGTTTACGCAGCAAATATTTTAAATAAATAAATGCAGAGTAAATACACTGAAATCCACAGTGGCATGCCAAAAAAAAACAACAACGAAAACAAAACTAATAATAATTGAGCTTATCTCAGCTTTGAGCTGACGCCAGTCGGGCTATTAATTTGCGTGGAAGTTTGGGAGTGAATAAGTGGGCAAGCTGTTGTTGTTTGAGTGGAAAAAAACTGAAACAGCTTCAAAGTTTGAAGGAGAAGGTTTTATTTTTTCTACTTTTTGCTTTGGCTTATCTGTACAATGTTCTTTTCTTGCTAAGTCAGCTTCAACTGCTTAAGGTCTCGGGACTATTTTTTTTAATTTTGTTGCTAAAAACAGATTACACTGATGACTTGCCGACGTTTTATGATTAAAGGCTTTATTTTATTGGCTTTTTATATTTATTTTTTTATATATAGAAAAAAATGTTTATTAAAAAATAAATATTATCTAAAAATAAAAAAATTAGTATTTAAACAATTTTTTCCCTTCACAATATTTTCATTAGCTCACTCGCTGGCCTTAAATGACTAACCAAGTGATTAAGTTGCCGATACTCGGAATTCGTTTGTCATATTATTTGCGCTTCGCCGCGAAACGTCGAGATATTGACAAATGACAGGGTGGCATTTATGCTGGACAGTGAAACATTTTTTTTTTTTAATTTCAAGAAATTAATTGCAAGTTATGTATGAGTAAACATTAATTTTACATGCAAGCTGCACATTTTTGCACTACCCATACTTAACTATATTGTTACACACAATCTTCACACTTGATGACAGTTCAAAGACCTCATAAGCCCGAAATTAATGAAATGAAATTTTGCAGTAATGTGCTTGTGCCACTTTTTTCGTCTTGAGATCGTAAAGTTTTTTTTACGATGTTTCCGACGTTGCGGGTGAATGATTTTCGTATGCTTTTGGCTCGAAAAAAATATATTTTTTCAATAAAAATGTTCAAACCGACATAAAAAAAACTGTTATGTTACGCTTGAGTGGCGTTGCCGTTGACAATAGTGAGGTTCATTGGGTCAAATTGTTGTATTTGTAATTGGGAATCATTGGTTTATGGAAATCAAACGAAACATTCACTTTACCTCATAATGTCCGTTTAAGACTTCGGATTTATAATCTATTGCTTCGACAATAATGTCGTTGATAAACTAAATGTTTAAATTTATATTTTATATTTATACTATGTGGGTATACATCAGTGAACTGTCAAAAGTAACAGTCTGTGAAGTAAAATTTTTTTGCACCACAGAGTTGCATTTCCATAAACACAAAAAGTGGTGTTTAAGGCGAGCTAAACCTGTAATTATTGTATGATGAAGTTCATTTGTGGAATTACGATTTACAACTAAACTCAAATGTATCAATAAACTCGTGTTTGTGGCGCAACTTAAACCTGCTATTAGACACAGAAACAAATTAATAGCCAACAATAAAATTGTACAAAAATTTTATCTGAAAAAATTAATAAAAAAAACAAAATATTTAAGCTTTCCCGAAAAATAAAATATGTTCTCTTTAAACCTTTCATCGATTATTAAACCCTTAATACATTAACAGGTGATATGTGGCGAATAAAACAAACAACTAGCATACATATATCAAATCGACTGTCATACATAAACAAATAAAAATAAGCCAGAGCCTTAGACCATTGCAGAATTCTTTGAAAATGGTAGAAAGAAATAAAAATCATAGTAGATTGAAACTTATTGGATAAAATAACAAAAATTAAAGGAAAAATAATTTTCGGCCGATATGAAGTCGGGTAGATCAAGGAGAGGCGGGTGGTTGAAATGTAAATAAGGTCGACAGCTGTTTCTTCGTTGAAATTTCTACTTTTTAATAGCATATAAATTGTGTAGATTACTATGGTAAATTTTCTCACAGAATACAACTTCCGAGCACCTGAAGACCTGAGGAATTAAGGTTCTTGAATCCATGTATCCGAATAGGAATCATATCGCCTCAATAGCACCTTGCAGTATATTGGAATTTATCAATGCGCTGGGTCTATGTGAGTCGTGGTGACAAAGGGGAGGGCACAATAGACATTAGGTCGCGGTGCATACCTCAATTTATAATATATCTATTCAACTGAGACTACTAAAAAAGGCACCACTAAACGATACAAACCAGCTTTTTTTTTACTTTTACTACTATTTCAAACATGTTTTCAAAAATTATTATACCATTGGCGAATCGAATGCGCTTATGGCACACTACCCGCAAACTTTCCTACTGTCTTTTAGCTAATACTTCCTTAGAGGGTATGTTCTGTTGAGTATCTCAAATGCTCAAATTGCAATAAAAGTGCCGAAAACCGCACGAACTTATGCTTGGCGATGTGCTTTTGCCAAAAAAAAAAATTAATACTTGCACTTATCTATGGTTACATGTTAGAGTAGCTTAAGTCGACATAAGCAAAAGCACATATAATATTTGGAATTCACGTAATAATCTAGGCATATGCTTTATCTCCATTTTAATGTAATTTGAAGTTTTTTATTCTAAGGTATTATTGAAGGTGAAATACAACGTCGAGTCTTAGAAAAGTCTATAGTATTAATGACTCATATTGTGTCCATTAACTTATGTCGAAATACGCTGTTTTAATATATTGCAGCAGATCAATGCATTGTATATATATAAATATATCATATATGCTTATGAACCCGCATATACTGTAGCAACTCCAAAAATAGCTCGAAAATGTACAACAAACCGAAACTACAACCCATGTTGCTTTCGTGGCATGAATAAGTCGCAGCAATTAAGTATGAAGTTTTGATAATTTTGAGAAAAAGGGGGAACATAATTTGAAAGAATGTACAGTATGTACATATTATATTCATTATAATTATCTGTCAAAAATTATTTCTAAAATTATTTTCAGCCGTTTACATAAGAATATCTTTGTGCTTGCTTTGTATCGCTGTCATTTTCTTTCTTATGTAGATCTCATGGGACTTTTTCTTTTTAAATTAGTACCATTACCAAATTATAGTAATATAAATTAGTACTTGCTTTAAAAACAAGTGCAAAATCATTTTTAACTAAGTTCTTATGATTTACGAAGTGTTCAAAAATCATTGAAGCTAAACTTTTCGTTACCTCACTTCCTCGGTTTTGTAAAACATAAACAATTACAAATGTTACAAACAAAACAAACATAAGTACATGGCAATAACATTGCATGAGTAGTGTTATTACGAATTATTGCACCGTCAGACACGAATGAGCCACTTAATTAAAAGTCTGCCTTAAACATAACGTAATGCAGAGGCTTCAAAGCATTTACGTACATACATATGTTGTTTTTGGACGGAAGTTTTGTAGCATAGATCGAAGCAGCATACAAATATTGTATAGTATTTATGCACTTGTGAAACACGGCTTCAGAAGTTAGTCCAATATTAGAACCATTTTTGTCGGTTACATTCAGTAATAGGGAAAAAGAAAACAATATCTCTTATTGAAAAAAAAAACATATATCTTATAATATACGCTATATTATAAGTTTTTATAAATTGGATTAGACAATTTTTAGTCAGTCAACGAGTTATTTGATATTTTTAGCAAAAGTTTAGTACCGTAATTTCGAAAGATCAGTAACATTAAGCATATTTGAACTTGTGAACCACTGTCAAGAGTGTCAGTGAAGTAAAGCTGGTTAAACATGTAACGAAGGTATAACAATTCTAGATGGAGAGATCCTAATTTATTGTATGCAAATAAGAACAACGCGAGCAATTAAGAACATAAAACCCCTTGTACTGGATTTATATCAGACTAAATCGTATAAAAAATAGCTAAAAAGATATTTAGAACCTATGATATAGAAGCGAATCGAAAGCAAAGACGACAAATTTGTAAATAAGTAAACACTGAGCATGGCTACATGTTTGAGATTAAAAACTAAAGAAATTAGTAAGCCCAACAAAATTTGGAAGTATGACAAAAGAAGGATTTTCTTCTTCTTTACTAAATAACAAGGTTTGCAAATCAAAGTAGGTTTTTAAATCCTGCAATCCTACCTTATACCATATACTATAGTTTTAGTTAACTAAAATGCTTTTGCATAAAAATTATAGTTTGTCCAATACTGCATTAAAAGCAATAAAAGTGCGTTTAAGAATCAGGGCGAAATCACTACTATGACATCTAAATACTATATCGAGTATTGAAAGTAAGTATGATGATAAATTGTTCACAAACTTTCAATTTCATTTGGAATAATAAACCAAAAAAGGATTTGAGATTCCTTTGTGAAGAAATTCGATTCGGGCCCTGATGTCAAGGTGTATAAAGTAATTCAACATTCTAGTCGATTTCCGTAATTAAAACTTAGCTTTTGGAGCGTGGTGGTTCAGAGAATATCTATAGACGTCTTTAGCATATAAACAAAATAATATTATAGAGAATACATCTTTAAAAGGGTTTCTAAAATAATATATTGCATATTTGTGTCATCTTTTAAGTTTTCCGAACAATCTATTGTTTTAATAAAAAAGTTCTTCATGCATTCCGTCTTTCAAAAACGTTTGGAAAATACTGACTTCCATTGAAGTCTTGACCAAATGTCGGAACAACTAGATACATCGTAAGGCTACTTCTCCATAGCGGTTACTAATTTACTATAAAGCACGCTAGAGCATCTATACAGTAGTCTAAGGATCTATGGTCTTGACTTTAGACACATTCTGGTACAAAAACGCATAGTAAGAGTCAAGGAGATAAGAGATCAAGATTTCTTTGAATTTAGCGCTGCAAGAGAGAACATTACTTTTTTTAATGCTCTAAAGTTGCTTACTTCTTTGAGTTGAGCTTAGGCATTCAGTAAATCTTTTTCAGAGAGAGGTCCACATTTGTCTTGGCGACCTGCAGATGAACCATTGAAATGAACAGGTTTCTCCGATATGTCTTTAAACATTTAAGATCGTTAATTTCTCGAATAGAAACAATGGGAAGAAAAACTCCGCAAAATTCCAGCAAAATACTCTCTCACAAAAGAGCACCCTTTAATGGAATAGACAAGCCCTTTTGTGATCATTCATTCACCTCAAAGGCAAAGTTTATTGCTCTACTTAAAGCAAATAAACAATAAAAATCAACTGCTCAATAAATAGGCATAGTGCACTCTCACACATATAAACACACAAACACAAACAGAAGAGAGAAAACCTCAGACAGATGGACAAAAGTTCGTTACAACAAAAACAACAATAAATGCTTAGCACAAGTGAACCAATTACACATAGATGGTAAGTAAAAACAACAACAATAATAATTGCCTCATGCAACAACAATAAGTGACAGCAGCAACAACAACAACAACAATAGTGTCATCTAGATATGCAATTGAAATATGTAAACAATGCAGCGATTTACAGTTGATTTCAATGAAAAGTTAATATGGAACTCACAATGCAGCAACAACAAGGGACATAGCGTGAAACTAGAATAAGCAATAAATCAACAGCAACAACAAAAACAACTAACATATAGTAATTGTCATTCTTCTTCATGCCGTCAACAAGTGTAAATTTAATTAGCCACTTAAACATATTGTTGTTTTTTATTGTTGCAACATGACAAACTCACATCTGTCAGTCGCAACGGGCATCTCTTGAATGACAGTAATTCGCTTTGCAATGCGAAGTGCGGAAGCACTCACACGCTTAGTGGTAGTAGAGACAATAAAATAAGTGAAAGTGGGGGGTTCTTAATCAAGTGCAACAACAAAGCTTATATAAAATTAAGTTAGGTTAGGTTAAGTTACGGCGAGAGAAAAACTTTTAGGTTAAGTATATAAAGTGTTTTCTCGGTGGGTCTAGGCTACTTTTTTCAAATAAATACTCTTCGGATGGTTGTTGTTGTTCTTAGCGGAATATAAATATGTAAATTCGACTCCGTTCTGGGTAAATAGAAACGAAGTAAGCGTTACTATTTCAAATGTCTGGTATTCGAACCGACTAACATCGATGACTGATCAGTAAATAAAGAAAACATCCAAGGGCGGTTCTGCCATTAAAAACCTTCCCATACATTAAGTCTGTCACAAGTGGGAGAAGAAACTCGGTCAAGCCTCTAGCGCAGAGTTAAGAGAAAATTATATACATATGTTGAAATTATACAAGTTTACCCGATAAACGGAGGGTTCAACAGCCTATACTGTTTCCTAAAACCGATCGAATAATTTTCGTTAAAGCGTTCTAGGTATCAGTTCTGCTTGAATTTAAGTTCTCTGGTTGAACTATATATACCATAACTATTTCCCAACCACAATCGAACTAACGGAGTTGTTGAAATTTCTACAAAAATAGGCCTCTACTTGGGTGTTTTTTTATGTAATAGTAAATACAAATCAGATCCAAGACTTCTTGAATGTAATCACCGACTGCAAATAATGTAGCACCAACGTCATTCAGGGTTTTTGAATATCAAGCATCTTTCCAAGACCGAATGTTTAAGTCTTTATTAGTTTTGTCTTTGAAAAAATATCTCCTAACATCTTCTTACTTCACAATAACCCCCTGTATTTTTAATCCTTTTATCCACCCTCCTGCCTTCATATTAAATTGTCATCAATTTACTATTTAAAGTGGTGATTTATTAATTACAGACGAGTGAATGGGTGGCAACGCTGCTCACATAAGCCTATACGTATACACATCAGTGGGGTGGTGTAATTGTTGTGGTATATGTCACAGATTAGATGCAATGAATTTGTATGGATTCCACTTAAAGGGAATCGCAAGCTTATCGAGGTAGACTAAGGGACAATTGCACATTTTATTTCCGGGTTTTGCTCTACTTAATTAGTTGATAGCATTTGATGAACGAAAGCACAGAAAATGGATAGACAGAAAAAGCAATTGCTATCACTTGAATTTAGAAGTTGCTAGTTAACTTTTTTGTCTGACAAGTTGTATAAAAAAAAATCCTGAACAGCTGAAGACCTTGTCGCTAGTGCTGTTATATTTTATAAGTAGTATAATTATTTAAAATTATATTTCCTTTAATAAATAAATTAATTTAATTAATCCGCCGAAAATATGAGTAATTATCACTTATAAAGGCAACATCAAAAAAATGTTTTCCTAAAACATTTCCAAGAATTAGTTTTGGGAGAGAAAACTCATTCTTCTTCTTATTTTCTCTGTATGTTTTTTTATGTACTCCATAAAACTTCCTGACAGAAGCAAGCCAAAACAAACTTTCCAATTATACCCATAACATGGTATATTAAATTTGTCATGATGTCTGTAATACCCAAAAGGAAATATCGGAGGCCATATAAAGTATATATGTATATATAAATGATCAGCGTGTCCGCCTGTCCATCTCTCTGTCTGTATATGCGGGAACTCATCCCTCAGTTTTTGAGATATCGATCTGAAATCTGGTACACCTTTTTTTCTCACCAAGAAGCTGCAGATTCGTCGGAACCGCGGATATCGGACAACTACGTCATACAGCTGCGATACAAACTGAACAATCGGAATCAAGTACTTATATGGGAACCTTTTTTATTTGACGTATCATCTTTATATAATTTGGCATGAGCTATTTCCTTATACAATAATGTATTCTCTGAAGAAATTGTTCAGATCAGATCACTATAGCATATAGCTGCCATACAAACTGTTCGATCAAATTCAAGTTCCTGTATGGAAACTTATTCGTTTGTGAAAGGTATTATGGTTTTTGGTTTTGAGTCTAACTTTTTTCTTGCTATAATAAATATTAATTGAAAATTCCACCCGTCTACATTTTTATATGGAACTAAGTATGTACATAAGTAGTCAAGTATATAAACATTCAGTTATACGAATTCCACAAATAAAGCGCTGATATTCTTAAATTGCTATACATTTCTCATTCGCTTTGCTTTAAAGCGTTGACATTGATTTATTTTATATGCAAATCAAGCATTATTTCTAAATATTGCATATGTATTGCGTTTTTCATATAAATATATTATATACATACATATATGTACATATGTATGTGTGAATTAGCTGATAAAATACTCATTTCTCTTTGCAAAGTCAACTCAATTGAGCACAATCAAATATTTGCGCATTTCCTAGTAAAATTATACACAATATATATTCTATAATATTATATATGTATACCTATGCATATATCTACAAGTATATACATATTATTAGCAATAATATAATAGTTGCGGTTTCATAACTTTTGCGGTTAACTTCCAGGTATTAATAAACGGCTAGAGTGTCAATATGAAAACGTGTAAAAAAATCTTATGAAAGAAGCTAAGCTGGGTATTTATGAGTGTGTGATGGGAAGCTGTAACAAAAAAGCTACAGCATCAGCATACCCACGATGCTTGAATTCGATGAATGAAGGCAGGCAAGCAGCTGTGCGCTATCGGAGTATAATGCCCACACTTAAATATATATATACATGTACTCATATATATATACCTATATACGTATTATCTAATAGTAGGGATAATGCCTGTTTGTAAATCATTCTTCTTATATTTGTGCTACTAAGCCACTCTTATAGACTTGTAAATACAGTTTGTATGTTTATACGTTACTTTCCAACGTTTACCAACCGTCCCCTTATAAAACAACTTCCTCATTGCTGCTTTGCTTTTAATTATTTGAATATTCTTTTTGATTTGTTTACTCTCTTTTGAAGTGATTTCTTAAACATTTTAGTCACTGGAAGCTTTTTATAGCGCCTAATACAGTTTTAGGCAACGTACAAACACTAGGGTTTCCCAAAACACTAACCTGTCGAATTCATGAATTAACTACGAATCCGATCTAAAAAATTTATTCGCATATTGTAACGATTTTTTGAACAATAATTCTTGCCAAACTTTATGAAGATATCTTTTCCAATTAAAAAGTTTTCCATACGAGGACTTAATTTTGAGCGTACAGTTTGTAGGACAGCTATTTGCTATAGTGATTCGATCTACAAAATTTCTTCGAAGATTGCGTCATTGCCTTAGACAATACTCCAGACCAAATTTCGTGAAGAAATCTCGTAAAATAAATCAGTTTTTCATACAAGGACTTGCGTTGGATCGGTCAAAAACTGAGGGACTAGATCGCACATATGCAAGTATAGACAGACAGACGGTTATGGTTATACCAACTCAGTTTGTCATCCTGATCATTTATATATGTATGTAAATATTTTATAGGATCTCCGACGTTTCAAACTTTTGTTGTTACAAACTTTGAGGTAAATTTAATATACACTGTTCAGGGTATAAAAATATCCCTGCGAGAAAATATTCTTTGCTTAATTTTAAAAGTTGTTAGTGAGGTTTATTTTTGGCCCATCCCAACGTTCACACACATAATATTATATATAATATATAAGATATGCTATATTCATTTGAAAGTGGAGTAAAATTGTATAGTAGGAAAATTAGATGATGATAACACCAAATTTATGAAAGACTCGAATAAAAAGTTTTAACGTCGAAAATTTCTTTGCGGAAACCCTAGACCAACTGTAAATAAATTAATTTGATACATGAATTTTCATAATATTCTATATAAAGTACCATTCTACCTATAACATGAAATATCAAAGTCTTAATCAGGATTCGTAGTTGATCTTCGAGCAGTCATCGCCCCTAGATCTTTGGAAATGCGCCGAAAATTATCCAAAACATATCTTTTGGTCCTATAAAGACGTTTTTGGTAGGTGAAAATTATGGTTTCCTTAGATAGTTCTTGAACGGTGTGCAGATTATCTAGAAAATGCTGAATTGAGACATCAATTTATTTAACCTATAAACCTACCCCCTGTGAGAGAAAGTGTTTCTAGCTACAGAACTAACTAACTCAAATACTTAATTTTATATGGCGTTCCAGTGACTGTAAGGTATACTTACCCACAACTGACCCAGACTGTAAATGCACATGTATATGCGACCGAGACTCTTTGAAGGTTCTTCACAACTGTTCCACAAAATTTCATTTTATTCTAGTTTAATAAAGTCTATCTCCGTTCTTTATCTATCTCCGTATCTCATTTGTGCACAAAGTCTATGTATCTGCTCCATTTCTACACTACCTAAGGGCTTATAGGAAGTTAGTCTTTATTCTGGATACGCTAGCGCTATACATTTCATACATATTACCTACACCTTACCATAGATACATACATACGAGTTGTAAATATTGCAGATAGCTGTCACTATGCAAAAACGTACAACAAAGTTCATTTTATTCTGTGCTCGAGTGTGAAAGTTTTCTAAAGAAAAGCAACAAATTATTTTTCGAAGCGTTAAAGTCGTAAAAATTTATTGCCTTTAGCAGCAATAGCAACAAAGTACGATTACTTTATAGTTTTTAGTTTTCAATGGAAGCGATGAATTCTTTAGATCTGTCTTTGTGAAAGCTGAACCCAATGAATAAAATACTATAATAAAATTTATAATAAAGGCAGATGCTTCGATAAATCAATGATAACAGTAGTTTAATTAATACGAATTAATAATGGCGATGTTTAGTGGTTGAGTAAAAAACGGGATTTTTTTGACTTAACACCAGTATGCACATATGAGTTGTAGACCTTGAAAGTCTGAAAGCTAAGCGGTCCTGTTTCGAGAACTCCGTTTATATATGTATAGTGGTTCTTCCGGTTTGGTTCAATCTTCCGCTCGTGCAGACGTGACAAAAAGCCAGTTTATAAAAAATTCCGTTTACCTTTAATAGTTTTTTCGTTTTGATTTGATCAGTTCGGTACTTTTTTAATTCTCACAGACACATGAAATCTCTCGATTAGTTTTAATAAAAATATAAAAAATAGAAAACGTTAACCGAAGCTACAATAAACTTCACAAGTTTCCATAGGCGAATTTTGTTCGGTCAGTTTGTATGGCAAATAGACGAAGAGAGAAATGCCGAAGGGCGAAATGTCGAAGGGCGAATAAGGGATACAAATTGTACAAAGGATCTAAACTTCTTTTTATAGGTATACTCCTAGGTCACGAAATAACAAATAACAAACTAAGCCCTGGAAAAAAAATGTTTCTTGGCTCAAATGCGAACACTCAAAAATTTTGGTTATGGCCGCATGTAGTCTATTAATGTATATGAAATTAAAGGCTCCTCAGACTGTCATAGAAAGAAGTTGCTACTACTAAAATATTTTAAAAATAATTTTCGAAACATAAAAGTTTAATATACTAAGAATCAACTGATCATATTATTTTCAACAAGTACTCAGCCACTTCGCATCTCATCCGAATGCTTATAGACTAACCAAATCTAAAAGTATTCCATGTGGTACTATCTAGTTGTACAAGACGAAGTGAAAAGTATGAGGTATATTTTTCGTTTATCATATTGAGATGAACCTGGCTTAACTGGGTAAAAACTTGGTCTCGAGCTTGGAGTTCGGAAACTTTTTGCCGCTGCATTCCCAACTTACTGTGAGTCAATATGTACATCAAAAAGATTTAAATTTTAGAGTACTCCTTAGCGGTATGCCAGAGTTTATGCACGAGCTTTAATTTTGGAATACTTTAACATGGTTTAACAGGAAGCGCTTTAAATGCAATCGTAAGAATCGGATGGTCGTGAGATCAATACCCTTTTAAATTGGGAAGAATGAATAGTATGATGGTTGAGTTGATAAGAGACGTCAATTTTTTGGAATATCTGGGTTGTAATTTAGTCTTTGTAAGATCTAAGTTGGTACCTTCTCTCTCAGTTATTTAAATCTACAAATTGAAACACTGTTCAGCACAGTATGTAAATTAATCGAATTTGTGGGCACCAAATAATAAACTGTGGTTTCGGAACCTTCCAAACTTTAAAAGTAGGGCGTTTTTCATAAGTCATCAGATAATCAAAACCATTAAAAAGATTTCACTACATAAAAACTCAATAACTGTTGAAGTTGTCTAATATCACAACAGTTGAGTTACTGATCCTCAAGCGTGAAACATTTAGCAATCTGCTTGCAAAGAACTGCGGAACTGTAGACAGGCAACAGAAGTACCTAGTCTCTGTACTTTTGTAGTCTGCATGTTAAAGCACCACATATCATGTAGCATGCGGTATATATCAGGGTTCCATCTAAGTATCGCACTTATCACGTGACATATAGTACTTCGCTGCGGTAAAACCTTTTGTGTAGATGCCTACTTTAGAAAGTTTTTAGGTCTTAAAGTTTCGTTTTTCGTTCTATCAGTAATTCACTTTCATTTGCACTAAACTCAAGCGATGACGTCATCGTGCTTCAAAAACCTTGAACCCTTAATGACTTTTCACTGCAGCTTGTGATAAATTTTTCAAATTTCCATTGCGTATTTGAAGCAACAATTGATTTTTGCTTAGAGATACCGTCATACGTGTATTAAGTCTTTGTAGACGTTGTCAGCGCTACCAGAAGTCGGCAATGAAAACAAGCTTGTAATTTTATTTCAAAAAGTAAGTAAAAGTTTACAATTTTATATTTTTTTAAGTATAGGATACTAAAAATTAAGAAAAAAAAAGATTGTGTGTAGCAAGTGTTTTACATACGCGCGCATACACACGAAGCGTCCGTGAAGAACAGGTTCCGACGCCAACTACAGCCGGCCGGTACAATCTAATAGCACGTGTGGGTAGCGGTTTGCAGACTTATTACTTTTTTTTAACAGGAAGACAAAGACAACAACAACCATAAACAATTAAAAATACAAAAACGCACGCGTGCGCTAGAAGCAGCGGCGCGCATGCGTAGTAGACCCAACTTGAAAGAAACGTTGCAGCAATCTACAACCTTCACGAGCAACTTCACTGATAAGCCATATTCTAGTTGATTTGTAAATATGTTTTTTGTATTTTTTTTTTGTAAATAATTTGTGTGACACACGTGTGTGGGAACTCAAAGACGCATACATACACACGCGCATGCCTTGAAGCAAATAATAAATTTCGCGATTTTACTAGTTTCGCACTCATTTTCTTGACTTCAATACTGTCATTGCCGACATTAATGATAATATTTGTTGTTGTTGCTACCACTACTGTTGTTATTAGTATTCTTGTTGTTGTTGTTGTTGCTGATATTATTATCATTATTTTTGTTGTTGTCACTGATATTATTATTACGACAAGGTGAGCCGGCACTGTGAATGAAACTGCAGCGTTGCCTAGGCTCCCGCCTCTGCAGGGTGGCCGACGGATGACGGAGACGCGGCGTCTTGAAACCCGAGAGCGCTGATATGGAATACATAAAGTAGGCGATTAAATACACTACGCTCGGTCACAAGGCGTATAATGAGTGCAACGCGATATACGAAATCGGTGCGAACAGGGGAAGGGAGAGGGACATGCAAGGCGTCAGTTTACTCTATATCCCATGCTTATGAAACGAAAAAGTGCAAGCAAAATAAAAATAAACAGCAAAATATTACAATTGCAGTTAATGTAGTAGAAAAATGGTGCAAAAATAATAATAACAATAACAAAAGCTGTGCGACCAACATATTAAACTGACTAGAAGTGTAAATACACACAGCAGTGAGCAAAATATATGCATTATTGTAGGGAAGCATTTATTATTTTTATTTTGTAGGTATACAACAACAACTGAGCAAGCAAAAATACCTAGAGACATAGTAAATTCAATTAATAAGAAAACACATACAGCAATGTAAAAAATATATGCAACATTGCGTTGAAGCAGTTATTTTTTAAGCCTGCTTTCAAAACTTCACCGAAATTGTGCGTTCAAAATTACATTGAGACATATTAATTTGTGTGTAAGTGTAAAAGCATATAGTAGTGTGCGAAATAAATGCAACATTGTATTGAAATAGGTAAACAGAAACTGAGACATATTATAGCAACAGTTATTTCTCAGCATATTTTCAAAATACTACAAGAACTGTGCGATCAAAATTACGTCAAAACTTCTTAAGTTAAGAAAATGTGTAAATACATACAATTAGGTGCAGAATATATACCTATATACATACATATTATATTGTATCAAAAGTAGTTTTTATTAATTAATTAATTTTAAAGATCGTTTTAAAATTTCCAATTTTTTAAATATTTCAGTAATCATTTAAGTTTTACATATTAAATTTGTTTTAAAGGATGCCAGATTTTAAATTTAAAAAAACATTCTCTAAAGGAATACTATAACATGGGCTTAAAACTTAAAAGGTTAAATAAGATTTGTAGTTTGTAGAGTTATCATCAATTTACAAATTTGTGTGTCAATAAAATGTAAATTTGTGTTTCAATCAAATGGCTTCAAATTATAAATGCTTGAGAAAAAATTTAATAATGTTGCCAGCTATGTTAAATTTTTATTCAAACTCATTGATAAAATAGGACTAAATTTTTAATATTGACAACAAATGATATGTATTTTCGAATTAATTAATTTAGTATATAGGAATACTTGCTAGAATAATATTACCGATCTCAATAAAAACGAATTAGAGTTGTCTTATAGTTAATTAGTTAACATTTTAGTAATCTGCTAAAATTGGTACGAGGTAAAACCTTTAAAGATATGTATAATTTTACTATCTTTTTTACAGAGCTTTTAAGCCATTAGAAGCATTGTTCAGGGCATATTTGTACCCAAAGGGAGCTCAACTGCACTTTAGGGATTATTACTCGAGTTTAACGGGAAGTGGAGGTAATTTGCCATGTTGGACAAATTAACGAATTTTGTTTCATCAAGTAATCGATTTTTTACTCTTTTATAGAAATTGAATTCCGAAGCATTGTGATCCTAAATTTAAAAAAATTGTTCCTGCGGTGAATCCTTTCTAAGTTTTTTCATACTAATTCAAATTTATTATAACAATTTGTGATTGAAAAGTGTGCAGTAATTTCAACTAATTTTAAGCAATCATAAAGTCAAGCTGCATATGTTTTGCACAATACTATATAAACAGGCATATGCAGTCACAAAACGAAAAGGAAATCGAATTCGCATGTGACTACACTTATATATATTCGCACATGCTTATGCACAAAATTTCAATGTCAGGAGCACGATTTATGCGTCTGTGCGCATGCGCCTGGTTTTCTGTGCAGGCGTCAAAAAAATACAACCTTTTAGGCGTTGGCAGTTCATTGACTTGCCGGTTTTTGCGCAGGCGTACCGCCTGCATACAAACACAATTTCATAAACGTTATTCTCATATAGCATTATGCATTCTCCGCTCACTGCTGTGCACTGTCGATTTCGGGACGCGCCATGCGCACGGAGACAATGCAAAGGTTCAAGTTGATTGAGTGATTTATGGTAATAAGGATTGATCGCATAATTGAATATTGGCTAAATCAGTTTTTGGGGTTCTTTCTTACTTACTTTTTTTTTTTGAGTAGAAATAAATGAAAGTAAAGCGTATATAAAAAAAAATCGGGCTGATGATTATGATAGAGTGCAAAAAATTTTGGATGCTGATACCGTCTTTTTTTTAACACATTTGAGAGCTAAAAGAAGTATGGACATTTACAGATATTTTGACGAGTTTTTCTACCTACTTATAAGAATTTTAATATATGTTTGAATACTTCCGAAATCTGTACCCATCGGTTAGTTTAGCTAGCAATTCATAAAGTCAATTTCGGTAGTTACTTTTAGCAGTTTGAAAAAAGGATCGGATAGAATCTACTGCACATACATTTCCAACAATTATATGAGAGTCAAAGACGTGAAATTTCCGACTTGCTTTAGGATTCACTGTAATTAATTTTTTTGTACTTAATATTAAAATTAATGTGGGTGTCTCCTCTTCTCTTCTGAATTCAAATATATGTGTTACTACAAATGTATAGGATGTTTATTTATATTAGCCTGATAGTTATTATTTGACTGTGATCACTGTAATTAATTCCAAAACTCTTCCAGTCGATGTCTTATCATCCGCAGAACATGCTGTATTTTAATCGATTAGATTTGCGACGAGTGTCTCCAAAGTATGTATAAGTTGAGATAGATGAGTCGGCAGTCTAATGCGATTGGTTAGAACCTTAATTATTTTCCCACAATCTCGACGCAGTTAAGATTACAAGTTGATGTCCTTCCTATTGGTAAAAAATTATATCTTTCTACAAACAAAGATTCGTGCCATATTGGATATATTTTTGGGTCTTTGTGTATCTAAATCGTGTGATTATTGTAGGAACTCACTAATATTGACATACCTACTTCAGCGAACAATAATCTACGATGGCATTTTTAATACAGATGACGTAGTAAATTCGCTGGGAAGATGGTATCAGTCAGGTAGGTAAGAGTGCTGTCACTTCGGACTCAATTAGATCGATCGCATTTGTTGGAATATGCTTGTCAAGCGAGAGTAAGAAGAAGTGACAAGCATTTATAATGACCTTGAACTTCACTAAGGTGACCGCGAAACGTTAAATCTACCATGACATTTCAAGTTTTCCAAAGAGGCGAATGATTAAAATTGCATTGAAAAGCTTACAATATATCGCAATAAACTTAAAATTGCAAGTTCAGTGAAAACTATACTTTCATTCACATGTACACAATTCTTCAAGGTCAACATTAATACTAGTTTTACATACATGTCTTCTGGGATAATCGGTCCTGGCAACTACAACGCACCACTATTCCTGTCGTAAGATGACTCATGCTATTGAAATTGAAGCTTAAAAATCTTGCCACACGTCAGGCACAGGCACGAGAATTGCATAACCCTGAACAGAGATGACTCACCTAAGGCCAGATGGGGGTGTCAAAAGCAATAAAAAAGTATACACAACAATAATGAAAACCGTGAAATAAGGCGACACATTTAATATAAACGCATAGAAATGGGCAAATGAAAGAAATTCAAGGACACTTTGACCCAAATATATACGAAACTGAAGGCTATATGGAAGTGTGTGGTTGCCACAAGCGCAAAAAAAATAATAAAAGCTAAAAATAAAGAATTCAGCGGGTATGAGTCATTGTAGAGTTTAAAGTGAAGTGCACAAAAGCTTGCAACAAATTTTGTATTTTACAAAAACAATAACACAAGTGGATAATTGGCTGCTACAAAAGAATGAATCATATGAAATACGCCGAAAAAGCCGCAATGAATTGTGCAGCTGTGGCATAAACATTAAACATAAAATTTAAATTAAAATTCAAAAAAGTAAAAATTGCATAGCATTGCCAAAAGTAACCCTTAAAAACTTTTTAAGTAGAAACACTCTTATGATTGTGAGTCAACATGCCTGCATAAAAGGTTAATTAAAGTCAAACAACAACATATTATAATAAATAAGTATTGTAGCACGCGCTCATTTGGCCAACTGCTCTTCGCTATAAATACACAAAATTTAGAGAATTTGTCGAAAAAAAGTGAAATCAATGCGCCACAGGATAAACTAAAGCACTTCGCCAAATGTGACCGAAACACAATAGCTTGAAGTGCCTGACAATAGGGGTTGACGCCACTGGAAGCGTGTGCTCGAAACATGCGATGCTTTAGAGATGTTGACTGATGTTGAAGATGGTGCTATTGCTCGATGAATGAGATATGAAAGAGAATCAGAGACAAATAAAGGTATAGATTTACAGAGAGAGTTAAAGTACCACAGTTAAATAGAGAGTCAATGTATCAGAGTTACAGATATTTAATGCAGAGCGTTAAACTGTTAACATACAAACATATGTGGCTGTTCAGTTTAGCTGTTAAGTAGTGCTGCCAGATCTTTTGTCTAAGATACACTACTATACTATTAAAAAAGTTAAATATCCACTAGAGAGAACTTAACCTTTCCCCAATGTTTTGATAGCGCCACAGCTTATAGTTAAAGTTCCAGTTTCCAGAATCTCTCAAGAATATTGAAATGTTAATGAGATTTGTGAGCACCGAGATTATGCCATAGTCCCCTTAGGAAAATCGTAAAATAAAATAATTATTGAAAAAAACTAAGATCACATCCCGGAAGTATATATATTTTCAATGACTTCATGACTGCATATTTTACAATAGATGCATCTATCGAAGTATCAAAAACAAGTTCAAAAGTTCTTCCCACTAAGAATCATATATTAGCTTGGCTGGTATGAGCGCTATACATAGTTTGGTATCTCGCAGTTCAAGATCTCAAATATATTTTTTAAACACACGTTATTAATAAGACATTTTCCATTAAATAAAGTGGTTTCTTTCATTAATATTTTTATTTAAGATAACTAATTGCATCCAATAGTTTTCTTTTTGAAATCTGAAACCTTTAGCAAAGAAAGTGACAAACGGATTCTCTCTTTTAATCGAGATCATTTCTCGTACAGTGGTGCTATAGATGAGCTCATGCCCAGCAGCATTCAAATTGGCCAAACTACTATACCTTTTGGTACTGGAACTTCGACTTTTCTTGGACCCATTTAGCAGGTTTGTTGCCTTGGTTAAGGAATATTCGTGGATCACGGCATTTTCTTCTGCCTTTGATACGGTAACGATGTATTATAATTAAAGTGACAAATCAAGCTTTTAAAGACAGGTTATTATAGTTTTATGAAACCATTTACAACCTTCTGCTCTTAAAAGTTTGTTCATTTTCATACTTACTTTTATTAAATTAAAAATACTCTCTTGACTCTCAAACAACCTTCTATATACAATAAATTTTAATCTAGTATGCAAAAGACGCTAGAGTGACATTGCTGTTAAGGTGCAAACGGTAAATTTGACATAGAAAGAGAGCCAGAGAGACATTTTAATACAAATCGCGATGAGCTCTCTCAGAAGAAAAGTTGATAGCAAAAGTAACAAATTTTTGAGATAAATGAAGATACAAACAGATATCCGGCATTCACTAAAACCACACAATTAACCCTACGCTAAATTGTACAATGTACTTTTATAAATTATTAATACGTTCAAAATTTCACTTCACTACCTAGCGACAGTATCTCTAATAAACTCACGTGGTGGTTGCGCGCGCAGAATACAAAGAGCGCAACACTCCCTAAAGCATTAAAAACAAAAAAGTGTGCTATCTCTGCCAACATCCACCGGTACTTTTACGGCACACTTATCAAATGTATCGATTTTTCGAACTACTCGCCGCTTTCGTGTACAAGCATCAAGCATGAGCCAGCGTTCTGAACCACCCCAGCGTACGGAATAAATTTGCTATCAGCGAAAATGTGCAACAACCCTCTAAATCCCATTTGCCGAATTTGACTTTACGCACCGGTAAAGGACGGAAGGAAATGTTTGTCAATGGCTTTGAAAGTAGTGGCATAAATAAAAGAATTTCTTTTATATATATGCAAACAGATTGCAGTTAGATGCTTTGTAGGCGCATACCGAATTATCGCATAAATAAAGAGAATGCTTTGTGTGGTACTTCCTATTGACCTCTCCGTTGTGGGCAAATTAGTGTGCATTGAACTCGTATCTGACGCGAATTTCTTATGTGGGGGCGACTTTTGTATTCTAAGGTATGGGAGAAGAAGCAATGAGGTAGAAGTGGAACGACATGTTTAGGAGGGTACTTTGGAGAGGCCTTATAACTGATAATATACAATTGATGAACTTTTGAATGAAACTAACTATAAACTGTATGCACATATGTATAGTACAGGTAAAAGCGTTTAAAAAGTTTTGAAAAACGCGTGAATAGATAAAATGGACTTTTCGAGATTTTGCAATACTACGATAGTTATCATCACAGTATGTATAGTATAAATAGTAAGATAAGATTTTGCAGCATAAAAATTCCGCTATCTTCGCTGATACTCGAATATATGTGAAAATAAGTCATTGAACTAGGGAATGAAATATGAATTTGCTTCCAAACACATAAATATTCTTAAAATAAACATTTCATAATCGCTTCAAAACTTGTAAAACGATTTCCCAATATCTGAATTATTTCAAGAGATATGAAAAATACAAGAATTAATGCAAAACACAGATGATGTCGAAAAGACATCTAGCCACACTTAATCCAGCAATAAGCTCATTGTGCTCCCCAGTAAGGCCCAACTAAAAATTCTTCATCAGCTCACTGAACTCAACAAAAGTTTTGAGTTTGAAAACTAATGTACATAATGTGATGTACATACATCTAAATACTACTGATAATCTCTGTATAATTTCTGTAGTATAAATACTTTGTGATAACCTCTATCGTAGTACAGATTTCCTTGTTACCAACATTATTGATTTTTTCTTAAGTTTGACTAAAAGAAAGTCAGCATTAGAGACCTACAAAAAGTTCTCGATTTAATTTAATAAAACAATAACACTAGCTTCTAATTAACGAAGAATTTTCAGTTAGACCGCTCATTAAAACCTTGATTTGTTTGACAATTTACATATTTTTGGGTATCTAATTCTGGAGATTTTTTTGACCATACAATTGAGTACAGAAAGTTTGGAAGAGACTAAACATTACAAAAAGCTAAGCCAGTGAAATCTAGTATCTATAGCTTTCATATTTATATATATTTTAGCTAGGTTTACTGACTTTATTACTTTTAATAAATAAGTGCATTAACCCGAAGACAGACACTAAAAATGAACTCTGAATCACTAAAAATGCCTTCTAGTTACGAGATGTAAGCGCCGAAAAAGAACCGGGACGCCCCCGGATTAATATACGGTCAATAATAGTAGTAACACTAGGATGTTTTGTTAACTATTCCACAGGTAGTACCATCAAATCCTAATTTAAAAATATTATATAATTTTTTTTCTAACGGCGGTCGATCTGCAACAGGCAATTCAGAAGGATTCAAGTATATTACCGTAAGAACAAAAGCTTCTCATAAATATCTGAGCGGGCTGAACACTTGTTGGATAACCTAGGTAGTGAATTATAGATTTAGTTATTATAAAGCTTACCATCTTCAAAAAACGGTTCACACACTGCACCATAAGCGCCTCAAAACACTAAGGTTAAAATTTAAACAAAAAATTGCAATACCCACAACAGCCGGTTCTATGTTACTGGAATTGATACGAATCTAATTCGGCCGAGGACTAACTCCAATAACAACAACAACAACTAGGATTAAAATTGAGTTTTTGTCACAAATTCGTCAACGGGAAAATATATGAATTGCTTCAATGGAACAACTTTTCGCGTCACCATATTTTAAATTCGTTTCATGTCCAATTATGAAAACCAGAACACTGCACGAGCACATTTGAGAAATATTGAAAATATAAACACGCCACAAAGTATGATTTCATGCTTATTTATAAAATTAACGCTGCTAATTTTGGAATTTAGCATAAATAATAAGCTAAGGTATTTATAAAAATTCAACAATTAAATAAAATAAACTTACCTCTTTGCAAAAGTCTGTTTGAAACTCACTTCCAGGAATTCAGCTGCAATTGTTAATGCTAAAATGTGTTTTGGTTTTCAAACTTGCACTATTTGATTTAATTATTTATTGTGAGTATTTATTATTATTTTTTATTTGTGTATGTTAATAAAAACTTTTTTAAGTAACGGCTCCGCTGAAAAACACAATTTTTATTATAGTTTAGTTTTATTTATTTTTGTTTTAACTTTTTATAACACTTTACTAAATTAATACTCAATTCTCAGCATTGAACTGCTCAAATACATATCTACACATATGGTCTTCCCGGAATAATTTTTATCACACCTTGTTTACTCGTTTACCTCAATCATTAAATTTTTTGCATTTATCTGCTTTAAATTCTTTTCAAACTTTACTGCCCTCACTTGTAAACAAAAATTTCATTTTCACATTTCGAAGTTTGCAAGGCGCAACTTGGACGCTAGAGAAGCAAAAGTATACATTCGCTAATTATATACATACAGTATATACACGGTATATACGAGTAGGTATGTATCAAGAGTATATTGGCACACAAAACCGAATCGGCAGCGGCGCGTACACACCCTTTTCTGCGCAAAACAACACTGCAGAGCGCGCTGCAAAATACAAAAATTAAAAAACAAAAACATAACAAAAATAAAAAAATAATATTGATAAAAATGTGCGCCGTAACGGTAGTTTTTTCAAAATATATATATATATATATACATACATAAAAATATGTGTAGAAAAATTTCTGGCGCTAACACAAATTTGATGGCAAGAAAAAATAATTTTGTGGCACTAAGAGAATTTTTGTGGCAACAAAAAATTGTGTGGCACTAAAAAAATCCTAATTTTTATTACTTATTTTGCGCCGAAAAAAAGTTTCACTTCTGCGGCACAAACTGTCGTATATCACGCAAAAATAGCAATATTAATATACACTGTAAAGAATTTTTTTCCGAATACACCATTTTTTAATACACTGTAAAATAATGTTTTTCCAAATAGGTGGCACGCCATAACACAGTCAGTTTTGAAAAACTCCTTTGCCTGCTTTAGGCTTAGTATATGTAATATATTTTTTCCTTATTGTCACCACAACACCACACAATAGGCATGTAGCTACTCGATTCGGCCGCAGCTGCCGCCTTGGCTGCTGCACGTCAATCAGCAAAATCCGGCGCCCCCACCCAAAAAAGGCTAAGCTCCAACCGCAACGGGGCCAGGCACGCTGACTGACATGTGTTGGCAGCGCAGCAACAGACAATCAGTCAGCCGGGTCGCCGACGTTACATTGTGCGCCGTAAAAGTCGCGGCACAGCTGAGAACAAGATCCACTTTGTTGTTATTATTAGTGTTTTTACAGTTTTTCACTATTGCAAAAATGCATTTCCTTATTTCGTACAAATAAGGTAATTTGCGGACTGCGAACGACTCGAAATTATGCGCTAAAGTGAGTTTTAACGAGCAATACGCAAAAACACGAAACAACAAAAAAAAATCCAAAATGTATAGCAATTGTTCATTAGAACAGCCAGTGCCTAGAAATTTCGACCGCCCTTTTAGTTCTAACACATAAAAAAATAATCAAAGCAAAACACAATTTTTATACAAATTGCAAAGCAACAACAATACCGCTTAAATGATTCGCTACCGTTGCAAATTCAAGCACACTAATAAACGCACTCACAATTCTACACTTTTTCTACTACTATGCGCGCACACGCTCCGCGGCAAACCAAATATGACCAAACCACACGAAAGCCAACTGAAAACTGTGTGCCTGATGTGTTCACAAGCAGCGCTCAAGCGCATGGAGTCGTATTTTTGCCGTGCGATTACACTGAGTGGAGAGCGCACAGCTGTCGCAGCAGCTAACAGATAGAGCGTAGCAGTGACTGTATTGCAGTAACGGTAACAGACCTTTTGACTGCGTTGGTGTGCAGTTGTTTGGGTTTACTGGACGATACTGTGGGTGATTTTACGAATGTTGCTGGAATTGTACAACCAAAGAAATGTATGTATGATATACCATTTACGTAATAGTTTCAGAAAAATCAAATAATCAAGTTTATACAGACTACATGGTTCAAAAAGTCCGTGGTCTAATAATTTGACCTAATTTTGAATTTGACGTAAAATCCAGCCGCGTTATTGGATCAACAATATAATTTATTAATTATTTTACCTTACTTAAAAATACTGTTCATAAAGAATTGCACGAGCACCAATGATTCATGCGCGATGGGTACAAACCAACAGTTAAAGAGATCTTTAATAACAAGATATAATATATTTATCAATATACAAATTTGTTAGAAAAGAAAATCTATCGATAAAGATTCACGAATCGAAAAAATTGCCTGAACACATTGAACACACAAGTAGAAAGAAAAACGCGAACTGAGAAGTAACCCTAAACTACGTAGCATTTTGTTTATACCGAAAACAGAGACGATAAAAAAGTGATATTTAAAACAGGAGGCTTAAACTAAAGAATACTATGTTTCAAGCATGTACGAAAAAGAAGAGTTATTGGATTTTATAAGGTAATACGAAGTGCCGATAACCATTTTATTAAAAGAATCATGCAGGAAGAGATCGTGCACGAAATTTATTGTACGAAATATTTGTTTCATGAGTGAGAAAATCTGCTAAGCTACTTAGAGAAAGCGCAAATAACATGCCTTTTGAAATCAGGAATATATGTATGTATTTGCAGACAAATCCCCACTAACTTTAATCCAACTTTCCTAAATTTTGAACCAACTGTATACTATTTGTACCCACTGCACATCATACGAATGCTCCTACAACGGGAGAGCTAGTCAGCCTTCGCTGCCTAAGCAAATGTCGAATAAGACAAATGAGAACAAACTTTTCAAACCAACAGCAACATAAGGAGCCTGTCAACCAAAACAATAAACACAAACAGCAGGCAGCAGGCAGCAGGAGGCCTGACTATATGACAACAACACTAAAAGTCAAACAGTTGAACGACATACGCGACCCGGCGAAAGACAAGCAACAACTATAACACATGTCTGTTGGGACTGTTAGTGAGTGCAATGCATGCTCACAAAGGCACGAGCATACGACCAAGTAATGCAGCGCAAGTCAACTAAACAATGCAATTGCCAACCAGCTGCAACTGCGATAAGCACAACAATAATAGCAAACACAATATGTTGAAACAAATTAGAGAAATGCCAATTGGCAAAGTGATAGGCGAGCAATAAATGTGCGCACACAGTTGTTTGTTCGTGAGACCGGCAAACAAAATGAACAACAGAGCGCGAGAGCGTAAAGACAACACACTTTGAGAGCAAATTGGTGCATTGAGAGACTGGGCTGTGTGTATTGTTAATAGAGAATTTATTGGTTTGTTGCTGTCGAGTTGGGCTGGTGGGGCTCTGTTATGTGCAAAACAGAGTCAACTTATGTTATTGGAGAAGCTGTTAAATTTAAAAAAGTTACAGTGGGGCATAACAGTAGGGTGGGATAGAATAGTTATTGTTGCTAATTAGGTTTTTATAGCAATTTTACAAAAATTAAAATAAGAAAGAAAAAAGAGAAAGAAATTAATAATAAATATTTGAAAAAAAAAATATATAATAATACCAAAAAAAGTTTTGTAAAATTATGTTAAATCAAAAGAAAATAAGAAGAAAGTAAAAGTAATTAAATAAAAATTAAAATAAAACAAAATCTAATCAAAATAATAAATTAATTAAATTGCATCATTAAATGAATGTAATAAATAATAAATATAATAATAAAAAATTAAGCAAAATTATTTTAAATCAAATAAAATAAAATAAGTTGAATGGAAAATTAAATTGCATTACAATAAATTACATTTAAATTGATAGTAAATACGGTGTATGCATTAATTCGTGCGGTTTTTTTACGAAAATTAAGACTTTATTGTGAAAAAATTGTTATACATTTAATGCTCAAAGTATTGCCCATCGGAAGCTATGATGTTTACCCATCTTTTTGGCAGTTTGTGGATCCCATCCCAAAAGAACTTCACCGGCTTGGAGGTCAAGAAAGAATCAATCCAATTTCTGATACCCTGTTCTGAAGAGAAGCGTACTCCGGTGAGGGCATTCTGCATTGATCTGAACAAGTAGTAATCGGAAGGTGCTATGTCTGGGCTATAAGGCGGGAGAGGTAGAACTTCCCACCCACAGTTTTCCAAATAGTTTTTAACTGGCCTTGCAACATGTGGCCGAGCGTTGTCATGATGAAAAATTATTGATTCGTGTCTGGTCGCATATTCTGGTCGTTTTTCCGCGATGGCCTTTTTCAAACGAATCAATTGTTTTCGGTAGAGGTCCCCATTGATCGTCCGACCCGATTTCAATAGCTCATAATAGAGCACACCCTTGTGGTCCCACCAAATACATAGCATAACCTTAGCAGCATGGATATTCGGCTTTGCCGTGGATGTTGATGGTTGGCCGGGCTTCACATACGATTTCTTGCGCTTTGGGTTATCATAATGAATCCATTTTTCATCGCCAGTGACAATCCGATGCAAAAACGACTTCTTTTGGTAGCGTTGAAGCAACATTTCCGACATGCAGAATCGACGTTCGACTTCTCTTGGCTTTAATTCATAAGGCACCCAATTTCCAAGCTTCTGGATGAATCTTAATGATTTTAATCGTCTGGAAACGGTTGCTTGATCAACTCCTAATACTTTTGCAAGTTCTTCTTGCGTCTGGCATGGATCTGCGTCGAGCAATGTCTCCAATTCTTCGTCTTGAAGTTTGTTCGGCTGTCCAGGTCGTTCTCCGTCGTCTAAGTCGAAATTGCCACTTTTAAACCGTGCAAACCACTTTTGGCACGTTCGTTCGGCTAAAGCATGGTCACCATAAACGTCCAGTAAAATACGATGGCTTTCGGCAGCACTTTTCTTCATGTTAAAATAATGAAGAAGAACTCCCCGCAAAAACACTTTATCTGGTACAAATTTCGACATTTTCAAATGAATGAAACAAATTGTTGTTCACGCTCAAACAATTTATATCTACTGAAAACGACGCGAAATGGCAGTAAAAAAATTAAAATTTATGAATAAAAACTTAATTAAGTAAAAATCAGTTAATATAAAACAAAGTCAAAAATAAAAAAATTAAATTGAATTAACTTTTAAACAAAATTAACAAAAGGTAAAACAGTATAGTAAAATTGTAACAATACATCAAAATTACTGTATTTTATTGAAATAATATGAAATAAAATTGTTGAAAAAATTACCAAAAATTTAAATTAATAAATTAGAGACAAATTAAATAAACTTAACTAAATTATATAAAATTTATATATTATAACCAAATATTTTATTTATGAATTTTTTTGTATCATTAAATTTGATTAACAGATTAAAACAATTTAAGTTAATTTATGCTAAATTAAATTAAGTTGTTAAATAAACTACATTAATATACAAAACAGTAAAAAAATAATGCAAAGTAAAATATTTATAATTTTAATAATGTTGAAATGTATTTTAATTTTATTTTAATTAAAATAATTTGTATTGACTTATAGTATTAATAAAAAGATTAAGATACTAAAAACAAATATATAAAGTTAATAAGACGATATGAAATAATGAAAACATTAGTTAATATTTTTTTTTGTTTAATTTTTTTTCTATTTACTTGCAATATTTTTTAAGTTTATTATTATTTTTGATATTATTTAAAAAAAATTAAATTTTTTTAAGTTTTTTCTAATCTGTTGTATTTTTGCTTGTTTTGTATATATTTTTAAATGTATGTTTGCTTCATTTCCTTCCCTTAAGTGTATTTTTTATTTTTATTCAATTAGTTTGTCAAACAAAAAGAATAAATTTAATAAAAAATATATAAAATAAATGGAAGCTCAATAAATATTTTTTGAAGTTTTTTAATATTTTTTGAAGTTTTTTAATGTTTTTTTATTATTTCTAGTATTTAATATTGTTTCAGTATTTTTAATATTTTTTCAATATATTTATTTTTCTTTTTTACTTTCTTTAATTTTTCAGTAAGTTTTTTCTTCATTTACTCTAAACACATACCATCTCAGCTCATAAAACTCAATTATTTATTTAAACTTTTTTTTAGAAAATAGAAATGAAATAAACTAGATGTAAAATAAATAAAGGCTAATATTTTTAAAACAAAATCAAACAAAAAAAAATAGAAATATGTTTATAAAACATTTATGTATATAAGATATGTATTTATTATTTTTTTTTTTAATTTTTATAATTTTTTTTATTATATATAATAAGTTTTATTTTTCTTATTTACTGCATAGCACATAAAAATTCTATTTATTTATTTAAAACTTTTATCTAGTTAAAAAACAGAAAATTGCATTGAGTATATATTTTTTAAGTTTTTTAATATATTTTATATAATTTTATTAACTTATATATTTTTAAGTTTTTATTCATAATATTTTTGTACTTTTTTTTTTTTTTTTGAATGTGTTTTTTCTTCATTTACTTCACAGCACATACCATCTCTAACCAGCCTACGCGCCCATAACTTTTTTATATGGTACTCACATTCAGTTAAACTACAGCAGTCATAAGTATATCACAACAAATATTATACAACAAAAGTCTACAAAAAATGTGTCTGGATATGAACAGTTATTACAATGCACGTACAATGTACCATATGATATTGGTTGATACCATTTTTATAATTGGCGTGTTTGCAGTGTGTTTCTATTTCTATGTAAGCGTGATTATAATTTCAAGAAAATAACCGAAATTATCCAAAATCTTACTAATCTGTTTTTAAAAACGATATATGCGTGAGTGTTTGTTGTACTTAGTGTCGAATTATTAAATTTTGTATACATAAGTAATTTCACTAAAATGTCGCATGGCCAACCTAAGCGTATTAAAATAATTGTAATTTTACATTTATTGATTATTTGCTTCATTGGTAAGGTAAGCCAGATTCTTATTCTTATTCTATTCTATTAAAAAACAATGAATATGACTAGAAATATAAAAGATCTATACATTCTTCCATGCAGCAACAATTCGTCGATGCGGCTGGCCTGAATTCGGCGCTGTCCGAAGCGAAGCTAAAGGAGATCGCGAAAATACGCAGCGATCTCAATGAGGCGCTGGAAAACGAGCATGCGAATACGCCGGCAAAGGCAAGTATCGGGAAATTTTGACTGTACATTTTGTTTTTAAAATTACCTGAATTTTTTCTTAAAAAAATTTTTTTATACAATTAAGTAAACAAAATACCGCTAACCTAAGTTGTTAAACAATTTCATTTTTTACATATACCGTTATACGCTAAATATATACTTTCTTACACTTGCTACTAGGGTGTAATTGTGCAACCCATCTGGCTAGCGGAGCAAGGTACAAAAACAAATACCCCAACCAAATTCAAAGTGGAAGTTACCCAGCAGCGGATCGACGAAGTCAAGGCACTACGTGAAGAGATCAGCAAGAGCAAAGCGCAACAAACGGAAAATGATCGGCAAGTCCAAGAACTCATCAAGGAATTCAATACACAAGGGGCTGGACGCACGGCACTTGGTAAAGTCGTGGGTAACGCGCAGGACAAACCCAGTGATGAATTAGTAGGCGTTTCCGAGTCCAACGATGCTGCGGATTTACCGAACGTGGTGGAGGCCAGCACGCATGAAGAACAAGATTTCGATATGCGTAAGCTGCAACGGCTGGAGATTTCCAAGCGACGCGAGCGTGAAACTTTAATACTTAAGACTATCGAAGAGGATTTTAGCTTCGATCTCGGCGATGATGTGCAGCAGTGGGCGCATATACTGCACGATGGCAATGAATATTTCATCGGACGTCGTGAGAACAATTTGTTAGTTGTGCATAAGGAGAATGCGGCATATCAGGCGGGTAGTGTATTAGAAGTGGGTCAGCCGATAACTTATTTGCTCACCTATTCTTTTTGGAATGATGCGCAAGGACAAACGGAGGGCGTAATGCTGGTAGCGGCGCAAGATCGTGTACTGTGGTATCGTGTTAGTAATGCTACGCGTAATATTGATTTGTACTGGCAGTGGGTGGTGGGCAATACCATTACTGGACTCACCTACTTTACGGTCGAAAGCAAAGACTATTTGATTGTCTCTACAAATCAGTCTTCACACACCGGCTTTTATACGCTGAACATCTACCAGTTTGAGCTCAGTTCGCGTGAGTTTTGGATTGCGCAACGTATGCAGTTGGAATTTCCGTGCGCCGAAACTACATTGCTCGATACGGGACGTGATCTAATACTGGCCGTGCCACAGAACAACACAGCCGCCATATACACCTTCAATCCGCGTGCCGACAACAACGATTACCTACGCTTCACACTCAAACAGCAAATCACATCCGAAGAGGTGGAGTCTGTGGCCGGTTTTCGCATGGGTGGACGTAGTTATATAGCTGTTGGTGGCCAGCAGCCGCAGATCTTACTCTACCAGCAAGGCGAACTTGTGCCCAAAACAATATTGTCGCATAATTTCGGTGTTGTGGAATTGTTCTTTCCCGTGCCGGTGCGCACGTACCGCGACGATCTCATACTGCTCGTACAACATCGTGTGGATTTCAGCACGCATAGCCTTACCGTGCTGGAGACACTCATTTGGAACGGTGATGCATTTACGATTAGCATACCGGTACCATGTAAGTTGGGCGCACATACAATTTACGGTGCCAGTTGCATGTTGGACGTACAACGCGACGCAGGGCTCAGAGGTGCCGCATACTTTCGACGGGGCGCTGAAGTGTCGTTAATAGTGCCGCGTAACAATGCCGAATCGGGTCTATTTCGTTTGCATACAGAGCTGTTGGCGAAAAATTCTGAGTATTTAGACTTGCAGGATATCTACGCTTTCTTAAAGGATTGGGTGCAGGAACAAGATGATCTAATTGCGCAAGCGCAAGCTTTCCTGCAAACAACAGAGAATGGCGTTGCACAGTCGCAGCCAGATCTCTCTGAACTAGAGGAGCTACAAACACCCGAATTCAGCTTAGACGCCGGTGAAGTTGGCGAAATCTATGTAAATGATTACCGTTGGACGGATGAGGATACACAAATTGATCTAGATCTGATGATAACAGCCATAGAGCAATTGGAGGTGGAGATAAATACTGGTCGTCACAGACGTAATGCGTTAACGGATTCGCTGAGCTTTCCGCAGCTAGAATTCGATAGTCTGGAAGTCGATGAGCTCTTTGTAGAGCAACATAACGGTGCTAACTTCTATGTAAAAGATGGTGTGCTGGAATTCGAAGGTGTATTGAATGTGCATGACTTGAAAGTTCTGCAAAGTGTAAATGCGACCGAGCCACGTGCAGCTTTCGAAGATGATATTGAGGACGAAGATGAGGATGATGGATTTACTGCCATAGAAAACGATAGTTTCATCTTGGATGGCGATATAGAGTTCGAGTCAATCAATGGGATGCCATGGCGGGATATAAAAGAAAATATAGTATTTATAAAAGAACTGTTTGAATTGACGCAGCTCGAAGTGGATGGGGTGAGTTTGAAATGTATATTTATAAAATGAAAAGAATTAGAACTCTTGATTAGCACATTTGTTTGTTTTAATATATTCGCTCTTTTAAGATTATTAAGATCGGCTATAAATGCTAGAGATCATCTATTCCTTTAGAAATTAGTATCTAATCTAATCTATAAGATAAACTAATTTTTATTTAATTTTTCACGCTTTCGAATTTAGGAAGTAATACTAGAAGACAAAGTTTCTCTCAGTACACTGAACTCGTTGAGATTTCCGGATGATTTTCTTTGGTCCAACGGTCCCACCGTTAGCGTTGTGCGAGCAGAGAAAACATTCACAAGCACCCTCAACACAAATGCTATGGACGTGGAGGGCTTACTAAATGGTTTGGATGCTTTCGATGCCATTACATTACAGGGTGAGCAAACATGGCGTGGCTTACCAACTTTTACAGAGCTCAAAGTTACTGAGCTGTTTCAGGTAAGTTAGCCATATGCTATATTTTAGTGCTAATAACTCTTACTATTTTACAAAGCTCAATGGCACTACGCGTGGAAGAGATATTGACAAAATACCGCATAATCCCACGCTAAAGGATGTCAAACATGTGGAAGCCATCTGCAGTTTCAGGGAACTGCACGTGCTTGGTACGCTCATACTGCAAGACAATTACGACGGTCAACCCTTAGCGCCACTGCTGCGTGATATCGTGCAACGACCAGCTGATCCAGCGACCATTATCAGTGTTAGCGCTAAAAAGCGCTTTACCGAGATACATATGCCCATAGACTTTGAAGTTTTAGATGGGAAAGTAAACAATATACCGTTATCGGAATTTATACCGGCGCATACGAAACAAGATTTGTTTATACACAATTTGCATGCTTACGTCTATTTCTCAAACCTTACGCTCAGCGGTCGCTACGATGGTGTAGACATTGCTGAGCTTACACAAAACGCGCTCAAGATCGACGAGCCGCAAACGTCTTTA
Source organism: Bactrocera oleae (assembly GCF_042242935.1). Taxonomy (NCBI): domain Eukaryota; kingdom Metazoa; phylum Arthropoda; class Insecta; order Diptera; family Tephritidae; genus Bactrocera; species Bactrocera oleae. The sequence continues at coordinate 11,717,216 of NC_091539.1, read as the reverse complement.
CAGACCAATTTGACATTTGAAAATACGCTGCAAGCGGATACTGTGGAGGTCGTAAGCAGTTTGAATGGGCTGCCTATCGCTGAGAGCTACCAAACTATATTTGAAGATATGCATATACCCGTAGCGCACTTTGAGCAACTAAATGTTAGGGTGGCTGAAATAGAAGGCAATATAAATGGTGGCAGCAACGTGATGTTGGATGCCGATCAATTCACATCTAGTCAAACTTTTGAGGAGCCACAAATCGGTGACATTTTTGTAGACGAGCTCAAGCTCGCACACGGACTAGAGACGGATGAGATACAGGGCATTAACTCGTCTTTAATATGGAGCTTTCTGGATGATATCGACGAGCTGCCGGATATGGTGTTAGACGGCAAGGTTCTGGTGGATCATGTTATCGTCACAGGTGATGTACACGTGCATAAATTGAATCAGCAACGCTTTGATGAGGATCTGCAATTGACTATCATTTGGTTGAATCGACCCAACTATCTCAGCAATAGTCTAACATTTGGTGCACCGCTGACAGTGCACGGTAACCTGCAAGTTGAAGGTATTTACAATGGCATTGACTTACCCGACTTCATCGCAGATATGGTAATACGCGCACCCGCAAACGGAACAACACAAATTCTGGCGCCGAAAAGTTTTACACAAAGCGTATACGTCCAAGGTGACACTTATTTGGATGCTCTGAATGGCATACAGTTCACTGATATTGCGACGAAGAAGACTATTTGCAACTTCCGCGGCTCCGTACGTCTGTTGGGTAATCTCTACGTAAACGATTTGGAAATCACGGGCGCTTTGAATGCTCAACCGATGTCGTTGTTTAGCAGCGCGCTACGTTTTGATCCCGCAGCGCAAGCGTTTATCGTGCAGGGTGTCGTAAATTTCAATACACCAGAAGTGCAACTACAAGATCTAACGGTACTTGGCGCGCTCAATAATATGCCAGATTTGGCGCATTTCTTCGACGAATTGATGTACAAGGATAAAGCTTGTATCCTAAAAGGTCACAACACTTTCAGCGGACGTGTTTGCATAGATAAGGGCGCGTACATACGCAGCTTGAATGGTTACAATTTGCTGGCGCTTTTCGCCAATATCGTCTATGTGAATGAGCCGCAACCGGTGTTGATCAGGGCGCCGCTCACTTTCAAAGGGCCGGTACGTGCACATACTTTGCTGGTACGCGAGGAGTTGGTGGCCTCTACTTTGAATGGTCATGCATTGCAAGAGTGGTTCACAGACACTTTGCGGCTCGATCGTCCGCAGGAGATAACGAGTGAGTATGCGTTTGAAGAATCGTTTTTTATACTCTCGCAACCTGTTGCTACAGAGATTAATAGTTTTGTTCACCTAACGGTTGTTTGTATCACCTAAAACTAATCGAGTTATATATAGAGTTATGTATATATAAATGATCAGGATGAAGAGACGAGTTGAAATCCGGGTGACTGTCTCTCCGTCCGTCCGTCTGTTCGTGCAAACTGTAATTTGAGTAAAATTTGAGATATCTTTATGAAACTTGGTACACATTTATCATGGTACCATAAGACGGTTGGCATTGCAGATGGACGTAATCGGACCACTGCCACACCCACAAAACGCCATTAATCAAAAACAAATAAATTGCCATAACTAAGCTCCACAATAAGCTACAAGACTGTTATTTGGTACACAGGATCATATTAGGGAAGGGCATTTGCAGTTTAAATATTTTTAACAAGTGGGCGTGGCCCCGCCCCCTAATTGGTTTAATGTGCATATCTCCTAAAGCTATGATAACAAAATTCACTGAGAACAAATTATTTTAGCACTTTTAGTGTGAAAATGGGTTAAATCGGGTGGCAACTCCGCCCACTCACCATATAACGGTACTGTTAAAAACTACTAAAAGCACGATAAATCAAGCACTAAACACGCCAGAGACATTAAATTTTATCTCTGGGATGGAATGAGATGGTTTTGTAGGAACCGCGTTCAAATCAACCAAATTCGGTCCATAACATTATTCTCATATTTCTATGTTATTGCGCGAAAATGGGCGGAATCGGATTACAACCACGCCTATTTCCCATATAACACCATTTGAAATTCCATCTGTTTCTTTCAATTTCCTCTATGCAAATCAAGCAAAATATATGAAGAAATCTCAAACGTGTATACCGTTTGACTTTGTGAAAGTATAAATGTGCGGTTACATCCGAACTTAGACATTCCTTACTTGTTTTTTATAAAAGAACTACTTAACATACTTCCTGAAGTTGAATTATAGTAAAAACGTTCGATTGCAACGAAATTATGTAACGCAACGAAATACTGTCACACTAGTATATAGATATACTCGTAGATATTATAATCCCAAAATGATACGATATAAATGATTCGTTGCATTACTTGAAGTTTTGAAATAAAAAAGGTTACCAGCTGTTTTAAAAACTAAATAAACACATAGAAAATATAGTAAAATACAGTAACTATAACAAACTAACGAAGTTTAGTGAAGCTAACAGTTGCAAATATTTATCGATTAGGTTTGCAACCTTTTTACATAGTTTAATTAACTAAACTGTATTAAACTACTTATATGGACAACCAACTGTGGACGTTTAAGAGAGCTTACGGTTGCAAATATTCCTTTATAGAGCTGCCACCTATTGTTTCAATAAATAATAATAAAATTAAAGAAATTTGGCAAAACGGGTATAAAACTGAATATGTTTTCTTTCAGATATTGTGAACATATTTTTTTAACTAAGACCCAATTGTTCACGGAATTCTAAAATTTAGCTGTTATCTTTTTAGATATCGAGTTATATCTTTCCTAGAATTACCAAAATGATAATTTACCACACTTCTAAAGCCAAAAACGGATTAAAAACTCCTCTATGCTTAGTCATCGCCAGCGAGTTCTATACTAGTAATTCAAATAAAATCAATTTCATTAGAGATGTTTCCGTTTGACGTATTCATATATCATATATCAGTTACTTGAGATGCCAAACCTGTGGCCCATTCAAACGCTTTCCGTATGCATGACTCTCTACCGGATAGAAAGGAGCCGCCTTCAGAAACTTTTCAACCAAACTTATGTGTTGAAGATATACTTACATATATCACTAACAAGGACTGGTATTAGAGTTAAGTGGTACCGTGGGTAGGAAATCGATTACAGATCGATTACATTGAACTGCAATAAATTAAGATATTTCATAAACTATATATGTACAGAGTCCACAACTAAGCTGTTTAACTTAAAAGAATGTATTTTGAGTTGATCTTAAATTAACAATCATAAAATTATGAGCTTCTTAAGAGAACATCAGAATAAGAAAATGTATCACGGGACTGAGAACCTGTGATCAGGTAGGTGAAAAAAGAAGGAAATATTTTTGAAGTTTTGATCAAAAGTTCAGCAAAGCTACACGAAAACTTTAAGTCCATTAGATACCATACTTTAGGGCTCCATACAAAAAAAAATAAAAATTTAGAAAGTTTTGACTTAGTAAAAGCTCGAACTTAAAATTTTTTAACTAACATAGATATCAAATTCTTTCGAAAGCTTACTTTTTTACAAAATTGTTTATCAAATTACAGAATACCTCACATTTGCACCGGGCAGCTTGAATGGCAATAGCTTCTACGCCAGTTATTTGAATGACATTGATCTGTCACAAGTCGTCACGCTTCATACAGCTCAGAATCTAACAGGAAACATTACATTCTCGGAACTCAACTTAAATGGACAGATTCATATAAAAGGCACGATTAACGGCGTGGACTTACAGAAGGAATACGAAAATACATTGATGGTGAGTAATTTGTGGTTTTAGGCATAAATTTATATACATAATATATATAATTTTATTAATTATAATTTTATTAATTACACGAAACCGCAATTTATAATGCATGAGATAAGGCTTGGTCTGAAACATAGTAATAATTGCTTTATGAAGAGCAATAAGTTATTTTAATCAGAAGTATTGAAACCATGCAGAAATTTATTAATCAATGTCACTTCCCAGTATTGACTTTATAGAGAAAAGTAAATGGTCCTTGGTAAGAAGTAATTCTACTAGCTTTTGCTTGATTTCTTAGTAAATCCCACATATCTGTAACATAGGATATGAGTAATAACCATAAACCCGATGCAGAGATAGCTAGACTCCGACTTCGTTATAGTCTATTCTGCAGTTTTTCTTATATCCATTATTGAGTGCAGCTTTATGCGGCATTTGCTTCATAATACTACTTGGGGTATGAATCTAAAGTATATCCACTGCAGAAATCTGTAAAATTGTTTACAAAACAGTGTATATAGAATTTTTATAGAACGCTCCCAAATGCGTTTTGGCATACTTGAAGATATCTGAAAAATTAGTCAAATATTTTTAGACTTGCTTTGAAAGTATTTACGTGAGAGAGTTCGTTAAATCCAGCTAAACTACTCGAAACTAGTATAGAGTTGTCACGATTACGTCTCAGATATAGAAGTTGAAACTTTTTCTTATTCAGATCTGACCCAAAAAATCTCACTTTTGCTTGCTTGAACCTTACTCGACAACAAAAAAAAAGTAATTTGGGTCTTTTCTACATTAGTTGTAACTGGAAGTTGAGTTTCGTACCAAACTGCTCAAGCAGGATATTAAAATTCTCATAGGAGAAGAATAAAGTCGGCAAGTCACTTTAGGATGACCAAGGATAAAGAAATTGACCTACCAATCTAATATACTATTAAGTTTATTATGCGGTCTAAGGGAACTGTGACACAAACCCTTCAAATTTGCTAAAAATCAACATACACCATGATTTAAAAATACCTACTATTAGGACCTTAATTTCCTCTTGTCCAAGCAATGCATAAGCAGGTACCAAACTTTTTCTTCAAATATCTGCCTAACAAAAAGATACCGCTCGTCGTCAGCCAGATTAATCGTTGAATATTATCCTAGATCAGCGCGAGGTGATGATTATATTCGTGTCTCTCCCGGATTAATCAACCTGAGAGAACACAACTAAAAAAAATGTTCCCAGATTTTCTGAAACCAAACTCGTATTCAATAATTCTCGATACCGTAGAATCTACATAGCCGGAACAAATTGAATGCGATTAAATGCTCATGTTTGAGTAAATATATAAAACCTACCTAGACCTAAAAATATTCGAAGAATAATAAGTACTGCTATAACAAACATCATACTAATATATAAAGATAAACCTTAAAGTCTAATTTCTCTTCTAAAATTAGAAAGAAATGGATAGATGCTAAGATTGGTTATAGGAACTTAGATGACAAATGGATCCGATCATATGTCAGTGTCATGCCAACGAGTTTGGTTGAAAGAATAGATTTCTTTATACGTTCTATATTACACCGAAAAGGACTTCGAGAAAACCTTGCTAAGATATCGGCGTGGATATTTTTTGATAAATAATAACAACGTTTTCTTATATTTTTCTTTGTATTTATATTTATTTTCAGAAACATGGCAACCAAGTAGTTCACACACCGCTTACACTCCAATCCGCTTTGGTACGAAAAGCTCTCAAGACAAATGCGCCAATAAATAATGACAAGGACCTACAACAGGTGGCAACTCTTTATGGTGATCAACACTTTGAATCACCACTGTACTTTGAAAATGTAACGGCGCAGGAATTGAAAACGAAACATCCTATCTCTGGTATAAATATGGATAAATGGTATCAGAGTGTGCTACGTGTGAGTAACAAGCCACAACAATTGATTACCGGCAATTGGAGCGCACGCATCTTGACTGTGAACTCGGGACCCACACTACCTAGCTACATTACTACTGGACGCCACAGGCCAAATAACTTCGGCGCGCTACTACGCAATGCGCGTGAAAACGTGGATTATGTAGATTTTTGTGAGAAGTTTAGAATTTTGTTGAAGAATCAGCTGAAACGCGGTTACCACTTGAAATACTTGCAGCGAGGGTTTGAATTAGACATGCACGCAATTAGTAAAGAACAGATTTCAGAAAACCGAACTATAAGAGCAGCATTTGCGCTGGATAAAGCTAGCGATAACTATCTGCTCATAAATACAGGTGAGCGCACGCATATAATGAAGTGGCAGGCGCACACTTCAAAGTATGAGAGTGTAGTCGACGTTGTGACGGGGCAGTTCGATCAGGCTGTAGCGGTTGACGATACCACAACAATAACAAACACCTTTGACTTTGTAACTAATAATGCAGGCGTCGAGGGCACGCTCAATTACTGGCGTCTTACGGGTACTCAGCTAACTTTGTTGAAGACTTTCGAAAAACCCGCGATGGATTTGTGGCTTTCGGCGCATACGCCACCAAAAATGTATGCCGTATATGCTGACATAGTACATGGTTATGACTTAGGGGAGGCGCATACCAGCAGCTGGCTGCTGCCCAATTGGATGGGCAATGACAGCTTCCGCTTTGTGCCGCATCACTCGCAGGCGCTCATGCTTGGCAATGGCGAGGTAGTATTGCTCTACAATGATGACACTGGTGATGATGGTGTTGATACTGATGATGAAGATATGTTAAGTGCGCGCGGCAAGCGCACCACTTTGCCGCGTTACAGCCTGCCGCTTTACTATCAGCGCGTACTCAGTCCGCAGGCTATCAAATGGAGCGAAACGGTGCTCAAGCCTAATGCATCTGAGCCGCACATTTACCACTTTGCCGACTTCCGCAATGTCATCTTACAAATACTAGATGATTTAGATTATCGCTTGCGGCTGGAGGTGAATATCACACAGCTCAGCATACCGGAGACGGATTTGCATGATGAACATTTAGTGCAGGATTTCATTGCCGTTATGCAAGCGTTACGTGAACAGCAAATCTATCCGAATGCAAGTTTTGAGCAACTCGAGTGGCATGTGCAAGAGTTGCCAGAGAATCCTGCACAAATTTTAGCCGCACGCACAGTGCAAATCTTATGGCCGAACATTGTGGATATGGCGGAAATACAAGGTTATCTCGCGACAAACGCCGACGAAGCGGATATTACGGTAGCGACGATAGTCGATAATTTGGGCACTACGGTACGCGATGTGCTCATATTAGCTAACAGTAAAGACCAAGTTGAAGAATTGATCGACGACGATGCAATGGCAGAGCATGCTTTGGAACTAAGTTTGGTTATTGAGCGTGTACGCGCGCTACAGCGCTATCTGAAAAATACCGCGCATACGCTTAGAACGCAGCTGTTGGAGGAGGCGGCGGTAGGTGCCACAACTATAGCGGCAAGCGATGACGAATTTGAAGTGTTTGCGAGCGCAACAAGCGCCACCTCCGAATTAGTACAACGCGCCATTGCAACGCCGCCCAATTTCAGTGAACTTCTCATCGCTAATGCTACTTGGTTGAAATTCCACAGTAAAAATTTACCAGCGCTTGGCAAGGGTGAAATTTTACCCATCACAGTGTTCACGCAACAAACGCCGTTGGAATTGCTCGCGGTTACTTTGTCAGCGCCGCAACTTGTGGGCGCTCATCAAGCGGAAATAGTTTTGTACTTGGACGTTCTGAGCGGCACCCGCTTTCAAACTTTAAACGCGCGTCAACCGCGCTCTCTCATTACAATCCAAATAGCTAGCGAAACTTTGTTGGCCTACGTAGAGGGCTGTTGCACAGTACGCGTATTGATCTACCGCGGCGTAGAGGGCTTTGTAGAGTTTACGCGCTTTAAAAGCGTTGAACGAGCATTGAAAATATTTCCAGTTATGCTGCAGGGCAGCGATATTTTGGTCACACAACCGCATTTAGCTGTTGCGCATGCCGATCGCGTTGTATTCTATCGCTTTGTAGGCGGAGGCGTGTCTTTGCGCTTACCTACAAACTTTGTTTGCTCCTAAAAAAATTTTGTAACTTTAATGTTTTTGTTTATTATGTAAATAAAGTATAAATTATAATTTTTTCTGTTAAAGTCGGCTATTTTATTCACTTATCGTTTACTTAAATATTAAGACTCATATTAAATTGACTCAGCTTACGTGCTAGAAACGCTTAAAGCTTTGTTAGCTTTATGCAGTATAAATCTAATGCCATACAGTTTTTATCTCGTTAGTTCTTTTTACCAAATTTATTAATAAATTATACAAATTGTGGTTGTCGTAGTGCGGACCAAAATTGAACGACTTGTTTTATAGGTTAGATGGAGGTTAGAGTTCTCCCTCACCTTATTAGTAACTAGTTTGAGGACAGCATAAGAAGATGAACATGAAAACTAAAAACGGTGAAAAATCATGTTATGCACAAGATACAGTTTTTATTGAAGACTGAGAACAAAACAGCTTAGAACTGAGAACTAAAGTCGAGTCGAAAAGGCTCAGAGACTCGCTGCAAATAAATAGAATTTTCACCACTTCACTTCTGATTTATCAAAACTTCTCAAAAAGCTCAATGAACTTTTCAGTTGTCTTCTTGGTTCTTTAAGATCCTTGCACATAAAAATTAAACTTTCTTTACTAGCGAGTCTCATTGCACTCGAACCCATCCAAATCAAGCTAACCTCTTGATAATATCTTACGCACATAATTATTTATAATAAATATTTACAAAAGTTATAATTTCTGCTTTTGCACTTAGTCTCTACAGCTCCAAGTAACGCAGCAATTATGGTATTTTAACTGGTATGAACAGGCGTGGATCGCCGATTTTCGGACTCAGACGCACAATCACCTGATCATCGCCATCACCCACTTCCAAAAAAGAATTCCAATCGGCTAGAAAATAGAAACCGTTCTTACGCTTCGGCGGCTTTGGTTCCTCCTTATTCGTATCCGTGCCACCGAACGATTCTTCCAGATCGGCGAGCGAACCGTTCCGCGACTCTTCCGTAGTCGTTGTGCTGCTACTATCACTAGACACCTTATCAACTGCCGCACTATCAGTATCCGCCGCTGCTGCAATGTCTACTGGGTCTGGTGCTATGTCTGCATCGTCATCGGATGCAGCTTGCTCTGAGCCGCTGCTTGTACTGGCTCTGGGTGTTGTGCTCGTGCCGGCAACATTCGTTGCCGCGCTTACTACTGGTGTCACGCTTTGACGTCTGTTCTTTGTGGTGTCATCGGTGGGTGTTTGCTGTTTCTTCAACGTTTCCAGATACTTCGCATCTGCTTTGCGTAGCAACTCGGATGAAACAGTGAGATTAAGGCGCTGTAGCTCCTGTAAATTGCCGATCAAGCGCTGCAGCTCATGTAAATCTTGTGTTATGTCAACTGCGTCAGCGGCTGTGGTAGTTTGCTCCATACCAACAGTTTCTTGTTTGCTTGCTATTGCGTCGCTGACTACGATATCCGGTGAAGCCAGCTGATAGTTCATCTCACTAAACTCACCCATTAAATCGTCCATACTACCCGGATCCATATCAGCATAAATATCCGTGTCGCTGCGTTTCTGGAAGCCGAGCGTTTGTTCGGTGGAGACGCCTATTTTATTAGCTGCGCGTTTAATAGCGGCCTCAATGATCTTGGTTGCACTAAAAACGGGCAGATCTAAAGTACTGGGGGTGGTGGATTTGGGTTCTTTCGGTGCAAGTGATTTCGGTGTGGTCAGCGAGAAAAAAGCTTCCTTTTCGCTGGACTCTTGTATGTCATTCTCAGCACTTGTCGATTCGGGAGTTACAATAGCGTAGCCAGTGCTTCTGTCCTTATGCGTCGAACTTGGAGCTGTGCTTACTTGGCTCTTCAAGTCGTGTAGTTCCGCGCTGGGTTTAGGACGTTCGGCTGTGACTATATGCACAGGTTGTGTTGTCACCGTCTCAAGTTGCTTCTCCGTTCTTTCAGTGGTGGCATGTTTAGTCAGTTTGGTCTCTATTTGATCTGACAACTCTGCCGGTAGTGTGACGCCTAACTTCTCAAGCTCCTGAGCATTACTTAACAGTTTCTGTAGCTCTTCCAAATCTGCTTTTTGTTGCACATTACCGTTTTTGGGCTTGTGCACCTCATGCGGCTTATGCGCGACAACGAAACGGGGTGGCTCCTTAGTCACGGTCTTGTAGATCATAGGTGGTTGCATATTCTTGTAAGAACTGCGTTCTTCATCCTCCAGCTGTTTGAAGAAATCTTGGTATTGTTCGAAATCTTTATCATAAGAGGAGCTTTTGGGGTTCGCTGGCGCTGACATAGCCAACTCACGCAATTCTTCGCTAGATGTCGGTTCCAACACAGCGCTCCCTTTCTTGCCCACATGAGCTTTCGTTTCAACCGGATCCCTATAGTCTGGCTTGAGTATGTCTTCGAATGGTTTGTACTCATGCGTTTTCTCGGGGTAAATGATTTGCGCGCCATTCGAGTTATGTACCGTTGGCGTGTGTACCGATGCGGACGTAACTAAATTTGTTAAATCAGTGAATTCACGCGTGTAGCTACCGACAGTCGGAGCGGGTGTGGCTGGTTGCACAATACCATGTACGCCGTGTATCTTAACGCGCTCCAACTCTTTGACTTTACTCAACAGCTTCTGCAATTGCACAAAATCATTGGGCTCGACCTCTTGCAGACTGCTACCCGAGCCAGTGTCATTTGTGATATCAATGATCTTCTGTGCAAACTTCTGCGTGCGCTTGGCAGACGGTTTAGCTGCAGTGGCAGCTGTAGAAATTTCAATGCGTCCAAATGCGTCTTGCTCTGCGCTTGCCACTTGCTGATAGAGCTCCTGCAAATGCGCGAAATCATTTAAAGGAGCGCGTTGCTCGTTGGACTTAGCGGAGCTTGGCGCATTAACTTTACGCGTGGTAAAGCCAATAAATGGTATTGGTGTATCTGTGGTTGTTGCACGTATGATCTTCTCGTTTTTGGCGTTCAAACGTTCAAGCTGCTGTACGCGATTTATGAGCTCCTGCAGCTGATCGTTGTCGGGCTCCGTTTTTTTGGTCTTCTGCGCACCTAGACTGTTGGTAATGCGCTGCGCTAAATCTAACGAACTAATAGCCGGTGCCGCGGTCGTAGTGATTGTGGCTGTAGTGGGCGGCAAAGTTGTCGTTGTCGTAGTTGTTGTTGACGGTGTTGTTGTCGTTGTAGGCGCAGGTGTTGTTGTGCTTGTTGTCGTCGTTGTAGTTGTGGTTGTGCTCGTGCGCGTTCTTTCCAACTCCGCAAAGTATTTCTGTAGTTGTTCAAACTCACGATAACTAGGCGCCGGTGTACGCGATGTGCTTGTAGTTGTCGTGGAGGTGGTAAGCGGTGCTGTAGTACTTGTACGTGCACGTGCTTGCTCAAATAGACGCTGCAGCTCCGAATCATCTAAATCACCTAAAATCAAAGCGCGCTGTGTAGTTGTAGTAGTTGGTTTCGCTGTTGTGGTCTTCGTCACCATTCGACCGGTTTGTCTGGCGCGCGCCTGCTCATATAAACGTTCTAGCTCTCGATCATCCGTTAGCAATTTCTGTAGATTGAAAACATCTGTTGGTGCCAAAGCTCCACCGAGACCACCCAGTCCGGCCAGTAAACCGCCCCCAGCACGAGCAGGCTGCGCTTTTGGTTTCTTTGTAGTGGTGCGCGCGTTCTGTTGTTCAAATGCCTGCAATTGACGTAGTACATCCTGCAACTGTGCGGCATCTGCTTGCGCTGAACTGCGTGTGGCGGGTGTGGACTGTGGCGCGAGCTCATTAAAGCGGTTTAACAAATTTGCTGTGCGCGGCGTGGGCGTCGCGTATTGTAGCGGTCCTGTGCGTGCGGCATTAGCCGCTGGTGCGATTGTTTTTAACGCATTATCTGGTTTGATGCGTAACTTTTCCAGTTCCTGTAGATTTTCCAGCAACTTGCTGAGTTGATCTGTATTGGGCGCTTCTGTCTGATGGTTGCCCGTATTGCCAAAATTTATGTCGATATTTGGGTCAATGCGTCTACGCGGCTTCTTTGGTTCTATCAGCATGGGTGCGCCATTCGTTATTAAATTAGGTGTTGTGGGAGCCGGTGTTGTTGTTGTAGTTGTAGTGCTGCTGGTTGTTGGCCGGATAGTTGTGGTTGGACCTAGCACTTTGGGATTGACGTTTAAACGCTCCAGTTCTTGCAAGTTTTCTAAAAGTTTTTCGAGTTCACTGCTCGCCACGGCGGCTGTACCACGTCTTGGCACCTTAGCTGTGGATATTTCGCTTTCACCAGCGGTTAACTCAGCGTTATGAGATTTCAGATTATTTCCCTTCTTCAAGTCCTTCTTTTTACGACCACCAACAATACCGAAACGTGTAAGATAACCCTCGACTTCGGGTTTGACGCGTATTTCTTCACCAATATTTAGTGGTTTGAAGCTCGAATAAGCATCAGGTCTGATCTTCGGTGAGAGATTGTAGGCTTGCAATTCTTTGAGCTCTGTAAGACTTACGGTCTGCGGCACATATGTTGATATCACCGGTTGTGGCGCACTCTCCGCCGCATAGTAATCATCGATAGTGAAGCGGTTGCGTGATTGTGTCTGACCAACAATGCCCAAACTCTCCAAAACATCCGCGACTGGACGTACGGTGGACGTCTCGTGCTTTACAGGCTTGCGTTGTTTGAGAAACTCGGCAGTTTTTGCATTATAATGGCTGCTATAACGCTGCACCGGCCTTGGCGTGGAATTACGTTCCACATTCGTGTTATATTCGCCATCGTTTATGCTATTTGTAACTGGTTGAAAACCACTCGTTCCTTGCTGCACCGACGATGTCATCTTAAACATGACTGGCGCTGGTGGTGGTGGATGATATGTGGTCGGGCTGGGCGCAAACAATTTCTGTGTCTTCAAAGAATAGGCAGGCTTGTAGGTTGTAGCTGCGAAATCCCCGATTGGCGCAGTTTCTGTTTTCAGAGGGGCGCTGGGATCGGGTGTAAGAAATTTTATGGGTTGATGTGGCGTATAGGCGTCGATTACTTTCGTAACTGGTGGACGCGTATAAAGTTCCTAATGGGACAAAAAGATGTAAATAACAGTTCAAATCGATAATAGGGCAACAAAACTCACCTGTATATTTTCCTCGGTGTTATTGTCTGTATTATATGGCAATACCAGCATGAGCGCACGCATACTGTCCGCGCGTCCCATGTCCCCAGCTGCAACACTCTTCTGATACTCTTCACGCGTCACCTTTTCGTAAAGCTCCTCAATTTCACCTCTGTAAAAAAAATATAAATATAAGTGCGTTAAATGGAGTATTAATATTATCGCACATTTCATAAGTCTCAGCTTAATCAATAGCCTCCCGCTTTCTACTGTCTCCAATTAAGCTGACTGTGTCAGTTGAGATCTTGAAACCGGTTTCTACTAGCACCTACCGAAACTAATTTGCACCAGTGTTCATATTTAAATTTCTGAGTTCAGCTTGAGTTTTAAAATAAATCTAGCAACTAAACACATCGTAAGACCAAAACGCATGTTGTCGACTCTGAAGTTTATTTTGGAAGTACTTTCTTGCTACGTTCGTGTTTTTTTAGTGGATGCATCAATAGTTTATTTTTATAGTTCATTAGTTGAGCTGAGAATGCACTTCGACCTTTGTAGACCAATTTTACTTACCTCGTCAAACGTGGCAAAGATGGATCCTGCGCCAAAATTCTCTGCACCTCTTCAATGGTGTCCTCCAACTCGGGTGGTTTGAAAAGTGTTTGCTTTTCATTTGGACTCAAATAATTGCGGGAGTCTGGAAAAGGTTGATTGATGGTAGGTAAACTGCAGTAAAGCCGGATTTGTAGCAGAATCAGGCAGAGTAAAAATATTTTCGGTCGATGGTACATTATGGCTAGAAAGAAAAATAATGTTGGTATTTAAATTATGTTTTAAAACAGTTATTTTTTAAACAAACAAAATTGTTCTAAGATTAAAATATTAAGTTTGTGCTCACATGCTAAGCTTCACTGGATAATACACACTATCAATTTAGTGATACGCACCTATGGTACACAGGAAAAAAAAGACGTAAATAGGTGGAAGTAAATAATGGAGAGTATGCTGAAAGATAGAATGTAGGTTATTGCTTAAACTCGAATTCTATCAATAGAGTTGAGCTCGGTTTTGCGAAAAATACTCAGTGGCCGTTCAAAAGCTAAGCCGAAAGTACTTACTAGGTTGGGTTAAGTTTAAAGGCTGATCCTAAAAGGGATCTCACTTAGACAACTAATAACGCCGGTCTCCTATGGTACGTAGAACTACTAATATATGTGATCATATGGACCTTCATAAACCGACAAAGCGCTTGTCTATGGTTCGACGAAGGTATGACTGCTTTTTCGTGTTTGAACGATCGGAATAAAGTTCTGTGAAGGGTATTATATCTTTGGTGCAACCGAAGTTAAGGTTTTTTCTTGTTTTAAATTCTTTTACTATCACTTTTTTTATTTTAATTATTTTTTTTTTTTTTATTTAGTTCTTTTTACTATGTGACTATCTAGTTCTCAATTTGTTATTTTCTTTTATATATAATTTTAAATATTCTTTTTTTTTGCACCAAATAACTTCAAACAAGATTCTCTTGAGTGCAACTCATTGCTTGTTACACTCATTTAACAGTAACTCACTCACTGCTCTGCATTTTGGAGCATAAAAGTATACACACTCAATAAATGCCGGTGTTACGTAAGCGTTCAAATGGCGCTCGTAGTTTTTAATCGCGCCTAACAACATTTAATTGTACTTGGCAAATTATAGTTTTTGTTACGTACATACATTCACACACAAGCCTGAGGCAATTATGCTGTAGATCTATTCATTCATTGGACTTTAGACAGCACCATTTGGACTTGATGCGAACGTTTTTTGTGGCGCCTTAGCCGCAATCTCAATTGTTTTATGCGAGACTTCTTGCCAGCTATTAAGATTCTGTAAGCTTTGAAGTTATGTAATTGCTGAACCAATAATGTGGGTAATTTGTACATACATATAATGTCTGTGTATGTCTGTAATTGCACTTTGAATTGATGCTAATGCGTTTTCTGAGACAAATTCCACTAGTACTCGAACGCAAGAGGTTTATTGCACACCAGCAGCGGGTATCGATAAACGCTGCAGCTTTTAAACTATAGCTACATAGAGTCAATGATTTAGTCAAACCGATTATACCTTTTTTAGGCTTGTTAAACATTTTAGCAAGCTTCCTCAGGAAGGCAATAGCGATGTTTCCTTATTCTTTTTCGATATCACTCTCTGTCACCTCTTCTTAATTGACCGCATTCAGTACATACAAAACTGATGTTCGAAATAGCAAGAAACAATTAGGCTGTATATTCCAATATAGCGATATATTTACTCTTCATCTCTCAACAACAACAAAAGTTCCATAGAAAACCGCTTAACCTGGTGCATTTTAAATCAATCTAATTTTACCGTAATAGTACTTGTAAGAGCACATTAATATAAGGTTGGAAGGTATCTCCCTTCCGCTTTTTTGCTCTTTATTCAATGCTTTATAAAAAGTGTTACAGTGATCGGATTTAGTTAAAATATGCGCCGTTTTGTTCGATGATCTGTTTCCATCTAGACGGCAACTTCATAATACCTTCCTCGTAGAAGCCCCCTCCTTATTTGCGAAGAATTCGGACAGCCACTTTTCACAAGCCTCTTTTGAGTTCAACTTCACACCACCAAGGGCATTCGCCATGGACAGGAACAGATGGTAATCACTTGGCGCTACGTCCGGGCTATATGGTGGATGCGATAAAACCTCCCATCCGAGCTCCCGTAGCTTCTGACGAGTCATCAACGAAGTGTGTGGTCTGGCGTTGTCCTGGTGGAACACTACACCCTTCCTGTTGGTCAATTCTGGACGCTTCTGGTCGATCAAGCGGTCCAGTTGTTCCCAGTAGATGGTAGAATTAAGCGTCTGGCCATATGGGAGCAGCTCATAGTGGATGATTCCCTTCCAATCCCACCAAACACACAGCAAAACCTTCCTGGCCGTCAATCCCGGCTTGGCCACTGTTTGGGACGATTCACCGGCCTTCGACCACGACCGTTTTCACTTGATATTGTCGTATGTGATCCATTTTTCGTCGCCAGTCACCATCCGCTTCAAGAATGGGACGAGTTCGTTCCGTTTCAGCAGCATATCGCAGGCGTTGATTCGGGCCAGAAGGTTTTTTTGCGTCAAATTATGCGGCACCCAAACATCAAACTTTTTTTTGTATCCAGCCTTCTGCAGATGATTCAAAATGGTTTGGTGACTAACTCCCATCTCCTGGGCGATGTCACGAGATGCCATATGCCGGTCTAACTCGATGCATTCCATGATTGGATCGGTATTTGTCGTCACAGGTCTTCCGCCGGCTGGCTTATCCATGGTGTCGTTTTCACCGGCTCTGAATCGTCGAAACCATTCCTCCGCGGTTCGAAGTGATAGAGTACCATCCCCCAAAACACCATTAATCTCACGGAACGTTTCTCTAGCGGATTTGCCTTTAAAGAAGGAAAACTTTAAAATAGCGCGAATTTCGGCGTTAGTGAACTCCATGTTTACACGTCTATAACTGTTGAACGCAATATCCAAACTAATCATGCATAGCGTTGTTTTGTAGGTTATGTCAAGACCTTTCAAATTATGTATAGTGTTGCCAGATACGAGCTCTGTAGCGCTTTGTACATACTTAGTCCAAAGTAGCATTTTCTGCAGTTGCCATTCTTGTTTCTCTTGTTTAGGGAAACTACGTATAGATTGTGGACGATGTTTATGTGTGGTCTCTAATCACTTCAAAACCTCTCTTAGGAACAATTAGCTTGAGGTAGCAAGCCATCAACATTTTTATGTAAAACGCGATTTTTCTTGTTTGTCGTCTTAACTAATCTCCAGTTAGCTTCTATAGCAACGACAACTCTTAACTAAATAGCTGTCGTAAACCTTTTTTTTTTTGATACTCTAATAACTTACCGATAGCTGATCTTAACGCCACTATCTCAGATTCCAATGGAGAAGCATTTCACTTTATGCAATACCTACAATCATATTTTCGCAAAATTACCTGTAGACACTTGCTTGATGATATTGTCTGTTGCATCTAGCACTTTTTAAGTTCCACTGTCGAACGCTTGATCTACACGCACCATCTTTATCTATAATCAAATAGCTAGTCAACTTTATTTATCTAGATTTAAGCTATATTTTCAACAACTCTCTGGTCGCGAAAGACGTCCTCATAGTTAAAGTACTGCCAAATATAGACATGAAGCTTAACTTATACCAGCTCAACTGAAGTAAAGGGTCGCTGGATGACACTGACTAACTTTTTGCATGCTCCCTCAAAAGTATCCTTCAATTACCCATTTTACTATGTAGGAATTTCAGTGACCTCGCCACAGAGACAACCTAGCACCTGATTTCGATTGGAACGTGAAAGAAGTTAGAGAAAAGATTAGGAAAGGTCTTAAGCTCGCTTAATTCAAAAGCGACTTCGCTCCAGAGACAACGAAGCACCTGCTCTTCGAGTCGAGTGTGAAGTAAGCTACGCCTTGAGTTCGCTTTATTCTCCAAGAAAATCCTAAATGTCTGAACTCTAAAAAGTACTATAATTCACTTTAGAGAGTTCTACGCATATAATAAAAATTCGCTAAAACAATGAAAACAATTAGAGGGTTTCATGAAAGCATTTCCACGTTTTCTCACACTACCAACCGATTCTATAACCTCGGAAATTAATAGGCATCATATAGGTAATAAATTGGGTTTACAAAACATAAAAAGTAGTTTAAAATATAAGTAAGTGTTAAAGGCCTAAAGCTCAACGAGGCGTTGAAAGGCAGTACTTTGTGGAAACACCACTTGTTTACGAGCTTGAAGTGCAACACAGTTTAACATACACAAGTAGCAAACTAAATAGGGAGTCTCAACCATTAAAAAAATGGAGTGAAGTCGAAAAGGCAACAAGGAAAACCACATACCAGTTAGACTGTGGAATTTAGTAAATGAAGCACGTGCTATTGCCTAGCTTGCTCTGAAAAATGAGTTAGTTTTTCACGTAAGTAAGTAAGTTAGTTATTAAATACGTTGCACTTACTTTTAGTAACCCTTACTCATTGTACTCACTGTTGGCTATTAAAGAGTTGACAGCGCATTCGCGCATGCGTAACACGCTTGCCATTTAAGTGGGCTGCGAAGCGTAGCGATTTGTGTTGACATCAGGTTTCAACATAGCCCAAGTCTACACGCATTCTAATGATACACAGAGCGGGTATGAAGAAGCGGCTATGTGTTCTTTAACTTGTTTCTTTTCAAAGATTAAGTGGTAAATACTATAAGTTGAACTTTCAAGGTTTCTTAATCATTACTAAGCTTTAATCTGATAGTCTAGTAGTTTTTGTTCTACACAATAAAGTGGATATTAAGAATAATTTTAATTAATGAGAACACTGTTCATGATTAATCAAAATTTTTTCAGAGTAAAATATTCAATTCCATACCCCACAAGTTTGTGGTACAGGGCTGAATATTGTAATACGGCATTGCGTGCTCTAAGTTTTAGCAGCAGCGCACAGCATGCTACATAGTTCAAGCCATTTTCGAACCTATGCACACCAATATCAGCAGTTTTGTTATCAGCTGTCTTTCGGTGATACCTAACGACCATACTTTAAAGCTTACTGTTAGACGCCCTCTTGTGTTTTTTCATAAATAAAAGAAATTATACAAAGTATCTTGCAATAAGTCAGATCCTTTAGGTCAATATAGACCAACACATCCAGCTTATTAAGCTTGCTAAGCTGAATCAAAAAGGATGTGCCATTGTAGCGATAAAGTCAGATGAAATTTTCTAAAAGAAACTAATTTTCATTCACGTGGACACCCTGTATCTGATGTATTAAAACTGAGAAATTTAAACGTTACTTTTTGTGTTCCAAGCGCTAACCATAATTATTCTTATTGCTTATTGGATGTCATGTTATAATATTATATAAGTTTCAGAAAATAATTGAAGCAACTAACTAAATGATATCGCAATCCCCTTGAATTAGTATGAGAATAATCTCTAGATGCTCCTTAGAGCAGCTCCTTGAAGTAAGAAATTCGATATACAGTGAAATAAGTTAAAAAAAAATGCTTTGCAGCATAGCACAATCGCAGGCATTGCATGTCACCAAGAAACTCAGCTAATACCTTATCTTAAAACCGATATTAATATTATATATTGGGTCTTTAACTACACTATGAGACAAAACTTCCCAGCCACTGTTTTCCAAATTGCTTTTAACCGGTCTTGCAACATGAGGTCGTGCGTATTCATGATATAAAATGATTGACTCGTATTTAGTCGCAAATTCCGGGCATTTATCGACAATCGCTCACTTCAATTTGATGAGTCGTCGGTAGCGTTCCCCATTAATAGTTTCACCTGCTTTTCGAATTTCAGATACAGAACGTCATTCTGATCCCACTAAGTGCAGAACATTACCTGGCGTCATGGATATTGAGCTTTGCCGTTTGCTGGTTGGCCAGATTACATGTTTAGGGTTGTCGCAATGGTTTATTTTTTATCACCAGTCACAACGCGATATTGAAACTATTTCTTTTTGTAACATTCAAGCAGCATTTCTGACATTCCAAATTGTTTTTCAACGTCTTTTGGCTTCAATTCATATGACATTCACATTCTTTGCTTTTAAATGTTTCCGGCTGCTTTTAAAAATTTTTAGAAGGCTGCTTGAGTGGCTCCCCAAGATTCTGCGAGTTCTTCTTGTGTTTGGCAACAATTTTCATCGTCTTATGCTTCCAGTTCTTCATCTTTGAACTTTTTTGGCCACCCAAGACGTTCTTGGTCTTTCAAGCCAAAAAATCAACACTTTTAAATCTTGCAAACTATTTTGGGCACATTCGCTCAGCCACAAAATGTTCTCCATAAGTTGCCACCAAAATATGTGGACTTTCGGCCGATGTTTTCTTCCTGTTAAAGTAATAAAGATTTCTTGATGAAAGAACAAATTAATATCCTAAATTTTTCACACTGAAAAGACATGCCGGCGGTTAGATGGGAATTTATAAAGCCGATTTTCATTCAAAGTGTTTGATTAAACTCTTTAAAAATGGATGGCTTCACTCTTACAAAACGAACATGTCATGATCTCTTTTCAGGTCACGTGAGATAAATGAATTCACTTTGGAACACTAAATTTTTTTTTTAGGCAAAAACAAGGGACTGTGTAGCTTTTTTACTGAACTATGGCGGGAACCAAGACGAGCACGAGCTTGAGTGACTGGCGAATAAATATAAACAGTTTTTTAATCGGTGGTTCGATATATCATTTGTAGGATATTCCGATGGGTGGCAACTAAAATAAAACGATGGAGCTTTTAAGCTGTAGCTTAGAAGTTTCAAGCGTCAACTAACTATCGACAAGTTTGACAGGGCTACTAATAATAGTCTCGAGAACCTTTCTATAAAGTTACAACAAAACACTTCCAAAGAAGAAAAGCTCTTTTTGGAACGTTTTCATTTACCTAATAGAAATTCAATTATGAATTTAAAAATCACGTTATATTCTTTGGAGCGTACTTTTACTCTTTGAAGAGAGTTTCTGAAAAATTGTGCTTTTGCATCTCCCTTTAGAAGGCATTGCTTACAGTCTCATCGGTCTTTTGTTTATTTTGATTTCACAAAAATTAAAATTTTGTTTATTTTTCATTTTGGCAAACTAAAATTAGCTCGTCTTAAGCTCTTTTCCACCGTTTCTTTTATCGTTTTCGTTTAAATTTTGTGTAAAATTCGCAAATTATTCGATTCAAAAGCAAAATTATCGAAAAACTGTTTACCACTTTGCTCCCACCAAATCTGTCATACACCAAATTCTCTCTACAAAATGAATCCCGTACAAATCTATTGGGCCGAGCACAAAGGCGTAACGCTCGACGAACAGCAGCGCGACGTATACATACGTGATATACCGCAAAAATGGCTGCCACGCATT
Source organism: Bactrocera oleae (assembly GCF_042242935.1). Lineage (NCBI taxonomy): Eukaryota > Metazoa > Arthropoda > Insecta > Diptera > Tephritidae > Bactrocera > Bactrocera oleae. The sequence goes on along the minus strand of NC_091539.1, from coordinate 11,696,330 downwards.
GCCGATTTAATGGTGGAGAATTCCTATCGCACCAATCGGCTCTACGCACAACTGAAGATACACGATAATCCGGATGTGGAACAAATGTATCGTCGTTACGTGGATCACGTGCTGCAAAACGAATGCAGTATTATGGTGATCGACGAGGAGACGAACGAGATATACGGCGTAGCGCTCGTCAAATGGATGACCAAAGAGTGGCGCTCTTGGACCATTTGGCTACAAATATTCGATTCGTTTCTACTCTTCGCCGAATTCATGCTACTCGGTCGTATGCTAGTGCTCAAGTACGAAGAAGAGCATCCGGAGCATGAGCCTAACAGCTTACACCTCTTCGAGTATTACTTGCATCCCGAGCTTAAGCAAGATCCGCTCTTCATGCAGAAATTCTTCTACAGCATTTTGGAAGTGGCGCGTCATATGTTAATGCCACGTGTCTCATTTGTAGCCGCATCATTGGAGCAGCAGCAAGAGGCTGAAGCGTTCGGTTTTCAAGGGCTCTCACATCTCATCTATTCGCTGGTGGAAGACAGTGGTGTGCGCACCTTTCAGTCGTTGCGCGACATTGAAGAAATGTATATGGTGTTGTATGAGTTTCCGGTTGGACCAATATTACCCTTCTATATCATGCCGCCACCGCATCCGTACGATGAGGAGGATCGTTTGAAGCACGAACCACATGCAAAGCATGAAGGCGAGGAAGCCGCTTTCTTAGAGGAAGACTCAAATCGGCATTCCTTTTCCAAGCTGGTTATAAAGTAGTAGTTTTTTTTAAATCTTAATGGTGTAAACGGTTGTAGTATTTTATAGTGTGGCCAATGACATGTCTAAAGTTGTACAGGCATAATTATTTTAAGACTATTCAGTTCATATTAAATTTATTTACGTAAAGTAAAAATTAGTTGGACTGACATCCGTTGGATGCTCGGTTCGAATGCCGAAAATTTTTTTTTTGAATTTTCCTACTTCTGAGATAACTCAAAGTGAGTAATCTGAATGACTCTGGCAACTCTACACCATTTTGGCTCAGAAGCGCTCAGAACACTCTGAACGATTGGAAAATAAACAGCATTGTAATTACCTCCAATAATCTGTAGGCAATTGCAACTTTCTAGTATTTTTCTACTAAGCCTTAACCATGTCGAATATGATCATTTTACATATTCCAACATTGGTATCCAAGGAAATATATGAATGCGTGTATTTTAACAGACAAGGGGAGTTGGTCTTCCAGATGGGCGAAATCGGCTCATTTCCACGCCCGCAAAACGCCATTAATCGAAATAGGTATAATCGAATGATAATTCCGCCACATTAAATTTTACATACAGGATAATACAAAAGGGCTATATGGTAGCCGTTGTCAAAATTGGACAATGGACATGGTGGCGTACCGTGGTATTATACAGTGCGAAAATGGATGTAATCGGAATACAACCACGTCTACTTCGTATACAAATTAGGCACCATACATCGGGATACACCTTTGCATAAATAGTGCCATCTCAACAACCAGATATGGAAGATGTGAACCAAAGTACGTATGGCCAACTGTTTGCCGAACATATCGGTCAATGTGTCAATGCTCAAGGTTACTTAAAAAATACCGAAATCCATAAATTCCGAAACTCTTTATTAATTGGTATCAAGAAACAGCGCTCCTGAGTTCATGTACTCGGTAATTATTTATAACTTTTAAGCATGGATAAAAACTCAATCCCGAAATATTATACTCTTTTTTTAAATCTTTAGCATTATTCAACTTTATTAATGTAATAACATAAATTAATTTTTCATAATGGGGAGGAATGAACATTTCATCAAACCAATGTTTATTAAAAATTCTTTATTACATATTATATAATATAATCCTTAGTGCTTTTGAAACTGACTACTCTGCCAATATCCAAAATAACTATAAATTTTGCACATAATTTTCTATTGAAACATTTGAATGTGTTATTAAATGAATTCAGAAAAATGTATTCCTGAGAAAATAAAAAATTCGGAAAACCCCGAAACCAATTTTCATTTAGCTTCAGGAATCATTTTTTGTAAATCATCGAAAATGCAATCTAAATAATAATTTTTCATATCATTTTAATGCTTAAAAAATTAACAACCGCAAATAGTTTCGGGATCCCAAAATTTTCATTTTGAATTTATTTTTGTTAATTTACTAATATTTTTTGCATTACTGTTGACAAAATCATCATAATTTTTTGCATTATACGTTTTACCTTTCAATTTAACATAAAAAATTAAAAATATTATGAAAACCACATATCGCAATTTAATAAACAATTAATAATATTTAATTAAAGACATAATAAGCCGCATTGTAGCTCGCTTTAATTATATGAGTGTTCAATGTGTGAAATATATAATTGAGATTCGGAAAATATCAAGTCAAAAATATACAATACCTAATGAAAACATTTTTGCACTTCCGGCTGACTTTATACACCATAGCGTACGAGTATATCGGCCAAATTGTGTGTTATCTTTATTAAATTGAAAAGGCGTGTTTTTCTAATAATAACGTATTTTCATGCTTAAAATGAATAAAATAGAGGGAAAAAGTCCCTATCTAGATTTTATTTATCATACTCTTCATTTAAGTTTTATTTTATTTTTAATTTAAGTTTTTTTTTTTGCTTAAGTTTATTTTTTTTCACCAAGTTATTAGTTACCTTTTCTTTTTATTGAAATTTTATTTATGTACAATACGTTTATGTACCAATCATTTTTTTCAAAAATAGTTTGGTTTATCGCAAAAGTCAAATAATTCGAAATACTAATTATTGTATTTATTTTGTAATAATTTTTTTTTTACCGAAATGTTGCATCAACATCTGTTAGCTACTGTACGTGGCCTACAAATATATTATATATTCACTAAATAATTTTAATTCGCATAAAAACAGCTTAAATTGAATACGTCAATATTCAAATGCCAATATGTATGTATCTACATATTTTTGTATAAGTATATATATATATGCTCATAAGAAAATATGTATTTCACAGGAAAAAATATATTTTTTGCACTTAGATTGTTGTCAAGCAACTTATGTTTTATTTTTATTTTTGTTGTTTGCTTATCGATATTGTTTTTTTTCATGGTTTTTTATTTTTTATTAATATTGCTTTATTATTGTTTTGGTTATTATTTTTCTTGAATGAACGAATTTTGACCTCTATATTCAATAGCTGAATCAAACCAAAATGCATTTAAGCCAACTGAAACAGATGTTTGTGAAAACAATTCAGAAAATACTCTTAACATATGTGAATGTATTCAATGCCAGCGCGCACAATTCCACAAACAACTAGCCGATTTTGGTTAAAACAAATGTGTGTGAAACCACACTCAGGTGGCGAGCAAGTGAGCGGCGAGACTAATTTGACAATAGGTTGAATATATAATATATTAGTCTATATCAGTGCACTATATGCTATATTTATGTTTAGAATTTAATTAATCTTGTTTTTTTGTTTTATTTCAACTACAGTTCAAGTAGCGACTTTAATAATAAAGAAAAGTAGTGTGTCAAGAACAACGAGTTTTGAAAATTATGTGCCCAAAGTGCAATATGGAAAAACCTTCAGTATTTTTATGAGAGATCTCAGTGACGCTTTCTTACCAGCTAATAAACTTCATTTGCGATTAATGATCGTTCGAAAATTTAAATATCCAAATCCAAATTTTATAAATTGTCCCTTAATTTGAAAAAAGTGAATTTAAATCATGAAAACTCAATCCTGAAATTAGCATCCAGGTCCTAACATGTCCTTAATTCGTCTGGCTTGTGCTTTTCGTAGTATTTTTTAAGGACGTGATCATCAATGAATTAGTAGGTCAAGTTACTTAGAAAATATCGAAATTCATAAATCCCGAAAGTGTTTATTTAAAGGTATAAAAAAGCACTCATAAAATCATGAGCTCGATAATTATCAATTATTAAAAAAAAAATTAAGGCTCGTTCACAACAAATGTTCCCTACCAACATATTTGTATGTTAACGCTCACTTTATACCGGTACACCTGGTATTTGTAATTTGTATGAAAAGATAAAACCTTAAACCCGAAACTGATATCGGCATCCCGAAATATTTGATTTATTTGTATATTTCTTTATTACACATTTTATATTATTTAGTGGTTTTGAAACTGGCTACTCTACTTATTTCCAACATTAACGGTAAATTTTACGAGTCATTTCTATTAAAATATTTGAATGTGTTACTAAATGAGTTAAGTAAAATGTATTTCTGAAAAATCTCGAAACGAATTTTCTCTTGCTTCGAGATTAAATTTTTATAAATCGTAATAAATTTCCATTTGATTTGAGTTTTTATAGAAAATTATTTTGAAATTATTTTTGATTTGTATTTTAATGCATAAAAGTTATTTTCTGACCATATTTTCGGGATCCCGAAATTTTTAAAATATTTTTAAATTTTTTTCATTTAGTGAAACTTATTTTGAGTTTATTTTTGTTATTTTAATAATAATTTTTGCATAACTGTTGACAAATTCCTCATAATTCCTTTCATTATACGTTTTAACTTTCAGTTTTTAATTTACTCTTCTTCTAACCACTCTTATTAAAAAAATTAAAATATGTTGAAAATCACATATCGTAATTAGATAAACAATTTAATTGCATGTAATAAGCCGAGTTGCAGCTCCGTTCAATTATATGAGTTTTCATAACATTTTAAATGTCACCCGAAATTACAACACTTGTGTATTGTCAACATATTTACGCGCATCTTTATGAAAGATTATAATTATTTAAACAAAATTACGCAAGGCATAAGAAAGCTTAAATCTGAATAATAACTCGAGTAACTGCATGTACTATATGGGTACGTGTGCACAATAAGTGGCTAATTAGCTGCAACAGCAGCATATACACATGCTTACATGTATACATATAGTGTATATATATATATGTATCTTATATTATATAATTATATATAAACATATGTACAAATATATGCACATACATACATATACAAAAACTATTACACGTGGATAACAATTTAAATCGCGCAATTTTGTCGCTTAGGTCTTTAGTTCGCGCATGGCCTAGACCTCACTTCGGATAATTGTAGTTTGACTTTTGCACATATTTTTTGCTACAAATATGTCTACATATATGTGTGTACTTTGTGCGATTACATGTACATAATCTCCATTAAAAAAATAACTGAGTGCATACATAATTTTTAATTCTTTTAAATACTATATTATATTTTCTTAGTATATAATTAAAATTAATTTAAACTTTTTTATTTCAATTAATTAACATTTTTCAATTTTTGAATATTTTACTATTCTAATTTTTCACTAAAAACTGTTTTTTTAAATAAATTTTTTGATCATTTATAATTTTCTTTTTAATCGATTTTTTGTTTACTTTTAATTTATGAATTTATTTCATTCTATTTTTTTTTACTTTTTCATAATTTTAAATAAGATAACGTATATATGTTCACACGTATATTTTTTATTTTTTATTTTTTCTCTTTATTTGGTTTATTTACATATAACTACAATATAAACTGTAATTTTTTTTAATGTACTTTTAAGTGCTTAGTTTATCTTTAGACTAAATTAATTGCATTTTAAGGTTGCTTTTTTATTCCGTACTTATTTAGTTTTAAAATATTTTTACTTTATTAAATTTTCTGGTTTTTGTTTTAATTTTTTGTTACACATATTTTGTAATTTAATTTAAATTGTTATTATTTTTTTAATTTTTCTATATATTTTTATTTTGGCCCAATTTACTTCTTTTAATATTTTAAAATTGTTATTTACAATTTTTTCACTCTCTTTAGTTTTATTTTAAATTTTTAATACATTTTTAACTATTTTAGATATATTTTTATGGTTTTTTTTACTATTTTAATTAATATTTATTTTATCCTATTTATTTCATATGAGTATCCATTTCCTTTTTATAATATAATTTAATTAATTCCTTAACTTTTTAAATTTAAATTTTTATTTAATTAATTTTAAATTTTTTTATGTTTTGTTTTAAACTTTTAAAATATATTTCGAATTTTTTCTAATATACTTTTAATATTATATTTTTAACTATTTTTTGTTTTGTTAAAATAAATTTTTTTTTATTATCGTAGTTACAGTTTTTAATTGTTTGAACTATTTTAAAATTTATTTTAAAAAATTTCATATATTTTTTTATTTTTTTTTTTGATTTTTTTTTTAGATCATGCATCTGTTTATAGTACTCATAAGTGTTTGTATATGCGCGCATAAGCACTCGCTTATAACAATTATGCAACTGTCGCAAAGCAGACAGTCGTAAACACTTTGCCTCAATTTGAGTTATTTAATATTATTACTAAAGTGCATGGAAAGAAAATACAAAAATAAAAACAACAACATCAACATCAACTGGTAAATGAGTGCGCGGTGGCATACAAAACGAAATTGTTCAATGAAAATGAAATAATTTGCGAAAATTACATCAACAAACGAGCGCGAATTGTAGAAGCATTAAAAGTCAACAATAACAAAGACAACAACAAAAACAAACAACTAACAATAAATAGCACGCAAGACGCGCGAATGCTAGATTGTGGAATAGATAAAAAGGAATGCAGCACGAATAAGTTAATCTAAAGATGATAATATAGAAGACCCGTTACCGAGTCCCGAAATTATATTAAAATATTTTTTGATAGTACTTTTTCAAGTTTCGCCTTATTATTATACTATTATCGAAAATGCGTGTAAAAAAATTGTTGCTAAGTGTTTGACCTAAAGAACATCGAATTCCGAATTCTTTTAAAATGATTTTGACAGTAATTTTTTTCAAATAATCGATTAGAATTATGAAAATTCAGTAGTAGAGTTAATAATCAAATAAAAATCCAAAATACTTAGACCTTTTTATCTTGTAGTTCGTAACTCTTTGTGTCGAACATACCACTAATTAGGTAACTGTTAAATAATTTATGGAAATTGTACCAACTTGTGTTTGGAACATAGCAATATACCCTTTAATCAACTAAAAAATATGGTTGCTTTTGAAGTTGTGATTAAGGAATATTTAAAAATGTATTAATTAGAAAACGAAATATTCCAATTTTGAAATTTTACAAATCTTGTATAAATTTAAAAAATGTCAATAATTTTTTTGAAATTTTTTTTTTTTTATTTTACAAATCTTGTATAAATTTAAAAAATGTCGATATTTTTATTGACATATTGTCAGTGTAATCCAGATTTCTTAGAAAATACTGAAATTCATAAATCCCGAAACTGTTTGTTGATTGTTGTTAAGTCTCAATTTCTCTGCAAAAATTCCTTTCAAGTCATGAGCTCCATATATTTTATAAATAGTTAGCCGATAAAAACACAAACCCGAAATTTGTATCGAGATCTCGAAGTATTTTAATTTATTTTGAAATTCGTTGACATTTATGTACAAACATTATGAATGCAATTTTACAAATTAGTTCTTCGACGCTAAAGCTTCTTCTATTTCTTTCCAAAATAAAGTTTTCGCATTTGTTTTCAATTGAAACAATGTGTAATAGTTATTATAAAAACGGGATATTTACAAAATCCCGAAATTATTTGCTGCTTAGTTTGGGGATTAGCTTTCTAACTAATAATAACTTTGTTTCTAATTTAATTTTTTTGTTTAAAAAATTTAGTCCCAAAATTATTTTCGATATCCCGAAATTTTAGAAGTATTTTTAAATTATTTAACAAAAAATACAGTAATAACAGCTTAAAATAGTTTTTGAAATAAGAGCATTTGTAAATTTTCGTTAAAAACCTGCACATTTTTCCTACAGAGTATAAATAAGCGACCAAACTACACATTCGTAAAAGTGAACTGCTACTTTGTCGATATGCACTTACACACGCACCAACAAACACTACCGTTAAAGTTTGTTTCTATGCGCTATTTCGCAAGTTGCACTCACGTTTTATTGCTTTCAACTGAATTTTGCCGCTTTGTTGTTGCAATGATTGGTGTGGTTAAGAGTGTTGCGGCTTTACCACTTTCAACATGCATTGTGCAGCATTGCCACGTGTTTGTAGTCACGAATTCCCGAATGCAGTGGCACGTGCCTTTCAAATTTGCCTATCTGTTCAGCGAGATCGTCTGTGTTTTCTTTGTTGCCGCTTTGCTCTTTGCTTTATCTATCATCATTATTGTGGTGGTAACAAAGCAATTGGTCAAATTGAATGACTTTGAAGAGGTTACTTGGTTTTTTAAATAGATCTGAAAAAATGAACGTGTAGTAATGAAAATCTAAATAAGGCAAAAAGTTTTGAAACACTTTAGATTGCTCTGGTTTTAACTTAGACTCTCCACTATACTTTCTTTTATAGATCACTATACTCTCCTCTTCAGTATTGATCGTATTGTAAGGGTTTTACTAGTCGACATATAGCCTTGAATTTGCCACAAATTTGCTGAGGCGTCTATTAACAATTTCCTCTATTTCACCAATTTCAGCGAATGTATGACTGCCGAGATTTTTCACCCATAGCTTTGTAAAATCTGGATAGTCTTCGCCTCACCTTCCTCCATACAACTTTTACAATATTTGACCGACAAAACTTTTTACCTTATAGCATGTATCCAGTGAGAACGCCTACGATGGCGAAAAGATGAGTCTTGAGCAAGGTCAGAAGGAGTTGGTAGTCGCACAGAAGCTTGTTGTTGCCTAGCGCTTGCTAAGTTCACGCGAAGTGCAAAAGTGAAGCACTAGGACGCAAGAGAACAGAGCATACCCAGCTTGTTGCCAATTTGTTGTAATCTGGGCAGTGGTACCATCTCTTGCGAGCTCATCGACTTTGCAGTTTCCAGCGATTCAACTACAAATAGAACCGGGCACCCAAACGAGTCTGTTAATGAAGTAGGTTGATGTTACTTTGCAGCAATAAATCTACTGCTACCTCAATGGCATCGCCGTCTGCTTGGAAAACGCTACAGAGTTCTAGTAGCCTACAACTTTGCTTGCCGGAGAACTCATTACAGAAAACTTTTCCTCCAACCTTCCCTTTAAGTTCTTCTTCGACGACTTCTCTCCATCCACGTATCTCTCAGTAATCTCAGTTTTGAGCGATGAAGCCGAAGAAGGAGATTTTTAGCACTTTGGACTCTTTACATTGTGGCCACCACTTGTAGGTAATGGCCTTGAAAAATTGGACTACAAATTAAGTAAGGATTGATGGTTCAACGGAAACAACCAACGAATTTTAATTTCACATGATAATACTGACTCTGGTACTGACACTGATAGATATTATTCTAGAAGTGATACTGGTACTGGTAATCTACTACTAGTACTGGTACTTTTGATACTAATAGAAAAAGTGATAATATCATACATATATGAGGAAATCTCTGTGGTGTCAAAACATAGTACCAGTAAGAAACTTCTAAAAAATCATAACCTCAAGGATCGTAGATTTCTTTGGGATAGAATGAATATGAGGTTTGCACTGCGACCCAGGGTCTATTGAGCCCTCTTTCTTTGGGATAATATAAGATGATTAGAATCATACTGATAAATTTTCGATAAGAGTCTGTCAATGATAGGACTCCTAGGGTATTATTGATTTAAGAAATCTTGCTAAAGGCAGTATAGAAGAAAAGAAGATTAAAGGAAATCCAGCATATTCCGGCTGTATGCCATCTTGTTTAATATTATTATCAAAAATGCGAAATCTCTTCAAAAATCTGAAAACGAATTTATTGCGTATACCCATTTTATGCTTAACTAACAAAGCTTTTGGAATCTAACAATACAACTTTAGTCCTTTACTTCGTATAGGAGGCAGTTCGAGATTGACTGAAAAGCTCAATTGGTAAAAGTATTCATAGAGTGCGCTCTAAACAGTTATCGGGCTCTAAGTGATTTTTTTTTTTTGTAAAGTCAGTTTATAGCATTTAGTACAAAGATTTGCCATCTTCATGAGCTTCATGTCATTGTATTTTTTTCCCTTCCAACTAAAAAAATTATGAGTCTAGAGAGTGCAAACCAGAAATTCTCTATATATAGAAATGAAAATCGGTGTATTTTCAACACTAAAAATGCAACTGTCTGTGGCGTTTCCAGACTCTCAAGGCAATTAGTTATGTTTGAAGCCAAATCTTTCTATTATCAAAGAGATTAATGGAGACATATTTACTGCGACAATAAATATAGGTCAATATTTAAACTGCCGCAGCTCCTGGCAGAGAGCAGTTCGATAGCAAAGCTTAAGAGCTTCATTCCCCGGACAGTCTGGTATGCGTAACCGGAATAGACCTGAATATTTAGCCAATTAATGACTGTCAATTCGACAATTTCCTCAAATATAATTTTGTCATGTTTTCTGTCGCTGCAGCAACAACAACAACTACAATCAACGAAATATCACAAAGAGACGCATGTATTCGGTGTGAACTCGCACATCTGCTTATTCTTATAACACCATGTCAGTCACTTTTCATCTTAAACATGCCAAAAGCAAATAATTTGCTTAAAAAAATAACAGCAAACAATTGTGTGCGAAAAAACCACAAAAAGTAAAAGTAATAAAACAACGAAGATGTTGAAGCATAAATGAAGTTAACAATAAATACCAGCGGCAATAAATATGTGTGAAATAAAACAATTAAGCGGCTGAGCACTTACGGCAGGTTATGTGCGGATGTGTACTTTAAGTGTGCTCGCATGCCGTTGTGTGTCTGCTATTGTTGTTGTACAATTAAATTACGTCGAGGCTTTACATAAGCACAATAAAAAGCAATTTGAAGCAAAACAAAATGGGAAAATACCAAAAAAGGTGAATTTCAAACGCACAAAACCAAAAGGTCAAAATATATTTACATTTGTAAACACTCGAAGTACATATCTACACACATAGCATATGTGTGTGAGCAAATTAACAAAAAAGCAAACATTTGTTGGCTTTTAATTTCCATTGAAATATGTGCCTTAGCAAACAAGCAGTCCATTATACAATATATTTATATAGTTGGTATATACTTAGGTATATAGATATCGTTATATTAGGGTAATACTTAAGTAACGGAAAAAATTTTTTCCTGGTTTACACTACCTCTACCCAAACTTAGTTAGAAATACTCATTTCTATTATAAAAAAAAAAAAGTTGGTATATGTATTTCGTTATATAATATTAGGGTGGTAACTAAATACCGGGAAATGAATTTTATCAAATTTTCTCTACCTCAACCCAAACTTAGTTGGAAATACTCAGAAATAGGTTTATATAGTTAATATATGTATATGTATGTGTTTTCGTTATATTAGGGTGGTATTTAAATACCGGAAATTTGTTTTTATCACACTTTCCCTACCTCAACGCACACGTAGTTCGAAATACTCACTTTTTTGTTATAAACTTGGTATTTATGTATTTTCATCATATTAGGATGGTCCTTAAATCTCGAAGAAATTTTTTTTTCACAAAATTTTTATAACTTTAACCCAAACTGCTTTGGAATAATAGTAAAAAATAGCATATATTAAAGCTTTAACCAGCGTGGAGACAGTTAAGGGATGTCACGTCAAAGAGGTCAAAATTCAAATCCAAATTCACTTGAAGCACCAAGCAAAATGAATTGGATGATAACTATTGTACTTTTTAAAATTTTAATATTGGCAAATATACATTTACATTGCCCTTACTATTTATTTATTTAATTTTTGAATTTTTGTGTGGATTTATATTCGCATAATTAAAGAATCAAAATATTTCGCAGTTGCACGGTCCACAGCAGTGTAAAGTTTTAATATTATTGTTAACATTCGAGTGATCACTTTTTTGAATTTGAAGAATTAAGCGACATCAAAATATTTTGCAGTTGTAAAGACAGAAGCAGTACAAATTTCGATATATGATGCAAATATAAAATTTTGATTACCAATTTTATTGTAAAAAAATTATTGAAATTTAAAACAAAAAATTTCAGTCATTATTAGGGCATACACTATAAAATCTATGGTAGGTATAAACGCCGAATTTTTCGTGAAAACTATTATTTTATTGGCATTTTATTTATTTATTATTGATTTTAATTATTTATTTACTAATTTTTATTTATTATTAGGGTACGCTAATTCTTTTATTTCGTACGACTACGTCAGACAACTACGTCAGACGTCTTACCATTCTCCTAACATAAACAAACTAAACGGTTAATAATAATTTCTTGTTATTTATTTTGTTTTGCATAATTATTAGGGTACGCTCATAAAGTTTCAAGGACCACCCTAATAAGTTTAAATCTCAAAAACTATAATTAAGTCATTAAGAGAAACGCAACTTTACAAATTTATCCGTAACGACTAGAAAAAATAATATGTTTTTTTATTTTAAGTGCCACCCTAATATACTTCAAACTCAACTAACATAGTTATGCCATTAGCTGAATTCACATATGCAAAGCAGAAAGTCTTAAATACATAAAACCGCAGCCAAAAAAATATAGAAGTAAAAAAACAACAACAACAGCCACACACAACACCTAATAAAAAGACATACCTAGCTAGCCATATGTAAATGTGAATGAAAATAAAAGTGACAAACGCGAAAGTCAACATTTGAATTAGAAAAAGCGCACGCATGCGCCAACAACAACTGCGCATACTCTACACAGTCTTTACACTCTTTCTCATGCCAGCTACGCTTAGCGTAAAAGCAATTTGAATTATTTACTTTTTTTTTTTCTCTTAAGCTGAGTGTCGCAAATACATATGTACATATGAAATTTTCAGCGTAGCACCTGTCCCACAGCGTTTTTATCCCTGAATGGTTTTACGATTTATATTTCTAAATTTTTTTTGGAAATATATAAACTGAGAAAGACGTGACACATCGCTTTATCGTTGTCTTCAATCATTTCTACTGAGCAACTGATAGTCCACAGCGTACTTTATAACGAGCAATAATCGACGAGTGACATCTGCTTATGAAAGTTATTCATGATTATATATTTTTTGTTTAAATATTTTACGATCGAAAGCGAAATTCTGATACTTTCGCTTTCGTTCGAGTGGCTTGTTGCTCAAAGTCGATGGTTTTTGGGTAGTCATAAGTGCTTTTTAGAGCTTGTGGCATCGTGTATTTTAGTTATGTATTAGTATTCCGTCATTATAACTTCATAAATTATGATACAAGTTCAATTTATAGAATCCTACCATCAAAACAGGTGTCAGCAATGGCAGATATTGCAGATTATAATATTATATTATGAAATCGAATGAATTTCATCAACATTCGTGCGTAAGGATAGCACTGAATGTTTTAGCAATATGATCGTGGTCTATAAAAAGCATCGGAGAGCTCGTGCTTCAAACTACACCAATGCTTGTAAAATAAATTCTTATAATTTTATAGTAAAACAAAACAATAGAAACAAAGAAATTTATACAAAAAATTTTATGGTAAAAAAATTATAGGAAGAATTATAGTAAAACAAAATCTTGATTATTTTTAAAAACTATATGGTAATTAAATTACTGGAAAAATTATAGCGAAGAAAATATATAGAAAAAAATTATAGCAAAACGTCTTATTGCAAAAGTTCGTACGTATTGCTTTAGTTGTGCAGCCTGTGTTAAGAGAAGTATAATTTGAATTGGAAAGTCTTATTTTAGTCTTAAATTCGAAATATAAACATTCAACTTGAATAGTTTTTTGAAGCAGAAGTAACACTGCTTAAAATTTAGTAACTAGAAGATCGCAAAACAAATGAGATTCAAAATATTATCTTCAGTTTCAAACGTTTGGTTCTCAATTTGTGTTCATTAATATAACAATATTATATAAGATATTATATAATTATAATAATTATATAAGCAACAAGCTGGAATACGGATCGATGCAAATAAAGTTGCATCTCGTGGAACCGTGATATACTTGATTATAAGTAGGCTAATAACCACGCACAGACGAACTTTGGTCCTTAGTGATACCACATGAACTGCCGTCATGTTGTCCATAAGTAGTACTTATCCTTTAGCAATATGGTATCTCATAACTATCAAGATTTTTTTTATTTCAAATTCCGTCTAAAACCCACTTTCTAATAATATTAATTTCGTAATTTTTACGTGCAGCATTTACCTTAGTCCTTCAACCCAACTATTTTCAGCATAATATTTAATAACATCCGTGCAAAAACCGCAATTTGCCACTAAGCAACTCTGAAATATGAAAAATCGGGTTTGTCACTTAAATCTTTCGTGCACAAAGCGAGTTTCTTTTGCACTTCGCTATGCATATTAGTTGTAAAAATATATTACTGTTATTTATTGCCAGCATGTGCATTTCCTCTATATCACACAAGCAAGAAAATGGCAAATTAGTGGTTGCGGTTTTCATTTTTGAATGATTGAAGTGGCTGTTTTTACTGAAATATATTTCTTATTTTTACTAGTTAGTTAGCCAAGGCATAATGGATTTAAAAAGTTATAATACATATAACACGTTTACCGAAGGAAATTGATTTATTGCACCAAAGTTTAAGTGTATTCAAAGACTTTTAAGGCTTGAGTTAGCCAGAGTTAAAATAATGGTCAAAAAATGTAGAGCAAAACATTTGCTGTGAAAAAATGTTATGGCACAAAATGCCAGGAAATTATGGTAAATGTAAACCAAAATATTTGCTGTCTAAAAATTGCATAGAAGACAAATTTAAGAAAAATTGTTGGTAATAATGTTAAAGAAAAAATTTCATGGCAACCAATTATGGTAAAAATGTTATAGAAAACATTTTATAGTAAGAAAATTATGGTAACATTGTTTTAACAAATATCTTATGGCAAAACAGTTATGGTAATAATATGATAGGAAATATTTTATGGTAAAAAATGTATGGTAATTATGTAATAGCAACAATTTTATAGCAAGCAAATTATAGTAATATTGTTATAGAAAAAATTTTATAGCTATCAAATTATGGTTATATTATTATAGCAAAAATTTGATTACAAAAAAATAATAATATAATAATGGTAATAATGTTATGGCAAAAATTTAATGGAAAGAGAATTACGGCAAAACAAATTATTGAAACAAATGTAAAGCAAATAAAAGTTTAACGAAACATATGGTAATAGGTATAATAACTTATTTTTTCTTAATAAAATTTAAAAATTCTTATTTTTTATTGCAAAAGTTGGAGAAAGTAATTTTATACAAAACAAATTTTTTTACTAAAAAAATATTATTTTTAGTTTTAAAAAAATATATGGTAATAAAATTGAAGCAAATAATGCAAAAATTATGTGACAAAAGATAAAACGAAGTATAATTAGATGCATAGCTTAAAATTTTATAGCAATATTAATTTATGGAAAAAAATTTATATAATATTTTTTTTTTGTTGTTACTGCTAAAAATTACAGCAATATATTTAAACATAGTATAATTAAGTTGAATACAGTGTATAATTCATTTCTTTTTCAAAATTTAAAAAAAAAACTTATATTTTGATTCAAAAACATTATATACAAGCTAAGCCGTTATAAAATATTTTTTCACATTTTAATATAATAGCAAAAAAATATAAGACAAAAAATTATAGCAAAAATTATTAAAATTCATATATATATGTATTTACATATTGTACATTGCTGCAGTTTATTTTCATTAATTCTTCAAAAAAACCATCATTTTGGTATCTTAATCAAATAGGTTTAGTAGACATGTAGATTAAGTGCCTCAAGACAGACATTAGTTGTTGTTGAGAAAAAATAGTTTTTTATGAAATATTGATTAGTGTTTCAATTTGATTAGTGCTGATGGTGATACGAGGTTTAGGTTAGTTAGTAGTTAGGTCAGAAGCTAAAATTGTCATATTAACGTAATATAAAACAAAAAACAGAGAAGTTCTTATTTATTTAAAGGCAAATTTTAAGCAGTAACTAAATCATACCTATAACTTGCTGTTAAGATATTAATAATGAACTAATAAAAAATGTAATATTTTGAAGAAACACAACACTCATGCCAGCAAAAAAAAATAAAGTACTCACTACAACACTTATATAACTTTAATAAAAAAATAAATGAATTTCTGAGAATTTTACATAATAATTGTTCAATTTGAGTCTTAGTACTTATATTATTATACAGTTTATACATGAAAAAAACCCACAAGAAATCAGAGAATTTGACTGAACATTGTTTGCTCTGGAATAATTGACGTCTTACTAATTAATTTTTTATTACATTTTTTGTTGACTAAATTTAATTTGTGAGATTTTTATACCGTTTATCTCATGTCACTTTATTTCACACCACACCACACCATTTGAGTAATCGAACTGCGACGACATTCCCACGGAAAACACGCAAAAATTAATATTTAATTTTCTACACTTTTTGCTGAATTTTATACGCATACTTTTTTCACGCACACACAGCGTATTTCAAACACAAACGGCAACTTCCTTATAAAATCAACCACTTTACCAACAAACGCTGCAGATTATAGCCACTTACCGCTTAAGAAATGGTGTCCAGTTTCCTTGTATAGCGTTCGCTGGGCGTTGTTGTTGTCGTTGGCTTATGTTGTTTGCTTTAATATTAAATGTGTATGGATTTTAATTAACGGTATTTTTTAGTTGTTATTGTATCGATTTCTTGTGGTTCGCTGTCACTTTTGCAATTATAAATCAACAACAAACAAACTAAATGCAGCGCTATGAGGGAAGAAACCAAGAGAAGCAATCAAACAAACATAGCACTAACTTGCAATGCAATAACAACTCGACAGCTAAGCATAGTTATACTTGCTATAAGTTTTTTTTCTTCTCTTTTAGCAGCAACAAAAATTGGATATGTTGGCAATCTTGTAATACTTGTCTTGCAGTGTTAGTGGATTTGTGGTGAACATGCGGATTTCCTTATCGAATGCGAATGAGTGGGAAAACCCAATTGTTAAAACATTTCGTTACTTATTTATAGCAAAAAACAATTAAGTAAACAAATTTATGACAAACCATTTTATAGGACAAAATTATGGTACACAAATTATTTTAAAAAATTATGGCAAACTCTTGTATGGCGGAATAATATAGTAAAACATGTAACGGTGCAAAAATATTATGGCAAAAATTTTATAACAAAAAGATATTACAAAAAACAACAACAAATTGCATTAACAAAACGTTTTCGGCAAAAAAGCCACGACGCCAAAAAATTAAAACAAAAATGGTTTATGACTAAATATTATAGCAAAAATATTATTTCTTAAAGGGATAACAAAACAAATATTGCAAAAATTATGGCAAACAATTTATAGCAAAATAATTATTGCACAAATATGTATTTTAAACAAAACGATTGCAACTAATGTTTATATCAAAAAACATTGTTGACAAAACTAGAACAAAAAAATTATAGCAGAATACTTTTCGTTTTGATGCTAAATCTTTAAATCAAAAAAGTTGTATGGCTAAAAATTGTAACTAAAAGTTATTGCTTTAAATGATAGTACAAAAATTTTATAGCAAAAAAATTATTGCGAAAAATTATGGCAAAAAATTTAAAAATTGTTTTTCTTTGCCAATTCATAGATGGTAAATCACCCTAGTTTTTAAGCATGCGCCATTTAAAGCCTTATCCACATGCAGTCAAAAGAGCGCACGATTACGCTTGCTAGCTTAAAGTTTGATTTTATTGCTACATTGCACTGCCACAACTATACTTAAATTTAGGTTTTTCCTGCATTTGTCACTATCACTATCACTACAACAGGCACACATGCAGACATTTGCATGCAGCAATAAACGCATGCAATGATTTCTGAACTTTTTGCCACTTGTTTATAGCGCAAGCTGTATTCCAGCCGCCGCCTGAGTTGTTACTGCTATTTTGTAATGACCGGTTGTCTGTTGCTGGTCACTAGGTATATATCAGACACTCCTCTCGAATTTTCTTCACTCAATTTTCCTTTTATTTTAAATTTTGTTTTGTTTTTGTATTAGTCAACTTTTAGCGCATGCGGCATATCTGCGGCAGGCCTTTCCATTTTTCGCGGTTTAAATTAATATATTGCCCAATTGCGTTGTATAACCGGTGGCGTATGAGTAATATGCCACTAATATGCACAGAGGTGCAGGATTTGCGCTGTTATTAAAAAACTCTATTCCTGTTCTTTTTTTTTATATTTGTATTCCTTTTAATTAATTCTTTTTAATTTTTTTTTGTCTTTTATTTTTATTTTTGTATATATTTTTACTAATTTTTTTTAAATATATTTATTCTTATTCTAATCAATAATTTATTTTAACTAAATTTTTTTAATTAAATAAATATTTGTTTTAATTTTATTTTCGTTTTTGTTTATAGTTTTAATTTATATATTTTTATTAAATTAATTTTTTTATATTGATGTTTAAAGCCACTCCTTTTAATTTTTTTGTTTTGTTTTTATTCTTAATTTGTTTATTTATAAATTATCTATTAATTTAATTTCACGTTATTTCCTTTTTTGCTTTTTGAACCTTTTATTTAACTTCTAGAACAAATTAAATTTTTTAATATCTATTATTTTTTTCTTCAAAATATATTATTATATATGCAAAATAATATAAGATTTATAGTTAAAAATACATTTATAATAAAACAGAAATAATTTTAAAAAAACTGGCAAAGCAGTATTTATTATAATTATTGAATATATTGTATAATTTACAATTTATTTTTCATTAAACTTTCTTATTTTGTTTTTATATTGTTCTGACAATGATTTATTGTGTTATCTTTTTGAATTCAAATTTCATTTTACTGTACGCATATTTTTTAATTAATTTACTATAATTATATTTTTGGGTTCTTAAGTTTTTATCCATTTTCAGCTGTATACATATTTTTCATTTCTAATAATTAAGTGTATATAATTAGTTTTATATTAACTAATTTATAAAAATATTTAGATTTGTTTCTTATAATATTTTTTTCAATTTACTTTTTTATACTTTTATTTCTATTTCAAATTCCTTTTTCATTATTTAATGTCCATTTTCTTAGTAATGCCCCATTTTAGCATCATTGTTTATCAATGTTACACCCGAACTAGTCCCACACTTTTTGAGATAACGTCCCAAAACTTTGCACACGTCCTTTTCTCAGCAAAAAGCTGCTTATTTGTTAGAATATGGTTCTCACACAAATTTAATTTGTTCAGATCGGACCACTATATCATATAACTGCCATCAAAACTGGCCGATAAAAATGAAGTTCTTGTATGGAAAATTTTTTTATTTGTAAATTATGGCTACGGGAAACAGAAGTTAAAGTTTTTTCTTATATGTAAATCATATTAAAAATTAATTATACTCTCTTATTGTTATATTAAACAAATTTATTTATATCCACTTTAGTTGCTATAACAATGTTTAATAAATTTTTTTTTATTTTATTTGCAAAATATTTAATTTATATTTCATCACGTACTTTTTTGTAAATTTTTTATAATTGTTTTATAATCTATTAGATTAGCTGTGCTTCTTCTTTATTTGTATTTTGTATTTTAATATTTATTTTTCTCTTGAGGTTTTTTGTTTTGTTTTTTAAATTTTCTATTAGTTTCAGAAGAAATTTGGTTTGTTTATATTTGGAAGCTTATAGAGTAGATTTACTTTTACCAATTTTTTATAGTCTTTCATTTATCATATTTCTTAATATTGATTCCAAGGAGCAGACACGGTTTTATTTTATTTCCTTTTTTTAGCTTTTTATGTTGTTATTTAATTAATTTAATTGTTTTTTTTATTACTAATTCTTATTTTATTTTATCTTATTTTATTTTGTTTAATTTTATTTTAGTTTTTTTTAATTTATTTTATTTTGTTTTATTTATTTTTTTCTTATTTTATAATTTTTCTATTTATTTTTATTGTATGTTATATGAATGCAAATCTTTTATTTTATTTATTTTAATAATTATATTTTATATTATTATATTTTATTTATTTATTTTTATTTACATTAATAATATTTATTTGTGACTTATTTATTTTTTATATAACCTTTTTAAATCATATTTTTATTGTACTTTATTTGATGTATTATTATAATTTATTTTGTTTTATTGCATTTAATTCATTTTAATTTAATGTAATTCAGTTTACATAAAACTTTTTGACGCTTTTGTAAATTTCTTTATTTAATTTTTTTAATATGAAGACTCCACTAATTTCTTAGTCATACACACTTTCACTTTTGCTGCCATAAATTTTTATTAACACAAGTCACAAATTCAGTTAACACATATAATTAAATTTTTAGTGAAAAAATGCAGAAATTTAATAGAAAATTATTATTTTCGTACTATTTCTTTTTTTATGTCATTTATGCACTCTTCAAGCGCTTTATCGTGTGCATATTAATTACTATTAATTTATTTCGTTTGCCCACTGAACTGCTGACCAAGTAAGCAGCCAGCATTGCAGGCCGATTCCGATTCGAACAATTCAAGCGTTGCCAGCCGCGCGGTCGGCCATCATCGAACCATTGGCTTTTGTATTGGCACTAGTAATCACCACTCAACCAATTCAGTTATGCCTTTTTGGTAGGCATAAAAATAAACACAATGGAACTATCACAGAAATATTTGTTTAGCCCACTTTCGTTACAACGCTCCGATTGACAGTCACTGCACCACTTTGTGTAGTTGCCGTACAATCACAATTTGTAACAAAAAGCCCAATCTATAATAAATATTAGCTATTTTATTGTTAAATGTTGTATTATCGGCAGCACACACAAACATAAACAAATGGAATTCGCAAGTAAAGACACCAATTCAAACGCACTTTATTAACGGTCTTATTTGTTGCTTGATGCGCAACGCTCGTTTTGTTGAAAATCGCCGTTCGCTTCTTTCTCTATTTGCTACAATTTGTCGTTATTGTAGCAAACGCATACGCTATTCACTTTATTGACTCGTTTGCCAGCACTTTCTGGGTCTTGGCCGTTTCACGCTTTGCCTCACCTCATCACACACTTCACCTGTTGTCACTTAGCCAATATTACTTCACAGCCAGTTTGATTGCGTTCTTTTTGTCAACAATTTAACCGCTATTTGCTTTTGTTCAAACCATACGCGTTGCCTTTCGATATTCAACTGTTGTCTGCACCGTGACAATGTGCTGCACTGAGCAAGTGTTGCGCAGCAAGTGAGTAGCTATTTAAAATTTGACTCAATCAAATGAGTATTTGAGTGAAATTAGGCATCTTTGAGGAGTAGAAATTTGAGTTACTTCTGGTGAGGAAATGCGTAGTGTTAGGATTTAGCTGTAAGACCTTTTAAGAAAATAATACTTGTATACAGACTTCTTGCTCTGTTTCAGAGTTCACCAAAAAATCCTTAAGCCCAGATCTATCTGTTATATATTTATTATTTCTGGGAGACCACGGTGTCAGAATTACGCTCGAAGGTTAGCGAAAACTTTGGCTTTCAATAAAACCCTGCTTATATATGTGATCCAAGGCAAATTCGTTACGATTCCTTTCACATAAACGCTTCTAAAGTAGATTAATCGATATGAAAACATAATCTAAATTTGTCTTTATTGCTGCGAAAGAATGAAATGGCGAGTTGTGATAGTTACTTGATGGTAAAACGTTCTGAATATCATCTGTTTGCACATTCCACTAATTTCAGAAAAAAATGCGTTTTCAACGTGAAGTGATTATTTATTCAAGTCCTCCACTTAAAATTAGTTGCTAATTACAGCTAGTAGTTTATTAAACGATTCAGTGCTGCTCTTTTATTTACTATAGGAATATATTAATCAGAAAATAGAGATTTCAACAAACATAAAGAATACTGACATTTTAAAAAATCGACGAGATATTCTAGACTCTAGATATTTCTACTCAAAAACAGTATATCAAGTTGGTTTGGTGGCAATCGACATATCAGCGTACTATGAATGAAATATTCAAGTAATGAACTCCGTCAGCATTTTGCACGGTCTTAGCGATTACCTTTTGAAGAAATTAAGTAGAGGAAGAATCTCCTCACTGCTTCAATAAGCACGAGTACATGATATTCAGGTATTAGTATAATAAACACAAGAGGTCTAATGAGTTGTTGTTGTTGGTGTTACTGTAGTGGCAAAAAACCTCGCTGAAATAATTTGAAAGAATGCTGTCGAGTTGATAGTGCGTGCACGGTTAAAAATCCGAGTTTGTTCCGGTTTTCTCTTGTGTTTCCCGCCTTCAGTGCTGAAACACCTTGGATCTAACCTTACGGCCATTAAAATGAAACTATTGTAGCTTGTATTGATATATGTTAAATCGGCTAAGCAGGTTTGTTTCAGTCCATAATTTTTTTTTGGTCCATATGAGAGAGTATGTCAATCAATCTCTTGCTTAAAAATAGGCCTCCCACACAACATTTATCTCTGAGGGCATAAAGAAGTGACTGAGGGCCAGATCCAAAGAGTACGACAGATGCGAAAGTTGTTCCAAACACCATTCATGCAATTTTGTCATTCATAAATAATATGTCAAATATGCTCTAAGCGTATGCTATCTTGATTCACCACATTTTATGATCATTCAATAGAAATTTGTGGGATTTTTTGTTACATTTATTCGTAACCTACTCTTTCGGAAAACTACTAGTACTTTTCTAGACTTGCTTAAGTATATTGCATTAATATTAAAACAGTTAATTTTAATAGATGCCATACACATAGAACTTGATCCTGGTTCTAAACTTCTTTATTTGGCAAGATATCTTCACAAAATCTGTCAGAGATTATTACTTAACGAAAATTTATATTATCGGAAGAAATTTTGCTGATCGGATTACTATATCATATAGTTGTCATACAAACTGAGCGATCAAAATCAAGTTCATGCATGGAAACTTCTTTATTTGTGTAGGCTATGCTAATTTCGGTGCAACTGAAGTTAACGTTTTTTCTTATTTCTTCAAAAAAAATCTATTTATTTTTGATCTCTAATTTAATTCGGCACAAATAATAAATATTCATGTAATTTTGTCTGCAAAACAAAAAGTTCAAAAAATTTTGAATTTACATTCTCATTTGTGCTTTAAGATATAGACAAAAATATTAACCAAAAACCAACGCAAATACAGTTCAAATAGTTACGCACGTATCGTAAATCTGTAAATTTGCATACACATATCGATTACTAAATATTTAAACCAATTTCTTCAACTAATTTTTACAACACAACTATGCTAATGCGCAGGAGCGGCCCACCTTGACCATACACTTGTCAACCGAAACGCTGCGACTGCATGCAACTGACGCAATCAACATACCCACCGACAACAACTAATTGGCCATTAACTACAAGCCACTACAAAAACAACAATAAATATGTGAGTGCAATGCACTCACAAGAGCAGACACCTGTTGGAAGAGCAAATCAATGCCGGCGGCATAAACCAAAGTAACTCAAAAGAGAGTGAAAAGCGTGTAAAAAAAGCACAAATAGTATTTAGTGAACGGTTATTGTAAGTGAGTGAAAGAGCAAGCAATTTGATGCACAATATCTCAATTTTTTCTTTAATAATTTACAGCGCGCGCAGAAAAATCAATCAATGGTGGGCAGACAGCGATGGATGGGCGCCTGCTGTGCCACTATGTATACATATAATTACAAGTGGAGATTACAAACATGAATTGCAGAAGTTTTAATTTATATTTTTTTAAACTATTTTCCGCATTTCTTTGTTTTCTTTGTGTGTGTTTATTTTTTTTGTGAAAAAACTTGACTGTATAGATAACCAAACAGCCGCTTTGCCACAACTGAAAAACATTTATATCACCAGCAAATAAATATTTCAAATTTTTTCAATACATTAAACACACTTCATAGCAGATATTTACATAATAACCTACAATACCAAAAGACCTTAACAAGCATTACTTCAAGCTAATTAATGCGCTTTAGCGTCGTTGCAACCACGCATTGCATGCATTTGCCACGCACTTGTTGCACCACATGCTTTCTTCTATACATGTACACATAATTTCACACATATACATATCCATTATTTGTTTATCGCCAGCTTTGCTATTTACAGCGCGCCACAATTTGCTTGCGTACATGCAACAGCCTGCATTTCCTCACTTGTTGCTGCCTAATTTTGTTTGCACTCGGTTGTGCCACTAATGATAATCCGCCAAGCTAACAATTTCTTTTACCAAGTCATCGACGTAAAAAAATGGCAAACTTGTCGGTGACAGTTGTGCGTTTTAGTTTCTTATTTATTATGCATAGCCGCTTTAGTGAGAGTCGCTTGAAAATGAAAACCGAAGACTTAAGACACAAACTTGCAATGACGGATTTCAGACTAATGCGCTTTGCCGGCAAAGCAAACTCATTTTAATATTATTTTTTGTTGCAAACAAGTTATATATTTGTGATATTTTATAAAAAGACACAGCACTGCCACCAATTTTGATCTGATAGCAGCAACTTGAAAGAAATTTCAAGTGGGAAATCACTCGGAAGTTGCACAAATGCAACTGAAAATCTTAAAAGTAAATAAAATAATCAAAAAACATTAACTTTCGTTGCATAGAAGCTATAAAACTCTTCGCAAATAAAAAAGTTTCTGTACAAGTACTTGATTTTAATCGATCAATTTGTATGGCAGTTATATGCTATAGTAAACCGAACTGAACAATTTATTCGGAGATTGTACCGTTGCCTTAAACAGCAATCTATGCCAAATTTCGTGCAGATATCTTTTCAAAAAAAAAGTTTTCCATACAAAGACTTAATTTTGTTCCTTCAGTTTCTATGGCAGTTATATGCTATAGTGATTCGATATCGGCGATTCCGACAACTGCGTGGTCTTTTGGGGCAAAAAGCATTTGTGCAAAATTTCAGATCGATATCTCAAAAACTGAGAGACTAAATCATTATGCGGTTCATTTACATATATATTTTAGAGAATTTCCAATATTTCCTTCTGGTTGTTACAATTAGATTTGTAATGCTGTAAAAAAGTTCACAGATAGCTCATAAGCTGGGTTAATAATTTTTTAATTAAAACAGTTGGGACTAAAACCTTAAACTTTATTTTGAATAGCAAAATCGAACTTGAAAATTCATAAAATGTAAATCATTTGATTGTGTTAATTTGAGCAACACTGTACTAGAGTGTTGATTATGATGGCTCTGTGCGAGCGCTAGTTCAAAATGAAGTGAACACGAAGTACGCAAGCCTTAAAAAATTTTAATGCAAAAACATTTTTTTTTTAAATTTTTTGATTTAATTTTATAGAGTTATGCAGTTTCTAGCAGTTCAATAATAGCTGAATTATCGGCAGAAACCATCATATGATTTTTTTTTATTGGCGGCTTCTTTTGTATATTTTCTACAATCTTTTATTTCGAAATTTCTAATTTTTTATTACTTTTTTTGCTTCATTTCTATGATTAAAGGAAGTAAAGCCTCACGTTTAATAAGATCAAAAGACGGTACCCTTTTAACGAAAAGCAGTAATCAGCTTCATAGATTCGAAGAGCTTTTTACGGAAATACTCAACGCTTCCAACACTGAAACGCCCGACAAAGTTGTACCACAAACAGTTTAAGGTAAACAAAACAGAATAAGCTCTGCAACACCGTACCTTAAGGATATTAAACACAGCTTACAGCTTTAATTAAAACACAATATGCAGACATCAGGTGCAGAGTACCGCACAATGACGAGCTCTCAGACAACATCATAACCAGTGTAGGTGTTTGGCAAGATTCTCGTTCTTTATAATATCGACTATATCACACACAGATCCATAGATGGCAAGACAAACGGAATCTACTTGAACTTCGCAGAATATCTTGAAGATTTCGCGTATGCAGCTAATATTTTCTTATTGTCTGTGAAGCACTCCGACATGCCAAGTTGGTTAAAAAATCAACATTCACAAAACAATATCAATGAAAATGAACACTAAACGCTATGAAAATTTAATAGCACAAGACAAAAAAATTGATCATCATGAAGATTATAATATCCACGGAAAACAGTACATGAAAAATTTTTTTCATTTTGGTTTTTAAGTTCATATTTCACAATTTCAATTTGTTATTTTACAAAAAGGTTGTTTCAATAACGTTAACTGTAAGGCTATTTACACCTTTCTGCTGAAACTTTTTAACACTTAGATGGTTATTATTGATCAAAAACAAAAGAGTTGCGAATTATTTACTTTTGCTAATAGTGACTGGATAGTAGCGCGGGATTTATCTTCTATTTTAATGATTTAACTTTAAAAAAATATAGATTAAGATTGCTCTTGGAATACTTATGCGCATTCGAATTCGTAACCAGTTTTTCTTATTTGTAAATTCTTTACAAGAAAATGTGCCTCTTTGCTGAAGACCATGTTTTGTAAGAGATAAAGGGAGATACAACTATCTTAAGCGCAAATCCTAATATAATTTTGATTATTCGGTTATTCAAACGCATTATTTTCATGATGCAATCATATCATTCAAATCTGCTTTATAAAGTTTCACGTTTCTTAATTCGTAATTAGAAATCGTCGAAACATAACAACCTACTCGTTTACATATCACCAAAAACACATACTAGCCGAATGGAGTAATATGATTTTGAAATCCTTTTGATTGAAAACTCTTTTCTTTGTACAATAATTTCAAATCAAAAAATCAAATGCAACACCTGCAAATTGATAAGACAAAAACGCACATTCAACCAACCCCAACGACCTTCAACAAATGACTTTAGCAACGAACTCGCTGCTTGACACAACGATCCAGCGCACTCAACACTGATATTAAATAGAAGCATGCATGCATCAGCAAATGTATTGGCGTGTGTACAAGCATATATGCACGTGTTTTTGCTCTAATCTAAAATTTACAAAACGCTTATCACGCGCCTCACTGCATTTCTAGGCAAGTGCAGATAAACTGAAGAAGTTACGCATATTTTTTAATTGATGTACATTGCATGCATATATAAGTATTTATATATAATTGCTCGTTATGCGTGTGTGCATATGTAAAAATGTTTTATCTGACAACTTATCTGTTTTTTTTTTAATTTTTTTCAAATTGTACTTTCATAATACATACAAATTAAATTTTTTTCCGATGGTTTTCTAGAGTAGGTTTATTAGTGACCAGCAAGTGGCACATACCATCGCTAAGACGATGCGGTGATTATACAAAAGGCATTTTTCTTATCCCCTCGCGTAAGAATTAATAATTTAATATATATTATTTTCATTTTCCACCCTTTCGCTTTTAATTTTTACACTTTTTAAATTTATTAGTTATTTCTTTTTTTTTAATTTAAATTGTATATATTTTTCTATTCATTTATAATTATTTTTTATATTTAATATTCTATTTATTTTGAAAAACTTTTTTTTTTGAATTTTAAATAACTATTTTATTTTTTGTTTGTTTGTATTTATTTTTCTATTTTCCGATCTTTTAATTTTTAATATTTTTTAAACAGCTTTTATTTTTCTATAAACTTATCTATATTTTTAATCTCATAATTTTTTTTAATTGGTTTGTTCTTCATCTCTCATTCAATTTCAATTTTTAATAATAGTTTGTTAGAACCAAAAAAAATTATAAATTTTCATATTTTATAACCTAAACAGGGTATACTAAATTTGCCAAGATGTTAATGTAGATAAATAATTAAACCAAAGTTAACGAATTTTCTTAGTTTAAATAATATTTTTCTAAATTTTAATATTTTTCAAATTTAAAAAAAAAAAAATTTCATATTAGGTAATTATTTCGCGTTTTTAATAAATTCCTTTTGAATTTTATTTTTAAATAATTTAAAAGTATTTATTAATTTACTGAGAATTTATTTTAATATTTTTTATTTTCCTTTTATTATTTTAATATATAACTTTTTAACTTTTTTATCCTTAATTTAATTTTTTTCTTATTCCATATTATTTTATAAAGTTTTTCTATGTTTTACTTTAATTTTAGTGTAAATAAGGTAAAATTTAATTATTTGCTTAGTAGAAATATTTCCTAAACAAATTTAAATTATAATTTTTTTTCCACTTTAATTTTTGCATTATATATTGTATAATTTTTTCTAATAATTTTTTTAATTTTTCGTTTTTAATCTAAAGTTTTATTAGTTGTTTAACAACCGTATATTAATTTTTTTTAATTTAAAAATGTTTTTATTAATATTTATTTTTCGGTTTTAACTTATTTATTTATCATTTTTATATTTTAATAACTATTTTAATATTAGCTCTTAATTTTTTATAATACTCAGTATTTTAATTTTATTTTATCATAAATCATTTTTTTTACTTATTCTTGTATTTTATTTTTAATAATAGTTTTTAATTTACCATTTCTATGCTGAGTTTTTTTTTACTACTACTTAATTGCTGTGTGCCAGTTGCTTCCTCAATTGGCGTGGTCTTTCTATTAATGACATTAATTTGTTTCAATATTTTGTAGTTGAGTGGGTTTTCAGTCTTGCTGTTGCTTTTGTTGTTATAAGCTGCGTGCTGCTGCCGGCATTCGTTTAAGCGTATTGTCAGTTAAGCATACAATCGAAGCAAATCAAAGCGGCGAAATGCGGTAGAAATAAAAAAATAAAAATAAAAAACATCAAAAAGCAAAAGCAAAATGCAAAAAAAAAATACAAAAATAAAATTTCAAAAGAAAAAAGCGTTTAACGCAATTTGCACCATTTCGACTTTCTCTTGTTGACGCTGAGTCGGACAACAGGCTGCTTTGACTACTGTCAAACGCATACATACATATGTACATGCATTTGCATTTTTTGTTGCGTTTATTGCGTTATTTTGGCATGTGTTTGTTGTGCCTATTTTTGGGTTTTATTACATTCATTGCTCATTTAACTGTTTTTTGCGTCGCTTTTCGCTTGATTACTTTTAGCAGTTCCCCTCAAACGGTTTACTTAGTACTCTTACATCTCTTTACTTTTATAAATACATAACTGCATACATGCATATACATATGTATGCTTATATATAATTTTTATTTAACTCTGGCAACGCGAAAGTAATATAATCATTTGAATCATTCATTTGTGTAAACACAAAGTTTGTTTGATAACTGTTTGCTTATGCAAAGTAGTTGTTGTGTAACGACACTTGTGTTTGTAGCATGTTAAAATAATTGTTTTATTTCATATATTTACGGTTGATTGCAAAAATAATAAGTGCAATTGAAGCAGGAGTATGCGGAGAAATGTATGAATATAAGAGGGATGTCCTGCTGTTCTTGAACAGAGAAAAGGGAGAAAGGAAGATAGAAAAAAAGTTCAGGGAACGCTGAAAGAAAATAAAATTTTCTTTACTGTCAAGGCTTCGCTGATCAAGAGTGAATAAAAATAAATCGAAAGCACTGCTGTGTATTACTTAAGCTCATTACCCTGTTTTTAGAACTCTTGAATGAATCCCTTTTAATCAGTACGGCTGTAATTAAATATATGAAATATAATAAAGCAGAATCAAAAATATTGAAAATATAATATATTTCGGAAGTGAAACTGCTTTAGACTTTAAAATTAATTGACTGCAACATAAATGTGTTACGTAACAAAATTTCGTCATCACGCTCGTCATTAGGCAAGCTGAAAACTAAGCTCATTTGAATAAATTTTTGGACTGCTCGGTGTATTACTCGGATGGCTTAAAACAACAAAAAATAGTTACATGGTTTTATTAAAAAAGAAGGCCACCTGTTTGAAATTTTTAAGTAAAATAATAAAAAAATACTCAATATACAATAGATATTTTTAAGGTAAAATATACAATAGATATTTAAGTAAATTTGAATAAAGTTTTACCAGAGTTGCCAACTCATTAAAAAAGTTAAACATATAAAATACAATAATTAAAATAAACAAATTATTTTTTAGGCGTGTATTAAAGTAAAAAGTTTTAAAACTTTTTAAAAAGTGTATGGTGTTGCCAACTGTTCAAAAAAATCGAAGGGTTACCAATTGTTAAAAGTAATATAATTTATAGAATAAATAATAAGAGAAACCAATTTTTGCACAAATGATATTAAATGACTTAATGTTGGGTAAAGTTTAAGGTAGAGCTGCCAACTAACTCAAATTTTTAAATAAATAAAATTGTTAAAATAAACGAATTATGTTTGTATGTATGTGTGCATCAAAGTTAAAAGAGTTCTAAAATGTTGGTAGAGTTGCCATTTGTTTAAATTGTAAAATTAAATAAAAATTTATTAATTTAAACGAAATTTTACAATATACATACAAGTATTTATGTCTCTATCAAATGAATGAAAAGCTTAAAAATGCTTACAATTGAAAAAAAATTTAATGGGTTACCAACTGTTCAAAATATTACATTATAATGAAACAAATAATAAGATTAAAAAAAATTTTATACACTAAGGTTATCAAACTGGAAAAAGCTTAAAAAAGATTGTAATTAACAATTTTAATAAATAAATCTGTTATTTTTGGGTGTGTGTGTATCAAAGCGAAGAGATTAAAAAAATACTAATGTAGGGTTCCCACATGTTGAAAAAATCATCTATGGACGAAAAGCTTAAAAAAGCTTACAATTGAAAAGTATATATGAAAAGGGTTACCAGCTGTTAAAAATAATATAATTAATTTAATTAAATAAATAATTTGATAAACCAATTTTTACACTGAAGATATCCAACGGAAAATGGCTTAAAAAAATGTTGTTGAATATACTTTTGAGGTGGGTTACCAACATAAAATGATAAATTAAATACAATTTTATTAATCTTTTCAATAATCCCTAAATAAATGCACTAAAAATGCACTTAGAACCTAGCTCCTAAGCTCTCCAATATCAGGCGCAGTAGCACCAGGCACTGTGTTAATTCTCATTATCAAGCTTAGCAATTATTATCTTTTTTCACGTGCTCAGCAACCTTATTGAAATCAGAATCTTTTGAAATATGTTACTTGTTGTTGCTTTTAGCTAAGTTTGTCCTTTTAGGTTAACTTGTTTCATTTAACTTCAATTTATCACCTTAATTGAATTTCCGGCATAACATAAGTACATATATGTGTTTGAAATTTATTAGTATGTATACAAGTATATAAGGGCTACTTATTGATCACCCAGCAGTCAGTTAATTATGCAATAATGCAGTCTTTATTACGCAAACTTTCTAAAGTTGTATTATTTGGGTTAAATTGTTTTCTTAGGCCAACAACTCAACGCTGACACTCACCGATTACTCAGTCTCTTTTGGCATTTTTGATGTTTGCAATATTTTGGGCAAACAAGTGTAAGTGAAAGGAGTTTTGAGGCGGTAGTAAACGAGATCATCAGCTGAACACCGTCAATATATAAATATATATACATATATATGAACATCGTCTGGCTACCAAAAGATGCAGCTGTATAGCTCTAAATTAGTCCGAATTTGATTATTTCATATTTTGATGATAAGTGAACTTGCATATTTCGTAGTAAAACTGGTATCATATTTATCAAAAGATAAATTTTAGATTTCAAACTGCTAGAGTAGTTTTTTTTGGGGAAAAATTGCGGAAGTCTTGAGTTTAAATATATGTGTGTATGTATGTATATACAACAATCGGAAGTTTCTTCAAAACATATTGAATGTCGTACTGTATTAACCTGTTTGTGGATAAAAGAAAGCGAAATATGAAAAAACGTTAACAGAAACTGCGACGTAGCTATAATGCCCATCACAGGTGCATTTATAATACTATAAAAGGATATATAAAGGGGTTTATCTTGATTTTGAGTGGTCAGTTTGTAAGGCAGTTATTTGCTATAGTACTGATCAATATGTTTGGAGATTTTAGAATCGGCTTGGACAAGAATCTATAACAAACTTCGTGAAGATATCTAGGCAAATAAAAAACAAGCACTTGGTTTTTATAGATTCGTTTGTATGGCAGCTAACAAAAGAAAAGTGGTATTGAAATGTTAGAGCGGTGAAATGTGTTGCTCTTTATGGAGATTATATTTATTAATAAAGCCAATTTTGAACCAAAACAACTGTGTTTTCTAGTTGTTTCGAAAAGTGGGCAGCGTTCTCAATGAACTCTAAAACAGCCAGGCAGGAGCAAAGCTTGGTCTAGTTGCAAAATCCAGCACAAGTCTAGATCTAGTCATGGGAGAACATCGTCTTCAAAAAATCATGATATAAAAGCCAAAGTAAGACAACAAAAGCAATAATATTAAATCCTGCACCCAAACTTACTAAAAAATCCCCTTAAAAGTCGTTCACACTACAGTCAGATCAACATAACCGGAACGTGACAGGATTTTTAACCGGTTAAGGCTTGACTACTGGACAGCGTTTTTTCAGGTATGTTTCTACTATTTTTAACAACTACTATATTTTAACAACAGTGATAATAATCTCTTCAAGACCCGTTGAGAGCACTTATACCCGTTCAACTTTTTTCAGTAGCTTGAAATAGACGGTATCTTGATATCGAAATTTTCTCGAGATTCCAGGATCCTGAATTCTAATCCAGATTGAACGAATCCAATAACATAACAAGAACTCGACAATATTTAATTGGAAGAAACTCAGAATGAGCTGAATAAAGGCTCAATAAAGAAGGTATAGAGAGATTAGCACAATAAATATATAGAAATATAGTTGACAACTTGGCAAATTTATAAACTTTGAAGTAAACTCAAAAGCAGTTAAAGGATTCTCCATTTTAAAGAAACAGATTAGATGAAGATATATGTATACCAAAATATATACGATAACTTTCAAATATTCGCCAGTAAAGTTAGAAAGCCTTTGGAGAAGATTCAGAAAAAATGTCTTACTTAAATCGGACGATAATAAAATATAGGTACAGTGGCATAATTTAAACTGATATAGTTCCAGGAGAGTTCAGGATGCAGTACTTAATGGAAGTAACTTTTCATTTTCCAATGAAGATGACTAAACCAAAGCAGGAGTAAATGGATTACAGTATAAATATAAAATTCCAGCCCATATACTACATAAACAGCTGGTTATAATAATGTCTATGGCTACTGCTTCATTTTGGGAATTAAAAATCTAATGAAACTAATGTTAAAAAAGGACGATGGTTGGTTTAAAAGGACAAACAGGAGCCTTTGTGCCCTTGTGCTCCTGCGTGGTAATCAATTAAGCTTTATCCATCAAATCAGTGGATTTGGTAAAATAACTGACCCAAGAAACCCGCTCCTGTGCCCCATTTCACTAGGTTCATTAGTCTTCTCTACTGCGGAATTAAAGCGTAGTGTTTAATGTGTTTACATTGCGTCCATAATCCACAGCAAACAAGGCCGTAGCACCTACTCCAGGGGCTTAATGCGGCATCTTTTCGATAGTGCCATCCACTAGTTATAGGCTTGAAGTTGCACCAGAAGCATATCAAGCACATTAATGGACCTAGTAGAAAAAGTAGACATCAAGCAAACAGTCGGCGTATTTAAATCTGTTTTCTTTAAGAAATATATGTGTATATAAATGTCTGCATTGTAACAATTTTTGTTGTTGTTACGCTTACTAAATTTATATGCGTATACAGCTTCCGCATTGAACGTCAATTAAAGCGATAACTGCAGCGGCCTAAAGCCAATTTCTGTTGCGTGCCACCGGCCATCAATTTAAACACACAGCTTCCACACACACACACACACATTTCAAGACAACTGCCGAAGCACTATAATTTGGCACGTAAGCGGTTAATGCGTCAACACGCTAGTGGCAAAAATACACTTTCAATGCAGTGCGTATTTTTTGCACATTTTTTTTATAAAATATTTAATTTTTTATGTATGTATGAGTGCCTTGAAAATACTTTTAGTGTTTATTACTGTTTTTGTTATATTTTTAAAACTTCATGTCAGATCATGTTAGTCTGTTAAGATTAGCTCTTTTGTTGTACCAATTTTGTTGAAGGTTTTAATTTAAATCATTTTATGCTCATCACTCAACAAAAGTTAAGATTTAATCATTTTTTTCGACATAGAAATGTCTAAAAATACTCTCAATGGCAGCATTTAAGACTTGCAGCTGATAACAAAAAACTTAAGCAGCAAACTCGTTCGAATATTCAAAAGACTGAACCAACGACATTTTAAACAGACTTAAACAACGTGATATGAGAATTCAATAAAATATTAAGGCCGCAGATATTGGATCACTATAGCATATAGCTGCCATACAAACTGACCGATCTTACTCAAATCCTTGAATCGAAAACTTTTTTATTTGACTAGGTATCTTCAATAAACTTGCCACAGATTATTATTCGACACTATTCACTACAATCTCTGAAGAAATAGTTTAGGTCGGACTAGTATAGCACATAGCTGCTATACAAACTGACTGATCAAGTCCAAGTTCTTGTATGGAAAATTATAGCATACAGCTGCCATTTAAACTAACCGATCAAAATGAGTACAAAAATATTATAATAACCTTTTATGCTATAAGTAATGCATCTGTAAAGGATATTATAGCTTCAACGCGTTTTTTTTTGTTTTTTTAAATCAATTTTATTGAATTAAAAATGTGAAACAGTTGGCAACCTTTCATGCACACCTGTAAACAAATTTAAGCTTTTATTGTTATTATTCAAGAATTTATCAATTTTAATTAATTGAAAATTTTGAACAGTTGGCAACCCTACTCAAAAATATTTTCAAAGTTAACCCCAGTTAAATCCCCAGTTTACTTGTAAACCCTTAACGCAATAATTCGTTAACTTAATTTTATTGAAATTCGCTTAAAATACTAGGTTTTCGTTTAAAATGTGTGCTGTTGCAACTTAAGTTGTTATTATTGCGTAATTCCGACCATTACTTTGTTGCTGGATATACAGAAAGCTTAGAAAAGAACTTAATAAACAATAATGCTGTTTAATCATAGACTTTTGTTTTTATATTTTAGTGCTCACTCAGAATTAATAGCCTTTATTAATCGTAGATATATGTAAGTATGTATATTTATTGTATATATATTTTGTTTAATACAAATTTAAGTTACATTTTATGCCTCACAATTACTTTAACTACAATTTACGGTATATGCACATTATTTACTAATAGTCGCTTATATGATTTTTATATACGCTTTTTAAATTCTTTTTATATAATATAATTTTTGTCAATTTGATATATTTCTTATTAGATTTTTTTAACGTTTTTTTTTTGTTGTATATATATACATAATATTTTTGTATATATATTTTACATTATGCTTAAACAGGTTTTTGTTTTAATAATAAAAGTTTTTTCATTATTGATGCACAATGATGAATCATTTTTCTTCCTTTTTTATTATTTTAATTTTTTTATGTTTTAATTACTTTTATTTGTTTGTTTAATTTAATTTTTTTAATTTTTAATTTTATTTTATTTCCCTTTTTTATTTTTTTATTTAATCTTATTTATTTTTGGTTTTTGTTTGTGTTGCAAAATTTTATTTTATAATATAATTTTTATTTTTTCTTTGTTTATTTTTTATAATTGTTTAGGTGTTTTTTTTGTTTTTTATTTAATTTCATATACTTTATTTGTAGGATTTGTAAACAGTTCATTTTGGATATATATATATATATATTTTTTACCATTTACTTTCTTTTTGCATTTTTGTTTTTTATTTGTATATTTATGTCCATTTTTAATTCATTTTTTCATTATATTTTTAATTGTGTATTCACTTTTTAATTATTTAATTTGGTTTTTTTTAGTTAAACAACATTTCTCTATTTTTCAATTTTTTTTTTTACTTTTTATTTTATTAGATTTAGTCTTTAGTGTACATATTTGATTTTTTGTCTTCACCTTTTATTTATTATTATTTATTTATTAAATTTTATTTCAGTTATTTATATTTACTTTGTTTTAGTTTAATTTTCAAATTTCATTTCATTTTAGTAGTTTATTTAATTAAATAAATTTTTTTTTTTTTGTTATATGTATTGTTTTTTATTTTGTCTTGTTTTTTATTTATAGCATTATTGTATTTTTTACTTTGATTTTTTTATTTAATTCTTGCATATTATTTAAATTTAATTTATTCCCCATTATTTCAGTTACCATTTTTTTCTGAACTTATTTAGTTTAATTTTGTTATTTTATTTCCTTTTACAATTTAATTACATTAATTTTTTTATAATATATTTTTATTTTATCTTATTTGAGTAATTTATTGTTATTGTTGTTAAATTTAAATTTTTGTTTCTTATCTTATTGCATTTTTTTGTTTTTATATTTAAAAATAAACAAGAAATAAAATTTAACAAAAAATATAATAAATAAAGCAAAAAAGTAATAAAAGAAAAAGTTAAAAAAATGAAACTAAAACAAAAAAATATAAATTAAAATTTTATTTATTTTTTTGTATTTTCTTGTTTTTATTTAAAATTTAATTATTTTTCCTATTACCTTTTGTCTTATTACCTTTTTTTTATATTTTAAAATAAACAAAAAATAAAATCAAGATTTGACCTAAGAAAGTAACAAAATAAAAAGTGAAAAAAATTAAACTGAAACAATAAAATACAAATTAAAGTTTAATTTATTTTTTTGTAATTTTTTGTTTTTATTTAAATTAAAATTAAATTTTTTTCCTCACTATTTAATATTTTTATTTTGTTTTATTTAAATTTCATTAACATTTTTTGATTTTTATATTTAGTTTAATTTTTTTCTTTTATTAATTGATGTTATTATCATGTTTTTTTTATTTATATATTTTTTTGTTTTATTTTTATTGAATATTTTAATTTTAATTTTTTGTGTTATATGTATTTATTTTTATTCTAATTCTTGTTTTTATATTTTTATTAATTTTTAAGTTGTGTTTTTTTTTGTATCTGTTGTAAATTTATAAAAATTCAATAAATACACGACATACAAAGTTGTTAATTGTGGGTTTTTTATATTTTTTTTATGTATATGTACTTATGTATTTATGTACATATGTATATCCTTTTAGCAGCAATTAAAGCTAGCAAAAATTTAAGAAAAGTTATAGAATATCTAAAGATGTATATATACTAGTACAGATAGTAAAGTTTAAGGCGTGTGGAAAGTAGTTATTTTTTGTTTTTTACAATTTCAACTTATACATACATATATGCATTTGCGCAAAATGCAAATTGGTACATGAGTAACTACGTTTATTTGCAACATTTTATATTTCTTTTTATTTGTATTTTTTTCTATTATTTTATTTATTTTTATTTCTTTTTATTATTTTTTCTTATGAATTTAAACAATAGAAAACAAGTTTAAGGTTTATAAATACAGTTATAGTGTAAGCAATGTGTCGTTACAGTAACAAAAATTGAGTAAAACGAGATTAAATAGAATTATTTTAAATATTTTTTAAAAACATATTTTTAATTTGCACATTTTGGACTTTTGTTATGCCTGCATTTCCACTGTTTGATTATGCTAAGCTTTTTAACGCTTTAATTTGCTTTTGCAACAAAATTTTATATTTTTTATTTTAAATTTTTTGTTTTATTTATTTTAAATATTTTATATTAATTTATTTTTTTCTTTTTGCAATTTTAAATTTCAACTTTGCACTTTTTAAACTATTTGTTGCATTTCTTATTATCTCATTATCACATATGCTTCCTTTCGAACGCATTAAATTCTGCTTAGGCTTTTAAATGCAACGCAAGGAAACATACATACGAATTTCAATCGTTACATAACTAATCACACTTATAAAATTTACTAAATACAACACTTTTAAGCTTCTTTTATATAAATTAAACAACAGTCATTTGTTATATAGTAAAAAGCTGCACTTAACTGAGTTACATAACAGAGAAATTTGCATGCTTCTAAATGCATTAATGAAAATATTTAAGTTTTACATTAACAAAGGCGCATAATTTGCTTAATTTAATAATAAAAAAGGCAAACTTTTTACTCTAGCACTAACACGGCGCACTAAAGATGTCAATATCAGGCAAACTCATACACGTTGAGACTATTAATATGGCGAGCGCTGTTGGAACCAAATTTGTGCACGAATTTTAAATGCAATAAACCGTTAACGGGGTTGAAGTGCGGAGTGAAGTGCATTTTGATTTTATTTACTGATTCGCGTGCCTTGAGGTGACTTATTAACTTTTTCTTTTCTACCGATTTTTTAGGAAATGCTTGCGTTGTTATTGTTATACTTATAATTTGTTGTCATTTTGTGGAAAATATTGCTTCAAAAATACATATTCGGTTACTTAGTCCAATTGTTGTTACCATTTTGGAGGGTATATGAGTGCGTGTTATTGTTTTTGTGCTTGTTTTTTATTTTTATTTTTTTTTTGTTTTTGTATTTTACGAAAATATTATTGTACACGCCATTACTTTATTACTTCATTCATACGTCATCGATTAGATGACCTTCCACCACGGCGGAGTGATGGTAGCGACTGCGTTGCGAGAAATCAGCATTGTCCTCATTCAGTTGCGTGCGCGAGAAATCGACGCCTGGACAGGTGGGTGTCACCACAACCTGCTCGTACTCGTGCATGCGCTTGCTGAAGGAAAGGAGTGAAACATTTTTAATTAACTTTTGGTAAAAATATTGGCGTTATTCATTCATAGCGTTATTATTGTAATATTTTTTTAATGTGGCAACACTATTCAATAACAGCATACATATAATAATATTTTTTTCGAATTTATTTTTGGCAAAAATATTGATGTAATTAATTATAGTGCAATTATTGTAATACTATTTTCTAATAAATTTTTTGAAATAACAACATTTAATAATATCAGCGTCATAGATCTTTCGTAAATCTGCTGAATCTAAAGCCGATATTGTAATTTTTAATTTATTTTATGGCTTTAATTGAATAAAAATATTAAAGTGATGGCAACCCACGACAGTAGTGAATTTAAAACATTAATAAATTGGTAACTCTACACAAAAGATATGTACGTATTCAAATGTAAGCCTTCTTAACCCTCTTTACTTTTGCACCCATATTATAATATTGCGTTGATCCAATCGAGTCTATCAAACAATATTTTATAAAAATCTGTCAACACTGTTCCAACAAAACTAAATGTTCTTAATATTTCTAGCTTTATAGCCATATCGTAAAAATTTGTTTACATTATCAGCTTCATATAAATTAGACATATGTACATTTTTAAACAGATGGCAACTTTCTTCATAATTTTTTTTAACTGCAAACATTGTTGGACCACATCAACTTTTTAACGTTACGATTTCTTTTTTACTACAAATTTTGAAACAATTGGCAACCTTTTGATATTATTTGCTCTAAGCCATTCAAATATTTCAATTACCGTACCGGAAACCGTTTCGCTTAAAACATTTTCTGTTACAAATATTTGTGTGCACACAGTGAATAGCTGTAAATGTCACATGACTAACTTATCTAAGCACAACAATGTTTTTTGCTGATTTTCTGGCTTATCAGTTAATTACTTAGCATGCATGCAATTACACACTCACCCAAAACATCTGAATATGACGCTTTTTAGCCACGCGAAGAAATTGAATTCCGCCGTTAGACCTGGTTTCACTGCAGGATTGGCAGTGCCCACATAAAACCATACAATGAACACAACAACGAAGCATGTGAGCGCGTAATACCAGTTGACCAGCAGCATGACTAGCAGTTTCATAAACGTCTGCAATAAAAATGTAAACAATTACCATGTTCGGCAAGAAAAATACCAGCATATATGCTAGACAGCAAACTTACCCCCAGCAGCGACGCCCAGCGATTGCAAAAAGGCGAATACCAGTTCTTCGTCTTGGAGTGTATGGGCAAGCGTATGGGCGCAATGGGCTCTTCGTCATTCGCCGGCTGATCTGTCGCGCCAGTTTCCTGCGCGTTTGTGCTGTTGTAGCCATCACGGAAAGCAACACCATTGGCGTCGTTACCATATTGCTGCTGTTGGATATGATTGCGTTCAGTCTCTTGATTAGACGTCGCCATAGCAGCTGCAGCCGCGGCAGCCGCAGTTGAGGCGACATTTGAAGGCACATGATGTGGTGAATTTTGTGGTGTTTGTTGCAAATTTTTATGACGCACACGATCGGGAAATAACAAATCCAAATCGTTGCTATCGCTGCCGGGTGATTGCGCAGTGCCATAACGGCGCGTCTCATAAGATGGGCTAGACGCCTGTATGCGAAAACGTTCCTCACGTTGTTCTTGTATATCGAACGTTTGCGCCAAAGCAAAGTAAGAGTAATCAATGCAAGCGTAGGTCAATAAGAAGGGCATAGTGACGATAGGTGCAAGGAAATTGATATCACCAACTATGATGAATGAGACCGTAACCACAGCAACAACGCTCATAGCATAGAGCGGCACTTTGTTGGGACCGCGCTAAAGTTTGTAAGCGAGAAAGTAAGGTTAATCCAAAACCAAAATTAATCTTTTGCATACTTACGCCCTTGCCAAGAACATCGATACCAGGTATGACGCTTTCATTGGCTATACTTTGCAAAACACGCGGCGTACCATACATAGCGCCCAAGCACGAAGACATACTGGACACATATATGCCAGCCAGTAGCAGCAACGGCACTGCGGAGACTTTCACAGATATCATATAATCGGTGAGCAAAGTGGAGTGTGTGCAGGTTGCACCCAGAAATAACACAAACACCAAATAAAGGAAAGTGCTACGGAAAAATAGATTATGTTTAAATTTACCCTAACAGTAAGTAAATATCTTGGTAAACCTACGACGTGCCAAAAGCGGCCAAAGTGCCATTTGGTATATCGGTGGAAGGGGCGCGTAAGTCACCGCTCATATTAATACCGGAAAGCACACCTGTCACAGTTGGAAAGAATACGCCAAACACGCGGAACCATGAGTAACCATCCTCATATTTCGGCATTAAATTTTCCCAAAAATTACTGCTACCCCAGCCTTCAAACCCGTTTTCTGTAATATAAAAAAAAATAATAAAATTTAAAAAAATATTATATATATAAAAAAAAATAATAAAATTTAAAAAAATAAATATAAAAAAAAATAATAAAATTTAAAAAAATATATATAAAAAATAATAATAAAATTTAAAAAAATATATATAAAAAAAAATAATAGTAAAAAAATATATATATAAAAAAAAATAATATTAAAAAAAATAATATTAAAAAAAATATAAATATATAAAAAAATAAAATTAAAATAAATATATATAAAAAAAAAATAAAATTAAAAAATATATATATAACAAGTAAGGAAGGGCTAAGTTCTGATGTAACCGAACATTTTATACTCTCGCAAAGTCAAATGGTATACTCGTTTGAGATTTCTTTGTGGATTGACTGATATTTTCGGTAGAAGGTCAACTATAGGCACTGGGGTCCACATATTTAGTACTTAGGGGCTTGAACAGTTTTGGTTCGATTTAGAAAATTTTTGGTCACAAGGTGGCATACTTTAAACGTATTATTCACGCAAAGTTTTACGCCGATATAATCATTGTTGCTTGATTTGCATAGTGGAAAGTGAAAGAATCAAGTGGTATTTAAAATGGTGTCATATGGAAAATAGGCGTGGTTGTAATCCGATTTCGCCCATTTTCGCACTATGACATAGAAACATGAAAAGAACGTTATGCACCGAATTTGGTTGAAATCGGTTAAGCAGATCTCAAGATATGGGTTTTCACCTAAAAGTGGGCTGTGCCACGCCCACTGTCTAATTTTGAACGCGGTTCCTATAAAGTCATCTTATACCATCTCAGAGATAAAATTTAATGTCTCTGGCGTGTTTAGTGCTTGATTTATCGCGCTTTTAGTAGTTTTTAACAGTACCGTTATATGGGGAGTGGGCGGAGTTGCCACCCGATTTCAACTATTTTCACACCGTCAATAGAAGTGCTAAAAACATTTGCTTCCAGTGAATTTTGTGTATAGCATTAGCGGTTTAGGAGATATGCACATTAAACCTATTAGAGGCGGGACCACGCCCTTTTTAAAAAAAAATTTTAACTGCAGATGCCCCTCCCTAATGTGATCCTGTGTACCAAATAACAGTCTTGTATCTTATTGCGGAGCTTAGTTATGGCAAGTTATTTGTTTTTGATTAATGGCGTTTTGTGGGCGTGGCAGTGGTCCGATTACGCCCATCTGCAA
This sequence comes from Bactrocera oleae, assembly GCF_042242935.1. NCBI lineage: Eukaryota > Metazoa > Arthropoda > Insecta > Diptera > Tephritidae > Bactrocera > Bactrocera oleae. The sequence continues at coordinate 11,654,150 of NC_091539.1, read as the reverse complement.
TACCAACCGTCTCACGGTACCATGAAACATGTCTACCAAGTTTCATAAAGATATCTCAATTTTTACTCAAGTTAGAGCTTGCACGGACGGACGGACAGACGGACAGGCGGACGGACAGACGGACGGACGGACAGACAGTCACCCGGATTTCAACTCGTCTCTTCATCCTGATCATTTATATATATATAACCCTATATCTAACTCGATTAATTTTAGGTGATACAAACAACCGTTAGGTGAACAAAACTATTATACTCTGTAGCAACAGGTTGCGAGAGTATAAAAAAAAAATTAATATAAAAGAATAAACAAAACAAAAAACATAAATAAATAAATAACAATATAAATAACAAAAAAAAAAACAAATAAATAAAAAAACAAATAAATAAATAAAAAATAAATAAATAAAAACAAATAAATTAAAAACAAATAAATATTATATAAAATATATTATATTAAAAAATAAATAAATAAAATTTAAAAAAATATAAAAATTAATAAATAAATAAAAAATAAAACAAATATAAAAATTAATAAATAAATAAAAAATAAAACAAATAAATAAATAAAAAAAGCACAAATAGATAAATCAAAAAAAAAAATATATAAATAAATATTAAAAAAAAAAAACAGTTTTAGAAATATAATAATTCCTACCACATATAAGTATATTTTTCTACAAACCTGGATCGAAACCAATGAAGCTGCCAACCATAAAATCTAAAGCTGAAACCAACAATATCATCAGCAAAATGAACTGTAGCTTTATAACCCACTTTACGCCGGCCACATTGATGCAGCCCAGCAATAGTACAGCGGCAGTAGCGAAGCCACGTATCGCCCATTTGTTGTCCTCCAGTCCAACTAGTCCTGCCATACTCTCACCAAAACCCAGAACATTTAACGCGCAGCCCACCGCCTGTCCGAAACAGTATAGCAAACCAAGTGAGCCGCCAAAACGCGAGCCCAACGTGTGAGCTACGAGAAAATACACACCACCGCTCTCTACACGACAGCGCTCACAAATGCCCACGGCAGATAGCACGGAAACTAACGCTATGACTACAGTGCAAACTATAATTAGCACTGCATTAATTATGCCAGCCTGCGCTACAATCCAACCAGAACGCAAAAATACAATCACACCGAATACATTGATAAGGCAGGAGGTGAATACGCCATCCCAAGTGCCGAATAGCACTGGTTGTGAGATAAAGAAATTCGAACGCCACCTATAACACAAAAAGAGTATTAGGCTTATCAAGCCCATATATTTTATTGCACAGCAATTACCATGGTTTGTCGCCCTGTTCATCGGCAAATATCTCATTGCGTCCAGAGGCTTGATGTCCACCAGCCGCGTAAGTGTATTCATTACCCAAATCAACAAAGCCACCGGAATTACCGCGTTGTCTAAAATTCGCAACAACCACATCGCCAGGTCCATCATCATCTAAACCGAAACGATTCCAATCAACATGTCGACGTCCACTACCATCAGTGCGACCACTGCCGCTATTACTCATCTCTTCTCTTTTATGGTGCGTCGTTAGCGATTAGGAAAAATGAACTCTCTATATTAGTTCACTTTGTTGTTTGGCTCTATTTTTGTTGCTCCACGCAAGCAACTGGCCCTGCATAAACCACAAACAGACGCAATTTGTGACTGCACTTTTTGTTTTTATCAATTTTGCTTTATCGCTATAGTTGTTTCCTCAATAATTCCATATGTTAGCAGCTAGTAGGCGTGAATTTTTCACCGATTTTCGTAATGAAGAAAATTTGGTTTTCCCAAGAATTGCATTTACGACTATTTTATTTATTTGTTGTGTGTGTGCCAATTGTCAAACTGATGTCATACACAGTGCTGCCATATCACGACAGGTGCCGTTGACGTGAATCTGTTTACGATGGATTTCTCTGCAAGGAGAAATTTATGTTGCTAATGTACAGTGAGGCAATTTGTTTATATTATATATTAAAAAGTTTAATGCATTTTTGAATTACTAATAAAATATTATTTAGTATGTATTACATTTTAATGCTGTTTCTTTATATATTTATGTTTAATAGTAACAAAAGTAGCGATGTTTTTGATTTTGCAAGCTGTACATTTAACACAAAACGACATATTGGACATTAATATCCCAGAATTTATTGCCATTTTTATGAATAAGAAATTCAATGAAGAGGAGTCGTGAAATACATAAAATAAAGCCTATTGTTGTTATAGTAACAAAAATATCAAAATGGTTTTCAAGAATGCTGTAAAAGGTCAAAACGAAAATCCAACTATTAAAAATAATCCACCTATTTATAAATAATTGTATTCGACTGTGATTTGAGCTAGTTTAAGATAATACCAATTATTTTGAAGTTTATTTTTTAATTACTACAAAATATATAGACTGGCAACCCTACGTTGCAAGAGAGCAATCAGCTGACTCGTTTCCACGGGATAATCCAATTTTCGCGGATATCCTACCGTACGGTCTGTAAAAGCGGACGATGCCAGAAATCTGTTCTGTTCAGAAAGTAGAATTGGTAACATTGCATATTAGCGACTGAAAATATTATTTTACTTTATTTCAAATTATGCACTATATATGGCATTAAATTATAAAATTTATATAAAACTGTCATTCATATTAAATCTTTGGGAAAACTTTAGTTTAGCATCCCACGATTTCAGGGTTAAGAGGGGTATGGTTGGATAGAGGAGATTCTCCAGATCTCGAATATATATAATTATTGCCGCCGGAAACTTATAGTTTTCCAGATATTTGCATTAAATTGAAATATTCACAAATTTCATTTTACAATTTCTCGATTTATGGTTATCTTTTCTTTTATATTATGCACTTATTACACAGTAACACTTCACTACAATGTTTCTACATATTTATTTTATATTAAATATTTAAGTATTTGCTTTAAATAAGCATTTAATTTTTACACAATTTTCGTAATATGAACAATAACAAATGGGTTCCATGTTGTCAGATAATAAGTGTTGCCATATCCAAACGGATAAAAGCAATGAAAATAAATAAAAAACCCAATCACCCTCTACAAAATATTATGAACTTAATTTTCCATTTTAATAAAAGAAAAAGGTTTTATGGTTTAAACGTGGCCGTTCTGCACTGGCGGCCTTCGGCCGCGCTACAAAAAAATAACCCTGGTCGGTCCAACACCGGGGTGTTCATAATTCAATCGCGTCAAACTTCTTTCTGCACTGGCGGCCTTCGGCCGCGCTTCAAAAAAATAACCCTGGTCGGTCCAACACCGGGGTGTTCATAATTCAATCGCGTCAAACTTCTTTCCGCACTGGCGGCCTTCGGCCGCGCTTTAAAAAAATAACCCTGGCCAATCCAATACCATAATTTATCAATAGAAGGGAATGAACAAAATAATAGTTCATGTATTTGGGGTATAATCCTCTTTTATTTCAAAATATATATTTATATAGATATATATATATAATAGATATGGCAACACTTATTATCTGACAACATGGAACCCATTTGTTATTGTTCATATTACGAAAATTGTGTAAAAATTAAATGCTTATTTAAAGCAAATACTTAAATATTTAATATAAAATAAATATGTAGAAACACTGAAGTGAAAAGTTAGTGTATAATAAGTGCATAATATAAAAGAAAATATAACCATAAATCGAGAAATTGTAAAATGAATTTTGTGAAATTTTCAACTTAAAATGCAAATATCTCGAAAACTATAAGTTTCCGGCGGCAATAATTATTTATATTCGTGATCTGGAGAATCTCCTCTATCCAACCATACCCCTCTTAACCCTGAAATCGTGGGATGCTAAACTAAAGCCCACCCAAATCTTTAATTACTTCACATTTTATCTAAATACGACGCTATGAGAACGCAGCAAAATCGGAAATCGCAGTACTTGAAAAGAGCATAAGTCAATTTTCAATGACAAAGCACTGCAAAATGGCAAAATTGATAACATAAACGATCGCCGTTCTAATTTCTCTGATGTAACCCTCAATATTGCGCACCAAAGTATCAGGCTCTTCAGTGGGAAATGCTGACAGATCTTTATAGCCAGTGGCACGCATATTTAGATAGTGCGAGAGCCAAGTTGGAAGTGATCACTCACACGACAAAACTAGCGCAGAGTCCCACATGACTATAATCACATACATCTAAACTCCTCTTCAGGGATAATCTCTGCTCCTCTTACTTATACCCCAAATCCGTCAAATCACACCGTTGCCGGAACTTATCGATAGATAATATCGAAAGAAACTTTTAATTTTAGCATTGAATAAGGTTAATGTAACCGGTACAAAAAACAACAAATGTAGAAATATGTACTAGTTTTAATCGATCTTGTGAGTAAATCCTTTAAGGAACGTAAATTTCTAAATCCCATATAGAATCAATGTAGAACTGATTCTAAAGGTTGTTACAGCCAAGGGGATTGATGCCTTGGCAGTCTTCGAAATTAAGGCGGATAGTATTGATTCGTGTGATAAAGGCATATTTTTTTTTTGTTTTGTGATGAAACATATAAAATCTATTTATTAAAACAAATGGTACATTATAGTATGCCATTTGAAGAATATTGTGTAAAATTGTTATGGAGAAATATTAATAAATAAGGCAAGAAGAAGCAATTATTTGAAAGTGACTCAAAAAAAGAGTGTTGCGAAAAATCAAGATTCATTCGTTAGATAATATTGCAGTTTTTCGCAGGTAACTTCAGCGCATTTTTCGACATTTCAATTATTCACTTTTTGCGAACACTTTAAAGGAAAAAACGGGTAATTTGTTATTTTGAAATGAAAAATATGAATAAATTTGAAAAATTTTCTCCAGCATCCCTCGTAAATTATATGGTAGTTTTGAAGTTAACTGTGGCGCAAAAGCTTTAAAGTTTTGAAATCTGATGCAAATCCTACATAAGACAGGAATAAAAATAATTAATTTTTCTCCGATTGACTTGCATTTTAGACACAACAATCTTGAGATCTTATGCACTCATTCAAAAAAACAAAACAAAATTTAAATCCTATTACGCCCTTAACTAATTAGGCTCCGAGTGTTTTTCTCATATGAAAAAGCTCCACAATGAAATCTGTTCGAAGGGGATCAAAAACTATTAATGCTCTCTACATTGTCCGAATAGCTGTAAGCTGGTCTCTACTAAATAAATAGATTTAAAAGCTGTTCAAACATGTATAAACTATATACATACATGATTAGCGTGAATCAATCAAGCCATGACCATCTGTTTGCCTGCAAGTTCGGGAACTACTCCCTCAGTTTTTGAGATATCGATTTAAAATTTTTCACTCGCCATTTTCTTCCCAAGAAGCTGCTCATTTGTCGAAACCCCCGATGTCCTATCAATATAGCTGCCATACAAACTGATCGATCAAACTCAAGTCCTTGTATAGAAAACTGTTTTATTTGGTAAAATAAGTTTCGGCACAGATTATTATCGAAAGCAACACTACGATCTGCGAACAAATTCTTCAAATCGAACCACTACGGCATATAGCTGTCGAAAAATTGACCGATCGGAATCAAGTTGCTGTATGGACTTCTTATTTGTGAGGGGTATTCTACAATAGTTTGCACCGAAGTGAAAGTTCTCCTCTCATTAAAATTGTATACATACATATATATGTATATATATTTAATTTATTCTTTTAACAAATAAACACATTAGCATCCTTCACAAGCTGCTTGTAAAGATCCGTTATTCAATAGCTGATTAAATGTCCAAACCTTGCGTAGGTGCGATCCTTTGGATTGAATGGAGGAGTGCCAGGTAAACGTATTGGTTGGCGATGATTGGCGCTGCCGCCATTGCCATGACTTCGATCGACGAAGGGTAATGGCTCGGCATGCGCCTGCTGCGATAACAAACCAATGACGACCAGGATTAAAATAGCAAAAAAACTTTTGCCAAACATATCGCTTTTGAGATTAATTAAGTGCTGATTGTTCGAATGCTCAGACTTTGAATTGCTTGGTTGCACAATTACGAGCTGTATATATACGGCTGGATTGAAGCGGTGAGTTAAACAAAAAGCATCGCAGCTCTTTTTGATGATGGCTTTGAAGTGGAGACGTGAGCAGAGAGAGTTTGAACTAGGTATGAATTTTTATATATGTATGTATGTATGTATATAGGTTTGTGTGTATGTAAGAGTAAATGAATATGTATGCCCAAAAGTCGATCACCTCAGAGCTGTCTCAACGCTGCTGACAAGAAACGTCGCGGGGAATTTTCAGACAATATTTTCAAAAGAGGAAAGTGTGGGCTTGCAAGAAGTCGCAGTGCATCCCCATTGGGGAAGCAATATACTTGTATTGTTTTCTTTTTATTATTTATGAAAGCGTAAATAAGATTTATTATAATTATATATTTTTTCAATGAAGTTGCAGCATAACTATTTTTTAAAGTAATACTACGAATACCGAAGATTAGCAGTTTTTTTTTAAGTTTATACATACAGGGTCTGAATAGCTTAAATTGACTTCACGAGCGAGCGTTATGATTCTGATTACTCTTTCTAGCTTAGCTTAAAACCCATAACCCATAAATAATTAGGTTGACCTTTGATCTCTATAATCCTGAGAAAAAAATTATCCTCACTTAGGTGATATAAGAAAACCATTTTGGCTGATCAAAATATTTTTTCTGAGTTGTTTTAAAAATGACTGAGCGTATTATACTCTGAAATTATGTTCTAATGATTGCGAAGTAACAAAACGCACGATGCAGTTGGAATTTGATCGAATTCTAGCAGAGTAGATTAGAAAATCAGGATGTCTAATAGTTGCTTGAGGAGCAATCTTCTTGGCTCTACAATAGCTGCAAAAGTCCATTTAATTTGTTGTTGTAAAAGCATTAAATATTATTTCTGCAAGAAACACCAAGGAGCTCGCTTTTTTAAAGATATATTTTGAATTTTTCCGATATTAAACTTCCCAAAAACGGATGCTGTGGGTGCAATATGGTCCAGCAGAGACTCTTCGCTTGTTGGCAAATTTGTCCACCTACGGTATTCATAAATAGAAAACCAGAAAGACAGGAGTACAAGATTGCGACACGCCATGTAACAAATGCAGGAAAGCTATACAAAAAAGCATTTTAAACAAGCATTAGCTTTTATAATTCCTGAAGTCACCGATTAATGTATTTTTAGTCAAACAAACTAGAGAAAAAGTAAGTGCGCGTCAGTGTCGTTATCTCTAACATAGTTTATATATATATTAGTGGGCAAAGAGCTAAGTATACTGAGTTGACTTTATTGAAGTGATTTTTTGACTTAAAATTCTTTATACGGTTATAGTGTAGATTTTGATTTGTTCCACTGGAATTTGAAAGCGTTTGATAAAAAAAATAATAAATAATCGTGATCAAACGGAAATATTAACAATATAGAAAACAACAAGAAATTAATTTTTGTTCACAAATTATTGTTGTTATTTTATTAATGCATACATACAATTTTAAGATAGCAGTCTAATATAATTTATTTTAAAAAAATACCAGAAGTATGTCTACCTAAAGTAACCACAGCGTAAATTTGGCAAAAGAAAATATATTTGCAGTTATTTTTGCACAGTTTAACAACACTAGTTTTACGTTATTTTTATTATTTTATTTTGACAGTTTTTATATTTATTTTTAAGCAAGTTGGACTGACTTCGTCGTTTATTTTATACATTAAGTAGATTTTTTTAGTTATATTTATTTACTTTGTAGGCGAAAAAGTTCTAGCTAAAAATTAGCATACTTTTAGGCGTTAATATGTGAGAATTACACAAGTTTTCTCGGCGCTATATATATCTTAGCAATTCAAAAGCAAAATTTTTCAAAAAGCATTTATTGTTTTTTATAGAGCAAGAGAAGGCCTCACAAGTGGAAATTTACTTATATTTTTTCTTAGCTTGCTTATGCTCAGATGTTTAAGTAATTAGCGTAGGTTATGTATAATTATTTTTTACACTTTACACAGTAGTAAGTAGACATAGTACATAAAGGCAATAGATTTACACAACAGCTTACATACTCGTAGTTATAATTAGAAAACCTTTTTTAATTTATGCGTTTTGTGCATAGTTGCACGCACATTTTTTAATACCAGTTTGTAAAGTTTAGACAGTAAATATACATAGTTATTAACATACTTGTGGCACAAAATTTGGGCAAACCCTTTTATCTGCCATATGTTGTTTGAGATTAAGTTGCTATAATTCTTTTGTTGGACGTCAAGTTTAATTCAAATAAATGCTTTAGGCAAATATTGTGCTGCTTTAAAAAAAATAAAAATTAATAAAATTGAAAAAATTATGTAGATACACACATAAAATAAAAAGAAAATGAAAAAATCGTAATCAAAAGAACTAAATTGAAAATAATGAAAAAAAATTGAACAAATTATAATATTATTAATAAATTGAACAGAAAAATGGATAAAAATAAAAAAAAAATAAAAAATAAAAAAAATAAAAAAATAGAAGTAAAAATAAAAAATAGAAGTAAAAATAAAAAATAGAAATAAAAATAAAAAATAGAAGTAAAAATAAAAAATATAAAAAATTAAAACAAAAAAGGAAATAAACATTAATTTTACAAAATATAGTAAATTGAAAACAAATAATAAACTAAAAAAAATTTCACAAAAATTTTTTAAAAAACAATAAATTAAAAATTAAAAAAAAAAATTAATTAAAAATTTAAAAAAAATTAATTAAAAATTAAAAAAAAATAAATTAAAAATTAACAATAAAAAATAAAAAAACAATAAATTAAAAATTTAAATAAAAAATAAAAAACAATAAATTAAAAAAAAAATGAAAATTAACTACAAAAAAAACGAAAAAATAAATTTAAAAAAACATATTTAAAAACTAAGTGACAGAAAAATTTATTTAAAAAAGTAAATAAAAAAATATTGATTAATTAAAAAATATAAATTTAAAAAACAATAAATTACAAAAAAGTATTTTAATAAAATTTTAAAAGATGAAATAAATAAATTTAAAAAATATACTAAAAAATATAAATAAAAAATTTTTTAACAATAAAATTAAAAAAAAAATTATTTAAAAAAAATCAAATTGGAAAAAAAATAAAAATTATAAAAAAAACTTAAGTTAAATTAAAAATTAAATTGAAAAAATAAATGTACACCTAAAATACAAAAATATAAAAAATTCGAATGAAAAAATTGAAATGAATTAAGCAAAATAAACAATTTAACTTGTTTTAGCTCATTTATATATATTTTCGGTAGCTGTATAATACTGCATGCAATTAATTTTCGACCAGTTTTTTAACTAGAAAGTTTTTAATACTTTTATAAATTTTCGAAGTTTAAAACTTATAAACAAATACGCAAAAACAGCAATAAATTAAATTTACATAAAAAAGTGAAATTCTTTTAAATTTAAAAACGGTGTAAAATTCGGAAAAATAAATTTAAAGCTGTATTTAAAACGATAATTTTAAAATATTTTTATAAGTTTTGCTAATTTTGTAACTGCAAGTTTCGGCAGCCTTCTTTTAGAACAGTTGCATAACACTGTATAATAAACTTTTATTAATATTTGTCCGGTTAAAAATAAAAACAATCTGCACATACATATGTATCAGCCAATCAATTAAACTGGTATAAGAAATGATACGTAAATTACCTTTACGGGATACAAAAATTATTTTTAAAAATTTTAAAATTTTTTTTAAATTATTAATTTTAGGGAACTCTGGTCATTCGCATATTGTACTGATTTTTTCTTTTACGGTAAACTTCATTAACCACTTTTTCGACCAGTTTCTAATTAGCAAGGACATTAAAATACATTAAATTTAGGACCATTATTATTTTTAGATTGAAAATAAATTGGATTTTTTTCGATATGCTAATTAAACTGGTATAAAAGGAATTTAAAGTTTTTAAAACGATGAAACGAATTAAACGTAAATAAATTTATAAAGTTTTTACGTCATTCCAACTATATTTGTTTATGCCGAAATATATTTGTTCTATACCAGCTTTTTATTTGATTCAGAACTTTTAAAGTTCTGTTGTATCAAAAACATCAATGAATGTGGCACAAACGCGTTGCATATGCAAGCCCGAAACAATTCTAATGCAAGTACCTTTACTCAGCCACATCGCAGCAATTAGAGGATGACTTGGAACTTCCTTTTTTCCAGCTGTAAACTTATGTTATTAAGAAAAAAAATCAATTAAGTGATTAAAAAATATTAGATAATTTTATATTGAACAGATGACGGTGCTTTACAAAAAACAATGCTGCAATACAGACCAACTTTTGTAATTTCATTTAATTTTTTGCCTTATAAACAACAAGCTAATAACTATAATTTCAATATTTTGTATTATTAGCTATTAATTAGTAGCGTTTTATTCGAAGTTGCAGATTTTTGAAACGCAATATTTAATTTTTATGTATTACTATGGCGAAAGCAATTTTTTTTATATTTTTTTCCTTTTTATTTTTTAACTGTTTAGTTATGCACTTTGCTCAGCAATTTCGTTGATCAGCTTAAGCTGAAATCTCCTTTAGCATTACTTTCACCAATCTGGCAACTTTAATTATTCGCTTTTAACGCATATCTTGCTTGTCATAAATATTGTTCATGTACTGTTATTCCATAAATTTGTTCATTCAACTTTTGCTTAAAATACAAATAAAAAATTCAAATTCCACTTTTTAAGCTTCATTGCGGTCTAACGCAATGTTTAGCATTGAAAAGCCAAGCTAAGCGCATTGCGCAACTCATTCAAAACCATCGAACCGATCACCATTTTTTCACAGTTCACCACCAATGTTAGCTGTGCGCCCTCTGCCGCCTGCCAGTCCAAAGTAATCAACACCAGACTTTTAGAATTCATAGTTTGCCCCACAAAGTAGAGTACATCCTTGCTGTCGCTTGACGGCAGGTGCGCCACATTGATGCATTCGAAAATGCGCTGCTTCAATACGGCCAAATCCACCGCCTCCCGCTGCAGCTGCAAGCGACTTTGATGTTCGTTCATGCCGCGTAATTTGGTGCGCTCCTCTTTGAAGTATGCTTCGCCAATTTGCACCGAACGCAGCAACTCGCCCACCGGCGGCTTGAGTGTGACGCGTGACTTGCCCGCGCTGGTGCTGATTTCCAGTTCGACAGCATGTGTGGAGTCATTGAAGTCTATGCCGAGCACGCTGGTGGCCATTTGTTGTGGTTGCAGGCAATGCAAGGCCGCGAATTCATTCAGTTGCATGCCGTGTGGCAAAGTCTGCTGACTCAGATGTATATTGGTTATCTCATCGTTGGTTAGATTGACAAATTGTAATTCTATCGAAACCATAGCGGCGGAGTAAAGGTGCGGTGAGCGCGTAAAACGATAGCTCACTTGTAAACCATGACCGGAGAGTTTGTTCAACAATTCGCGATGCTTGAATTCGATGTGTGAGGGACCGACCAATTCGATGCGATTGGCAGCGCTGACGGGCAACAGACCAACGGCGCCGCCCTGGGGTGTGCCTGCAAAGGGTAAAATAAAGAATAATTTTTAGAAAAGAAGTGTAATTAGTGTGAGCAGTAGAAAATTACCAGGTGTTAGGAAACCGCCAAGTGAGGGTGTCATCACAGGCCCAACGGGCGGTATGTCATCCAAATCCAGCAGTAAGTCCAGATTGCTTTTAGTTGGCGCCGCTGCTACCGCTGCTACCGCTGGTTCCTCCACTGTTTTGGCTTTTTCTTTTGCCTTTGTTTCCTTGGCTTTCTCTTTGACACGCTGGAACTTGCGTTGCTTTTCGCTCTCCGTCTCCGATTCGCTGCTCTCGGAGCCATCCTCTGTGTTCGTATCGCTGCCGCTGCTGCTTTCAGAGGAGCCATACGAAGAAGACTCGCTATCCGAAGTGCCTTCGCTATCGTTGCTACCGTTATTATTGGCATTCAAATGCGCATTGTTGTTGCCATTGCTGGACGACGTGTTTACCAGCACGGTTGCGCTCGACGACTTGGTGTCCGAAGATTTCGACGACTTTTTATTTTTAACAGCAGCCACGTCATTCACATGCTCCGTTTCCGATTCGGATGATTCGCCATCACTCGACGTTGCCGACGAGGAGCTGCTGCTACTCGAGCCGGACTCTGAGTAGGCGGAAGATTTCTCTGATTCGGAGAAGAAACTCTTATCATTACTTGTATGTGCATTTTTGTTGCTCTGCTTCTGTGGCGTACGTGTGCTGCTGCCACTTGCAGCGTTGCCAGTGGCGTTTGCAGCGCCGGCGCCACTCTCTAGCATGTAACCCTCAATATTGCGCACCGAAGTATCAGGCGCTTCAGTGGGAAATACTGGCAGATCTTTATAGCCAGTGGCGCGCATATTCAAATAGTGTGAGAGCGAACCAAGTTGGAAGTGATCACGTTCACAGTATTTACTCTCCAGCGCTGGCTTGGGTTTCGAGGAGAGAAAAATCTTACGCGCATTATCGGAGAGTACGGTAGTACGGCCATTGGCTGGAAAAATAAATTGGCGTAGGAAACGTGCGCGATCGCGCACATCGTAATTGGCATCGTAACGCGCCAAAGTGAAAATATATTGGCTGAGTAGCGACGTTTGCTCCGGGTTGGTGAGAAACAGTTTTACACCGAGATTGAGAATTTGCAGTTTAACAACATCCTCCTGCAAGAGAAAAAATTAGTATAAGTTTATATTTTGCATCTTATATTCACGCACTTCATCCACAAAAGTTTTGGCTATTTTGCGCAGCACGTCGGGTGCGATTTTCGGCACTTTTTCGTTATATTCGCCAATGAGCCATAATATTGAGGCGCGTGCTGCCGGTATAGTGATGTAATCAATCAGTTTTGCCATCTGCGAGATAATTTCGTAGTGCTCCGCAGATTTGGACTGCAGCAGGTTCTTTATAACAACCACACTCTCTGCCACGACGTGTTCTAAATATATAATAAAATTTAATTGAATTCTTTGTTGTTTTTTTTAACACAGTATGCACACTCACCATCACGGTTGGACAGCAAATGCACCAAACCACTGAGACAGGTTTCCGTTACTTCTTTTATGGATGCGGCACAGCGTCCAATCGCTTGTATTGTGGCCGCTACAAATGAACGGTCATTACTGGAAATGTATGTTTGGAATTCGCGCAAAATCAGCGCAATCGTCGAAGCCGATGCCAAATTGGTCAGTATATCCAATTTAAGTAGCTTAATGTGCGTTGGATCACTGGTGCGCACAAAGAACGATTTGATGTGTGGCTCAAAAATCGCTTTGCGCTTTGTCGACATGGAGGCAATGCAAGTCAACACAACGCTCTGCACCTCTTTATGTGAGCGTAGCAAGCGTATTAACGCTTTCGCAATTAGTTGTACTTCGTTGCGTGGCGCTACATGGTGATACAATTGCGCTACAGCCATAACAACCGAAGCATTACGCGATTGTAGTAACGGTTTGGTTTGACGCAAGAGTAGACGGTGATCCAAATCTACATGATACGATGAAGATGATGGGTAAGTCCGTTGCTTTGATGTATCGGACTTCCGTTTTTGTGTGTTTTTCTCATGCTTTTCCTTACTACTCACATCAGAGGAATCGCTACTAGAAGATTCTTCATAGAAATTTTCGCTACCATCCTCTTTCTGTTTCAGCTCGTCCTCGGCGGCTTCATCTGCATTCGGATCGACGAATTGAGTGCGTGCATAACGTGTGAGCATATTGATTATGATCACCTGACCCCACTCATCAACATCGACGAGCAGATTACATAGTTTGCGATAGTTTTTGTGTATGAGGTCAACACGTTCCGGACAAACCTAGCACGAAAACACAGGGTGTATTACAATAAAGTATGAAAAAAATGCTTACGCATAGAAAAATATATTTTCCATTCCGTTTCATTAAATAAAAAATACAAATAACAAAAAATGTAAGTAATAAAAAGAATAATAATATAAAATTAACTTTTTGAAACTCGTAAATTATAATTAACATTTTTAACAAAAAATAAATGATATTGATTATTCAAAATATTTCTCACCTCGTCGAAAGCCATCACAGCAGAACCAACGACAAGTGTTGTGCGATCTGAAAGTAACTTTTCAATAACTGTTACTAATTCTTCTTTCTGTTCTGCATCCAACGAGTATAACTTGGGTATAGCATGTGCGGCGGTCTTACGTACATATGGACTCATATCCATAGCACTGTCACGTATTGCTAACATAACAATGGGTACAATCATGCTTACGCGTATTGACGATAACACACGCAAAGCGGATGCGCGTATTAACTGGTTTGGATCTTTTAATGCACGTTGGAATGTTGATATAGACAGCAGTGCTAAATCTTGTTGCTCCTCGGCATAACGTACTAGATAAACATATACGAGTTTTTTCACTTCAATATTTTTGGAAACAACATTTTTCACTACAGCCGGAAATAAATCACTTGCATCACGTCCACGCGCTATCATGCCGATAATACGTTTCATAGCTTCTAGCTTAAGTCCATCTTTGTTGCTATCCAGCATTTGTTTAAGATCGTCATGTTTGCGTCCTTCCGATTGAAAGAACGCACCACTCGCTGGGTCTGCACCAAACTCAACATCAAGTCCCATCTGCGGACTTGTAGATGAAGAGGAATATGCGGCAAAGGGGCTGCTGCCGGAGGCGCTAGATTGTTGCTGCATAGTGCTGTTACTACTACTGCTGCTACTTCGGCTGTTGTAAGCGCTTCCAAACAGACCAACCGGCGAGGCGGAAGAAATCATTCACAGCGCTGCGGCTTTTTAAAATTGTAAGAAAGAATACTGCAAAAGTTTAGATATATCAATGATTTTGCTTTGTTCACGATTTGCTGCGTGTAGTTGTTTGTGCGCTTACGTTGTGTCAATCTGTTAGAGTAGGGTGTAGGTGTGAAACTATACCAAAACTTTAAGAAAAATAATGTTTTTGTTCAACTGGCTGCCACGTATCGTAACATTTGTTCTCAAATACACTTTTCAATAGTTTAATATAATTTTAGAGTGATCACTTTAATTAGAATTAGAGAAATCTTAGCAATTTTACAGCAATACACTTTTCTTTCACTGCAAAATTTGATGACGTTTGTTGTGCGCTGTCACCCGTAAGGTAAATGTTAGTGTTGCAAAATGAAACTAAAACCACAAGAACAAACCGATAAATTTAAAAAGAACTTATCGATACTATTCCTATTTATTACTTTCAACATAAAATAAGCTATTTACAAAAAGTAATAAGTATATTTGTTGATGGAGGTTATTATGTGATCCACCCACAAAGAAAAAAAATAGCGGAAATAAAGATTTAAAATGTTTTTATTATCTGTTATCTATTAAAGCCAGAGTTGTTACGCTGCAACGATTACTATTAATACAAAACCGATTGATCTTACTCATGACTTTGTTTTCTTTTTTTTTATTGTGCGGTGCGAAAATTTGTTGTTTACCTGGCAAGTAAATTAAGGTTAAGCGGAAAATTGTCAAAATATTAAGTTTTTAAGCCGCAACATCAACTTCCCGACTCCAAAGCAATACAGTAGCAATTGGAACAATTAATAACAAGTGACCACCGAAACAAAATGAGCTTCCCACTTACTAATCCCAATAAAGAGACTATACGTGCGGCCTGCAAAAAATGTGGCTATGCAGGACATCTGACTTATCAATGCCGCAACTTTTTGAAAGTATTATTTATTTAAAAATAAATTTTTTATAATTTCAAAATAATGTAAGTACATTTTCAGGTTGATCCAAATAAAGAAATTGTACTTGACGTTTCAAGTACTAGCTCGGATTCTGAACTTGATTATCTCACCCCATTGACGGAACTTCGTATGAAGGAATTAAAAGAAAAGGAAGCTGAACTGCTTAAAGCAAAAAATGAGAAAAAACACAAAAAATCTAAATCAAAGAAGTCTAAAAAGTCAACTTCCTCAAAGAGACGTAAAAAGAGCAAGAGGAGCGGAAAAAGTAAGAAGCATAAAAAACACAAAGAAACCTCATCATCTAGTGACAGCAGTGATACTAGCAGCAGTTCAGATTCCAGCACCGAAGAGTCAGAAACTGAGTCGGATTCAAGTGATAATGAAGAGTCACCGACAAGCAGTGATGATGAGTATGGCCGCAAGAAAAAGAAACAAGGAAAATACAAGCGCAAAGCCGAATCACAAGCTATGCGTCCTAAAAAAACGCGTGTGAAGCGCAAAAGACATCGAGCTTCAGCACGACCTTCCAGCAGTGAAGAGGACGAAACAAGCTCCGATTAAAAAAGGTTGTGTTTAAAGTGCGATTGCAATGAGTTGTATTAGCTGGTATAAGTGGTGCCAGCGGCTTACAAATACATATAAAGTACATACTAGCTTACCTTTATAGTTTTTAAAGTTTAATTCTATTTAATAATTTTAAAAGTGAATTTTACATATGTATTACTATGCTAATTTAAGCATAAACTCAGCGTGTATGACCATACTTACATTTAGCTAATAGAGCTACCACTGCCCACTACTTGTAATAGATAAATATTACATGGAAGCTTATTTAAAAAAATGACTAGTTAACTTTTTTTAACTTGAAAGTGGATTGTATACGAATAATGCTCATACATATGTACGTATACTATGAATAAATAAATATGTATATGATTAGTTAAATTATATTTCTCAATGAAAATCATAATAGCTTAATTTCATTACACAACAGCATACTACACATGAATATCATTGCTTGTTGAATTTCTGTAAAGCCTTAACGTGTAAATACTTATGAGGAAGCAGGAAAAGGGAACATTCAGTTTATACTATAGTTAATCAATGAGTTGTTCATATAAATGACCGAAAACAGAACACATATACGTATATACAAAACAATAAAGCCACAAAAAATATTTTTTTAGTTTTTATGCGGTAGAACTCTGGGTTTTGGAGAAGCAAGTCTTTGAAGAATCACAATATGTGCACTGAGCATTTTTATAAGTTAGAAATCTATATTTGAATTATTTCACATCCCTTCATATAATATATGTTTATACTTTATTAATTCATACCATTTACAATTAATTTACAAATCTGTTGAACACACAAAATATAAGTTAACAAAAGCTATTCTTCCAACTCGTCCATTGCTCTGAGCGTTTCCTCGCGTATAGTTTTGCCAACTACCGCTATAACCGCATGCTTTTGCATTGGCACAATAGTCTCTAGTTTTGCCGCTAAGCTCGCATATAAATTGTTCATTGTCTTTTTTAATACTGTTTCGATTTGTTGTTCAACACTTAGTTCATTGTCATGGCGTAAAGCGATATTGAGGCGCTGACTCTCCAACTCCAATTTTTCTTTTTCTTCTAATTTCTTTTGCAAATCTGCATTTTGCGTTTGCAATTCAAGCAGCGTGTTGTTGGCAACTGTTTCCCTTTGCTTACACTCCTCGACCAACTGTTGTTGTGCAAGGATTTCATTATTGCTTTTGGTCAGTTGTTGCCGCAAATCGCTTTCACTATTTTCACACTCCACCAGTCGCTGTTGCGTGATTTTGAGCTCCTCCTCGAGTTGGTGTTTACTCGCAATTGTATTTGCTAACATATCTTGATCATCATTTAAGCGAATTTGATGCGTTTTCAATTGCAAATTTTTCTCTGTTAGTTCTTTTTCCCGCTCTTCAAATTGTTCGTTCAGCGTAGCGCGTTGTTTGAGTAGATCACCCACCAGCTCTTCTAGACTATCGACATTAGCCAGGTTTACTTGCTCCAATTCGGCACTGTACGTACGCAAAATTTGTTGACAAATTGGCGCACTTTGGTTTTTCCCTTCAATTATTTGTCGTAGGTTTCTGTTCTCTTTCTTAAGTTCCAACACTTTTTCCTCCAGTGTTAATATTTCATCTTCTTTATTAAGTTTGTGACTGGAACTAGCCTGCATTAAATCGATTTTGTCAAGTACCTTTTCAACTTTACCCTCCAACCTGCTAATATTCATACGCAGCTCCGAGCCTTGCGTACGATTTTCGGACAGCATCATTTGCATGAACTGTGTTTCGAAACAGGAATTCGTATTGGAAATAACATAAGGATTGATTTGGCCAACTGGTAATGCTTGCGCCGTAGACAGCGCTCTGTTACTGCTACGTGGTGTTGAATTCTGTATGTGACGTGGCGTTGTTATTGGTGTGCTTATGGTCTCCGTATCTGACGAGTCAGTGACTTCGGCACTGCTTTGCACATGTGAAGGAAGCTCCATTTTCGGTAATTGCTGACCCATTTTGGCCATGCGTGTTATTAGCGTTGTCTTTGTCGGCTTCGCAGGCGCAAATGGCGGCTTTTCTATGCTCTTTAAAAATATTTGGTTATTTGTGAGTACATCTTCTTTATTAGATACTTCTGTATCCATTTCTGAAATAAACTCCTTTCTTTCTTTATTAACTTCTTCGCCTATTTTTATATTTAGTTCAATCAATTTCGCTACAAATTCTTCGGTGTTAACACTGGCGTCAAAATAAACACTCCAGCAGCATAAATCATTATCATAGAACTGTAAATAATTATTGTGGCGATGAATTTGTATCGTTTCATTTCGCAACGAGCATGTGGTAAGAACATTCAACTTGGCCTTGTAGATGATAATTCTGTACTCATTTTCAACACTTTTCAATAATGCCACACCTACTTTTCCGATACTAACGTCTTCTTTATAAGCTTGCGCTACCTTTGCTAAAATAGTTTGCCAAGCTTGCACCATTGTGCTAGGACTTGAGTTGACTTTTTTCTCATTCAAATTAGCTGATGTCTGCTTTACAGGTTGGTACTTGAGCGATTCTTGCTCTTCTTTACCAACTTTGTGCTGTGCTTCGAGTCCAAAAAGGTTTTCCAAATTTGTGTTTTGCCTAAAACAAAGTAAGGGTAATTTTTGACCGTAGTATTGAATTAACTTACCGTTTCAGCGATCCGAAAAAATCTTCATCTGTGCTTGCATCCAGAGAAAAATCCATTTTTAAAACATATTTTTTTTAGCAAACTACCAATTTAAAAAAAAAAACAACAAATGTTAAATACGAAAATTTCTAAATACAAATATTTCAATATGAAAATTTACTTCAAAATAACTTTTTGATTCATAAACAAATAAACAGCTGTTTTAGCAGGTGATAACAATAGTGTTAGTGTTGCCAGAAAGAGAAAATGTAATTAATAATTAACTTAAAACGTACGCATTTAATAAAACATTAATTTATTTGAAATATTTGAATATAAAATAGCCAACTTGGGGGAAGTACCGACGATCTCTTTTAATTTTTTTCTTTCCCTGGAGCTTTTGTTGGTACTTTAACGGTTAACCAGATACTCTTTGATTGGGAGAAAGGGTACAGTAGCATAGGCAAAAAAATGTAAGATGACTTGACCTCATACGGCATGAAAAGTGGTGATTAGAGTCATGCGGCGAATCGTTGAATGCAGGACATAAATTAGAAACGTTAGGGTTGATTCTGTATATGTAGGAGTTTAACTTGCTACAGTACCCAGAATGAAATTGCGCAAGGATCACTCTAGATTCTCGTGGCAACTCGAGCTCTTCGCCTGCAATGAGTTGCCATTCACTGAGAGGGAGTCGGTAAAGTTGTTGATGGCTCCACTGTGAATGGCGGTCAGTACATGTCTGAAGATTGTTGTGTCCGAAGACTGGTCGGCGTATTGTTCAATGTCGTCAACGTAGTCAGGTAGTACGAGGTGATGGTAATTCTCTCTGGTGATTGGGAGAGTTTTGCTATGTAGAAATTAAATAGTAAAGGGGAGAGGACACCAACTTGCGTAACCCTTCTTAGTTCAGATTTTTGACCTCGAAACAGTACGAATGATTGTCGACCGCTTAAACCATGGAGGGAGCGTGGATGGTTCGATAGCCTCAACTAGCGTTGTGTGCTTGATCAAGAGCTTTTGACAAGTCTAGCGCTACTAGGATCGTCTTCTCACGGGGTGGCTTCTGGGTTAGGTCATGAACTATTTGACGCTAAGTGCTGTGGGGGTGCTGTGCACTTTTCGGAAGCCATGCTGGTGGTCTGCTAAGGCCATGCAGGTGTGGAGTGAATGTCGGGAGTAGCATGTCCTCAAGTGTCTTCACTACTGGGGAAAGTAGAGTTATCGGATGATAAGACTCTCTTTGTTGGCGGGTTTCCCAGGTTGCAGTAGTGGGACCACTCTTCCGAATTTCCACACATGGGGTATTTGAAGAGTAGTCAGCGACAGGCCCTTAGGTTAACAAATTTACTCCCTTCGAGTCTAGATGCTTTAGCATCTGCATGTTGATTCCATCAGGGCCAATGGATTTGGATGATTTTGCCTTGTTGATGATACTCCGAACCTTCTCATCGGTAAAAGAAAGTGGCTTTTGGCATTTTGCGCAGCCGCGAGTAACACATAGTTTGGTCTTATCAGTTAAAGGGTGCAATATAAATTGCCGGCTAAGTAGCTCTCGCACTTCTTCGGGTCCAAGGAGGCATTGCCATCGAATTCGATTTCAATCTCGTCGTCATGCCTCTTCAGATTTGACAATGCCTTGACAGTGGACCAAAGTTTACTCACACCGGTGGAGATGTTACAAAACTTCTAACGCTCTACCAATTTTGTCCGCTTATGTTGGTTTACATGCCGAATGTCGAATCGTCTATCTGTTTCACCAACTCCATCTCTCTACAATCGTTTGACAGGCAGGAGTGTCAAAGATCGTGGTCCGCGTTAAAGTCGCCACTTACCAAACAGTTTTCACCACTTATATTCGGGTTGTAAGCTGTTGGGCAACATATAACAGAGGGGATGAATACATATATTAAACATCTCTAGCTCGACATCCCCTGGTTGGATGGCAATTCCCTGACATTCAAGGACAGTATCGCTGCAGACCATGTCGTCGTCAATAAGACGATATGGCACAGTATTGTGCAGTAAGAAGGCTAGACTTCCCTCATTATCTCGCTCGCGATCCTTACGTATAATGTTGAAACCTGCACTACGCAGAAGATTTGAGCGGCTTTTTAACTTGGTTTCTTGGACCACAGTGACACCAGCTAGTACAAGAATTGCACTTGAGTGATATGACGTTCCGACGTATGGAGTGGTGGCGCTGTGCGTGGACATGGGCAATTTGCACGACCGTTGAGGCAATAGTGCGTTGGTAGCATGGGGAAACATAACTCGTGATCCACTCCCTGTGGCTCCATCCATCACATGTGTTGCACCTAACAGAGGTGGAGTTTGAATGAAGCCTCTTGGCGCATACGCAGCAGAAAAATTCCTCAGGGCCCGGGTTAGACTCAATGCCAGCTCGTATCAGAAGGATGCGGAGCAACTTAACTTCTTAAACTAAAACTTACCAATCCAAACGAGATTAGATCGCCGAAATAACAGCCCTTGGTCGGATAAAATCCGGTTCAATTCCGGTAACGTAGAACCAGCTGTTGTGGGAATGAATTGCCAGAGCTCTTTTTTAATGGTATGTGCATCCATGTTTTGTGCATGTGCGCGATGTTTAGATCATAGAAGTATACATGATCACAATCCACATATGTTAGTTTAATTAAAATTTTTTTTATTTAGCTCTTATAATCTCATCTGCATATCAAAACATACCATATTTTCGCTAAACAATTAAAAACAAGAATATAAACGAGGATTTTACTATTAGCTATTTATAAGTTCATTCTAAACACAAAATATTGCTGACATGCTAGTGATAAGCGTCGGCACTGCGACTTATTATTACCCACTAGTTGACCTCCAAACCAAGCACGTAGCCCGTCTGCTTACAGCTCAATGGCCCACGAATCGCATGCTTACAAATTCGAAAGGTATGAACTATAAAAAAAATAATTATATTCGTTTTTTCGGAGTTAGCTTTCCGACTTATGTTTTGTGGTAAACAATTGTCTATCACTCAGCTAAATGGATGTGTAAGCACAGTTACTGATATGAAAGCACGTTCCGCTTGTTTTGTTGATGCATACATATGTATGTATGTACTTTCCGTTGCATATCTTTGTTTCTGTTTTCATTATTATATTTGCTATAGGCTTTTATTTGCTTGCTACTTGTTTTGTTTTCATTCCCGTTTTTTTTCTGAACTCTGCTTCTGCTATTATTGAGGGCAGTTTGTGCCTATAATGTAATGCTGCTTCCGGACAGTTGGAGCCGGTATAACAACAACTTGCTTTTTTGTTGCTTTTTGTATTTCTACTGCTTTGTTCTGCTGCTCCCAAACGCTTGTAGCCGGTATAACAACAATTCACTTGTTGCTTTTTATTTTTCTTAATCATTCCTCACATAATACTTAAGTCATTTGTAAAGAATAAGTGAATATATTGAAAAAAAAAATATTTTCGGAAAGGTTTTATGTTCGGACGACGTTTTACACGGCACGTTTGCCGCTTCAATAAAATTAAACATAACAAACGCACTGAAATTTTAGCGGCGCAATTTTCATACAATTGTTACATTTATTGTTGTTTGATTATTTTATATTTTGTCTGACCTAGAATCTAACACGCGTTTGCTTGAATTTTACAATTTTTATTTTTTTATTACTTGCTTACACTAATTTGTATTTCGCACTCGTCAGCTCTCGTACTTATCGCTCCTCTGGTGTTTGTAAATTTGATAATATGAGTGTTGTTGGACATGTTGATCACGCATTGATTTTGGCTTATCAGCTTAATAATTTATATACATACATATGTATGTACATACATTTGCAAACCTACATACTTGTATATAACCAAATATTATTTACTATAGCAATTAAATATTCATGTAATTATTACAAAGCACGTACACCACAGAGCACTGACAGGGATGTTACTCCTGTAAAGTAAACAAACAGACGATTACGTCAAAGATAGAAGTGTCAAATACAAAACGTATGGTTGTTAGTTTCTTTTACTTTAAAAAATTTAATATAAACAAAATTTTGAAGAATTTATATAACAATTATTAATGGATCTGGATGCCACTAAAAATTATGTTTTTAGTCCTTTTAAACATTTAATTTGGCTATAAAATTTAACTTCGTCCAGATGGCTCTTAAATGTTCCCATGCAGTTTGCATTCTGACGATCGCATTCTTTGATTCAAACAGGGTTAGAAGTGAACGCTTCTTCACCGCAAGGAGTTTAAAACTCTCGCCTACTAAATCCAAAGCCATCCTATTCACCAACTGGGCGAAAGAATGCAGACTAGATCTGAACATTTTTGTCGATGACGTTAAAATCACGACAGCGAACTATCTCTAAATCTTGGGAGTTGCGGTTAATATTTTGTACACCTTCACTCCGCATACGACCGCTATAATTACCAAAGTACAGAGCCGCAACAAGATCCTTGGTTCGCTTTCCAACTGGGGTAAGGACAAAGAAACGTTGTTGTCGTTCATTAGTTACGCAGCCAAAATATGGTTGCTGAACGCAGTTAGGTAGATTGACTTGACTTTCCTCCAAACAGGGGTTTGGCACTCGCTACAACAACAATTAATTACTCAACTGCAACTCCGTGATTAATGGGCTCAGATCTTCAACGAAGCTAAATATAGTATAATAAATATTCTAAATATTCCGATCATGTTGGTCATTGGACAGAAAAAGTTAAACCTTTTGCTACAAATCCGTCAGCAATTCTATTGGTACTTTAAACTATTAGGGCACTACATTGATCGCTTAATATGAAAATTTTTCCAAAAGGTAGTAACAGAAGATCAGGTCGAACAATAAACAAAGATTCTTTTGCAACAGAGTAAGCAGTTATCAAAAAAACTTTATCAGACAGCCCGCAGTTTCCACGATCTAGAAATTTTTTTAGTAATCGGTAAAAAAAAATACAAGCACATATTTGATTTACTCACATAATTTAAGATTTAATATTGTTATAGATTTGTTGTTCAAAGAACGGCGTATGAAATATGCTTCTATTATCTAGGCTACTCAAATGCTATTTATTCGTTTTAAACCTTTCTAATGAATATTAAGTAAACAATTCAATGCATTTGTCATACAAATTAAACAATAATGCATATCCTTCAGGAAAAACCATAGCAAATTGAAAAGTATATCGTCAGTAAATTTTAAGAAGCTCCACATTATTTTCTAACTGTTAACTTAAAAATTCATAAATTCTTATATTTTCACTTTCGTTTTTTGTTCTCTTTTTTGAATGCGAAAAACGTATTTATAGCGTAGAAATAACTTGCCGAGCAGATATACACCTCTTTATCACTTTTCTTGCATTTTGAAGCAAGTCGCATCTGGAATTTAAATAAGTAACCCAATGCGTTATGGTTTTGTCTACAATCCAATTAGATTCGGCGGTCTAAGCTTGGTTCTACGGAACTTTATGTTAAGAATTGCAAATCATGCCTAATAAATTTCTAAGAACGGCAGTGGCTCTACTAAGTTATTTGTAAATAGATGGGGCATTCAATATGATGTACTGTCTCGCCTAATTTAATCACTTTATTATTCAAAAGTCAGGAGAAAACATATTTTTGAAGTACTTATGAACTGTATTTAATATTTCTCAGCAATATATTTTGAATTTGGTCTAATTGAGATTAGATGATACCGAAAAAATGAAGCCAAATCAAGTGGAGTTCAGTTATATGAAAGAAAAAACAAGTTTTATGAGAAAGTAAGAAAAAGCTTAAAATCAAAGATTCACTTCCTTCCAGTGCTTTATTACATAATTTGTAGAGCTTTTTAATTCTTTCTAAGTAAGATATGTTATAAGTAGTACTAAAAACGATATAAACAATCTGAATTATGGGTAATAATTAATAGAACGATCATGGGAAAGAGCGTCTTACTTTAGATTGGAACGATTTTAGAGAAAACAAGAATTCCTTTTATAGGTTGTAAGTTCTAGTCGAGTTGACAGTGCTTGGACGGTTATAAATTCGAGTCCTTTTCGGTTACGTAGACCCGACGGTCCCGAGAACGGTTTTTATACTAGTCGTAGGCTATAATTCATGATCCATTTCGGCTACGCAGATCTGATTGACGTCAGAAAAGATTTGACGATGACATACCTTTAAAGATCATTTATAAGAAATATATTTATAAATGTATATAATTAAGCTGGGCAAAAAAAATTTTTTTTTTCTTAGATCCCATAAAAATATCGTCAGAAATTGGGTAAAAAAATAATTTGGTAAAGGTTGAGCTCTTGATATTAATTTTAACTGTTGACGCATCGTGATTTTTATTTTCCAATATCAATGACACAGACATTTTTTCTTATTTTCTTTGGACATTTAATGCATTTGAGCCAATTATTGTATTGTAAAAATGAAAACTTATTGTTGCAGGGATTATATTGATGTACAAAAAAGGTCCAACGTGATTTTTTATTAAGTCGACTCGCTCAAAAGATATTCGAGGTCAAAGTCAAACCTTAAATCGTAAAAGATAGTTTTTACAAGTTTTTACTTGATTCCAAAAAATAAGACCTCAAAAACATAAACTATCTTATTTCTTATGATATATTATTATTATTTTACCTTAGGCTTAGTATATTAGTATATATATGTACATAAGTATGTACCATATACCATAAATCTGAATTAGTTTTATTAAATAATAATATATAATATATAAATTCATTCAGTAATTTTTTTAATTTTTCCTACACGTCACTAATTTCAATTGAGCGCAACCCACACATTTACAGCCAATTAAGTTCCATCAATTCCACGAGTGAAGCTCACAGCCCGGTTTACAGCAACAGCGAGCGAGTTTATTGACCGTCATTGGACTCATCGACATTGCAACAATATGCACTACAACAATAACAACAAAGAGTGCTGCTCAAAAGTGTAGTAAAGGCATAAACGTATGTACCTTCATACATACATACATTCATATATACGAGTTTCGGTACATCATCATCTATGTCGGCGGCTATTTGGGCAACATGGCGTTGTTGTCGTCGTCGTCAACTTGCTCAGCGTCAGGCGGTAGCAGCAATTATATACTTTGGTGCCACGCCACATCACTTGGCATATTTGCCGGTATTTTTCACGTTTTCACCGCTTGACGCTGCACATGTAGCCAGATAAATATGAATGCTCACACCCATATACACGCACACACATGCATACGTACGTACGTGCACATGCAATTGTAGAGGCAGCCAGGCGCGTTTATAGCTCATTGGGTGTTATGTGCATGGCGCTGCGAGTCGCAGACAATTGGACTGCTTGCATGGCATCGCTGATCACGAATCTCTACACCCACAGTTGGCAAATGTCTGAAGCGATTTCGGACGCACGTGAAGCTACACACGAAGACGGAAATTTAATTTTTATATATAGAAAACTTTTAAGTTTATTTTTAGTATTAAATCTTGATTTTTCGTTGACTTAAGATTTGGTGTACTCCAACTTTGCCACGTTGGCGCGCTGTTTTGTTGCTTTAGCAGCGCATTTGGTGTTGTTCTTGGCTTATGCGCGTCCCCACCATACGGCGATAGTCGCAAAAGTTAGTCTCGCTCACTTTTGACTTTCTGGTAATCAGGGTCATGCACGCTTACTGATATTCTTACAGTTCACTTTGTAAGTGTGTGTGTGTGTTTTGTTGGGAAATGCGTGCACCGCCCTGCTTACGAGTATGCTCCGCTTAAGTGCCATTCTAAGATGATTTATGTCAATAAGCTGTTGCGAGAGACCTTCGATCGCAGATATTTACTTCGACTATTTCTTCATGCTAGATGATTGAGTATATGAAGACTTTGTTTGCCTTGAATGTATTTTAGTTTGTTGGTTCGTCTGTATGTTTGTTTAAAATTTTGCGCTTGTTTCTTTATATATAATATATAAAGAATATATATGTATTTAATTTGGTATTAATTACAAATGTGTTCGTGTTTAAAATCACGCATGCGTATAGTGAGATTTCCAGCAGAAGAGCTGTCTTCGAGTTCACTACCCAAACTACGCAAAAACTAGTTTTAAGAAACTAAAATTAGATTTTTATACTCTGAACAGAGTATATTAAGTTTGCCACGAAGTTTATAACACCCAAAAGGTAGCGTCAGAGACCCTGTAAAGTATCTACATACATACATATGTATATAAATGATCAGCGTGGCGAATTGAGTCGATTAAGCAATGTCCGTCTGTCTCTCTATCTGTATATACGAGAACTAATCTCTTAATTTTTGAGATATCGATCTGAAATTTTGTACACGTCCTTTTCTCCCCAAGAATCAGCTCATTTATCGGAACCACTATAGAATATAGCAACCATACAAATAGAATGAAAAAAACTCTTTATTTGACAAGTTACATATCTTCACGAAATTTGGCGTGAATTATTGTCCAAGACAATGCTACAATCTCCGAGCAAATTGTTAAGATCTGATCACTATAGCATATTACTGCCATATAAACTTTCCGATGATAAGCGTGATAAAAATCTATTTAAACCTTTAATACGCTATAAGAAATGCATCTGTGAAGGGTACTATACATAGCTTCGCTGCAGCCAAAATTAACGTTTTTTTTGTTTGATCTTTAATATGGGACGATCCAGATAGCTACTGAAGTTCTACGAGTTTTCAATTTTATTGTAAAATTATAGAGTCTACTCTTCTTTCTTGGCAAATCTCTTGCCGCCGAACCTGTTAAGAAAAATAAAAGAATCTGATGGGTATACATTTTAAATAAAAAAGCCTTCAAAATTTTACTAGATGCGAACGTCTTTCCCTATACAAAATATCAACTCTCGCAAGTTAGATAATCATTCTTCTTTAACTAGCTGCATGTGCATGAAAATCTTCCCATACACCACATTAGACCAACTCACAGCGGAAAACGTCGCCGAGCATATGGCCAACAACGAAGAAAGATGGGAAGGCAGAAGTACAATAGATATACTATGTATAAGAAAAGAATGTTTCGTGTAATGAAGGGGTCTAGACGCAGCTTCAACAAAGAGTCAGATTTGAGAGAAATGCGGAATGCTTTCCCGAAATAATGCCAATTTTTTTGGGCAGAATGGTGGTTCTGGTTTCTTTTTAGTCAATGCCATCGCTAGAAATGGTTTCTGTGGTAAAAAATTGCCATTTTCTAAAACTTTTCGCAAGAAAATTTAACCTACTTGTTTTATTCAAGTCAATTGACATTTCTTACAACTATTCCTAAATATATTTAACCCACTTGATTTACTCATCCAAGAATATGACCCGAATTTAATTTGATTTTTTCTTCAACTTCAGCTCAAAAAGTTCCTTCTCGTAGTTGAGCTGGTATCGTCTCGCAAATTCTAAAATAAAGGTAATAGTACGCATTTACTTATTAGAAATCCCTTATAAAAGTACTTTCATCACCACAGAGTTTCCATTCAGTCTGTCTGGTCTTTAAATGAATTCCATAAGGACGTTGACTTACTTAAATTTGGATGTTCGCTGACCAGTCTGTTCCACATTCCTTCTTACATCTCTTAATTTTGTACAGATTTTTCCTAATTTTGATAAGTCTTCAGAAAGCGCTCTCACCTGTGGTAAAGTTCGAAGTTTTGTTAAAATATACAGGCTTTTCCATTTGTTCAACACCATCTGGATGTACACCACAAGTTGAAAAAAAGGTCTTTTTGTCATGTTAATCAGTTATGTATAAACCAATAATACATAAAATTTCTATAATTTCTCAAACTATACAAGTAAAATTAAGTATAAAAGACTGTATCGCCAACCATATACATGCAAAACATCTCTGAGACTCTCCCCCTCTATCCGCTGAACGCTAGAACTGTTTACTTGGTTACTCGCAGCCAATCCTTATAACTAAGGGCCTTTCACTATCCGCAAGTTGTGACTCGGTCAGTTGCCTATAGCTCGGCAATCGCAGATTATCCCATATTCGTGACCGGAATATAAGAATAACTATAACGTGTAATCCCTCCGAAAGCCCGATCTAAAAAGCGTTTCTGATAAACTGGTGGTTTTGCTGGTTTAGGATCTGCCTTCGATCTATGTTTTTTTCTTTGGTTTTTCAGCTCCGAGCAAGACAACTTTTCAACTCCAGCTCGACTAAGGTCGAAAGGTGTAAAGCTCCAAATCTAAATTTATTATGACATATACACATTTAAATTAAGATTAATCTTCGGTATTAAAATGCTTCTTCTGCTTAAGATCTGGGATCTATTTACTAAGACCATTAGATTGGTATGGTCGTGGCCTGATGGACTCATCCTCTATCCAACTTTGATGGTTATGCGGATGATTTGCAGCCTATCGATGTTTTACAGACCCCATTAAGTGATTAATTACTTTATTGTGAGCTTCAAAGTCAGCTTTAGTTAAAAAAACGTTGCTTAGCAATGGAAAGTTCCAGTCAGAGCCTTAAACAACTAGTAACCGGAGCTGCTCTGGATTTTTATCCAGCCAAGCTTTGCCAACTCGGTATGACTGTTCAGAATTATTTTGGGTATATTACTAAAAAGCAGAAAAACTTCTTGAAAGGAAAGACCTAAAAAAGTTCCCACAACAGTCGGTAGTACGTAATCGAAATGAACCTGGTTTCTTATCCAGCCAAGGACTGTCAAGACTGTAGTACTTTTTATAAATATTTTGAAAATGTTTTATATCGATATAATAACAACAACATAACCTGTATAAAAATAATAAAAAAATTTTGAAAGGCTGGACGATCTATATAAATGTGTACGAGTACATGCAGGAAATTTCATTCGGGACAGGTCACGTACATGAATTTAATTTTAGGAATCGCCCAAGGTGAACAAACAAATATTTGGGTTTATCAAAAGCTATTTATGTAAATTCAATTAACAAACCCCCGCTATTTTTGAAATTTATCAGTAAACACCCACCACGATTATAATTTAGTCGCAACCAGACTTTAATGAGTCCACATAAATATTATATACATATGTATATGTTATAAGTGTGTAAATAAATATTTTCATGTTGAAAACTAAAAAGTATGGTAAACAACGTTATCAATTAAATATTCTATATTATCGCCTTTTTTTACAACGAGTTACATAACATAACTGTCGAAATTTTGTGGGTCTCTTGATAAGACTTGTGTTCAATTACAGTGGTTTAAGTGATAAATAAACTTTGGAATTTACAAAACGTCACATGCCACGAGACTAATGAGTTACTATTATTTTTACTTTAGAATACTTGTAAGTGAATGTAAGAGTGCATGTGGTTTGCATCATAAGATTATGCGCTCAAAATACCAGAAGCACGTTTTGAAGCTGTATTCGACCTTAACAGGCTAACCATTTATCAGGCAAGATGTCTAGTGAGACACGTATAACTTGAATCACTTGTAACTTGTAACTAGATAAGATGGTCCCAAATGGTTTTTTAATTTGTTGAAAAACTAAGCTATCCGACTGTCCGTTCCTTTTTAACTTACCCTTTATTCTCTGTATACTTGGAAGTGTTTGTAGTAAGCCCGTATAGGAAGATTTTGTGGATTTAAAGCAGGTCAAGAATATACGAGTATGTACCTTAACTAAAATTGGTGGCCTTCTGCTGCACTTTTTCAAGATTCCTAACTAAATGTTATCCAGCAGTTTGATACCCTTAACCAGCCTTCGGAAATATACATATTAACAAGGAATCAGATATACTGAAAATATAAGAAGGTAGTCTACTTCAAAGAATAACCTCACACTTGTTACCTGTTCCATATCGACAACGGATGGTAGAACATATCTTACAAAAATTGTTTTTATGTGTTTCAGATTATCGCATAATTATTTTCAGTCACTTTGACAAAAAATATTATGTTTGAAGTTTTATTTAATAAAAGAACGTAAGTATGTAGGTTCCTTATTAAACTGGTTCGTCTCTAGGTATATTGTCTCTGCTTTATTGTGCCAGCCTTTTTTATTTATATTTACCCGTTTTTTCTTCGATTCAGCACAATATATATAATTATCGTGGTTTTGGCGCTCTCAATTCTAATTCTAATATATTTATACTAGTACTTTTGATTTGTTATAGTTATTTGCTCAATTCACTAACTTAATTTATATTATTTGACCTCTTCCTATTCTCTCTTTATTTTCTATTTATTTTTTTTAAATTTAAACCTTATGATATTTGTGATTTACACCTGTTGCTTGTTCGATTCGGTAACCTCATTACCATAAAGTGGTTCGAACCTCTGAATATTTTATTTCTATTTGTTTTTGCGAGAACTTCATTGAAACGATTTGGTTTCCTTCAAGCAAAATTTGATTAAATTATACCAGTTTTTGATTTCTACCAGTTTTATACCATTTTTTATATTTTATTACAGTTGTTTGTTCGATTCGGCAAGCTCATTAAAGTGACTTGATCGCGTTATATATTATTTTTACTGGATTATGTCAATATTTTTAAAATTTATACCAGTTTTTAGGCGATTCGTTAACTTCATTTAAATGGTTTGACCTTTTTCTATTCTACTTTTATTTAATTATAAAAGTTTTTTATTTATACCGGATTTGTATTTATACCAGTTTTATTTTTATACCAGATGTTAATTCGATTCGCTAATCTACAAGTTTTAACGAATCGAGGATCTCTAACCATTTACAGTACTTTAGTCATTTTTCTTTGTATGTACATATGTACACACTATGTTCAGTTATGTAGTCACTTGTGGCCTTTGCAAAAATTAAAGAGCAACGCGATGAGGGCAATCTCAATAAGTTTACTTCAATTAAGCCGGTTGCATTGACTAATTTATTTTATTTCTTTATTCCATTTTCTTTTCAAGCCGGCTTTGCTTAAATTTTATAGTTTTGTTTTGCTATTTGCTTTCTACTCGCTGTGCATGCCCAATATTGGTACGTAGAGTATCATATCATATGTATGTATGTGTTTGCATACAAAAATATATTTTTATATTGATGCATGTGTGTATGTGTGCATGAAATTTTGCACTAGCAATTTTGCAATATTTACATAAGTATGTATGCGCTTTGTTATTGTTTTGTTGTTGCATTGAAATGCTCGACCGACTTCGTTACAGATCGCACGTAGGCCAACGCAAGTTTGAATTCCGACATCAATGAAGGAGTAGGACGGTCACCAGGCACTATATACAAGCGACCAACGCGAAGATGTGCCGCAATTAAATTTAACCCTTGTTCCACATGCATTCATATCTATCTACATATGTAAATATAAATGTAAGGCATGACGCTCAAATTTTTCGAAAGCCGTTTTAGACATTTTCTATGGAAAAATGTTGGCGACGCGCTACGAAAAATTAAATGAAAATTCAATTTGACGCAGTTTAAATATATACATATATTATATATGTTTAGATACATTTCCATATATGTGTGTATTGTACATATTCACACACATATGCACATATGAATTTTTAAACCAGAAGAAGGAAGCACTTAAAATTGTATTTAACTCTAAGTGGTATTGCGCTAAAAGAGCATTAGCCTACAGTGTGCGCTAATTGTAAACATATGCTGTTAAAAATGAAAAAAAAACAACAACGCACATATATAGAAACTTTGTATGTATACCGAAGTACATAAAAATAGACGGGATAATTGTAAGAAAGGTGAAATTTTTTTTAATTTTATAGCAATTTTTATTAAATTATGGCTCATATCAAAACAAAAATCGCATAAGCCAAAATTAACTTAACTTAACCAAAACTACTTGAGTTCAAGGAATTTATATCAGGCTAAAAATTTTATAATATGCTTTATGTTTAATGAAAAGCTTAATATGTGCATGTATTAAAATTGAGTATTTAAAATATTTTAAAAAAAATTTGGAAAATATTTTAAAAAAAATTTGGAGAAAATAAAACGTATAAATTAAAACTTCAACCATTTTTAGAAAAAAAGAAATCATTTTTGTTTTTGGTTTAGAAAACTTCAAGCTCTCGGAAACTTTTTGATTTTTTTAAAAATTTAAAATATTGATTCCTGCAATTTTTTGACAAAGTTCAACTTTTAAGTGCTTCATTTTACAAATTTAAACTTTTTTTGAAATTTTTGAGCAAATACATACAAGTATATATAATATTTAAGAATTTTCAAACAACTTTCTTTTGAATTTTTTATAAAAAACTAAAAAAATTTTGTTTATTTAGTTTTTTAGTGAAAAATTTGAAGTCAGTTTTGAATTTTATATGACGTTTCTTAAAATCTGTAAAGTGATATGAAAAATTATAAGTTTTGATTTGTGTTGGAATCTGTTGTAGTTTTCAATTCAATCGAACAATCAATTTTTATACGAACTATATTTTTTTTATGAAAATAATAAAGAAATATCGTAAAATTACTCAAATTTTTACGCAAAATTTTACAAAAAAAAAAATATTTATTTATGTTTTATGTAATAAAATATATATAAAAATTTAAATATGTTTTATACAAAAAAAAAATGATTTATACGACTTTTATGTAATAAAATTTTTAGAAATTATTCTTCCGAAATTTCATAAAATTTGATAAAAATTAAATTTTTTGTTTACGCGGTTTTTGTTTTAGCACAAAGTATTTTTAAAACTTTATATATATTATAAGTTTAAATTTTGACTTTAGCGTTTTTTTATAATGTGTTTTATGTTTTAGTACCATACAGTGTGTCATTTCTTAAATATTATGAAATTATATGAAAATTTTGAATTATTATTGAATATAATTTTTTTACAAAAAAATTAATTTTCGTTTACGCGTTATAGTGCGATCCACATTTTTATCCAAAATTAATAACAAACATTTTAGTACAAATGTTGTATGTATGTTTTTTAGGTACCATGCACATATGTATGTATGCATCCAGATATTAAAACTATCATCTAGTTATCTTGCCATTTTTGTAATTAGTTCTTGTTTCATATCTAATTAATTATATTTGTTTTGTTCTTTAGAAATATATAGCTGTACATGGTAGCACACATGTACATAAGTATCTTACTTGTGCATATATGTATATGTGTGTATTTATCAAAAGTGTTTACAAACAATTTCCTGAGCTTACCAAAAAAGCGCATAAATATAGTCGCACCTTTGGTTATTTTAATTTATTTTAATACTGGCGCGTGTATGAGATACCTCTCAGAGAGACATCTGAAAAATACTACATGTGTACATACCTACATATTTACAAAATATTGTCAATAACAACTGTCTTTTAAACGAGTACGGTATTTCGTTTCGTCAACAGTTGCGAGGTCACAGCACTGGAAGCTTTGTTTGTTTGTTTACAATTTTAAACTCCACGTTTGGCCGCTGGCTACGCGGCGTTTTCCAACATTCCAGCGGGCAACGCAGAACAAAATATGACGGCGTTGCTGCCGGTTGTTGGTAAACAAAAATGCCGCAAACACCCCTAAACAGCTGGCGTTATTTACAGCTAAGCCACAGCCAACTGTTGGCGTGCGCGCCACCAACAACGGTGGTGTTAACAGCCGGCGTTAACGGCACGGCGGCGTCACTAAAATTCGCCCGAAGCGTGGCAGCGCAGTCCGCTGTATCGTTGGCTGTGCGCGGCTCTACCACCTAGAGCACGTCCACCAGCCACTTGAACAGCTGATGCGCAATTTCTTTAATGGAATTCAAGTCTGAATATCCAAGCGGCGGACGGGACGGGAGAAGCATGGCAGACGTGCAAAATGCACGTTAGCAAAAGAAGTTGTGCCTAGCTTGAAGATTTGATGCGCATGCCCCGGAATATGACCTCCTTTTAATTGCTACTGGGTGGAGTGAGTGTCGACCAGGTTGTGAACCCGCAGGAGTAACAATTAATACCCTGTTTGCCGCCAGACATCGACATTTTTTAGACTGTCTTTATTGTTTGGCTGTTCACTGTATCACTGTATCTACCGTTATGGCTTCGAACTTTATGGCCGAATTGAACGCTTACTTTTCTGGCTTGGCTTACAGTTATGATTGTCATCAAAAGGATTTTTTCGACTAAGTACAAGCTCACAATATTATGATCATCGATTCACACGGACACAACGCTATCTGAGCTTAGTTGTATTTAAACTAATCGTAGTATACTTGTACTTTGCCGAGCACTTTGATTGCTGATTGCAAAGCTCAAATTTAGCTAGTAGAGAAGTGTCGAAATGAACATGGCTAGAGATAACTGCTACTACTACATTAAGGAACTACAATATATTGAAAGTAGGACTAAATCCGAGAGCTTCTGGATTGTGAATGATAAGATTGATTAATGTGCGTTCAACTGCAAGTGGGGAATTCACAGTTTTAGAAGCATTTCCAAACCATAAACGATCCATTCTTTCATTGAGAGCTGAGAGATGGATTTCTAAATGAAGGCTTTCCTACATTTTAGCTAGACTCGAGTTCCGGTCCTACATAAAGTAAGTAGAGTGGAGACAACCATTTGATGGGCCGTGGTTTCGAGTTTCGACACACGAACGTCTGAATGAAGAAAAAATAGAGGTTGTTCCTCTCCAGTAAATACACGTAACAGAAGAAAAAGGTTGAAAATATAGGCTCATTTAGTACTTTGGGGGCTTCCGCCTGCCTTGCTTCGATTGCCTCTGTACAAATCGAGCTGAAGCACAAATCATAAACAAGTTAAAACTTTAAATATAGGGCTGTTAATACTAGTACTAGTCCAATTATACTGCCTGATATCGGGTCTACATTTTTTATCAATAATATACCCAAAAGCTTGCTATTGTCAACCACGGAGGATCATAAGTAAAAGAAAACTTTCTTTTCTAACATTTAGAATGAGAGTACATAGTTAAAGTAAAAACAGTAGAGTTACAGTTATTTATATTCAAAAAGCATCAATAAAATAATTTCAATAAAAACTACATATAGTATTGCCAACTTTTTTT
Organism: Bactrocera oleae; assembly: GCF_042242935.1. Taxonomy (NCBI): domain Eukaryota; kingdom Metazoa; phylum Arthropoda; class Insecta; order Diptera; family Tephritidae; genus Bactrocera; species Bactrocera oleae. Next base: position 11,618,241 of record NC_091539.1, on the reverse strand, counting down.
CTTTTATGTTTTTAATGCCTTTGAGCTTTCAAAACTTTGTATAAATAGTTATCATGCTTATAAGTCAGTTTATTCAGCTTGAGAATGCTAGCTGAATACTAAAGCACCATTCTTAGAGTGCAACTTCACATCAGATTTTTCAGGTCTTATAATTTCATATCATGTCTTGTAGACCTTACCTATTCCGCGCTTATTCAGCTTAAGAAAATGTTAGTAGAATGTAGTGTTGGATGTCAAAATGCTTAAATATGTCTTATAGATGTTACATTTTTATATTTCAATTCGATTATTAGCTCGATTATTTTAAATGGCATTCACTGCTCTTCAATTTTTAAAACCGGAAGTACAGCTTAAAAGATTCAATTAAGGAAAAAACTGACACCAACGAAGACTCGTTTTGACAACGAAATTGAAGCTCGTTAACAACTGGTTTAACATGAATCTGGCATAAAAATATATATGTACGTATATACTAGCATTTACCTGCTTCTACTTATGTAATTGTCTGCCCTTTCAATTACATACCTATTTCTTAAAGAAAAATGGAAAAAGAAACTACGAAAACAAACTGCCAAAGGTGAATAGTCTTCAGCGAGAAAAAAAATATTTACGAATTTGTGTGCATAGAAGTATACAAAAGTAGCTAATGTTTTTGTTTTGTTACCTATTTCTTATTACACGCGCTGGAAATATATATGGATATGTATATATTTAGATATATGTATGTATGTCTGTATATACCAACAGTTTACTTTCTGGCGTCTTCCATTTTTTCGCCGTTGAAGTCTCGCCGCAGTTGCAGGCAGGTATTTTTTTACCTTTTTGGATCTGTTGAAACCAAAGTAAACAAATTAACACCATTTATATGCATATTACTACCATATACAAACACAAACATATGTACATATATATACAAATCCATTTTTGTGTGAACAAGAGTAAAATTGCCATAGTGATCCCAATTTATAGCGACAAGCCCATGTATCTTATACATATATCTTATTCAGATATACTTGTAATACTGAAAAAGAAAAATTCTACTACGCCCATCTACGTAAAAAAGAAGTATTTACAAAGCGATAGAGTCAGCCAGTCAGTTAAAAATTATATAAATATTAAGCTGTTTTTATCAAGTATCAATTTGACTAAAGGTATGCATACATGCGCGTATATATAAAGTGGGCGTGGTTTTTCTGAAAATTTTGTTTTAGGTATTTATAATCAAATCAATCATTGTAATGCTATATTCCAACAGGTCAATATTATAATTATGTTGTTAACTGATTCAATTTCGCCCTAATAGCTAGGACTTGACAGCTGTCAAAAATATATTGATTTTGTTTCAACGAAACTTGATCACATTATAAACGTGCAAAATACTTCTTTACTCTGCATAATTAAGATCGTTTCAGTAATTGAATGTCTAATTGTTCTAAAATTTCCATACAGTTATACAATAATTGTCCAATAAGTTTTTAATTGACTAAGATTTCCTCCTTTCTATGACTTTCCGAATCTATCTTTACTAGATATCGTATAATGCCTAAAAGCATTATACCGAACATAATACTAAGTTTCTCTTTTAAGCGAACGCCAAAAGAACACTCGCTAAACTTAAAAAAAGTCGTTGATAGAATTGCAACTTTAACTTGACTCTGTTTTCAGAGTTTAGCGAGTTTGGTTAAAAAATAGTTAACTTAAATTATCGTAAAACAGCAGTCAAAATAATCGAGTGACAATGGACTGTTTTTGAACTGCTGTGAAATTACGCATGTTTTAATATACCTTCAGTTAAATTTTATCTGATGTGTTGGTACTTTTGCCACTCACTTAGCTAAAAATCAAGGTTTTAGGTTAGTTTTAGCTACCATAAATTAAAATAAAATATTCAAGTAAAATTTACTTGAAACGTAAAGACTCTCAATTTTAATGCAATTTATCCGAAAAGATAAAAAATTAAAAACGCACCGATTTTGTACAGCTTTTGTAGATGAATTCTTGAACTCCTTGAGGAATGCGAAAATACTTTGCTTTACATTTTTTGTTTTTGAAAATGTTATAATATTTGCTGAAACGAAGTTGATGAGGGTACAATACAGCATGTACAATAATAATTTGTAGATGAGTTTCGGAAATCCTCGAAGAAGTCGACATTTTTATGCTTGCACTTTTTTTAAATTATAGCCAAAAGAAAGTCGGAAGTTCTAGAAGGAATTGCTTGTTCTTTTGTTATGTTAAATATAACATTTAGAAATTTTTGCTATAATGAAGTTCATGTGCTTATAAATTGCTTTAGAGCATAATTTGCTATAATTGTAACAATTAAAATAAGTCCCCTTTTAGCAACGTGCCACTGTTCTCGTATGCTGTGTCTTATGCTTTTCTTATGCAGCCACATGTTTTGTGGATATTTTTGTGTTACAATTTTGTAGACACATACATAGTTGTGTATACATACATGTAAGTTTTTACCTGTGTTACAAAGCCAGTTAGCTAGGCCACATGCCTTCCACTTGTTTTCTTTTTTAATTGTTTTGTAGAGTTTACAATCCAAACCAGTTTTTCTGCCTCACTACATTTCCACTTTTTATTTGGCTGCTCTTCTTTTTAATCACAATATATAATATATATCCATATCTCCTATCAAATTTCTTTTTTAACTCTTCTTTTACCTTTCTCTACCGCACACTTGCTCGAGCCGCTTTCTTTAAGCCGGCCGGAATATCGCTGCAAATCTTTTTATTGCTTAACAGCTATGCTTATGTGTGTATGTGCTAGTGTATGTGTGTATATGTAAGGAGCAGAAGAAGTTCCACCAGTTGAGAATGGCAGATGTTTACGAAACTGCGCAATTTCTTCGCTTGAGTTTTAGACAACAAACCTTGTTTATGGCTTTGGACAAGTCGCATACCTGTGTATAGTAGATTGTGTACACGCGCAGCTAGTTTTTTCAATGCGAAAAGGTCACACACTGCGCTTGTTTTCCGTTCAGCATAAACGAAGGTATAAACAATAGCGAAAATATCAGAATAATTGCGCACCTCAATTCTAAGTAAGGCTTAGGGTAGCAGTAAACTGCGATTGTGAAAAATGTTTTCTAACTACTTTTCTTCTATTAAAAGTCGAATGAAACCATAAAAGGTCAAACTTTGATTTAAGAAATTTTGCTAACCTAAAGGTTTTTAATCGGACAAAGGACTAAAACAACTTAAGCTAGATGGCATTTTAGAGGCATAGATGACGAATTAGCAAACTGAGCATTAGCTCTGAAAACGATAAAACTAATCGTTCTTTCCAATAAAGACCCTTGGAGTCCTCAGACTTATGTATTGAGAAGGATTGCAGGCAAATTTGTTACCTTTTCGTGAAATAGATGTTTAGCAGAGCATCACACATGAGCTTGCGGAGGCACAGGAGGATAGCTCTACATGATCTCCAGCTTAGCTTCCGTCTATAGCTATACAAGAGCAGCTATGTAAAGTACTATATTATATATATGAAATTCGTTGTATTACCCGTATTGTCAATTGGAACGTAAACTTCTCCCAGGATACGGATGACTTGAAAATTGTCTAGGCAACAGATGAAACTTCTGAGAAGAGCTTCAACGTCTGCCATTTAGCCTTTTGGGTCACGTCTGGCCGCCAGAATTTTTGAGACCAACCTTTAGGTTAGTAGGTATTGGTAATGATCTCGATATATAATCTCCAACACAGTGAACCACAAAAAACTCCTAATAAAATATACCATAAATCCTTATATAACGGCAAAACAGTTTGAGCTTCTCAGAAATCTGTTCAGGTGGTTAATTGATATTTCTGTCGGATTATATTACATTACTATTCAGTGGGATCAGGTTCCGAACATAGTTTCGACTAATTTCAAATCTCAATTTTAAATAGCGATGGCTTCTTTACTTGACTTGGCAAGTCTTCGTTGTGAGTTCACCTGCTTTGGAGCTGAACAACCAGCTTTAGTCCACTGTAAAAGTTCTTGTTTCAATTTAGGATTATGGTGGTAGATCCAAGACACATCCATATTTATAAATAGCTTTTTCATATGTACTTCTCTATGTAAATTATGAAGTACTCGTTCTTCTGAGATGCCTATGGCTTTAGCAATTTCACGCTTAGTCAAACTTGGATCTTCACTAACAATATTATGAACTTGCTCAATGATTTCTGGTGTGGTTGCGGTTATTGGTCGCTCTTCGCGTGGATCGTCTTCAAGCCTACTACGACCACGTTTAGATTCACCAGACCAAAATTCAACGGTGCGTTTTGAAGGTAAGGACTACTTTTCCACTTCTAACATTCGTTCATAAATTTCTTTTGCTTTTAAACCTTTCAAAACAAAGAATCTAATCACACAATTTTTTCCATATTTGTTTTATAAAATTTACCTTGTCCAAAATATTATGTGATTGCCTTTTAATGCGAAAAAAAACTGTGAATGGCATATATAGGTATACATGCATATGTACATATACATATATTATATAAAGTTGCAGTGCCGGCAGTCATGTAGACACACAATTCTTGGTATTTTACTTTAACTTGATTCCAAATTTGTGGATATAAATCAAACAAATAACTACTGTATTTATAAAAATAACAACAAAAACAATAACATCAACATGAAAAGAGCAACAGATGTTTGCACACACACACACATAAACATTTATATGTTTGTCTATACTAATTTTGTTTTAATTTTAGCGGTTTATTGACATTTTTTGTTGTTTTGTTGTTTTATTTTTGTGTGTATGTATGTGTGCGTATGTGTGGGTGTGTTTAAAAATTATTTTCCGTTATACTTTTTCAACTTTTTTTGGTATAAAACTAATATATGTATGGATTACTATTAATGCAAATTTGTATATACAGACGTGTGAAGGTGTATAAATATGCTTACATGTATGTGTGTAAGTTAAGAGCAACTTATTTTTATGCCACGTTTGTTCTTAACTTTTCCGCACAAATATTTATAAATACACGTAAATGTATGTATGTATGCATACATATACACCCTCACATAACGCTTGTGTCATTAAATGTATTACACTGCTCCATTAGTTTCATTTAGAAGCACCCTTACATACGTATATACATACACACATATATGCTTTTGTATATGTTAATGCTTTTATAAATACATCTTTATATGTAAATACATACATACATATACTTGGCTTCTCAATCTATTGCAGTACATTTTCATGCATGTATGCGTGTGACCTAGTTTTCATTAAAATGAAATTCGTCTTCTCGCATCCAATATGCGTTCATACATATATTATCTTGTGTGTTGTTGTTTTTTTATTTTTTCATTTAGCGGCAATTCCGTTGCTATCGTACTGCACGCAGATACACACCAACACAGATGCTTGCATAGATACTTTTGGGGGCTTATCACTTGGGCAGGCATTGACTGATGTGGTAAGTGGGCGTTTTTATTACATAAATACATGCATGCATACATACATACATTTATACAATTCTAATTTAAGGCTTAATTGCAGCACAGCAATTGAAACCTAAATAGATTACTGAGAGGCATGAAAATGATCTCTAGATCATGGAAATGAGATACCTGAAAGTTCACAGTTTAGGGTAGAGGGCTCATTATTGGCAAGGAAGTAGGCAATTACCAGCTTTATAGTCCCTAACCCCCGTTATTTTTACAAAAAATTATATTTTTTGGTATTAGCCTATTCTGCGACGAGCTTTATATCCAAAATATATTGTATACAACAAACTACATAAAAAATTGATCGATCCTTAAGACATGTTGAGAACAGGGTTGCAAATAATCCATTTAAAAATAAATTAGTCAACTATTAAATTAAACTTGTTTTTATTTTGTAATACCGAAAATATTTATTAAAATAATTTAAAAAAAAATAGTCTGTCTAAATTTTAAATTCTTTTACCTTGATGTACTCGTGTTCTACCATTTGGTTATTTTCAAAATTTGAACATATTTGATCACTCTTCGTCTTATTAACATTGCATATCAACAGTGGTTGAGAACCACTACTATCTTTCATATGCTAAAAATAGGATTATTAATATTAATATTCGGTAATTATCTGTCAACAGTTTCAAAAAACGGAGCTATTTTTTTATTTAACGCTGCTTATATCTTTGTATATATGTTCATTGACCGCGAAATCTGTCAATCGGGAATTAGCAATCGCCCGAACTAATTTATATTACAGAAATGGGTATTCCAGATACTCTGTATTGCCTTATAATACCTTCTAATTCGAACCATCGTTTTTTTTTCTCAAACATCACGGACTTTCTCAAAGTTAAATGTTATTCTTCAAAGAGTCTGTATCAGGAATCGTCTATTTTACGCATGTTAATATTTACGATCTATTTGGTTCCAAATTAGCTATCTATTATCAGTTTGTGAAATTGGGGAAAATTACTGGGCTAGACCCTGAACCTGCGAGAATACACCACAAATATGTTAAAATATGTATGTATGAAACCACTGCTATTCTCATAAAATTTTCGATATTGTGAGCTCGAAAAATAAAATTTACATGCTATTGACTCAGCACCGTAGCGATCAAGGCGCAATTATTCTTCGAACGACTTTCTAGAAGGGAGTACTAGTATGTAGTTTTATAGTAAATGGGTAAAAAAAAATATAAGTACATACTTTTCATTAGCCCTCCTTTTGGTTAAGTTTGGCTTAGTGCCTGCTCTTATCATTCTTCAATTCTTATTTAATTTAATTTTTCCATTCATAAACTACTACGTATGTTAAGGTGGTACTTAAATAATAAAAAAATCGATTTAGTTTTTCATTCTAGCGTCCTTAAATTGATAATTATTGTTAAATATATAAAAAATAAAATATGGTTCCAATTAGTGACAATTAAGGGTAGTCGAAAGTCTCCACAAAAAAATTTAAATGTAACGCCTTTAAGACATACTTTCATCACTTCCAATCAGTACCAAAATTCATATGTGTTATTGGCTTTATCAAACAATATCCATGTTGAGTTTGAGGCTTGTTTAAGAACTGTCTTAATAATTTTCTTTTTGTATTTTAGAAGCATCCGAATGTGAATATAGGTATTCCGGAATGAAGTTAAGATACAAATGTGTTGGTAGGGAACATTTGTTGTAAACGAGCCTTAATTTTTTTTCTGTTTGGTTGGCATGACATCTGTCAAACATATTCAGTAACCTTACAGTCATTGAACAAACAACATCATATTGTACTTTTTCATTGTGTTGAAAATGTCAAATTTTGTACGGGAAAGTGATGATTTATTAAATAACTTTTTATTTCCGTTTAAAAAGGGATGCATTGAATGCTTGTCAAGGCATATGGCGATCAAACTCCATCAGAAGCAATAGGCAAGAGATGATTTCAACGGTTCAGAGATAATGATTTTGGAGACCAAAAAAAAAGGTTGAAGACACCGAAATGCAAGCAATATTGGTTGAAGATGATACTTTGAAACAAAATCAAATAGCAGCCATGTTAAATGTTGCACAACAAACAATTTTAGACCATTTGAAAACTATGGAAAAGATCCAAAAGTGTGGAAAATGGATGCCACATGAATGGAATAAAACGTAAATGGAAAACCGAAAAAATATTAGTCGCTATAGGTAACAAATGATCAATTTGAACCATGCATTGATCGAAAAAACACCAGTATGGGCAAGAAGATACGGCTAAGTAATTTTGTTACACGACAATGCACCTGCACACAAAAGCAAGAACGGTTCAGGATAGGCATTGGAGCAGCTTTCCGATTCCTACGTAAAAGTCGAAAAAAAAATTTTTTTTTTACAAAAAGTAAGCATGAAGGGCGCACTCAGTTTTACAATAAATTTTCGAGTTAAAATTTTTATTTCGTAAAAAATTTTTGAATATGTTCTTAAATAATTTTTTTTTTCGCTCCTCCCTAGTATGTATATTAGGATTGGAGAGAATTAGTCCGCAGATTTGCACAGAGAAATCTTTACATTGACATATGCCATTTTGGACCAAAATACATATGTGTTACCTGTTACTATATCACGTAGTACCGAAGTATAGTTTCAGGCTTATGGAACTTTTTCTAATAATTTTTTTGCAACATTTAAGAACTAGCCTAATGTTAATACATATGAGCATAAATTGATCTTCTAGCTCTAAACACGAGTTTTGAACTACAAAACCATTACATATATATATATATATGTATGTATTAAGTAGCAATCTCTACTTTACAAGGCATGTGGATCCAGACACTTATGGTATATATGTATATATGTAAGTCTGTTTGCTATTATAAAAATTTGTATTCCATTCAAATCAGAGTTAGTTTTGTTGTCGCTTTTATTTCATATGCATTTCTTGCTCTTTAAGTTACAAATTTATTTATAAACACACACACATACATACATACATACATACTTGTATGTACATATATATGTATACATTTAAATATGAATGCATGGAGTCGCTTTGTTTTTGTTTACAATTGTTACACCCTTCTTTTCGTTCCTGCCTTTGTTTTGATGTTATAACTTTAAATGCAAACATATGTACATATGTATATATACAAACATACACACATCTACGTGCATACATATATTTCACACACACATTTATATGAATGTTTCCAGTTCCATTAAATACTCCATGTGTGTACGTGCGTGTAGTGGCAACGCCATAAGCAACATCTCTGTCACTGCCGTCTGCGCTGCTGCCGCTATCGGCGTTGACGCCAGCTGCGAGTTTGGGCAGCGTGGCAGGGGTTTATTCGTGCGTGCCGCCTAGGAGTTTCGTTTAAATTGTATTCGAACGCTGAAGCGAACGGTCGTACTATTTTCCAAAAAACTGCGAGAGTTTCAATACTCAACCAAAAAGCAAAACAACTCAACATATAAACTGCAATCAAAGTGAAAACTATCACAAGAAATTGAAAAATTTCAAAGTCAAATGAAAGCGTAAAAGTCTTTCAATTGGGTTGTGAAAAAAGTTTCGAAAATATAAACAGTGTAAAAACTGCGCAAAACTAAATGAACATTTGAAAAGTGTTTTGTGTGAAGCCTACACGTTTTCGAAAATTATTTATTTATTGACAAAAAATTATAAAAAGTAATTGTGACTGCAAATTGTCTAAGCTCAGCGCTTAAAAACATTCAAAACTGTTGCTTGAAATTTCAAAATTAGTCTTCGAGTTTTCAAACCGCCGCCAAATAAAGCAAACACATTTTAAATGATCACACACTTACTATCCTGATAGTGTCTGCAGTGTTTTCCTGTGTGTGCGTCTCTCAAATACCTGCCTAAAATTTCAAACAAAAAGTTGGCGTTTTTAATATCGCGTTGTAAACAAAAAAGCTAACACAACAAAATGGCTTTTGCAATTATGAGCCGTGGCTTTTTGCGCACTTCCAAAGAAATGCTGGAACGCAGCATCGCCGTGGGCAATGCTGCAATCTCCCATTCTTTCATGGACGTTGAAGGCAATGTAAGTTTGTAGATGTTGTTACTTGTTACAGTCGTACACATGTGTATGTGTATGTAAAATACACAAATTAAAAGTAAAAAAAAAGTTATAAAATTAATATAAGTAATTATTATTATTAATTCAGTATATACTAGGCTTGTATTTATTTTTTTAACTGCGTACACATACTTTTGCGTTTGTGTGTTTATATACATAAATCTTGTATTATGGCTTTATAAGTTATTTATATACATGTATTAATATATATAAAAAATTAAAACTTTTAATGAAACTAAAAATTAAAAACAAAAAAAAATTATGTGGGTGAATTCATATAACATAGATCTCATTCATACAGAACGTGGTTTTTTCGTAATTTTGTTATAGCATATTTGTATCCCTAGATTCTTCCGCAAATTTGAGCTAGTTTGTTTTTCTTTATATACAAATAAAATTCAATAACAAAAAAATTTTCGAAATTTTCTTAATTAAAACAAAAAATTGTACATTTTTAAAATTAATAAAAAAATGTATTAAAAATTTACTTTTAAATCTATTAAATTATTATAAACTAATATAAAAATATACAATAATTTTATTTTATTAAGAAAAAATAATACGAATTAAAATTTATTAAAAACAATTTAATAATAATAATTTATATTTAAGTAAATATACTATAATGATATATATATGTATACTAATTTTGACTTTTATAAAAAAAAATTTAATTCTTGTACTAAACTATTATAAAAGCATTTTTTAACTAACTAATTTTAATATTGATATATGTTTATTAAAAAACATGTAAAGATAAAATAATTATACAAAATTCATATATGTATGTATGTTGCCAAGTGAAATGCAGTTGACATTAATTTTAATATTACCGATGATTATTTCTGACGAAAACAATTCCTATATTGAAATATTTTCTTATTAAAAAATATAAAATATATAAATACAACAATTTCTTTTTGAGCATTAAATTATTCTTTCATATATTTATGGTTTATAGAGTTATATACAGTTCACAGAGATAATTCGAAATTTTTTCTCAATTATTTTTGAAGGAAAAGTAATATTTTGTTGGTGAAAGAAACTAATATTTTGTTCGCGTATATTTTTTTGTTTGCTTTTATTTAATTTTTTTGCAGCTTTTGGTTTTTGGTTTTTGTTTTTTCTAATTTATAATTATAAGAAAATTTTTCCGATTCAGTATACTGTGTGTAATAGCAAACATTTTACTAAGTTTTAAATTATTTTGTCATATTTGTATGTGCTATTAAGTAAAAAAAAGTTGACAAAAAAGTTTTCAGTATTTTATAAATTTTTTTTATGTTTAAAATATTTTATTATTGAAAAAATTAAAAAAAATGTTTATTTTATTTTTTGTTTGTTATTATTTAGTGTTTTTGTTTTTCAAAAATTTCTTATAATAAGAAAAATTTCTGATTCAGTTATACCAAAAATTATTTTTACTATAATTAAAACTTAATCAACTTTATAAAAAACCGGGAAAATTTATTTTAATATTTTTATTTATATTAAATATATTTATTTAAAATTTTGTGGTTGCTGTTGTTCTTTTTTTACAAGTTTATATTTATGTAAAATTTGAAATTCATATAATCTAAAAAATATATTACCTTAAATAATGTATAATAAATTAAAAAAAAAAACGTGAAAATTCCAAACAGAACTTTTTATAACTTCCAAAACAATTTTTCTTTATAACATTTTTTTTGTGCTTTGTGTATTCTAAATTAAAAAAAAAAGTAATTATAATAAGCATTTTTAATTACGCCTTCTGTTAGCTGTTAGTGGTATCTGCATTTACATACATACATACAACATATTTGCCACATTTTGGGAACAGCATGTATATGTCCTATCTTACACGCTTGCCAGTCACATTAATTGAGTTTTATTAAAAAAAAAAAAACTATAATTATGTCTATTTTCAACTTCAAACTCATTAGAGCAGTGTTCTCGATTGTACCGGAAATTTCAAAACCAATCTGAAAACATACCTTCATATAACATACATATTATATAACGTTGTGTATATATGAATATTTTACATATGCACATATGATTGATATTTAAATGCATATATGTATGTATGTGTTTATACATGTAAATATGTTTTCGTAAGCATGTACATACATATGTATATAAAGAAAAACATTTTGAGTATTTCCAAATATTAGAACTTTGTAAAGATTAAATACATTTGTTTCGCTTTATCTGCAAAATCTGCATACATACATACATACAAATTACATATGTATATACATCTGTAAATATTTATATATGCCATAGAGTACAAAAAATTATATTTTCGTATTTTTTCTTGATTTATCTGGCTTTTGACTTCCTATTTGGTTATTCGAGTTACATGAATTACAACTTTATCACTTTACAGTGTTGAATTTGTACTCAAATATATAAGTATATAAACTTGCATATGTATTATTATATTTATTCGTCTCAATTTCTTTCTTAATTGTTCGGAATATTTCCAAAAAAGATTTTTTGTAATATACGAAATAACAATGCTGACTATATACGATTTTTGATAATATATAACAGCCAATCAATATTTCTCTAAAGAAACTAACAAAATTACCATACACAACCTCAATCAAAACTTAAAAATAAACAAATAAAAGACTCGAAACCTTGGCGCAGGAACGGCAAAAGAACGTTTCATTTAATCGTAACAAATAACGAGCAACAGGTCAATGTTGCATGCAAAGCAAACAATTAATAGTAGCAGGTTAGCATTGAGACACCCAATAGGAAATCAAAGCTAGGAAATCCTTTCAACGGGGAGCGTATACAAGCAAATAAAACAGTTAACATTAAATATAACAAAAAATAAAATTAATGAAGACAAATCTAAAACAATATAATAATAAATATTAAAAAAATAAAATAAATAAAGAGATTAAAAAAAAATAAACATAATAATAGATTAAAAATAAAACGATTTAATATTAAATATACAAAGCTAAGAAAAAAATTAACAATAAATAATTATGAAAATAAACAAAAAACTATACAAATAAATTTTAAATATAAACAAAAATATAAAAAAGAAATAATAATAAAAAAATAAAGATTTAAAAAAGTTAATATTCAAAACTACATAATAACAAAATAATTAAAATAATGAAAATTTAAATAGTTCTAATAAAATAAAAATTATGTGATGACATAAAGTTTATAAATAAAAAATATATGAAAAAATACATAAAATACAGGGTCAAATAAAATGATTGAAAACAAATGCAAAATAATATAAAAATACCATAAATAAATATAAAAAATAAAAAAATAAACTAATAAAAAGAATAAAAAGTAGACATAATAATAAATTAAAAATATAACGATTTAAAATAAAAAATGCAAAATTAACAATAAATAATTATGAAAACCTATAAAAAACTATACAAATTATAAAAAAAATATAAAAAAGAAATAAGGATAAAATAAAGGATAAAAAAATTAATATTGAAAAAAAATTAATAAATAAAATGATAAAAAAATAATAAAATAAAAATAAAACTATTTAAAGCTAAAAAATGCAAAATATGAAAAGAACAATAAAAAATAATTATGTATATAAAACAATATTTAAAAATAGAAATAACAATAAATTACAATAAATAAAAAATAATACTATTAAAAAATGCAAAATAAGAAATAATAAAAATAATGAACTTTGAAAATAGTTTAAATAAAATAAAAATTATGAAAATCAAAAGTTACGAAAAAAAATAAAAACCTGCATAACAATATATAATAAAACTTTTATAATTAAATTAAAAAATTACTTATAAAATCGAAAAAAACAAATTATGGGAATAACCTAGTAACTCTTTAAACTCCATAAAGCCATTGCTCTTGCTTTATACCAGTTTAGGTGAGTTAACTCAGTTCTTTGTTTAATTGCCTACTTATCAATTATTGATGAATCGAAGACAGCTGTAGTAATTTTGTAGCTTCTTTGGACCAATAATTAAATACTTTGTTTGGAATACATACTTAAATTTAGTTTTGATTGATATTAATTTCAAATCTGGCAGAGATTTTAATAAAAACAGAGTGTAAGATACTTTTTATAGTCGCCTTCATTGCCTGGTGTACTCCTTAATACTTGACTATAGCATCATCTTCATCAGAGTTTATATCAATATAAATGTAATTTCTTCCTTCACATTCTTTTCGGGTCAATTTTCATATATTCTTGATATGAACATCAGACTTTACGTTCCGAAATCTTTGTTTTGAGTCGGTTCACGGTTTAAGGTACAAAATTTTCGCTTTCTGTTTTTTTTTCATGAATTAAAATTGCTGCTGGTGCCTTCATTAAACCGTTGCTATTGTTGCTGCTTTTGTATTTTGCGTATGGCATTCAGCTGGTACGCGAGTTGAAAAAGAAGAAATCGAGGTCTTTTGCATAATTTGCTAAATCAATATGTGTGTATGGAGGTGTATGTATAGGTCATGAGCACAGGTGCTTAAAAAAGTAATAAGTTACAAGTACCAAATAAAAAAATATATACAATAATTAAAAATTAATAAAAAGTTAAATGAATTTGAAAATTTTTGGTTATATTGTATTATTATTTTTATTTAAAAGAAAAATGAAATAAATATACTACTAAAGGTTTCATAAATCAATATATATATATTTTTAATTTTAGGTAAAAAAAAAATGAAAATTGAATTTTTTTTATTAAAATATTTTACAGGTTTTTTAGAATTAATATTAAAAAAATTGAAAAAACGAAATATATAAAATACTAAAAAACATGTATATATGTATACATAAACTTAACAAAATTTTAAATATAGTTTTTTTATATTTATATTATACATACAATATATTTTTAATTATATAAAAAAATTTTATTTTATTCTTATTTTTGTATATATGTATACATTTTCTTTTTATATATGTGTATGTACAATACGGTTAACATAAGATAAAAAAAACTTTTTAATGAATAAGTAATAGAGTTATTGTATTTAAGAAAAAAATTAAATACACTTGTTAAAAAAAAGCTTTGGTGAAGTCAACAATTAATGTTAAGTTACTTAGAATCTTAAATAAATATATATATTTATACATATATGCCTTTTAAACACACATATTTTTTTAAGCCACAAAAAATATTATTTCAACACAAATTTGCACAACCATTATGTCTTCGATCAAAAATTTATTTAAAAAATTGTCAAAATAGCAATGAAAGCAAAAGTATAAAAACAACCAGACAAAACACGTTTCGCGCTACTTAGGTAAACAAATAGTAAAACGAAAATAACTGTAAAAACCCATTAGAAATACAAACTCCATTTAAAAGTGTAAATATTTTTTTTTCTGTTTTTTGTAGCATCAGCCACCACAACAAAATTTACATATTCACATATAGCTAATCTTTATTTATCTACTTTTGTCACTGTTGTATGCACTTGAACATTTTTTTTTTTTATATTTTTGCTACTTAACAGCATAAGTATGTCTTTGTATGTAAGCACATGAGTATGAACTTATTGAAAGTCATAAACAATAAATGGGTGAAGTGTTTTAAATGTACAGACAAAGTAAAAGTATATTAAAAATAAATACAAAAAAATTATACTATAAAATATATATAAAATTATAATAACTAAATAAAAAAAGATAAAAAAAAAAAAAATTAAAAAAAAATGAAATAAAAATGAAAAAAATATATATATAAAAATAAAAACAAAAAAAAAAATAAACAAAAACAAAAAAAAAAAATTACATAATTTTTAACTATATAAATAAAAAAGTTATAATATTGTACTAAAATTTTTTTCGTTAAAATAAAGTTATAATAAACATTAATTTTTCAAATATTTTATATCATATTATAATTCAATTGTATTATTATATATTGTTTAATATTTATTAAATACCTTTAATTTAATTTGAGTACTTTTCTTTGATATCTGTTTTTTTTTAAATTTCTTATTTTTTAATAATTAAATACCATACTTAGTTACGTTTTTTGTTATTTTGGTCAGATTTTGATAAGTTAAGGTAAAATACCATATAATAGCAAAAAAATATAAATTTTTTAGATACAAAAATAAACAAAAACTTAGTAAAAAAATTAATAAAATATTTAAAATTATTTTGTTTCTAAAAATTTTAATTTTGTTGCTTTAAATTAAAATGTTTGCGTTTAGGTTTCTTTATATACTATTCTTATATGTAACTACATGTGTACTATAGCCCACACAAATTTAAATTCGCTTATCAATACCCTCATCACCTAAATAGTTGCATATAGCACACATTTTAATTAACTTTCGGCCAGTCAATGAACTTTGAAGTAAACAAAGTTAACCGTAATTGCTTTTTACACAAAAAAGTTTGTTTTGGTTACATTTTTTAACGGTAAACAACATAAAATTCGGCTTTTTGGTAAAAGCTTGACGTACTTATATACATATATATATATATAAATGTGAGTGTGTGTGCATGAAATAGCGATAAGCAACAGTCAAGCATTTAAATCATATACATATATATGTATATATATATATCTGCATACATACAAACATACCTGCATTTCATAGCAAGTTCGTTGCTTTTGCTGAAGTCTTTTGTTTTCATAAGTGGCAAACACAGCCAAATGTATTAACGGCGCTTGGAGCTGTTTCGTAAACAGCACACGAAATTCGCATATATGTATTTGTGTAGATACGTAAGTATGTGCATTGCGCTTGAAAAGTGTGTAAACAAAAACTTTCGAAACCGGCGCCACTTTAAGGTAAAAAAAAAACTATTTGCCATATTGCATTACAAAAACAAAAACCAAAGATAAAATGAGAAGAAGTCAATAAAAAGGAGATTTCAAAGTAATTAATGAAATGTTTGCAATTTTTAAATGAACAAAACAAAATGATATTATAAAAGCAATGCAATTAAAAAATAAATTTATCGAATAAATTTTTTTAAAATTAAATAAAGTTTTAATAACCAAAATCAAATGAAAAAATTGATCAAAATTGTGTAAATAAAACATAACACAAAAAATTTTTATAAATTAAATAATAATTAAAAAAGTAAATATAAAAGTACTCGTATTAAAAATAATTTATGTAATAAAAAAAATATAAATAATAAAAAGTTAAAACCCCTCAATTTAATTTTTTTACTTATTTTAATTTTTTTTATTCACTATACACTTATAAATTACATACAATTAAATATGAATAAATTAAATAAACTTAGTTATAAATATAATAATTTACAAAATTATTCAAATAAAATAATAAAATTTAATAAAAATATAAAAACATATTTGAAAATTAATTGAATTTGCTTATCTTATAGTTATCTATAAATATAAATAAAATAAATAAAAAATTAAATACAATAAAAAGAATGTAAATAATAAATACAAATTAATAAAATTATCGAAAACAACAAACACAATATTTTACTTGTTTAAAAATTTCATTTTTTAGTGTATGTAAAAAGCGAAAAAATTATATTTTACATGTATGGTACCATATGTATATTGATACTAAAAAAATTAGTGAAGTGAAAAGTGAGAAATAATTAAAAAAAAATTAAAATAAACTTATCTTGTTTTCCTAATTTTTTTTTATAAAAAAATTTCAGTCTACCATAGAAACTATTACTAAATAGATATTTATGACAATAATTAAATAGAACTAGTAAAATAGTAAGGAAAAAATCAATAAAAAAAATAATTAAATCGAATAGAAACATATAATATTTAATTACTTATTTTTTAACTAATTTGCAATATTTAATACTTTTTAACATTTCAAAAAAAAATTAAGGCGCTATAAAAGTAACATTTATTAATATAAATTAATTACTAAAAATATTATAATAAAAAATATTAAGATAAAATATTTTTTATGTTAATTAAGGGCGCTAAAAACTACTTTTTAATAATAAAAAATATTAACTGTCAAAAATGTTAAATTAAATATAAAATAAATAAGTAAAAAATATCTGCAATGATAGAAATTATTTTTTCATGCATACAATTTTTGTGTTGCACATACATATATGCACATGTGTTTATATGTATGTTTTTTTTTTTTAACTCAATAAGCATTATGTTATGTCTACGTGTCCGCTGTTTGATCATTTATATATGCATGTACATAAATTAAGGGCGCAAACATAACATAACCTCACTTTGCTTATTTAGTTTGTATTTGTATATGAGGCAAAATACTATTATGTTTACTTTGGTGCAGATGCAGTACATTTGATTTGCAATGACACACGATAATTTGATAATCATCAAATCAGAGCAGTCAAAATTGAAACTCAATGCACTTATAATATATACAAAGTTACGGCTTGTGCAAATGATTTATTTATTGGGTTTTGTACAGCATATATATATATATAAATTATATAATATTTAATAACAACGCGTTCGAATATAGAGTAAATGTGGCTATGCGACTTTGCAAACAAAATGTAAATGTCAAATAAAATTTTGTCAACTTTCGAAATATATTTCGAATTATTTGCAGCGCTTTAATTAACTCATCACTGAATTTTCTTTATTTCCTTCGAAACACCTGTTCGCTCACAAATATATTATAGCTCTTTGTTCTTATTGCTATTATTCATCTGACAATTTCTCTACAAATTAATCAATTCAATTCCTCTTGGTTTATTGCAGCATTCCACCGTTGCACTTGTACAGCATCGCTCTACTTGCACAGGCATCAACGCGGCAACGTTGCCCACAGCTGGTTTTATGAGACCCGTCTGCAATGGCAGCTATTGTCTGTTGAAGCCCAGGCTGAATAATTCGTATTTAAACAAGCGTAAAAGTAGCTCGAAGAAACGGGTGTCCACTGTAGCATCATCAAAGCGTGACGAAGAAAGGTTAGTAAACTCAGACACAAAGCACAGTTAAATAAACATTTGTTTGTTGAGACTTGATTACAAAATTACAAATATTTATTTATTTATTAAAAAAACAACAAATATAAATAATCATACTACCTATAAAATATAATTTCAATAACAGGGACTTAGCTTATAAATTGCAAATATATCTCCAAAGTCGCATAAATATAAAACTTTTTAAAAACAATTTTACATTAAATAATAATGTTCGAATTCACAAAAAAAAAAATAATAACATTTTCATAAAATTCATAAAGAGTAAAAATATTGTCTAAAAAATAGATGTAAATTATATTTTTAATATTTTAAAATAATAATATTTTTTTAATCATTTATATTATTTTTGTGTGTGTAATTTTAGCGAGTTTAGAAATATATTAAAGAAATATATATATTCGTATACGTATATTTTTTAATTCAGTGCAATAAATTTTATTTTTTCCTTTGCAGTGATAGCGATTCCGACGATGAATTTGAACAAAAACGTGCGAGTGCACGTTCCAAGTACAGTGCGAGGGTAAGCATTCTTTGATAAAACAAAAATATATTAAAAGCATTATTTTAAATAGTTAAATTAATGTTAAATAATTGAATCCTCAAATTTGCATATTTAATTTTTACCTTTACATTAATCACTTAAATCTTTTTTATTATTATTATTTTAAGATTTTTAATTAAAAAAATAATAACAATCAGGAGAATAACAACAATAAAAATAATAATGAATATTGCAATTAAGATAAAAATTTGCGTAATTTGTTGTTTAATTTCAGTTTGTTATTTTTTTAAAAAAATAAAATTACTTATTTATAATATTATATATATGTATAAATAATTTAATTTTTTACTTTTTCAAAATTTTTTTACTTTTATTTATTAGTCTTTATTATTATTTTTTTTAAATTTAACTCTTTATGTTTATTGTGTGTTTAATTCAATTTTGTAAGTTCGTTATTGAAAAAAATTATATTAACATAAATTTTTTGAATTGTTTTAATCATGCGTTTAATTGCATTTTGTAAGTGAGTTATTAAAAAAAATATTTATTTTAAAATTACTAGGTTAAATACCTAACATTTTTTTGGTTTTTTTTTTGTATTAAATTAAAAAAATGTTTTGAGTAAATATAAAAATGGAAGGTTTTAAATATTTTACGAAACAACGCTTGCATATTTAGTTAATTTTTTTTTTTGTGTGTTTGTTTGCTTAAGTAATTTTAAATAGTAGAAATTTAATAATCAAATGCAGGATTAAAACGCAAATTAAAACACAAAGAATAAAATAAATTAATTCGCGTTTTTCAAACAAATTGTTTTGCTGTTCTTCTGTTTCCATCTAATTTTACTGAGCTTTTAATTTATTATACATTTATGCAAAATATAAATATAGAAAACTGGTAACACTTGTTATTTTAATTTTAATTTCTTTAGAGCAGACATAGTTTCGTTATAACCAGTTGGCTGATTTTTCATATAAAAGAAAACCATTTGAATAATTTTTTCATATGGTAGCTCTGAAAATCATTTCAAATAAATGTTTGTTTCTGCGTTTAGTTAACTATTTCTTTCAATATTGTTTTTGTATTTTTTCATATATTTTTTTAATTTTTTTAATTTTATAATTTATTTATATTTTTTCATTTATGTTTATTTTATATTTTTAGTTTATTTCTTTTACTTTTAATGTTGTTTTTTTTTTGCTTTGCTCCAACACACCTATGCAAATAAGCGTGTTGTGGAATACTTAAAATTCAAAACCACATGCCGATTAGACGTTAAAGCAACAAAAATACAGACTGAAATTGTACTGTTCCGCAACTTAAGCGTGACTTGCCGACGCTATTAAAATTTCGGCTTTTTAACTAGCTTTTTAATTACTCATTTGTATGCGCCGCAAAAGTTTAGTAATTTTAAAAAGAGAAAGAGCGGAGAAAATAAAGTAATTTTGCATCAAATACAATTTGAAACTCATAAAAATAAAATATAAAAAAATTTTTTTTTTGGTAAACTAAAAAAAAAGAATAAATGAAGTAAAAAAAGTAGCTTAAAAATTTAAAAAAGTATTATTTTAACTGCAAACGTAATAGTATTAAATTAATTTAAAAAAACCTAACTTAAAAGAAAAATATTAGATAAATAAAAAAATTAAAGTAAAAATGTGGAAAATAAAAAAATTTTGAATTTAACAATAAAAAAAAATTGGAATCAATTAAAAAATTTATATGTTTGCTTAAAAAGTGTAATAAAATAATATTTTAACGGCAAAAGCATTAAAATTGAAATATTAAAACAAAATTTAACTGAAAGAAAAATAGTAATATTTTCGCAGTGAAAATACTAAAATTATTTATTTTTTTATCCTCTCTATATTTTGTATTAATTTTTAAACAAAAAAATAAATAAAAACAAAAGTAATTCATTTAATAATAGCTTTGTAAAATTTGTTTATATTTTTAGCGATAAAAGCACTAGGATTTAAACTACTTTATTAGTTTTTAAATATCAAAATTAAACAAAATTAATAAGTTAATTAATTTAAGAAATTGAATATTATTTTAACGGCAAAAATACTAGAATTAAAATTATTTTAATACTTTTTAAATACAAAAAAGTACATTTTTAAAATTATTATAAAATATTACTCTTTTTTTTTAGTTTAAAAAATTGAATATTATTTTCATAGCAAAAATAATCGAATTAAAATTATTTTTAAAATATTAAAATTAAAAAACTAAATACCTGTTAAATTAATATTTATTGTTTTCATTTAGCTTTTTTGTAAAATAGGTATTTTAAAAATTTTTCAAAATTTAATTTTATAAAATAAGTATCGCCTAAACTGTTAAAATGCTATAATTAAATTTAATTAACTTTATTAATTTTAAAAAATGATATATTATGTATATTAATTACCAAAAATCAAGCTTTTAATACTTCTCTCTCTCTATTCTCTCTTTGCAGGGCGATTCCGAGTTCTGGCGTCGCAAAATGCGCACGCTTCATCGCATACTCGACGTCAATCGCGATGGCGTTGTATCATTTGACGACTACAAATTGATTGCCAAACGCTTCACGGACTTGGGCCATCTCACACCTGAGATGTCGGCCGAGTTCGAGGAGGTGATGCGTCAAACGTGGGTGGAGCAATTCGGTGAAATTACGCCATATAATTTAGTGACTGCCGAGCAGTTCTTGACGGAGGTGCATCATCGTCTCAACGATGAGCAGATGGAGAAGCGTATTGGACGCTTTTTGCCCTATTTATTCAAGGTAGTTACTTTTAACTAATTAATATTTAATTACAGTTAAGTAACACAAGTATTTTATATTTACAGGCCGTTGATTACGATCACACAGGCCAATTGGATCTCGAACAGTATAAGCTGTTCTTCCGCTGTCTGGGTCTTTCGGATGAAGATGCTGCTATTTCGTTTGCTGTGATAGACAAAAATGGCGATGGCCAATTGTCCTTAAAGGAGTTTCTACATTTGGGTCGTCAATTTTTCCTAACCGAAGATGATACGAAAATTTCGAAAATGTTCTGGGGTCCATTGATCGACCATTGACTTGTTGAACATGCGTACACCGTTGTGTTGGAGTTGTTGGCGCGCGGCAAATTCCACGATCTACATCGCGCACAATATATACTCTACATACTCTGCATGCAAAATGTCTCGGAGCAATTTGGTATATTCAACGACGACATCTATGGAGGAAACTATTTGCTAAGACTATTATTTTATGTTAATACATTAATTTTTTTAACGATAACATTGCGTTCATACGAACGTGGCGACTTTAAGCAGTTTATTGTATATCATATAAGACAATTTAATGAATCACGTAAGAAAGCGAAAAAAAGAAGGAAAAAAAGAAGAAAAAGAAATTAAAAAAACATGACTGTAATTGGTTTTATTTTAAAAGTCTGCGAGTGTAGTGAAGTCCACAAGAACCTCAGATTCTCAGTGCTCAGTGGAGCGGAAGAAACCTCAAAGCTTAATGAGTAGTAGAAGAAGCGAGTTCTATAAAATACAAGAGAAGTTGCGCCTGAGTCTAAATACATATGTATGTGTTCTACGTCAAATACATATGTATGTGTCATTACGATAATGGTTTGTAAAAACAAAATAAAATAATTTATTATACAACAACAAGACATTTTTGTTAACTTTTAATTACCAAACTTTTTTTTTGAAATATTTTTTTTTATATTATTGATCTTACCTTTCAACATTGTCCATAAGTTCTATTATTAAATATTTATGGGCTTTGAAGATTTTAAATTATATAACACTTTTGTTTTACTATGCACTCGATAATTTTGCGCATTTTATTTTGAATTATATCATTAGAGAGTAATATGTATGGATTAAAAATCCAAAAACAAAAAGCAAAATTAAACAGAACCAATATTATTGTTTTGTCATTTTTGCGCTAGAAAACTAAATTAATTGGCTTAATATTCAGCCTTAAATATTTAATTGTAATAAGTGTAATAAAAATTCGATGATGTGCTGAATTTTATTAAACACCAAGCTGTTGGTTGATATGCTTGACATCACGTATCTGGGAGTCCACTTCGGACGCGCTGTAGAACAAAAGTAATGAAGACAGAAAGAGATATTAATTAACAAATGTAAATATTATTATTTAGTAATGGTTTTAGTAAATATATTAATATTATTTAAAATATATAAATATTTATAATAGACAATTTAAATTTACTGTTGCACGAACTTTGATTTATCAAAGAAACCAATTTTCATGCGTACTGTATACTCAGCACAGGGTGCAGCTAATTCATGCTTTGTAAATTTTAAATGCAAGGTGTGTGTTTAGGCTATGAAGTGGAAAAGTATACAGAGTGCTTCAAATGGTTTTTTTACATTTGACAGTTAAAATTCTCGGTTTAAATTTAAATCAGATTTTAATATCTTGCCAAAAATTCTTTACCTGTCTGATTGCTTCAGACTAAGTGCAAAATAAAAATTGTTATTCCTTGGTTCGGATCCAAAACAGCTTTTACTGAGTCGGAGCAGGTAGATAAACATAGATAGCACATGAAGTAGCGTTGATGATTGACTTTGATCATATTATATAAAGCTACTGGAAGAAATCGAACAAACAACATTTCCTCCAAGGCTGAAGAGATCTATGACTTATCTGAGCGGTCGGCAATCATCCGTTGTTTTAATATTAAAATTTTAAGTGAAGAAGAATTAAAGAGAGGACGGTTTCGCTAGTTAGTGGCCACCCCGCTACTGGTTAACTTCTATAACTCGAAACTCCCTCAACTAATTGAGGAAAGTTCCACCACCACATACACAGATGATTGCACGATTTTGGCTGTTTAAAGAACACAAATCACTCTTTTCTCAGCAGTTTCTACTAGGATGCTTTCGTAGCAGAAAATCAGAGGACTTCAGATATGCATTCAACGCTAGCCAATGTGGAGCTATTAACTAACAGCTTCACTGACTTCCTCCCAGTGAGTATCCTTGGAGTCAAACCATCATGATCATCTCGAAAGATGATCCTGATGACAATTAACTTACGCCTTGCCACCCAAACAAGGACCTCTACAACAACAACGACATGGATCCGCTGGTTAGGCTTGGGTTGATGACAGCAGAGTCCATTTATTGTTTAATTACAAGCTCATCGAAAAGATGATAAAAACAGATATCACAAGTCAACCGCTAATTTAAACCCGGTTCAGGACTACCACAGGGTCTATATATCCGGAATGGACAGAACTTTTATCACATTAAAAATTTCAATTCTAAAACAGTCGCGTCTGTATAAATAGCACGGTACCAGACTTGTATGCGACTAAGAACTGTCTAGCATTACTAAAAACAATGGCAACGCGTTTCACCGCTTAATCCTAATCCAACTCTAGACAAACAACAAAATGTTTTAGACTTACATCTGTATAAGTATCTCCTTAATGTTCTTCTCTTGACGTTCTGGCAAATGAAATGTCTTCTTCTTAGCGGTTTGAGTGTATTTGGAGATCTGTAAGGAACAGAAAGCGATACTAAAATTTTCTAAATATTTTTATAATAAAATATTATTAATAGTTACATGGTAAGCTTGCTTGTTAATGGTATCTCGGGCCTTCTGCATAGAATTCGTCAAGGCTTTGGTCTCCTTATTGATACGCTCCACCTCCTGGGCGAATTCCCTATCGGCAATTGGATTGGTGGGTAGGCGGGTGTGTGCCTGACGCACAAGATGTTGACAACTATTCGGATAATAATAAGTATACTGTACAAGAAATATATTAAAATTGCCCTATTTACTTCTTCGTTATGATCTCCTGCTGATCGCTGATCTCCTCAAAACGTTCGGCTAATCGATGTGCCGTTTCGCGTATACTCTCACGCTCTTTCTCTAAATCGGCAATTTCATGCTCTTGCTGTTCTTTGCGCAACTTAATAGTGTTAACACGCTTTGTGATTTCAGCGCGCACCAGCTCGTGACGCTTCAAATACTGTGTGCGCAGAACCTCAATGGCTTGTGCGAGCAATTCATAGCACTCCTGTGGATTTGGTGTACTTGTTTTGTCTACTGAAAGTATGGGTTGTGTAACATCACGCTTGAGCATGCACTTTATGTGATCGACGAAGGAGGGTTCCAACATGCGATCCAATTCAGACTTGGCTTCCAATTTTAGCAATGATTTATCGGTTTCCTCTTTAATTTTCACCGTTTCCACAAGTATTTTTGGATCGATGATTAGTTTCAAACTGATAACTTCACCGCTGCCGAGTAGTAGCACAACACCCGAAGGCATTTGGAGTAGTACGAAGCCGAGTACGGCATTAATGCGTTCGCTGGCGTCGATTTTGGTGCACACTATATATTCGGCATTCGAGGCGATGGAGAGTGGACTGATGTCGGAGTCGACTGTCGGGGAAAGAGAGCGGTAAATTATTATATTTGCTGGTTTGCTAAGCTTTTATTACTTACTATCACTTTCTACGAAACGCTGTAGCTCGGATATAAAATTAATGGTTATCGCATGAAGTCCTGCATTGTGGTAAGCGAAATAGCGCATCTCATTGATATAATCGCTGGAAGATGAAGACAGACCGTAAAAGTTGGGATGTAATAATATAATATATAGATTAAAATTGTTAGAATAAAATTATAAAATATATGATAACACAAACAAAAATAATAATAAATTTGTTTCATAACTGCTAACTATCACTAGCTAGCAAAGTTTCTGCTGGAAGGGCGTTTCTTAACACAAAAAACTAGCAGAAGAGAGCACATATTGAGAGCGTAAAAAGCTGAGCGAGCTGCTAGTTTCTGCTAGTCAAATTTCTACTAGCAGAAAATTTGATGGCTACTGCCATATGAAGAAACAGCTGAGTAAACAAGCAAGATTTTACGTATTTGCTTTGATTTTGTTTATTTTAATAGTTTCGAATTGTGAAAACAAAAATTCGATTGATTAATTTCTGCTAGTTTTCCTGCAAACTAGATAATTTAGCAATTGATGCATGAGGACTGTATTATTAAAGATACTAAAACAATATAAAGAAGAAAAAAAAAATGAAAATCATCTTCGAAAATTAAGTTTTTTTTGGATATCCCTTTTTTCTGTAAGAAATTTATGATTAAAAAAAATATATTTCTTTTTGTTATTTATTATAAGAATATAAAATTATAAAAAAAAAGTTTCAAAAAGGTTTTTTTTGATATCTCTTCTTATAAAAATATGATTTCAAAGATATATTCTTGATAACTCTCGTTTTAAATATAAATTTTTATTTTATTTTTATTTTCGAAAAGTCTCTTTTCCATAGTACTAAAGATATCAGCAATTCTTTAAAAAACATAAATTTGATTTGTCGAAAATTGGAGTGCCAAGTGTATTAGCTAAGCAGTCTGTGAGACTGACCAAACAAAAATCTAAGCCTAACGGTCTAATCCGAATACAACACAAGTGAGACTTTTCACAATGAATTTTATTTAATGTCAATATTTGAATATGTCTCCACCGCGAGAAGGAATATTTTGATTTTATCGATGAATGTGATGGTTTCTGTTCGAAAGTAAACAATTTTATTTCGTACATACAAATATTATTTTCCTTCGTGCACTCTACTACAAAAACCTCCTTGACATTATTTACAAGTTTGAAGACAGAATTAAATAGTTTTTAGGGAAATATTTTCTCACTTTATCGAGCGGCTAATTGTTAAATAAAAATTCTTAATTCATAGCATAAGAAATATCGTCGGGCATTGCAGTCTATTTCGACAGAAACAGAAGCTAACCCTTTTCCCTTTTTTCTTTTTATTTATTTGAAGCTAAACTTTGGCTCGATATAATATTAATTATATTTGGTGTTGTTGTTATTGCTGCAGTATTAAACATTCACCACCTAGTTTTGATAAAGAGTAGATAGCTCTTGGGCGGTTATAAAACCATATGCGTTTTGGTTATGTAGACGATTAAGTAAAGGGATTGAGAACAACAACAACAGAACTCTTCTAAGTCGGTAAGAAATTTATCTGGCCTGGATGTCTTCATATTTTTTATTTTGTTGTGTTACAAGAGCAACAACATTTTGAATACCTATAAAGTTATACGCTAAGAGCTCAGCAATAGACAATTAATGTTTTTCAAAGTCATTATCAATGATAATTCCGTTATTTTTAGTTGACCTCAACGAAAACCATTTTCTTGTTACATGATTAAAAACTAACTCGACGAAAACCATTTTCTTGTTACATAATTAAAGCCTAACTCTCCCTGGGCTTAGTAAACGTCGAATTAGTAGGTCATTAGTTGACTTTGAGAACTAAACTTAGAACAAAGAGATGATATGAAGGAACTGAAAATCATACAAACCGTTTCAAATGTATTGGACAATTGTAGGTCTTCGATTTTGGGTCATCCTTCGGTAAGCCTAGTTCCAGCAAAACCGTCTCCAGCACATGTATGGTGTAGTCAGATGGATGTATGATCAAGCTGGCGTCTACTTCGTTGAAGGACTGCAAAATAAAACATTTTTTTTTATTAGTAAATTACTTACTTATTTAAAATTATTAGGTTATGTCAGCTTCACAAACCTCCTCTGCCTCCTCCGCCTCGAGGAATAGTGCATGATGCAGTGTGCCATTCGCTTCGGCAATGACCAGTGTTGGTGGCAAGGATGGAATGACTAAAATGGCACACGAGTCCAGGCCATAATTAGCGTGGCTCTGTGGCGTAATTGTTAGTGGGCCTTGTAGGCGTGGTCTGCGTAAGAATATGTTGAATTTGTTAAAAGTATAGTTATATGAATTTGTGTATATGTATATTGGGAAAACTTACTTATGACTATCGAGTCCAGCCATTAATACATAAATATTGCCATTCTCACGCAGCACAATAATCGGCCATTCAATGCGTTCGGAATTCTGTGTGCTTTTCTGTTTGAAATAATAATTAAAATTGAGTTAGGGACAGACGTTTTATATAAAGAGTCTTATTTAAATGTTTATGAAGTTCTACAGACGATTATAAAAATGAGATTGCAGCTAAAATTGTTTCTTTTTTTAGGAACCCTTTTAAAATTATATTTAATTTCGAAATAAGAAACGGCTAAACTAAAACACATTATTCTTTCATTATTAAAAAGAAATTTTTTTTGTGTGAATTTTCAAGAATATGTTTGAGTGTACAAATCAGAACTTTTGAAAATTATATAAATAATATTACTGTAAATGTATGTATGTATATAAAAAATAATATATGTACGAAAAATTTTCGAAAATTTCCATGCAGTCACTTTTTTTAATTTTTTTTGTTTTAATAAAAATACCGACTTATTTCAATAACACCGAATTCACCACTTACATTTCCTGCAACAGTCTCATTAAAGGTCTTCGAGAGATTCCGACTGTGATTTAACGTATCCTTCGTGGTGTTGTTATTAATAGTATTTGAGGAGTTCAACACTGCATCATCCTTTAAGGCTACAGCAGGTGAAATATCAAAATCTACAGCGAATTCACCAAGCAGTAGAGCCGTTGGTAGTGAGTTATTGAGACTATTGTCGGACTTCATCGGCACTGGGCCGACTTTCCATACGTGACGCAGAGTGGAATTGTCATAAACGCTGAAAAGGAAATAAGTTTTAGAAATTACACAATTTTATTTATAGACGTAAATGTTTTAGAAAAAATAATGGTGTTGTGTAACTAATGTTGCTCCTCAAAGCTCTTTCACGACCATCATTTTCAGGTGACAACGTATTCTGGTACTCAAAAAGAGTTCTATAAAAAGGAAACAGCCTCTCTGAGCTTCTAGCATTACTAATAATATTAAAATAGCTTTAATTTCCATTAAGAGCTTTATTGATTTCATATTAATATTATTAGCACAAAAGCTTAACGCTATGCTCCTAGATATAGCTTCTCCTTATCAAATGTTTTTGAGCAATATTCATAAACGTTCACTGAAACTTAAAGTTGAAATGTTTGAAAAAGCTGAAAGCTTTAACAGTCTTAAGATTGTAATAATGATGGAAAGCTTTTTAAATTTTTTTTCTTCAAACTGTTATATATATTTTCACCATAAGTTTTCGCTTGTGAAAAGGATCACTTATACCTAAAAAAATTTCAGGTCAACACACGAGAGATATTGGAAAAATCTTCTTGAGCGCAAAAGTTTTCTACTGCGCAGTATAAAGGCATCTAAATAGATCAGTCGAAGT
Source organism: Bactrocera oleae (assembly GCF_042242935.1). Classification (NCBI taxonomy): domain Eukaryota; kingdom Metazoa; phylum Arthropoda; class Insecta; order Diptera; family Tephritidae; genus Bactrocera; species Bactrocera oleae. The sequence goes on along the minus strand of NC_091539.1, from coordinate 11,589,091 downwards.
GGCTCTGAATCAGAGCATGGTTGGGATTTTGAAGAATATGGCTCCGTAATTTTAGCCAAAGGTTATGTAAGTTTTGGACTTGGTAAATATAATAAACTTGCTTTACTTTTGGTATCAGTTGCTCGAAGAGCAGCTTTCTTTCTGTTTGAGCTTTCGCAATTGACCTTAGAAATAGGGTGAATTATGTAATAATGATTGGAAGGTTTAAAGCGCTTGACAGATTCCTTTTAAGGTTATTTAAAGTTCGTTTTGGTTGGTCATTTACAGTTGGTTCTAGATGTATGGAAAAAATTATATACACCCTGGTCTTCGAGATCTCTTAGTAACATACGAATTTTTGGGGGTCGTTTGAAAAAAGGCCCAAAATAGCTTTTCGGGTAGCGCTAGAGAGTGAAAATATTGTGATAAAGTATTTCTGGAAGAAATTTGCCAACGTTTTTGAAGACAATATAAATTTTCAATACGATTTTGATTTTAATTTTTTATGTAATAACTACTAGTGACATTTTTTATCGTTTATAGCGAATTTTTTTTAAATTTTTTCCAGTAGATATATATTTTACGCCACCACTGTACTACATTGCGGCCTAGCAACTAAACAATAAATTAGACGCTTGAATTAGAAAATACACTGCAACACTTACCGTATTGTATTGTCCGACAGCAGCACGAGCAGATGTGAGTCGGTAGGCGAAAATGGATGCCAACGCAGCTGACGCAGTTCCAGGTGTGGATTGTTGCTAAACAGTAGCGAGTCCAAATTAAATGCGCTGCAACAGAGAAAAAGAGAGAAAATTAAGAAAAACAAGCGAAATTAGAGAATGAAAAAAATCGTAGAAAACAATTAACAAGAAATTACACAACAAGGCAGTGGTTTAAAGGTTGAAACGGAAAACAAAAGCAAATGAAAAAGCAACAAAAATGTAGCCAAATATTTAAGCAGTTAAAATATGAATATTTATTTCATTAGCCAAAAATTGTGGCTTACACAAACTACTTGCCGCCGCTTGCCAGCTAAGTTATTTAGTTTTGCTGGCTTAATGCGGTTTAAAATGTTAGCGCATAAATTCACTTAGAAAAGCCGCATTTGAGCCAACAAACACTACTTATTGCCCGGCACACACGCATATATAATTTGAATGTTGCGCATGTGTGTGTCGCAAAAGACTTCTTAAAAGAAATTCGAAAAAAATATAATATATATAATAAAAAAAGAATTTAAAAATTATAACGGTACCAAACGAAACCAACTTACACTTCTTTACGCTGTTTGAAAATCAGTAAACCCAAGGGAGGCTTCTTAAATGAGTTAATTTACCTGAACTAGCGACAATAGCAGTATAAAAAGCAAATTCACATTTACAACAACACATGTGCCTATAAGCCTACAAAAATACACATTTCTCCGCGCCCACAACTTTGATAAGCTCAATTTATGCGCGAAAATTTCCATAATGCAACGCGGAAGTCAACCAAGCCTGGCCTGGTTAGTAGAGGGCGGAAGAGTGTCTTAAGTGTTTGAAAAAATAACTAAAGCATGCTGAACGCCCTGTCACACACACATGTGTGTTATTTATGTTAAATTATGCATAAACTTAGCAAGAAATTAAGGATGTGAGTGTATATGGTACACACACACATGTACCAACTCATATGCGAAGACATTTATGCATCATCTCTTTCGCTAAGCCGTTGCTTTAATTGTTTACATAGTTGTAGTGTTTACGCACTGATAAGCGCCAAAAAGGCGGCATACATGGCGGAGTAAATGTGTAAGATAAAGTAAAAAAAATACCCTTAATGCAATTTTTTTTAAAAACTTTATATCTTTTTGGCATTTTTGATATTCATAAATTAAGATATAATCTCTTTTTTAACACTCTTCTTCTTCTATCAATGTGGTCATGCTAAGACCCGACCAAAAATTGGTTACAATGACTAGGTAACATTAGAGGTTTAATATTGTGTTATATAATATTAAATTTCATCAAAAATGTTTTAAAGCCGTTATAATGACACTCAATTTGCTTGATGGCACGATTTTCCATATTATTTTCTTTGATTGAGCTTACTTTTGGCTGAATGTTGAGTGAATCATTGGCTACATTTCTTCAAAAATGTAGCCAGCCTTAATGTTGCAGTCAATGGGAAACGCCTTGAGCCATGATTAATGACTGTTTCGTGCCTAAATTAATTGTAAGATGTTTATGTGAACGATCTTGGGTTCCACCAAAACGGGGCTATATGCCATACAGCCAACGAAATCATCAATTTAATGAAGGCAACTTTTGTTGAGCGGATTATCTCGCGTCGTGAGCCTGTGTCAGGCTTTTAATATCGCGCCATTCAACACTGCTGGCCTTTTTTTGTACGGTTATGTGAAGTCGATTGTCTATGTAGATAAGCCTGAGACGATTGATGTTTTAGAAGATAATATTCGGCGCATTATTGCTGATATTGCTGCAAAAACTTATTCGAGTCAACCGCATTTTTTTTTTGCATTTTATGTCTTCTTAAAAACCACATGTCTAAAAAAAGCCTTTATTAGTGGCAGGTTTTGAAATATCTCGAAACTCATCAACTGCTGAGCAAAGTTATTTTTTTATAAAAAGAAAATCTATTCTCTAATATTTATTGAAATCTAATGTCGAACGTAAAAACATGTTTTTCTTGAAACTGTATTTTTTTAACTAAGCGAATAAAATACTAAGAGATTAGCGTATGTATCCACTTGAAAAATTTATAGTAGTATAAGTTTAGTGTGATGCTAAAAAGTTCGTGAGAGGGAGAGGTTAGACTTAATTTTCAAAGTACAATTCTATACATTCCTGAGCTGTCGGACAATTGGTGCATTGGGTGTAGCGTTTTTAATGTAGCGTTAATAATGGTATCTGTGAGTGAGTAAGGTTGAGCATATCTATGCCAAGTGTGTGCCGAATGAGCTCAAAATCAACTGATTTGCCGGGATACAAATCAACGTAATTGATAGCAAAATTGAACGGTTTAGGATTGTTTTCGTGCCCTCCGGCTGTGAGACTCATTGCTTTTTGACTTTTCCCTGTTCTAGACATTAGAATACTCTATGGTATGCAATTTAGCGATGATTAAGGGGCAATCACTGATACTGAGACCTATTTTGTAACGATTAGTTTAATACAAAAATGGATTTGCATAATACGAAATGTCCTCAAAAAATAACCAGAATTTCAAAATGAAAATTTAGCGGGTTTGGAGTGTCCAATTTTTTTTTAATATGTTGATATATGCCGCTGCAGTACGATACAATTTTAAGTTGTATTCATTGCTTGCTTTGTCTGTAGCGGCCGTTAAGGTTAGACGTGCTTGGCGATTTTTGTTTGTTAAAAGAAATGTTTCGACGTTTGTAGGAAGCGCTGGCATAAGTGCATAATATCGAATAGAGCCTATTTTGAAGGCGACAACATTAATGTAGGCAAATGAATAAATATTTTTTTGAAAAAACGAATATTTTGAACACATCTCGTACATAATCGGTGTATCGCCCTCTATGACAATTATTTTTAGTAATAAAATAAAATTTTGTGAAAAAAAATTACGTTTATCTTTAAAAAGCATTGAATTTTTTTACGTAAGGTGTGTTGTTGTTGTTGAAATGAAGTCGCAAAATTTTTATTTTTTTATTTTTTAATATTATAATATTACTATTCACAGATGTACATATACATATTTACAAGTGGCTGAATTTTTTCATGAAAGTTACTCATACGCCCTGTATGATTATATATAAAATCACCATTAATCATACTGTAAATTATACATATAAGAACTATATTAAACTTTAGCAAAATATATATGTTTATTATATTTATTGTTGAGTTGCCAGACTGCCAAAAATCATACTTTTAAGCCATATATTTTAGAAAACAATTTGGAAAAAAGGCAGCTACCTTGTTAGGAATGATAGCTAAAATCGCTTGCATATTGTTTGAGTCTTGTAACTGCTTTCGCTGCTAATTTTCGACAATTGTTGACAAAACAACCCTTAATAATTTGCATATTTAATGATGGCTCCACCCATTAATGGACTGTTGCAGTGTTTTTTTTCTTGATTTTGGAGTGAATGGATACAACTTCATTGGACATGTGACACATGCGGACGCACACATACATATATATAGAAGGATTTTTTTAAACACACATATATATGAAATAATTTTTTCACACATACATACATATGCAAATATCCGACCAGCATTATCCCAACTCAAATATATGCGCGAAAAAATGTCAAATGAATGTAAAAGATTGCTATAAAGTACATTTGAAAGCGTCCAAAAAAGGATGGATGAGAATGTAAGGCAAAACCGAAAACAAGAAAAGAAATGAGCGCTGCCAAAACGAGTACAACAACTAAAGCGTGCAACTGATACTTTTAAATGGTGTGTTCTAAGCGTGTATTGGTGTGGAATAAACCACGGGGGACAGCGCATCGCGGTCAAAAGCAAATGGACAGCAGGCACGCACACACATACAAATACTTAAATACAGACATTTATACATTAAAACGCATATATTTAGCGCAACAAATCTTTGGTAATGACACCCAGTTGGCGCACACACACACACATATATATAGATATGTATATGCTGCGTGGCGCGTTATGCTAAGCAGCCACCTTACCAAACTTTTTTGCCAACATTTTTTCGGGTGAAAATCTACAAATTTTCAGCGAATTTTTTTCGCCAGCGTGTATGAGCAGCTTCGGCTGCGGTTACAGTGACAGTAGCGGTCGCTGCTCATTATGCGCATTTGCCGCAGGACATGTGTGTTTGCCTGTGTGTGGTTGTGTGTGTTTTGAGCGCACCAGCGGACGCTGGCCTTTTATTTCGGCTAATAATTTTAATTTTATTTAAAATTATGTTCCGCTGCCACAAATGCACTCTACTGCGTTGCTAATGCGTCGTCATTTCGGAGAGACAGTGGGTGCAAAAACTACGCAAAAAAATATACAAAAACGAAAATGCCAAAAAAAAAAATTAGAGAAAAATGCAAAAAAAAAAAATTGAAATGTGGTTCCTAATATGTACAAAAAAAATGTAAGTGTGTGTAAAAAACTGCGCAAAGTGCACTCTACACGCTAATAAAATATGCTGGTAACGGCGAAGAAGCGGAAATAATTTTTATTTTTGGCAATCTCTTGGTATTCACTTGTTATTCAAATATCGCATATGCAATCTAATGGATGCCACATAAAAACATTATTTCCCTGCATGCAAAGGAGAATGTTTAAAATTCTTTTTTTCGGCCTAATTACTTTATTTAGAATGTTCAAGGGTTATTTCGGAAGTGGTTCTGCTGAATAATTTCGTTTTTACCGAAGATTGAGCAAGTTTTGAAAGTTAGTACCGAACTGTTCAGTATAAAGTTAATAAAAGATGGCACATAAATCCCGATTTTGTAAAGTGTCATATAGAGGTACATTCAGATTTCACAAATTTTGGGTTGAAACTTGGACATACATATTTCTTTAAAATATCGGATAGACTCAAGATTTCAAAATATATTGTAGTAAAGTTGGGAATCTAGCTCTTTGCAAAATATATTATAGAGGTCACTCCATAATCAGCGGATTTGGGGTTAAAACATGGACTTATCTATACTCGAGCAAGATCAGATTAATTCAAGGCTTAAAAATTTAGTTCGGGATTCAGCTTTTTGCAAAGTAGAGGTGACTCCTACCTATACTGTAGCAAAATCGGATTAGCTCAAGGCTTAAAAATTTAGTTCGGGATTCAAAGCTTCACAAATTTCAATATAGAGGTCAGTCCCAAATTGACGGACTTAGTGTTAAAGCATGGATGTACCTATACTGTAGCAATATCGGATTGATACAAAACGTTAAAATTGATAGCAAAATTAAAGAACGGGCCTTTCAGTTTTAGGAAGAAGAACGCAAATTTTTAAAGAAACCCCGAACTTACATTCAAAATACAAACTTATGGATGAAGATCCAAGTGAAAAAGCGACTAAAATTTGTCAGTGATCCAAACTTTATTCTTCAAATTAGCCGTTATTTCAGTACAAAGACGCCACATATCTTACAAAGAATGTCAACAACAAAGAAACTACAAACCTAGTGTTGCAATCCGGCAACTTACAACTTTATCGTAAAGTTGAATCTTTTTAATGTTACACATACACATACGTTTTGACATACGCGCACTATTTGTGTTGTTTACAGTAACTTAAAATGTTCATTTCGGTGAATGGAATTAAATTGCGCGATTGTTTTTTACAATTTTAGACGATTAACTCAGCAACATTGCATCGATAAACTTAAATAAATTTTTGACGATGAAGCTCCATCAAGGGCCAGTGCTTATCGATGGTATGGATTCAAGGGAGGCTGTATCGCTCCAAGACGAATTTAGTGAAGATCGTGTAAAATCAGGTGTTGTTCCGGAACCTATTGCTTTGCGCAAACTGATATTGCAAGATCGTCATGTCACTTACCGTGAGATTGAGACAACTATATGTATTAGTGGACTGGTGTCGATTGGTCGAGAGAAATGTTAAAAAATACGATAGCAGTCCATCGACATCGTCACAGCTGATGAATCGCATATATGCGTATGAGCCCTAAAGTAAACTGAAGTGGAATGTATGGGTGTTTCAAGATGAGTACAATCTAAAAAAAGTTATTCTCGCACTAAGCACGACTTCTAAGCAAAAATTTGCCTGTTTTTTAAGAAAAACTGGACATGTCGCAACCACACCAGTAGAACCATGCAGAACAGTAAATTATGAGTGTAAGACAACCAATCAGGAAAACCAACCACCGAAGACGGATCATATTTCACCACGAGTTTTCACCCGTCGTAACAACTGTAGTTTTGAACACTTAAAACGTCGATTTGATGAGTCATACACCGTATAGTCTTTGCTTGGCACCGAATGACTTCTTTTCATACCCGTACGTAGAGAATAAACTTAGAGGTTTTTCAACACCTGAAGAGACGATTGGTTGATGCGTTCGGAACGCATGTTTTGGAGATACCTCAAGCAGAGTGGCAAAAGTGCTTCGACACTTGAATCAAACGCATACAAAAGTGTATAGATCGTAATAGGGAATATTTTGAGAAACGAATAAGCAATCTTCGATGATTAATGTTTGTTTTTGTACCTCATCCCGAAAAATTAAAGGCAACCCTCGTATAAAAATAATACTTTACAAATACAAAATATTCCACACAAGAACTTGATTTTGAGCAAATACTGTGAAGATATTTCGTCAAATATAAATGTTCTTCATAAAGAACTGTATTTTGATTATACGGTTTGTATGGCAGCTATATGCTATAGTGGTCCGATATTGGGGGTACAGAAAAAATAAGCAGCTTCTAGGAGAGAAAACGGTGTGTGCAAAATTTCAAATCGATAAAAAAAAATAAATGTAGAAATAAATTTAGCGTATTGCCCATTGGTAAGCTGAAAAAAAACGTAAAAATTAGGTCGGCTAGTTATTTTTATAATGAAATACTTTTCTTCGTATAGGCAAATGTTTAAATGTACTTTTTTCGAGCGTTAAAATTTTGAAAATTCATAACTCTACAATTTTTAAAAATTTTTATATAAAAAATAATCGAGCATTGTTCAGCGGTTCATTTAACTCCATTCAAGTAGTGGCATAATTGGCCGACAAAGTGCACGCGACCACAAAAATGAGGTTTAACTGGATGTCTGTAAAAGTAAAGCCTCCCAAAAGAAACTGCATAAAGTGTTTTAACTCCTTCAGTATCCACCTGAACTTTTTGAATGACATAGGGGTTCCTACTCCTCCATTTCGTATGTTATTTAGAGAACACGTACGCATTTACTTTGACAGTCGCAGTGTTTTTTCTTGTTATCTTTTTCTCAACAGAAGATGTTTTTGTCAACCTTTGACGCACCACTACCATAAAGTGTACACCACTGCAATAACGGTAAAAGACGCTGACCAAATGTGGACTTAGGACGTGCTTTTAATTTTTAAAACGGCTTTTAAAAACATGCGATAAAACACATTGACAGTTAGCGTGGACGAAGCGAAACGACAGGAAATCGGATGAAAATGAGATGAGTCGCGAGCGAAAAGGGATAACAACAAGCTACTACAAATCTGTTAGAGCTTAAATTTTATAGACTGCACACAGAAATCCCCGACTCCCATTTGTAATTTTTTAAAAGCAACCAAAGCAAACACACACACATATATACATGCCACACAAATACAAGTAAATAAAATAGAACTAAATATGTGAGGCAGAGAGAACAACAAAAAAGACAGCGAGATAAACAAGTGCAAATGAATATGGTTAGAAGCAAGTAGAAACATACAAAAAAAATAAATAAAATTCAGTGAAAAATAAAATATGCAAAATGCTGAAAAAAATATGCCAAAGCAGCGGTCAGCGCGCTGAGCCGCACACATAAAAATCGTGTAAAACGTGCATTTACATAATGAAGAATATGTCCTGCTGCCGCCGCGAAAGGACACATGCGATTTACAGCGCAAAGGCGTTAAAAAAATGTGCCATCAAATGAATAAAATATGGAATGGCGAACTAAAAGCATACACACACACCCAAACACACATGCAAGCAAGCGCAAGACGGCGCTGTCGAGGGAATTAGCAAGCGAAGTAGCGCTGTGCGGTGTTAGGTGTAGTGGCAGTCAAGCAGCCATATATGCGTTTAAATAGATCCTGGCGATGAGTACGAAATAAATGTAATTATTCTGCATGCAAGTATATGCGTGCAATTTATAACTCTATTTTAAATTTAAATTATAGCATCCTCAGCAGAATGGAGAAACTGCAGTCGGTGCGGTAACTTTTAGAATACTGACATTTTATGAGAGATTCTCAATTTTATTGGTTTTTTGCTGATATAGTAAAAGGTTTAGTAAAAAGAAATACATTATTTTTCCAATACAAGTTTTTAGTATGTATCACGCGTTGTAAAAGTGCGTTCAAGTTACGCTTTTTGGCGTAAGAAACATAAGATTTCGTACTAATATCACCACACGCTAGTTTTTCTTCGATAAAGGCGAAAACTCCAGCCAGATGCTGAGTATATGAAGCGTGTTTATGGGTCTGATATTGTATGAGCCAACCACGTGCAATTTTGGTTTCGTCCGTTCTGGTAATTTTGATGTTAAAGCTGCACCACGCTCTGGAAGGTCAATTGTCGAAAATATCGATAAAATAATGGAAATCGTCGAGTCCAACAATTTCGAAAGTGGATGGTTACTGGTGTTGACGTCAAGTGAAAATGTGGTCGAATTGCGGCGAGCCGGTGCAAACGGTGCCTGAGCCAGGATCGAGAGTGAGGAAGATTCAGTAGAAAGAAATCGCCCAGAAGCGTCCAACTTTGGCCAATTGAAAAGAAAAGTGGCATTATGAAATTACCTTGAAAATGGCAAAAAAGCGGTGCATATTTGACCTAAATCGGATTATTCTAGCCTTCAAGTTAATGCAAAATAGATTGGATTTCTTTTTGGACCTTAAAATCGTATATGGTGGTCGATTTCGTTCAAGCGCTACAGCGGGCCGCGGTATACAAATTTAGATAGCACTATTAGTGATCTTATGGTAGTAAAATGTGATCGTTTGTTGTGCTATAATAAAATTCTTTTAAGGGCTGATTTATAAAGTGGTCCATTTTTACAGGATCTTATAAAAGGAGGTAAGGTAAGCAAAATGAACTCTTTCGTGGATATGTCGAGTCATAGTTAGGCAAGTGACTGACTTCTACTATGCAATTTATAGCAAGAAAGTGAATTAATAGAGAAGATGCTTTACGGATGTTTGAAGGATGGACCGTCTGACGGATGTCATTTATTGTTGAGCAGTTCTATTTAGAATCTTTTTGTAAAACTAAAACTTTTTGCAAAATCGTATATATAATATGTTAATGAAAGGTAGTGCTGCTTAAAGCCGATTTAATATCTGCAATTGCAAAATTGCTTCAAAGTTCGGTGAAATTCAGTAGTCTAACCGATTAGTTGTATATCGAACAAAACATGAACGAAACATAATGACAAGAACATTTTTTTATAATTTAATTTTCTATAACTGAAAATCTTGCTGTATACGGTGACTCTTCTATATCGATAAGTGTCTCATTGCTCCAGACAACAAGTGCAACTGTGAGACCACTTCACAGCAGCGTAGGTATAAAAAGAGGCAATTTCTTAGCCAATTCCTGCGAATTCTGGATTCACTTCTATACTCTAGATACAAAGCAATTTTCGAATCAGTGGATTTTACTTGGCCAACGTGCTCAGAAAAAGGAAAACCGTCACATTGGTTCAAAACAGTCACAAGTCTCCAATTATTGGGTCGATTTAACGACGTATTGTACACAAAAACGCTTCCATTGCGAAAAAATTGTTTTACCTACATGCCAAGACAGCACCTCTTATTTCCGTTACGGCACATATGGCAAAATTGGTCGAATTAGGCTACGGACTTATGCCATAGCCACCATATTTTCTAGAGTTTGTTATTTGTCTTTTCGGTTGGATTCAAAAATTTGTATGATGACATGGTTCAGTGTATTGTGCTAAAAAGAGATTATGTTGAGAAACAAATCTCGTATTTTCCAACATTTTCACTATTCTTTTGTAGTTTAAGTACTTATCCACCCTACAATCAAATCGTTTTGTGCGGTCGTAAAAGGCTTTATTTTTGTGTTTTTTTTCGATTAGTCTTCCCAAACTGTTTAATAGCAGGCCAGATGTAGATACCCAAAATCACATTGAAGGTTCCATTAGTTTCTTAAAGTTATACGTATATTTTTTCTCTCTCGAGAGAACCTTTTTTAAGCGATCCACCTAGTATCGCTGATTATACAAGTATTGACTCTGTTTTGCACTGATTAAATGTACTTTCTACTTTCTCTTCGGAGCATGTGGGTTCGAAACCAATATGAGATTATAACTAAAACGAGGTTTACTTCAGTCTTCAATATGTAATGACAACCCTTCGAATTTAGTGTTCCTGCAATAAATAGATCTCATAAAAATTAGCAATCTCTGTAAGGTGGCTGAGCATATATGTATATGTACAAAAATATTAAATGTATTTCAATAAATGGCTCAGTAGTCAATATACTGCCGATTTATTATTATTTTGACGTGTTATTCGCAATCCATCACACTCTGCTAACGTAACTCCAACTTGTCTAGAAGTCGAGGTCCTGAAAGTATTTTGGCTCTGTACACCTTCCTTTAATTTATCTAGTTTAAAGTTTTTGATACATATAACAGTAATAGGGAAGGATAATATTTTTTCACAGATTCTACTATGGGTTCTTATACAATTTAAATTTATAAATATGAGCGCCATCCAGTGATACCAGGTTTAAAAAATGTTCTTTCCAACAAAACAAGTGGATTTATCTAACGAGTTTACAGCAAAATACGAAATTTATTTGACTTTCTGTTTGAATGAAAAAAGAACGCACTTAGAACATAGCAAAGCGGGAGGAAATTGGCATAAAACGCGAAAAAGCGCGAAAGCAAACATTTATTTAGGCTTACCATATCGGCGTTGTGCAAATGATTTTCGTTGAGTCGCGCACTTGCGAGCAATCAAAAAATTATAAAAACAAAGTGATGCGCTCGAATTAGTAGTGAGAGAATTTATATTTACAAATCGCCATTCCGCGCACATTTAGCAATATCCATGAAAATATAGCAAAATAACAGAAAAAATCTGTGAAATTGAGCTTTCTAAAAAAAAGCAGGTTTTTAAAAATAAATAAACAAACGCAGCGCAGCGCTGCAGGTGGCAGCACTCGAGCGGGCGTTGCAAACGTCAAGGGTGTCGAAGGGCAGGCGGGAGGAATGGCATCGACGAAATGCTAAGCAGTGAAACGGCGTGACCAACACACAAAATGTTGAAATTTACGAGTAAACACTGATACTTAACTCGTTAGCCGTTACTAAGCGAGCTACAGTTTAGTTTTCGATGGTAAATTGCGGTAAACAACAATAATGGCAAACAAGAAAAACGCGCATACAGGTGCGCAAAAGGACAACAAATAATATGGAAGCGCGCGGCTGTAGATGCACTGGTGGATGGCGCGCAGCTGGTAAGCGGTGAGCGCGTTGGTGGTTTGCTGGTCTGGTAGCTGGCGCGGGGCCGTAAGGTGGTGGGCGCGTTGGCGCGCGAGTGGGTGGCGCATAGAACGCGATAAACGATAATGGCTTCGATGATTATGCATCGGCACGTTTCTCAGCGAAAGGCATGCAGATGAGCGCGCAACATTGGCGGCGGTGAACGATTAACGGTATATGTTCGCGCGCTGTGCGGCTGGCAGTTTATATGTGTATAGCCAAACAAATTACAAATCCAACGTTTATTCGCTTGCCGCGCCACTATTAGAACGCTAGATTTAAAGCGTTTTTAGTTTTTGTTGCGACCGCTGTGCGCGTTGGCATCAAGATCGACTGCGTTTCGAAGCGCTGCGGGTTTGGCGCTCATTTTTGTTAGCAATCACAAATAAATTCAACATATATTTCCCACTTTCAGATTTAATCCTTACTATGCGGTCCTCATACTCCACTTCTGGCTGTGGTGCGCCACACAAATCGCTAGCAATAAGTTACCATTTTTATGTTTGTACGTATGTTTGCATGTAGCACGCTTGTATTCTGGCCACTTGTGGCCGCAACGCGGTTAGGCAGATAACAAGTGGCCAACAACAGTGAAAAGACTATAGCGATGGCATGACAGCGAAAATTGATGTTTTGCGGGTTAGGTAAACAATTGGCAGTGGCTTTTTGGCATTTTCAAGTGCTCAGGTGGGAGCGTCGAAATTTGAGTCGAAAAAAATTGTATATGACTTTAACACTTGTACTGTTTTGAGGGGGTGTATGGGTGTATAAATGTGTGATCACTTTGGATGTACGCGCGCTCTAAGGGTTCCGAGGGCATTGCGTTGCCACTTGAAGCGTGTAATTAGTTCAATTTACGCGCGTTTGAATGCAAATGTATAAGTACAATATATAACTTTACTTCTGGATAGATAAATTTACTACGATCAACTCTTTAATTTGACTGAATTTTACTATATAAAACGAAGAAAAACAAAAAACCGAAGCGTGAAATTCGACTACAACCGAGACTATCTAAGCTCTCTGAATATAATTAAGATCAAATCTTTAATAAATAAGAAAGCAAGTGCTAAGTTCGCGCGGAACCGAGTAATAAACACTCTCGCAAAATGAAGGGCAACAGAGAGTATTTAATACGTCCACAAGTCTTCCAAAATTTATAATTTTTAATAAATCGTTGAAAAGCAATATATTCTTTGCTAAAATTTGAAGAGAATTATTACCTGTCACTAATTCGCTACCCGAGAATACTAAACTAAACTGGATTCCTTAGTTTCATTAAAATGTATCACTTTTATTCGAAGAAATCCTTAGTAAGATTAACCAAAAATCAGTATATTCGATGTATGGACGATTTAATTCCGTTATTTTACACAATTAGATGAAGACAAGGGAATTCCGGTTACTTCATTTTATTAAGATATCTCTCGATTGGCCCTACAAAACCCACGTTGGATCAACACTAGGATCGGAAGCCATTATTTTCGTTATATGAAACTTCAACTACTTTAGTAGTAGTAGTACTACTTGTTAGACAATTACGCGATTTCTAGCATTAACGGTTACTGAGATAACTAACTGATGGACCGAGAAATAATCTCTAAAGTCGACAGAAAGGTAGAAAATCAATATATCGGTATATAGAGGCTAAGCGAAGACGATGACTTATTTTCATTTAAATATGTCACTTTCGGTTCAAAAAATCGTCGAAGAAATATTTTCGATATATAGAGACTAAGCGAAGCCATACACGCATAATATTATCAATAATATATCTCATATTCGATTCGGGCAATAACTAGTTAAGTCAAAAATTAATATATTAGTTGTGATCGAGAGGTAGGCGAGGTTATGGACTCAATTCTTTTATCATGGGTACATAATTACACAATAGTAAGAGGAATCCGCTGGCTTCGTTTAATTATTGAATCTCGCCTATTATCAAATACATTTTTTATGGACTCAACAGGATGGTTGGATGGTTGGGGCTTAGGTGAGGTATGAAACCGTTCCCTATATATCAGGGGTCATGAATACGGTTGCTTACTTGAACATCTTTTCCGAGTCTAAAGTTATCTAACGTAAGTTGTATAAGCTCAGAGGTTTCAAATTTCATTTTCACACTGTGTTGTGTACTTATACTGACCAGCGGAAAGTAGTGACCATTTATGGCTGGTAGGCGGTCTCATCGTCTCGAAACGAACAAATATTTCCAATATTGATGAGTAAAAATAAATAATGTGAACGGAAAGACATTGATAAATTAACTTTTTTACCCAAAAATCGACATAGTTTTTATTATTAGAAATGATGGGTTTCGCAGAAATTAAAATATTTTGAGACAAAAACAATATATCGTATTTATTTTAAATTCCCTATTTTTCATTCGCTTTCGGAGTCCATGTCAGTTTTCCTCTCATTCAGCTCAGAAAATAATAAGATAACTCCTGTTTAATGTGGCTTTCACATGCTTAGTTTTACCCATGCCCAACGCATGATGACGGTCAAAAGTTAAACAGTTAGGCCAGACAAAAGTTAAGCGACCAGAGTTTTTTCTATTTATCACGTCCAAAGGGAGCGAATTCAGTGCGAAATGAGCGCAAACTGTGTCGTTCTTCGTTAAATGAAAAAATCATAAATTAATTAATTAAAAGCAAACAGCGAAAGCTGAAACGCAATAAATTTAGTTTCAGTAAAAAATAGAACGGATGCTGAAATTAAAATGAAGTGGTAGAGAATTGAAATAGAAAATAAAAAATGGAACAATTATCACGAGAATATTAAGGTTTGTTTTTATTACTGAAGCAATACTTTAATAACAATAGAAGAGTTGTAAGAATTTGAGGATATGCAAGTAAAACAAGCTACTTATAATCTCAAAACATCAAGCGCCAATATATGTACAAAAAAAATCTTAATCAGTATTTCAAAACATACATTTCTTCATACTTAAGGTCTTTAAGAAAAAGTACTCAAACTGCATATGTTGACAAAAAAGTACTTTAATCGTTGACTTCTACGAAGTGAGTCACTCTAGTTTAAATTTTTCTTAAAAAAAGTGTTCTCCACTTCAAACTTTAAGAGATGGTAACCCTAACGTACAGAATTTTTTATTGTTTAAGGCAGAAACTATATATATAATATTTTCTAAATAAGCTATATGTAAAAACTATTCGTTATAAATAGATTAAACTGTAACTAAATTGTATTAACGATTCCTCATTTTTAATTTTGCATAGGTGGAAACGCTGTTTTAAAACTTTTATAATTTAATACTTTTCATTTATATAAATGTGGCAACTTAAAAAAAAATATTTTTCAATATACATTTTGTTTCAGGGCTCTACCTTATCTTATTCAAATTTTGTTTCAACCTAAAAAAGACACTTTTTGAATTATTTTATGTAAAATGATACACAATTTGTATGCAGTGGCAACTCTGGTATACATATAATATTTATATTTTAGTCTGAGTGTTCTTAGATATATCTTTGAAAAACTTCCAGAAGGTATCGCGTATTCTTCAGTAATATTTCTTGGCAGCAGGCAGATTTGTAACACACAGAAGGAAACGTCGGACATCGTCTGAGCTCAGTCGATTAAGTCATGTCCATCTGTTTCACTCTCTCAGTTTTTGAGATATCAATCTGAGCTTTTGCACACCTCCTTTCCTCCCAAAGAAGCTACCCATTTGTCGTAACCGCCGATATCAGATCTTTATAACTTATAGCTGCCATACAAACTGACAGATCAAAATCATGATAATTTCTTTTTATACACTTTATGCTATAAGAAATGCTACTTATTCAGTCCATTTTTATTTCTATACAGGTAACAATTCTTTCACAAATATCAACACTTCTTACTAGCATTCTGTTAGTTTAAATATTGTTATGAATTTTGTTGAAAATGGTTTCAAAGTTTAGAGGAATAACTAAAACAAATACATACGTTCCCACGACTGTCGGGTCTACGTAATCGGAACTGACGCAGATTTTAATCCGATCAAGGACGGTCAAATCGGCAGAATTCTGCCGCTACAACAAGAACAACATACAACCAAGTATTCTATCCTATCCCATTCTATTTTAATCCTAATATTTTATTATTTTAACGTTCATATACCATAAAGTATAAATTATATATATATATATTAGAATAACTAATCTATATTGGTTAGTTTTTAAAATTGTATCTGAATTTATATTTTAGTACCTTATATACATTCAACAGCGGATGCCAACATTTGCACCGTTTGTTCTCGTATTTCCGCAACACTTTTGCATCTATTCTCTTACTCATTTCAAAGCACTATGTTACATATGAATGTATCCACGTACGAAATGCCTTTTTATTTTTTATATCTTCATTAACATTTTTTATGTCCCAGTGTCCCATTCGTTGCCACCCGCATACATAAAATAATACATTTGCAGCGTTGCCAACTATGAATACGGCCACGCCCATTTTAAAATGATTACCCATGCATTTGCTAAATGGTAGGCAATAATATGTCGGAAAAAAGGAATGCGTGCAACTATAAATATATATTTATAGAGACATACATACTTATGTTTATGTACAAGTATATGGTAAATAAAAATCGTATAAGGAAAATTGAAATGTAGGGAGAGAGAAAATAATACGACAAATAGAAAATTGTTTGGTGAACTTGCAGAAATCTTAATATAACATTTTTCGTCGAGAAAATTTCGGCTACAGTTCCCAATTTGGGTTTAGTAAATCAGGGAAGTGAGCTGTTCCAGAATTATACAAAAAATATTGGAAATTCAGAGAGTCTGCTTTCATTCCTCGATTGCTGAGCTGTCCGGAGACCGTTTCGCTAAAATAAGCTGGATATTTTAAAGATTAATTTGTATATAAAATCGGCAAAATAATTAACAAATAATTGACTAGTAAATTTTTTAAAGAGGAGAATTATAGTGCAACTATATCCAACTTCTCTTTTACAGCGGCAGCTCGAAGAAATTTTATTGGCGAAAGAGTGTTTTTTTAATATACACAAATAGGTTTTCACGTAAACTCTGTACAGATAACACCTAAGTCTACAGTAGCTTGTTTAGCCAAATTTCCCCTTTGGAAAGTTAATTTCTTGTTCCAAACTTTTGAAAGTGTTCTTCTAGGAATCATTTTCTGTGCTGCTTTGATTTTGTAAGAAATCAAAAGAATGTATACAAGAGACCCACGTGGGATGTATACGGGATGTGGGATGATTGCGTATTGTTAGACTTTTTACCGGTTTTAAAGGACTCATAGGATATGGTTACTTAAATTTGTTTAACTAGAAATGGCGCTGTATTCATTGTGAGAAATGTTTGGACTGTAGTTTGTACTGTGCAGGCCGACTATTAACGAAAAGCTAAGTCTAAAATATATTTGGTCGGGCGGCTATGTTCTGGTATTCCTCACTTCGATATTAAGCCGCTGTTTTCGAACGTCGGTGTACAACTGAAGAGTGCTTTCTTTAAGTTATTTATATAGAACAGAGGCTACTCATTCGCTTTTTGCTTCCCAGTTATTGTGAGCCCTATTGGCGACATGGCCTGTAGGACAGAGAGTTTGAGGAACGATTTCTCTGAGGACCCTCATACTATGAGAAGTTAATGGCGTACCACACACTTCTTTTTTCATGAACAGTGTAGTCCGTTCCGGAATTTGCTCAATAACTATATGAAACGGCATTATCGCAAAGTTCTAAGCTATGCATGCATATCGATGTCAGACTCATATTCGCGAACGCTAAAACGCTTTTTGCGTCGCGTCGAGAACCCATAAATTAAATTAAAAATGGCAATGAGCAGAGCTTAGGAAAAAAAATGACACAAGCTGCTGCAAGGAAAAGGGTGCGCAGTTTACAACGTATTTCATTTCGTAGAATTTTTATTTTTGCAATTTTTTCTAAGGCTGCGAATGCAAAAAATTCGCAAAGAAAGAGAAAAAATTGCAAAAAGTAGAAAAAAAATATCGTTGCTATGGCGCTAAAACCAGCGGTTGGGGAGCAGGGTCAAAAGAGAAAAATAATAATAATCATGCTTAAATAATATTCATTATGTGTGTTCTACACAAACACACACAAAGCCACTTGCAGGCGAACACATGTGTGCGCCAACAAATTGAAATGCACACTTAATCCCCATACTTGTATAATATGCGCATATGTATGTGTGTATTTGCATTTGCGCATGCATAAATGCATATCATACATTTGTGCGCACACACTTTTAGCAAATTATAAAAATTTATTACGCGCAGAGCGGACCAAAGACAACGAAAGCAGAAAAAAAATTTGAAATATAAGGCAAAAGGCGATGTGAAGCAAAGAAGGAATAGAGAAAAATACAAAACAAAAATAAAAAAATTAAAAAAAAATACAACAAAAATTTCCAAAGGAATAAAATAAAAAATACAAAAACTGAAAGGACATGAAATAAATTAATAGAAAATGCCAAGCACGAACGGCACAAATGCTACGGAAAGGGTATTAAGGGTGTTGGGGCGCATACCTAGTATAAATATACATATGTATGTATTTGTGTGTGCGTGTATTTAAAAGACAAATGTGCCACATAAAAGACACAAGTGTAAAAAATTATTTAAAAAATCGCATATCTAACCAACCACTTCCCGTGCTAAGATAACGAGGCACACGCTCACACAGCAACACACCCCTACCCATACACCTCCTCATTTTATACACTCACACACAACACTTTATCTTAGCCATTTTTATCATAATGCGTTGTGAAATTATAGAAATGGACACCAATGTCCATCCGGCGGATATGAAATGTAACCGAATCGTTGGCAAGAGAAAAGAGAGCAAAAAGACACACGCTGCGGGGGAGTGGGCGCTGAAATGAAGCAGAAGAAGCTACACAAGACTACACGGTGAGGGTGTGGGTAAAGTGGTATTAATAATTGGTTATGGCTAGCGGGTTGTTGAGCATTGCGTAATGGCGGTAAAAAGTTTTCATAATTTATTTTTTTCGTGTGTGCGTTGGATTTTGTTGAAGAAAAAAGAATGCGGCCAGCAAAAAAATTAGCCACATTTATTTTTGCATAATCACATATATGCTATTACAAATACATATGTATTTACCATACATTACTTATGCATACATGTATGCAAACACACTTACAAATATATAATATATCCAAGTCTACATTTTATGCTGAGTTACAAAGGAAATGATATATGAGCTGTGTTCAAAAAGTGACCGCCATGCATACGGTGGGTCTCTATAGATGAAAGAATTCGGAATACGTGCGAGTAAAGTCTATAATGAGCCTAAAACTTAAAAGACAATGAATATTTGTATTTGAATACAAAGACAATGAAAGCAGATAATAAAATTACCTTACTTTCGAAAGACACGTGTTTAAAATTCACTGCTGTCGAGCAATTAGTATGCGAGTTACATTTGAAAAGAAGGAAAAAAATTTAACTTTCCCTGCACCGAAGCTCTATACCCTCACAGGTGCATTTCTTATAGCGTAAAAGGTTGCAAAAACCCTTTATCTTAGCAGCTATAGACTATAGTTGTTCGATCAGAACAATTTCTTCGCAGATTGTAGGGCGGCCTTGAAAAAAACCGTATAAAATTTTATGAAGATAACTTGTCAAATGAGAAAGTTTTCGATATAAGAACATGTATTTGATCGTTGAGTTTGTCTGACAGCTACAAAGTGTGTTCAAAGGAATAGGTGGATTTTGAATTTTTTCGTAATATTTTGTCCCCTTCAAAGTAATCCCCATCGGATATAATACACTTCTGCCAACACTTTTTTAAATCCTCGCAGCACTTCTGATTTTTGATTCTGACTTGGTCTCATCAATTGTGGCAAAACGCTTTCCTTTCATTGGTTTCTTCAGTTTTGGGAATAAGAAAAAGTCGCAGGGAACCAAATCTACAAACAAACTACTAATCGAAATTGGCTCCTAATGCAAGCACATGATACACGTATGTATCCGATTATAAGGAAAACAAAATACCGATAATCAAATATACACAGGCCGCGAAAAATCAAAATTCACCTTTTCCTTTGAACACACCTCATATATGCTATAGTGGCCCAATATCGGCGCTTCCAACAAATTAGCAGCTCCTTGGGGTGCTTCAATAATTGAAGAACTAATTCGGGTATATATATTTACGGACTTGGCTAAATCGAATCAGCTCGTCACTCTAAACATTTATACGTATATATACTTTATAGAGTCTCCGATGTCTTTTTCGGGTGTTAAAAACTGCGTGACCAACTTAATTTACTCTTTAGAGTTTAAAAGGAATGGATGAAAATTTTGTGAGCTTTATTCCAATTTTATCTTCAATACCAAAAAATATTGCTTAACAAATGTACTGCCGGTTCTGCGTCGGGTGAGGTTTGCTAAATTCCGTCTTACGAGCGCCGAAGACAATGAACTCAATGCATTTTCACTGTTTCATAACATATCAAGAATGAGATTGATGGAGATAGCTGAAACTCTAAAGATGTCAAAAGTACATGTTGAAAATATCGATCAGGGAAATCTACTCGAGTTTACAATCAACAAATCAAATCAGAAATCATCCTGGCTTCTTATTACAATATCCATGATCTCTGCACTAAATACCCAGTTGTGGTTTCTGAGCTTCATGCAAAATAACTTCTGCGTTGATATGGTACCAAATTAACTCTATTAACTCTAGAAATATAATGCTTTTTTATACTACTGGAATGATAACGATACGTCCAAATTTTAAAAGATTTTAGGAATGTCAAAGATTTTATAATTATTGGCTTTTTTGACTGAGTTCGTTTATTTGATTAATTTTCGTTGATGTATTACTGTTATTTTAAAAGCTATCAAACCATGCTAGACGTCAGGGACTTGACTTTCTAAGAATGTCAGGTAACAAACCCGGCATTAGCACAGTTCTGAATCATGTATTTTTAGGCGTAAAAGCGAAAACCATTCTAATGAAGTTCATTCAAACAACCTTAGCTGGGTAAGTTTACACTTGAGTGGGATAATCCCATGAGCAGTAGAGACTTCGAAATTTTATATGTATTTTAATAAGGGTTGAATTTGGGCACGTTCTATACGAGTGCTAACGGTACAAGTCGGTTCTCTTATTTTTTCTACTTTTCTATATAATTCTATTTCTTTTTCGTTGTTTTTTTTTCTTCTTTATTATACCCTAGGTGCGTCGTTAGACAGCCACTCTACCTACCCTGAACAGTTTCTAACATGCAGAAGGATACATCAGAAACGGTATAAAATATAAAGATGATCAGTATGACGAGCCGAGTCAGTTTAGCCATGTCCGTCTGTCTGTCGTTCTGTATATATAAGAACTAGTCTCTAAGTTTTTGGGATATCAATCTGAACATTTTCACATTTGCTTTTCTCCCCAAGAAGCAACCCATTTGTTGGAATCGCCGATATTAGATCACTATAGCATATAGCGGCCATACAAACCAACCGATCAGAATCCTGCTATTGTAAGGAAACTCGGTTTTTCTTGTTTTCTCTATCTGTCATTCACTATCTCTCAGCTACTTTATATTTCTCTCTATCTCAATAACTAACTGACTTTCTCCCTTTCGTTTTCTATCTATCCTCATATTCATCTGACACGCTCCCCCAATATATATTTCTTTATTTATATTTTTCTGTTTGTTTCTATATCTTCTATATCACCCACTCATTGACAATTTGCTCCAAATTTGCAAATGCAAGTAACGATTGTACTAATTGCATTGCCATGAACTGACCCTGTGCAAACCAGGAACTTCAAAGCAGAAATTATTTATAAATTTATGGTAGTCTAATTAATTTGTAAAGCTCAAATGAAAAAAGAAACGAATTACGTATTTCGCAAAGCAAAAAATCCAACGGTAGCCACAGAACACACCACAACAACAATAGCAGCAGCGCAACCAAATGATAAACCAATTGCAAAATTTTCGAGGCTAATCACATACACAATTCAATTCGTTTTACAATTTCAACTAATTTCCATTTCAATTAACTTTTCAAATGCAATTTAAGGTATTTGGGCGAACTAAACGACGAGCAAACGAAAGAGGTGGGCGGGAGGAGAGAGAGACTTTGCAGGTTTGACGCATCAAAGGTAACCGAAAGCAGGTGGAAAGCGGCCAAAGTGGACAAAATGCTCAAATTGAGTTCTGGCAGAATGAGTCCAATGGACAGACAAGTCATATGACTAGTAATCATTGTTGTTGCCACACAGAGAGCAACTACTACAACTATATAAGATACCAAAAAGTCAATTTTGTGAGGTTAGAAATCCTCATGAGTGCACCACACTTGGCGACTCGAGACTCAACAGAATGCGTCAGTCTGACTCTTGACTGCTGTCTGTTGCCAGTACACTAGTCACCCGATTTGTCCGACTTTGCCAGCTCGGCCAGCTATATACCGTTATGTGTATTTACTGGCTGCATGTGCGCACAAAGCTCTAACCAAATCATTCACTTGGCTGATTTCTTGTTACTGCCACATATTTATATACATATTTATATTAGTAGGTATGTGGCGTGCAACGCACCTTAACTCTACTCGTTCATCAACTTGGCTAACCGGGCTGTGCTGCCGTAAGTGCTCGAAGCGCAACAGTCGAGTCGAAATGGTGATTAAGTCAAATTCAGATTTGCTAGCTAACAACAAAAACATGCTACAAGCGTTTACTGCTACTCAATAGCTGCCCGCATTGGCCCCTTAGTAACATAGCACTGAGTTGTACACACATGTAAAAAGTGTTGCATGGTGTGTGTGTGCGTGGGCGTTGCGGCCGCATTTTGTGGTTAGGTACATAAAACGATTCGTTTATCAGTAATCAAAATCCAAATTATTTCAATTAGTCTAAATGTTAGTGGGAAGTTTGTTAATATCCAGTTGTAAGCCAATTCAGTGAATTTTCTGGTAGTTTAAAGTTTTCTGCTATAATTTTTTGAAAAATTGAATTGGTCGAAAAGAACTTTTTGTGAGTATGAGAATGCTACTCGATACATATGCACATACAGAAATATGTATATTATTATTACACCCACACTAGAAAGCTTGCCTTTTGATTTGTATCGTGTCTCATAATTTTATATGAAAAATTTTCTGCCATTAGAAAAAAATTTGATATTAATTTTTTTAGGTCGATCGATTGCAACGAAATTATGTAACGCAACGAAATTATGTAACGCAACGAAATTTCGTCACGTCCCATTATTAAACAAAGCTCACCATAATAACTGCTGAACAACGTTAATTCATTCTTGTAAATTATTGGTGGTATGTTAATTCTACATTGTTCATTACAAAAAAGTTGAAAGATTGCCAGATGTTTGCAAATTTTATATTCAAAACATTAAGAAGACTTGTATCTCAAATTATCTTAGTTTTCAAGAACTTAAATTTCGAAATATTTCCCAAAAAGATTGCCACTTGTTTCACTTTTTTTTTTGGTTTTTAAGTGATGAAATAAATAAAATATGGCGACATCGGCGTCAAACTAAACAGGTGACAAATTAGTTTCTGTCGCAGATATTTTTTAAGAAGAGCTACCACCAATCGAAAAATGTTAAGAAGAAATAGAAAATATTAAAAAATACTAAGTTGTGGTTATTGAAGTGCAGAGGTTTAAGATATTTTACAGTTGCATATATTTTTTGAATTGATGTTGTCACCTGTTTAAAAAGTTTTACCTTAATATTGTTAATACAAATAACGTATTTTCACATCAAATATGTATGGATATCAAATTAAGAAGACTTGTATCTCAAAATATTTTTGAGGTAGATTTTGAAATTGTTAAATTGCTAAATATTTCTTAAGAGGGCTGCCACCTGTTTCACATTTTATTTTATTTTTGTTAAAATTGATGAAACAAATAAAATATTGAAATATCACCGTTTAAGAACTTATCTCGGAGATATTTTTGCGAAGAGTTGCCACCTTTTTCAAACTAAAAAAAAATATTATATTAAAGAAACACTTAATTGTCGGCATCGAATTAAAGGGGCTTAAGGAATCTTACAGTTGTTTACAAAATCTTAGTTTAATATTGATACAAATAAAGTATTTTGACAACATGGGATGAGAATGAGACCTGTTTAAGAAGAACTTCTGTTGATGATGTTTTTGAACAGGCTGCCACCTTTTTCCATTTATTAAATTCAAATAAATTGGTAAAATTAATTATATACAATACATAGTACTGCAATGCGGACCAAAATTTAATGAAGTTAATGAAGAATTGTGGAAGCAAATGTTTCTAAAGAGGGTTGTCAACAGTTTGAAAATTGCAATTTGAACAAATTGTTAATAAAAAATGGAGTATTACAATATTGGCATCAATATTACAAAATTTGCGATTATAATAACAATTAATAGTTATATTATGTACACATAATTAAATTTGCTAGCCATTTCCTTTACATTATTTTATACCAAAACTGTACTCTTCTCTAACCCTTTCATTAAAGTCCATATGAAAATTTTATAACGCCATGCATCTTTTTCGAAATTTCAAAAAGTTCTTACATGCACATCCGCACTTGTGGATTTGCGCTTTCGTCTGTCTGTCTGTCTGCTTGCCTCCTGTCAACAACGCGGAAAGCCAACTTTCAGGAAAATTTGTCGCTTGAATCGTTCGTGCAGCGAAGCATTTCGGTGACTTCATCTGCTGACATTGCTCTTTCTATATAAAATATTGTCGTTGTTGTTGCTGCATCCGCTTGTAAGGTTTAATATAAAGTTGCTATTTGTTTACTCATATTTAGCATACAATTTTGGTGTTGTTGTTATTTTTTGGCATTGTAGTTTCGAAAAATTTATTGCTTGCAAAATTTCACCTGCGCGCCGTTATGACTTTTTCCGCGTTATATATGTATGTAAGTATATTTTTTTTTTTTCGGAAATACTCATGCCCCTTGTTATTGTTGTAGTAATGTTGGCTTAATTGCGCGCATAAGTGCACATTTGCTTAGCGGTGCAGTGCCGAAAACAACAATAATAAATGACGCAATTTCAACGACCGGTTGCTGAGCCGTTATATGTACGTATGCGTGTTTGGTATGGAGCGGATTTTTGGCTGCTCAGAATATTTATATTTGCACTTTCTCAGCGGATTCATAAATTTTCCGCAATAATTGTGAAATGTGCATTTTATTATTGTTGTTATTTATACTTAGTTGTGAGACAAATTGTGCGAGCGAAATTTATTTCAGTATCACAGTCAAATTATGTGGCGCTTAGCCGATAATAGGTAGGAAGAGGATCCAATTAGAAGTATACTTTCAGGCGATTTTACTTAAAATAACGAATTTGCTACTAGGAATATCATATACAAAAATACCTCTTTGAATGTCGCATTAGTTATCACTATACTTATGTCTTAAGATAAGAAGGCTTTGGACGTCACAAATGCCTGCCAAATCTATATCTTTAACATCAATTTAACTGTGTAGACATTAATGTAACAATAAATAAACCGCTTAATATAGGTAGTGTTAGAAAGGGTGAAGCTTACTATTTTACTAATTGGGTTATGATTAGATTTTCATTTACCTACTGGAAAAATTATGTTATTTTTTGAAATATTATGTAACTATTATTCAGTAATGATTGAAATAATAAAATAGTACAACAATAAATAACTCTCCAATAGGGTAAAGATTTTAATTACTTATGAATTTTTTTGTTTAAGGCCTTTGTAATAATTTATTGATTTTCGTATTTATTAGAAATCTCTACACTAGTATTATATAGTAAAAATTAGTAAAGGTTTCTCAACTTTTTACATCATTATAGCCGTTTAAAAATTATATATTTTATTTTATTAATTTTGTTGCACATCCTTGTACTTAATTTTAAAATTAAAGTGGGTGTCTCCTCTTCTCTTCTCTTCTGAATTCAAATGTATGTGTTACTACAAATGTATAGGATGTTTATTTATATTAGGCGGATAGTTATTATTTGACTGTGGTTGAGGAGAGTGTGTAGCAAATTACTTGACAACTAAGGCTCAAATAGTGAAAATTCAACAGTATAAAAACTATACAAAAGTGTAGAGATTTTGTTATTAGTTATGGAACGTGCGTTATATATGCCTTTACAAATATATATGTATTTAAACATTAATTTAATATGTCTACACTAGTGGAGAGTTCTACAAACTCAGCGAAAATGCATGAGCATATATGCTTACCTAGTTTAATCTTTCAACTTCCGAAAATATAAGGGAAGGGTCGATATTTGCTTAAACATTAATAAAAATAGCCGTTATTTTGTCAAAAACACTTTCGAAGTCATGACAACGACATTTTGCACTTAAACACGTATTTTCGCTTATCATTTTTATTCATTTCATTTTCATTTGCATTAATTTTAATTAATAATTATCTGGAATACTAAAAAACACGAAACAGAAGTGTGGTTCGGAGGCATATCAGCGCTATAAAGTGACATTTATGAGCAATGAAAGCGGTGTGGGAAAGCAAAAGCAAAGAAAAGTATACATAACGGGTTGAAGGTAAGCAAAGAAAGGTTGTAAAAAAACGCGCCATTAATTTCGATAAACCTCAAATAAAACACACGAAAAAAGCAATAGTAAGCGGCACGAGAATTAACGGTGTATAGCTGGTGGGAAAATACATACAGCAAAGGGGTTGGAGAGCTGATGCTAGCGGTGTTGATTTAGGGTGGCAAACAGAAATTATGATAATTCAAGTAAACAACATGGGAGCAACAAGAAAAGCAGCAGCACAAATACATACGGCGAATATTTAAGGATGTAGAAACACACTGATACAACATAAATAGGTATGCACAGTTATGCAAAAAGATAGCGCCAGCGAGAAATATTAAATGGTATTGAGAGAAACTAATTTTCATTAAAAGGATTAAAATTTCCAAAACAGCAACAACACAGCTGGCAAAAGGGTTGAGTGAGATACACACACACAAACACATACCGCATGGCTGGGTAGCCTGTTATCCACAGCATTCGGTGAGTTTATGGCAAAATATGAATTAACATAAAAACACAAACACATAAAAAACGCTTAAAATATTTTTGTTATGGTAGCGTATGAAAGCCGACTGCGAAGTTGTTGTCAAGCACGAAAATCAACGAAGCAAAAATGACAATCGACATAGCGTTGAGTGATAAAGGCGACGGCATCCGCTAGTCAACAAGCCGCCGCCGTTTGGAGTTCGAAATAAGCAGCGCGCTTATATCGCTGCTCCGTCGTTGTCGTTGTTAGCAGGCTGCTGCATGAAGTGTTGGTGCGCGGTGTGCAGCGCCGCTAAAGGTTATTGGACGCATAATAATGAGGCCATTCAGCGTGGCAGCCAGGTGGAGAGTTTGCTTTCATTTAGCGGTCAGGATGGCGCGCAGGTGGGTAGGCAGCCACTTAGTAACTCACCCGCAGTTTATTATTTTCAAAATATTCAAATTTTTGATAATAACCGAAAACTGTTACTTGTCGGTTGGCAGACAAGGCGATAGCTGCAGAAAATTGAGGTGATTGGTTGGCGGAAAAATATTTTTTTTAAAGGAAAGATACGAGTTATGAAAGTTTTATATGCTATTGCAGGCAAAAAATATTTTGCAATATATAAATTATACTATAAAAAATTCTCAAAAAATATAAAGACGTGCATTTTAGAAGAAAGGTGGAATTATTGCTCTCCTTTGATATTTTAATTTCAAAAGTGCATATTTTTACGAAAACTACAAGTTTTAAAAACTCTCCAAAAGTGGAGAGTTTAGAAAATGTACCAAAAATGCTGTAATTTATATTTGCCATTGTTTTTTATTTGTTATTTTCGTTATATTTGTACCAAATGAAAAATTAATGTTACTTAAATATTTAATTAAATAAAATTTTAAACAAACCGAAGAATTTACATAAATATATAGCATTATTAAATTATAATTAAGTTTTTTAGAAAGCACGGATTTCTGAATAAAAATTGTTACGTATTTTTAAAGGTATAACTTAAGCTTACTTAGATTATTTTTACCGGGTGCTCTGCTATTCAAATATTATTTGAGCTTGTTTATATAAATATATTTTTTGGTGGCCACTGCTTCAACTCATGAAAATTGAATAACTCTCCAAAAGTGTAAACTGTTTTATTGCTCGAGTAATTGTAATATTAAATATTTTCAGTTAATTTAAAGATTTTGCTAGTTTTTTTAATATCTCCCCACTAGTGAAAAGTTCCATAAACTTGTAAACATTTAAAAATTATTTGTATTGTTTATTAAATAATACTTTCAACACATATTCAACAAATGCAAGTCTGACAATATTTAATAATTCGCCAAAAATGTAGAACTTTTTACCAATCATATAATGACCACTTAAAACGATTTTGTCACAGTTTAAGGATTCGTAATAAAAAATGTCTCCACAAGTGGAGAGTTATACAAAAAGTAAAAGTTTATAAAATAAAATTTTACAAAGATGACTGCTTTTTTTCACATTTTCTTATTGTTGATTAAATAATAATTTGGCTATTATGTGCCCCATATTATTAAAAAAAAAAAAATTATCGTTAATTTTATGACAACGCGTCTGTTTCTTAAAACATAATGACATTAAAGACGACTGTAAACCAACGTGCGTAAAGTTGTTTACGGTGAATGAAACAATGATAATCCGCCATCATCCTTTACTCTCTTTTTCTTCTTCCCTTCAACGTGGTTTTATGTAATATTTGTACATCTATTTTTGTTTTCATTATCCTTCAGTCGAAACTTGTATTAAAATATTCAAAAATATGCACACAGCAGTCAAAAGTTATAAGTATTTTTCATATTTCATTCATAAGCACTTTTTGATTATAAGGCGCCGTTCCATTCGTTCGTCAGCATCCGCTCAGCCATTATATATTTTCACCACCACATCACACACCTGTCATGCATGGTCTTACTGTGGCACTTTTTGATTACCAATGATTGCTAACTAACACACAGCCGCGAAGAGACGCTGAGCTAATCGACTGGCAGTCATTGGCATCGTCGGGCTCGTTTTATTTTCGACATTACGCTCAACTGTCAAATTACTTCGATTAGCATAGAAATGGCTGAACGAAGGCAATGTGGTGAAAAGTGAGGTGGCAGCACCCTTAATACGATACGTAGCGCCGATGCGAGGCAGGGTGTGCGTTTACGAGTTGATACTCAGTGGGCGACGATGATTAAGTTTATTATTTTTATGTTGCCATTCGGTTATAATGTAGCAAAATAGTTTGTAAGTACTTCACTTCGAAATGATGCTGGCAAGCATACATATTTATACGGAGGTTTGGTTTAAGGTAGAGTTTAAAAGATGACAACTTCGTTTATAGACTAAAGGATTAAAGAAGACTGACTGATTCTCATTTGTCTATACGTGAGAACAAAGCTACCAGAGTTGCATTGGAATATAGTTTTTCTTCGAGATATAATATACTATACTCGAATCTCGGAAAGACAAACTTTGTCATACAAATTGCTTTAAAGCAAATTGAGCACTTACGGAATCGGGGAAAAAGAGGAACATGAATCTTGGATGAGACTCCCTAATTTGGAAGTAATCCAAGGCGAGCGTTTAAGTATTATGATTTGAGTACATTAATTTGAAAGTTTTGGTTTTCGAAAAGAACCGCGACTTAGTCCGGCCTCTTGATGTCATCAGAAACTCCGCCACAAAGAGACTGGGAAGAAAGGGAGACAAGATGAAATTATTACTGTCTGTATCAAAATCTGAGTTTGTTTCGATTATGTAGACTTGACTGTTGTGGTACCCGAAGTTATGTTTGATTGCACGATTCGGCCAGTGTGTCAAGTTAATTGCTCTTCAAAGAATGTTTCGCAGGACTTTATATACTGATAAGACTTTTGTTGCCACGATATTGAACAAAGGAGAAATATGCAGACGCTCGAAAGCCATAAATCAATCAATTCTTAGAGGGAACTTTTTTACAATCTGTTTGATACCTCCAACTACAAGTGAAGTGAGTAAAACTTAAGTCAATGAGAGCCTGGTTCGGTTACTCGCTTGTCTTTTAGGAACCTTGATATTCTTTGGATCAATTCAGGATCATGTTTATTATACGAGTAGAAATATCATTCATATGGTCTTTAACTACAAGAATTTCATCTAAACAGCTTAAGCATGTAATGTCTACCAAACAGTGCCATAATATAAAAGCATTCGATAAACAAACACGTGCTCATCATTAGAGATGGTGGATGAAGTTCATAGAATATTTCAAGAAACAAAAAAAAATAAATTAGCAGATTTGTACGTGTTACAGCCTTTTCATGTTTTATTTAATTTATTTTTTTGTATACTTTTTTCTTTGTTTCTAATTTTTTTTGAATGCTGGCGCGTTTAACCCTTTCTTTACTACACTATCTGTAGATATTTGCTTTACACCACTATAAAGTAGCCAAATAAGTGGGCACCGCCTGCTTATTTAAAGCGGAAACACATAATTTTATTTCATTAATCCTTGTTTGGGACATTTATATTCCATTTTTTCGTATTTTTTTATATGTTTCGGTTTACAAGATTTTCTCGCTGAATTTGCTTAGGCGCTAGCCACGTCGATTGGGTGTGCAAGAGACGGAGGATGTGTTTGTTGAGGCTTAAAATTTTGTGTAAATAAAAATTACATTTGTAACGCCGCCCGCATATTGTCGATGTCGCCTTTAATTTGAAAGAGGTTTACACTCTAAATTATGGGCAATATGTTATGTAGAATATTGGGTTTTCAAGTTTAATTTTAGCTGTTTGGAATTAATTAAAGAAAAGTAGCTTTTCAAACGACAGCATTAAAAATTGTGATTTCAATTAATTATACCTATATATATTATAAAAATAATCCCACGAGTTTCGAAAAAAAAAAGCAAAATCATATACTTACTTTTTCCTCGTACAATTTAAACTCATATTCTCTTAAGATCAATGAAAAAAAAACTTTGGAGAGAAGTGTAACTACATGCTTCTAAAAGTGTTAGATATTATAGAAATATAGAAAATAGAAGCGCCTGCGTTTCGCTATTACTCGGCTTGCTATTTTTATAATGTGCTCTCTTATCCAAAAACTTGTATGGCAGAAGTAACAGCTAAGTTACTGAGTTGGACATTTATTTCAATTCAAGTATAGATGTGGATGGGGAAAACGATATATGTATGTAACCTCTGTTTGTTTCATTTGCCACTCTTAATGTTTTGTCGCATCAAACAAAAAAAAAAAGTATACAAATAAAACTAAGAAGACTTAAAAATTTATCTAACCGTAGATTCTGCCTACTTTTCTTGACCAAATTGCCTTTTTTTCGAAGTTGAAGATAACTGTCGTCCATTATGGATCACTACCGATGGCTGACAAGATTTGTAAATCGTCACATTTTTTGAAAACTTATAGCTCTTTCTTCGGCCAATATCTAACAGCAGTCCTTTTAACCAGCTAATTTAAGATGCGGTGCAGATGACTAGAAAATCACAACGCCCAATTAGACTTTGCTTTCACCACAGTCAGAATTGCAATTATATCGGGCCAGTGCAAGTTACCTTCGCAGTAATATCTAAAGGAGCTACTTCTCTTGTTCGACTGTATATCGAATGTATACAAACACCCGAGATTGGAAAGTTCTATTACGAATAAGAGAAAAAAAAGAAAGCTTGCCTTGTAGGAAGGGCTCCAATGTAATAACACTCGGTTTGTAAATACTTTGTTCGATATAAAATAGATAATGATTTTATCCGTACTTTATCGTCACCTGCTGTATTAACTTTGGAAATTACAATTTTGCTTAAGCTAAGCTATTTAGTATTTAAACCTTGTGGATGAAAAAACTACCACAGACTAGCGGGTTGACTTTTCGTGTCGCAAAGCTCACACTTATTGCAATCCTTTTTCGGCATTATCATAGCGTTATAAAATACGGTATCACAATGCTTCCATTATACTGATCTCAGCTCCAATTGGGATTCATAATCCAACCAGTTGGCATTCGTAATTCTACAAATTTCTTAGATTGCATTAATTTTGGGGGTTCTCAGTCCTAAGCATAATAATGGATTTTTAAAGCAATTTCTATTTGGAACTAGATTTTGAGTGGTTTCCCGAATAACTTGGTAGACGATGGCCCGAAAAAGCAACTTGTAACTTATTTGTGTTTCATATTCATAATTAAGGAGCTCAGATTCGAGACATTTTCCGAATCAATCCCCATACCATATAAAAGCAGTTTCTAAGTATAATACAAGTACTTGTATACTTTTGCTGGACTATACTTTTAAATAAGTCTACTAACCTCAAAAGGGTAACGACACATACTTCTTACTTCATTCAGATTTTAAGTACCT
This sequence comes from Bactrocera oleae, assembly GCF_042242935.1. Classification (NCBI taxonomy): domain Eukaryota; kingdom Metazoa; phylum Arthropoda; class Insecta; order Diptera; family Tephritidae; genus Bactrocera; species Bactrocera oleae. Next base: position 11,556,558 of record NC_091539.1, on the reverse strand, counting down.
TATATGATATATATGAATATATGTCAGAGAAGTATAGCTATAATGATATTATCATTATGACTTTTACTTGTTTTTGTAGATACAAATTTTTGTCATTCTCGCCGAGCTGTCACAAATATCAAAGAATGTCAAAATTAATGCTTATTATAATTTCGTAAAATATGCAATTTGCCAAATGCGCACGAGTACAATAACCGACTTCCTTCCTGCGACTCTTCGACTGACTATAAAGAGTCGAATTCCATAATGTTGTCATCTAAATGCATTGAATCACTTCAACCAAAAACTGACTGACAATAATAATAGCAAGCGACACTGACATAAGTCAACAGCCAAATAGACAGCCACCACTAATCTCCCGGCTATACGGATACCGTTGTAGTTAAGCATTTATCAGCGATTTTAACACCTTCGCCACTACGGTTTTCAACTATTGCCACCGTATAATACAGTACAGCAACAAAGATGGCGACAAATCTGCGCAATTTATTTACACGGCAACTTTTTGGAATAATAATAACAACAACCAAAGTTGAATGCCAAAAGATATGCTGAGCGCGAAAACATTTCTTTTCTTGGACAAATTCCATCAACGTATAACGGAAGAATTTTCGGCGGCGGCAGCACAAACTTTTTTCCTCGTCTCTGGTGGAGGGGGGCGGGAACTGCTGTGGCAAAAAGAAAGGATTTAATGGCACATTAAGAATTTTATTACCGCAGCATGCTAATGTGCAAAGGTGAGTATATGTTGGTGTGGAGCGGTGCGCGTTACTCCTTGACTTATAACACAGCCTCCGGTACGGATGTGGCAAATGTGCCGCGTTGACATTTTCGCTGTCATTCCATTTCATTTTCGACTGTGAATATTGCATTTATTCATTATACAACAACATACCTTGCAGGCCGAACCGTTACAGCGACGACATTTGACAGTTGACAGCGAGGAGTGAGAGCGCGAGTGAGAGTGCGTGCGTCTTAACGTCTTCAGTCAGCGACACATGGTCCGGTGTTCGTGCGGCTGCCTGAGGTGTTTGTGTTTTCGTGTATTGTGGCCTGTAGGTGTTTTAACGCCAAACCATACTTTTAATTAAATTAATTTGTTGTAAATCTTCGGCTGTTGGCATAACTTCGTTCTTCGAAATTTTTGGAGCCTTCAGCTTTTCTTCGTCGTGATTTATTTGGCATTGCTGGCATTTTTGGCTTAATTGTATTGCAGAAATCAAATATTTTTGCTCATTCAGTGAGGTGTAAAATTCTCGCATCATCATCCTCTTCTACGTTGTGCATTTATCAGGTCATGTGTATCTTTATGCGCATCATTAAAATATTGTTTACCTTTGCTTTTGTCATTTTGACATTTAAATATTTTGTGGATTATTCGTTATTTTTAGTGACTATTGCTCAAGTCTGATTATTTTATACTAATCATTTTGCTTTTAGGAACTCACTCAAGTTCTCGGCTCCTTCGAGTTTGTGGTTATAACCGCCTCATCTCAATACACCCTGAGTTTCCAGAGTCACATAAGCTCGTTAGAAAGCATAAATAATGTGAAGAAAAGAGTGGAAGAGTGTTTGAACCTTGATAAAGCAACGTAATCAAGCCTGCCGACCATTAGCGGCTCTGAGGACTTTCGAGTAAATTGAATCAAATTGAAATTATTGTTCCCAACGAAACTGAATATTTTGGCTTGAGAAAGTAGAAAAGTTTTTGCATCTACGAGTATTTATAATATAGTTGGTATAAGAAGCACTTTTGAATTCGAATATTTCTTGCATTGGTTCAGTATATTTTTTTTTTTTGAGAGAGATTCGAAATAACGTTGGTATAAAGAACTTAGAACAAGATTAAAATCTCTTTTAGCGGAATCAAGTTCAGAGTGTCACACCAGCTGACTTCTTTTAGATATTGGGGACATTACTATAAGGAAAACTCGAGACAAAGTATGTTAGTATAAATAAAAGAGTTTTCCATAAAGTTTTTTTCAAAAAATATTTCAGCTCTCTTCTCAAAAGAATCCTGAAGAAGTAGATCGATTAAAAGAAAAAATGGATCGACTTATTTTGAATGAAACTTGTTTTTTTGGTTAAAATAAAATGTTTATTCAAAAGCTCACCAGTCTGTACTTTGCAGAAGTCCGAAACCTGCAAACATTTGCTATATTATACCATAAAAAGTTGTATAAAGAAAAAAATTAGATGGTTTACTTTAATAACTGACAATATCCGTCTTCCAATAGCGTGTGTATAAGATGTGAGTCTACCATGTGAAAGCAATTTTAATGTTGAGCTGCTTAGTCGAAAAGACCGAAACCTATATTGACGTCTTCTTTTGAATCCGATTTCTCATTTTTGGTTTCTTTGCAGTTATCTTGTAGAAGAAAAGAATACCCGACCAAATAATAATATTCTTCCTTTTTATCATTTTATTTGTGAAAGCCTTTCTGATGCAGAACAGTAGTCTGTACGATTCGCCAATCTTTAAGAAACTCGCGGAGCTACTAGTAAACTTAGTGACATACGAGTAGTGATATTTCTACTACTACTACTTTATACAGGTAATAGCTGCATTGATTTAAGGTTTTTCGACAGATTTGTCAAATAGGGGAATTGATTATTGGATTAAATGGACATATGGTGGGAACATTAAAAGATTTTCATTTCTCTCGAACACTAATTAAGCGCGCGTTTTCAAAGAGATGTAGTTAGTACAAATAGTAAATATCTGAGCCTTAACTCAGAAAGTCCGCTCAAAAACATCAGAGAGCTTTTCGGTTTCAGTTTTAATATCTATCATCAATTCTCTCGATTAATATAAGGTTAGCGTTAAAACTTTAGCTTAAATGGTAAAAAGAGTAATGGAAGATATATACTTTAATGTGAAAGTTTGTTAGTGTTCTTTGTTTAAAGCTTTAAGCTTCAGTAAATGGTTTTAAAATCGGTTTGAATGAAAACTTAGACTCTGTTATGAAATTTTTTAATCATATATAATGTTTAATGCATTTATGCCGATTTCTTTTAACAGCCGAGCAATTGAAGTGTCTTTTGTTATAAATTTCATACGCACAAATTATACAACAAATTATTTCATTCAACTTTTTCTATAACCATTTTAATTTTGCGCAATAATTTTTCAACTTCCTGTTGCGACGTTGACTTTTCCACAATTATTTTAAATATCGACAAGTGTCCGGGTGAACGTAACCTCACAAATACATACCAACTAAATTTACATATTTTATTTTGTTTTTTGCCAGTCGACGCTTAACATCCATATGAAATTAATAACAAAGCAGGTATTCATATGCCAGCAAGCTGAAGAACACCCGATGCCACCCAAAGCACCCGCAAAGTAAGTATCGCTATATTACAGCTAGCAATTGCTGTTGCCATAAAAAAATATTTCGTTGACATGTGAAGAAAAAGTGACTTGATTGCAAATATTAAGGTCCTAGGGGGATGGAGAAGCTGTTCAGCAGAAAAAAAGCTGAATCAACTTCTTCAACACAACTGCACAGAACAATTGAAAGCTAAAGCTGCAGCGGCAAAAAAAAATCAAAGAAAATTGCAAAACACCAACAAAGTGGGTGAGGCGTAGGTGCAGCTATGCGAAAAATTAAACACTTGAGATTTAGCCAGGTCGCTATGCACTGCCACTCCCCCTACCACTACCGACAACAATCGAAACGTTGCTTTCAAGGAGTTTTGCCTTCGGCTGGCTCACATGTGTACATATGCATCTAGTTGGCCCGTTAGTGCGGGTGTTGCCACTTGAAGCGACCTAACCTGTGCAATTTTCAGTCATCATCGGTGTTGGTTTGTGTGCTTGCTGGTGGGAAAAGGCTTCCAATTGCTTCTATTGTTCTTATTCTCGACGCTTTGGCATATTTGAGAAGGGCATGTGGCTTGAATTCGCTTTCGAGTGCACCTACAAAGTAGGTGAAGTGCGTACAAGTAAAATTATTGCTCACAATATATTGCGTTTTTGCTATATTTATTCATTAACAGGGTCGTAGGGATAAGCACAACAATAATATATTTTTTGTTTCGAAAGCACTTAAGATCTATATAAATAATATAGATATTTTTTTACCATTATATAAAAATTTTAGTTCCTTTTTGATAAACTTCGAACGAAAGATTCTACTGAAAAGGTATTGGCTGTCCAAAAAGGTGAATATGCTTCCAACTTTCAAAATTGTGTCGAGTTGATTGTATACATCTCGGGGAAATTGGAGATTCTGTACAACAAAACTTGGTTCAACAGTGAAGTTGGAGACCCTAATATATATAAAACTTGTGGACAAATACTTGTATCCTTTCACCTTTCCATTCGAAATCTTCCAACTATGTAAGAAGGAATACCATATATCTCGCATGAAGACAAAGGCCTAAATTTGCTCATTTTGGATCGATCATAACTTGCTGCATTTAAATTCTTGTCGAAACACTCTTTAGAATAATTAGCCGGTAATTATTCGTAAGGTAAAAGGTGGCTGACTACGCGCTGCTGAAACTCTCGTGAGATCACCACTGTCTGAATAAAAATTCCACTGCTGAGGTTGGACATGTTCTTTTAGGATCTGGAATGCCTGAGTTGGTTGAAACGAAATCGTCCCTTAAGGGTGAGGTATATATGTCGTTTAGTTAGAACCACGAGATTTTGGACTTCGTACAGCAAAAGCTTTGAGGGTGATCAATAAAAACTGCAAGCTACATACATATATATGAATCCGTACAAATCCTGACAACACTGTTCGAATAGATGTTCTACACATAATATAGGGGACTATTTCTAATGCTAGAAATAATACTTATTTCTATTGTATATATATTTTATTCATAACTTTTGTACTTTTCCCTCACGCTGCTCAAGTGTTGTTCACGCCGCGTTTCTTCTTCTTCTTCATAATTTAGCTGCCTATTTTCCGGTTGCAATTACAATAATTTGCCGTTCAAAACGTTTAGGTTTCAATTTAGTTTGTTGGCCTCGTATTCCATGGCTTTCAGAAATAATTTGTCAAACACATTATGGAAGTACTATATATGTATACTACACAGGCATACTCATTTATGCAATTATAACATACCTTTGAATACTTTAATGCGCATTTCCTGTAAACAATCGAAGGCACAAAAGTAAAAATCGTTCTCTAGTGAGTGTTGTAGGGGAAAAATAGTAGTAAAAAAATAACCTCCATTAGTCCTGAAGTTGTCGTGTCGACATATTTGCGCTCTCATTCTTCGCTGAAATATGGAATTAAGACTGCTTGGCAGTTGAGGGACTAAAAGAAATCTAAAAGAGATGATATACTTATACATATGATATAAAATATCTTTTTGTCCTACAGCGACCTGACCTGGGTGTATAACAATTAAAGGTCTTTCTACGTGGCTTTTGTCGTTACTTTTTTCTAACAAAGTCAGAACTCGATAGTGCACAATCAGGACTTATTATAATGATAATTATCTACGCTAGATTCTGGTGTGTGGGTTCATAAGATCTAGGTACCCGCGATTCTTTTGACATGCCATCCTTAGCTGTTTTGATTAGATTTTGCTAAGATATAAAATAATGTGGGTATTAACTTTTTATCTTAATATTCTGATAGCCCCAAAAGAAGAAGCTAAAAAGACCTCATGAGCAAAAATGGTGAAGCAGCATCAGCTCTATGAGAGATGGAAACGAAATTTTAGGGCTGTTTGGAAACATAGTATATATACCTATATGTATATAGTTTTCGGTAGAACTAGCATATAACTTCTGAATCTTTCAGCTCATTTTAAGTTCGATAGAAGTCAATATAAATAACACAAGATCACCTTTCATATGCTTTTCATTGTTTAGGGAACTCGCCGTTCAGGCAGCACTTGTTCGATTAATTGGATTTGGTTATCGAAAAACTGAACTCAAAGAGCTTTGTATGGCCGGTTGCATTAGAGAGTGTAAGCGAGCACAGGAGACACTATCTCTGACAGTGTTTCAGAGAAGTATCTACTTTTCTGCTCCTTCAATAATTTTGCTTCTACTGCAATTGTTGCCTCGCCTGATTTTCAAACCACAATTTAAATAACAAAAGTATGAATTTGAATTTTCGATTGCTCATTTCGTTTGTGATTATAATAATGAGCTCTTTACTTCAGCTATCTACCAAGTATTGTTGTCATAGCTACAAAAGTACTGCATAGTTTTGCGCTCTAAAAGTTCAAATTTACAAAGCATAATTCCGAAAGTAACTCAACTCTTAAAGGATTATTGTGATGATGAAATTTTGTTGAAAATTTTCGCTGATTTCCTGTCTGCATGCAAAAGACTATGCGTATTATAACGGCCCCGCATTGCAAGTGCTTTGTTTCGCGCGACAAATCGCCACAAAATGGGACAACCACTTTAGTGAGACAATCAAGGACAAAGCGGTTGGAGTACAAACGCTCAAGCTTTACTTCCTTGCCACGCTACGCGCCTTTATTTCGCACGACTCTTCGTTTCTTTGGAACGGAAGTACGCGACTAGGCTAACGGTGTGACACACGGTTGTATGCGAAGGCGTTGGAATGTGGGAGTAGAACGAAAGAGCGAGAGGGAGGAGAGAAGCGAGGCATAGTCTGAGAGCAAAGCGCGCTTGCATTTGAACTAAATAACTTCCTACTTTCATTCAAAGCGAAATTTTAAAATTTTTTGCAAATAAATCTGTAAATGTGCAAATCTAAATATTGTAAGTATATTTACATTTTCAACATTTCATTCGACCAAAAATTTTGTTAGTCACATTATAGAAATTTACTTTTGATTTAATGAGTGCGTACACGTCGAATACCACGCCACACCGCTCTCACCGCTACAAAATTTCCGGTCGTTTCCTTTCGTGAACTAAAAGTTCGAGAGGAAAAAATTGCGTGTAATAAATGTTTGAAAATTTTTGTTTATTGTGCAAAAGTTTATTAGCCTCTACAAATTGCTAGTAACTAGAATTTTCTGCCTACAATGAAACTCAAATGCCGACAACGCACAACTCGGATTTGTTCGTAGAACTTTTATCTTAAGTTGAAACACAATTTTATTGCAACAATTTCATTTGATATTTGCATAGAATTCCGATTAGTGCGAAATACTGGATTTGTGAGGAGTGTGACTCCGGCACAAGTTGGTAATTTTTGATTTTTTCGCATAGTTGTGGCTGTTCTCTTCACCATTGCACGATGTTATGAAGTTTGAGCTGAGAGTTTACTTACAATATCTTAGATATTTGTATTGATTGCATTAAAGAAATATACAGACAAATAGAAGAATATCAAAGAATACAGCAGGCATTATGTAACGCATCAGTTCTAACCTATATTTTTGAAATTAGAAGCCTGAATACCCTAAAAAATTCCCCTCAGTGCTAACCTCTATTTCTAAAAGTAGAAGCCTGAATACCCTTAATAAATTACTTTCAAACAACTTTGAGGTTGTAATAAAAAGCTGTGAATCTTAAAGAGAGATAAGAATTTTAAATGAATTCATTCTTAGGACTTTCTTATGTTGTCCTAATAAAATTTAGGAATTCAGGAAATATCACATTAAACCGTAACAAAACCTATTTGTCCTGGACCCTTAACTACAATATATTAGCTTTCTGACAAACTATGGACTCTTTCAGAGAGACAAAACGATGTTCCGACAACCTCGGGGTCAAGCGGTTGCTGTAAACAAGTTATAAAATGGGGGTCGCTTCCGTACGAAATTAACAAATGTCGTTCTTTCAAACAAAACACTGGATTCCGAACTCGAAGCTGAATTCGCTATGAGAAAATAGATAAAAAATATATTTCGGGTAGACAAGATATTATTTGAAAAAGGAAAGAAAAGCCGGGTATGAAATAATATCAAATTGCGACTTGGGGAATCGTCTCCGCAAACAAATAAATAAAAATACATATATATGTTGTTTCAGTTTAGGAACAGTAAAGAATACACAAATAATTTTCAAAGTAAAATAGAACCACGAACTGTATAGGTTCGGCGACGTAAATATAGTTAAGCATAGGAAAATCCAACGAATAGTTAGGTTAGGCCATGTCGTTCGCATGGCAGATAATGATCCAGCGAAAATTCAAGACTATTCAAGACGCCTTGGTGCCCACGCATGCAATGGAAGGACCAAGGGCATATCTCTCTGTCTACATGTGGGTCCCCCTGCGGATAGGGGTAAGAATTTACCCGCGGTAAGGCATGCCTGTCGCAAAAGGCGACTAAAAGCAAAATGCACTATGACTGTTATTTTGTACCTTGCTCAGTAATATCAGCATAGTATGTCAGAAATAGTGCTATAATACTCAGCTTGAACTGATATTATAGACTTTAAATGAAAAAGCAAATAAAAAGACATTTGAAGTTCAAGCGGCAAATGTCACCAGTCATTGAGTCATGGGTTGCTCAACTGGCAGTAGTTTCGGCTACACAGTCTTATCGGAGACTTTCTGGTAGCAGGGGGTGCAGAAAGCCCTTGGACTTCGGTCCAATCTGCTCATTGGGCTATGGCCCCTTTGGGGAGATTCGTGGTGGCTGTGGTTGAAACCTAAATGCAGGAAGAAGTTCAGCCTTACTGTTTTTTCAGTTCTAAAAAGAAGTTGCAAAAAGCAACTGGGTTCCGTACCCGAAAACGGAAGAAGTTTTAGGTCGGCCTCGAATCTTACCAAGATGGTAGTGTGGGCCCAGACACACTGCCACTGGTAACCAAATTAATACTTGCAAATAGCTCGTATTATTTGGGGCGCTTATCAACGCATTGTATTGATACGTTGTGCTTTGGAGCACCGTGAGGTAAGGCCGTCGCCGGCAGGTACTCACGTAAATCAACAACGAAAGTTGTCTGCACGTGGGATGTTCACATCGGCGTGACCTAAATAGCAAAGATTAGAGCCCACTGGCGAAGTTTTGTGTTCTCGGCCCAGACCGACCCGCGGTTGTAGTGGCAGGGAAGTGTGAAGATGTAGCTCGAAGTCTAGTAAAACTCAACTAATTTTTTGATATGAAAAGTGAGTTTTTGAAATTATGAAAAATTTGCTCTTTTATGGGGAGAAAAGGGTTGCAGGAATGGACTTAGCGACTTCTCATCCAATATTTTCACAAAATTTAGACACGCATGATGATATACTATATCGAGAATTTAAGTTTTTCGGACAACATTCGAGGTAAAATTTCTTCCAATATTTTCAAACAAGGGTTGTTCTTTAGTTCTGGTTCGTAAACAAACCGACTCCGTTCCACTCACTTACGCAGATGCAACTGGGAACGGGGTCAGTATTGCTGTCGACCTCCTACTAAAGCATAGTAATTCAAGGCGGAAGAGGTAATAATAAAAATTATTGAACTAAAAGAAAATGTTCTAAACTCGAAGACTATATTACGTGCTTATAATCCGAAGCACCAAAATACCAAACCATAAATTCCGGTGTTAGCAATTAAGTAACTTCTGCGCGTTAAGGTCATAAAACTGACAATATTATTGACTTATTACCGGTAATCGCTTAGCCAGCAGTATTTAAACCATTTAATTGCCTACTATTGGGCGCAACAGCCGCGCGACGTTGTATTAGACACACAACCAAGTAAAAGGACGGAGATAGACGCTAGTTAAGGATGCAAAAAAAAGCAATTCTCAAAAAACGAAGTAATGAAGTGCGTTAAAAATTAAAAGTACTCACAAATAGCTGAGCGGCAGCAAATTGTGATGTCGTCTTCGGGAAAGAATGCTTTATTAATGGCGAATTAAAAGTAATAAAAAACAGATGTGCTTTAATGTGGCACATTTTACACGTGCAACACTGGCTAGGGCGCGCGCTGTCGGGGCAGAATTGTAGCTTTGTTGCATACTTTTCAGCGTTGCATACATTTATTTCGTCTTTCGTATTTTTTTAAGCTTTGAAATTATAATAATGGCTTTTTTGGTGGCAGCTTTGCATTTGGCGCAGGTAAGGCCGCCTGCTGGCGCGCTACACGCCATGGCATAAGCAATGATTTTGTGGCACCCGGATGAATCAAAGTTGGCATAAGACGCAGTCGACAGCGTCGGTGTACATTTAGCAGCCGATGGCGGAAAGTTCGCTGTTCGGAAACTTTTGCATTGCACGAAATGTTGCGCTTAATGCAGTTTATCATTTACTTTCGAGTTTTCAGTCATTTCTTTTCTATTTTTTAGCAGAACTTTTCGCTTACAGCTGGTTAGCTTGTAGCTCTCGACGCCGCGCGTCTAAAAGGTAATTTTAATTTTAAGCTTGAGTTATGACAATATTTACTTTTTTCTTATGTGGCATGCCACATGTTTCGGGTGCGACCTTTAATGACATTTTAATATGCGGTATTACTTAGGTGCAACAACAACTATATATACATACAATATATACTATATATGTAACTATGCGTCACTTTAATTGCTGTCACGCGCATTTGCATTACAAATTTGTTTGCGCTTATAATTTAATTCTGTTTTGATTTGCAATGTGTGTTCGTTTCACTTTGTACTTTATGCTTAATGGCGACTTACCGACATGTGATTTTCTCTTTGCCCTCCATGAACAGCCCATCTTTGCCCCAGCGTCGCGGTAGCTCAAGCACAGTGACACCTCTGGCACCGGCGAGCGCGATGAGTGAGCCTTCCGACGAGGCGACAACACGTTCCACTTGGAAGCTTTGCGGCACCGATGGTATGAGATTCTAAAGAAGAGAAAGGAGAATGAACTTTTTAGTTATACGAATTGATTTACATAACATTTATTTTAAAAATCTTTGTTAAAAAATATTTTTTGATGAAATACAATTGGAAAAATATAATATAAATACATATTTAACTAGTTTTTGGGATAAATCCTGGAAAAAATATTATATAGAAAAACTAACAACCAAAAAATACGTGTGAAGTGTAATTTTATTATATATATATATTATAATATTAAATATATGAAATAAGAAAAATTCTGTATTCATATAATTTTTTCTATGCATAAGTTTTTTTAATATTAAAAATTTATCCCCGGAAAAAAGTTTAAAATGTAATTGTATTTCTAAATTTCATTAAAAAAATTTACGTTTCCCTATTTGATTTACGTCATATTTATTTCCAAAATTCGGTTAAAAAACGCAATTTGATAAAAACAATGTATATATAAATTTATGTGCTAAATCCTGGAACAAAATTTTAAAAGAAGAATTAACCACCAAAAAATGTATTATTAAATTATAAATTTTAATAGTATTTTTGAAATTTATTTTTATTATTTTTTCCAATGTTTTATTTACAAAAATTATATTAGAAAGTACTAATTGATTAAAAAAATTATGTCCTCATATAATGTTTTCCATATATATGTCTTTTTTTATAGCCTGAACAGATTATATTAAGTTTGCCACAAAGTTTGTAACACCCAGAAGTAAACGTCGGAGACCCTATTAAATATATACATAAATGATCAGCATGATGAGCTGAGTTGAGTCTGCCTGTCCGTTTGTCTGTATATATACAAACTAGTTCCTCAGTTTTTAAGCTATCGATCTAAAATTTTGGAACTGTTCTTTTCTCACAAAGAAGCTGCTCATTTGTCGGAACGGCCGATATCGGACCACTATAGCATATAGCTGCCATACAAACTGAACAATCGGAATCAAGAGTTTGTATGGAAAACTCTTTTATTTGACGAGGTATCTTCACGAAACTTGGCATGGATTATTATATAAGGCAATAATCTAATCGCCAAAGAAATTGGTCAGATCAGATTACTATATCATATAGCTACCATACAAATTGAACGTTCGGAATAAAGTTCTTGTATTTGTGAAGGGTATTATAGCTTCGGTGCAACTGAAGTTAACGTTTTTTCTTGTTTTGTTAATATAATTAATTTTTCGGATAAACCTGAAAAAAAATTTAGGTAAAACAATTAACTAGCAAATTTGTATACTTTATTTACCACTGTTTTATTCGCATTACATTTATTTAGAAATCAAATCTTTGATAAAAAAATTGCCATTTGATGAATAAAAGTTAAAAAAAAAAACTTAAAACAGACATACATATATTTTTTATATTATTATTTCTAATATATACTTTTTTAATATCAGTTAATTTTCAGATATATAATAAATATAAATTATTCAAATAAAACAATTAGCTAATAAACATTTTTTTATAATGAAACTATTAATTATAATATTATTTTATAAACTTAATTAAAAAAATTTACTTTTGCATTACTTTTCTAATCTTTGTTAAAAAAATTTGTATTTTTGAGCCTATTATATTAAAAAAATATCTATTGAACACTTTTTACACTCAATAAAAAACGATTTATATTAAAAAAATATATTTTCGTATTGAAATTTTTATTTTCATTTTCAAAAATATTTACTTTTTTCCATATAATATTCAAAGCCGAAACTGTTACAAATAGTATAAATACAAAAAATAAAATAAATTAAAAAAGACAAAAAACAGATAGAAATTTGAAAAAATGAAATAAATACCAAAAAAACCATTACTTAAAAAATAATTATGAACGAAGAAAAGAAAAATAACAACAAATATAAAAAAAAATAATAAAAAAAGTATTAATACAATATAAAAATTTATTTTATTAACTTACGATTTCTTAAATTTTTTAGTTTAAATACAAAAATAATACAAGAATAAAAATAATAGTAATTAATTGAAAAATTTAAAAAAATTATAATTTAAATAAATATGTTTTTAAAATTTTAAATGAGATAAATTCAATACTACAATATTTTTAATGATAAATAAATAAAAATGGATTAATATTAGACATTTAATTTGAATTGAAAAAAAAAATTAATTACTTTTATTTTCTAAACTAGTTTTTAAATTTTTTAGTATAAATACGAAGAACAATTAATTAAAACAATAATAAAAAAAAAAGTAGTGTATTTAAAATATAATAAAAAAATAATAAAAAAAAATATAATAAAAAATAATATAAAAAAAATATCTAAGAAAAATAATATAAAAAAACTATCAATGAAATTATCATGTTTTTAATTTTAAATAAAATAAGTTCCATTTTAAAAAAATTTTAACCTCTCTTTTTAATAATAAAAAAAATTAAAAACGTATTAATATTGAACATTTATTTTAACAACAAATTATTTCCGAAAATTATAAAAAAGATAGTTTGATGATTTTTTTTACTACTAAATTAAATTTAAAAGGAATTAGTTAAAAAAGATGCATTTGAGTATGAATTTGTTTATAAAAAATTAAAAACCAGAAGTATTTATAAGAAATTGTTTACTATTCATGACTTTTTTTTAAATGCAACTAATTTTTTGTTCCAGACTTTTTGATTATTTGTTGTATAATTCCCACAGTTTATACGATTTCTCTCTTAGATATTTGTGAGAAAGGAAGGCCTACAGACTATCTGGTAATTGACTGTCTCCATCAGATCTAATATGCAGATTTTTTCCAAATCACTGATTAATGAAATCTTAAGTCTTAATACGCTTAAGTTATGCTAATAAAAGACATCAACTGAGCAAAGCATAACAGCACGGCGCACAAAAGTATGCAATGCGGCAAATGGTGATACTGGCAGAAAATATATTTAATTGCTTAAGATAAACATGAAAATATATAAGAAAGGGTTCAAATTGCTGGATATATATATACATACACATCTTAGTATGGAGATAGGGTTTATATAAGAATATAATACACAAATGGATTATCAAAAGCTTGAATATGTGTGCATAAACTTATATAATTGCACATGTAAGCGCAGCTAGATAACCCGAACACTCATAAAAACAACAAAAAATGTAAATTTATTTATATAGTACACACACACAAGCGCTGCAGTGCTCAACAATTAGTAAGGCCCAGCGCTTTAGCTGCACTTAGAACGGTTTATACGTATGCGTGTGTTTATGTTTTTGACTTTTTGACATTTGAATTGTAAAATTTCACATGTCAGCGCATTCGCTACACATTCCCAAGCCAAAGTTAACCCCACACACACTTTTTCCGTTATGAATTCAACCCCCTCCACCTGATACTCGACCAACTTAAACTCATTCATAGACTTCTTGACTATTCAGCGACATGACATTATCATGCCGAGTTGTTGTTGTTGTTGCATATATTTTATTTAAGATGTCATAATTATCGCGCATGCATGCGTTTTTGTGTAAGTGTGTGTGCGTATTTGCCTTACAAGCGCACTTTATCTGAATATTCAATTGCGTGAGTGTGTGTGTATGTGTGTGCGTTTGCTTACATAATTACATGCATTTTATGCCTCATATACGCGCACATTAGTTGGTTCGAGACCCACTAACCGGCGTAAAAGTTGCTCTACGCCTAGTCTTTGTAGGCGAGGTTTTGAGTTTTACCGTTAACTCTGCCTGCACGTGGTGCGGGGTGTGTTGAGATGTCTCTAAGATAAACAAAAACAAAAAGAAGTATGCCGAGAAGAATTTCTTTTGTATTTTTCCATTGTCTTAAAAATTTATCGCTTATATGTGTGTGTGTGTGAATGTGAGGCTTGTAAAATTTGAGCTTACGCACATGTATACATGCGTGTATGCGTTTGTGCTGCTTTACTATTTTAATTTGGCAACTTGCATGTGCATGTATGTGCATGTGTGTGTTCTCATCTCTCACTATATACAAATGGTTGTATGTGTGTACTTCGGCAGTAATTAAGCCTACATGTGTATGTGTGTATGTGCACCGCTGCGATTTGTAATAAAAATGCGCCATATCTGGGCATGAGTTCGTATAACTTTCGTGCTTTGTAGACTCACTCTCGTGTTGAGTCGTTAATTTGTGAAATCACGTAAAGGAAAATTTATCTGTGCAAGTTCATTAGGCCTTCCATACTTTTGGACTGCTTTGTCTTATGATTATTTATACTTTATATGCTTGTATGGCGGCTCATCAAACAATAGCGGGTATGCATATATTGTGCAATAATACTGTTTGTCTTTTATATTTTCACTTTTTCAATTTTTTTTTTGCTGTAATTACAAAACTCTTTTCCTTTCCGTATCGGGTGTGGGTGTGCAAATTTTCATTTTATAGACTTTTGCTTATCTGTTAATATTTTAACAGCGCCTTTATTGCCGCACTTACGACAGACGTGCATGTAAGGCCTGTTTGAGTTGAGAGGGTAGTGTGGGGAATAAAAAGTTATGTGCATGCAGCCCATTGTAAGAGAAAGCGACAGCTTCAAGCCTATGAATTGTTTGTCTTAAAGCAACTTTCACAAATTAACTTCATGTTTTGTTATATAATATTTAATAATACGTCGAATTAGTCGCTTAAAAGCCTACTCATACAGAGTTGGCTTCAGTTATATACTCTTAACACTTTATGTCAGTCTTGAATTTTCAAAAAATAAATTTTTTCGCTTGAAGTACATTTTAGGATTTTAAAAACGTTATTCAATTGATCAAATAGTGCAAAAATAAAATTATTTTCTATTAATTTTTTACTGCTCATTTTTTCGTTCAAAACTTTAACATTTCTATGCAAGTCCTTTATTTTGGAAAAAACTGATGTAAAGCTGAAAACTTACATACTTTATTTTAGCAAGTTTTATACAGAAAAAGATCCCGTTATTTATTTGATTAGTTAACATGCATTCTAAAACACACCAGCGCCCGTAGATGGCATATTTAAAAAATTAATTTCGAAGCTTAGCTGAGTAGCTGCCATTTTGTATCACTAAATGTAAAAAGCTCGAATCGTTTTTCTTTACTCCTAGAATAAATTGTCAAAGTTAGGCATTTTATGAGGACTCTAAACAAGTTCTACTGATTAAATACGGGAGGATATAGAAAGCGACCATTTACACAGACAACCAGACGCCACTACTAGCCTTGTCGTCGCCAAATAGCTAACAAATGTAGGAAGGCTTTAAGTTCACTGGCATGTCAACTTCACTTGTCCCTAATTTGTGTTCCCGATCACGAAAACATCTTCGGCAATGAAAAAGCAAACGAGTTGGTCAAATTAGGAGCCTCTCCAGACAAATCAGAGGCAGAGATTATACCGTGCTCGCTGGGAACGATCAAGAGGGAGCTCAAACCACAATTTCAACAAATAGCTCAGAATAGATGGATATCTGTAACCAAATGCAAGATAGCGAAACAGATATGCGCAAAATATGACAAGGCACAAACTAAGGACATATTACATATGTACAGTATATACAGACTTTCAGCTACCATTACGGTGGAGAACATGTGTTAAAAATGGGAATGAACTATAACTACACTTGCCGCAGCTGCAAACTCAAAGGGAGTAAGGAAACGGTGCTACACTTTCTCTGTGAGTGTCATGCTCTAGCACAAATCATACATCGAATTCTTGGAATCCATCTGATATTAAACCTGGAATGTCTATCAACAAAAAGCATAACAGAATTAAGTAGTTTTTCGCTAATTTAACACGAAAGGGCTGCATTCTTTCTTACCTACCCGAAGGCATACGATATAGTTTTTCAATATGTATTCAATGTGGTTCTTACCATTTTGACATAGGTTAGAGTTGTATTACTGAAATTAACCACATATGATCTTTATCAATATCGCGCAGTTTGAGTTAAAAAAATTGGTTATCAAAAACCGGAATTTATCACATCGGAATTCAAAATACACCCCCCCATATTATTGTGGAATTAACACAGCGCTATATTGTAAAACTTCAAGTGGCTTGTTATCGACCAATTACTATACTTCAATTACATAGTTTCAACTAGCTGTGCATGTAAACATATGCTTCACTGCTAAATATATTTTTGCGTTCTTATAATTTACTCTAAATCATGTCGGGTTAGTGGATCTTGTACGTACAAGTATATAGAATCAGATATACAAAAAAAATTCGACATCGCTTAATAACAAACGATGATAATATGAAATCAAACAAATATAAACATCTTAAGTCTTCGTATAGATTGAGCTAGTCCTGTTTGCAGTACTATTTCTGTTTCAGATAATATCTTTTTCACATATATTTCTTACATATAAAACGTTTTTTAGATACTTTACTACTAGTTACCATGCCCCCATAAACTTTGAAAACAGAGATTGTTCTCTGATGTTTTATACATTTTGAGACATTTGCTTTCGAATATTTGCTTGTCGTATGGTTTCTTGCGAATGATATCTCTGAGTACGATTTTCGTTAGTTTCGATGTCTCTACAAGTTTCTCAAACTCAGACACCCCCAGATGCTTAAAATTTTAGGAGTATCATTTTCTTTGCTCACATCAATTTTAGCTCTACTAAAGATGGGAAAGCGAATATACTTAATTTATAAAGTTTGGTTTGAATTAAAATTTTCAAAGCCCTGGTAACTCTTTTCAAAAATGTCTCGGATATAAATATTTCTTAAAACTATTTGATGCCCGTTCATGGGCATTCCTTTCATTTTGTTAATTTAATATATACTATTTTTGAACAGGTGGCAACTTCTAAAAAATATCTTCAACTTTAAACCTTCTTAACTAGACAACTGTAGTTTTATACAGATGTTGTAACAACTCGCGTATCTAAAAAAAATTATGGAATTGAATTTTTTAAACAAGTGGCAACTCTTCTGAAAATTTTTTGCAGCAAATAAGTCTTCTTGAATCGGTTGGTTGATTGAAAAGTAATATTTATTTAAAGTGGCAGCGTTCCTCGAAAAAAATTTTTTACCCAACAATTTTTAACAGCTGAAAATTGAACTGTTTTGAGCCGAGTATTACAACAAACAATCGTAAAAGAAGCATAATACCCTGCACAGGTGCATTTCTTATAACATTAAAGAGTATAAAAAGATTCTAAAATTGATTTTGAATGAAAGCTATATACTATAGTGATCCAAGCTGAACTTATTCGGATAATAGATAACAATCTATGCCAAATTTCGTGAAGATATCGAGTGCAAAATTTCAGAACGAAATCTCAAAAATTAAGAGTTTGATTCGCGTATATACAGACGGACATGGTGAAATCGACTCGTGATGCTGATTATTTATATATACACTTAATAGGGTCTCCGGCGTTTTCTACTGGGTGTTAAAAACTTCGTGTAAAACTTAATATACCCTGTTCAGGGCATAATACATAATACATATTACGAGGGTGAAGCGATTACGTTATGTAACGTTATTTCGTTGCTGTTGAATGATTTCATTACTGTGTCTTAAGTGCTGCTACTTCAAAAAACGTTAATACAAAGTGTTCAAAACTAAACGAATACGAAATGTTCAGAACTTAAGCTTTCTGGCGCCTCCAACATTATCTGCTTGACCGGCGCCATTTGCATTTAAATAAATATACAACGCGCGTTATTTACGCACAGTTTACTCAAATCAAGAAAAAATCAAGACAGAAAGTTTACGGAAGTGAAATACGTTTGACAACTCAACTGTCATTACCGTTGATTGATTGAAATGTCACATTAAGCATCTTTAATGGCGAACGGCATAAAAAATTGGCAACTTAAATGACACATAAACGCGGCTGATGCTGATAAAGAGCGAAGAGTGTGTGTGATGAAAGAAATAACGGGAAGAAGAAGCTGCAATAGCAAATACAACGAAGTAAAGCTGCCTAGTTGGTTTCGAAATTGATAAGCAACAATGACAGCCAGCCAATGACAAGCGAGAAAGCAAACGATGTTAAAACAAAATTGCAGCGAAACCTAAAAAGAAATCCTTAAAAAATAGTGCTACTTAAAAGAAAAAATGCAAATAAAAAATTTAAAACGTCAAACCGAGCGGTTGTTACACTTTGGGTGCAGGCTGAGTGCCGAGCAAGTCAATGCGAATGGCAGACTGCACAGCAAAATGCTTTATCGTTTATTTAAGTTAGAAAAATGACCAGCG
Organism: Bactrocera oleae; assembly: GCF_042242935.1. Classification (NCBI taxonomy): domain Eukaryota; kingdom Metazoa; phylum Arthropoda; class Insecta; order Diptera; family Tephritidae; genus Bactrocera; species Bactrocera oleae. The sequence goes on along the minus strand of NC_091539.1, from coordinate 11,537,686 downwards.
ATTAATTTAATAGAGACAAAAGGAGCGTATTTTACAATTCTTTTTAGTGATATTTTTTTCAATTTTTTTTTCGGGTACTACACTCAAGCGTAGTGCGAGTTGGGTCACTCATGGCATACTTGCCGTCATATGAGGAATGTGAAAACATACAAATGCCGAATGCTTGCTTATAAAACAACCCTAACCACAAAAAATATATACTTAGGTATATACATTTGTATATTTGTATGCATAAACCAACTCTTAGCACCACCGCTCTAGCTGTATCTCTTAAAAGTTATGTTAGGGTTGGGTAGCTGGAGTATGTATGTACACGCTTTCGCCACTCTTACAAACGTTTTGTGCGCTTGTGAGTTTTAGAAATGAAAAAATGCTAATATAGACATTAATTTTATTTTGTGAAAAATGCATTCAAATGATTTTCGAGATTTCGGACGCCACTGTTGTATTAAAAGTGTGTATACTGAGAGTTTGTGCGGCAAATACATAACTAATGAAATCTTTATTTATTTGTTTAAGACCTTTATTTGCTGTTGTTGTTATTTCGGGTTATTTTGTGGCACAAAAGGCATTAAGAACGAGTGGTTAGTGTAAAAAAATATAATTTGAAATATTACTATTTTTGCTTGGCAATCAATTATGCAGCGAAAGCAACTGCGTTTTAGCTTTGTCTAAAAAAGTATTATTTCTATAAAAAAAAAATATTAAAAATATTTTATTAATTTTAATAACACTTTTTTTTTATTAATATTAAAAATGTGAATTTTGTTTTCGTAAATAAAAAACATTTTCTTTACCTCTACATTTAAAAATCCACGCCAATGCCATACTCAAAGGCACAAACTCATTAATTTTCCACACTGCATATTTTTTGCTGAGTGTATTTAGCGGTATCGCGCGACAACCAATCAGCGCACAGCTGCACGCTCATTGGCTGTGCGTTAGCGCACCGAAATCGAAGTGGTGTATTGATTTTTGATGGGATTTCAATATGCACACGCCGTGCGTTGTGTGGGGGAAAGTGGTAGTTGTGGCAAAAAAGAATTCTGGCGTTGAAAAAGTAGGACACCGCGCATGTGTTAGCGCGTGCCAAGCAGCTAGCGTGTGTGTATGCGTGTGTTTTTATTATATAAGTGGGTTGTGCTTAGCAAGGGAATGTGGCTAGGTATGTAGGTATGTTTGTATGTATGTGTGTTCGTGCGGTGGCGCTTCGTGCAACCCTTTTACTCTTTTGCTGCTATGCAAATGTTTATTGCTGGTAATTTCACACAGTTTTAGGGGTACTCAAATGGAAAACCGTTGCATATAATATAGCTATAGGCGCTTTACGTTATGATGAGTGCTTTAGTGGTGCATAGTTTTAGGCGCTGGGAGGTTGTTGCTTTTATACAAGGGCCATGAACTGCTCGTGTACTTATTTTTTAATTATGAAATGAATTTTTTCATTGCTGGTTATATGTAGATGATGTATTTTAAATTTTTATATGAAGCTAGGCAATGAGATGGTGAATATAAAGCATTTATAAAAAATCCACTTAACATAAATAGTGTGCTTTCTGCGTATTTTAGCAAACGCATTTCTAGATTTACTTAAAACATTTACGTAATTCAAAATATTATTGTACATAGCAAGGAATATTAATATATAATATGATTCACATCGAAAATTAAAACTGTGTCCTAAAATATTAAGTAGCACTACACTTTAAATAAATTCAGGGTCCGGAAAAAACTTTTGTTTACTGAAACTTTTCTGTTGGATTTGAACTAAGCAAACTCTAAAACAAACAAATTTAGCAATCGGGTTTGTAAAATAAGAATGTGAGGTCATATTGACTCGTAAAAAGCCCTACAAATGATGAAAATATGTTTTACAAGAATAAGTAACGTTTTAATAGACATTAATACATCGTTTATACTTTTACTTTGACATAGCCAAGAATAAGTTAGCCTAGATATAGTTGAAAATATAAAAAAATTAAAATTTGTCAGCGATTTTACGATGAAATACTCTACAAGATACTCCACAATTTCTCTTAGCGAGTGCTTGAAATGGACCACTACACCGATAAAAAGAACTGAAGAGCTTTTTAAAAATATAGTGAAATCTTGATTTTTCAGAAAGATTTAAAACTGTCAATCTCATAAATTTTGCGGTTATTTATCATTAATAATCCAATTTGATTAAATGGATGGCGGAACAAACATCTTTTAAATACTCAGTACCAAAACTTTTAGCTGATATCAAAGGGAAACAACGAACTTAATTTTATAAAAAATCTGACTTCTATAAAATTTTAGAATATGGACAATTAATGCAAAATAGTGCACATATCGTTTTTCGAAACGTAAACATAAAATAAAATATTACTAGGATGGCATTAACATCTCACTAAAACGAAAAATGTTGTGAGTTATCCTAAAGGCACCTTTGTTTTCATTAAACTTTTTGAAATTGGAATCGAACAAAATTTTGTGTTTGGATGTATTTAGGCAATCAAAAATGAAACCATTCAAGTCAAGGGTTAAGAGATTAAACTGTTCTTTAAAAACATTTATTAATCGACTTATGATGACAGAAATAATTTTTAACTTGATTTGATAGATGGGTTCGCTCCACCCATATAAAATATATACATATTGATAAATGGTGTATAAATGATCAACATGATGAGCTGAGTCGATTTAGCCATTTCCGTCTGTATATACGTGCCCTTCAGTTTTTTGAGATATCGATCTGAAATTTTGCACACATCCTTTTCTCCTCAAGAATCTGTTCATTGGTCCGATCGGCCGATATGGGACCACTATAGCATATAGCTGCCATACAAACTGAACGATAAAAAATCAATTCTTGTATGGAAAATTTTTTTATTTGACAAGATATCTTCACAAATGGATAATTGTCCGAAGTAACGGTACAATTTCCGAACAGATTGTTTTGATCGCAACACTATAGCATACAGCTGCCATACAGACTGGTCGATCAAAATCAAGTTCTTGTAAGGAAAACATTTTCATTTGATAAGATATATTCACGATATTTTATGTAGATTATTTTTCAAGGCAACGGTACAAACTTCGAACAAATTGTTTAGATCGGACCTCTATTGCATATGACTGCCATACAAATTTATGGATCAAAATCAAGTTCTTGTATAGAAAATGTTTTTTGGAGAAATATCTGCTTGAAATTTGTTTAGGATTATTGTCCAAGGCAACGCAACAATGTACAAATACATTGTGCAGATCGGACCACCATAGCATATAGCTGTTATACAGACTGGTCCATCAAAATCCAGTTCTTATACGGAAACTTTTTTAAATGTGATGAGTATTATATTTTCGGTGCAACCGACCTTAACGTTTTTCTTGTTTAAAATTATTTTCTTTACTATTTTCGAATGATTCTCATAACCTCAAAAATTATTTTTGAATAACTAGCTTATTTATATTTGATTTGTTTACAGATGTTATCACGATTTTGAAGTAGTTCTCTTTATCTTAACAAAATTTCAACCATTCAAAACCAATTTCAGCTACTTAAATTCAAAATTTTTTTATATATAGAAATTTTATGTAGCTACTTCTGGGCTCAAGCTTTTTTAGTAAATTTTGTTTAGTATAGCGTGACCTAAGAGCTTCGAAAATTGATAGCTAATCTCTTATAAAATTAGTCTTCGATTCAACTCCAAATCAAATAAAATTACCATTCAATAGCTAAAGCTTCAGAATATTGGGAAGAAAAGGGTGACAGCTACGGATTTCCGCCACCTATCTGCCACCAGTATGGCAAAAATTGAAGCGCATGCGGCTTATATGTGTTCACATATTTTTAACAACTCCCCCGAGTAGAATTCCACGTACATTTCCATTACTAGAACAACAGATTTCAACATGTATGAACAAAACCTGTTGAAGCACGAAACCAAGCATAGAATTATGAACAAATTTTAGATTAGTCAATAAACCATAGAGGTTACAGCGCGCACGAGCTGAGTAGTAAACCATACGCCGAACAAATTAAAGCACAGAAAACACATTTCAGGCGGCGCATATTGGCAATAAGAGGCCAGCAACACACCTGAGCAGCAGGGTTGAGCGCGTTTACTGCTACGCATTATTAGTTCCAACAACATTTTAACACTTAGGCATTAATGCAACAGTTGTTGTTGGCTAACAATTAACAAAAGTTAATGTAAAATTATAATTACGCATACAAAGAGAAGGTTTTCGGCTGGGCCGAAACACACATTTGTTAATTTAAGCCTGCGTAGAAATACAAGACAGTAGCTTGAGTTGTGAGAGAAACAGTTATACGAATAGCTAAGCCAAGAAGTCGAAGCGCCACGTACGTTGTAACATAGAAGTAGGCCGTACAGTGCGTATGAGTAACACTCCCCAAAGTAATAAATATAAAAACACCCAAAAATATGCTATAAAACAATTTTATAGAAATATAAGCAGTGTTGCGTGGTGGTTACAGGAAGATTAGGTAGCCTGAAAGCCTAAAAAGTGAAAAGTCAGTGGTGCAATGGCTTTTAAAATTACAACAACAGCAGCACCAAAGCCAACATTAACACTTGTAAAATGTTTTTGAGGATGTAAGACGTTAAGCACAAGCCTAGATGAAGGTAGCATTTCAGGCGCATAGTGAGTAACAGCTTTTAAGTTTCATTTATTTGCTTTTGGTAATTTTTGGGTGTCGCATAAGACTGGTTCAAAGGTCGCCAGTGGGTGAAGAACACCAGCGCACACTGTATACACGTAACGACTAAGCAGCTGAACCCTTTTTTGGTGCTTGCCTTCTAATAATATACGCATAAATTTTATGTGCAGCGTCAAAGCGCCTAATGTTGTGCTACAACTGGCTGGAAAATTACTTAACAACGCGCGCTTCAAACAAGATACACTATAAATATTGAGCAATGTGACAGTTTGCGTACGTACGTTGTAGTGCGTTGGCGGTAGACTGCGTGGCTACACCTTTGCTGGACCAGCTGGGGTTCGGCGCATAAACGCCGCAATTTCAGCTTTGTTATTTAACTCAAACAGCATCGACTAAGCGCCGAACCATTGACTGGCGTTCGCTTTAAGCACCCACAATGGCGCTGTTGTCGTTATTGCTGCCATTGCTTAACCGTTTCACACGCATTTATAGCTTTTTAACAGCTTTTCGCATAGTGTCAGCAACGACTAATGGTGATTTGCTGGTAACATTCATTTGCTATAATGTCTTTTGGTGTTGTTAATAATTTTTCGGTCATATTTTATTTGCTGGGTATTGCATACTTTTAGGTGATTTGCAGCAACACGCTGTGGGTTTGGTATTTTAATGTCTTTGTCTCGTAAAGCCGTTAACTTATGCGTATCTATATCATGTGCGTTTTTCCGCGCAAAAATTTACTGCCGACTTGCTTGTCATTTTCGACATTTAAAATTATGTGCCACACAATAATACTTGAGTTACGCGTTCGTTTTTGTGCGCCTGTAACTATGCAACATAATACTTTATATGATACGTGTGTAGTAATTATTGCTGCAGTTTCAAGTATAGATTTTTGTTAAGATAATATGTTTCTTACCCTTAATGTTTTGCACATGTATTTTTTAATTACTTATGGCGCTAAAAAGTAGGCAATAAAATTGTTAAAATCATGGGTCTCTCATTAAAGATATATGGATATAAAATACACATTAGTTTTATAATGACTTAAGAAGGGCGATTACTTTGTGCAATAAATACTAAATAACATATTTTCTTAATAGGAACATTAGGTGATTTATGTACAGGAATTAAGTTTCCAAATAATTAAAGCTTTTAGTAGGCATATTTGATAGTACGTAACTATCTAAACATTCCTAATAATGGTTTAGAAAGATGAAGTCTAGTGCACATATTTTTGATAGTACATAAACTCCTTGCCACAATACAGGCGAAAGAAGAATCTATTTCGAGCCTTCTATGTTGATAACACTAGATTAGACGGTGAGTTTAGAAGACTAATAATAAAAGCAGAGCTTCACACGAGCTGTTTCCTTCACACTTGAGCCGTACCCTCGACAGTTGGGTCCATCTAACCGGAACGGATCCGTGTTTTATCCGGTCAAGCATTTTCAAAGCAGCAACATGCCTCAAAATTATTTAAGCCTAAAAATTACTTACGAAATACTTAGTTTTGACGCACCAACAACAGCAAAATTGATTCTTGCTGACATGTGTTTTGAGTCTTACTTGAACCGAACTGTCGGTTTGTCGGTTAGGGTTTCTAATCGTTTTGCAGGTCATGTTTGAAGTTACAAATGCGAGGGCCACCATTTGGTTGTCGCAGAAGAACACTGCTCGATGTCTCCTTCCGTTCAAACTTACAGCTCAAGGTGCGCTCATAAATATAAATATACTTGCATGCATGTCGTTATTGGGATTACATAAAATGGGCTTTTGGACTGTAGGCTCAAGATAGTGTATCCTGCTAGCGAAGTTATTCTTAAAGCCATAGGAAATTTTTTTCCTGAAAAATCTTTGCAAATAGCATGAAAAAGTTATATATTTTTCCAGTTACACGCGATCTCTGACGGCGCTAAAAGCAAGGTCCTACACTGCTGTAGTGATTCCGATCTTCTTCGTGGATGAAATCTTAAAAAGAAATTTCTCTACTAGAAGATATGGTCCGTATAATGACCTACGGTTGAATGTCAGTTTATGGCAGCTATATGCTATAATGACTCGATCTAAACAATTTCTTTTCAGATTGCACCGTTGTCTTGGACAATACCCTATGCAAAACTTCATGAAGATATCTCGTCAAATGAAAAAGTTTTGCATACAAGCACAAGATTCCGATCGCTTTTAAAGATATAATCTATCGAAAGATAAACATTTTGTTTTTGTTTAATTTCATAATAGGTATTCCGCTGAAAATGGTACTGATTTAAGATAAATGAAAGATCTACAAGCTTGTAAGAGATCGTTGATATCGAATGAGAGGCTCTCGCGGACTGTTTTTAAGAGGATTCAATCAACTTGTAGATCTTATGAAAGAGTATCATTAAATAAGGTGGGTTATAGTAGTTATTGAATGGGAGAGCCTTTCGATTAGATTTTAGAAAAGATCTATGGAACCAATCTGGACCTTATGAAAGAGTACCCTTGGATAAAGATTCTTGTAGTAGTTATCGAACGAGAGGATACATGACAAAGGTAGTATTGATTCAAAGAGGAACTGATTTTAAGGGAGTCATAGACAACATATGGAATAGTGCCGTGGAAGATTGAAGGAAATATACATATTAAGAAACCATAGAAACTTTATAATGATGAAAGTTAGACAATTTAAACAGAGAAATGCTTTGTATTAAGTTGTGCCGAAAGAAGATATTTTACCAGCAAGCATTTTTCACAAGTAGCGCCATGAAATAGAAGAGGAGTACCAAAGAACATAAGCGCTGCAGTAAAAATAGAGCAAAATACTCTTTTCTACCAACTTACGACAAGATTTTACTAGTTTTTTATAACACACAAATGACGCACGCCTTTCCGAGTTGTAAAAATCTATATGAAGACTCGAGAGATTTCCATAAAGAAACGCTGGTAACACTATCAGTCATTTTAATGACATAAACCACTTTCGAGAGGTCATGAAAAAAAATCATACGCTGACATAATAACCTCAACTAGCTTGCAACGTGCAAATAAAATGACATTAACGGCATGTTTACGTGTATATATATGTGCGTGTGTATGCGTGCACTTGTAAATAATTGCTTTGACACATGCAATTTTCAATTCGTGCAACATAGACAAGCATTTTACTAATTAGATGCAAACTTTACACGTGTGTAGATGAGATAGCAAAAGCAAAAACAACAAAAATATGTAAAAAGTGTACAGTATGGTAAAGGCAAAAATTAGGTAAGACATGGGTGTGCGCACTTGCATGATGGTCAAAAGCATAAAGGCGCTCGTAAACTTTGCTGCCTTTCAATAATTAAATTAAATTATTTAATTACATGCGCACTATTTAGTTGTGTGGTCTAAAAAGAAAAGAAAAAGAAGAAGAGGTGGGCACGTAAAGCGAGTTAGTGATTTTTATCACTTAAATGGGTTTTCTCGCATTAGCAACACCGAGGGAACGGTGATGGGCGGAGAGCCAGTCATTTTTGGTGATTTTTTTGAGAAATTTCGAAAAGTACAGGGCAAAGGGCATGAGTTAAGAAAATTAGCGCGAAAATACTAGAAATACACATACAGAAGATATACTACAGTCGCGCAGAAAATAAAAGTAGTTATTGTTAAAGAGCCAATCTTCAAAAAAGTGGCGGTAAAAATAGCACTTACATGCCGAAAAAGACTGAAAAGTTTAAAACCTTACGATGTAAGGGAGAAACTAGAATTTAAAGTAGATATGAGCTTTAGTTAGAGCTAATTTTTAAATAAAAAAAAAAGTATATATTTTGTAGCTAAAGCTAAACTTGAAAAAAGACAGAAAACAATGATTGATAGTGAGATATATCATCTCGGTATTTTGGAAAAAAAAAATCTATGAGAAAAAGTGTTACCTTCGGCTGCACCGATGCTATTATTATTTCTTATACTAGTATAAAAGGGTATAAAAAGATTTTTTTTCTGATTTTAATCGGCCAGTTTCAATGATAGCTATATGCTATAGTAGTCCGATCATATTCTTTGAAGATTGCAGCGATGTCTTGATACTTGAAGATACCTTGTCAAATAAAAAAGTTTTACATACTAGGCTCTGAGTTGGATCGGTCAGTTTGTATAACAGCTATATGCTATATTTATCCGAGGTCTCAACAAATGAGCTGCTTCTTGCTGAGAAAAGGACGTGTGCAAAATTTCAGACCGTTATCTCAAAAACTGCGGACTAGTTTGGGTATATACAGCGGCCATGACTAAATCAACTCAGCTCTTCATGCTGATCATTTACAAGTATGTATATATTTTACAGGGTCTCCGACGTTTCTTTCTGGGCCTTGCAAACTTCGTGGTAAACTTAAAGTTCCCGTTCAAGGTACAAAAAACTTTGTTGAAATCAAAAAAGTGAGCTGACAAATGTTAGCCGAGCTCTGCGCCAAGTGAACCAAATGTTCTTTGGTGGCTTACAAACTATTCTTTAGTGGCTTCGAAGACATTGTGTACAGGACACGCCCAAAAATTGGATTTTACGGAATAGATTAAAAAAAAAGACAAAATGATTTTGGATGTTCCTAAAATGAGGTTAATCAAGGTAATTGATAATCTAAAGACAAAAAAAGTATGTATCGGCGTATGTTCATGAATATTTAGGTATATCTAAACTTTTTGGAGAGTGGTAATACACCGTGTCGCCAATTAACGAAAACGATGTTTAACATGCATGATTTGGGCTTCAAATTGCTTCCGCCCCTACTGTAATCCTCTGATTTGGCCTACAGCGACTCTTCTTTGTTCGCAAACCTTTAGAGAATGTTAGCTATAATATTAACTACGAATAAGAGCTAATTGCCGACACTGAGGTTTATTTGAAAATCCAAGCGCTCGATAAGAATGGTATCAAAAGGTAGGAAAATTGGTTAAAACTATCCCCCCGTGATTTGCTTTGCAACGATATGATGTGTTCGAAACGAAAACAATCGAGTTTGAGCCTTAACGGGGAGTCGTCAGGGTTCCTGCACAATTTTCTCAAATTTTGCTCTATTCATAGTCAGCCAGCGACGGAAGTGCATCACTAGTGGTGGTTCTAGCAGTATAAGCAGCTTTCTGTTCTTTTCTTTGCTCCGCCTCAAACCACAAATTCTCGAATTGAGACCAGCCTACTCTATGGCGACTAAAGATCTCCGAACTACTTTTTGGCCACTCGGTTAGTATATTTGGGTTATTTCTTCATGCAGATCTCAACGAGATGGTATTTCTTCCTTGTCAACTCTTTTTTCATTGATCCCGATTCTAGTTCCGGCCTGGAGTACTTACAATATAATAAGAAAAAAGGCGTCCACAACTTTACGCAAGAACACCAATATTAGAGCATTCTTGCTGTATGAAAATCTTGGATTCGTTGCTCTCTTAGAAAATAGTTTTCTGTAGAGAGTATTCATGGTGCTTAGAGAGGAACTCTGTCTCTGTTTGAAAATATAGGATCGTGATTTTTAATCGACTAAAGATTGACAACTCGGAAGCAGTTCAGAAATTTATTTTAAGGGGAAATAGGAAAAAAGTTTGCACTTTTGTGTGTTTCAAGATAACTAGCAGTAACCGTAGCGCTATTTTTTTTACTGTCACTGTATGTTAGAAAGTATACAGCATAATATGGTGCGCACGAATCATCAAACTGCCATCAGTGTTGCTGTTGTAACATTGTATGCTCGCAAAAAATCTAATTAAGTGAAACCTAATGAAACGTTTCCTTACTCTTATTTTTTCTTGCAGCGCTATTTACATTGCGTATGACAAACCGGAAAAGTGGCGACTTCCACTTTAGAAAGTTTGCACAACTGTGCAATTTGTGTGAAAAAACCGGCTGCTAATCAACGGAAATGAATCAAATTACTTAACCGAAGCGGAGAAGTCAAAAGTAAATTTGTTAATATTTATTTCTAGCCCGGAAATATTATGAGATCGCTTGTACATTAGACGATGGAAGGATAGGCTTACATTTTTCAGCGATCCATCAAGTGGAGAGTATTTTTAATTGCTTAATACCGGGGGTGATTTCAGGAAATATTTTCATTTTAGTGCGAGCATTCATTTAAGTGTGATCTTAGCGCTTAACGGAATGTACCTACACTTGATACGTATATGTAATAGCAGGAGTTGAACCTGAGATATGCAAAGAATTTCAGAGCAAGAACAAAAATGAGTTGGACTATGAGTTTGTTAAATCGTTCCCACACAAATCGACTCCGACGTCGTAACCGTAATATAGAAAGGTTTTAATCTGGCCAAGAGCTGTCAATTAAACACCTTCTACAAAAGTGTTGCGAAAATATTTTATCAGCTGCTTGACACCGACATAGCTAAAGTTGTATATCTGGTTCTGGCTCAAGAACTTAACAAACGACGACGATACGTGAGGAAAGCTCTAGCTCTATCCAAAATAGAATCTTTATTAAGAAGGTAAAACTGCAAAAGGAGCCCTACAAAGTTCTTTCTTGTTGAATTTTTGTGAAAGAGCACTGATCCCAAAAAGCGGACTAAGCACTCAGATGGTTTATGAGCTCTGTACAAGTGTCAAGAAGCAGGTGAAAAGCGTTATCAAAATTCCCTACATAATGACTTCTTTATCAGGTCTTCATTCCATCCGGCTAATAAATACGCAAGTAAAATATGGGATAATACTAACAGGCACTCGTCTCCAAGTGTTAGGCAACTGGACCGAGGCTCAACGCTTAACGGATTCGACATCATACTAAATCTTGCTAACGAACTTTGGGTAGATCGACAATGTAACCAAGAAAATTAGACTGCTGGCTTCTAAAACTTCAATCTATAACCCACTATACAGAAAAAAAAGTGCCAAAAATTCCTCCGCAAACACTAGGTAGGGTGGAGCCGGCAGCATGCAGGAGATGTCAAAACCTTGGAGCTTTAACTTTTGAAACGGCGCAATGTTCTTACGTAAAAGAAATTGAGCTAGTAGAAAGGAAATTTTTCCAATATATCGCTTCAGTAATATGTATCTCGCGTTGTGCGATTGGATTATGCTATATGGCGTTACTGAGATTTCGTACTCCAAAAATTTCTCAGACAGTTTTGTGATTACTAAACTCAGTATTGTTTGAACAACGTTAAATATGAATACCAAAAAAGTGAAAATACGCTATATTTTACAGCTTTTCTTCGATAAAGGCAAAGGAGGTTCTCATGAACCATATTTCCATCTCCGCATCGCTGCTGAATCGCAAACAAATCGATCCAATACTGTAGCAGTTGGTTACTGGTGATGAAAAACGGGTCGCTTCTGACAATGTCAAGCGAAAACGGTTGTATTCGAAACGCGGTGAGCCGGAGCAAACGGTGGCTAAGCCAGGATTGACCGTCAAGAAGGTTTTGCTATGTGTTTTTGGGGCTTGGCAGATAATACTTTACTATGAGCTTCTCTTCTACCATCAAATTCTGAATTCGAACCTGCTCTGTGAACAATTGAACCAACTCTGAGAAGCAACCTAATTTGGCAATAGGAGAGGAATTCTATTCCTTTAAGACCCTGCCAGACCAGACTGACTCGCTAGAAGCATCGAAAGCTTGTTTGGAATGTTTTGATGAATCCTCCTTATAGTTCAGACCTGGCACCAAGTATTATTAGCTGTTCCTGTCTAAGGCGAATGATTTTGCTGGTGAAATATATTCCCTAAAGAAGCTTATGAAAAGCGACTGTCTTAGTTTTTTTTTTTTGTTGCTAATGGGAATGAAGGTTCTAATGGAAGTGACATTATGATATTACCTTCAAAATGTCATAAATTTATCGAACAAAACGGTATATATTTCATCAAAATCAGATCATTTTAATTACGCCAAATAAAACCTTCAATTTAATGCAAAATTTTGGGATTTATTTTCAATAGACCTCTTATAATTTACAATGTTCTAAAAGTTGTCTAGCTGGAGCTCACTTGAAAGCAGGATAAGCCAAATATCAACTTAAGTTCTATCAACTTACCATTTTTATTAAAAAACTAAGCAACCCTCTGATATTTCAAAAATTTTCAAAATTGCTGTATTAATTTGTTTACCCTTTCTATACAAAGTTTTAATTTCTTTTCATTTCCAATCCCTTTAAACTTAACTGCTTGAAGGAAGTTCAGAGATTTAAAACTTTTGTATATGAACAGCTTCCAATTTCGGCTGCTTGCTAGCAATCGCACAACCTTTGAAAATACCATTATCCTGCAATCCTTTGCTCGACCACCTCTACACTAAAGGCAAACTAAGTTTACTAGTATTAATCAACAGCTGGTTTCTGTTGGTCAAACCTTAAACGACCCCAAAATAGCTTGACCATCCAGCCAACGCTGTTCATTGCCAATAAAAAATTGCTTTGCTAGTTAACTATTACTTTTCACTTAAACTAGCGTGACCCGGTCCATTGAGTGCGTGCGTGCCTAAGATGCTCATTTTATGTTTTGTGTAACCCTTGTCAACAGCTTGCCAGTCCGTGATCCATGCAACAGGATGCATAGTAAGGCGAGCAACACCTAGCCCATAAAAAAACGAGGAATGACACTTATTGGTAAGCACAAAGGGGCTACTGAGTGGCTGACCGCATTCACAGGTCATGTGTCACATGGCAGGGCACACACACACACACGCGTGTTTTAATTGTGTGGGCGTCGGGCAAGATAAATGTGCAACTGGCAACATATGTGCAAATCGATTAAATAAATCATTAGCATCTTTTGTAGCCAATTTTCTTGCCGTTTTCTTTGCAATTTTTTCTTTCTTTCTGCTGTCACACTAGCTTTTGTGTTATTAAAAAGCAATAAAAAAGGCGTTGCGAATGCTTGAAGCAAACGCTTTCGCCGCCTGTCTTGAGCACATGCAACAGGAAGTGCCGTTTGTCTCCAAAGCAAGCATTCATTTTTTCGTGCTGGTAATTTTTGTGCATGGGCTCGAGGTTTCTGCGGTCGCTTGCGTGTTCTTTCATTGCCGTTTGAGTACCCTTTATGGTTTTTTAATATGAAAAGTGTGAAGGAAATGATTTTTTTGGTTACCAAAGTGGCATTTCTTATTGAAGTATGTGTGTATTTTATGTGAAATATATAGCGTGGCAACCCTTTGCTATTTATTTCTTTTTTATTATTAACAGATGAAAAGGACACTTTTCTATTTTCGTGTTGATGACACTTAAATTTGTTGCTTATTATTTTGTCGAGCACAAATTCGTGCTGTGCGATTAATTTCGTGATAAGCTGCAAGGTATGAATATATACGTTAAATTTTTCGGGGGTTAATCGAAAGTTTTTAGACAGAAGATGCATAAAATTGAAAAATGAGAACATTAGAAAAAAAGTATACGACAATTTCGTACCGTTACCTTTTTTGAAGTCAGTTTGACAGACAAAAATATGAGTTTGTGACATCATGAATAAAAGGAGCGGAAGTCTTTGTGTACAGTTACTATTGAAGTTTGACAGTATTGGCGTGCCGTGCCGCAATCATATCCATCACTTCACTTTCTAATGATTACTAACATATCATAAACAAACGGTCAGATCCACGGCGTAATATCACATAATAATTCATTAAATATAGTTGAAGCGTATAATAAACTTTATAACGACTCTTTGCTAATTTTTTGGCTGAAAAAAATCAAGATTGGTTACAATTTATTTAAAATAAAACTAAATTTGATAATTAACGCTTGACCTCGCCTTATAATATTGAAAAGGAATATTTTGTTAGTAAAAAGCTAGCTAAGGGACTTGAAAATAAGATATAACATTTTATATAAGGTTGTTTTTTTTTTTTTGAAAGGTCTATATTTTATTAAAATAGGTATACGAGGTGTGGCTAAAAAATATCGAGAATTTTCTTTTTATTTAAACTAAATTTAAACATTTGTCTACATTGATGTTGTCGCCTTAAAAATAGTCCCCATTCGATATTATGCACTTATGCCAGCGCTCCTTCCAATTGTCGACCAACTTTTCAACTCGATTTTAGAATAGTCTTTAGCTCTTTTAGCGATGCGCTCTTGATGCAATCTTGCTTGGTTGTAAAATGACGGCTCTTTATTTTTGGAAAAAGTCACACATAGCCATGTCTGGTGAATATGGAGGCTGGGGCATCGTTAGATGTCAGGAATTAGAGATTATTTGTTATTATATATTTATATATACATATTTATTCTAAAGCCGGAGTCAAAATTTTCAGATGACAAAAACCTCTGGACACTCTGAAGAATAGGAAATATTCAAGTGTATTCAATTATTGCGAAACGATATTGAAGTGTGAGTGGTGAGTGTAATACTTCCAAAGGGTTGGAAAATAGACATGGTCCTTCGAGCCGACTATTACTAGAGGTCTTCACAGGGCACCTGCCTCTACGATCCCACCTTCAGAAACTTGGCAGACTGGAGTCGACAAAATACAGGGCATACAGTGCGGAGGGTAATGAGACGCTGGAAAATTAGTTTTGCAAATGCCCAGCCTTCAACCGTTTGAGATGGCTAACTTCCAAAGCTCTCAACGTTGTCAGCTGGGACGGCAAATACGACTAATGATGGGATAGATAGATAGGCCTGCAGATTCCCCTATATGACTTTCCTATGCAACTTCTAGAATAGATGCCAGTTGTACAATTTCCAGTTAGAGCCCTTACAACTAGAGAGACTTAAACCTGAGGTAAGTGCATTGAGCTTAACTAAAAAAAAAAACGTTGGTTGAAGCGTATACGAAAAACCTATGCATTTTTTAAACCCTTTTTACCGCAAAATGCTCTAGGCATGGTCAGCAAATATTTTTGAATTACGGAGATAGAACGTTCTGTAGAATTCTTCTGCATAACGGCGTTACCAACATCTAGGTTATCTATGCTGAGGGAAAACTCTTTATGGCTCATTATCAATGAAAGGGTTGTATTTGCCGGATATAATTTCGTAGCAGGGAACTTTTAGGGAGTATGGTATACTAAACTTACAATGCTGTGCTTTTAAGCTCTGCATAAAAGCTTTCAAAAGGACTAGTTTAGGCCTATTTTCTTAAGTAACTGTATTCAGACTACTACCAAAATTACCAACAATAAAAAAATTTTTGAAACGTACAGACTTAAAGTTCCTTTTTAAGATTTAAAAACGATTCCATTTCTCTAAAAATTCGAAAGTAATCAGCCAACCCCGTCTAAAATAAAACAATGCGATATCTTAGACAGCGGAACTGGTTGTGAGGTTAGAACTGCCCAAAACTGTCATTCTATTAATTTATTGGCCTCATTGAACTTGGGTGAGTGTGTCTGTGTCTCATTAACCACCTTTCAGGCTGTGGTTGCGCAAACAATTTTCTTATAAATTACCTTTGTTCGGGAAACTTGAAAAAAAGAGATCGCAAAAAAGGTAAAAATAAAGTAAAAACAAATAAATAACAGTACGACAGTGTAAAATGGCCAATAAATTTTAGCTTTCATACTTTTAACTGGATTTTTTGCGCTCGCAGTTGAACCCTTTTCACGAAGCGCAACGGCCGAACGATTTTCGTGTATGTTAACGGAGTTGCGTGCTTGAGCAGTGAATATGGAATGAAATGAAGGTGAAGTGGAGTAAAGAGACTGTGAAGTGGAGTTAAGAGAATGTGAAGTGAAGTTAAGAGAATGTGAAGTTGAAAAAAGTAAATGTGTAGTGAAAATGAGTAAAAGTGAAGTCGAATTGTTTAAGTTTTGCGGCTAGAGAGTATCAAAATTTTGAGGGAAAATAATTCACGCGTTGTTTTTAAGCCACAAAAATTGAACCGTACCGCTGAGGTTAAAACCGCACAATCATACGCTCCCGTTAGCCCGCGATTTTTTTTTTTCAAATTAACTTTATGACCGCAGGAGAACAAAAATGTAAACAAAAAGTTAAACGTGAAATGCTGTCTGGAGATTTTTCAATACTTTTCGACGAACATTGAGCGGCGACGATGGACCGACAGCAACAATTGAATGCCGCAGTGCAGCCAAATAGGACATGTAACAAGCAAAAAATTGTAAACATTGTTTCCGGTTGATTATTGAGAGCGTCAGCGAAGACCAGAGAAGCAAAAAAAAAAGAAAGAAGTTAGTTTAAGCAAATACCGCTAACCATGGGACCCAGTGGGGTACGGACAAAAATAGTAGAGAAATGGATGAAAATCAAAAAACTTTCCAAAGCACGAAGGGGACTAAGTTATGGACCAAATGGTGGGTATGGACCACATGAGTGGACAAATGAATTAAAAAAAGAGTTCGCGATGCTCGAATGCGGTTAGCTTTGAATGGCGCAGTGATTTGTAAGCGCAACGCATAAAAATGTGCAAGCAATGACGTTGCATTTTAAAATATGGCTGCAGCGCTCAATGGCGACAGGTAGAAATGATGAAAAACATTTTTCGATTTTTTCTCCCAGTCAAACACTATTTATTTAACAACAGCAATGAAGCTGGCGGGAATTGCAAAGGAGATAGCATAGGAGGCAGCATATCAAATGAGTGTCGCGTAATAAAATTGAGGTTAATAGACTCGAGCGCTTGCATACACGAAGCTACAAAAATGCAATGACTCATAAAGGAGTGTATTCGAAGCATGGTTTGTTGGAGAAGGACCAAAAGAAAGGAATACAAATTGATATGCGGTCACAAAAAGTAGACAAACGGACAGTGACGTTCTGAAGAAGCGCCAAAATGTCAACGAGGTGAGAGAGAAAAAGTGTTTAAGGTGTAAGAGAGAGTGTAAGGGTGTGAGAGGAAGCGTTTAAGGTATGTGAGAGTGACGCATACCGTTGCCACCGTGGCTGACAAGCAGCAAGGAAGCTGAAGACAGCAATGCTGTTGCTTTTGATGACCGTCGAGCGCGAAAAAAAACCACAAAATATCAGCTGCCTGCAGCAATGTTGGTGGAAATAAATTAATAATCAGCGCTTTGTCTACGACACTCCAGTTGTCTCTACAGCTGCAGTATTCAAGTACCACGAATTGCAGCATGTGACTAACTTCTGCCTCGCATTGACACACAATGACGTTTCATTTAATTAGCGCTGACATTTTTAAATATTTCTGCAAACATAAAAAATGGCAAATTTGTAAGTGACCAGAAAATATTGAGTACTTGTAACCGAGGAGCACCAGAGACATATATAGTTCATACATAAATATCTACTCATAAATATAGTAGTAGCAAATGGTTAATTACTTATTCGTATACTCGCTGGCAGTTTGTAATGCATACAAATGGGTGCAATTAATTAACCGAGGTGACATTTAACCACATTACGAGGGTGCGCCGGAATGTTTCCAGTAACGGCGATGATAAAGAAACTGTTTAGGTAATTCTAAGAGCTAAAAGTCTAAAACTCACAAAAGTGGTTAAAAACTTTCCTGCGAAATCGTATCAATTGCTTATTTAAATACTGAAGATCAAAGAAAAGCCCATGAACAAATGACTGTCGAAAAATTATTTGAAGTTTTTTCGTCCCTACTTAGTAAGTACACTAGTATTGAATTTCTAGAGCTCATTGAGGTGTTCTGAAACCACATATCTACGGAACGAAGTCTGAAAACGAATAAATCTTTCGGTCAAAAATTAAACCATAACCCACCTAGCCATTCAACTTTTCCCCCCGACTGTCTCATCTATATAACCGGAACGGACTGAGATTTATGATCTACTACAAATAATCCTTTAGTAAGAATAAAACTTAGGAATGAACTAAATTCTACAGTCTCTATTATCTAATTATTGTTAATATATTCCATTAGGTACTTTGGAAAAAGTTAGAGGTTGGTTATCCCGACCTAACGTAGGGTTTATCCAAAATCAATGGAATTCATTCGAACAGATAATATCTGTCCTTTGTATTACCCATAAATTCCTAAAAGTGGATCACCAGACCGCATAGATCGACGAAGCGTTTTGAGCTTACGACAAATTTATTAATGCGATTAATATCAATTTTAGACACTACGCTAGGTTCACCAAATCTGTGTCTACCGAGATATTTCGATCTCAGTCTGGTAAACGTCAGACAATAGAGTCGAAAGTGACAAGATTACCTCACCAACCTCCACACAGCTTCGGCAAAGAGCGTTCGACAAAATGCGTGTGAACCTATTGGACAGTGTCCAGTCAGAACACCTCGATTGCGGCGAGATGGACTTTGCCAGGAGCTAGTAGTTGGGAGCACCTCTTACGGATCACTCTAGGCCAGAAGGATCGCGCAGTCGCACAAGTTTTGGTTGCTGACGAGCGCTTGTTGAGCTCACTGGAAGTCCATACTTCCAATGTCAGAACGCAAGAGGAAATTGGAAAACCGATTCGCTTACAAACGGATGAAATTGGTAAAAGGGCGCCCTCCGTAGCAAGCTCATCGTCTTTGCAGTTTCCGGCGATTCCGCTAACATACATATAAGTTTAATATGGAAGCAGCTTGAAGGAAAACCATAGGAAGACTTTAGGAATCCTAGAAGCAAGAGGATCTGTCTGAACGCTTTCCTACATACGGAGACTAGCACTGTTCTAGATTTGATCAAAATACGAGTAAGAGAGTGATATATAAAGTAAAATTCTATATTAAATATTAATTCTAATACATATATAATATCAATAGTATCTAAAAGCCTTCGCGTACACTAACAGTTCTACCTACAGTGATGTGATATTTTTTGTTGGTAAAAAATCGTGTTGAAATATATAAAATTTGATTCAAAATGAAAATTGATTAGAGAAACTTAAACAAAAATTGTACACAGAGCAGCGCAGAAGCCTTTGAAAATGGTAAAACGTGAAAAAAATGCAGAGTAGTTGGACAGCCATTGGAAAAGGAAGAGAAAATAAAAAAAAATTTAAAGGAAAAATCATTTACGGGCGATCTATGGTCGGGAAAAGAAGGGGGAGGGGCGTGGTTGAATTTTAAAGGGTTCAAAAAGGTGTATCTCGAGTTCTAGCAAAACTAAAAGTCCTATAGAAAATAGTTATATGGTAAAGTTTTAGGTGATGAGAAGATTTATAATCATGACTTCGAAATATATGTGGAAATTTCATTTGACCAAATTTCTGCGTTTTTTATTATTATTTTAGATCAAGCCGTCCATTAAAATATTCACCAGAAAGAACAGCTGTTCTCAACAACGTTTTTCTTGCTTTAATTATTTCTATAATTTTGTACGTCAAATTTTAGAACCAACCTAATACTAAAATACATAAGTATTAATAATATCCTTTTTATATAATCATCATTTGAGCTGCCAATAATGTCGCGAGTTTTACATTTTCGCTTTTTCAAGACGAAAATGCTTTTTTAACAAAGCTGTATAACGGTTTTTCCTTTCAGTTAAAATTAAATATGCTCTTTAAAGGTTATTATTAAGTCTCCATATGCAGCGGTGCATTCACGATTCTCGAGTGAATTCTATTAATTAGTCGTTTGGTAGCGACTTGGCATGCGGCAAGTCATTAAAAACGCATTTTTTTTCTCTTTTGCTTCGAGTTCTTTTTTTGCGGCTGACATCATTGGCTGCATTGTCGAAGCATTCAGTTCATTGCAGTTGTTTGCATGCGGAAATATTAAATAAAATATTGAATTAATGAGAAAATGTATGTAGGTTCATTATTGAAGCTTAACTCTTTTCATTGAGGTCGTAATTTTAATTTTTTTAGAAGTATGATTCGTCATACTTTCTTAAATACCAATTCTAGAATTTCAATGGAACAGGAATTGCTATTGATCAAAAGGGAACTATTATCCAAAAACCTGGCTTGTTTCTGAGTAATTGAGGGAAAGGGCTATAAGAATGAATATTCGCATATATAAATGGAATTTAAAGAAGAATATTGTTAAAAAATATATATTATTAAAGAAATTAAACCGAAAATAAAATACTCGAAGATACAATCTCTGGAAATTTTACTCTCATTGATAGACCAGAAATAAAATAATTTTAACCAAAATTGTGCACGGCTTACTCGAATCTTACGAGGCAAATCCAGCTCTTCGTTACTCATCAGTTGACTCTGAGCTTGTTATAAACAGGAAGAGTGAATGATGGTACAGCTAGACCACGTGAATGATGTCAAGTGTTTGCTTGTAAGAAAACCCGACAACCGAAGCTTCTATGTATCGAAAATTACTCGAATAATTTTTATGTATATGTACTCGTATGTATCCATCAACAACATGTATGCAAAAATCTGCCACTCTCTCTTAATCTTATTTCACTATTACTTGTCTCTTTCTCTTCTTCTTTCTTCTTTCACTTATCTCACTATTTCTTCGATCTTTTTCTCTCGGTTCAATGTTTATCATCCGAAAGACGTTCGGAGAAGCAATTAAAACCCACATAACTTTTTCAAACGCCGAAGTCTCGACCACCTTCAGAGACAATACGGCCTGAACATACCAGAAATTATTCACTATTTAATGCTTAGAAGATTTTGGAAGGATTTTTTTTTGGGAACGCAGTTCGTCCAGAATCCAATGACTAGCCTTTAATTAATTTCAGATCAAATGAAAGCCTTAGAACGAACCACGTAGTAGTTTAGATCTAATTTTAAACAAGAGTTCGAGTTTTAAGGGTCTGTCAAATGTAGAAAACAAGATCTTTGCATTGATACAGAATAACCTTAGCTTTCCGAGACTTGTTGAAGGAATAGTTGCGAATCTCTCAATTTCGGCGTATTGGAAGAAATATATTAGGCACATCTGTCTAATCAGATGTTTTATTGTAAGCCAATTTTCCAACTTGGAAACCATAGAACTTGAAATGAATTTTTGTTGTTGTAGCAGCATAAAACCCATTGGGAGTTGTAGGCTTTCTAACGAGTTTTGTTCTTACTTGAGAAGCCCAAAAATGTTTACAATATTATCAAATGGTTTATTGTTGTTGTTGTAGTGGTTATTTAGACCTAGCTAAGTTGGTAAGCCTTATGTTAGTTGTCATCAATATCATCCAATGGGAGGCCCAGGAAACGTGCTGTTTCGGAGTCGGACCATTGATGAGTGGGATTCATTGGGCAGACAAAGAAGTGATTAGAGTCATGCGGGCACACATTGCAAGCAAGATATATATTTGGATTCTCGTGGCAACTCGAGCTCTTCGTCTGCAATGGGTTGTAGTTTGACTCCAAGTAGGCCATTCACTGAGAGGGAGTCGGAGAAGGCATGCCTGAAGTTCATTGCGGCGATAGTCTGGTCGGTAAAGCGTGCAATATCGATGATCTTTTGATGTCCTAGGAGACAGTTTCGCTCCAAACAGATGACTGCAAGGTTAATTTCTACGAAAGTATTTTGGCAGTATCTCCTTAGAGAGGAGTGCATTGTGTCAAACCAATAGTCGAACCCAGATACTTAAAAGATTCTGTTCCTATGACAGTCGAGTGTGCTTAACCGGAACGGACCCGGCTTTGTATTCGGCCAAGGACTGTCTCCTCGGCAGCGTGTACCCAAATTACTTCATGGAGGTTTCGTGCCGCTACAACAATAACAACAACCACATAAGTCATGCTAAGTTTTTTATGATTTTTTACGTTTAAGAATCTTCTTGCTTAAGATAATAAAGTCGAATTTACGAAACAAAATAGCATCAGTTAAACTCAATAGGAACAAGTGCTTTTAATTAGAACTCGACTTTACCTAGTATTAAGGGTGGAGTAAATAGACTATGACTTCCTTTTTTCCTTAGTTTTATTGTAAAATAACCCCACATTGCATGCCACTTATAATCAGCACAGCAATTGTGCTGACACTCAATGCGGTGGCGCGCACTAAACACAGCCACATTTGAGTCTACACGCCATATTACTAGTCCCGGGCTAAAAAAAAAATAAGAAAACGGTAATTTTTGCATTATTTTCTTTATTTTTTTGCTGCAAATGAGTGTCACGTGACAAATTCCAGAGCGAACATTTCAATAAAGAATTTTCTGTTGCAAGCAAAACAGTGCTGTGACGAAAAGAAAACGGCGCGACCGCTAGTGCACAAATAAAAATAAAGTGAAAAAAACAAAAAAAAAAAGGTAAACAATTAAGTGTCGGGGTGCAAAGTGTGAGAAACATTGAGAATATAACGAATTGCAGTGAAATTAAAATAAAATAAAATTTACGATAAACGGCAAGGCGCGAAAAAATGCCGTGAAAAGCGCTGTCAGCAGTCATTGAAAGAATAGTGAATGCCAAATGAGCTGAGGTGGCAAGAGTGCTAGCGCTAGCAAGTGCAACGCAGGTGATGGCAGTGTAGGGTGTTTGAGGGGCATTGTGTGCGCGACAAAATCGTGACTTCATTTGTTGACACTTGAAACAAGGCGAACGTGTAGGCAAGCAGGCCGGCTTAGAGACGCTGAAAGACAGCGTAAAGGAAGTAGGCAGTCGACGCGGAAGAAGCGTCAAGCGTTGACTGACAGGCGCAGGAAGCGGATGAGGCGCCAACGAAATGGTAACGATGGTTGGGGGAGGGAAGCTATCGTCTGCAAACGAATGATTCCTAATTGAAAACTATTAAATTCCGTCAACGCCACACATACAGTCGTGCCATGTGCAAGCTAAGCGCCCAGCGGCCGCGCTACTTGCTGTTGCGTTACATTTTTAGGTTTCTTTTTAATTTTTAACTTCCGCAATTTTTATTTCACACTTTTTATCCTTTTGTATTAAATGTTTTTGTTTAATTTTTCTGCTTTTGCTTGCTTTTGTAATTGTTTCTTCGCTTTGCTCGCAAATTGGAACTTAAATTTCATTTCGAATGACATTCGCTCCATCACGCGCGCGTCAACTGCAGCACTGAGAAGCCAAAGCGTCCAGCAGCAGTATTGTGCGCCTGTAGCACAAGGCACACAATGAAGCAAACGGGTGCGAAAAATTGAAAAAATGACATTTAGCAAAAAACAAAAAAAAAAAACGAAAAAGAAAAAAAGCGGACATTTTCATTTGAGCATATTTAATTAGAAGCAATTATTTATGGTATTAAATAGATGAGGCAGTAAATGTGCTGTGCAAGTTAGTATGCCGGACGCAGGCAGTGAAGGGGTGGCAGATACTCATCGCCACAACAACACAAAAGAACGCACACGCGTTTGTTTGCATGTGCGCGGAAAAATTGAATTTTTTCATACTAAATAGAAAAATTGTAATAAAATGCAAAAGAATCGCTGCCACTTTGTGTGTGACAAAGTGCCTGAAGTCGCTGGCGTCAAAGCGGCGCTGACAAAGAAATGACGCGAAATTGAAGATGCCATTGAATAAGGCGTCTTGCTGTCATTGCACAAGGACAGCTAGAAGCAAAATAGTGTTTAAAAATAAAAAAAAAATTTAATTTTTATACTAAACCAACAGGGAGTATCGTGGTACAAACCAATTTACTTTGATAGCGGTAGCGTGAGGCGAAGGAGGTTTTATTTTTGTATAAAAAATGCACAGTTTAATGGCGAGAAATGTGAGAAAAATTGATATTTAAGCCGTTGAATAATTGCCGTCGATTACTTTCCGCATATAACGGATACTAACACGTGACATTATTTAAAAATATATATACCTATACTTTTGTGTATTTATGCGCTTTTAAAGTAACGTGCGTTACTTAGGACCTTAAGAGCTCTATTTCAAAAGATTATTAAACATATATTGCATTCAATATGTCATGGAGCTATATTGCCATTCACTGCCCTCTGCCACTTTAAAACTTCTTCTTTCCTAAAAATGTTTAGTCAGATTATATATGTTTAATTTTCTACTACAAGTATATCAGTAATTGTATTAAACAAACATATTTATACACGTTCAAAAAAAAAAAAAAACGATTGTTGTACTCTAAGATAAAAATTTAAGTTGCTTTGTTACTTTTAAGTTATATTTTATCAGAATAAGATTATTTAAGCTCGTTGATTAAATTTCGAAGTTTATATTTATGTAAAGTGACCACAAACACAAATATATTAGGGAATGATTTGTTGTTATTGTTTTTGTAAGTATACACAGATCAATTCATATTATATTATATGTTTACATTTAAAAAGATTCGTAACACTTGTAAATTATATTAAATTAGCAAAGGACACACAACACAGCAACAACTATGCCATTTTCAAAAATAGAAGTTAAACATTGAAATTTACAACAATGTGAACTGATCACTTTGTTTCTGCGAACATACAGAACATGAAATACTTTATTTTACCATTTCACTCTTACCTGATATTTGACGGCTTCGAATCCCTCCAAGGCCGCCAAACGCCAGTTCACCGCCAATAAGCAGCACTCTTCTGAGTCCCATGCGTACAAAATATCATCCTTACATTCGAGCAAATTTTGTGTGTACTGGCGCTCCACCGGCAAACCGGCGCGTATTTTCGCAAACATCGCGGTTTGATTTAGTTTCAACGTGTCCGTGCTGGCGTTGAACATTGTCAGATTTTATTAAAACACTTCAGCGTATACACGAAACAACACAAGTTCACTTTAAATTCACAGCAATAAACAAAAAATTTAATTTAAGGCGGGCAAAACTACGCTTATTGTTAAAAAAACATTAAACAATTTTAGGTTAGCAAAAATGTAAACGAATTGAGTGAAGCAAAAAACAGCTGATTGGGCTCGCAGCTGGCGTTTAACGTTTTGACAGCGTTTTGTTTACAACTGAAATGAGTACTACGCGTCAAGTTGAAACATAGATGGCGCTACTTGTTATGCGAAATTGTATAGAGGAGACATGTTGTGTAGATTTTATCACATATGTGGTTAATGGCGGTGTAGGGGAGAAGAGGCAGACTCTTTAATTAATTTATTATTAAAAATTAATAAATTAACTTATATTAGGAAAATAAATTTAAGAAAATAAATGTAGTAATTTACTATAAAAATTATACTATAAAATACTAAAATTAAGTAAATTTTATGGTATTAATAAAATTAAATTACGAGTTAACCGTCACTACTAAGCAAATTTGCTGAAATCTTATTTCTGAATAATTTATGGAGTTGTATAAGTATTTATATAATATTTCTATATATTTACAGATATGCATAGAAGTTAATCTATGTATTCGGTACGCACATACATACATTTGTTTTGTGATCATAAACATCTATCTGATGCACCTTAACACTTTACCGGCAATATATACATACCTTCCATTCATACTGGCATATATGTATTCTTCTCATACCTAAATCCAAAAATTCAGTTTTGTAATTTTCTTGCGTGCAATAAATTCATCGAACCATCAACTGCAGCTATTCGGCAACACCCATTGCTTTGAAATCCTCACACTGCTACAACAACACCTACTTACATTTCAACAGCAACTGCTGGGTAAGCGCTCAATCGCATCCGGTTATTTGAATTTACAAGTTTTCTTCTGCCCGCTGTTTCATTATCTTACTTATTTTGCGCTATCAACTCATTGTACAATTCCTGAAAATGAAGTTTTGCGCCAAGTTTTCAATGCCATTACAATCGTCGTTTTGTGTTGTCTGACTGGCTGGTCGATTGTCTTGCCGCTACACTTGTTTCTTACTAGTTTACTTGAGAACTCTCAACTGCTGATGGTGCGAGTATTTTCGAAATAAATGCTTTTTGTTTTAAATACATAAATACAATACAACAAATGGCCTCCAAAATGTCGGCAGAAACTTTTCACTTACCAGCGTGTACAAGCCACTTACGCCGGCTATGGCAGTTTGGCTGGTCACATGCCACTGAGTTGCATCAGTTCAGGGTTTTGGCAACATTCATCTCCTTTGTATTTGCAACTTTACTCGAATTTGCGCTCAGCTGCTGCATTGTTGCTTTGCTGCACATACATGAGGTTTCTTTTGGTTTGATTAGATATTTATTTTCTCGATTTTCTGCCGCACTCATTTTACTCATAGTAATTGTGGTTGGTTTGTATTTGTAATGTGTGATATGTGGATAAGTAATTTATGGTCGAATGAAGTAAAATATTCCATAAATAATTGTGTGGATTCCAAAAAAATAAGAAAGTTTTCACGTATGATCCCGTTAAGCAGTTCCGTTTTGTTTCGTCTACCGTACTATTTGAAATGTCCGCTCTCACACCTTCTTCGCTAAAAATGCCTTTCAAACAGCATGACTCAGATGCAGTTTTAATATTTTTTTTATTAAAAAAAAACTTTTTTGTAGCAATAAATAAATAATTAAAAAAACCTATCAATTACAGTAACTTTATTTGAAACCTTTGACGAAAGTTTTAAAGAAGGCGGTTCTAATTATAAAGATACAATGATTGAGGAGAATTAAGGTGTGAGTTTAAACTTGTTGCTTAACTCGAATGATCGTTTTTATAATGATCGCCACCCTGTGTGTAAGCAGAAGGAAGGTGACAGCAGAGGAAAGAACCGTTTAAATATTAATGACATGATTTATACTTGATACTTGTATAAATTGAAATGCCTAACAATTTAACTATTAAAACATATAATAAATAATTAACCAAAAAGTTGTAGAAATGCAATGTGCAGTCAAGTGTGCGTGTTTTAAACATATATAATTTATTTGTGTTTATGTTTGTAAATATGCCGATGTGCCTTGAGCAACTGAAGCTGCTAGTTCGGATGGAAAATTCTGGTGAAAAAGCTACACTCGGTGTTTTATATATATTAACAACTATACATGCAACTGAAAATATGCAGACACGTCAATTTTAAACAAATATTGACACATTTAATAAAACATAGTATTTGACGGATAAGTGTACGACTTTGAAGCCAACTTATAATGTACATAATATATGTATGTATGTGCATTTGTGCTGGTAAAAATGCTGCTGCTCTTTGACTTACTTGCAATGTGAAGGTGGCAAGTACGCCCCCTGTGTTGTATACATATGTGAATATGAATTTATTTGTACATATATAAGTAGTATGTATAAACAAGCATATTGAAGTGCTGCGCGAAATTGGTAAAAAGTATAGACAATTCATTGCGAGCACTTCTGGTCAGACATGCACACTTGTAAATACTAAAAAAGAAAGAGCACAAAAATCATTGCATTTTTTTAAAAAAAATGCGAACTTTTTTGTGGTTGTTTGGTGTTTAATTGCTGATTTTTTCATATATGAGTACATATGTACATATCCAGGTGTTCATTGTGTGTATAACGCGGCGATCCAATGGAAAATGTCAAGTGGCTATTAAAATGTCGGACTGAATGAAAATTAATTGGATTTCTATGAACTGTAAATAATGACAAAGAAATAAAAAATATAAAATACATAAATAAATACATACTTATAGACATATTTATATAGCCATAACAAATAACAACGGACAATAAACGTTAAATAAACGCATTGAAAGGGCAAAATTAGCAAGGGAAATACATACTTTGAATAGCTGTAAATTCAAAGAGAAAGGATAAATACAAAAAAATCGTATTTGCATATGAAAATATGTATGTGTACCATATGTGTGTGCTTATGTGCAATTTAAAAAATCTGTAGTAAAATCATATAGCTAATTTTTAACGCCAAATAAAATTCACTTTAACTTCCATTCTATAGTAATACCTTTCACAGATAAATTAGTTTCCATAGAAGTTGATTTTCAGCGGTCAGTTCGTATATGCTATAGTAGTCCGATCTAAGCAATTTGTTCAGAGTTTGTATCGGTGATCGGAAAAATAATCCGTGCCCAATTTCGTGAAGATATCTCGTCAAATAAAAAAGTGTTCCTTACAATGAGCGTTCAGATTTAATAATATACTCGAGCTAACGGAATTATCAGAAAAAATATAGTGATTAATTGTAGGATAATATCAAATATGTATAATCATAGCATATATTCAATAATATAAAAGACATTCCATTTATTACATGTTTTATTTGAATTTCACAATATTCTTATCTATAAAGGTCGTTAAGTAGTTCAGCAGCAGTAATACATAGTTGTACTCAATAAAGATGTATATGTATGAAAACGTCAAAAATTAGTTAGCATATAATTATTATTTCTAATAAAATAATATTTGTGCGATAAAAAACATTTTCGAGGCAATTATTTCTTTAATTCGAAACTGTCACATCCACTTCGATTCCACTAACAGCCTTTCCGTTATTTTTCAAAACTGCCACAATCAAATAATCGCCATTCGGCACGTCCTTCACAAGGATATCGGTATCGAGTATATAATCCTTGTAGGTGTAGGTGTTCTGTAACAAAGCGATGGAAAACAGAAACATTAAAAAAATAGCCACTAATAAGAACGAGTTAGAACTTTAAATAAGAAAGTATTTCTCTCTTTCCGCTCTCTATCTCTCTCTCTGATTTCCACTTTTATTCTTTTTCTTGTATGAAGTAACTGCGTTTTCGTTCAAATTGAAGTGGCAAATATATATTTACTGTTATAATAATCATAAATAATCACTACAATTTACCTTCGGAAATGGACACTCGAACTTTTCCGGTAAATTTGATGCTTTTACCATGCCATCATATGTGCTCTCGAGTGACTCCGCTAGTTTACAGAAAGGTTTTTGCGTTTGAAACACAATCGGGCCGCGTCGTTTACTCTCACGATCGTATTTGTAAATATGCAGCGAAACCTGAAACATTAAAATTTTATAATAATTTTCAAAATGTAAAAAAACGTTATCGCACCTGCTGCTCGTTGCCCAAATTCTGGTTGATCTTTACATCGCCAGTCATGCCCAATTCCTTGCGCGATTTTTTTTTCAAGCGCAAAGTATCCCAACCCACCCAGGTGTCGTCGTACTCCGACATCGGTTGAAAGGAATTCAGCTCAATATTGCGGTCATTGGCATTTGCCGCCTGCAACTGTAAATATATTACTACGATTGGGTAGAAGAGTGCGAACCGCAAGCGATAATCCATTTTTGCGGGGTTTACTCGAAATTCGTTTAAAAACTGGAAGAGTAGCTTTGCCGCGGTGCTTTATAGCAGAATCAAAACCTTGTCACGGTGTATGTTGTTCTTGTTGCTGTTGAACACGCGAATTTCATGTATGTTGAAACATGTTGGCTTGTCGATAGTTATCCAACGATTTCTAATTGAATTTATATAATTATACGATGATTAGATTGTGTAAGCATTAACCTTGTGGCAGTTCATATAGTTCATAGGACCCGAAAAATTTATGCTTTTTTAAGCACGGCTTTACTATGTATTTATATTTATTTTGGACGGTTAGTATCGATTTGCCCGGAAAGTTCCAGGGTTATACACACATTTTCTTTCCCAGATTTTCTCTTTGTTTATACAACTAGGTCCTAACTATCTTCCGGTATAGGTATTCGAAGCGTCGTTGCTTCGACTAATCGTTTCTGTGTTTATGGATCTATTTTTACTTAATGCAATTATCTGGTCAAGCCATATATGTATACATAATGGGCGTTTATACATTCGTTACATGTTAGATCGACCTTCTCTTCTTCTCTTTTGAAGTGTATCTTATACTTATCTGTCGTTTAGAGGATCTACGAAGCCTTAAGCCTCTTCCGTTTTGCAGAAAGATATTAATAGTGGATTTTAGTAGTGGAAATTCACTCCGAGATTTATATTTACCTAGTTTATAGTTGTTTAATTAAGAGACTTAATTAAGTAAGAGCCGTATACGAAGGTTCCTATAGTGTTCTTACTTTAAAAGGTCTTCGGTTGGCAGAGAGATCCTATGAGAAGGCTTCTAACAGTGAAAATACCATACACTCTTTGACTTCTATATATTTTCCTAGTCTCCAATTAGCAGAAGCTGTATTGCGAAGGCTTTTGATAGTGGAAATACGTTAGAAAGTTTCTAATTGCTTAAGTTTACGATGTATAGAAGGTGCTACAGATTTTAAGCTACCGCCGATTGAAAGAGGGTCTACTGAGAATACTTTTGACAGTGGAAATAAATTCAGAAGTTCAATATTGATCCATTCTGCGAAGTTAAGTGGTTTCTACAGGTTTACAGACATTTTTGAGCAGGATTTTGGTATTGACAGCGCTTCCAATTGGAAAAAAAATTTTATGAGAAGGCTTTCGATAATGGAGATTAGCGGTTTTAAAACACCTCCGGTTTAAGTGGGTTCTTTTAATAATATTTGAAAATAGACTCAGAATGAGCCGGAAGTTTGTAATGATCTATTTATGAGACATATAGAAGGTCCAAAAAGTTTAAGATATATCCAATAGCACAGAGCTTTTAATTTTTAGTAATGAAAATGGCATGTATTTATTTCGTGGGTCGTCCATTTTTGTTTGCTACTTTGTATTTCGAACTAGGAAAAGTGTTTGTTGTTAGCTCTTACCTTTCCGATCAATTTAGAACTCTATATCGTTTTATAACTTTATTATTATTGTTCAGCGAGCAAGCTTAATGAGAAATAACGGCTAGTTTAGACTTAATATTAATTCAGCAATGTCTCGCCCTGTAGTTATAAAATACTGAAGTGATTTGGATTTAGCTTTTCAAGTTCCTACTAGTGAGGATTTAGCAGAATTTTTTTAGTTTAAGCTCGCTCTCTTCTGAGCAAGTCAGAACTCTATATCGTTTTATGACTTTATTTATCTGTAACAAGCTTAATGATTCATAGCGGCTCGTTTAGACTTTAGAAATTTCTAGAAATTCTTTACTTCTTATGTCGAAGTATATCTTAGTTCCCTACCTACTATCTACCTATTTGCCAATTACGAATATTTCCTGACTCAGTTGCATTAGAAATATATTTCAACATTCAATTGCCTGCAGCCTTCTCTCTCCCTCGCTCTCTCACTCCAACACAAATAAGTATCAATAGCAAAACTGCCACTGCAATTCTGAGCACTTAAATGACAACACTCAAATCGAGCTTACACTCCAAGCATTTCGCTTCAACACCTCTTCTAATTGCAAGTGTCGCGTGCAATATGTGCAAAATCGGCTTTCAATAAAATATTGCGCCCACACCGCAGTCCCAACAATATGGATAAATTTTAATGATAACGACATGCCCAAACAAATGCAAATATCTATTAAAATTTTTGCCACACCGAAAATGGTGGCGCGCCTTTACAAGCCATTGATATGGATATCCACTTCAGTGGCAGCAGATAATCACCACTCAGTCCAGCCGTGGGGCGCAACCACTTAATTATCATTACGCATTTGCATTACCACGTAGCTCTGCGTTTCGTAATAGCATTGCCATACTCATGCTCCCACAATTGCGAGCCAGTTTGGCAACCCTTCTGCGCGCAGTGTTGCACTTTTAATGGCACTGCATTGCTTATGCATACAAATAATTGTTGTGTCTGCCACAGTGGTTGGGGGGTAATAATGCCCGCGCACATTACGCCCACAATTTTGATTTACTCTAGCCGCTGTCAGCGTCATTGTTGTTGCCAAAAAGCGTACAGCGTGAGATATGGTGGTGTAATTGAAAAATCATATGCAGCGCTTATAATTATGTTTATTGCAATAATCCGCTGTATACCTTACAATGCTTGCATTATTTGCCATACATGAGTATATGCGTTGGAGAAGTTGATGGTTTGGGTGTTTGAATTGAATTTTTGCTATTAAATTATACTTGAAATTGCACATTTCGACGCCTGCTGTGAATTACAACGACATCAACAGGAAAAAGAGAGTACCTAGGTATGTTTTGTAAAATATGTGTTGCAAGTGATGGCATAAGACAGCCCGCTTGAGAGCTTAACTTAACTGAAATGACTTTAGAGGTTAGGGTAATTTTGTCGTAGCGAAATTCTGAACCAGCTCGATACTAATAAAAAAATACTAAATAAATCAGACTATATCGTTTCAAAGTTGGTTTTGAATAGTTACTTCTAGGAGTTACTGTCAGGTGAGAATACCCTCTAGACGTAAATGGAGAAGAGGTTTAGTAGGCGAGGATGAAAATATCTCAATTTATATCGACGTGTCCAGAATGGACTGCGGTGTAAGTACGGGTCCACAAGCCGAGGATCTTGATATTTCTCTAACTTTCTATCTACCAAACCCAGCTAGCAACTTCACTTGTCCATAATTTGGGTTCCCGATCACAGAAACATCTTCGTCAACGAAAAAGTAGACGAGTTGGTTAAGTCAGGAACCTCTCTAGACGAATAAGTGGCAGAATATGAATAAATAGCTCATATATAGATATGGCCAAAATATGACAAAACAAAAACCAAGAGCTTATTACATAGGTCCTGGAAGAGTATCTACAGACTTACAACTACCATAACTGGCAACTTTCTTCCGATGAATCGACAACGAAAGCATGGTTCCACCATATGTTCGATTAAATATTAGTTAGCCTGTTTGGATTACAACTTGATTCCAGGATCTCAATTGCTTAAAAAAGTCTAGCGAAATGCCATTAATATTTGTGGCTAAACTGAGGAAGATTTCAAGTAGGACTCTACTAGAAAGCACAACGGTGAAGCGTGACCGATGAACTTCTACAACATCGATCGTTCCATTTAACTTACCCTCAAAATATACTAAAATTTCAGTAGATATTCGATCAGGCACTAGAGATTTTAAAAGCAAGTTAGTATTTACGAAACTAAAAACAATGCTGATACTCTGACAACTGACCAATCAAATGATGAATGGTAATACATTTGATGTTTTCAGCGGATCTCCAAAAATTAAAGGGATTGCACTATATTTGTGGTAAAACATTTGAGATTCTAGAAGCCAATTGGAACTCTGTAATAACAAAAATAGTGATAGACGATAGTAGCTCACGAATCACTTTGCCGATGATGTTCTTTACGTGATTTCCATACACTAAATATTTGGTTATCAAATTGGAATCTTCGCGAAGCAAGTTCAGCAATAATATGATAAATAATCGTTGTTCTCTGTAAATTAATCCATTTGACTATCGCAGTTCGCTCGGTTGGGATTTCGCTAGATGATTTCAGACAACTTTCGGAATCTGCTATTCTAGGAACAAGTTGGAATAAAAACACTAAAACGAAGACTGTGTTACGATTTTGTTGAATTCCTCTTATCTTCAAACTTAAGTTTCTGTATATAAAATAAGGTGGGTCTTTATAATGGGATCATAAATATATACCTTCAAAAAAGCCCCATATTAACTACACATAGTTATATAGATGCTCATATAAAGATGTTTCCTGTTTTTTAAAAGCGGACAATTTGCTATGTTGACCTCGGGAGAGCCTTAGTTCGCGGACTTGTAATACCCGGCATTCTTCTGTATCGCGAGGGAGCCAAACGTTGAAGGTTAAAGGAGGTTTAAAGAAGTAAACTGAAATTGCTATTATATGATAACTAGCTTCATTATATTGGATTGGACTGCTAAGGATTCCAAAATTGAGAGAATAGAGGTTGAGACAGTCATCGGGGTTTGGTCTAATGTTAATTCTTTTAGGCTGAAGAACAAGCTCCTTGAAGTTGATGTTTGAAAACTTTAAAACGTGCAAGCTTAAACTGATATTATTCAGGTATCCAACATCGTTTTATTGAAGACTGGCTAGGATCCCATTATTGAGAGAGATGGGATTCTGTGTTAATGAGTCATTATTCGAATGCTAGTTCGATTACTTGTTTCAAATACATTTTAATCTTTATATCTAATAAGCAAGTCTGAAGAGAGCAGTAAGCTCAATATTCCATTCTAATAAGCTTTCAAATTATTTCTTTAATCTTTAAATCTAATAAGCAAGTCTGCAGAGAACAGTAAGCTTAATTTTTCATTATAAACTCCACCGTATATGTAATAGTTAGTAGTTACATTTGCTTAAATCTGACCTACAACTACTTTTTTTGTACCATAAGTATTTCCATTAAGAAGCATTAAGTATTTTTGTGGTAATGAAAGGTTTGAACTTGTGGAACACTATTCTTTTCATCATATTTAACTCACGCTCATTATCTATCTGCTTCTCTTTTTTCTAGTTTCACGCTGCTTATTTAGCCTGAGGTTCAAATGTTCTTTATTAAAGCTGTTGGTCCCACTTTAAATTGCTTAAGCCGATCAGTACAAGTATAATAAATAAAAATTATTTCTTTCATTTCTTAGCGTCACATAAATCTGCCATCAGTACATTTGCATAGCTAAATTAATATTAGCCAACCGCACATAAATCTTTCAAAAGTAAGTAATTTATTATTTTTATAAATTTTTTTCTCTATACTTTTACCCTCATATATTCAACTGTTAATTAATGAAAAATGAAAAAGAAAACGCAATATTTTTAACCCTCGTCTTTGTCTTTTTAAACACACACTCTCTTAATTGTTTGTTCGTTCACATACAAAGCTACGCGCTTACAGGCATTTTTCTATCTACTTGTGAAGAAATTAAAAACTTCGCTAAACGGAAGTTGCACTAAATGCCCCATTTCAATTGCAGTTAGTGCGGTTTGCCAAGTGCAGAGTTCCGGAACGCGCACTCGACCGTGAGTCAAAGTAATAAGTGAGTGAGTTGAAAGTGTGAGAATGCAATAGAGCACATATCCAAATATTCAAAATTCGTATTGTCTCTCTTAACGTATTATTATAAAAATACTTCGATTAGGACTAAGAATAATTTGGTAAAGTAGCACTAATTCTACGAGCAAAAGTCCTGTGATATAACAGAAACAGTTTTCAATCCAAAAAACTTGCTGATTTTAAAATTTTCCTTCGATAAATTGATTATTTCGTTGGCTGTATGGTATGTAGCGTCGTCTTGTTATGCACAAGAAAGTCATTAATCATGGCTCTATAACTTTCACCATAACCTGTAACATTATGGCCAGCTTCATTTTTGAAGAAATATGGACCAATGACTCCCTCAGTCCATAGAGCACACCAAACAGTGACTTTTCGGGTATGTCGCTTGTAGATCATTATCACTCCAAATGCTTCATCGCTGAACAAAGTTTTCTAGTGAAAATCGGCGGCCTACTGATTTAGCACCCATTCACCGAACGGGCGACGCGCTTGATGGTCGTTCGGCTTTAATTCTTGCACGAGTTGTATTTCGTGAGCCTGCAAACAAATATTCTTCCCTAAAATTTTTCATAAAGTGTGCGTGCGATGGCGAATTGACTCATTCGGTTTCACTTCGATACTTTACTCCACAGTAGCAATAGCGTCTTCGGTGTGCATAATCTAATATAATTTGGCTCTCTGTTTGTAAAATAAAATATTTCAGTTTCTAAGAAAAAAATAAGTATTATATTTGCTTGATTTATTCCCAAGACCCTAAGGTACATTAAAAATGTTCTCTGCCACACCCAGGGAGGAGCAGAAGTGAGGTTCATTTCCGCATCGCACTTTTAAGTAAATATCTGTGTACACATACATACAGATGTACGTATTACGTGCCCTTGTGTGACAATTGAGGGCTGTTGACATTGCCAGAAATATGTGAAACTCTTGTAGAGACGCTGAGAAATTGTTGCAGGTTAACAGTGATCATATACGCAACCTTCTTAATGCTTGGGAGGAAGAAATTATTATAAGCACATAAGAAATCCAACCGATTTACCTTCATTTCCGTACATATTTATTTATTATATGCTCTCATGTGTCTATAATTATAAAAGTACAGTGCTAGCTGACATTTAGCTATGCATTAACAGCGTTTTAGAATTACGCTACGCGCGCTTGATTGGTATAAGTCGTTGCTGGTGTTTTTGGTAGCGGTACCTTTGGGGAATGTCGAGTGCATATGTCATTATATATATATGCGTGCATGTAATTGTATATACCTATGTATATGTATATCTGAAACCCAATATTACTATCGTTAGGTACTTGTCTTCAAACTAGTGCTAAGCAAATGACTGCAGCAACACATTTGTCGGTAAAGTTTAGCCGTATCAAAATCTTGAAGCTCTTATGTGCTTGTCTGAAGCTTACACCAGCATTTCTCAACAATTTTAAACGAGAAACAAACAGTGCGCTTTTCTTACATTTGAGAGCCCATATATATTATGGTAGTTTAGGATTGGATAATAGAAAGAGATAGGAACATCTCAAGTAAGAATATCTTCTACCATTTTTCCAATTTTCTGAAGGTGAGGTCTTAAGGATAGGTGCGCTGTAATGAACCCAAAAATATTACTAAGTATCTTATTGCCTAGAAGTAGGCGCTTTTTGGGGAATTGTGTTCCTAACTGCCTCCGAGCTGACCGATTCGTCTGACTTTTCGTTACTTACTATTCCTATATGATTGGGTACGCCCCATATATTAAACGAGTTACCTATGAATAGTCTAGTTTTATTGCGTGCTTGCGTAACTTAACGTAGTGAGACTTAGTATAGGCACTACGGCTAGCCATAATGACCGCTTGGCTGTCCACTAGAAGTCTTATGGACTTGCTGGTTAGAGCACAAGCCCACTTGGCAGCTTCTAACTGTAGCTAACTTCTGTGTATGGATTGCTATAGAAGAAGCCCACTTCTGTTCCTATTTCACCCTTTGATCCGTCGGTGAATATTTAGATTTCACCCTTGGAACTGTTGATCACAGAACCATTATCCAATCTTCCCTACTGGAGAATGAAAACATTGTGTTTAATTTCCCATGGATCTTCTTTCCTTGGTTGTGTAGCCCGAGCTCATTAACAAGGTTCAGTATAAAGCCATGCCCGCAGTTCAATGCAGGCTTATGGTGAATCTATTCTAACGAAAACCAAGTCTACGACTGGCACAAAGCCTTTAAGGATGGTCCAGAAATCGTCGAAGATTTATTTACTGCTGCATACTTGAGAGAGCGGACAATTTACTGCCTGGTACATGAGAGAAATGAGACAAATTTTTAATCACCATTAACCATAATTCGAGAAATGCTTTAATTTTCTTAGAATTCTTCGCTCCTTCCACTTCAACACTCCAAATGTAAAGCGCAAGAAAACAGGTAATCACAATCTCATGCGGTCGATATGTGCAGCAGTTGAGAGTATAAGCCAGCGCCTAATTGAAAAACGCTGCTCAACAAGAAGAAAGTACTGCAAGAGTAAAAAACTGTATTTACATAAGAACATCAAAGGCCTGTAAGTAACAAGCGTCAAACTCATCGAATGGGGAAAAAATCTAAGATTTATAACAACAAATCTGCATGCATTTTTTCCTGCTTACCATAACAACAAACCGCCATCAAGTCAAGCATGTTAAAATCTACGCGCTTTGGGAGTTTTTAATATTAATTATAGGCAACGCTAAAGTGTAGAAAATCATTTAAGAGTGTTTTGACGTAGGGGGGTACAGCCTCACGCCGAAGACGTAAGAGCAGCGTGTAAATCAAGGAGCGGACGTGTCATAAATTCAGCTTGAAGTGCCAGTGAATGTGTATAGTAGAAGAAGTAGGAATAACAGAAAAATAAGAAATGAAAGAACTAGAAGAAAAAAAGTATATGCTTACTTAAAATGCCGTTAGAGAGTTGCGGGGTGGCGGTGGCGCGCGCGCGTTTATTGTCATTAACGCATTTGATAATTAAAAATTGTAATTTTTTACTTTCGCAACCCGCTTTGGGAGCATAGGAAAATATTAAATTACGTCGAAAGCAATGAGCGTGCTGTGTGGATAAGAAACCGACAAAATTTATCACTTCCTGCTGGAGAAGGGTGAGCGGGTGTGCATAAGTTTGGACAGGCATTAATTTATGACCATTGATGAGCAAATTTCAAATATAAATAATTTATTTTTTGTATACAAAGCACAATTTTCGGCTGCAATTTTAAATTCGTTGCCTACTTTAGAGTGCTACAGCCACATGGACACACGCGCCATTAAATTTTTCACCAATACTGCCACACCCACCGTTGGCTGAAGACAGCCACTCAAGCGTATGCCAATAAAAATGACTTATGTATCAATTTCCTTGTAGCTTTTTACACACACCTCAAACCAGCGCCTGTATTGAATGCCGCCAACAAGTATGCAAACAAATTTTCAATTTGATTTTTATTACTTACCCGTTTCTTTGTGCGCATATCAAATATTTACAATTATTTCCGTGCAAATGAACCATTCTTTGATAAATGCAAATAAATTCCAACATAAAATCCGCATTGAAAGTGTGTAGCCAAGGTGAAAATTGCGCACCGGCAGCAAGACAAGCATACACACAGGCGCAGCATTAAAATTTTATTTTAATGTCATCGAGCGCTGATTTACTACACCAAAAACTGCACGTTGTCTGCAGCATCAATGAAGACGCGCAACTTTTCGGCGTACTGCTGTGGTGTGAGCCGATAACCAGGAAGTGCGTCTGTGGCGCGCGCGCTCAAAAGTATGCAAGATTCACTACGCTGGTGCTGCTGGCGCAACGAAATATAATTTTAATAAATTTTATTGCCTTCGAAAGGTAATAACGGCATCGTGGTATGGCCTGTAAGGTGGGCCGACGGTTGCTTGGCTGGCAGTTTGCCATGCCGCCGTTACCTTGTCGAATCGAAGGCGCTTTCGCAACAAAGCAACCGCCGGCGCTGCAAGCGGAAATGTGCGCATTGTTGTTGCGCTATGCGTTCGTCATGCAATAACAATTTCAAATGGTAAATTAGACAGCAACAAAAATGCGTAGCATAAAAGTCGAAATTTCGCCAAAAACCGGCAAGTAAAACTTGTTGTAAATTGAGCAACGCTCGTCGTGTGTGTGAAATGCAAATGCACAATCGAAATGATAATTTGGCATTTTTTGTGCGGCTGCTAGCGCATGACTGACTGTGTCTAACGGCGCGGTAGCGCTGGTGGAGGTTATGGGAGGTAAGACAAAATATTAGACCGTATTTTTGCTTGCGCGTTGATGGCATTGCTGATGGTAATGGTAATGTTGGCTGAAACCGAACCTTAATTACCGGCAATTACTTATATTTGTTATTGCTGTGGCAACGTGTTGCAAGGTGGGGTGACAATAAAGTAAAGCGAGTAAGTAGCCAAGTAATTGAGACAGTTCAATGCGGTTTTATTTATTGTAGTATTTCTTCAATATTTATTAATATTTTCAAAAGATAAAGAGACATTACAGTATATTCAAGACAGTAAAGATAAATAGTTTAGGGGAAGAACTGTAACAATGGTTACATAAATTTTGACTGATGAGATTTTCAATGAACTTACGCTCAAATATTGGCGTGCACTCTCCACACTCGACTTGTCAAGGAATTTGGCTTTCAGCACTTAATTCAGCTATCATTCTCTAAAAATGTGACTGCAATACTCCTTAGTTTGTCATATCAAATAAAAATGCAACTCTATTTGAATCTTTATACGCGTTTTGAAGTGTACACTTCATTCAGCTTTATTCAGCTATAATTCTCTTAAGCTGAATAGGTGCTGAAAGCCAAACTATTGATGTGAAGCTCAGGCCTAAGAGATTAAAAAATTTGACTACTTCAATCGGAATGTGAGACCAGTATTCCTCTTAAATATCTGATAAATAAAATTTCACATTAGTTGAACTATCTTATTTTTTACTAGGAATTTTCTGTTTTATCAGCACATACTACTAATTTGAGGTATTTCACAATGGGTGCATGGTATAGGACCAAATGACCAACTGTTACCTAAAGTTCGCTCCAAGAAAGTAATGGCTTAACTCGTTGTATAGCTTGTTGCAGCGTACTACTGCAGTCGTTTAGCATCCAGACGATGGATACTGATCTGCAGAAACTAAAAAGTTGCAGGTAACTTTCCTGTGGTGCTCACTCACCTCTTGGTTTGAGTATAGAGCATCAATGTTTTGAGCATACATACAACAGTTTTATCAAACACATACAACACCTGGCAGTAAATTTTTCTAGAACTTAGTTCGGATTCATTTCGGTTCTATACAGATATCTGCCTGCCGTGGAGTTTCATGATGCCTTAAAGTCTTGTGGAAACGATTTATGACAAAAAAAAAACGTTTTGAGTCTGAAACCTACTCGGAACAGTTTAGGGACTTTACTTACAGTTCTTTCACGCTGGAAATTTGCATATTTGGTGGTTAGACCGCTGCTTCAAAAGTCAGATCAGACAATTTTTTTGTTATATTTTATGTTTTTTTGCATATTAAAAAATTTTTACTCAAAATCTAGCGAGTGGTAGTCGTATACCAAATACAAAATCTTTATGGTATTGATTATATTGTTGTTGTTTTCATTAGATTACAAATCTGTAAATTTCCTTGAGACTCTATTGAAACTTTTCATATAAAATTTACATTTGACAGCAAGGAAAATTGGTATTGGAATAATTAATTTTGGGTTTGAGCCGAAATCTTCAATGTGCGTGTGTCCATACATCATCGGGAATCTGTGTGTATATTGTGTGCGTTGCGAAGGTGTGAAGTGCAGCAAGTGTGAAAAGTACCATCGAACAGCAAAGATTTTCACACCTTACATGGCACACACACGCATACACACAAACATATGCACGCGCTGGTCGTCTTTTTGTTTGTTTTGTATCGAAGATTTTGTAGTTCCTGTTGTTGTTGTTGTTGTTATTGTGGCATTTTATGGCGGTCTGTTAGTGGTGTTAGTTGTGGCATAAATTGATGTGTACATGCCCATACGCCTTAAAGTATGCACGACAAATTAAACTTAACCTATACAAACAAGACAAGTTTGGCAAGTTTGAGCACACACACACACACACATACATATTCATATATGTGTATGTGTGACATCCATATTGCGTGTGCAGTTTACACGTTCAAACTTAATTTAAGGTTCAATACAACGCAAACCACAAAAACTTGTGCACACGCAAGGAAATGTTTGAACACCGAAAACTGTAGCATACTTATGTGCGCCAAGGCATTTCGGGCAAACATATATAACTTTGTCGCGCTCATATACGGTCTGCGTGTGGGGCACGTATAAAATCTTGTGGTTTATTAGATTTTAATAATTCACAGGCGAAAACACATACACATATACATACACAGTTTCCCAAATACACATAAACAAAAAAGCGCTTCACACACACATACAGCCTCAATTTGTGTGCGCGCAAACTTCAAAGTTAGTGCTCGTCTTTTATCAACCGTTAGCAGTCACCGAAGCTGCATGCATGAGAAAACAACAACAATAACAAATACACGCGCGTATTTTAGAAAGGTGTAGTAGAAAAAGGCAACGCAGAAGCACATATAAGATACAACACCTTCGGGAGCGTTTGTTTTGCTAACAAACTTAAAGGTTATGTGCAGCGAATTGAGTTAAAATCAAATCGCTAAAAGGAAAAAGGTGCAAGCATTACATTTATGCGTGTGTGTGGATGTGTGCAACGTGAAAAACGTCACTAAAGGGAATTGATTTGAGTTAGTACGCCGGTAAGCGTGTAGCAAGTGAAAAATGCGAGCAAATTTTTTTATATTAAAATTTTTTTTTAGAAAACTGGTGGCAAGATGGAAAGCAAAGAAGCTGAGCTTCAAAGAAAATCTATGGATGGGGAGAGAAACTTTGTATTTTTTGCATACATTTAAGGTTATGGTGAAAACTGTGTTTTGGTGCATTATTATACTCTCGCAACCTGTTGCTACAGAGTATAATAGTTTTGTTCACCTAACGGTTGTTTGTATCACCTAAAATTAATCGAGTTAGATATAGGGTTATATATATATAAATGATCAGGATGAAGAGACGAGTTGAAATCCGGGTGACTGTCTGTCCGTCCGTCCGTCTGTCCGTCCGTCCGTGCAAGCTCTAACTTGAGTAAAAATTGAGATATCTTTATGAAACTTGGTAGACATGTTTCATGGTACCGTGAGACGGTTGGTATTGCAGATGGGCGTAATCGGACCACTGCCACGCCCACAAAACGCCATTAATCAAAAACAAATAATTTGCCATAACTAAGCTCCGCAATAAGATACAAGACTGTTATTTGGTACACAGGATCACATTAGGGAGGGGCATCTGCAGTTAAAACCTTTTTTTAAAAGTGGGCGTGGTCCCGCCTCTAATAGGTTTAATGTGCATATCTCCTAAACCGCTAATGCTATAATAACAAAATTCACTAGAAGCAAATATTTTTAGCACTTCTATTGACGGTGTGAAAATAGTTGAAATCGGGTGGCAACTCCGTCCACTCCCCATATAACGGTACTGTTAAAAACTACTAAAAGCGCGATAAATCAAGCACTGAACACGCCAGAGACATTAAATTTTATCTCTGAGATGGTATAAGATGACTTTATAGGAACCGCGTTCAAAATTAGACAGTGGGCGTGGCACAGCCCACTTTTAGGTGAAAACCCATATCTTGAGATCTGCTTAACCGATTGCAACCAAATTCAGTGCATAACGTTCTTTTCATGTTTCTATGTCATAGTGCGAAAATAGGCGAAATCGGACTACAACCACGCCTATTGCCCATATAACACCATTTTTTATAACACAATGACTGTATCGGGATAAAACTTTGCGTGAATAATGCGATTAAAGTATGCCACCTTGTGGCCAAAAATTATCTAAATCGAACCAAAACTGTTTAAGCCCCTAAGTACTAAATATGTGGACCCCATTGCCTATAGTTGACCTTCTACCGAAAATATGAGTCAATCCACAAAGAAATCTCAAACGAGTATATTATTTGACTTTGCGAGAGTATAAAATGTTCGGTTACATCCGAACTTAGCCCTTCCTTACTTGTTTTTTATTAATATTATGAAAAATTAGATATAAAATTATCGACTATTATAATTAAAATCAAAATATAAAAATATAAATATAAATATAAAATCTTGAATTACAATATTATTATGAAGTAAAAAAAAAAATTTTTTTCAATGTTCAAATTTTTATTAAATTTTTTTTTTTAATTTTACCTCAGGTTTGGCATAAAAAATTATATTTAACATTTTTTGGGATAAAGTATCATCCAAGATGTTGGGATTAATATTTAAACTTGAAAATTGTAAAATAGGAATTATAGATAGAAAATTTAATTTTGAAGCCAATATCTTTGTGATTAAAAAAAAACTTTATTTTTTAATTGAATTTCCGATTTAGGCATTAAAAAGTTTATTTTTTTTTTTATATAAATATAAAATTCTTAATATCAAAATTGTAAGTCTAATTTTTAATCCGAAATTTTTGATTTAAAAAATTTGCAATCCTTGGGAAAAAGAATCATTACTATGAAAAATTAACAAAATTTTGCATCAAGTAACCACGTCTTGCTACCATATAATGGTATTGTTGAAAACTGTTGACAGGGCAATAGCTTAAGCACGGGTAACACCAATAAGCAGTAGAATATTAGCAATAGAGTTAGATGAGATGAGAACTTTTATATACGCACCAGTTCAAAAATTGCTTTATGGGCGTGGCATTTCCCACTTTTGGGGGAAATTTGAAATTTCAAAAACTACTCTACCGATTTGAATGAAATTTATATGACATATATTCTGAATGCTCTCAGACATTCTCACCTCTTTCTCTCCCACTAGTACAAAATCGGGCCACAAACACGCACCTAACCGTTTATTATAGATATTAGCGATTTAATTTTGATTATAGTCACCTTGACCTTGAGAGCAGTCAGTTTAATACAAAACTATGAACTTTCGGATTTATAATGATTTTTTTTCAGTTATTAAAGTCATAAGATAAAAGTAAATTTGCCTCAAATTTATAATAATAAAAAAAAAAATTGAAAACTGTAAAGTGGAGGGCCCTTCCGTTACAATTAGGATCTCATACATGGAGAGATTTTCCTACCGGTGTCTAAGAACCTATCTTTCAGAGTACGAAGCGAAAGAAAAAATATTCGTTTTTTTACCCACCCTAATATACATATAATATATGGGTTAGATTATGACATATCATCATAAATTTTGTTGAGAATATTATACTGCAGATAAAGTATCATTGTGATAAAAATGGTTGAAATCGGTTTATACAATACATTCTCTTAGTATCCGTATATACAATAAAAAGCTCTTAATTGCTAAGGTTAACTTTGCACGATATACTGGTATATCG
Source organism: Bactrocera oleae (assembly GCF_042242935.1). Classification (NCBI taxonomy): domain Eukaryota; kingdom Metazoa; phylum Arthropoda; class Insecta; order Diptera; family Tephritidae; genus Bactrocera; species Bactrocera oleae. The sequence goes on along the minus strand of NC_091539.1, from coordinate 11,493,160 downwards.
GCCAGCTTTGTCATATTAGTTTAATGAAATTTTATGAAAACATTATATATTCAGGAAACAATCCAATAATATATTTGTTATAAAACAATATTTAAGAGCAACCGAAAATATTATGCGACATTGCGTCTATATTTAGCGTTTACTTACTAGTTTTTAATTTTTTTTTATAAAAATCCAGTATTATTTGTGGCTTATTTCATTTTGCTGAACAAATTAAATTTTAAACCCAGCTATAGTTATTGCCTCGCTGCGCCTAATTGTGCGCTATGCTATTGACTTAGAAACTTTTGGTAATATGTTAATATGCTAAAACTGTTCATTGACACCGAAATCTGTGCACAAAGAAGCACTTTACTACAAAGAACAAATAAAAATCTGCAGTTTATTAAAGTAGTGCGGCATGCAATGTAAATAAATTCATATGAGTAACACATATTTAAAGGCGTACACAGTTATCAAAGTACCAAGGGTTTGGCAGTTGAATGAGCAAACAGTCAAAACAGCAAATGATTTTCGAAATGCAGCAACACACGGCGCACACAGTCGTGAAGACATTTTTTTCAAATATGTAGCCTACATATAGGCGCAGAGAGAGGCAACAGCAGGCAGGAGCACCACAAACAGCTACCACTTTTGACGTTTATTGTTTGCCTGTCAATATTTGTTTGAAGTGTTTGATTTGCTTTTAGGCGCCACACAAACACGCCGCACAATACAGTGAGTATGTGGAATTTTGCAAATTTCCAAAATTCAAAATTGGCTTGCTAAGCATTTCCATTTGCGGCGCTGCTACAGCCAACTAACAGCATATTACTACTCTAAGCCGCAAATTAGAAAAGTTTCTAGTGGCAAAACGTAAACAAAAATCTAGTGAGGCGAACAACAAGCTCAAAAAATATGCCGAAAAATATTAAGAACTAAAAAATCTGAAAAAACTGGCATTTAAATACTAAAATCGTCAAAATAAACCGAAAATCTGCAAATATATAGCATAGCATTGAGTGCGCACGCAAAAAAGTCACAGCAATTTGCAAGGCGCACAAAAGTATGCAATGCATTCGTGCATATAAATTTAAGTGAATTGTAAATATTGATATTGGTGAATGAAATGTATGAAGGCAGTGAATTTGTAGACTGCTTTCAGGCGTGCTATGCAAAGTAAACTGATTTAACGCTATTTATGGGGCAAGACAAATGTAAGAATCTCGAAATGCTTTGAAATGGGGAGAATTTAAAAATATTAATAAATTCTTTTTTGACAAAGCGAGTTGATTTCGCTGGAGCATTTGCGCCCTTCGTCAATAAAGCAGCATATTTTCAAGCTTCTAACGCAAGAAAACCCCGCTGGGTCTAATTTCGCTGTTTGTTTTGTATTAACTGATTATTGTTTTCTTGTATTTACATTGGCATTCACACTCACCTCCATTTATAGTTGACGCTATTATTTTATGTTGTCATCCCTGCAATAACCTAAGTGAAAAATTCAATTTGTCCTTTGTTTGCGCATGGAGTGCGCATCAATGACCGCTGTTTCGCACATTTCCTCTCACTACAGGATCATTAGAGTTGTAGAACAAATTATAAAATCATATAAACATGAGTTAGGGTGTACTTACATACTTCGAAAAAAAATATCTATATTTATCTTTATCTCTATCCTGAACCTTAACCTTAACCTTATTCTTAACAATATCCTTGTCGTAATCTGTTATGAATTAATATAAATCTGGCATCATTAAATTTAATTTTCTTTTTACACTATTCTTAGGTATATTATATTCAATAAAGTCAGTCGCCGTCTAACATTGAAACTACGTGTTTCATAACTCTGCTCAACATTATCCTGATCCTTATTAATATTATTCTTATCCTTATCCTTATCCCTATCCTTATCCATATTATCCTTATCCTTATTCATATCCTTATTCTTAGCCTTATCGTTATCCTTATCCTTATCCTTAACCTTATCCTTGTCCTTATCCTTATCCTTATCCGGATCCCTGTCCTGATCCTGCTGCTTATCCTTAAGCTTATCGTTATACTTATTCTTATCCTTATCTTCGTCTTCGGCTTCGTCTTCATCCTCATCTTCATCTGAATATGATTCATCTTCATTTTATTTGAAAATGAGAGGCGAAATCTATCCCAAGCATATTCTAAGACCACGTTCATATCATTCTCTAACGTTTTCTCTTCTTCACCCTCTATTTATTCAAAGCAAGTCCGTGTCGGATCAGTCATTTCTTAAAACAGCAGTAAATAAAGACATTCGTGCCCTCACTGTTAAACGTATATGTATCCACGAATATTGTTATTTCTTTCTTTACTCTCACTCTCTGAGTTTACTTCGGTTACTTTTGGCGAGTTTTTGATTTGAAATTCAAACTCGTCACGACCAGTCATCTTTGCAATAAGTTAGTCAAGCGTCTCCCGCAACACTAGTAGATTACACGTAAGAATGCAATATGATCATTTATAATTCCGTAAGTAACTTAGAAGGTGGGCGTGGAATTTCTGCCACCACGCCAGTTATGCTTTATATCTTAATAATGTTTATTTTTCGTTAAGAATCGCACTGCGTATACAAATACGAAGCTCTCTTGTGCATGAGGATAGATTATATTATATAAGCATTATTGTTATATTGGATGTTTTGTCGACTCGCTAATTATAACAAGTTTGTATGAAAAATATAGATTTTATACTTTCGAACAAAACAGCTAATACTTATGAGTTATACATAAATATATTGATGAGGGGATGATTCGCGGATTGATTTATAAAGCTTTTCGAATTAAGGAACGAAGTAGTTAGAGAGCATTCGATTATTAAGAAGACCTTAATACAGAGTGGCTCACGAGTCATGCTACAAAAACAAACCGTAATACTTCTTTTTTAATCAATGCGTTACTTATATACCATTAATTATTTTCAAAAATTATGGATTGAAGTCGGGAGCCTTAATTATGGTTTATTGGACTGCTTCAGTTAGTCAGATTTCCGAGTTTTGTTTTGTTCACCTCTTGCGTGACATAATCCCATAAAAAACGTCTGGTGCAGTCAGGTCAGGTGACCTTGGAGGCCGGCGGAAAGTGGAGTTTCTTGATATTATTTTTGTTTTCAAATTTTCTTTATAGCTCCGTGATAACCAGTCTGGCTATGTGTGCAGTTGCTCCATCCCAACTAAACACTAATGAAAGGGATACGTCTCCGGCGCAATTCTGGGTAAAAAACTCATTCAACATCTTTAAATAACGCTGGCCATTGACTGTTACTGTTACACCGTTTTCTTCAAAGAAGTATGACCCGACAATACACCTTGTTGATACTGCGCACCACACAGTGACTCGTTCTGGCAATTATCAAGGCAATTTATCAAGTTATTGTCTTCTTCGGCCATATCAATAATTTTGTGGCAACATTCCAGGCGAATAGGCAAATCTAAAGGGTTTAACCTGCATATTATTTGAACGTTGTACGATAAGAAGTTTAAGTCATCTTGAATTATCCGTTATAATGGCCGTCTACTAACTACAAGCTGCTGGAGTTTGCCTGAATTGACGATGCAACAGCCGTTATTGTCTCTTGAACACGAACATACGGATCGCGATGGTATGGTCTTCTTGCGATACTTCCAGATTCGGCAAACAAGTTTACCAACCTTATAATGGTTTATCTACTCGGGGTGTGCGACCAAAACTCCCGTTTGAATTCCCTTTGGGCGGTAATGACGGACTGCAAGGTACCAGCTGCACTATCAAACCCTATTTTCGGTACCTCAAGCATTAATTTTTAAAGACAATACAATTAAATTTAAAATTTAATTTTTAAAGACTAAATAATAACCTGCCAAATAAAATAAAAGTAAATCGATTACTAACACCGAAAAAATTTTATTACGGTTTGGTTTTGTAGCACGATTCGTGTGCCACCCTGTATAATATAACCCAAAACTATATGTAGCTATGAAGATTTATAATTTTAAAAGATCTTATAAAATTTCGAGGTCGAAGGTTTTTTGATTTATGGAAGCTTTTAAATATCTTTAAAAAGCTTTATTATCTTTGGTTCCTGGGTCTTTGCTTGCTGAAAGTTTGAATGCACTTAGGTATTTGTTTTTATTTTTCTTTTCTGGAAGATTTTAAAGGTTTTATAAAGTTATCAAAGGTGTGAGCTTTTTTGTTTCAGAGAGCTTTTAGAAAATTTATAAGTTATTTGTTATTATAACTTACTAGGCGCCCTCCGCTGCGCTCCGGGACGCTCGCTTAGCTCGCTCGCCTACGTCCGCCCCCCGCCGAGCGCGAGCTAGCTCGCTCTTATGTTAGTTGATTCTCAACAGCAGCAGAAAACTTTTATATATAATAGACAGAACTTTAAAGCTTTTAGCAGTTGTATATATTATACTTGGTTCTCAAAGAGTAAATTTTTGTAAGTGGACGAAAGCTCTCTTTTTCACTTTAAAAAACTTTAATTGTTCCTCTTTGAAAAGTTGTACATCTCTCTTTCTCTCTTTCTCTCTCTTTCTCTATCTCTCTTTCTCTATCTCTCTCAATTTCTCTCTCTGAAGAACAGAACTTTATATTAATTCCTCTCTCAGAATAGCTGAACCAGATCAAAGATTGTCACTCTAGGAGCGTGTCCAAAAACTTTCTGGGGCTCCTCATATAACAATAAAGCAACTTATATGAAAAAACAAACCTTAAAAAATTTTTTTTATGCACGCTCCATATGAACATTAATATAGTTTTATATTAACTTAATTATTTTTAAGCTCTACTAAAGTCTTTTTGTTAGAATTTTCAGAGACACCACCAACCCGAAATGACACATAAAGTCTCTTTACTCTTTTATCTGCACTTTCTTGCGTTCACTCAAGCATTTTAAGTATTTCTTGTTAATTTTTCACACATTTCCCGCGAAACTTCACCAATCGAGTTTGTGTTTAAAAATGTTTAAACTTCTTTTTACCGATTACAAATAAGCTGTCAATTAGGCGTGTCGACGTGCCAACGAGCTAGAAACACCTGCTGCATGCCAATGGCAAACAGCGGCGCATTGAAATGCCGCATATGCTACATGCCACATGCTACATGCCACGCACAAGGTGTGCTGTGCTGTGAACGCTTGACTGGATTGGCAAAGTTTTTGCGGCTTTTTCAATATTTTATGAGACCGAAGGCACAAATGTACAATAAAACGAACAAAAACAACAACCAATATAATGAAAAGAAAGCATAGAAAGCAATACAACAGGTTTTGGCGTTGCATGCACACACATACATGCAAGAAAAGCAGAAATCTTAAGGTGTACCAAGCGAGTTTGCAAGCGGAAGTGCGGCAGGAAGTTAAAAGTGAGCGCATATAAGCGTTATGTATGGGCGTTAGCAGGCCAGGAAGTAATCTAAAGTTAAGTGCGAACTTCGTGGTGTGTGTTGCAAGCACGTGGGTGAGTGTGTTGGTGGCAGAAAACGCTTGGTAATGGAAGTTGCTTGCGTATTTATTTGTTATTGTTATCGGGTTTTAATGTATTGTTAGTGTTGGTTTTTGTTGTTGATTTTTGTAATTGTTGTTGTTGTTGCCTTTTTATTGTTTTTATTATTGTTCTGACTTTTGTTGTTGTTGTTTTTATTGTTGTTATTGTTTTTGTTATTACTATTGCCTGTTCTTGCAATGCGCCATTGAATATTGCAAAACAAACGATTTATTTGCCAAGCAACAGACGCAACGCCGCTATGTTTTTCTATTACCTCCCAACCCGCTAACTGCCCATACACGTTTCCGGCGCAAAGCCACACAGCTCGGCATACACTGATACACGCGCATATACAGCAAGTTTTTCTTACTTTTCACACCTGCTTGTCGTGTTTTTCTCATACCGTCTTCGTAATTTCAGCTCCACAAAGAGGTTACGTATACGCCACGTATGCCCAACCAAACGCCAAAATTGCGGTTTTCCTGTTTCCAATCGCTACCAAGTGTTGCTTCCTAGTCGGCTTTTGTTTGTTCTTAGTATTTATGTACTAAATGAAGAAAATGAAGTTTGTAACTATGAGTGTTTGTGTGTTTATATGTGTGCGGCTGTGTAACTCAATGAGCCAAAATTAAACAATACAAAAGATTAAGTGCAGATTTGCGACTTTATCTGTATGCTGCCATAAATTGGTATTTAAAGGATGCCGCACAAGTGTACAAACATCAATGAAGCAGAGAATAAGATATAAGCTTATAAATATGCTGCTAATAGTGGAGTTGAATGGTAGTACAGGTTATGCGCATATGTGTGCATGTGTATGCTTAAAAGTGGATCTATAAATAAATTTATGTGTGCAAATATGTTTACAAATAAATAGAATAAATAGGTGTCCTAAAGTTGTTATGCTTTTAATTATAAGCTGATATGGCTTCGGTCTCGTTCTGAGACCTCGGCAGGGAGAGTCCTAGTTATAGTGTTGGCATAGTTTTTGTTGTTGTTTTATGTTAGTAGCTTGGGGATTGCTTGCTGTAACTACTTTGAGACAAGGGAGGTTATTAAAAGCTAGTTGGTGCACATCTAAAATAAAGTTTTCTGTTCCTTACTGCAAAGAGCTAAACTGGTGGCCTAAGGTTCCCGCTTTCCGAATCCTTCGGTCGAATATTAGCTTGAATGAGGATAATATTATCTGCTATATACGGCTACTTTTTTGGTAGTGGTATACTATAGTGCTCTCTCTCTCTCTCAATACATTATAACTTTATAACAATCGCCACCAGAAAATTGTGGAGTTAAAGGAAATTGACATGTTTCACTTGGAAAATATCCAGTAAAGCTCCAGAGAGTCTGAACTAAACTGAATATAAAAACAAGAAAAAACGTTAACTTCGGCGCAGCTATATACTATAGTGTTCCGATCTGAACAATTTCTTCGGACATTGCGTTGTTGCTTTGAGGAATAACCCGTGCCAAATGTTGTGGAGATATCTCGTAAAATAAAAAGGTTTTCCATTCAAGAACTTCATTCCGATCGTTCAGTTTGTATGTGCCGACAAATGAGTAGCTTTTTGCTGAGTAAAGAACGTGTGGAAAATTTTGGATCAATATCTCAAAAACCGAGAGACTAATTCGCGTGAATATAGACAGACGGATATGGCTAAAACGAGTTATTATTTTTTGTATTTGTGGCAAACTTAATACACCCTGTTCAGGGTATAAAAAGGTAGATACTTCAATTAAGGAAACAAAAGCGAAGTAGATTATGTGTCAGAAAATCTAGTTTTACCGTTATTTTAAAGCGAAGTCATTTAAAAGAAGAGTAGCAGCAGAAAAACTACGAAACCAAAAACCTGAATACATCTTAGAGACAGCAAATTAGAACCCATTGGTGTCAAAGCAGTCTAACTGTCAAACCGAGAATTGAAGTTTAGGCGCTGCTGTGCATTCCAGAAGGAATGCCTACTAACTACGTGCTTAGTTACAAATCCTTAAAATTTTTCGTAGTTAATGCATAGCTAGTTTTTGACAATTTCTTTGGCATATAGTTTTAAAAACTTTTCGTTAGTGCCTACGTTTTTGATTTTGCATCAATTGAGCTAATTTTCCTACATTTATATTTATAGAAATTATAACATTTTTTCTAAATTGACTTGGACTTGGATTAAGTGAAGACTTCCTGTAACTCGAATAATTAATAAAATCGTTTAAGGAGACTCTCTGTAACTATAATATTGTAGAAAAACAACAAGATTTCACACACTGATTTTTATAAGTGGCTTCGATGAACTTTTCCAGTGAACTCTTTGTATACTCCTGGGTGCAGATATTTTAGTTTTCGGAGAATGGGAAAGTTAGAGAGAACCTGAATAATTTCGTAGGAAGTTTAATCCGACCACTTATGTAAGTAGCTGAGTGAAGAATTAAGTTTGTGTTTAATAACGAGTCTCACTTTTCAGACCATTAGTTCATCCAAGACTTCAACCTAATGTTCCATAAGTGGTGCTGAGCGATACTGCTAAGTCTGTAACGCGCTCATGACAACTTTAGAATACAAATACCTTAAATGCTTTGATATTATTGTTCTTAAGATAACTGATTTCATATACTTTTATTCTACGATCTCATGATCCTTAATGAATGTTTTATGTGGAACGAATTTTTAACATTTGAAACTCCTATTAAAAATACTCAATGATTCGAAGGACAAAAAAATAACAGTTATTGCACATATTATTAATAAAAAAATCATTTTGAAAGAAGGCTCGGATGTATATGATGTAGAAATAGAAACTTTTTGTTTTTCTGAGGACTACATATTGTCAAAAACTTTTAAAACTTTAACCTAATTTTTTCTTCACAAAATAATAATAAAATCTTGCAACATGTTGCCAGATGCTGTTTTGTTTACCTAGCGGTTGTTTATATCACCTTAAACTAATCGAGATAGATATAAAGTTATATTTATATAAATGATCAGGATGAAGAGACTTACTTCCGTCTGCCTTTGCAAGCTGTAACTTAAGTAACTATTGAGATATCGTCATGAAACTTTGTACACGTGTTTCTTGATCGAATCGCGAGGACAATTACGTAAATGGGCGTAATCCGATCACTGTCACGGCTAGTATAGCCGCTCGGCTTTCGGAGTGAACGGGCACTTCGGAGTACTACCTTGCTGACAGCCACCTCGCTTGAAAGACGCTACAGCGGTCTGTTAGAGCCTATTCAAGAACTTTTTGTTATCAATAACTTTTCTTTGATCAAATGAAGAACAATTCTCTCCAACGGCTCTCACTTGCGGCTCAGTGAATAATTGCAGAGAGCACTGAGTAAGTGAATTCTGTACAGCAGATGTAACTTTGGACACAATAAGTAATTGAATGAAAGAAGGAATTAAATGGAAAGGAAATAATGAAAGTTAAAGTCTGTTAATATTTTGTAAAGCATTTTTAAAATAAGACATAGGTGAAGAAAAGTTAAAATTATAAAACAAAGATAGGAAAATTTAAGTGTATTTATAGACACTATCAAAAATAAGTTTTCGCCTGAAAACTATGTCGGGGAAAAGTTATAAAAAGCAGTAGCCTGCGTTCAAAAATTAATGAAGTTATCTTGAGTTAAGTTCAAAAAGAGTATCTGAAAATTTAGCAGTCACCACTATCGATAAAATTTGAGTTTTGGAAAACTCGGTGCAATAGCAACACCTGACCTCAACAATTTGTCAGTCTCGCTATATTTTCTCTCCCGCCAGCAAGCACTTTTATGCTCGTAAAACTTTTATGCACTCAATTTTTTGGCGGAAACTCTTAAAGTTGTCTTTGTTTACCACAATTACTACAAAATATGCTCACAGCAAATGCTATACATACAAATGTTATATATGTGTCTATCCACTCAAGCCAGACATAGTAAAACTTCTTCTAAGATAATCACTTTGTACAAAAATAACAGCAAATCCATATAAAAGTTTTACCTTAACACACACACAATCACACTTGCTTATATGAGTATGTGTGCTTATATTTTATGTGTAAGTGTTGTTTACACATGTACTAATGCAGAAGTAAGTGATGTGTTGCCATTGTTCGGCACTTTATTTTATTGTATTAAGCGTGTACATAGATTAATTGCCTTTGGTTTTGTTTGGCATATGTTAGCGGGTACTGTCTCGGCTTGTCTTGGAAAGGTAATTAAGTGAATTTAGCGGTTGAGTTTATTTGTGTAGGTTAGTATATATGTATATATATATATATACTCGTATATGTGTGTCCATAAATATGTGGATGTTATTTGTATGCATATGTTAGATTAAGTTGCGAAATCTTTCGAAGTGTAGATCAATTGCTCTTAACCTGCACACTTGTTGAATCACTGGCTCTCACAAAAATAGCTTGCGGTCAAAAAAATTTTTAAAATAATTTATTTTCATATTTAAATGCTTTCCAAATAGAAAACCGACCCTGCCTGCCGACAAGTTATTTGCGAGCCCTAAAATTAACAGGATCGCACTAAAATTTGTATAAATCCTGTACTTAGCGACACCTAGCGGCATTTCTTTTTACAAAAAATTGTTACTTAGTAAACAAATGAGAACAGAAAATAAAAAATTCTTTTTATACCCTGAACAGCGTATATTAAGTTGGCCACGATGTTGGTAAACACCCTATAAAGTATATGTATAAATGATCGGCGTCACGAGCTGAGTCTATATACCCATATCCATCTGTATATGCGCGAACTAATCTCTATCTAGATATAGATAGAATTTCTCGCTCACCCTTCTCTCATCAAAAAGCTACTCGTTTGTCATAACCGTCTAAATCGGAAAATTATAGATTATAGCTGGCATACAAACTGAATGATCGGAATCAAGTGCTTGCATGGGAAACTTTTTTTTATGGGACGAGATATCTTCAAGAAATCTGGCTGAGATTGTTACCCTATGCATCGCTACAATCTCCAAAGAAATTGTTCAGATCGGACCACTATAGCTTATAATTGCCTTTTGAACTGACCAATCAAAATCAAAATAAAGATATTTTATACCTTTTTATGCTATAAAAAAGCACCTTTATAGCTTGGGTGCAGCCAAAGTTAATGTTTTTTGTAGTTTTATTTTATTTTAAAAAACTTAAAACTTAAATGTAACTATAATAGTTTATAGAAAACATACCTAAGGGGAAACTAAAAAATTTCTCCACCAAGAAAGAATATTCCCAGAATTGCATATGCGTCAGAAGACATGTTAGCGTAGGGTTGCACCACAAATGCAGACCGTTTGTTTGAATATTTAATACATGTAGTTTGTTCGATTCGCTTCTTTTCAACGCTTTGCAAATAGAAGACAGTTAATATGATATGTGTGGTACTCACGGTAAAAAGTAGTCCCAGCTGAAATGTTACTTATTCTTCAGCGAATAGAAAAAGTCTTTCGCCTTTCTAACTCTCTCTGACTTCCAGTAACCCTCTCTGATAACACGAAATTTAGATCAAATCGCGCCATCACTTCGCACGTTTTTTTTCAAGTCATTGAAGAAAGAAAGAAAGACCCCATATTAGTTCCTACTACATATCATCTCATGAAAAAGAAGAGTTGGTTTATGTAAAAGGTGAGGCTTCTGCTCGCGCCCTTTCGCTCTATTCCTAATTGAGAGAGAATATCGTCCTGAGTAGAGATCGATTCTTTGTTCATATTTCAATTTGTATATAGAATTATATATTATAATTATTCTATCATACCCGTAACCCATATAATACTTGATATACGGACTCAGCAAACTCTGCACTCTCGTTCGGTCGATAAGTTACCGATTTCCTTGTTTGTTGCTTTTGGTTGTTGTTTCTGGTCTGCGGAGCTTCTATTGTGGAAATCTCCAGAATACAACCCTGTCCACCGATGCCATATTATAAACAAACAGTATTACAAAAAACCGTTAGCTGCTTAAGCAGTCAGTGCTTCAAACGCACTTCTACTTTCAAATCAAAATCAAATAAAAGATCAAACAGTCGATTTTAATTGTGTACTTGAAGTGTGAAGAAAGAAAACGCAAAAAGAACAATTATGGGGTATTGCATTTACCGTTATGGTATCAAAAGCTGTATGCGCCAATGCTTTGTCAAGCATATGAGTTGGTGTTCGAACAGCAGTGTTTGTGTTACGTGGCATATTTTTAGGCGGATAATGTTGAGAGCAGTTTGAGTGGAATTATGGTGGTGGAAGAAAACCGAAACACGATTATTTTATCAGCTTTACTACTTTTGGTATACTTTATTACTTAATATTCTAGTAACATAATACAATAGTTATAAGAGCTATAAGTATATGTTTTTATTTATAAATAGTGGAATTTATATATACATATGTCTATATGTATTAGTCAATACATACATATGTATATAATAGTAAGGTTTATAAATACTAAATTTTTCACATAAAACTTATATTCTTCGTATAACTTCTCCATATGCTGAGCTTATAGCGACAGGTAATAAATGTGTAGCATACACAAAGGCGTTCGCAATCTCACACATGAGTTTGAGTATAAGATTCGCAGCTAGTGCCAGCAAACACTTCACATGTATTATTTCACATCTATGCTGCTTGTAGCAAAGTTTCGCGAAAAATATTGCGTCTGCGGTTAGTAAATACGCTGCAAGGCAATAATTTTCATACCAGCTCATATGAGTAACATATAGGCAAATAAACAATGCAGGCGAAGAAATAAATATTGTTAGTATATGTATGTGTGAGCAATAAGACAGTGGCTCTTGTAGGTGTAGAAAAATATATTATTGTCTTGTTTTTGATTAAAATATAAAATTTTCTATATTTTTTCAGGTTTCTATGGAGAAATATTAGTTGCTCTTGTAAAATATATACAGTTTTTTAAAGCGTTTGCTTCTGCAATCGTAAGTAGTTTTGAATTGTTTATTTATGACTTAATGGCTAATGCTTAAAAATTAATTGTATATATGGCAAAGCATATTTTATCACAAAAATGAAATATAATTTCCGAGAACTGGTTCAAATACTGCCTCAAGGGCATTACTTGATAAAAAACAAAAATGTGTGCTGAAACCCCTGTCTCTGTTCGCCTACTGCCCTCAAAACAAAACAATTTCTTTCTTGTTTTTTGAAGCACTATTAGTTATATATAATTTATATTGCTACAATCAGTCTTCAAGTTTACAAACATCATTCATGTGCCAAATAAATAAACATTGTAGACTTAAACAAATTGTAAACGTCCTGTAAGAGAGGGAAGTATGTATTAGTGACGATAAATAAAATGATATACCCAATGTATGAAAGTTTATCATTAGGCGTTAGTGGATATATTGAGAATCCGCACTAATAATTATTATCTTGAAAATCCATATCTCAAAAACTGAGTCACTAGTTCGCGTATATGCAGACAGACGGACATGGTCAAATCGACTTAGTCAATCATGCTGGTCATTTATTCATATACACTTTATAGAATCTCATAAATATTTTATAGAGTCTCAGAACCTTCTAGGTGTTGCTGCAACTTCGTCGGAAACTTCATATACCCTGTTCAGGATATATATCCGAAATAATGTATAATATTCTGAGCGGAATACGAGAGACCTTAAGCAATTCACATTTCCTACCACTGTTAGATTCGTATATGAACAGGAACTCATGATAGGCTAACTAACAAAACTACTTAGTCTTTTTGTTCTGGTTTTTTTTAAGCTTTTAAATAAGTTGTTATTAATATAACGCATTGCATAATAGCTTTTAGCGGCGTTGAGTCTTTGACCAGATAGCAAAACCGAGTCTGCTTCAGTAACGTAGACTTTTTGGGAAACATTGCAATACATATTTGTCTTTTGCTAAGCAGACTAATCTGATCATCAACAGTAAATTATAAGCATATTGGAACCAAATACATAATGTCCAATTGCAAATGTGTTGTAACTACTAGTATGTATACCGATTAATTCTAAGTTTTTAGTTACAGACACAGTCGCAAACCGAAGCATACTTTTAGGATGTCATTTAAACATCAGCCTACATGTATATTTTGTTTTGAGTTCGGTAGAATGCGTCTATAAGGCTCTAATAAACTTTCGGCAGTCAAAAAACTTCTCCTGTATGCCAGTATTAAACCATTCTCGAAGTTACCGAAGTTTACCGAAAATGATATATTTCTAACCAGTTGAGAGCTTTGAAAGATTATACAAGTATGTGGAATATGGCATTTTCTCTTGAGTCTAAGTTATATAGCAGTACTGGATGTTTAACTTGCTAAATTTAAAAGCATTATATTAATTTTTGGTGTCTTTATTAACTTTCACCGGCCGAAGCCCCTTATGCTTAAGGTCTGCAACGTCTATGTTTTTAAGTTTCTTCTATTTTGCTATTTTATTTCTATGGACTACCGTTACAAGCTGCTGTGGTGATAAATACTGTGGCATCATCTTCGAACTGCCATCGAACGCGTACATACATACATATATATAAATATGTTTTTGCGTAATCGTTTGTCAGACTACACATGCCACCTGCCCGCAGCTGTGTCACGTTGCTGCTAATAGTGATCGTTGTTGTTTGTTTTTATTGTAGTTGTTGTTCTTCTACCATATTTATTTTTGTGCGCAGTGCTTTTGACAATCTTTTTGTTGTTTTATCTGCAAGCTACTAAGTATATTATGAACGGAAATCGCGCCAATGGTGTTGCATTATAATGTTCAAGCACCGACACAAACACACACGTACATAAGCAGTTTGTGTGGGAGTGTATAACTGTGTAGGCTACCGGTATTACTTTCTTTGATTGCTTTATTATTATTATTGGTGGATATTCTGAGGAGGTAACATGCATACATACATATATATACAAACACATATACATACATACGTACACACACACATATTGTCAGAAGCAATCTTATAAGCACTGCGACTTCATATCTAGCTGTAGTTGCGAGCGTATGGCTCGTTATCCTGATTATCCTTTTATTTCATTTCTATTATTTTCTGGCTCATGCCAACAAATATTTTTTCTACAACTTGCTTGCATTAGTCATTGATATACTTTGGCTGCTACACTACTTTTATGTACCCCCCTGCCACATTATAGAAATATTGCCGCTTTTGATGCGCGCTCTATAAGTAATCCTGGCTTTTTCTTCTTAACAGTTACAATATGGCAGTGGATATGAGAAATAAGTGGCGGAGAGTGGAGACCAGTGCGCAAAGGTGGCAAATACTACACAGCGTCGCCGCGCTGCTGACATTCATATAAATCATTTGCTGCTTTTTCTTGTTGATTTATGCGTTTGTGTTGCAGAAGCAAGGCAGTACAGACATACATATATAAATATAACAGGAATATGAGATACAAAGCGAGACGAATGCAAAAAGTAGCGGTAGAAGTGCCGAAGTACAGCAAGTAACCTCTAATAACACTCGTGCGTTATTTAAGGTGGGCGGCGCGGTCCAAACTTCAAACCAATACACATACCGTTAAGCAATACAATAACATATTTTTCTTTTGTTGTATTACTGTTTATGCAATTGTATTTTCGTGCTGTGGCATCTCCATTTTTGCCTATTTTCTACAATTCTTTTTGGCCTGTATTTGGAAGCTATTGAAAGTTGTTGCTGTAAGCTGACATAAATCATCGACAAGATTAAGCGCAGAAACACGCCAGTTTACCTCATTTCGTTATCATCAATATGTTTTGTGTTATAGGCAGAAGCAGGCACACAGCCATATAAAATATATATATTAAGGACAAACCTATGTATTAAACATACAAACATAAGTGCTTCTAACTTAATAAGGAAATTCCGTAACGAAAATAAACCTAACACGATCCAAAAGTATTCGCAAAATGTTTGCATACTTTTGGGCGTATTTTCCCATACCTCAAGTGGAACAAATCAATTGAAGAGAAAGAGCAAATAAAAATATGGTATTTAATAAACATTTAATTATTATAAAAAAAAATTGTTCAATATTCGTAGTCATAATTTTAGTAACATTATTATGGAATAGTATCTCGTTTGAATTGAACAATACAATTGAAATAAGGTACTTCAATTGGATTATCAATGGTAATCAATATCCACTTATCTTGGCTGGAAAAATTGAATTTGTAAATAAATCTTGATCTACAAGAATCCATAACAATATATTGGACCACCCTTGACGCGGTATTTACCAAATATTTAGAGGTTATCAAGTCTCAAATTTATCTCAGTTACCATAAACCTATAGTTTCAATGATAAAAATTCTTGAATAACCTACATATATTGTAAGACAATAAAAATATTTTAAACAAGATTAACTTCTCATTTATTCAATAAAAGAAAAAAAAAATGTTTTTTGATGCACGCTCAAAAAGTGCAACTTGAATTAATATCAAGGAAAAAAAATAAATAAATAATTATAATTGCATAAGCTGATAAAAAATGCTATGAAATAGCTTTACCGCGGCAGTCCTCGAGTGCCACACGTATTTTTTTTTATTTATAAAAAATGTTTAAACACAAAAAAAGTACTAAGAGCATCTTTAAAATAAATTATTTTGTTCAAAAAAAATATATATGTTAAGTTCTTTAAAGATTTCCAAAAATTTGTTGGTTAGATGACCTTAAAAGTTATCCAAATGTATACTTTGAGGATTCAAGACCAAATAAAACATTGCAAAACTTTAAAAAGAGCTTTCATTTTACAGAAGATGACCATTTCTTGCGTCTATACGCATTTTAAAACGAATTTTTGATATCAATAACTTCATTATATTTAATAATTTGTGGGTAAGGTAGTTAAAAAAATGGCCAAACCAAATAAGAATAGAACAACTAATAATTGTGCTTATTTGGCTATGTATTCATTTGCCATCGCTTCGATAGCTTTTCGTAATTTAGAAGTATTTAGTAAAGTGGTCACAAAATCATTCGAACTGAATAAAAATATTAAAAATCCTTAAAAAAATACATATATTTTATATAAGTTTAAACACTGTACACATTTTCAAACGAATTTTCAATATCGATATTTATTTGTTATTTACACACTGGGCATCTGAGGTTTGAAAATCGTAAAAAGTGGGCGTGACTCCATCCCATACGAAATTTAATATCTGTATTACCCAAATTTGCAGAGTGTAAATCCTTTTGACACCTGTTACGAGATGACTGACCTCTTACGACAGTGTGAAAATAGGTGAAATGGGATGATAACCTCGCCCACTCTTTATATATAACTGTTTTTGCAAAACCTACTAAAATGTTAAAAATCAATAACTGAATACGTCAAAGATATTTATATATAAAAGAGCTTTAAAGCAGCCGGTGTTAATTAGACGATGGGCGTGTCGCCGCTCGTTAGTGTCTAAAATGAATAAAATCGGACGAAAACTTGTTCTAGCCCCTTATAACTAATATTAGGATTTTTCAACCTGTTCCTGTTAACTTTGCTCCTTTGTGAGATACCTTAAAGAAGTTCAGAGAACATTTTTTCCCGTATACAATATGGAATAAAAATAGAAAAATATAAAAAATTGGTTCAATACCAAACCTATCTTCCTAGTTTAAGAGTTTAAAACTTACAGTTGGCTTTATTACGTAAATATCGGTCAAAATTTAGCGAATTTGTATAATTTTGAATATACTTTATTTGAATGCTGAAAATTTATGGAATTGGTCTTCGGATTACTCAAACTTCCATATAGCATAATGTCTTTAATATATGTCCTCCGCAATGTCAAAAGTTAGTGCAATCAGCCCAGACCCTTTTCTGGCCCCAATGCACTCTATATAATGATGTTCGACTTTCCTACTGACCTTTAACCGTTTAGGCTTGTCAAAATGTGTAATATTTCAATGAAATTAAATGAAAAAGTTTTTAAAAATTATGTGGTTTTTAGCGCCTTGGTCCAAACCTCTTATCCTTAATATAAGGGATTCCGATTCTCTGGTAGACATTTTGCGTATCAAAATACCCGTATTAAATGTAGCCGCTTGAGTTTATGTCATATATGTCTTCCTTAAGGCTGACGATTTTTATATAATTTTTGCTGAAGGGAAGTAAATTATAGTTATAAAACTTAGTGAGTCTGTGACCCGTAATATCACTTAATAAAATACCAAATTTTATTTTAATTCTTTTACAATTTCGTCGAATGATTGCCTAATGCTTTAGCAACATTTTTTAATATAAATTTTGAGGGTATTTCCCTGCTTTGACGCTTGCAAGTTGCAAGAGTATCAAATGTACTTTTACAACAGTACTTAGCTGTTTCTTACTTGTTTATTTCTACTTTTAGAGTGAATGAGCTAAGAAAACTTTGAACTAGCCAATATTTAGACGACCGTAATCCCCAGCTATATTTAGCGTTAAGCGGGGTTAACTTGTTAGCTATCCCACAGCTTCTCGCTACATTTCCACCTGCCTGAGGAATATATACCTATTTCATTACCGTCTTCCTCTTTTATGTGCATATTCTGGTTACACTTCCACTGTTTTGTTTATCTTCAACCTCATTTTTATTACATAGATGTAGATCCTCTAGTATCGCTCACCTGAACTTGCCATCATTGTGGCATTCCGCAGCGTCTTTTGATAGTGACACTGCTAGTAAATCAGTGGGGATTAATTGCACAAGATATTTATGAACTATACATACTTATACAGATGTGTATGTATATATATTCATTATGCTCATAAAATACACTTTTTCCTCGCTGTAATGTGCATGCCCATCAAGTTCGTAATTATAATCGCATAAGCTAGAAGCTCGCTAATAATGAATAACATATTGAGTTGCGTGAAGACATCGAGTAGCACGTTGTTGTTGTTGCAATGACAGTGAATTGTCGCACAGCTTCATGCAGTGCTCAAGCACTCAACACATATGCATTTTCATGAATTATGTCGCTAATCAGGAATATTTTGTTACGACACGAAGATTTTTAATATGCCAGCGTTAACGGTGTATACGAGGCAGCTGTGTCGGAGGAATATTGTAACAGTCATAAAACTAATAAAAGTGTAATGTAAATAGTAATAAGCAACGCACGCACACACTCACACACACACACATGCATGCGTTAAACCACAAACTGTAGCATACATTTGGGAGCGCAGCTCTTGAACGCTTCGTACTAGGCGCTATGTTAGCCCAGCGCGTCTTATTAAACACGCCATAATGACATTTATTTATGTGTGTGTATGTATGTTGTTCTATATACATACATATATATATGTAAGTAAGACGTGCTGACATATGCGCATTAATTTTGATACGCACTTCGCTGCCGCTACATTTAGGCGCACACACCAGCACCACAATCCAGCAAGTATACACCACTATTACTACTACTGTCGTCGATGGCTGCCAAGGTGAAATTATATTTATTATGCACACTTTACTTTACAACACATACACACGCATGCTAATATAAGTACTCGGTGTTTACCTTGTTGCTTTATGTTGCAGTCTGCGCGAAGGCGTGCGAAGTGCATTACTTGTGGTGACAAGCGCAACATCATCAACTTGCTTCACTACATACATACATACATATATGAATATACATACATAAGTATATGAATATACATACATATATGAATATATATACATACATATGTGTGGTTTAAAGTTGCATGCGCGTTTCAATTGCTCTTCTTATTGGGAATCAGGTACTTCTCAAAGTATGCGGTGCTTTTTATGAGCTTTATATAGTATATTATAGCCTTGTTAGGTAATTAATTACAGACCTAGCTACGTGTTGCATCAAACCTCAGCTGAAATGTGTTAGGATGACTAGTTTTGCTGCTTTGATAAGAAAATAAGCAAATGAGAATCAGCTATTAATAATGATAATCAAATTATGAATAGAAAGCTTTCTATGGAGAGTAATATGGTATGAGAAAAACAAAGAGAAAAAGAAAACATATATATACATACAAGTATTTATGATCCAAAATTTAATAAAAATAATTCGCCAAATAAAATAGTTTTCCATAAAAGCACTTTATTACGATCGTTCAGTTTGTATGGTACCTATATGCTATAGTGCTTCGATCTGAACATTATGTTTGTAGCTTAAAGCAGTACCTTGTAAAATAAAAAAGTTTTCCATACAAGAACTTGATTCCGATTTAGTTTATATGACAATTTTATGCTATAGTCATACGATATCGGAGATTCGGTCAAATGAACAGCTTTTTGGGGAGCAAAAGACGTGTGCAAAATATTAGATCGATGTCTCAAAAACTGAGCGACTAACATAGTTCGCGTATATACAGACAGACAGACATGGCTAAATGGACTTTGCTCGCCACGCCCATCATTTATATTAAGGAATACATTATAGGGACCAACTTTTCCTTCGGGTTTTAAAAACTTGGTGGCAAACTTAATAAGCGCTGATCAGCGTAAAAACAGATCAAGTCATAGGTCAAGATAGGCTATATCTCCGCGTTATAGTTGCGTTGAGTTTTTCATATTTTGTAGCCCTGTTATTCTAAAAATATCGAGGACAGGATCCTTGAAAAATTTCTCAGCGTCTTAATAATAATAAATCAAACTCAGGAAGTGTTTAGTTCCTTGAAAAAATAAAATTTTGTAAGAAAAGAAAGACTTTGAATGCGATCCAGATATCTATTTATAATGAGTTCCTTCGAAACCCTCTTTCACGCTCTGTTTACAATTTGACCTATGTAAACGGAGCGTACGTGGATCTATATTTGGCGAAGAACTGTTACCTCAGTGATAATCTTCAAAGAGATGTCAAAACAATAACATCAACAATTAGTATTTTTTCTTGTTTTCCTTTTTGATTTTCAAACCGAAGTCCTCTTGCTGTTCAGTGAGATACAAATCAATTTTCCGATTACTGTAAGCTACTTAACAGATCAAAAAGTGATTTTCTAAAATACATATATATACAAGTATATGTCTTTAATAATAACATCTCTTGGTAAGCTTCCTCAAAACTACTTACCTTTGTCTCTGGAGTTGAAATGCATCGAATCAATTCGTCTCTTCCTATGTCCAGGTTCAAGTCCTTGTTCAGGTTAGAAGACAATTGGAAATAGCATTTTGAAGTGGTAGTCATATATGGTATGTATCACCACTAATACATTTTTTCTTTCTAATACATCTTAAAAAATTGAATATTCCTCTTCCCGGAGATTAAATAAGAAATTTTAAATGGATTTACACCTTTTCCACAAATGTAGTAGATATTTTTCTGCATGTTTGTCCCCAATTCCCTGCATGCATTATCAGAAATATTGCACAAGTGGCAAGGGCATATAGGACCACACTGGCTACACTAAACGGATGTTAAAAACTATTTAAAATCATTCGTTAACGCTATTGTATTTCATTTATGTACCATTTGTACACTCTTTATCAATTTATCCCTTTTTCCGGAGTGCCGGAATTCATAAAATTCATGAGGCTAATCTGAAAGAATTAATTCTGCTGAAAAAGCGACGAGATCCAATTATTGAAACTAAGCTTATATTTGAGATTGCTTTGAGAGATGTTATAGATATATTGATGTACTGAACGAAAGACAGTTAAAGAAGTCACAAATATCTATCAAACCCCAATTGTGTGAACTAATCGAACACTATCGCTAAAACCGATCGAAGAATAATTTTTTTTCGTTTATAAATATTAATTTTATTTTTATTCATTTACCAATTACTTTGCGACAAGCATTCTTGAAAATACTAACTACTTCACAGCAAAAAAATATCCCGTGGCGCCTCCCATGAAATATTTTCCATTAAAGGCGCCTTACTCGCCATTTTATCAACATGCTTTGACACTTTGTGACACGCTAATTAATTAGCGGTCTCACGTTTTGAGCGCACGCCAAATATCCTGGAGCTGTCAACAACAATGCCCATAAATGTTGGTATCGGAACATCGAAGACGCCGCGACTAATTGTGGCTGGCTGAAATTAATGAACGCCGTCACAATAGTTCCGGGCGAAATGTGAAACATGATTTTTCCACACTGAACTTCATTCGATTGGTTTTTGGTTTGGGGTAATGCGCATTGCAAGCTTTACTTCCTGTGCTTTTGCGCATCACTTCGTTCCTCGAATCTGTCATTCGTGTAGAATGAGTGATGTAATCTAATTGAAAAATCATTTGAGTGCAGTGAATGATAATTTTTGCTCGCAGCTTTTTTTCCCGAATGGGATTTATGGTTAAAGGAGAGCAATGACAAAATAACTGCTGTAAAAGTAAGAGTTTTTGGAAGAGCGCGTGTCATGAATGACTAATTAGGAAACGAATTTAATAATTATATTAGAAAAACTGTGGTTATATTTGTACAAAATCAGTAAAGTTGAAACTAACCACAATACCGTTTGCGTATTGTGGGTTCAAATACTAACTAAGTTGAGTCCATACTCTTAGAAAGTATATTTCTGAATATGTTTTTGAGGTTCAAGAGCACACAATAGCCTCAAACTTTAACCTGTCAAAATGACAGCTGTCAGAGCAAACCGCTGTCATATTTGATAAACTTGTCAGATTTCTCAGCGCATGACATATGTCCACACATACAGATTCGAAGGAAGTGTTGCTGAAGCCGTTACATTTACTAACAAAATGTGTAAGTAAATAAAAAAAAAATAAAAATTTACACTTTGCTGTTTACTTAAACTTTTGATGCACACTTTTGACGGTAACACTTTTTCAACACACATCTGTCTACCACTTTGGAACTGCAACATATTTCAAAAACATCTTTGATAGTGATAACCTGGTAGGAAAATTGTAAGTTTAGCGTACAAAAGTACAGTTTATTTTGGTCCGTTTCAAATTTTCTTGCTTGGCAGTGCTTCCTGTCTACTGGAGCCTTCCAAACTCAGAATAGAAACTGTCTAATATTCATTTAGACTATCCGCTAATTGATTAGTTCCACCATTTCCTACAGCGAACATTGTTTATGTGTACGTTTTCGTTTGAACTTTTGAAATGCTTTGTTCAACTCGCCTATCTGCGAAGTGCCAAGCTGTGATATGCACTTGTCAGCCGAGTTGGTTAGTTTATGTTGCATTTTTTTCTTAGCTGCATTTCATTTGGTGTTGCATACCGCTTGTTATGGCATTTCTTAAGGAGATTTGCATAAGTTGTGCAAGAGAAGGCTGCAGAAGACTGATATTTAGCCAAGGGCAATTGCAGAAATATAAATGTAATGTCGTTTTTAGTTTCTTTGTTAAAAAATAGTTCTTTTAGAAACAACATATGCACATACTATCTTCTTAAGAAGTCTTTTAAGATGATATTATCCTTTTTTAGCTTTTAAAATATAACTTCACTTTAGTTAGAAAAACGAGACAATCCCTTCTTTGTGGCAATCGCTTTTTTTTGTGCTCACTATTACATCGTAATATTTTTCAACCTTCCACTTTATCAGCTTTATTCCGCTTTCTTCACCACTTCTAAGATCGCATACATTTTCTGTAAGAAAAACTTTATTACCGATACGAGTGAATTGAATGGTTTTACATAGGTATATATATATATATATATATATTGTATTGTTTGATAGATCTTTTCGTGGAGAAATCTGTATTTTCTTAATGATCATTTGAAGAATTCGAACGAGTGAGTGCATCATAAACCCTTTTCGATAACAATCTTTTGACCTACAGTTAAAGGTTTGAAATGATAACGATGAAGTTATGATAATGATAATTTGAACCCTCAACAAACCTTCTGAACAGAACTTTAATTACTTCTAAGTTAACCAACATCACCTTTCCAGAAAGCCTAAACAATCAACTGTCGGAGAAAACTGCAGCTAGATTAATACAGCGCAATGCTTTCTTGCGCTATGCTAGAGAGCTTTTTTTTATAGTAGGGGGAAGCATTGAAAGCCGGCGTGTGGAAGCCGCTAAACTTAACCTACTCCCAAGTAAAGACTCTCTCACGGAACCAGGGTTTAGGTATTACTTCGTGAAAAGAAGAAACCTAAAGAGCTGTAAGCACATGTATGCCTTCCAAATGGTAAAGTTCACTTTAGTTGTTTCAAAATTGCTTTTAAAGTTTCACTAAAGTTTTTCAGAATTTAATGCAATTCTCAAAACCTGTATATTCATTCCTTCTTGCTTCTTGCGGACAACCTAATTTGTTCCTGTAGTCATGGATCTCTCAAGGAAAAACTCTAAGTAATGGGTAGAAAAATTTTCGTTCTTTTAAAGATTGTCTTCGAACTTTAAGGTTTCTTGTTGTATTTCCGCTAGGAAGAAACCTTTTGTAATAATAAGGCTCGATTTTGGAAAAAAAATGTTTTAGAACTTAAGCGTCGTGAAAATTTTCCTATGTGAAGATATATTATTACATTGTAAAAAATTAGGAGTGCCTTGAGTTCTATTAGTTTTGGTTATAACAGGTGATCCAAGTAGAGGTACTTTTTTCAATAGCCCTTTTTTCACAGATTGCGCATGAGTCATGTCAAATCATGTTTCTTTTGTTTAGTGTTGTTTGGATTTTCAACATTGAACCAGAACAACATTTACAAATCGTTCAAGTTTATTACAAAAATTCACGTCAACTAATGGTCAACAAAATCGGCTTACTGAGCGTAATATTTGCAACACCAACATCCATCTTGAGACCCAGCATTCATTATTGGATAATATTCGACTGAATAGACCACGTCCAGCACGCAGAGAAAAAAAAATATATCAGCCGTAGCTTAGAGTGTATACGAAGACTGCTACTCGGACTGACGTATGGAACGACCTGGCTAATGTTACGTCGAGATCTTAAATTGAAAGCGTACAAAGTATAGCTTGTGCAAGAAATAAAGCCGCTCGTCGTTCCCTCGGCGCTTTGCTCTATTGGCTCTTGAAAATTTCCAAGAAGATCCGACATTTTCGAGCCAAATTTTGTTCAGCGATGAGGCCCATTTCTGGCTCGATGGTTATGTAAACAAGCAAAATTGCCGCATTTGGAACGAAGAGCAACCTGAAGAGACAAGAACTGTGATTTCATCCAGAAAAAATGAAAAACAACGTTTTGGTAAGGTTTATGGGTCGGTGGAATCATCAGTCCATATATCTTCAAAAATAATGCCAGTGAGAACGAAACCATGATAACCAACTATTTAATGCCATAAATTGAAGCTTGTGATCTCGGCGACATTGGTTTTCAAGAATATGGCGCTACTTCCCACACATCGCAACAGTCAATGGATTTATTGAGAGAACACTTCGATGAGCAGATAAATTCATGTTTTAAGCCGGTCGATTGTGTGAGGATATGTAAAGTTTGAAGTCTATGCAAACAATCCCGCTTCGGTTCAGGCCTTGGTCAAAACATTACCCGTGTCATTCGCCAGTTACCAGTCGAAATGCTCGAACAAGTTGTCGAAAATTGGACTCATCGGATGGACCTTCTGAGACGTAGCCGCGGCCAACATTTGAAAGAAATAATCTTCAAAAAATAAATGGCAGAGAATGACATGCGTAATGTTTTGCTTTAAGTCCGGAATCGAAGCGGGATTGTCCGCATAGACTTTACACTTTACATATCTCCACAAGAAGACTTCTAACGCTGAAATTATCCGTTCACCGAAGTGTTCTCTCAATAAATCCATTGACTGTTGCGATGTGTGGGAAGTAGCGCCATCTTCTTGAAAACAAATGTTGCCGAGATCACGAGCTTCAATTTCTGGCATCAAATAGTCGGTTACGTTCTCACTGGCATCATTTTTGAAGAAATATGGTCCGATGATACCACCGACCTATAAACCTTACCAAAACGTTGTTTTTCATTTTTTCTGCATGAAATAGCAGCTCTAGAATATCTTCAGGTTTCTCTTCGTACCAAATGCGGCAATTTTGCTTGTGTACATACCCATCGAGCCAGAAATGGGCCTCATCGGTCGAGCGGCGTCAGTTATTGCACAAGCTGTATTTTGTACGCTTTCAATTTAAGATCTCGACATAACATTAGCCAAGTCGTTCCATACGTCATACCGAGTTGCTGTGAACGGCGCCAAATCGACGTTTCACGGTCTTCGTGTACACTCTCAGCTACGGCCGTTATATTTTCTTCACTGCGTACTGGACGTAGTCTATTCGGTCGAATTTTATCCAATAATGAATGCTGAGTCTCAAAATGGGTGTTGGTGTTACGAATAGTATGCTCAGTAAGCCGATTATGTTGACCATAAGTTGAGCGAAGCGCGCAAAACATATTCTTTACAGAACGTGAATTTTCGTAATAAAGGTGGACGATTTGTAAATGTTGTTCAGGCGTAAGTCTTTCCATGATGAAATGCCAAACAATGCTGAATAAAAATAAAACAGCTTGACACGCGTGAGAGAAGAATACATACAAATGTTTTAATAATGATAATAATCTATAAAAAAATTTAAGTAAAAATGATAAAATGATGGATGAAGCCAAAAAGGATGCGTCTGAGTGTGAAAATTATGACTATATGAGCTTCTTTTATATTTTTATCGTTATCGGAGGGTTGGGAGTGTCTCTCGAGCTCGTTCAGACCTTCCATGACATGTACAGTAAGGTTAAAAAAGCAGAAAGGAACGTTCGTTTTATACCCTGGATACTATTATAGTACCGAGTTAGCAGAGCAAATCAATTTCATTACTTATCCTCTAATACTGAGGACATTACTGGATCTACTTGCCGCTGCTAGACTGAATTAATGGGAGGAAGTACTGGGAATGGAGTTTCTGAAATTCTGGTATGACTTGAAGATCATCGACCACACTTTACATGCAGTGAATAGGATGGATACACGGTACACTATCTCAATTTTAAAATTTTTTCCACCCATGGACTAAAAAGTCTATCTAAACTTAATCTCGACGTCCTTTCAATCCAATTACTTCCTTTAGTATTGTTTATTGTTTGATTACTGTGTTTGAGGGGGTCATAGAAAATAATTCCATGTGAATCCCAAAAACAAAAACTGGCTAAAACCTTTTCAGCTCAACGTTTTCAAAAGACTTTCACTTGGCAAACACTATTTGGCGGACTACCGATTGCCCTTAGGTGTCCAAGTTCCAACTTATTATTTCTTTATTACTTTGCTACCTAAAGGGGTGTGGGGCTAGGATTGAGTTGCCGCACTAGTCGGCAGTCAATTAGTGAAATTTTGTTTTCTATTAAATTATGTGTGAATTTTTTTATGAGACTCTTCTAATAGCAAATTTTTAATGATTTATTGACAGAAGTATACTGAATGGGCACTCGTTCCTAAAAACATATAGCGATGCACTACTCAACCAGCCGCTCCCTTCCCAGCCCCTTCGCCAAACTCATAAATAATCCACCAATTATTTCGCTGTCAATTTCAACACTGCTTTAAGCGTCTACCAACCAGACACACCACTCCAGCTACACTCATCTTCCCCGAGCGTTTGTGTGTGGCAATACTATACATGTAGCTTGGCAACGCCACGCCAACTTGCGTGTTCTTTGGCGACTAAAAACAAAAGTTTCGTAGCAAACAAATGAAAACCGAGAGCGCCGCAACGAAATCTCAACGATTAACTGTGATTTCCATACATTTAGTTGGCGCTGTGCGACAGTGTGAGTGCCGAAAAGTGCAATAAATTGTTTTGCAGAAGGTAATATTTGTGCAGACAAACGGCCAGTGGCTGTCCATAAGGCGGCCGACGGCCTACTGTGCCTCGAAACGTGTGTGTCTGCGAGCAAACAGTGTCTTCGGTTGTTAGTGTCTAAGATATAGTGCTTTTGTGGCAATACTGCACAGCGAGCAACTATTGAAATTGGCTTAAAGTGTGCGAGTTTTCCAAAGTATGCTGTCGCCGGCAGCGTCGCTTGTGAGCGTCTGTCGTACGGTCTGCGCTTTGGTCTGTTGATTTCGAACTTTTGCCGTTTGTTGTCTCCTTACACTGGCCGATTGTAATTCTTAAACTATAACTTCGTCAGTTGGCGCATACTTCGATTGCCTGCCGTGTTGCCGGCCTGCTTGCTTGCTGCTTTCTTAAAGTCTGCCTTCGTTCTTAAGTCCTTCCTTAGCTTGCCGCATCCATTCATTCAAGTCACTTGATTATATCCTTAACAATCGCACACAATGTCCGAACACTTAAATCCTTTCAAAACGCTCCACTTACTTTGCCACTCACATGCCTTTCCACCACTCACCATATATCCTGCCGCTGCAACATATTCGGTCGATGCGTCCGTCCAGCGCCAAGAGACTAACCCACCGGGCTGGCCGGCTAACCGTTTATCATTGCCTTCTTTCACTTGCAGCGCTTCAATTTTGCTTTATTTGCACCTTCACGAAAGGCTGTGCTTGTGTGTTCCAGTCACGCACGAAACGGAAGTCCTTTAGTAGATTATCTGCCGTTCGACTCGTTGCTTTATTTGTAAGCCCCTTCATCCACTCACCATCGAATACTCATCGCTCATTGAAATGCCATGGAAAATAGATTTGTAATTGGAGGGCGTGTTTGTCGAGTGAATTTCCGTTGCGTTTCCTCGTACCGCCCACGCATGTTCCATTGTCCATTGTTCTTTCTGCCTGCATCTTCGTTATAGTTTGCTTTTTACTCGACGCTGCGCATTAACGGAAGCGGCCCATTAAGTGTTGCCAATGATTAGTCGGCACGGAAATATAGATTTAGCGTGAAGTCGGCTAATCGAAGTCTAGGTACGTGCCTTGGCCAGGCGTCCATCTCACCAAGATGCTGTTGCTCTAGTTTTTTTTTTTCCTGCTATGCCTTGAGTAATATTTCAATTGAGTTGCTATCGTGTTCCTCATGACTATTCAGTAGTTGCTGTCATCGAATGCTAATGGAATTCGGTTATAAATCAAGTGGTTAATTGATGTTATCGATGGCGTAGTAGGGGCAGGCGACTCAGGCGAAAGTTGCTTGAAGATAAGCGTTCACGTTAAGTTATACAAAAAAATATTAGGAGAGAAGTACTTCTCTGTTGTTTAATTCCGTAATTTAAGAAATTAAAATTGATTCAATTATTTGGGAATCCTCCGAATTCGAGTTACCCGATTGCTTGGCGTACGAGAGCACTAATTCTTATATATTTGCGGTTATGGAAGCCGACTTTCACAGCATGCATCTCAAATAGCTGGATAACTTCCAATTTCTGCTATATACCCTCCCCTTCAGGTACTTCAAGATCTGATCTAGACTAGGTCAATACTGAGGATATCTCGTAACCTTTTATTTTACTCTTGTCAAAAAGTCTAAAGCTCAGCAGTGTAGCTTCAATTTCTGTACTGGTGGTAGCTTTTTCCAAACTTCTGGCGTTGTTCAGAACTGCAGTGGGACCCTATATGTCCGCCTGGACTTAGTGGTTCCATTTGAAGGATGCTGAAAATATTACGTATAGAGGAAGAGAATCTGAGCGCGGAGAACACAGGTGCCACATTCGTAAGCGCAAAAAAGCTCTTCTTTAACAAATATGTGAAACCGATATCAAAAAAAGAAAATTGTCTCTGATTTGAACATGTAAGTTGAGCTTTTTAAACTAGATCTCACAATTATTCTTAAACCTTAAAGCTAAATAACAAACCTCAATTTCGGAATGAAGCAGAAAATTAACAAGCAAAGTTGAATGTCGATGATAAAAAATATCTTCAGCTGAGAACAGAATATGGCATTCATTAAAAAACGTAAAACTCGAATACGGTTATTACTGGGGTCAACTGCAGGTCTTACATAGAGGTAGTACACAACCTTTACCACTACACCTTTGCATCCTCCGATCCTCTTTACTTAGAGTAGGGGCTCCTCCGAAGTGAATCTTGGCCCCTGCCACATCTGCTGATTTCACCTTTGTGATCACTTTTTTCGAGTTTGGTTTGGTTAGACATATATTAAATAAACGCTAGTTTGGTGCTCTCAATTACCTACTAAGTTTTTTTGGCAGTGGGACTGAGAAAGGGTGAAATAGTAACAAGAGCGGTCTTTTTTTGTAGTAATCCATACGTAGAAGATAATTTCACACTAAATGACGTATAACTCAGTCTTTCATGCCGGAATTGTTGGAGTAGAAACGTAGAAGAAAACAATGAGGCAGATGTGTTGGCCCTCTCGGGGGCAGTTAGAAACACAATTCCCCTAAGCTGCTCTAGCCCATTCCAATGGACCCTAGATGAACACCTGAAGTCTTGGTACACTAGCAACACAGGGCATACCACAAAGTTTCTTTGGAGTAGTGTTGATAATGAACAGACCAAAAAGTTTCTTCTTCTAGGCAAAAGAGAACTTAGTAATACTGTAGAGCTCATTACAGAGCACTTATCCTCAAGAGCAGGATGATGAGACGCTAGGACATTATGTTTTCGAATGCCCACCCAGCTGAGATTAGATACCATCGACGGCATCCAATGTTCCAAGATACATCAGCTAGCTGGGGTGTAAAAAAATCAGGTTTTTTATCAAATTAACTGAGTTGCTGGATAAGGCTTAATTTGGTGCACTCCGATATATGTTCAACCAAGATTTATCTATTCAACAGCATTGTTAGAATTTATTTGAGAATATATTTTATGGTTACACAAGAAAAACAATAGCTCTTATAGGTTTAGTTTAAGCCATGAAAAGCTGAACACCTACAGACTTTCATCTTAATTATCCAGCTTTTGCTAGACTAACATTAAAACATCTCGGCGGTCGTTCCTTCTGCAAACTGGCGAATTGACTGGTATTATATTAGGCTGAAAACGCCTTGTCGATATGCGAAGTTCTATTTGATCCACATTTAGGAGTTCAGGGCATTAGAATGCAACGGCGTTCTTAGCTATCCAAGTGGTGTCATTGGAACTTCAGAGAGATCAGCCTGACTGCCTAACCTCATCTAACTTAAGCTTCAGGCTGGCATTTATATAAAAAAGCCCTGCTTTTACCACGGTTAAACGTTTTGAATATACGACGGCCTGAAACGGATAACCGAGCTTTCGTTCAAAGACTAGTAGACGCATATAACAATCGCTTAGCTAGAAGGTTGCCGCTAAACAGTTTATTGCAGTTTGGTAGAGATTTTATGGAGTTCAGGGTTATATCTCTAATATAAGAAAGCGACTGTCTTAGTAATATTTCTTAAAAGATGTTAGGCCTTCAGAGGATAGGAAATTTTTCGTAGCGTGAAGGAGAATTTATAAAGTTCAGCGTGGTATTTCTAATAAAAGCCAACAAAGCAACTGTATTAGTGGTATTTCTTAGAAGAAATCTACTTAAAGTTTTATATAATTCTTAAAGACGCTCGCTGATATGCGGTTCATAGAGATTGACAAAACTAAACCTCTTTTACTGTATGCCTTCCCGCGTCAACCGCAGCACCCTATCTTAACTGCTTATATTTCTACATCTTTCTTCTAATATTTAACCGTTACGGTATTCATATGAATTTCGTACTACTTAATATTAGAGACAATGAGCAACAATTATTGCCCATACTTTTCACTTAACTAAACACGAAGGCGCAAAGCTTATAGACAACATGTTGTTGTTGTCGTGTTGTAAGCTTTTCGTCCGGTTAAATGATGTGTAATCGTCTTATGTGCGCCTCAATGCCTTCACTCAAACTAATACGCATTGGCGAAAAGCGATAACAATAACAACAAATAACACATTGATTACAAACAAAAGGTGACGACGATGGCAACAATGTTGTTGACAACAAAAAACAAGCTAACAACAACAACGACGCCGTAAGTAAGTGTATTGAGGCAAAGATACTTTGTTAAGTTCATTGAGACTGACCTCGCAAAGGACCAAAAGGCCGCAATGAATAAATGCATGAATGTGCAGGCGTGTGTATGTGTGTGTGTAGGGCTGAGTGCTGAAGCGGTTAAGAAATGCTGTATCTAAGCTATGTAACGTGTTGTTGTTTGTTTGCTAGCACATGTAACTAACTTTCAATAGCTCAATGCCCTCGAGGCGTTAAAGGCAGCTGATGGTTACACCGATGCGATGTCAAAGGTTGAATGTTGAATGTTTGTACTTTTCAATGTTAAAGTGTAAAAGATGAAAACAGTGGCAACAACAACAAAGTAGGGTAAGCAACAACTGGTTGATTGCGCCTTTGATTTCAATTCGACTTCATACATATCAAATACGACTTATATATGTATTGTATATATGAATATATACACTATATGTATGTATGTGTGGCTATTTCTTTTTGTGTTTGTGTGTGTGTGTTCAAGGATCCGTTAGTGGGTTTGTGCGTGTTAAACTTTATAATTTGCAATCAATTCAGCCGTACATAATATACCACAAACAAACAAATGCCAGTTGGCCACAAATACACATACATAGAAACGCCTATTACAGGCTGTAAACAGTTTCATAGCATAGCAGCAGGCGCTTGTGGGCAGTGAAAGTGAATATTTAAGTGTTTAAGCTTTATCTACACTTGTAAGATTGCATTTAAATTTAATATTGAATGAAAAAGATTTTCGAGAAAAGATATTTTAAAAATATTTACGACCACAGGGTGCACCAATTATTTTTAGAAATAAACAGCTTGACCTAAGGTTAATTATTGAACATTGAAAGAGGTAAAGAAAATGTATATCTAATAAAATCACAATTAAATACAGGGTGCATCAAAAGTATTTTCTTAGTAAAATCAGCTTGCAAAATTAGCTGAGTGAATTCATATTTAAAATGAAACATTCAAAGTGGTAAAGAAATTGTATTTTAAAGTATTAATAAATACAGGGTGCAACAAAAGTAAGGGGAACCAATTAGAAATATGACAAGCAAGCTAAAAGTTAAAATTAAATTTTAAAATAATTTAATTCAAAGTAGTACACAAAATGTATTATAAAATTATAAATAGAAAATACAGGGTTCAGCAAAAGTGTTTTCTTCAATAAATAATTAATATTTATTATTAATATACGAACACTTTAAATAAATTATATTTTTTTAAATGAATATTTTTAATTTACAGTGTGCTACAAACAATTTATTTTTAAAAATAAAATATTAAAAGCAAGCTAATAAGTTAAAAATGCTTCATTAATTTCAAAAGTAGATTTATTTAAAAAATTGTGTCGGTCAAAACGACTGCCATGAGCAGTTTGCACCTGCTGCAACCGGCGATGCAAATTTTTTAATAACCGCTTACAAAAATTACTCTACATTTTTTCCTATAATTCCTCAAAATTCCCTGTTTTACTGCTGGACGCTCTATTTCTCTACCAGTCTCTTGAGTCCTTTCATTAGTGACTAGAAATTGTTCATAATCAATGGATTTGCTTGTTGTACCTTTGTGGGAGGCTTTCGAAGTTCTAGGCCTCTAAAATTTAGAGTAATTCATTGTGCCTACTTTCTGTTAGGTCGTTCTATACAACTTTCTACTATGTCACCTCTATATATATTTTATCTGGTTAGGTTAGGTTAGGTTAGGGGGTCGATCCCAGAAGGGATCCCACTTGGACAGCTTAAGACGCCAGTCCGTTGTGATACCTACAAACTCCTATAATCCGGATCAAAAGACCCTTACAAGTCGACAAGACGTCTTGTGCTGACTACAAACTTGTTAAGACGGCCAATATCCATTTCGGATAAGTATTCAGGTCCGCCTAACGTGTGATTTCCGAGATATTTCAATCGCAGCCTAGCGAATGCCGGACATTGGAGGAGAAAGTGCTGGGATGATTCCACCTCGCCCTCCTCCACACAACTTTGGCAACTGGCATCGGGTAGTACACCAAGCCGTACCGCATGAGTGCCCATTGGACAGTGTCCAGTGAGAACTCCTACAATAGCGGCGAGATGCACTTTGCTCAGGGCGAGAAGTTCCCCCGACCTCCTGCGATCCACTCTATATTTTATCTAAATTTGATACCAAAAAGATTTTAAATGCGATTTTTAGCTTAATGCGACACTCGCACCATCTGGCGGTTAAATTTTGACTTGCTTATCCGTTCGTTTTTTTTTTTGTAAAGAGTTACAAAGCATTATATTTCGTTATTCCATTTGTATTACAACAATTTGTGTTTTCGATAGATACCCGAGTTTGTTAACTTTCTGAAAAACCAACTTTGGGTACGACGGTGTGACCCGTAAATCTAATATTCTTATCTTCATTCTCAATTAAATCTGCCATATCAACCACTAACCACTAGAAATAATCGTTAAGTAAACAGGTGAGGTGGGATGAGAATTTTAAAAAAGCTTCGCCAACAGCGACATCTAAGGATTCGGTTTTATCATTCAAAGGACTTTTAAAATAATGCCGATCACTGTGGTGTAGTTGTTAGGGTTAACCGATACCATGATAAAACCTGAGTTTCATCGCGATTCCGATCAACATTGTACATATTCGTAAAAACGATTACAAAGCGGATATTCGAATGATTGGCTTTCGGGTTATTCGAATAATTTTAAGATCCCTAATACAGATGCTTACTACAGCTAAGCCCTAAAAAATGCGAAACAATTACCAATTTGATTTACGTAGATTTTAGCGTTGTCCAAAATGCTATGAACGATTACGTAAGCAATGTGGCATATCAAAGAAGCAGAGCTACTAAATGTTTAGTTGATAAGGGGCTGAATATACACCGAAATTTCGAAGAGGGTGCATGAGCTTTGCAACTGCTAGCTTAGAGATCAACCTAGAATTGGCTAGAGTGGGTGAGGAGTCATTAGAAGATGTTGCTCCAGGCATCAGCGAGCCGAACAATAAACTTATATAACGCTTAGCTACTACAGAGTTTCCAACTATACAGAAAAAATGCGCTTACAACCGTAAGTACGCTTATGTGTTACTAAGGTCAGCACTGCCGGCTTTGTTCCTTTGTTGGTCCCTACTGATTTGCAGATTTCGTTATGTGACTAACTGCCTTGTTGTGTTCTTATATCCAACTTGATTTGTTTGTTTGTTGGTTGGACTGTTGATTGCATCTACAATTCATAGGAAATTTGCAGCGTGTAACAGAAATGAAACAAATCAGTGGTAAAGAAGAAGAAGCAGTAGTAATAGTAGCAGAACAAAGATTGCAAAAACGGAAGCTAACGGTCGCCTTCTCGATGCAATGTTGCAAGTGCAATGCAGCGGCACCCACACACATACATTTTGGACCCTCTACTGCGGAATCTTCCTTTGCTTTGCCGCACGAATTTAAGTGTTGTAAAGCGTAGCAAAAAAAAGTGCCATAAACGCAGCTAGCAAAGCGACACTGCTGTGGCTGGTCAGTTGCACTTGTGTTAAGATTAAAATTGGCGAGATTGGCTCCGCTTTGCACTTTTGTCGCACTCCAACAAGTCCAAATAGTGACCCTCACATACCGATTCCGTCGTGTAAGTCAGTCGGTTTGTTTGGCCTCTGGCAAATTGCAACAATTTGACTTAGTTTGCTATGCATGCCACACGTTGCACTCACTATTTGCTGCGCCTCATAACTCGGTTGACTCAACCTTAAACCCATGGCAATCTTTGAGCTTTCTTTACTGCAGCGGTGTGGCTGGTAGCTGGTAAATATCGTAAATGCAATTTCTAATCGAAAATCGTACTAGGGATGCACAGTGTTTAATATCTCTCTGAGCTTTGTCTAGAAGCTACAATTAAAAGCTTTCGTTTATTTCTCGGAAAAAAGATTTTACTTATTTTTTCTGATTCCGTAGAACTGGTATATGGTCTTTTCGGTCGTCAAGATACTCATGCATCCGGATCGCTCCTATGATCTTTCTATTCTCTACTCCTTTCTCCTCTCTTCAATAATGTAATAAATTCATCTTTCACCCATGTCTCAGATCCCTGGCAAAAAATTGTTCTATCTATACTTAAAAATTGTGCAATGCATAATAAACAATCCAGACGGTTGCTTTCGCTGTCGAACCTTAGTAATTGAAAAAAAAAAAATTATAGTCGCATATGCTTGAAGTTTCGACTTCGACACCCACTTTTATTTGAATTTATTGTAATTCGTTCCATAGTTTCTGGACTTTCAAAATCAAAAGAAAAACTGTTTTCAAGTTCCATTCAGTATCCATCAGAGATTACTGAAAGCCTGCCTGTAGAAAAGGAGAACTCAACCGAAATATATGTAATTCAGCTCTGAGGAGACTAGACTGAACGTTCCTTATATGAGATAAGTTTTTCCAATAATTTTTTTAGCTTCACTAAAGACATTTTTGGAGAAGAAAAGAGTGAAAAGGATTGGAGAATAATCAATTTTCTAGGAAACTCATAAAACTCAACCCTGCTGTACCTAACTGTCGAGCTTTGATCTTTTGTTCTCATTTTCGAAAAAAATTACTTTTTCTAAAAATAAGACTCACCGTTAGATAGTCTAGTTAATGTCAAGATATAACTTAACTAATATCAAAATAGTTTGTCGGATATGCTCGAACTCAGTTATGCTCGTTTGAACTCAAAATTGTAAATAGCACACTGTGAGCCAGTATAGTGTAACCAATATAGGCAAAGGTCTCGATTGGAAGTCACCACAAGCACCCAGTGCCAAGTGAGCTGGCTATAGGACAAATCAAATGACTTTTCGTGACCAACGGCCATAAGAGTGCAGAGCTCAAAGGGAGAGCGGCTTATGGAGGCAAAGGCAAAGGAAACCGAATTCAAATTCGAAACGAACAAAATGAAATACGACAAAGCAAAAATCATTCTTAACTCTACAAATAGCAAACATACCTACACTTGTAGAAAAGTCTAGAGACCAAGAGACCAATCGGCCCCATAGTAGTTTGTCGGCAAAGAAAATGCTAAATTGAAGTTGACAGCAGCAGCGGAAAGAAATGACGCTCGACTGCTAGCTTGCCACATGGTGGAGTGGTGAAAGAGAATACCCGAAATTCACTCGAGGCATAGTATGTGTTTACGTAATCAAGCTTTCTTCCAGCTAAAGTGTTTGCCAATGGCCAACTGACTAGTTAGTGGCAAATGAACTAGTGATGTGTGTGAGTAGGGATGTGGGGTGCATACGTAATGGGCCGCAACTATACGAACCAAATTCCCAAGCAAGTGACCCTTGCTGTTGTGCCATTTCGTCTCGAGCGAAGCCATTGGCTTGCGTGTCCTGTATGCTGATGCATGTGGATTGATTTACGTTCGAATAGATTTCTCAAGCGTGTGTGACGCTAGCAAAAATATTAGATTTCTCTAAACTTAGCCGGGGAGCAGTAGTGAAACATAGCGGCGAGGAGCGACGGGCGTATAAGGCAAGCATAAGCCATAAACCAAATACTCGGACGTAAGGCAAATGTGATTTTATAAAATGCAGCTAACAACAAAATATATTGTATATATGTGGTATATAACGACAACAACTATGAAGGGGACAACAACCACAAGCATTGAAAAATATCAACCAGCCAGCACAAATATGTCAGAAATAAAATGCAACTGTGCACTTTTTGGACAAATACGTAGATATTTGTTATGTCCGCACGCTCAACGCTCCACCGCACCGCAGTCAAGGCAGCTACAAGCTACTACTGGCACGGCATACACGCTCTACAAATGCATATATTAGTAAGTTGCATGCGTCGCACTGTTGGTGGTGCAATTGCAGCTCGGCTGCTTTCTTCAAAACTCTTTTGGTTTGCTCTAAACTGTTATGTGGCGAGAAAAATCACAGTAATAACAACAAATAAGCTATTACTACAAGCAGAACTGCAGCTTTTTGACGAGGAAGGCTTGATAGGTCTAGGTGATTTCAAGCTTTTTACAAGTAGCTTTGAACTTTGGTGGAATTCCTAGTCCTACCTGTTCACTGGTTGCACTTCCTGGTACTACACTCCGAGTGCCAGAGAAGTCACGTGATATCCAACTGTTTAGAGCTCGTAAGATACAAATTTTAGCCAATTAATTAGCGAACAGAAATTCAAGATTTTTTCTTCCTGACTTAAGCTTCCAAGATGCATAAGTGAGATTTTGTCTCTGCAGGTATTGAAAAGGATGTAGAGTAGGCAAGAAGTACATCGTTTCAAGCTATACTGACGAATCATTAATTCAACTAAGGATCAGGCGTCATGAATTTAACAAGAAAACCAATAATTTCCTTCTTTTTTAGTCTGTTTTGTTCTGCCAATATCTTACGAGCTATAGAGTATTTTTTGCTGACAGCGCCATCTTTAGCTAACCACAGCTTACAGATATCGTGATATAGCTAAATTAGTTAAATCCGCTGAAATCCACTATAAAAGCATTGTATGAAGCTTCTGGCAACTTTCAGTAAAATTAAGATCAATGCAATAGGCATTGTATTCTTGGTTTCTGTTAACATATGTGTATATGTACAAGTATATAAAATAGTGAGGAAGTGGACGGAGTAGGAAATAAAACAGTATTCACACGGAATTTTTGACTTTTGAATTTGGCAATCTAGACTCAAATCAAAAGACAAAACTTGTAATGTAAGAGAATCCATCATGCTTTCAAGATTATGATAAAACAATAACTGAGGTCTGCTATATAGAGAAAGAAATAATATATACAGACTTATAAAAAAATTGTACTTTTTGAAACTACTTCGAAGGCGAGCTCTCCAAGTTAAGAATTTGTAAGGAAATAGAAAATATATCAACATTCACGCCGCGAACTTTGAGCTTAAACAAATTAGACAGTAGACCCTAGGGTCATGAGATAAGATGAGATCATGAGATTTCCAATTGCGTATGATTGAGAGAGCTTAATACATAGTAGTTCAATTCTTAATCTTATGTAGGAAAATATAAGTAAGTAACGGCATACTTGAGTTTTATTTCCATTCTCGGGACTAACCAGGAAGTAAAGAAGAATACAAATATATATGCAAATATTTTGCAAGTCGAAGTTTAATCGACGTTTGGACAATATGAACTCATGTGCTATTGTAAAAGTAATAAAAAAATCTAATAGTGGCACAAAAATATGTTTTATTTGTGACGCGTTGCTAAACTTGGGCAGTACTCAAAGACCATGCAACCGATATAACAGAGGGACCTCGTCAACATTATAATTAGATAGCGTAAAGCCTTTTGATACAAGTTTCGATGGCTTAAACAAGGTATTCGCCATTAGTTAGATATCATCCGGGTGAGTTTCCCAGTTTTTCCGCCAAAATATATTTGAGAGCATGGATATTCAATGCAATGTATTTCTATACCCTAAACAGGGTATATTAAGTTTGTCGTGATGTTTGTAAAAAAGGACGCGATATTTTGAAGAAATTTGGCAGATATTGTTATCCAGAGCAAAGCTACAAATTCTTAGGAAACTGTTCAGATCAGACCACTTTAGCGTATAGCCGCCACAAAAACTGAACGATCGCGATCAAGAGGTCCTGTGGAAAATGTTTCATTTGACGAGGTATCTTCGAGAAATTTTAGAGAGATTATTATCCAATACATTGCCACAATCTCCGAAGAAATTGTTCAAATCGGACAGCTACAGCATACAGATCAGAAGTAAGGTTTTTTTATAGTGCTAAAGTTAGGTTAAAAGCTTGAATATGAAATAAGTCTTACCGACGAGTTAAAAAAAATATGTGCATTTTTATAGTTTCTTTTAACCACAGACAAATCGAACTGACCCTCTAAAGGGTATAAACCCATTTGGTTTATTTTTGCTTTTTACACATATGAATGACTCAGATTTATCAAAAGGTAATTTATATATATATTAGTTATCGTCGTTTGTTGTTGTGCCAACAGTTATTCCTATTTCCTATTTCTTTGCCGTTTCTAGAGCTGTAACCATTGGCTCCGCCGCTCAACGTGCGGGGTCAGTACATATGCTTAGAGTTCTATACCATTTTACAACGTTTGAATTTGCATAGTTGACTTATTTCTATGTATTTCGGTTTGTTTGTTTGACTGATTGTTTGCCATTGCTTGTTGGTTCGGTCAGTTTGTTTAGTTGGGTCGCTTTTCGCTTTGCTACTAAGTAGTTTTGCGTTTGTATCACTGTCTATTTACTCACTCGTCCCCCCCCCCCCCCCCCCCCGAACTCAAACGACCGCCTCTCGTGCCGGAACACATTTGATTTTGTTACTATTTCGGATAATAAATTGCGAAATTTAAGATTGAAATTCCAAAGTAATAAATCGCTGTGCAGCTCAGTGTAGCAAAACCGAACAAATATATTTCGGGTAGCATAAATATAAATATTTATCTATATACATATGTATATACCATATATGTATGGTTATGTGGTATTAGTGTATCTCATGCTCTACTACATTTGGAAGCTAGATAAATCGGTTTTTGTGTAAGATTGCAGCTACGAAATTATTTTATTGTTATACTAAGGTTAATATGTACACATATGAGTATATAATTTGTTAGTATTATTATTGTTTATTCACTTAAAATTATAAAACTTTCCTGAAAAATAATAGTTGGTTTCTAGATGCATGCTATTTCATTGGAAAAGATTTCTACTCGAAGAAAATTTGGCAAAACTTGAATTTCTCTTCACTTGGTACTTTTCTAGGTTAGGTTAGGTTACACAGGGTGGCTGTCATGCCTTACATAGAGCTATATGTCTTTTGTAATGCCGGATGGAGGTTCAGTTCATTATGAGCTGAAGTTTACGCCGTGCAGGACGTCAACGCTTTCTATGAAGCACAATAGAGACTTGATATCTAAATCTGATACTTCATCCAGTTCTTTGAACTCCGAGGACCTAGATCTCTAAACCGAGTTAGGGTCGGTTATGCTGGTAGGCTTGTAAGCCACGCATAGACCAGTTTTGGTCCTTAGCGATGCCAGATAGAGTGCCGTTATGAGTTCTAGAGGAGGTGTTCTATCTCTCCTCTCTCTCTCTCTCTCCTTCTCTTATCAT
This sequence comes from Bactrocera oleae, assembly GCF_042242935.1. Taxonomy (NCBI): domain Eukaryota; kingdom Metazoa; phylum Arthropoda; class Insecta; order Diptera; family Tephritidae; genus Bactrocera; species Bactrocera oleae. The sequence continues at coordinate 11,452,905 of NC_091539.1, read as the reverse complement.
CTCATTGTTCCTTATATCATATCTTACTAACATATAAGATACCAGTTATAACAAAATGGTTATGAAATGCAATCCAATCAGTAAAGTTCCAATATTCAATTGAGCTTTGTAAAATCAGCTTGTCAGTCTACTCAATGCAAAATCTCGTCTGTCCGAGTTGAAAGACTATTTCGTCCAAAATATGTTTAATTCAGCATTTTGCGTATATTTGAGTGAATTACTAGAAGTACCATGTTTTCCTGGTATCAGAGGCAATTTGTCATTCTCAGGAGGTAAAATGGCTGAAGGTAAAATGGCTTCCTGAAATCAGAAACGATCATCAGAGTTTACAGTTTCACTGTTAATTCAAATATGAAATATTTCGAATGAAATTGTTGTTATTTCAAGCTAAATCTGAGGCTTAAGCTATAGAGCTTTCATAAATTTTACCAGATGAATGTTGACAAAATTGTTTGGAATAAGATGAGGTAGAAACATCTCAACACTTCCTACTTGACTGCACCGTTTTGACTCTAGTTTTGAAACACCGGTTTTGAAACAACACGATACATGTAGTTATGAACTGTTATCGACTACAAATAAAAAGGTAATTAACACAAAAAGTAGTCAAACATACGCACAGAGGTCATAAGATCAGAGCGTATATTCGATATTTGGGAGCTATAAAAAATATGATCCGATTTCGACCATTTTCAATTGAAAGCTGCCACAATCCGAAGATATTATTTTTGAAAGGTTTTATTAAGATATTTCCCCGGTAATTGGTGGGTGTGGCAATAATCAATTTCGCTATATCTCCTAAGATTGTCAATGAACACGTGCTAAGTCAGGATCAATTCGTCTCTATAATATATATCGATTAGTTTGTAATGCAAAAATCCGTTATATGAACAAAACTTGTATACTCTTGAAACATGTTGGCAATTTCTTGAGACCAACGGGGGTGACTTAAAATTCATAAAACCCTTTTAAAGGCTGGATAAAGGAGGATAAAGTGCCAGGATGTTTCCACCGCATGAATGCCTATTGGATAATGTTCAGTAAGAACCCTACGATTGCGGCAAGATGAACCTTGCTAAGGGCAAGTACAATAGTTTCTGTATTTTACTCTAGGTCAAAATAATCTTGCAGCAGCATCTGGAGGTCCATTGGTCCACTGCTCCAACACGATTCCAATCCAACTTGAACGGTGCCCTCCCTGGGTAGCTCGTCGGCTTTGGGCTTGCCAGCGGTTCCGCTATAGCTCTAGCAACTATCTAAATGGGTGTAATCATCTATCAGGAGTGATACCATACCTCCTTTTTTCACTGTGTTCTTGAAAAACCTTTTCACTGCCATTTCCTCACTCTTTAATCTTAACTAAATACACAATTTTTACACCAATAACACATCAAGGGATTCCATGGCAATACCTCATACCTGCATGAAGTCTCTTTCCTGATTCAGACCTATAAAAATAAAAGAGCTCACATTAATCCAATGAATGGAAACAAAGCGAGACTTCACTTGCCGCACAACGTGCCATTAATAGCCCGATTACCATTCGCTTCAACACGCCGCATAAATGCATTTCATTAGTCAACTTCCGGCAGCAAATGTGTGCACACATCAATACCGCTACTTCGTCAATACATCGAAGCAGACAACGACAAAAACAACAGCAGCTACATTTCAATGCATCGGTAGCAGTTGGCAAGCAACGCTGCCACTTGTGGGCACAAGTGCATATAGATATTGCAATATGGCCCCAAAAAGTATGCTACAATTTGCCAGGCACCTCAGGTTTGAGCTGCAGCACTTCGTTGCCTGTCAATGCAGACAAATTTGAAGTCAACTCAATTAGAAATCAATAGCGTGTGAATAATAACCGCCGGCAATGCGAATGCAATATTACACAAAACAACAACAATTTCGTTGATCCAAAGCATTTTAGCCGGCTAAAGATAGGCAGGCAAGCTGCTGGCTGGCAGCTGGAGAGCAGACACTTGAAATTTTCAAAATGATTGCACTTCATATCGTTCATTTGCAGCAGCAACAAAAATAACAACAAAAATGAATACAAAGTTAATAGCGTTGGGTAAAATGCATTTGCTAGGACGGCAAGGCTCCATAAACCCAGTTGTAATACAAACACTTATCCTTAAATGCAAGTTGTGTGGCAGGTGTGGCATGTGTTGCTTGCAGTCCTTTGCAGCATGTTGCATTTATGCTTAAACGCTTGGCTTGGCTTGCATGCGCCTTCTACCACACACTCTCTCTCTCTCTCTCTCTCTCTCTCTCTCTCTCAGACTGGCAATAACAATAAAAGGCTGCAGGCAAAAATTAAAGGGCAGCGTTTTCGTTTGCTTGAAGGAGGAGTACATATTTTGTTGCATGCATTGCATAAGACCAGTAGTGCACATCGATTGGCTTGTCGATTATTCAAAATAATTCAATATATGCATGCCACACACGTCGGTGCGCTAAAGGAAGGCTTTAGTTATGATATGTCCTTTGGGAGCTAATACCTGCGAGAGCTGTGATGAGTGGCATTTGGTTGTGACATTGAATAATTGTTTCAATTGAGTGAAATTGTGAGGAATTTATTAGACAGCAGATGGATGTGATGTCCTAGAACAGGGAAGCTCTTCCGATATTAAGGTGAACTCTTATAATTTTAACATATTTGTACAAAGTAGTAATACAGTGCTATACAAAAATGGTAAATTGTTCAATTTGGTAGTGTAAAAAAAGAAGTTGCCTCAGCTGCACTACAAGAAAGCCCCCTATTTACCGGATTTTAAAAATTTTAAACTCAATTTATTGCTAAAAATAAACCTTTTCCAAAAAAAAAAAAAATAAATAAATAAAAAGGTTAACTTCGGCTGCACCCAAGCTATAATATCTTTCATAGGTGCATTTCTGTAGCATAAAAGGGTTTAAAAATGTTTTTATAGACTTTTTGTAGGAATCTCCGAATGTCCGAAATTACTCTGTCTAAGAATAAGTAAACGCTTGAAAAGCGAGAGAGGTAAAGTTTGATATTGTAGTCAAAAGTATTTGTGAGCGCCTGACATTCTGAATATTTTAGGAATAAATTACAGTCGGTTCTTAGATAAACGAAGTGTACATAAGAGTTTTTAGCCTTTTCTCAAATCCCACTGTTGGTCAGGGTTCCCAGCTCGTAGTGTTTACCTCAGGTTTATGTATCTTGATCGCCATATAGGTTTAGCAAACTTTGCGTCAGATATCTTCTCAGTTCTCTCAAGGTTAAGGGTTAAAGAGAGAGCTCTTCCAGACATTCTCGATCACCGATGGATCGGCTTTCAATACTTGAGCTCTTTACTTGGTTAACATGAAAAGGCGATACTGAAATATCTCACGGTTAACAAGTCCGTTTTTCTTTCGCTTTCATCTAAGGAAGTACCGCAAACTTCGTAAATTATACTTAATGAATAAAAGCTAACAACTGGCAAAAAAATAGATAATCATTATCAAAGCATTCTGGATGGACGAATCAAAAAACGAAATAAAGACTTGACCATTGATTCGTAAAATTACAAAACTTAAAAATTCCATCTTCTCTTAAAATTATTCAGTTGACAGTATGTCTTTATTTTTTAAACTAACTCTGGAACAAATTGAAATTTATCCCCCACATATTCATTTTCGCGCAGAATATCTTCAATAAAAAGCCTTTTAGCATTAACTTTATTGCAACATTTAGTGGCACCACTGTGATGCAAGCTAGTACATAACTGCACGTGATGTCACTTCTCCTTCCCTCAGCGAATTGCCATTGACAATCGCTGAATCTCAGCAACATTTTACTAAGTGTTGCTATGTGACATACGATATTGGAGTTAGTATTGGAGTTTTCAACAAGCATGGCTTACCGATTATCTAAATACAATATAATGGGTGCTGCAGTATGAGAGCTGTACTATTGTAGATCTGAAAAGTTTTTGGAAACCAAATAAAGTTCGAAAAGATAGTTTTAAATTGAGTCAGAACCTGAATGAATCTCGCTAATCCGTAGATATTTAATCACTGTTTTTTTTGGGAGTCTCAGAACTAGAAATTGTAACCAATCATTCAAGCATAAAAACTATAGATATCTTTAAAAGTAAATTTTATTGATTAAGAAAGAGATTCAAATCTTTTGTTAACAAAAAAGCTGTCAGTAGTAAATGCAAGGGCGAATGAATAAGAGCACCATGAAGAATGATAGCAAATAAGGCGAAAAGCTTTAAGTTCAGTAAGCCTTTGGACAGTTTAAGAAATATACATCCGAACTGATCTGATATGGTAACTTATCCTGCATGCATAAAAACTAACGATATTTTAAATTTTATATGAATTGGGTAAAGATAAGTTTAAAAGCTTGCACTTAGAAAGCTCTGAAGCCCGTTTCCGCTTTTGGAATAAGCCAAGAAACAAATAGGTACACTTCAGAGGAGTATATTTGAGCTTTTGTGAGATTGGAAAATTTTTAAAAATTCTACCCAATAGTATGAACCCACTCGTCTAGGTCACAAAACCTTTAAAAATGATGTTTGGATCGAGTTGTGAGAAGTTAAAAGCTTGTAATTATCCGATCTGTAGTATTTTAATAATAATAATGATGCACCAAACATAACTATAGCTTTTTAAAGTCAGATAAACTTAGACACTCTTCAGCTTTGAGAGCTTTGAGATTTCACACGTTTAAGAAATATATGAAATTGATAACTGGAGTCTAAACATAACGCAGCTTTAAAACAGAGAAAAAAGACAATGCATTATAAATGATCTTGCTTGAATATGGAAGCTTTTGAAAGTTAGAAAAACGTAGTTAAGTTTCACCACAAAGCTTTTGGCTTTCACAAATGTAACAAATATATGAAGTTGATTACTACAAAATAATGCAACAGATACTTGAACATAAAAAATACGATACACGATAAATATGGACGCTTTTAAGAGATTCTCGTTACGCACTAAAGTGCTAAAGGAACTGTTTGCTTTAGAAAGGAACTCTTAGAGCACTTTTAGGGATGAAGGAGGGTATTGGTCAAAGGGTTGCGGTAAAAAAATTAACGAAACACAAACTTATTGTAACACCCTGTATATAGGTGTGAGTAACCAGTGCCCGTGTCTTCTCGTAAGTTTTAGTGAGACACTTAATTCGAGCGCAACTACTTACCTAAAGTTAAACACATACACAAGCGTACAGTTGTATGTGTGAGCTTGTGGTATGAGTGCAAAAAAAAAAAATTGTTTTTTATGATAAAACTTTTGCGCTGTGTTGCATAGTGTTGAAGAACTTGTGCCAAACAAATAAATATGTGTGCACACTATGTAGTGGTTTATTTGAACAATAAAAAATGCCAGCCACAAAGCATCTTTTATGAGATTTTCTTGTTATTTCTTGTATGTTGTTGCCGCCACTTCATCTTATTTCTCTTCTTCTTCTTCTTCCACTCACTTTGATCACACACTTTTGTCAATCTTAGACTTTAAGTAAACTGTGTGGCATTTGTCACATTTTTTTAATATTGTTGTTGCATATGTGTTTGCTAACAGACCACATAATACTAACACCAATAGCAACAACACTTATGCAGCAACAACTTTATTGCCCAGCACATGCTTAAGAGGTCCTTGGAGATAACAAGTGCTTAAGTAGTGGCGCTTGACGGGAATAAGTAATAATATGAAAGAACATTTTTTTTTTAAATGTTCGAAGAAATAAAGCAAACTTCAAAGCATCAGCGCATTAAGTTAAAGCACTGTGCGCGTTTAATTCGATTTTCCACTGCATAATATTTTAAAGCTTTTGCTGAAAAATTCACTTAAGTCACCACAGCGGTCGCATAAAAACGTACGTGCCGTACGTGGTGCACATATCTATGCGCTACTTAGCATCTGTGGCGGCTACAAAATGTTGTGCGCATTCCCGTTCGAACAGTTTACAACAAAGCCTACTCAGTTTATTGTCTAAACTAATTGTAGAATTTATAGTTGACCCACCCTGCCACTGATTCTTCAAATTGATTTCACCAAACAAGCGAAAATATTGCCAAATAGTTGCACGGCACCCCACCATATGATTTTCGCGGCGCAATTTATTTTTATTTCAATTAACTGCTCATTCGATGACTTCATTTTCGGCGCGTTCGCGACAATGGCGATAAGGCGCAAAATTTATGCTTTGCAGTTTAGCTTGTGTGTCTGTGCTTAGCTATTTGGTGGCATAAAATTAGTTGACACATGTGTATGTATGTGTGAACTTTCACTTTTCTCATTTATAGTGAAATTCCGAAGTAAAACTCCGAAATTGTATGCACAATGTCCCCAAAATTAAATATGTGGTTGTATTATATAATAGTGCAAATATGTCTGGAGTTACTTGGAGAGGACTAACAAAAGTTCTATATGTCGTTTAAGAAATTGAATTGTGTAACAAAATCTTTTGCACACATGTTTTTATGCTCTTTCAAAGCAAAAATTTGTAGCAGAAAGTTAATTTTTACTTATCTCGTAGTGCCAGAAAATGTATTTTTACGTTTTATTTTGAAGATTCTTTCAAGTAAGAAAATAAACAACACATTTAATACTGATTTATGTGAAGAAGATAAATTAAACATACTCGTATATAAGCCATAGTCCCACTTTCGCTAAGGTTAATAAAGGTTCTGAAGGTTTTGAATAAATGTTTATGAGAAAGCGCCTATAGTGAAACGAGCTTTGTAGAGCTCAAAGTCTCAGTGGAAGTTGGAAAGGTGATATAAATTTTATTTGACTTTTTCGAGTTTTTCATAGTGTTCCAGTGGATGTGCAAACTTTCATCCATTCGAAAGATGCGCCCTATTCGTCGTAACTTTGTTATCGAGTTTGGATGGCGCAGAATGATAGCCAGGTGGCAATTAAGACAATAATCTTTCATTGTATTACGCCAGAGAAAGTCCTTCGATCAGGGAGGCAGTAGATAGAGAGGCTGGAAAGCGACTAATAGAAAACGACGATATATATATGCAAGAAAGGAGGCATGAGAGAGACGCTGGAACACCTCTAGGATCTTGATCGCTCTTAAAGTTCGCAAAAAGCGTTGACGAATACTTTAACTCAAAATAAACTGAACCTCTATCAGGTATTACTAAGAACCAGTAAATCTATGTATACCATGACAGCCGGCCAGTATAACCTAACCTAACTTCGTAGCCTCTGGTATGTAGGCAGTAAAGTGGCTGTCTTTCGACAGACCTAGGCCTTTGTGATACTACCGGTACTAAGGTCTACTCACTCTATTGGCTCCTCTCTGAACAACCCCGGTCTTCTGATGAACTTCATCAGTGAGACCAGTTTTATCTGTGCAACCTTCGAGATGTCGTCGAGAAACCTTCGACCGATGGCTGCGATTCTTTTTCTATATAGAGCCGCAATCGCATAGAAGATGGTTAATGGTCTCCTCCTCTTTTAACTCCTGATAGCTTCGGCAATATTCGTTATATGCCATGTTTGCCTGCTTCTTAAGCAAATCAGGGACTGATTCCACTCTGCTATGGTTATGATATGCTTGTAGATTAAGTATCTACAAGTAGCCAGAGGCATAGATATGTTCACCTTACCTGGATCTAGTTGTAGGATGGTGCCTGTTTTGGCTTCTCATCTGCTACATAGTTCTCGGGGATATCACTGTGTCCTGGGACCCATTGCAGGTTTATCGTGAAATGGATGTCAGACCCGCTAGGAAATCAAGACATTATTTCACTATCTTTGACGAAATCCTATGAGACATTAGAGATTTCAAATATATAAGTTATCTCCAACTGCTGCTGGCTGCTTTAATATTTTATTCCTTAACTTTAGGGAGTGCTAGGGAAGATGCCTGACAATAAGAGGCTGTACTTTGTTGCACTGCTCACTTTATTTGATAAAATCATATAGTTAAGTGGGATAATGTGTGGAACACTTTCTTTCTGTGCTAGCGAAAGCTTTAAGGTTAAACAAAATAACTTAAAGAGGTCATTTAAGCTTTCATTTCGCTATAAAAGCTCTGGTTAAACTTTCGTATTTCATACTCATTCTTCTACTTGTTCATGCCGCTTCTTTTAAGTTAGCGGAAGCTATAAGGTTAAACAAATTGACTTAAATAAGCCATTTGAGCTTTCACGTCTCTATGAAAGCTTGTTCTATTACTTCGTGCTGCTTTTTTTGAGTTAGCGTAAGATATAAGGTTAAACAGATTGACTTAAATAAGCCATTTGAGCTTTCATGTCTCTGTAAAAGCTCTTGTTAAACTTTCGTATTTCATACGCATTCTTCTATTACTTCATCCTGCTTTTTTTGAGTTAGCGGAAGCTTTAAAGTTAAACAGATTGACTTAAATAAGCCATTTGAGCTTTCATGTCTCTATGAAAGCTCTTGTTAAACATTCGCATTTTATACTCATATATCAAGTAGCGTTTCAGAACTATTTACCAAGAAAACATTCAAGATCTTATTATAATAAAGTGAATTCTATCCAGCTGGAACTTTATTTGAGCTTTCACGGAACATACTTAGCTTCTGTACTGAGCTTCAAAAATATTATTTCCAAAGTTTTTGAGCCGGGATTGGGATTGTATCGGATTGCGTGGCTGTCAATATGAACCTCCCCGCACCATGTCGTCCTCAGCATATTGCAAAACATACTTGTAGAGTGGGCCAAGCCTACAGGTTTCATTATAACTTACGGGTCCTCAGATATTTTTGGTGAGTAATGTTTGTGTGTCTATAAAGCTTCTTACGCACATATGAAATGATTTTCTGTATCTACTATATAATGTATCTACTATGTAACTTACATAGTGAGGTACGCAATGAATTTTGCTGCCACGAGCTTTCATTTTGCTTACATCCTTGGGTGGTAGTCGCATTATTTGTATGTATTTTTATTACTATTAGTACTTATCAATCCCAGTAACTTTAAATCGTCGAAAAAGCAGTCTTTACAAAATCAAATTTGTTGAGCTTATCTTGTAAGCTTATAAGCTCAAAGCTGATGAACTTTTTAGTCGGAAAAGCAATCGGGATCATTTAAGAATCATTCTCGTAAAAAATAAAACTTAAGTTTAAACATTTGGTTAATAGCGAGTGTGAGGTTCGTAGGGATTTCAAGCATCCTCTGCCTTTCTCGGTTCCACAATTCTCTTAATTGTCACTGTTCGTAGCGTATTTTACTACGAAATATTCGAGCACTATCTTTCGTACCCGCAAAATATTTACACTCGTACATTCCAACCAACCCAGCCAGCATTTCATAATTCATGTAAGTGGCATGTGTCAACATAGCTGATTTCCAATATGTCGCCATGTCACTCATACGCCATGGCGGGAGGCTGAAACTGAACAGCAGGGCGACTACTGTAACCGATAGTGAAGGGTTAGCAAACGCAAAAAGAGTATGGTTTGGCATCTACTGACTGATTTTCAGCAATTCTTCTTCTTTTTTTGTGGACCCACTCCAAGTGTCATCGCCGCACACATGTCAAAGTCAGACCGGTCAATGCCATCGAATGGCTGTTGACCACTTCCGCATAACTCAAATGCCAAAATAAGCAAATGAAAAGCGATGGTCTGCGAAGCGGGGTTACCGTCGAATGTCAAGCGAAATTCTGGACTTGGTGTTGGCATATCGATGGAACAACATACCCCGCCTGCTAACAACAGCAGCGCCTTTCACGCACATCGCATCGGTGTGTCAAGCAAGTGTTGCAATATTGGTTGCGATTTTAGCACCGTTACTTGCCACGTCCACAACATACCACTCAGCGTCACAACTCACCTGCTGTTCAATGCAAATAGAAAAATGTGGGCAACACTCTGTGCAACACCGCTTCGACTTCCTGCTCTGGCACTCACCACCTCGCATATTTATAATTTTATTTCTGCGCACATATGCAAATGTGTCCGTGTGTATGTGTTCAGCCTTGTGCTCGTGTTTTAGACACCTCTCCTGTTTTGTTTGCATTTTGTCACTCATCGGAAATGAATCATTTGCGTCGTTGAATGCCATCCGTTTGGCGGTTACATCCGTTTCATCATTTGCACTCCGCCGATGTGCATGTGTGTGTGCATGCACGGTTCGCTTGCACGACTCGCGTCGTCACCCGCCTATATTTTATGTTTGCCGGTTTACACCTGCTGAACAATTTTCACGTTCTTTTCTATTTTCTAGTGTGCTTGTCGCTTATTTCGGCTTATCCTTGCGGGAATTGTGGTTGTTGTGCTTTGGTAAGCCGTTTAATTGACCGGATACCGGAATTACAATGCTGTTGACACACTGAATTTGTGATATTTTCGTGGGTGCTTCGAGTGAAATGTATTTCAAATAACATTTACTTGTTATTTTTATATTCATTTCTGTTTGAATTAAGTTCTCCTGCTTCTATTACAGGCTTTGTATGAAATTATTTGAAACCGATGCGATGCTAGTTCAAATTATAAACTACAACTCAAATGGGAAAAAAATGTAATGCTGAAAGAAAAAGCGTTCAAAACCCACAAGACGTTAACTTATTATACAATATATTAAAAACTCTCAAATCCTTAGCTGTGATATATATGGTATGCACTCCAACTTCTCACTGTATTCAAAAAAAATTACGAATATCTTGGAAGACTAATCGAGTCTAGTCTGTCGTCTGTCAAATGACTGATAAGCAACCTTTGACCTATCGTTTAATATGGCTAACCGCAGAAGTTTATCTACTACAGACTTTCTACCCATCTACAACTTTTAGCGCAGCCCTCAACTACATTCTTCAATGGACTACTCAGTGGACTCATTGAGTTCACAAAAATGGTCTGGTGCATCAAATATAGATAAACGATTTCTGTTTGTGAACTCTTTTCTTTCAATACTATGCCAGAAAACCATGTCTGGTGGCATAGTAATGTCTCGATATCACTGCATCCGAGTTGAAAGTTATTAAAAAATTCTTTAATAATTTTTAAATTTTTAGGCTGTTAAATTTACTCGTAACTGCAATAAGATTTTGGCAAGAATTACCTATGCTGCCAACTCTAAATCCCTTGCCACAACTAATATTTGTTGTATACATCTACACCAAATCTATCTTTATACCTATATTGATTACCTCAATTTTTTTAATTTTGTATCGGATGGGATAAATCGATAATCGATAATATGATAATCGTTTTTAATCTCACGAAACTCGCTTATCTCTTCTACATTTAGTAATTGGTACCAAAGTTAAATATCCATGAATACCAAGGGCTTTTCCATTTGGTATTTTTACCTTCACTGTTACAACCGATTGGTCGATCTATCAGCATCAGAAAGCTTGTAACTTCCTTTGAGAAAGAGATTAGTTATTCTGCTAGAATGGCAAGGCTTGTAACCTGTCCAAAGAAAGTGTACCAAGATCGTTTTATTTCATCAATAAAAATGTGTGGCCGTTGTGTAGGTTAGTTTATGTAAAAATAATAAAAGTAATAAAGGTTAGTTTATGTAAAAATGACGAATATCGCCATCGTTTCCGCACAAATATTCATGAAAAGAATGCTCCAAGAGTTTCCTCATTCCAACAATTTTCCAAACTTTTTTGATTCGCTTTTCTCATTCGCTGACTCCTAGTATGACGATAGATCTAGTTTTGTGTACTAAATTTTGCAAGGCGACTTTTATTCACTAAATTTAAAATTTTTCAAAATGCATAACCATCTCTACGTTGGTTTTTTTACTAAACTACAAGGGACAGAATATCGCAAAGACTTCACTGATTCGAGTTTGGAGCCTTAATGTTGCCACAAATTTGATGGAACTCACACATTTTAAATATACTTCGAACGGCTAGTAGATTTTAAGAGGGAATTTTTTTTTTATACCTAACGAAAGAAGCTCGCAAATAAAGCGGTAACACCAGAGGCATGATTTCGGAAAAATTTGCTGAACTATACCTCTTGAGGGCTAAAACGCTGCTTTAATTAATATTATTACAATAAATGAGTAGGCAGCAAAGCGGAACCCATTTGTATTTGTTGTAATAGAACATTTCCAGTTTTTTAGTTAGAGCGTGTTTTGGAACTGGAGTTTTAGCATATTAAATACCTGGCATGATACTGACGTCCAATACTATCGTAAGGCCGCAAATTACTGAACATGCTCAACTGAACTTAGTTTTTAATTTTTATTATTCGATTATGTTCTTTAAGAACTCGACTTTCTTCACTAGTCGAAAAGAAGCGGAGAAATTTTTACTCCGTAACTTCCATATTCACAAGCATTTATTAAAACAAAACACGCCTAACTTCATTTATATTAGCACGTTATATAAATATTTTCCCATAATCCTTAGGAGGAAGATGCACCTCAAGATAAAGTCTCAGTAAAAGCAGTATAACATTATAACAATAACCTTATAACCTTATCAACAGCGAGAAGAAAACTCGTATGATTCTGTCAGCCAGAGGCAATACCGGTAGCTCCAAAACTAGACTCGTAGTAGTAGACCAGCCACTCGTCTTAATTCTCTTGCTTATCGAAACCGATATGGTATTACTTCATAAAAAAATTTATTTTAAAAATTAGTACTCGAAATATTAGAGCATGACCTGATCCAAACAAAATTTCGGCTTTAGGAAACTACTTTTAACAAAATGTGCTAAATAATGTTTCTTCTAAAGATTTTCCGTACGAAGATAGACGTGTTAAAATTTTAACCAAATTTTTGGCTCACTTCTCCTTGCATAAGATTGTTGAGGTACTTGTTAACAGAGTTAGCGATATAAAATTGATAGTTCTGATGAGTTGCATTTTGTTTTCTAAAGATCGTTTCATAATCTCACCCAGTAACAGAAAAATATATATAATACTTTAGGACCTTTGAGTGACTTTATACCTCATATGAGTCAAGTATGAACACAGGTATTTGAGTGGCACAAAGAATGCAGGAAAGGACGTGAAGTAATCGTAACTTGCCTCTAACATCAAAAGAGCTAAAGAAACATAACCTGAAAATCGATGTGCTGGTAATAGAGAAATAGCAAAAGATTTCAACATTACTTATTGTTCGATTGAACACATTTTGTTTAACGATTTGAGTATGAAGCGTGTCAATGCTAGACTCATGCCAAAACACTTGAATCAGTTGCAGAAACGACGTCGAGCAGAAGTCGCACACCTAGCTGAGGTCCCTACATTCATCAAAGGAATCATTACTCTTGACGAGACGTGGTTTTATGAAAATGACGTCGAATCTGTCCAACAATCTATCGAATGGCACCCAAAACATGAGCCAAAACCGAAATATCCACGGCAAAGTGTGCTACACCATAAATTAGTTTCACAGGATCAATAAGGATGTTTACTTGGCCATTTTGAGGCGTCTACGATTCACCGTAAACGACCATTTATGTGGCTAGGAAATCATAATTTTTCTACCGCGACACTGCGCAGTCACATGCTAGCAAGGTCGTGACTGACTTTTTGGCAAACACGAATTGAGAGTCATCACTCAGCCGCTGTATTCGCCAGATTCGACCCGCTATGACTATTTTCTGTTTTCAAAACTGAAAATCAATTTCAATTAAAAGTCATTCGATGAAAGCTCTGAAGGCCATCCCAGCCGAGAGAAGTCGATAAAAAAGATTTGTATTAATATATGTGAAAATGTAATTTTTTGGTAAGTTCGGGTCATGTTAGGTTAGATGGTCTACCTTTGCCTCAAGCAGTCTACAGAGTGCAAATATCAGATAATATTCAGGATATGCATCGTAACGAAATTAATTAGGTACAATTATTTAGTTTAAGACACCAAAGGAAGCATTCGGTCCACAAATCGACTAATAGTCGAACAATGACTTCCTAGTCCACATATTTTATGCTTCTTTACTTTTTCGATTGGTTTTACAAAAATATCCGTTCCATTTGCTTTATTAATATTACATTATCCACCCGAATATTGACTTGACAATTTACAATGCCAACAAAAACAGCAACAACGAGCTTGGCGCAAAAATTATAGGCTTTCACGCCTGTCAAAATAGAAAATACTGAAGTTCAACGACAGCTGAAAAAAATAAATTGCTTTGCAAAATGCCTGAATGTGTGCCTGTGTGTAATGTATTAAACATTTGTTGACTGTCCTCAATGGATATCTGGATATCTGTGGCTATAAAATACGATGTTGACATGGCCAAACCCAATTTAATCGCATTTTAACCCTATTTGATGACCGAAACATTGCCAAAGCGACGCATTCATCACATATTTGCATGCCACATGCCGCATGCCACAAACACTAGCGACCATCGCATGCAAGCGAAGCGCCTGCCACGAGGCAAGTATCGTCATTTGCAAAATGTATGGGCGGTTGATGAGTGGCGATAGAAAAAATGCCAAAATTGGCGGTGGGAGACACCAAAAAAATAACAACAACAAAAATGCTGCACATTCAAGCGGCAGAAAATGCAAAATAAATTAGCAAAAAAATGCAATAATGGCAATGCAAGTGCCGCAAATGTGTGCGTGTAGAGCGCAAGGGCACGAAAAGGACATGCAGTGGATGCAGAGTTGAACGCAGAGAGACAGAGAGCGAGTGTTTAAACATCTATGGTTGAGTGGGGTCTAGCATGCCCAGCGGCCTCATTGTGCGCAAAAAAGCCACGCAGTCACTCACATTTGTATATATGCATACACACACACACACACACAAGTGTTTGTTCGTATTCCGTTATACGCTGCCAGCGCAATTGATTTACTACACTTTTGTTTGCCAAAAATTAATTGAGTTGATGACAAGTGCAATTGATTTATGCGGGACGCAAATGAGTATGTATGACACACACACACAGATTCAATCAAAAAGCACGCGCCCATGCGAAGCCTTTACCGTTAAGCTACAGCTTTTTGTCAGTGCGTTTAGCAACGGCTGCTGTTGATGCCACTGCTGGGCTCAGGGCTTGACATTGTTGTTGTTGTTGCCACTGCTTGGCTCAGAGTTTCACATTCTTGTTGTTGCTACACTGGTCCACAGTTGGAACGGTGGTTTGGTAGCGGTGTCGTTACTTGCCGCTAAAGCTACCCAACTCACATGTGTGCTGGGGTTGCAGCTAAGGTTGGTGGGCACTTTTGTCTATTTGTCTCTTGTTATTGTTGGTGACTGCTTTGATGAGACCAAAAGGCGAAAGTAAAAAAAAAGAAAATTCTTCAATGAGCTAAATATTTGCATTTCATTGAGTTTTAAGGGCGTAATGAATGGGCCATTAAGTATAGCTATTTAGCTTTCATATCGAGAATAAAAAGTGGTAATTATTTACCGTTATATAATATTGTGGAGCACTCCACTAGAATTGGATTCGATGACAGTTTCTGTTATGAACAAGTCCGCTTTTTAATATCAATATCTGCTTGTTAAGAACCTAAAGTCTCTTACAGATTCCCTCTGCCGTTCGGAGGCGTCTTAAAATGTGTAGAAGACATTGTTAAGCAAAGATTGCATACATAATACATCAAACCGGCTGAATAATCGTAAAGTTTCCATTAAAATGAATTACTAGATTCAATCAAAACAATTCACAAAATGATTTTGTATGAAAGTAAAGTGAAAATGATAAAGAAAGTTGATACTGTATTGATATTAAAGAAACCTGTTGACTATTCAGGTACCGAAAGTTTTGTGTAAAAGTGGGTGCCGCGCGTACTCACAATCTATAGAAGACATCGTGTCGCAAATCAATGTAAATGATGTCAAATTTGGATGAATTACTTCCGCATTTTTGGGAGTGACTCTTTGCCGTTTTTAGACCTAAAAAAAATTGTTTGCTGGAAAGAAATTTAATAACAATGAATAGGTGATCATCGAGCCTCAGGTAAACTTTATTATGATCTGAAAACCGTTGATTTTAAGTCCTTTATTCTACGATAGTATTTATGATACTGCCCGCAATGCAAAATTTGGAATCCTTACAAAATTTAGATGACTATTTAAAATGACGTTGAACGCTACCATCAGCCCCGTCAGAGTAGGGCCGAACAGACAAGGTGATCCCTTATCGACCGATTTCTTTAAAGTAATGGTTAAGAAGATAATCCGTGGCACAGACCTTAACCGTACTGACTTTATCTTTTATAAGAGTCACCAGTTATTGGCCTACGCCGACGATATCAACATAGTCGGTTGCAACAATAGGGTCGTTTGAAATGAAACAAATATGTCCGGTAGTATACGAGGGTATGACGAATTACCTCTTAACATCAAACAAAGAATTTCAACGATTGGGAGATCACGTCACTGTTAATAGCTATATCTTCGATAGTAGATGAAGTCTTACCTAAGATCCAGTATAAGCACATAGCAATAAGGCCCACAGACACGAAATTAATCGGGGAATTGTCAACAGGTGCTATCATGGGCTCTGTAGGCAATTGGAGAGTGGAGCCCAAACTAACGCTCTACAAGTCACTCATAACAGCCGTCCTGCTGTATGGTGCGGAAGCATGAAAAATAATGAATGGCGAAGAGCATTCTCTAGGAGAGTTCGAAGAGAAAAAAGTTCTCGGAAGGTTTTTTGCCCCACTACGGGTAAGCGGAGAGGAAGTACCGGTTTCAATGGAATGATGAGCTGTTCGGCGGTATTGACATAGTGCGGCTTACAAAAATGCATCGGCTACGCTGCCTTGGCCATGTTGCCCGAACGGAAGTAAACATTTCAGCTCGCGAACCAAACTCAAATGGAAGAATCAAGTGTATCCAGACCAAGCGAAACTTGACGGTTCCAACTAGCGCCGTCGTACATAATGCATAGACGACTGGCGCAGGCTTATCGACGCGGCACA
Source organism: Bactrocera oleae (assembly GCF_042242935.1). Taxonomy (NCBI): domain Eukaryota; kingdom Metazoa; phylum Arthropoda; class Insecta; order Diptera; family Tephritidae; genus Bactrocera; species Bactrocera oleae. The sequence goes on along the minus strand of NC_091539.1, from coordinate 11,436,101 downwards.
CTATGCTGAACTTGTGTAACAACACACCTACGTACTAAACCCTAAACTCCGACTTCAGTTCACGGAACCGCCGTTAGGCATTTCTTTATAGAACTAAGCTCGGCCAAGATTGGCTTTTCGCTAGTGCTTATGTTTTTGCTACTTCGTTGCCTTTCTTTTCTTCTCAGTTCCTGGAGAGCAATTGCGGACCATATTTTCACTTTGTTCCGCACGAATTTATATTGCTGGCTACACATTTCCGATTAGCTTGCACGTCCACCGTCTCTTTCTGCTACGTCCCTACGTCTGTTTGTGCTTTTGCGAGATGACTTCCAATGCCTTTTGATTTGTCGTAAACTCATTTGAGTTCTATTGTGAAAATGTCTGGCGGCATGATGCCCGATGTTTTATATGATACCGTGCGTAATCCCCTGATAACCCTGATTGCACTTAGCTTAGTCAGAGATTTTGCTTTCTTGATGTATGTTTTATTCTACAATGCTGGTCCCCATATGCTCGACGCATTTATTTGCGTCGCCTGACTTACTTTAGCTAAGACAATTGAATTGTGCTCATTTGCTCTGGCTTGGTCAGCCAATATTGTCCATCATTCTTGATTGGTGCGTGGTTATGTGTCTATCATTCTTTATTGGAAGTTAAAATCAAAAGCAATAATAGGGAAGCTTTCAGATAAGTATTTTAAAACATTCTGTACTCTTAAATATAAAACTAAAAAGGAGAAATACTTGAATTTGCAAAACTCACACTCTTCCCTCTCATATCGGTGCACAGAGATAGCTAAAAATCATTAAAGAGTATCCCATAAAGATATAAAAAGTAGAGTTGTAATCTACTGATGTATTCTTTTGAAATATTTTTGAATCACAAATATATAGAGCGTGCTCTTTACAATGCCAAATCCACTGTCCATACATTTAGAGTTCCATTTATCACGTTCTTACTGTAGACTTTTGCTCAATTCTACGCTCACGAATTCGCGGTTGTTCTAAAACTATTTATAAATAAGTAAGGAAGTTCTAAGTTCGGGTGTAACCGAACATTTTATACTCTCGCAACTTGCAAGGATCAAAGCCCAGGAAATTACTTCAGGTGTTGGCAAAATTTTATGTTAAAGGAAGTATTGATCGGATTCAACCCATTTTCGAAACAAAGACATACTATTATCTAGAGTTTCATTTATTTATTTTATTATATGAATTTCGATTATATATCTTACATATTGGCCGCTATTTTCGGGAAACTATAGGCACTGAGGTCCACATATTCAGTATCTAGGGGTTTGAACAGTTTTGGTTCAACTTAAACAATTTTTGGTCACAAGGTGGCGAACTTTAAACGCATTATTCACGGAAAGGTTTAACCTGATATAGTCATAGCTGCTTGATTTGGATATGAGAAGAATGTCACGTACCGAATTCGGTTGAAATCGGTTAAGCAGATCCCAATATATGGGTTTTCACCTAAAAGCTGGCGATGCCACGCCACGCGACTACAAAGTCGTTTCAGAGACAAAATTTAATGTCTGTGGCGTGTTTAGTGCTTGATTTATTGCACTTTTAGTAGTTTTTAACAGTCCCGTTATGTGGTTAGTGGGTTTGTTACCCGATTTTATTCATTTTCCCACTGTCGATAGAAGTGCTAAAAATATTTGTTCTCAGTGAATTTTGTTATTATAGCTTCAGTGGTATAGGAGATATGCACATTAAACTTATTAGGGGCGAGACCACGATTTACGAGATTAAACTGCAGATGCCCCTCCCTAATGTGATCCTGTATACCAAATAAGAGTCTTGTATCTTATTGTGGAGCTTAGTTATGGCAATTTTTTTGTGTTTTTGATCAATGGCGTTTTGTGGGCGTGGCAGTGGTCCGATTATCTCTGATTATCCATCTGCAATAACAACCGTTTTACGGTACCAAGAAACATGTGTAACAAGTTTCATTAAGATATCTCAATTTTTACTCAAGTTACAGCTTGCACAGACGGACGAACGGATAGACAGTCACCCGGATTTCAACTCGTCTCTTCATCCTGATCATTTATATATATATAACCCTATATCCAACTCGATTAGTTTTCGGTGATACAAGCAACCGTTACATGAACAAAACTCTTATACTCTCCAGCAAAATGTTGCGAGGGTATAATAAGCACGAAGAGCAGCTCATATACATACTATATGCATATATACATATTTGTAGTTGTTTCCAATGCATGCCGCTTGAATAAAAAATCGCTAATTTGTGTTGGCGTAAGATTTCCGTAAGCACAATTTGCTCGTCACTTTTTTACTATTGGATTTTCCAGTGAGTCATAGCCGAAAAGAAAACTGAAAATATTATATTTGTAATCTTTTTTATACATACACACATATACGCATACTATGTATGTACATACATAAAGGCATATGTAAGTGCACATGCGCCTTACAGGTGACCGCACAGCAATAAAAGTTAATAGTCTCACACTAATTATGTCGCTGAATTTTTTCGCAGTGTATGTAACGTGCGCCGGCCGCTTTTGTTTATGTTGCACAAAGATTAAATAGAATTATGCCGATTAGTTTTACTTACACAACGTTTAGATTGTTATATTGTATTGTGGAATAACAGTCATAACGCTTTTTATTGTGCGCATATTTATGATAAACAAACATACACCTATACATATATACATACATACTTTATATGCACTTGCATGACGGTTGTGTGTTTGTTGCATACGCAAATGCATTTTTTGTGTTTTTGATAATGCGCCAACTGACTCAGCCAGCGAGAGAGCGTAGTAATCAATTTAAATTCATGAATAATTAAATTTTCGTGCGAAGAGGGCTCAGTTACCGAGAGGTTTGTGTGAATTGTTTGTGAGGAATTTTCCATATAATTATTGTTAATTTTTAGTAACCATTATATGCTGAGCAAGCACTGAATCAGCCATATTTGTTATACTAATTTTCTAATATCAAAAAAAAAATAAAAATAAAATATTTTTGGTTAAATTAACAAAATTAACCAATTTCTTTTTTAATCAATTTTGTGACTAAAAATATTTTTAAACTTAAAAAATTACAAATTTTTGTGAATTTAGTGAACAATTATATAATAAATTTTTTTGTGCACATATATATTTAAAATTAAAAAAAAATATTTTTAACACTAAAAGTTTTTTAATTTGATGGAAATACTATTTTTATTTAAAAAAACTTTGTAAACAAAAATCATTCTAATTTGTGCAAAAAATATTTGGAAATGGTTTAGTATAATACTATATACATAAATATACTTATATACATATACATATATAATATATATATATTTAAAAATTAACTATATGACTAGTTTTTAAAAAATATACATATGTCTATCTGTGTTGTAATATTTTTTTAATTTAGAGGTTCGTTTTTTAAATATTATCGAGTTTATTAATATTAAATTACTACAAAATTTATTATTTTTTATAAATTTTGCAAACAAAAATATTTATAAAATTTAAGTTTAATAAAGTTATTGAAAACACTATTTGAAATTTAAATCTTTGTAAAAAAAAATTATTTATATAAAAATGGTAAACAAATTTGTTTTAAGATTTTATAAAACAAATAGTTATTGCAATATAATTTTTGTTGATTTTTCAATTTTGAACATAAATTTCTATAAATAAAATATTATGCAACAAAAAATTGTTTAATCATTAAACTTAAAAAATATGGTATATATAAATATATCCAAAAATATGAATTTTATAAAAATATTGTGTTGAATTTAAATTATTTTTACTTACCGAATGTAAATGTTACTTATTTGTAGTTGTTGGGAATTCGCCAAAAAATTTGAGGATTCCACAACACGATACTGATTAATTTTTGAAATTTTAAATCACTTTTTTTTTGCAATTTTTATAAAAAAATTTGTTTAGAATCGAATTCTTAAATATAGTTTGCAGAATATAGACATTTTTTAAAATTTATTTTTAAAATTTTTGATATCATATTTTTTAACCTTATATTTCTCAAATTAAGTTGTAAAAAAAATTGTTGCGCAAAAAACAGTTTTATGAAATAGTATGTGTCAAAAATAAATTTTTGTTAATAATAAAAATATTACACGTAATTTACAATTAATTTTTTTAATATAAAAAAAGTCCAAATATAATTATAGTATTGTATAATGTGCTTAAAATGAAATACGTTATATAAAAAATATTTAAAACTACTTGTTTTGGTAAGAAAATATTATTTCGTACAAGAAAAATATTAATAATTATTTTTAAAATAATTTATAATTATTTTTTGTAACAAAAATAATATAAATCCAACCATAATAATTGCATTATTTATCTCCACAAAATTATATAAATTTTATATAAACAAAAATATTTCAATTTACATTATTTTGAAATATATAAATAAGTATCTAAATTTTGTTTAAAAAAATAAATATTTTGCATAACCCTCTTTTTACGTTTTTTTTTAATTTTGATCAAATGAGAAAAAAAAAATTTATACAAATTTCTCTTATCCAATATGAAAAATATTCCCTATGTCACTGTTAACCGGCAGATCTGCCAACACCTGCTCATTAAGCTTTATATACATATTTGCCCCACTGACCGCTTATGAGCGTATAACATTTACTTACTAATACTGAATCGAGCAGTAGCGCAAGTAATTGACTACACTTCTACACTCTCACTACTTTGTAATTGCATGCGTACAATAATCAGTATAATATGACGGACGCGCGGTAGTTACGATTTAGTATTGCTCACCGAACACTTACTTATACGAATTTTTAATATATATATAATGCCCTATAGGAAATTTATTGAGAACTCTCAAGCAAATATAGTATATACTCGTAGATAAAGCTCTAAGACCTTTTAAAAGTTCACTTGTTGTGATTTTGGTTTTAAAACGGCTAATTCTTACATCGTTTTCGTCTTTTAAGTGCTTTAAATTTAATAGCAATTATGTCACATTAGTAGTTTGCCTAAATTGTTCCAAATTTAGGTCCTGAATAATTGGTAATGTCTTCTGAATTGATTGAAATATATAAAATATTAGAAAGTTGTGACAAATAATTTAAAATAACTGTATTTAGTATAAAATGTTTTCTAATGAAGAAGTTTGTTTAAATATTTTTTCCTGCCGAGTATGTCTTAAATTAGTAATAAAAAGTAAATAAACAGGTAAGAATTCAAATTGGAAATATTTCAAAATTAATTTCTGCTTTGAATTTAACCATTTTTTCCTATAGGGCATCAAGCAAACATGCATAAAAATTAAAATAACAAGTAAGGAAGGGCTAAGTTCGGTTATAAGTTATAGGCACTGGGGTCCACATATTTAGTACTTAGGGGTTTGAACAGTTTTGGTTCGATTTAGACAATTTTTGGCCGCAAGGTGGCATACTTTAATTGCATTATTCACGCAAAGTTTTACCCCGATATAATCATTGCTACCTGATTTGCATAGTGGAAAGTGAAGGAATCAGATGGAATTTAAAATGGTGTTATATTGGAAGTAGGCGTGGTTGTAGTCCGATTTCGCCCATTTTCGCACTATGACATAGAAACATAAAAAGAACGTTATGCACCGAATTTGGTTTAAATCGGTTAAGCAGATCTCAAGATATGGGTTTTCACCTAAAAGTGGGCTGTGCCACGCCCACTGTCTAATTTTGAACGCGGTTCCTATAAAGTCATCTTATACCATTTTAGAGATAAAATTTAATGTCTCTGGCGTGTTTAGTGCTTGATTTATCGCGCTTTTAGTAGTTTTTAACAGTACCGTTATATGGGGAGTGGGCGGAGTTTCCCCCCGATTTCACCCATTTTCACATCGTCAATAGAGGTGCTAAAAACATTTGCTTCTAGTGAATTTTGTTAATATAGCATTAGCGGTTTAGGAGATATGCACATTAAACCTATTAGAGGCGGGACCACGACCACTTTTTAAAAGAAAGTTTTAGCTGTAGATGCCCCTCCCTAATGTGATCCTGTGTACCAAATAACAGTCTTGTATCTTATTGCGGAGCTTAGTTATGGCAAGTTATTTGTTTTTGATTAATGGCGTTTTGTGGGCGTGGCAGTGGACCGATTACGCCCATCTGCAATACCAACCGTCTCACGGTACCAAGAAACATGTCTACCAAGTTTCATAAAGATATCTCAATTTTTACTCAAGTTAGAGCTTGCACGGACGAACGGACGGACGGACAGACAGTCACCCGGATTTCAACTCGTCTCTTCATACTGATCATTTATATATATATAACCCTATATCTAACTCGATTAGTTTTAGGTGATACAAACAACCGTTAGGTGAACAAAACTATTATACTCTGTAGCAACAGGTTGCGAGAGTATAAAAAGGAAATGACCTAACATATTAAATAGATTTATTTAATTTGAATTTTATCTCATTATGTATTTCATTAAAATTTTCTTGCAGGGTATACACATAGCTAAGTTAATAATTAAAATTAAATAAGAAGAGAGCAATATATAATATAGAAAATATTAAAAAAAAATTTATCATAATGAAATATACGAAGTTTTTTTAATTATTCTTACAGGGTATGTAGGTTAATATGCTCATAAACAAAAAATATAAAAAAAAAAAATAAATATCATTTAAGCAATTAAAAACTGTATTAAAATATTAAAATTATGATTTTGATAACAATCTCCTACAGGGTATGTAGGTGAGCATGCCAATAAGAATCATTAAATGAAGAAAATTTTAAATAATATTAAAAATTTCCTTCAAAATTTGTATTTAAGTAAATATGTGATACAGGGAATGTACGTAAACAAACCAGTATTAAGGTTTAATAAAAAAAAAAAATAAGTCCATAATTTTTTGGAATAGGTAAAATGGCATTTGAACAAAAAATTTAACTTCTTAATTAAAATTTTCCGATAGGGAATATGCAATCAATTAAATATAAAATATTAAAAATTTTATTTCGTCATAAGCATCAACTTAATTAAATTTTTCCTGCAGGGTATGTAGGCAAACATGCTAATAATACAAACTAAACAAGAAGTACGCAATATACATACATAAAGTATTAAAAACTTATAGATTTGGTAAAAAGATTTCCTACAGGGTATGTAAGTAAACATATAAGTAATAAAATTGCTTATGAAAATGAATGTGCTTTTAAATATTTTATTTAATATCGTCAAAAATTTTATAAGTTCAATTAAATTTTTCCAACAGGCTATGTATAGCTGAATAAAAAAATTTACCATGAGAATGAAGATAAATATAAAAAAAAATATTAAATTAAATATTGGCAAACATTTTAGCTCAACCATATTTTCCCTACAGAGTGTGTAGGAAAATTGAGCGTGCCATGTAATCGGAAATTAATACATACTAGTAATAGAATTTTATACTGTAAAAATGAGAGAACCAAGTAATTACTACCGAGAGCACGCAAAGAGTTTAAAAAGAGTTGGAAATACATTAAACAATGGCACAGTGTGTCACTAATACCACAAATGTTAAAAAATGTGAGCGCAAATTTTGTTTACGGGCGGAAAAAGCAGGTGTGAGTGCTTTTTTGTGGAGTCAAAAGTTACGTCTGCCTCATTATTATTATTATTATTTGGTTAGCTAAAAAATTATTTTTGATTTGCACAGTTGTAAATTTGCTGCTACTTATGTGTATGTGTGCTGTGACTGCTTACTTTATATGGAGAATGCGTCGCCGGCGTTCAATGCTAGTTTATTAAAGGTGAACTGGCGGCCAAAGTCGGACGGACAATTTGATTGAGCATTACGTTGAAAGTGTTGAAGCGGAGCGCACAAAAACACAGCGCTGGTGTAATTGTTGAACAGCGCTAAATGTGCTACTAGAATTTCTCGAATTTTTGGAATAATTTCGAAATCGTGCAAAAACGTTATTATACAATGTTATTGCAAATGTTGACGTTTTAGTGGAAAAATTTACTTAATTGAAACAAAGCTTTGCAAAAAAAATACAAATAAAAAAATTGTAAAATTAAAATAAATCAAAAAAATTAGAAGTAAAAATTAAATAATTAAAAACAATTAAAAATAATTATAAATAAAAAGTTTGAAAAAAGTGTCGTAAAACTAAAAAAAAAAATTAGAGAAAAATTTTAAAATAATTAAAAAAAATTAAAAAAAAAAACCAAAATATACTATACAAAATTCTAAAATAAATTACAAAAAGTTCTAAAAATGTTTACTACGCAAGCCCGTTATACCCGTCGTCACTCTCGCTTCGCCTTAGTACATATGCTGTTCTTACTAGCAATATGCGCCTACTCCGTAGCCAGTGTGCCAAGGTTCGCGGTGAGTACACGAAAAGGTCGTGTTTATATGACGCGAAAAAATTAAAAAAAAAAATAAAGAAAATAAAATAAAAATAGTAATAAATACGCACATATTTAATTATAAATGCGCATATTTGATTTAGTTATTTTTAACACAAACAGCTCGCTATTGAATCGCTTGAGGCGGAATCGTCGGTCGCCAGCAATTCGGTGGAGGATTTCGAGGAGAGTTTGGCTGCTGACACGTTGCTGGCAAAGGACACGGTATTGAAGAAGAATCCGTCGAATATCGGTAATAAATTGAAGGAGCTGTGGGAGCAAATACCTGAGCACACGTTGAATGCGGTGGATATAAAGAAGTGAAGGTGTTCAAAAGTAGCAAAAGTAATAACTGGCGTTGGCTGGGTATTATATGCAATGGGGGAAATGCGGTGAGGGGATTAATACAATCAAAATATGATGCAAAAAGCTGTCAAGTGCTTATTGGCTGAATATTTTTGGAGGTTAGTATATAACTATGTTAGTAAATATTGAAAACTTTTTTTTACGACGTGTTGTTGTAATGCATAAATTTTCTTGCAATTTGTCTCTTTGCAGCGCAGAAGTCGACTATTAAACTTTAAATTGATGAGATTGAAAACCAAATACCGACAAATACCAACGAATTAAGTTAAAAAATTGAAATTAAAAATTTACATCATTTATTCTCAAGCACTTTTAGGTATAAGCCAATATTTTAAAAACTTCGATATGTATTTTGAAATAATATTAAACTCAAATACGTAATATTCATTCCAACACTAACATACTCATATATCATATTTATTTACAATAATTGTGCATTTATCTATTACAAATAAATTAAATATTTAATAAAATTATATGCGTAAGCAATTGTTGAAATTGCTGAGCAGTTTGCTAATACCATACAAATTAAGAGGTAAATTGAACTCAATTTAGCATATAATGGGCGTTTTTTTGGATACCTGTTTTTTTCAAGAAAAAATAAAACGCATATAATTTAATGCTATTATCAAATTTTGTTTTATTATGATTGATTTGAGATATGGATCGCCGCGGCTTTATAGCGATTGAGGCCGCATGTCAGCAATAACGCGTCAAATATTTCCTTTAAGACCTCAATCGTCTCGCGCTGATCTGCGACTTCACATAACGTCACAAAAAATATTACAGCGATGTTAAGCCATGACGCTAAATAATGCGCTCACTAAGACTTTTCTTCAATAAGTTATTATTTCGTTTGCTATGTGGCAGGTAGCGCTATATTGCTGAACCATTAATTGTTAGTCTGTTAAATTTAGTAATCAAAAGCTGAACCAATTAAGACGTAAATTGAACTCAATTTGTCTTATATATGTAGTTAATGGTGAACTTGGTGAACTGGTGAAATCACCTTGTGGGAAACTGCTCTACTTTGGAAGTGAGCGCTCGGACTCGAAGGAAATTTCTGGTTGAACATTCCTTTGTAGATCATGTTAAATATAACTCAAAATGAGTTGAAGAAGTCTTATTTGTGTTTTTGGTTTGCCGAGCCGAACGATCTTTAAGTGACGCATTTGGCTGCTAAGTCATATTTAATATCTGCGCAGCGAGCGCAAGGGCGATTGAGATTGCCTCATTAATGTATTGAGTTTATCACGAAGTAGTAGTCCGTATCGACTTAAAATTGGTTTGAGTCAAAAAGCTGATGCATTTATATTTAATATATATGTATGTATGCATGTATAAGCAAGTTATGTAAATTTTTTAAAACTGATAACAAGTCATTAAACTTTGTAGATATACATTTTGTACGATTTCAGTTTTGTTCACCTAACGGTTGTTTGTATCACCTAAAATTAATCGAGTTAGATATAGGATTATATATATATAAATGATCAGGATGAAGAGACGAGTTGAAATCCGGGTGACTGTCTGTCCGTCCGTCCGTCTGTCCGTCCATCCGTCTGTCCGTCCGTCCGTGCAAGCTCTAACTTGAGTAAAAATTGAGATATCTTTATGAAACTTGGTAGACATGTTTCATGGTACCGTGAGACGGTTGGTATTGCAGATGGGCGTAATCGGACCACTGCCATGCCCACAAAACGCCATTAATCAAAAACAAATAACTTGCCATAACTAAGCTCCGCAATAAGATACAAGACTGTTATTTGGTACACAGGATCACATTAGGGAGGGGCATCTGCAGTTAAAATTTTTTTTTAAAAAGTGGGCGTGGTCCCGCCTATAATAGGTTTAATGTGCATATCTCCTAAACCGCTAATGCTATAATAACAAAATTCACTGAAAGCAAATGTTTTTAGCACTTCTATTGACGGTGTGACAATAATTGAAATCGGGTGGCAACTCCGCCCACTCCACATATAACGGTACTGTTAAAAACTACTAAAAGCGCGATAAATCAAGCACTAAACACGCCAGAGACATTAAATTTTATCTCTGAGATGGTATAAATTGGCTTTATAGGAACCGCGTTCAAAATTAGTCAGTGGGTGTGGCACAGCCCACTTTTAGGTGAAACCCCATATCTTGAGATCTGCTCAACCGATTTCAACCAAATTCAGTGCATAACGTTCTTTTCATGTTTCTATGTCATAGTGCGAATATGGGCGAAATCGGACTACAACCACGCCTATTGCCCATATAACACCATTTTAAATTCCATCTGATTCTTTCACTTTCCACTATGCAATTTAGGCAACAATGACTGTATCGGGATAACACTTTGCGTGAATAATGCGATTAAAGTGTGCCACCTTGTGGTTAAAAATTATCTAAATCGAACCAAAACTGTTTAAGCCCCTAAGTACTAAATATGTGGGGTCCTATAGTTGACCTTCTACCGAAAATATCGGTCAATCCACAAAGAAATTTCAAACGAGTATACTATTTGACTTTGCGAGAGTATAAAATGTTCGGTTACATCCGAACTTAGCCCTTCCTTACTTGTTTCTTATTTATTTATTATTAATAATTATTGTTCACAAAAAAAGTAATTATAGATGATTACAGGTAATGATCGAAGAGCTAACAAAAATTTTGAAAAAATGGTGGCTTCCCAATAAAGAGTACAATAATTTTTTTGTGAAACAAGAAAAAATCGTATTTCTTCGATCATCCCTGACAAATATATCTAAGAAGGCCGTGTAAATTTTCCCAAGTCAATCGGTTCAGAAGTTTCGGAAAAAATTTGCTTACCGACACTAGAACAGTGTTTCGACAAAAACGCGCATAAAAATTTTGAGAGCCGATTACACTAATTCAAAAAGTTCTTACAAATATGCTCATATTTCAAAATATATTCGTTTTATTATATTCATAAGTGGATATAAACACTTAAGTAACTTACATTACTGAGACTTATTAGAAGGTAATGCGATCATTATCAGATTCATTCCAAATATTTTCAAAATAAAATTAAAATGTGCATAATAATGGCACTAGCAAGATCAAATCAGAAGGTCGTGGTTGTAACTTTCTGCCGACCTCAGCTATAAACAGAGCATATTAAGTTTGCCACGATGTTTGTAACATCCAAAAGATAACGTCGGATACCCTATAAAGTATATATACAAATCATCAGCGTGACGAGCCGAGTTGTGTACGCGAACTAGTCCCTCAGTTTTTGAGATATCAATCAAAAATTTTGAACTTTTCTCCTCAAAAAGCTGCTCATTTGTCGGAACTGCTGATATCCGACCACTATAGCATATAGCATATATCATACAAACTGAACGATCCAAATCAAATGCTTGTATGGAATATATAATATGAATTTTTTCATTTGACTAGTTTTCTTCAAGAAATTTGACATGAGTTATTGTCTAAGATATTAATGCAATCCTCCAAGAAATTGTTCATATCGGATCACTATAGCATATAGCTGCCATACAAACTGAACGATCGGAATTTTCAACTTGCATGAAAACTATTTCATTTGACGTTATCTTCACGAAATTTAGCATGGATTATTGTCTACGGAAATAATACAATCTCCGAAGAAATTGTGCAAATTGCTATCAAGTTCTTTTAAGTAAGCTTTTGTGTTTGTGAAGGGTATTCTAGCTTCGTTGCAACCGAAGTGAACGTTATTTCTTGTTATTTTTATTATTTGGTTTCGATTCTTCGCTGATGTTTGTTTAAGTTTAACTTCAGTTTCATATGTTATTTTCGGATTTAGTCCAAAAATATAAATAATAACTGTCTCCAAGTGCATGTTGAGTTCTTTTGTTAAGCTTTTATATAGAATAGCCGTTATATATTTCATTTTGTTTAAAAGAAGATTATCCAAAATTTTTATTGCTATTGCAATCGCTACTGACTACACGTGAAGTGTGTAGGGACTACTCACTCAGTGAAGTTCGCTAATATTAGTTGTCTTCGTTTCGCCACTTCTCTACTCTGTTGCTCTTTCGTCAAAGAAAAACAAATAACAAAAATTTATGTTGAATTCAATACAAGAGGCGTGAATATCTCATAAAATATTTCAATCACTTGCTACACTAACTCTGTATTATTATACCAATTTATGCCAGTTGTTTGTTCTATGCGTCAATCTCCAAGTTTTAGCTGATTTTTATATAACTCAGCAGCTATTAATGCGGATTCGGTTGAAAAGTGTGCCTATTTATATAAAAATGTGTGTCTGGTACTACTACCGTTATGTCTGCGTAGTCATCCTCAATCGGTCCCACAAAGCTTGTGAAGCAAGTACGGTCTATTGCTATTTTTATTATTTCCTTTTATACTTGATATACATATACATAGCCACACACGACAATTTCTTACCCCGCCCAATGCGACTTGTGTCTTGGCGCGTCTTGTAGACTGACCACTGACGCGCACTTCCTTATTTCTTAAGTTGAACCACTGAGCTCCTTCAATTTTACTGTTGTTTTTGTAGTAGTTGTTGGGTAGGTATTGCTTACATATGTACATAGTTGTTTTTGGTTTTGTTGCCTTTCTACTGCTGGTCAACTCAAGTGCTTGCGGCACACTCCCTCTTTAGCTGGACTAACTTGGGGTTGCAAAGATTGCGCTTTTCCTTCGAGCTTGCTTGGCGCGTGCGACTATAAGTTGTGCACATGTATATATTTTTATACTATATATTCACCCTTTCACATACGTATTTTGTAGGCCATAAGTTCAAGGAGGCAACAACAAAATGCTACGTTAAGTGGCAGCTGGATATTCTGTTCTGAGCAGCATGCTTCCTTCAAGCTTTTTATACATCTTGAATGTTGTTGTTATTTGTTATTAAGTGTGTGGGAATTTGCCACTAAATCTTCCACTCAACTCGATATATTGTTTCTTTATTCGTAAACCTGTGTTTTGGGTTAAATATTTTGTGCTTGTTTTTATTGTTGTTATAGTTTGATAGCAGTTCGTTCTAACAATTTTCTACGAAAAATTTGTTATTAAGTAAGAGTTTGGTTTGCTTATGAAAATGTCTCTTCTTTGACTTCATTGCTTATTTTTGACTCATTCCTCTTATTATACCCTTTCTTTAGCTTTGGTCAACGTCCGCTTGTTTGCTTAGTGCTTCATTGGTTGTGCTGTTTGTTTAATATTTTGTTTTGGCTATTTATTACTTCATTTGTAAATGGTCAATCAGATTGACATTAAGCTTATGTAAGTATCTTGTATATTAGTGAACCCAAAATGTGGATGATTTCTGAACTCCAAAAGGTTCTCAAATAATTTAAACCAGTTTTAAAACATTAGAGACCTTTGGAAGTGTCCCAGAAATACAAAATACCCAAATTATATGCTATTAATATATTCTGTTTCTGATAGCTACCACGAACCTAAATATGCTTTTCTGACAGATACTTACAATAATTTAGTCAATTAACTAATTGTATGCGAAGCTTTAATTGTTGGGTAACGATTAAAGGTTATAACGAGTTTTTAACGAAGCAGACTATACTATTTCTTCTTTAACTATATACTTTTGTCTGCTCATTTTATAATAGTCCAACTCGATTTTAATAGCAGATTTAAGCACTCCAAAAGCTCAATGCCCAAAAGAGCTTTCAGTGTTTTGGTGCTTTCATGCATACACATATTAAGCTTTCCCAAAGCTCAGAGTCGAAAAGAGCTTGCAGTGCTTTTGGGCTTTCATTTATGCATCTACTAAGCTTTTGTGCTTTCACACGTCCAAGATTAAAACTTTTTAGTTTTTACACCTACGGAATAGATCATAGTTTGCATAAGAAAAGTTCCAACGAACACAGCGGAGAGATAAATGTGAAAATATTCTACAATATAGACTTACTATGTTCTAAGAGTGTTGGAATTGGTGTTCTCTTATAGGTAATCGTAGTTGCGGTGGTTTTAAAGTTTCGTAAAACAATCGTCATACAATTTCCGTAATTGCTTAAGAAAATATCCGTCTGTTTGACCTTACTATAGAAAACTCTAGCTCGACAAAATAAACGATAGTATTATTGGACCCCTCCCGGTATTTGGTTTAGACGAAGTCGATAGAAATTTGCTTTCAAAAATATTCGGAATTTTTAATATTTACAACAAAAAACATAATACATACATATTTTTTGTGGCGCTAAGCTGCGGTTGGCTTTGAGTTCTATCTGAAGTTTTTACAAACAGGGAGATCTCCGAGACCAATTGTAAAAAAAGCTGTCTAAATAGATTTTTCTTAGAACTGCTATATGTAGAAATACCTGGAAAGTATATTAGCCCTTAAAAATGATAAGAAAGAAGCGATAAATCACGCAAACGGATGCGATTGCTTTCAAAGAGGCCAAAGTTACCTCCTCCAGAATTTCTTTCTTCAGCAGTTTCCCGGAAAATATCGAACTATAATCTCGTCCACAGTTCATTCATCCAAAAATGTTTCCGACAATATTTCGGTTTAAAATAACGAACTATAAAATTGCCTAGTGTTCGCCAATGCAATAGACATAAGCACTACGATTTTTGCATTCAATCTTTGTTCCGAAAAGTATGCAACACATATACACTGGGCTTGTAATTTCAAAGGCCTATTCATGTTTCGGCATACGGTGACTTGTAAAAAAAATATTTTTGTAATATAAACACTAAACAACTACAAGATTTTTTTCCACAAAAAGGAAATGAAATTAGGCAACCAAAAGCCACCGAGAAATAAAATTAAGTTTGTTAGCAATTAGAACACCACTAAAGACACCCGCAATAACAACAACAAACCAAAAGTAACAGCAAACAGGAAATACAACCAACGGGAGTTGAGTAATAAATACAACAACAACAAACGGAAAAACCCGCAACTTCTACCTGAGTATCAGATAGTTGTAAAACTTCCGTTATTGTGGTGTCCACTAAGAAAAGGTTGTATTATACAACAAACGACGGACGCTGGACCAAAAAAGGCATACGCCTATCTGGCGCTGTGTTGTACGGGTTGGCGGTATGATACTTAAGACCACTAAGTACCAGCTAAGAACAACACAACAGCAATTAAAGAAGTTCTACACCTTGGACAAAGTCTCTAGTCGCCGCGCGCAAGAATGTGCGTTATGAGAGAGAGACTGGACCTGAAGAAGGGGAGGGTGAACCCGAAAACTTTGTAATGCATTAGAGTAGCCTTAAAATGCACAACAAAACAAGCAGCAACAACAAAGAAATGATGTTGCGGCAAGCCAGTAACAGCAGCAACAACAACGACTTAAAAAGAGCGAAGCAATAAAAAGTCGAAAAAGTACGTAAAATAACGGCATACATCAGCGCGCGTGGGTGCTGGGCAGCAAAGTATGTTCGACAAAGTTTCGTCGCAAACTAAACCCTAAGACTGCAGGCCGTTGCATTACAGGGATTTTTGTGTGCCGCTTAAGCGTTTCCACTTACTTGTTGAAGAATGTGCGGCTGCTCTGAAGCTATGCTGGTAGTTAGTAGCTCAGGCATTATTTTAAATATACATTTTTTTTCTACTTTTCAAGCAGCTTGTTGTTAGGTGTCATCAGCGCTGCTGCTGAGCCATCGTGCTATGCTTATGCACGCATCCCGAAAGTATGCAAAGTTTTCTTACTTGAGTAATGTAAAAGTTTTGGCAATTGACCTGCGGAAAGGATCAAGTCTTTGACACTACTCATGGCATGTTTGAGCATTTTGAGTACCTTTTACTGCATTTTGTTCGAAACATTTTTTGTTTTTTGTTGACTGATTATGAAATGCATTTTAGCAACCACTTGCAATGGCTGTCTTGGGAGCGATAGAGAATTTAAAGTATTGTTTTAAGAGTATGAAGAGGCTCTTTGTTCTAAATACTAAGTGAAGCGAATATTCTATGAGTTATTTTATATGTTTAATATATAAGTTTTAAGTAAAATATTCCAAAAGTTTCCATCAGAGCGGAATTAATTAGCCTCTTAGTTTAGATTTAATATACGAAGACGTGATTTCAAGTCGATATTTATTAACGATTTTGAGGAGTCTAAACCTCTTCCCTATAAGATTCAGTGGAGTCTTCTTACGAACTGGTTTAAGAATTACAGTCTTGGTATTAACTCCACAGCCGATAATGCCTAAAGTTCCAAATTTAAATAACCCGAAAATACTGATGACATCATCCTTTCTTGTCCTTTTTTTGTTTTTGACAAACTCATCTTCTCCGTTTTTCAACTCTACATTCTTAAATTTCTAGAAGATAGAATATTAAGAAGAGATAAATAAATATTACTGAGAACTTTGGTTTTGCCAGTAGGCGATTTCTTTTCGTTGAAAAGAAAAAAAATTTTTCTGAAGGCAACTTAGATTTAGATGAGATATGATAATCTTCTTATATCCTATGACTTAACAATATTGCAAAAAAATCAATGTATGAACTTTTTTCTCAAAACCATGTTAATATACCCCAACTTTTAGGGATTTATTACATATAATATTTACGAATATAGATAGCGTATATGTGTCTCAGCTCATTATTTAGCCAACCCTCCTGCTCTTCCCAACATATAATATATCCATAAAAGGGCAAAGCTCCCGCTAGTATTGCTTCAACTATTTTCACAATATTTTTTCTTCAAAAAATTTTTTACGATTTTTTTATTAGTCTGCGTGTTGTGGTTATTTACTTTCTTGCTAATTCACTTTCATTGGAAGTAATTTCAGAAAATGTAAGGAAACACTTAAATGCCAGGATTACTGTAAGGTACTTCTTCAATAAATTTGTAACTGACCCAGTAGGAAAAATATGAGGGAGTCAAGCAAAAATTATATTTGTAAAAGAGAAAATATGAGCATGAAAGAACATTTGTAAAGCCCACTGTATATAAGAATAATGTGTGTCTTTGAACATAATTTGGCAAAAATTAACTACCCAATTTTTGTAAAACAATAAATTAAAATTAAGTAATTTTCTTATAGGAAAAGTAAGAAAAAAATTACTTTGAAAATTCTGAGATTTCTAGTAAATGCTTTTTTAGTTTTTTGCTCAAAAATATTACGTAGAAGACTTGCCATATAGTTTTTAGATACTTAAAACTTTAATATATACCATATTTCAAAATTAACAACAATTTATTGAAATTTCATAAACAATATTTTATATATAATAAATATAAGAGTTTGAAGGTATTTATTATATAAAAAAAAATAAATATAATACAAAAATATTTTTTCTTAAATTTTTATTTAAAATATTAAAAATTATTTTTTTTAAGTTTTTTTGCTTCATTTTTATTACTACAGGGCATTAGCTGCAATACAAAAACTCATTGAATAACATTCAAGTTGTAAAAATACGAGCGAGCCAATAAAAAAGTGTCGCACTCGTAAGTAAGTCGTTATGCGTCTACGTGCGTTACGAGTGTATTGGTGTATGTATTTTAGTTTTTCCCCAATTTACATGCTTTTAGTTATACTTATTTTGTTTTCCTTCTCTTCAATGTATATGCTTTTTTTTTACTTGAATCCTACTTTATATGCATTTTATTGCGCTTTACAAATATTTTATCTTAATGCTAATGCAACCCTGCTGATAAAATTAGCAGCTATGCGCCCTTATATGGCTAGCGGATTGTTGTAAGTACGCTTATTTCGAAAAATTTATTGAATATGTTGGTTTTTGCAAAAAATAAATGTTTAAAAGTCTATACAATCGTTAAGTATTGGGTCGCTCATTAAGTACTTTGGTTTTTGTAGCGCGTTTTAAATATAATTTTTTTTATTGCGTCTTCATTGTCTAGTTTTATACAAATTTAATCCTCCGGCAATCTGTCGAATATTCGACGATTGCATCGACCAGCTACTTTATTTAATTTATTCACATCGGCTTCAAGAGGCCTTCCAGGACGTGATGCATCCTCTAGATCGAAATTGCCGCAACGAAATTTGCAAACCAATTTTGGCGTTGGCGTTAGGTCAACACATCTTCTCCGTACACATCACGTAATTTTCGCCTTGCGTTACAATTGAATTGAATTTTGATAGTAAAACAATAAAATATGTCGAATATGCTGTTTTCGATCTATTCCAAAAATTTAAGAATATTTTTTTGCAAACCAGCCTTACTATATCAGCTGTTCACATATATAACGGTAAAGCGGCTATGTGCGAAGTTGGTTGTAAAAAGTTCCATAAGATCAGCTGTCGTCATCAAACGAAATTACTTAGTGAACGATAATATACATTCACAGCCTTCGATGTGTCGAGTATTAGAAAAAAGGAATCGATCAGAAAACTGGTATAATTCAACATTGGCTGTCTTAAATTTGACAAACCTTAGAGAATAGCAAATCGAACAAATAACTGGTATAAACCCGATAAATTGACAAGCTAGAGTTAGCATGACAAGAAGCCTTACCAGTGTGGTGAGTCATACCGGGTCACTTTTTGCAGCAATTGGTGTCCAATGTCAGGAATAATGAACCTAAGTCGTCTCGGGCTTATCTGCGTAACTAAGCCACTTCACATAACCCCACGAAAAATAATTCCAGCGGGGTTAAATCGCACGTTCTTGAATTCCACGCTACAGGTCTACGACGCGAGATAATGTGCTCACTTAAAGTTGGCTGTATGGCAGGTAGCGCCGTCTTGTTTGAACCAAAGGTCGCATGCTCCGATTTAGGCACGAACATTTTTTTAATTATCGCTCTATAGCGTTTCCCGTTGACTGTACCACTATGACCGACTTCAATTTTGAAGAAATGTGGACTAGTAATTTTTCTGCCAATAAAGTACACCAAACAGTGATTTTTTGACGATGTAACGGCGTATCAACAATGAATTATCATCACTCCAAATTAAAAAAAAAATGTTTAAGGTCGTACCCATTCAACCAAGACTGGGCTTCATCACTAAACAAAACTATCTTGTGAAAATCGGGATCGGTGACCCTCTAGTTATGGACTCATTCATCGAACGTGCGACACCGTTGATGGTTGTTTGGCTTAAAAACCTGTCCATGATTGCTCGAATTACCGATTTTGTTGGGCGATTATGTCGACTGAATACTGGAAGCCGCTTCCATTCTATTCTAATTGTAAAATAAGTAATACTTTTGTCCTTCTCTTATTTTATAAAGACGAAATAAAAATGCATACTTTAAGAAGTGTAGGACTTTGGGATTTAGGATTCAGGGATGGAGTTTATATAAAGAATGGTTTATGTAGTCTTACTGAATCATACGAAATTTTAGTGTTGACAGTTCTTTTCAGCTGGAAGTCTCCACGTTAAGGTAAATTAACATATATATTTCAAATAAAAATATTCGTTTTATCTTAGAAAAATGTTGTAAAGTCTTAGAGAAAGTTCCCTAGAATCTTTCAAGTTTTGTTTGACGTTCTTAAAGTAAACCTGACCCTGCTTACGTTTCAGCCAACCAATCAACGAGTGGAAGTCACACATGCGTAAGAAAGGGTTTAGTCGAGTCTTGGGTCCATGACTCTTGAGGTAAAATTTTCGCTTTGAGATCGTTCAATGAAATTCATGATAACAGTAATTATTTGTCTTTGATAAAATTTTGTTGAAAAATATTTTCCATTATTATTTAATCCATTACAATCTACTCAGCAACAACAATAACACATTTTAAAAGCTTTTTCTTTACACACCCGCTTTTGTGCTGCTTGGTATAATAGCAGCGGGTAATGTGTCGTAATGCACCCAAAGGTAATGTCAACTACAATAAAGTAATGAAATAAAAATTTTATAATTAAAATTTTATCATTAACACAAAGCATCATAGCGCCAGCACATCAACCGAAAAGCGCCCAAAAGCGGGTTTCAAATGGCCGCAGCGGCAGCAAAGACAGCGGCCGTGACAAGAGCAAAACGGAAACGACAATGGGTCCGGGGCCGCACACCCGTCTGTTAGTGAATTGCGTCGAGGCGAATGCGGCGCTGCACATCAAAAACGAATCAATGGGGAAATGTGACGCTACAACTACAAATGTGGATTTCCATACAGCCGTTACCCGCTAGCAACTATTATTTCAACAAAATAATATGATATGTTCTTTTTTTTGTACATTTATAGTGCGCTAGTGAGTACCCTATAGGAATTAGTGAGGTTAATTGATATAAGTTCGCTTTCTACCTTTGTGTTGTGTTAAGTTAGCTGCAAGTTCTTAGATCCTATTTAAAGGTCTATAAAGGTGTTTTTTTTTCTATACTTTCCATTTTTTTCTCTTAGATCTCAGTTATAATATCATATTTTATCAATTTTGCTATGATTTTTTGTGTGAAGTTTCCCGTTATTTCTCTAGAGGGTTTTAAACTTAAAAACGATGGAATCCTTCGCTATTTGAAGTCCAATCATCCTTCGTTGAAAATAAAGTTATTTAAATATTTAATGTTATTAACAATGGCTAGCAAAATTGGCGCTGAGAACACAAAAGTATGCGAAACCCTTGGTTCTGTTATTCCATTTGTTCCAAAAGGTTTATAATTTCGTTCATTTTGATCTAGCCTTGGCAGCCGACTTTGCATTTAGCTGATTCCTGAATATAGATAGTAAAATTTGTAATTTTGTAAAACTATGTGTGAAGCCACAGACTTGATGTAAAGGTTTGTCTGATACGTATAGAAGTAAACAACATTCTTAGTTGCCTGATCCTCTAGCTGAGAAAAATTATTCTAGAATGGTGGGCATTATACAGCCAAATTTATATCTTCATCTTTATCTATTTCACTTTCCCAGTCAATGTCCGCAATTGAAGATTCATATACCCTATGTTAGCTGTACACAGCTTTCAATAGTGGAGAGAATGGCAAACTAGTAAAGATCAAAAAAGATGAAAGTTGCTTTTGTTTAAATTTAGCTCTTAAGCTCTCGCAGCTTTGGTAATACTCTAGGGATATACCATAATATTTTATTTGTTGTAAGAACTCATTCTGGGTCGAGTATGGCCTTATAAATAATTTTTTTTAGCCTAAACTTACTGCACTAGGTTTTGTGAAACCTATTATGGACACTAGGATACTATTAAAGGTGTAATACTAAGCCAAAAGCCCGAAGTTTTTTAATGTGAAAAAATTATGAAAGCTCATTACATTTAAATTTTCTTACTACACTTTTCCTAGAGGCCACAATTTTGTGTAGGAGTACCGCACATTTTCGGTTGTCTTTTATGTGCGATTTTACAACAATTTTAATTATTATTTTACCCCACCATTACGCATTTTTTGGGGGTTAAGTGCAAAGTAAAAAATTAACTACAAAATAGTAGTAGAAAAATCAAAAATGTGTACTCATGTTATTTCGGCTATAATTGTTTTTCGGCGCTCTTTGTACACGCTTATGTTTTGACACTGGCGGCATAAAAGAGTTGACATAACTAATGGGATGCTGCCTTATATTATCTCGTGTTTTTGCAGATATGTTAAACGCAAGCAGTTGACGGGTTGCATTCGGCTGACATCCGTTCTGGTAATAGTTTGTATAGTGTTGTTTATTCTGTCAAAGTCATATTATGCCGTTATAACTATAATGGTTTGAGTAATAGAAATACTCTATTAGTAGGGAAAAAATTATATTTGATCTGCTCAGGGCATAAATATGCAACTCTGAAATTTTTTCATATTTCAAAACATTATCCATGGAAGCTTCCTCGGGTATAAATAGGTTGTATTGGTCGGGAAAGTTCGAGAAGTCAACTCTTTGGATAGGATTTCCGAGAGTCCATTTTCAGAAATAACGTTCTGGGATTCCAAGAACACCTTATTCATATACATACAAGTGTACTTACTGTTTCCTGGGTTTTCTCTGTACAAGCACGGCTTCTAAAAGTATCGAGTCCTCCATTCAAATATACATTAAAAAGCAAGGGGATCGGGTGCCATATGGATTGAAGCTAAGAGACATTGAAAGACGATTATGCTACACCCTACAAAATCAACGGCAACGCAAAATATCCATGACGCCAAGGTAATGCTTTGAATTTGGTTGGTTAGAAGTAGGGCGTGCTGTATTAGAAGATTCTAAAACCCAGTGAAACTATTAATGGCGAACACTGACAACAACTCTTAACTTTAAACGAGCAATTGCTGAAATGCTCGGTCTCATGTGGCGAAACCAGTCAAAACCTATTTGGAAAATAGCGGCAGGGAAGTTTTGCCTCACTTGCCTTACTCTCTGACTACCATTTGTTCCGGTCGGTATCAAAAATTGGCTTACTTCATTCTTGGCTGCCAAGCCGACGCAGTTCTTTTCAGATGGAATCCATAGAAGCACAGCTGAAAAGATTGAAAAATGTTATAGTTTCTGATGGTCAATACTTTGAACTTTACTAATGTACAAGATTTTTTTATAATTATAGGAACAAAATATTAAATAAAACGATCTACTTAGAAGTGGACATTTAAGAAGTACTCACTAGAAAAATTTTCAACGATATCTTTAATTTGTTATCTGAGCCTTGATATATAAGAAACAATAGACCTAGAAGTCTTTAGCCGACTCCGAATGGATAAGGAATTTTGTGAAAAGACTTTTCTTGCTGCCGAGCTTATGGAAAATTAGTTTATGTTTGTCAGAAGATGGAGTTAAATACAGTTAGTATATTATCTACTTCAATTAAGTACCGACCGATTTTATATCTTATTTTCGACTCGTCTATTTATAAGGAACTAATTGAAGTAAGAACTTCTCATTAAGATTTGTGGATAGAAGAAACACCAACTCTTTTCGTGAACGATCGACTAAGAGCGAATGACCATAGGCAGGACAGTAGAGGGAAAACCGGTGCCCGTGGTTGAGTTTAGAGAATTGTTGGAGAAAAAAATCTCCAAAATATTGTTGCAGAGCACCGGGTTTCCCTGAGAACTCCAGGCCCGGGGGGATTTGTTCCCGATCTCCCCCTCTCTTCCTCACTGGATATAGAGTCTCAAGTGTTTATGCCTTAGTTGTAGTTTATATTTGTAGATATTTTACAAATTGAGGTTAGATTTTAAGGAAGTTTGTTTCCCACTATGGTTTCCAAAGGTGCCATGAATCTGTGGATCAGTAATCTTGTCTTAAAGCATTTGTATCCCTACCATAACAATAGGAACCTCGATTAGTTGCCGTTAGCATTTCTTTTGTAGAAAGTTCGTCAATAGCAACGATGATGGACAAATAATACAATAGTTTTGAAACTCTTTACCAAGCTTTCAAATAACTTTGGTATTCAGCGCTTTATTCAGCTTTCACTTTATTAAGTTGAATAAGTGCTGAAAGTCAAAATACCAAAAAAAAATTTCTGGGTGATTGTTGAAACTACTATGGTCTTACTACAATAAATTGCTTCTCACATTAGTAAGGCTCTGATTGGTTTAATTATAATTATAAATTTTCCTGCATCTATGTGATGGCCGGGAATATGTTATTTGCACGGAAGACCATTTTTTTTTGTTATTGCCATATAACAACCAGAAATCGACGAAGAAAATGTAACGAAGTCAAGCCATTCGGCATTTTTACGCATTTTGTGTCACCACTGCGAGAGACTACTCTCTCATCAATTAGTTAATGCCAAGTGTGAGTGAAAACGTCCCAACTGTGGACTGTTTGTGGTTTAGTGAAAAATATGGATCATGAGAACATTTATACATTTTTATGGAACTAGCATTCAGCTGCTTTGCAAATTTATAGAGCACATACTTCAAGGTTATAGACTCTAAAACAGAGACTCAGACAACTTGCTGCTATTCATTACCACTATTAGAAAATCGAAATAAAATTATTCCCTTTGCAATTCTCTTAAAATCTTCCCAAATAATTAACTATTCAATTAAGTTCTATCTAACCACAAACAAATAACACACCACAACAATCAAAGACAGCAGACCAAATAAACAAAAACAACTAGTAATTACTTATAATAACAACGAAGCTTGTTGTTGGTCAAAAAGACACAAATTTTCAATTAACTTTCAAAAACATTGCATAACAAATAGTAAAATCACCTTTTTCGCATACAAACCGAATGGTACAGACGGCCTACGCAACGAAAAAAGATGAAAGACGAATTTTTAGCGGCGCAAAAGGGTTTAGTTAACAATTAAGAGGGGTGCATACGCAAAATGCGGGTCATTAGTTTGAGGTTAGCGCTGGGTCTGCCGCGCCAGTAGGCATTTTTCGTATTTAGGGTGAAAGAACTAATCTGCTATGGATAGTTTGAGGCGGCAAAAATAAACAACACAATAAATGATTTCGAAAAAAATAAATGTATGTGCCGGTATTGCCCCGTAGGCAGGCTTTGAAGTATTAGTTGGAGCGGTATGTGGGGGTTTTAGTAACATAATCGTAGTAATTAGACCCGAAATAATGCAACAAATATTGATGGGAGAATGATTTGTATTTGTATTTACAATAATTTATAGGAACATTTTAATATTAGTTTTTTTGCAGCTTTGCTTATTGCTATTTAAAATGCTAAACACTATAACTTGTCTACTAATGCATAGTATTTACAATTCACTTATATAAACGCTTATATAGAAAGTGGCGTCTTAATGTAGCTACACAAATATATATTTGCCTTCCTTTCGCATTTTAAATTAATATTAAACTTAATTTCTTCACTAATTTTCTTTGGTAGCTCGCCTTAAGCCTTCAATAAATAAAATTTAGCTTAAAATTAGCTGCTCTCTTCCTTCACTGGCGCTCTTCGTAACCGCTTACTTTTACTTTTACGTAGGCTTCTCTGAGAGTTTCGCTAATTTCAATTTGTTCATTTCTAGCGCTTTTGCCGGTGTTTTGGTTTGTTGTAGTGCGCCATTTTTTAGCGCTCTTCGCGCTTTGTAGCGATCAACCCAGCGTCGCACACAGGGTGACAGTAACATTGTATCCATGTTCTCCAGCTTATTTGCACCCAAGAGAAAGCTGGTGATCAAGCCGATCACGATGGTTATTAGCGAGCCGAACATCGTGTAGAAGAGATAGGAGATATTGTAGATGTGGAAGGTGTCGTTTCTGTTGAAAGAGTTTTGAGGATATTTTTATTGCTTTGCAGAAAAAAGTTAATAATTTTATTAAGAAAACAAAAATTTATAAAATTATAATTTTTGTACCCTGGACAGGGTATATTAAGTTTGCCACGAAGTTTGTAACACACAGAAGGGTTGAAGACCCTATAGTGTATATATATGGCACATATGTATAAATGATAAGCGTGACGAGCTGAGTCGATTTAGCAATGACCGTCTGTCGGTCTCTCTATCCGTCTGTATATACGCTAGTCCCTCAATTTTTGAGCTATCGGTCTGAAATTTTGTATATGTCATTTTCTCCACAAGAACTTGCTCTTTTGTTAGAATCGAAATAGCTCTATTATAGCATATTTGTAGCTGCCAACAAAGTCATATCTCTGTATGAAAAACTTTTCATTTGACAAGCCATCTTCACGAAATTCGGAATACAGAATATTGTTCCAAGCATCACTATAAACTCCGAAGAAATGGATCAAATCGGATTACTCTAGCAAATAGCTGTTATATTCCATTTTATTTTCATATCATTTATTTTTTTAGTATACTTAGTAAATATTTTTTCAAAAATTTCTATATGACTCACTCCAAATGCACTGTCGATGAGTGCTCGGTAATATTCTCGGCCACCATACTCATCGAAGCGAAATCTACGAAGGTATAATTGCAACCCGTTATGGTATGTGGCTTGCGCAGATAGCTCACGGCGCCGCTAGCGAGATCTGCCTGAGCGCGTATGCACATCCAGGCCATGAAGAGGAGACTGCTAAGGCCACCAACTAGAGCACCCTAAAAATTGTAAATAGCAAAGGTGGCAATTAATTTTTAGCTTACACAAGGCTTTCATTTGACCACTAACCTTTCCCTCAATCCAGGGCACCATAACACCCGCCGTGAATATACCTAAGAGTGGACCATTCGCAACGGACGATAAAGTTATGGTCAACTGTAGCACTGTACCAAGTTTTTCTACAACAAAAACCAAGCTCACACATATTGCACCAAATATGATTACAACAAAACGCATTATAAGTGCGGTCTGACGCTCGGTGAGTGGCTTTTTTGCAAATGATTTGAAGAAGTCCTCGAGCATCACCGCCGACATAGAATTCAAGCCAGTGGAGAGTGAAGAGAGCGCAGCGCTAAAGACGCCAGCAACGAAGAGGCCCGGCAAACCGGGATAATCACCCAGTATTTCCATTACAAGTAGCGGCAATAGTTGATCATTTCGTTTAGCGAGCTGGAAATATAAATTTAGACTAAGTTCTCTAAAGCATTTTTTTTTTAAACGAACCTTTGTTTGCAATGGATCGCAATCGTGGTAGGTCGCATAGATAAGCAGACCACTGTAGCCGCAAAGGCAAATAAAAGTCAACACGCCGCATATGAAGAGGCAAACCGCGGTGCGCGCCGATTTCATGTTTGGTAGCGAGAGATAGCGTTGAATCATATTCTGACTGATCGCATTCGATTTTAACCAATGAGCGACGCCGCCAATAAAGAGCGAGTAGACGGTGTAACGTTCGGTGAGATCAAAGGTGAAACTGCGGAAAGTAATAGCTGATAGTAGATCGATAAAAAATGAAGAGTAGTAACAAAAAACTTACTTCGGTGTCTCAATGCGTCCGCTCTCTTTCGCTTTTCGATAAACCTCACCAAAACCACCTACATCAATGGTGCCCTTGACTATGATCAAAACCATGGCGCCGAACATAATGATAGTCTGCACAACATCAGTCCAAACGACAGCTTTCAGGCCGCCCTAACCAAAGAGAACAGTAATTTCTAAATAGAAATCCCGTTTCGTCAGTGCTGTCTACTTACCACACAGGTGTAGAAAATGCACACTAGACAAACGATCGGCGTTACTAGATGTATATTAACGCCCGTGGCCTGATTGAAGGCCAGTGCGGGGACATAAATGACAATTGGCAGCCATAATAACTGAAAATAGCGAGAAAAGTGACGAAGTGCTCTATACTTGCTATATGTGCATTTTTTCTTTAATCTTACTCACCGATCCAAACATGAAGAGCACAGAACCGAAGAGACGCATTCGCCGATCGTAACGCGACTCCAAATACTAACGGTAGAAAACGTATAAAAAGTATAGACTTAAGCACTATAAAATAGAGCCAATTTTCTTACCTGATATGTGGATATTAGTTTGAGATCATGGAATACTGGCAGGAAGAAATAGTAAAGCACGAAGCCCATGATCACCAACGAGCCCATGATATAGAGATACTGTGTGCCGAAGAGATATACTTCTGTTGGTGTGCCCAACAGCGTTATGCCAGATATGAAACTGTAAAAATCAGTTCAAAATTTTGTGGTTAGAATACGTATGATGCTCGATAAGTCAACTAAAATTCTTTAATAATCTCTAAAGTAATTTTTAGATCTAGGCCAGAAATTAATTGTTTTAGAAAAGGTTTGCGGGAATAGGTCGAAGTTTTATTTAAAAGAAGTTCAGCTTTGGTTGAAATAAAATGGCAATCAAAAAATTTAGACAAGGTTTAGAAAATAGGTACTTTATGAAACTCAAAGTGGTTCTCTCACGTTTTCTTTCATTGGTTCATAGATCGCAGAGTTTTTTGGCTTGGTCTGCTCCAAGGTCTGCTTTTTCGAAGTAAACAACCAAGCAACCTAGCGATTTTGGTCCTATAATAGCCGTAGATAACTAAATCATTATCTAATTTGACACTTTGAAATACAAGAAGGTTTCGCCTAATCGATATAACTGTAAATGCTTCTGGAACTAATGAGCTTGAATCGTAGCAGTATTTGAAAATAATAATATACATTTCGAAACCTTTCTTATGCACTCTCGATTAAAAGGCCTTTTATTGGGGTAATATTTTTGCAGCTTCTTTTCCATTATAGTTACAATTATTTTTCTCTACTATGCTTTTAAATATTTTCTCTTAAAAAAGAAACAAAATAGTTAAACCGCAGAATATATGCCAATGAAAAAAGATATTCCTGCCTTATATAGGTCTGTTCATAATGTAAGAAAAAATTATAATAAGTTTTTCGGATGCGTCGTAAGCATACGACTACACTTCAAAGTGTTATAAATACTGTAAATATTGCAATATAATTTGTTTATACGCCAATTATTTAGTCGCAAATCTTTAAACAAGTGGCAACCACTCTGAAAATTTTTTTTCAAACCCAAGCTTTATTAAATTTTTTCAACTCTATTAAATTTTCTTATCATAAAATTATTTTTATAAAATACATTTTTTAAACAGATGGCAATATTTTCCGAAATTTAATTTCAATTGAGGTCTTTTAAACCTTTTTACTTATACTTTACATAATTATACATTTTATTAATGGTTATCTAATTATTTTAACTAAACAAGTTTTTCCTTCAGGTGGCAGCTTTTCCAAAAAAAAAAAAAATTTTTTACGCTAATATAATATCTTTAACTTCTTAGTTTATTAAATTGCAAAAATATAGTTGCTTTTAAACAAGTGGCAACCCTCATGAAAATCCTCCCAGTAATTATATATTATGTTTTCGTTGCTTTCTTGTATTGTATTTTTTCTTTTTAGTTAAGTAATTTCAAACAGGTGCTAACTTTATAATTTTCTTAAATTGTCCAAGTATAACAAAATATATTTTAAAAACATTAAAATCGGTTCATAAATTTAGTTTATGAACTATGAATACACTAACAACGTGCTTTTGTTTGAACTGGGAATGCCTCAAACTTAAAATATTTTACTGAAATAAATTAAAGCTATTTTGGTATATGTACATATGTATATACCGCTGTCAGTTTCACACTCAGTAGCTGTTTTGTAAATACCATATGTTAATATGTATGCAAGGTTTTCGCCCGCAGTTTTCAACGCTCGCTTTGACAAAGGGCTTTCATACGTGCCTCGAATAAATATTTTTGTTATTTTATTTTTTATTTTTATAACTTTTAATTTCACAGCGATAGGTTTGCATGCCATAAGATTGAAATTAAAAATTCTCTGATCAATATATGCCAATGCGAAAATAATTCAAATTTTTTCATGGCAAATTTTTTTTTTTTTGTTTTTTGGAGATTAGTTTAACTTTTTAAATGCTTTTTTTCTGCACATACATTTAGTACACGTGTTCATATGTACACATGTATGTGTGTGCATATATAAATATAAATGTATGTAGGTACATACATATGCTATGAATTATATAATCGTTATACATACGTTACAATAATAATGATTAAATTACCATTTATAGAGTAAGTGGATAAGAAAATTTATTAACAAGCAAAAACCTTAAAAATTTTTATCGTCCCAAAATATTTCGGGATCCCCAAATAATATCCATATATATATTAAACAAATTAATGGAAAATATTGATTAACACACGTAAGCCCTTTTTTTAATGAAATTGTTTCGAAAATTTTCGGAATTCCGAAAATACATATAGAAATTGTAGTTTTAAAATGTTTAAGTAGGAAGAAGAATTTTAGCGAGAAATAAATATGTATTGCATATGAACAAAAAGATGAAAAAATCCCGAAAACTTTCGGGATTCCGGATATACGTATACGAATTTTAATTGCTACTATTTAGAGAAGAATTTCAGCGATAAATTACTATATATTTTGTAAATGAACAAAAGAAAAACAAGAAAAAACGTTAACTTCGCTTGCACCGAAGCTATAATACCCTTCAGAAATACAAAGGCTCCTTACAAGAACTTGATTACGATCGTTCAATTTATATGGCAGCTATATGCTTTAGTGGTCCGATATCGGCCATTCCGACAAATGAGCATCTTCTTGTTGAGCATAGGACAGGTGCAAATTTCAAATCGATAGCTTTAAAACTGAGGGACTAGTTTGTATATATACAGACAGACGGACAGACAGACGGATAGACAGATGGACATGGCTAAATCAACTCAGCTCATCATGCTTATCATCTATGTATATATTTTATAGAGTCTTCGATGTTTCCTACTGGGTGTTACAAACTTCGTGGCAAACTTAATATAAATTCAGGGTATACATATGCAAAATGATCTAATTCATCAAACTTCCGAGATCTGAAAGCACGGCAGTCAAAAATAAAAAGTAATAGGCTAGAGGAAAAAAAGTATTTCATATACGGTATGTTTATTTAAAAACAAAAGAAAATGTACTTATATTGTTAAGCTAGGCAGTTTCGACAACAACAAAGCACTATAGTGACAAATTACTGAAAGTTTTATAATTATGAAGCTGCATAACAAATTTTTGGATCCCGCAAGTGAAAAACCACTAATTATACATACTGTGGTAAAGCAATGAAGTTATTGATTGAAGTATTTTATAAACAGAAGGATTAAAAAAATACATAATTACATACATTTGTATATGTATGGTATATTTTCGGTATCCCGAAAACTCATTGAAAAAAATGTCAGATATTATAATGATGAAAAGTACTGTATTAAAAATCAATAATTTATGTGCAATAAAATGTTTTGTGTAATGAAGTTATATCCAATATTTGACTGATCCCGAAAACTGCGGAATAGTAATATAATAGAGTAGGGAAGAAAATTTAAGAGCCAGTAAGTAGAATGACGCAGTATAATATGAAGTTGGTGTGACAATTAAATGACAAGCAGCAACCGTTTGTTTTTAAAAATTACATATTTAGTGTACTATCCCGAAGATTTAGAAAAACTAAATAGCATGAAATTTACTGATATTTTAAAATTCAAATAAACATTTATTGAGAGGTTTTTAGGCTTTCATAAAAAGATAAAATTAGAAATTTGCTGTAATCCCGCAAATTTTCGGGATCCCGAAAACTCATGTAAGAAAAATAAAACATGATAAAATTAAGTATTAACAAACATTAATTAATGTACAGTGAAGTGGTAGTTAGTACCCGTTTTTATTTAATATTTTTACTTGAGCTACCATCGCGAAGATTTAGAAAATATTTATAAAAATCACGACATTTTTGCACTAAAATGTGTAAAAACCATATATAAATTTATTGACTGGTTTTTCCGCTTTTATAAGAGAAAACATTACAAATTTCTGTAATCCCGAAAATTTGCGGAATCCCGAGGATTCCGAGTAACACAATTTTAATTTATTGACTATTTCTGTGTTCACTACTTTGCTATATTTACAAAATTAAGCACTCTCGGCGGATATTTCGTGCCTTATATACAATATATAGCTATATATTATATTTATAGAACTCTTACAAATACCACAAATGGAGCGCCAACTAAATTTATAACAAATCTTCGTTTATTAATATCATATAGTTTACGACACTTATTAAATTACGCCCGTATTTTCCACTTAATTCTTTCGTTTGAGTTTTTTTCTACTTTTTTGCACATTACTTTATTTGCCTAGTTGAGCGCGATTTATTTTTAGCTAAAATTCAATTTGTGTATTATCATTCACTGCGCTGTCAGTCATTCGCATTTTGTGTTGTAATTTTTTATTGTAAATTTTTTTTTTTTGTTTGCTTTGCATAGTTGCATACACCCACCAACATCCGTTGGTCCGGCGCATTCTCCACTTCAGGCATGGCAGCCCAAACCGCTTCCAAACCAACAACGATCAGTGGTCGTCAGTCAAATCTTAATTCAGTCTGCTCTTAATGAACAGTGACAACTTTGCATACAAGCCCGTCGCTGACCTATACAGCGTTTAGTAGCTGTCAATTGGACCAGGGTCGCTTCCCCTTCTACGTTTTTATTTCGTGTGTGTGTGTGTGTGGATGAGTGTATATATGTTTACACGTATGTATGTATGTTTGTCTGCTCGTGCGCGAATGCGTCTAATTTGCCACACAATTATTAAATTGCTTCAAATACTATACTTATGGCACATAAGGAACACAAAATTACGCCTTTCTTTAGCGACTGTAAGCAAATCGTATGGAAGTTGTACGGATTTGTAAAGCAGATTAATGGGGTTTAATACTCATGTGTATAAATAGCTTGAAGCTTGCGCTCCGCATCTATTGCGTTTGTTAGTTGCAAAGATATTTTTATGAGTGAAGTTTGTGCATATAAGTCTGTATATACTAGCTATATATACATTTATGCAAATATCTGTATGTGTATGTTATAAACACAAATACTAGCATATACATATGTATATACTCCTCTACATACATATGGCACCATATTTTGTTGCATGCTAAATGAAATTGCATCGGTCGCAAACGTTTGTTGCTGCTACGAGGGTGATATTTCATATACGATCTTTACAAACATTGTCAAATTGTTATGAAATAAATTTCGACACCTATATATAGATATATATAGATCTTTATATGTACTCATATGCATTTACATAAGCCGCACAAATTACACCCTCATAAATTGTTTGATTACCTTATGTCAGTGACTCACTGATTTTGGTGTCAGCTGTCACCTTTAAGACCTTGAGGTAGAAACTTGTTGAAATAAATATGTAAATATGATGATAATATATGTACAAATTTAGTTGAATGATTATGAACTCTCTAAATTTCGTGAAAATATCTTGTTTTCTCTACAAGAACTTAACCGGTCAGTTTGTACGACAGCCATATGCACAGTACTCTGATATGGACAATTCTAACAAATAAACAGCCCTTTGGATAGGAGAGGACGTGTGCGAAATTTTAAGATCGATATCTCAAAAACTGAGGGACTAGTTCGCGTATATAAAGACAATCGGATAGCATATATACATCATTTGTTTTTAAACTAAATTTTTTTAAAAAGGAGGCAAGTCATTTGAAAAAAGTTTCAGCAGCACGCAACATTAACTTTTTTTATGCTCAATAAATTTTGAAAAATTTTAAACGTGCTAAACTTATTTGACAACAAATTTCTGAAAAATGGCAACCCTTCTGAGAAATTTCTCTCAGAGATATTATTCTTAACTCTGCTTCGTTTGATGCGCGTATTGAAATGATTGCTATACCCTGAACAGGGTATATTAAGTTTGCCACGAAGTTTGTAACACCCAGAAGGAAACGGCGGAGAGCATATAAAGAATATATAATATATAAATGATCACCGTGACGAGCTGAGTTGATTTAGCCATGTCCGTCCGTCCGTCCGTCTGTATATACGCGAACTAGTCCCTCACTTTTTGAGATATTGATCTGAAATTTTGAACAAGTCTTTTTCTTAGCAAGAAGCTGCTCATTTGTCGGAACGGCCGATATCGGACCACTATAGCATATAACTGCCATACAAACTGAACAATAGGAATCAAGTGTTTGTATGGAAAACTCTTTCATTTGACGAGGTATCTTCACAAAATTTGGCATGTATTATTATTTAAAGCATTAATCTGATCTCCGAAGAAAATGTATGGATCGGATGACTGTAGCATATAGCTGCCATATTAACTGAACGATCGGAGTAACGTGCTTGCATGGAACATTTTTTTATTTTACGAGGTATCTTCACGAAATTAGGCACGAGTTATTGCTTAAGGCAACAAATTATTCTCCACAGAAATTGGTCAGATCAGATCACTATATCATATAGCTGCCATACAAATTGAACGTTCGGAATCAAGTTCTTGTAAGGGGCCTTTGTGTTTGTGAAGGGTATTATAGCTTCGGCGCAACCGAAGTTAACGTTTTTTCTTGTTTTTATTATAATTTTTCTTTATGTTATTTAAGTTTTTAAGCAGGTGGCAAGGCGTTTGTAAGAATAGTTTCAACTGTAAGCACTTTTAAGTTATTTTATACTAAACTTTTTTATACCCATGTTTCAGAAGAGTGCTGTTTTAAACGGGTGGCACTACTAATATCAAAATTTTTTCAGTTGTGTGTTTCTTTAAAAACCATTTGTTTAATCATTATTATTGCCCTTAAAAATTTTAAATAGTTGGCAAAGCTCCTTAAAAATATATTTTCAATAATGAGTTTTCCTAAATATAATATATTTGGTGCGGCTGCTTTGGTTTTAAAACTGGTGTATCTAATTATTGTTTAAAATATTTTATAAACATGTGGAAAATGTTCTTAAAATATTTTCAAAATTGGACACTTTCTTCAAACTTTTTTATTTAAGACCCATATTATAAAAGAAATTTATGTTGCGTAAGTTTTCTTACTTTTTTTTAATGGGTGGCAGCTTTTTTGAATAATTAGTTCCAATTCTGTGTTCATATTGTCACTTTTCGTTTCTTTTATAAATTTCAGTTAAATAAGTTAGTTAACTAAATTCTCTTGGAATCGTTTGTTCATATATAAGACTTTTGTGTGGACTTTTTTAGCCAACAAGGGCAAATATTCTCTAGTTTTTGGTCTTTCTAAATTCCGCTTGAACAGGATACTGCCCTTCCACTACCTTATTTAGACCATATCGTACATACTTATTTATTTTTATTCTTTAACGCCTTATGTTTAAATAAATTGTATAATATTTTTAGTTATATAATTTTCGATTCAGCAGCTTCATTCCAATATATAACTAAACTAAACTTGGGTATTGGAGAGTAAATGATATACATTTCGGATATTATGCTTTGTACGAAAACTCTCGTCTACTTGCTTGAACTATACTAGTCGCATGTTCGATTCGACATATTTTTTACCAGGATTCGTCTTTTTTTGTTCTTTTTCCACATTTATTTATTCCATTATTTTATGTCATGCAAAATAAAAAAAAAACCAAAAAAACTTATAAATTGAATCAGCTAGATTGGCAACTCTGCCAGGTCTGTCTAAAAAAAATTGTTAACGAATTAAAAATAATCAGTAATTCTTTAAAAAATTATTAATACCAAACATTGTTCTAAATTACTCGCAATCAATTCCACGTGATTGAGAACCCCCTACTGTAACTCAGTTTTAATTTAATTAAAATAAATTATGCATAAAAGGGGGATATTTCTATTAGCTCGCGAAGTAAAGTGCTGCTCAAACGTTTAATTGTACGAAAGCGATCCGATTCGATAATTTTATTGCTTTATTGTAGCTGTGGGTGATCCCCGATCGCGTAAGCTTATTGATCGCTCATTCCAGCTCAATACTTGCGTATTTGCAAGGCCCTGATAAATAGCATGACATCTAGTGAGCTCCTCGCCTTAAGCAATAAACCTTTTTCGCTAATTCACTTTTACCCAGGCACTGCCCCAAGGACATTCATACGGTGAGTCTAAAAAACTTGCCAGATGCTTGTGGATGAAGTTCTTACGATGAAAATGAGCTAGAATCAGCTCAGCACTTTCCTTTGTATTCTCCAGCTTTCGCTAGATTAGGGGGAAACATTAGTAATCTCATAACCTTAGCCATTAAAGCAATCTAGCTGGAATAGAAATCTAACGTCTAACCGTGTTTGGTATGGATTCAAGTCGTTTTGATGGTATAATATAAGTAAGAGGGTTTAGATTGATCATAAGCAGTTTTTCGCAACCATAGCGGACTTGTTTAGGGCTCTCTAAGTGTGGTTGTGTGTGATCGAAGATCGGGTCAGATTTAGAACCTCAACTAACAAAATATTAGCTAACTTAACACTGACCCCGAAAAATATAAAACCTTTCATGGCTTCGAATTCTTTTTACTGTTGCTTGTCTTTACTTCAAAACTGTATAAAAAAGTCGATAGTATTGTAGATTTATTTTCTATATTGAAAGGCCGAACACTTATGCTCAGAGATATAATAGTTAACTGCCTAAGAAAGGGAGCAGCAAAGTTGTTCATCGCACTAAATTTTGCCAGAGGTCCTTCATTATATCGAGACTTATATTGTATTCACAAGAGGAAAGGATAATTATAACTTACTTGCATTAGTATGGATCGCGCGGAAAGGAACTTAAGCTTAATGAACTTATTTAAGAGATCTCATAAATCATGATAATATCTTTCTTTTCCGAGCCTATAATATCATTGGACGTTAATGCTTTTTTATTCTTGGACTACTAGCTTTTACCTTGTGTTCACCGCTAGTTTTTTTATAAGATATTATGTTTATCTTGTTAAAGTCATACTCTACTATTCTATTGAGTTTTGAGGAAGAACCGATTATCAGAACCAAGTGGGTTGAGTTTGTCTTCAAAACCCAGTAGATTTAGTATCAATTATATCTATAACTCACAACTAACCTCGCAATCAGCGACATGGCGATCGGAAAAATCTTCATATTTCTGCCGCCCACCAAATAAGCATCCTCGGCATCTTCTGTTGTAAGCGATTTGCGTGACTTCGCCTCACGACGCATTTGCAGCGCAAAATAAATACCGATCACCGCACAGCTGGTTAACATTAAAACGAACACCACATAATCGGGCCAACCGAAGCGTTGAAGGCTAATGCGCACTTCGTCCACATTCATTTTGGCCGACATGTCGAACGGCGTGAAAAAATGGAAATTGCAATTATTTTATTTTTTATTGAAAAAAAAACACACACACACACACAAAAGTGTCTTTGATACACGTTATAAAATACTAAACAAACACTTTTGCAGAGTCATTTGTAGGTAGAGTCCTTCAAGAACGTCCTTTTTTCCACTTTTGCAAACACTTTCACTTATTTCACCGCACGATCACTTCACTAACCACGAGCGCCTCCGTTGCTTACGCGTTCGCACGCGAATTATAACTGATTTAACTTAGACCGTTACTTTGCATCTTATTACCCGTTAGTTCTAAATTTATACTAAATAAATACATATGCCGCTGCATCATGCATAGTGCTCGTCGTACGTCGTCTAGATTGTTATAGTTTTTTATTGTACTTTTTTTGCGAAGTATTACGTGCACAAATTAGCCGCTAAACACGGTTGCATATCACTAAGTGGCTCGTCAAATGTTGATCAACGTACTCGCAGCATGTTGAACCTGAGGGTGTCAATTTACGGTAATTTTACAGTTATTACATTTATTGTCTCTAGACAGTAAGTCTTGAAGAGCTACTTGACAAATCTAAATATTATTATTCTATTAAGAATTAGCTTTGCTTTGATCGTGTGTGTTCTTTACGGGGTTTGTGTGTACGTATCTTCACTCTAACAAAAATGTTATGATAATTCTGCGCAGTGGTGCTTACTTGTATTAGTGCAAGATCACCCACAAATAGAGCACGCAAGCTTCGAATGCTCTTCAAAGCATTCAACTCTCTCACACTTACCCATATGTACTTGTAGCTCTCTGCGCGGCTGTCAGCAGTTACTGCACTCCGATTGGTCATTCGTTTGTTTACAGTGCGCTTTAAACTGTTGTTCAGTGAAAAATATTGAAGCGGGTGTAGATAGTGAGTGTTTTGCAGACTTTGAACTCTTTGCTATTCTTGACGTATCTGCAAATTACCAGTAGCTACTTATAGTTTCATATGACTGTCGGATTGTATGTTGATTTTAATAAATATAACCTGTACGCAGTCGCTCTTATATGTATATGGAAAGGAAATGCTTTGCATCCAGCTAGCTCAGTTCGCAGATTATGCGCTAGCGTTCATTTAAGTAAATTATGATTTATTCCAGTCTTTATATTAGAGAGCATGTGTACAGTTACACGCCGTGAAGAAAGAAAAAAACTTTGAAGATGTAAATCATTAATATGGCGTCTAGTTGTTGCAATTGTTGTATTATGCAATGTGAATCAGTAAGTGACAAAAGGCAAAGTGAAAGAAATTAGCGGTTAGAACGTTAGTATTGCTCCCCGTCACATTAAAAAAATAAAAATAAAAAGAAATAAAACAAATTAGAAAAACAAATGTTAAGTCTAAAGAATGGCTTAAAGCAACAGGAAAAAATGTCCGATGTTGAGCATGTATACTGCTCCAACTAAATAATAAGGTAACGAGTTCAACCATTTTTGATCTCTTTTTAAGGTTTCTGTATATGAAATAACCTTTAGGAAAGTTTAAAAACTGTTTCCACAGTCTATATGCAGTCTGTTCTTTCCTCTGCCTCAATGGAATCTACAAGAAAGGAGGCGACTTGTTCAACCATACCTGGTCTTTTTATACCTTGAACAGGGTATATTAATTTTGTCTTGATGTTTGTAATACCTAAAAGGTAATGTCGGAGACCTTATAAAGTATATATGTATATAATATAAATGATCAGCGCGAAGAGCTAATTCGATTTAACCATGTCTGTCTATCTGTATAAGAGTATACGCGAAATAGTCCGTCATTTTTTGAGATATCAATCTGAAATTTTGTCGGAACCGTTGATATCGGACTACTTTAGCAAATAGCCGTCATACAATTTACATCAGGTTCTTGTATAGAAAACTTTTTAATTCAACGAGATATCTTGAACAACGTTGCTATGTGTTATTCAATACGTCAACGGTGGAATCTTCGAAAAAATTGTTCAGATCGGATCACCTAGACTGTACGGTCGGAATCGAGTGCTTGTATGAAAAATTTTGTCAGTTTACGAGATATTTTCACAAAATTTGGCATGACAACGTTGTAACCTCTGAAGAAATTATTCAGATCGCGTCACTATAGCTGCCGTACAAACTGACTGATCAAAATCAATTTCTTGTAAGGAATGTTTTGTATTTTTGAAGGGTGTTATAGCTTTCGTGCCACCGCAGTTAACGTTTTTTCTAGTTTTAAGTGTTTATTTAAAAATTTTTAAGGAATCTTGAAGACCTTCGCAGCTGTCAATTATAGTCTGGAATTTGCATTTATACCGTTGCTAGACTCTTCTTATTGTTTTTGTTAACTTCCAATTGATATCATTTGTGCGTATCAAATTTGCTAATATGGTATATTTCTTAATACCAACTAATTAAAGTTAAGTTCATCTAAAGTTCTCGCTTGGAACATTAAGGTGTTCAAGTAGTCTTAAATTTAAATAAACCCATGTGGAAGAAACTAAATATCTGATCTTTGTATTAAGCTTAGAACAATCTCAAAATTCTTAATGATTCCGATATTATTGAGTCCAATTACCTGGTAATGGTTCTCTCATTGGTTGGACGGTCTATCTGCTGCGAGTTCAGTTCAGAAATCTTGTCCACCATCTTGGAGGTGTCAATGCAACACATGAATGCTGCGGTGGGTTAGCTATAAGACACTTTCGTGTGGTACCAAACTTATACCAATAAAATCGTTTCGTAAAATACCACCAGAACAAAACTCTGCCGTGAACAAACTCATAGATAGCGTAGCTTCAAACTCATGTGGCTTCAATAGGAAGATGAGTTATCTTCATAATTTTTATTACCAACTCTCTCAGTGTTTTTACTCAGTCTTCTTCAAGAGTTCATTCACTAGTTTTAGTATTTTTGAAATTGTTCCTGTTATGCCTCCAAAAAACAAAAATTAATAAAAGCTTTTGTTGAGCCCAGAGAGTTAATAACTACCATTTGGGCTAAAAAGTCTTTGGCCTAACAATGAGTGAATGCCATATTTTCAGGCTTTTATCTTTGACATTATTTCCATGTAGAATATTGCATTTGTTGTAATAGTTCTCTAACATTTCGCTATCTGTTCGATAGTATGAAGCTTCGAAGACTTCCAAAAAAGACGTTTTAATCTATACCTACTGAATTGAAGGAAATATTTATACAGCGAACTACTTTTAGATTTTGGAAAAAAAGAACTCCCTGCGAGTCAATTATGGTAATTACGATGAGTAGAGGACTAGTTCATGCCGTTGTTCCTATAATTTATCGGTCGTAACGCAGGCTGAATGAACGACGCTATTCAAAACACACGACCTCAATCGCACGAGTTAAGTTTTAAATACATGGAGTTTTGATTTTGTAACTGAATTAATTGATTCAACTGAAAATAAGCTTACAAAACATTCAACTATGGCACATGTAAGTCATTCCATGCTGCACTATTTAGTTGAGAATGTACTCAGAAAATGCTGAGTGGGTGCATTCTTTCACGTTCTGCTTTCAGCACATGCATTTTCTGTGGCATGATCGGCCTAATGTGTGATCACCAGCATCATCAGTGATCGGAGTCGCGCAAAGTAAGGGCCATCTGGTGCTCGTAAACTTAATATCACTTCACTGAGGACTTTTTTGCGCATACGTTCTTTCAACTTTTATCTTTTTATCGGTAAATCTTCGGTAATTTATTTCGATGGTTTCGGCTTTGAACCAAGTTCTCTCACGTTCTGTTCGAGTTTAAGCCGCTTTTTAACATAGATAAGATCTCTTGGCGTGGATACTCCCTTTGACGAACAGCAGCAATATTGATAGCGTTGTGACTTTCACGGTGGTGCGCCTAAGATCCGATGCTTCGCATTGATCATGAATTTTAAACGAATTGAAATGTAGAATCTTTTAAGGTCAGATACATTAGTGTTTCAGTTCACATATGTATATATTTCAGAAAAAGATTTAACTTTTTCGAGATTTGTAAGAGTTAACGTTTTTCTTCCCAGGTATTTGATGCTAAACTTTTGAAAGCAGATTTTTCAGTTTTGCATTTAGTGTTACCATCTTGTTTAAAAAGTTTTGAATAAAAACTTAAAGAAATATTGTATAAAAGACGCTTTACAATACCTCCTCTCTCTATCAAACATTTGAAACTACCCGAAAATCATATTTAATTTTTTCTTTATAGAAATTTAACTACAAAAATTCGCAATTCTTAAATCTAGGTTTTTCCGCTTAAAACCGAATATATTTTTACATAAATAGTAAAAAGTTTAAATTATTTTTCAGCGTCGTAAAGCTTAGAAGCCGCAAAAAAACTCCACCACTCCAGTTATTTTCACTCGGATTTACCGACACGCTTTCTATAGCTTTTCTCCGCCACACGATGTAGAATTTCCGCCGAGAGTCTACCGGTATTCTGCACCAGCTTGTAGAGGAAACCATTTGTATCACGTAATAAATCATATGGATGACCGAATTCAACCAGACGACCTGCATCGATCACCATTACTTTATCATTGTCCATAACGGTGTTTAGGCGATGAGCAATAGTTAGGACCGTACAGTGTTCGAAATTCGTGTGAATCGTCTCCTGAATGAGCATATCAGTTCTATGAAAGAAATTAAGTTAATACATTGATAAATCTACTAAAAATTGCATTGAGCAATACAACTTACTCTGGATCCACATTGGCTGTTGCTTCGTCCATGATTAGCAATTTGTTATGCCTCAGTATGGCTCTCGCCATGCAGACCAGCTGCCTTTGACCCATACTAAAGTTCGAACCACCGTCATGCAAGCGACAATTTAAGCCACCTTCCAAAGTTGATACATAATTCTTCAACTTGACGTCTTCCAAAGTGCGCCATAACTCTTCGTCCGCCTTCTGCTCCAGCGGATCGAGATTGTAACGCAGTGTGCCAGAGAAAAGCACTGGGTCTTGCGGTATAATCGATACACGACTGCGTAAATCGTGCAAGCCCAACGAGCCGATATTAACACCATCAATTGTTATAGCGCCTTCATTCAGCGCTAAGCGAAAGATAGCTTGTATAATGGAGGATTTACCAGCGCCTGTGCGACCCACAATGCCGATCTTTTCCATCGAATTGATGGAGAAGTTCAAGCCCTTAAGTACTGGTTCAGTTTGTTCCGCGTAGCGCAAGTAGAGATCTGTAAACTGTACAGCACCAGTGCTCGGCCATGTTTTAGGCAAAGCTATGGCTTTCGTGTCGGTCTCCAAAGCGGGTTCTGACGGTAACTCAGCATACTCGATCACACGCTCTACGCTCGTCATATTATTCTCCATTTCGGCTGTCTGACGCATACCCCATTGACACATTATTATCAGTGTCATGGACTGGGTAATCGCGAGACCGACGTCACCGCTGTAGAAGTCGCTTTCGATTACCAAAAAGCTAAAAGTAACCGCTAGTATGTAAAGCACGCAAATAAGATCGGTCCAAAAGGCGAAAGCGCGGTTAATGCTCACGTAGAGAAATAGCGCTGAAGTGTTGGTATTCTGATGACTGTGGTACTCCTTATCCAAATGGTTGGTGCCATTGAGCGCACGTATTGTAGTGAGACCCTGGAATGTCTGATTTGTGTGCGAATACACGGGGCTGCGCGCTGCAAAGTAGTAAAAATGTGAGGTCTAATTTAAGCCTAAACCTTTATTTGAACTTACTCAAGCTCTCAATGCGTTTAAGACTGCGACTCGCGTTGATGTAGAGCACACGACAGAGAAACAGCAGCGCGATCATTACGAACGCTGGTACTAGCAGCCAATAGTTGGCGAAGGCCACGATCGACAAAACCGCAATCGTATTTATATAAAACTATCAGAAATTGTCAAAGTTAACGAACTTGTTTAAAAATAGAACTGAGTTATACTCACCGAGTATGAGTCGAGCATGGCCTGCGGCAGTGCTATGTCAATATTACTAATATCACTCGAAAAGCGATTGAGAATGCGACCCGAGGCATTTGTGTTGAAGAAACGCATGCGCGCTCGTATAATACCCTTGAAGAGATAATCGTGCAGGCGGAATGATATCGCCAGACATATGTAGAAGAAACCAAAGGTGCGTACAACGTATAGCAGAAGTGTTGCCAACATGAGTATCGTATAGATGATTACGATTTCCATGCGTTTCGAAGTGAACTCCTCATTTGTTTCGTGCAATTGCGGTTGAGATTCCTCCCAGGTGGCCCTGAAGGATGAGAAGAGTGTAATTATTAGAGATGAGATCCTAACAAATTATATTAATTTGTTAGTTGTATGGTGGAAGGAATACTGTTTCCATCACCGTCTGTGGCTAAAAGCTATACGAAGGCTATTCAAAATCATCATCTCACTCACCATCTCGCTATGAATATATCCATGACGGCTTGACAAGCACGCGCTGAGATGAACAACATAAATATCACTAATATAAGCCAAGGCATGCGGAGAGCCTGGAAGTACGCCACATATGTGTGAAATCGCACCGAACCTTTCATTTGTTGTTCCTTGCGTTCCGAACCAGTGTCGTTAGGCAATTCGACACTCTCATGCTTTTCCTCCGTCGCCTTCGCCAACATGCTCTCGGCATGCAACAACTTCGGCCGTTTATCTACTTGCTCTTGAGTTAAGCTTAAGCGCTTGCTGATTTTCTGCTCAAGCACTTCATAGGTACCCTGTACTTCGATGACACCAGCTTCTAATAGTATAATCCAATCGGCCTCTTTGAGGTTATGCACACGATGTGTAACCATGAGGCGTATCTTGGTACTCAGGTATTGTTGGAAGCAATTGCATAAGAGACGT
Organism: Bactrocera oleae; assembly: GCF_042242935.1. NCBI lineage: Eukaryota > Metazoa > Arthropoda > Insecta > Diptera > Tephritidae > Bactrocera > Bactrocera oleae. The sequence continues at coordinate 11,392,205 of NC_091539.1, read as the reverse complement.
TTAGCTACTTCTGCATCGACCGCGGAGAGCGGATCGTCGAATACGTAGATGTCGGCTTGGCGGTAGACGGCGCGTGCCAAGCTAATACGCGCCTTCTGACCGCCGCTCAGACTTATACCACGTTCGCCGACTATGGTAGAATCGCCATAGGGCAGCAGCTGCAGGTCGCGCTCGAGCTCGCAGGCTTGTATGACATCTTTGTAACGTTGCGCATCGTAAGGTTCCACGAAGCAAATGTTGTCGCGTATGCTGGCTTCGAAGATCCACGCCTCTTGTGGCGCATAACTGATGCGTCCATTTACTTCGACATTGCCTTTGATGATATCCAGCTCACCGATTATAGCATTCAGCAGCGTAGTCTTTCCTGCGCCAACATTTCCAACAATACCAACGAATTGACCAGGACGTAAGTTGAAACTGATATCGGAAATGTGATGCTTACGTTTCTCTAGTTTTGGCGAGTCCCAACTGATGGTTAAATTGTGTGCCAATACACACTTTTCAATTGCGCTAGGGTTATGCACACGTCCCGAGAAGTTACACTTCTCTTCCTTATCCACATCGACGCCAAAGTTTTCAATGCCGCCATCTGCTGGATCTTCATTTTGCATTAAGAATGTGACTATGCGACGCGCACACACAAAAGTCTCCGCCCAGGTGGTGACAGACAGCGGCCAGAAGTGCAGCAGCGAGTCATTGAGTGCATCGTAATATGAAGACACGATGAAAACCTTGCGTGCCGATATAAAATCGCCGGTGTATACGTAAGCAACCAAGCTGACGAAGAGCGCAAACTTCGAGATCATGTTCGTGCATTGCATGCCCGCATAAATATTCATTGAACCTTTTATTGCGCGTATTTCCTTTTTGCGCGTGTTTGCTATTAACTTCGCGAAGGACTTTTCCCACGCATACATTTTGATCACCTGAATCGCCGTGATTATTTCGTTCATCAATTTCACGCGATCATCTCCGAGCTCAGCAAAACGATGCCGATACTTAGCGGCCGCCTTTGCTGCCCACGCTTGTAACGGTATGAATGTCGCTATCGCCGCTATACCCACAATAGCTGGCCAGCCGATCTCGCTGTACATTACATAACCGAAGACAATCGCCTCAATCGGTCCCTTCCATAGATCGTGAAAGAAGTAGAAAGTCATATCAAACTGGGGCAGATCTGTGGAGAGCACAGATATCGCAAAGCCGCTCATACCGCCATTGTCCGCGGCCAGCGAAGAACGCAGACATTTACGATAAATAAGACCACCACAAGCGACGCGTATGGCTGTGCCAGTTTTGAAGAGAAAAAACATAAACGGATGAAAGCATAATGAGGCGATGAGTGCGCATAGCACAATGCCGGTGGCGGAAAGATAAGCTTGCTTTTTGGTAATGTTAGTTTGACCATCGGTGAAGTAGGCAACGAGCTCGCCGAGAAAGAGGGGCTGGAAGGTGCTGTGGATTGCAGTGAAACATAGTTAAAAATTGATAGTGTCATATATTATAACTATATATTATATTATTTGTACTCACTGCAATGTTATCTCCAATAACGAATACACAATGCACATGGGCACAAAACGCCAGCCGAAGGCTCTGAAGATCATATGTAAGAGACTGGGCTTCTTTCGACGCACCTCCTCTTCCCAGTATTTGATGAGGGAGCTTGTTAACTGCTTGCTATCTAAATATGGCACATGGTCGTAGATATCATCTTGTCCCAATTTGTCTTGGTAGCCCTTTTTGAAGACACCGCGTGTCCAACTGCGAGGAGAGAAAATTATATCAAACTAGGACTTTTAGAGGCGTATTATATCAATTATAATAATAAGAAAGCTTTTAATTTGTTTAATGTACAAAATAATAATAAAATAATAAATACGCTTGTATGTAATCGAATTTGGGTGATAAATACAATTAAGTTCCTGTATCTTTATTTGGGAAGAGTATTCTGGCGTCGATGCAGCCGAAGTTAACGTTGCTACGTGTTTGTTAATAAATTTGTTATTTTTTACGAAAGCGACAGTGCTGCCTACTTTTCCACAGTTAGGCTAAATTCTGATGCAAAACAAGGTTGTAACTCCATCAACTCTAAACAAATTGATTTTTTAAGGTTTTTATTAGATAATAAGTCTACTCATAGTGATTGATATGAGAAAATTGCTATGCGCGGACAATTTTTGAGGACTTCTACTCCAACTAAATACTTAAATATAGCATACAAATTATTCGTCAATACATATAAGCTTAATTGTTGTTTAAACAGTTATAAAAGCTCATATGATTATGCATTGAAAGCCTGATGTAATATACTCGTACTTAATTCACAATAATAAGTAATAACTAACATTAATGCACAAAAAATGGATATTATTTATTATCTATCAATATTTGTTTTTATTTCTTTAATTTATCAGTAACAACAAAGTGTTATATATAATCACCCAAACAAGTACAAAAAGCTCTAATATATACTTTACTAAATAAATAAGTAATAATATAGGTAATTTATATAATAGAAGTATGCTCAAGATAAAAACGCGCTTATTTATCTGCCTATACAAATAAAACGCACAGTTGTGAGCATATACATATATGTAAGGTGGTTTTTAGATGCGATAGGAAAGTTTATATAACAGATATCTAAAACAGCAGCGTCTATTTTGATGCTAGTAGAGGTCAAAATAATATATAAAAATGGTGAATACTACTTCAGTGGGTGTTTACCACATGTCAGATAGAGGTTAAAATTCGGATTAGCTTAAAATACTCCAAATTTAATGGAGATGAAAGTCTGCTACTCCTAAATCGATAATATATCGTCGAAGTTATCAAAAAATAATTTAATAATAAAAGTTGTATATATTTTATTTACTCAAAATCTGGCCCTAATAAGGTCGTCCTTAATTGAACCTCTACGTGACAACGCTAATCCTCACCAAACGGCAACAAATGATATAGATTTATGGTATTTGTGATCATTTAAAAATGGACCGGAAAACGGAGAGACATTGAAGAAAATTTGCAATAGATTTTTTCGGACCACCCTAATACGGTTTATATATCTTAATTTTATTTGGAGGGTCATTTTGAAAAATGAAACTTAAAACCCCTTGAATTTTTAAGGAACACCCTTTTTCCACATCAACTCAATATATTAAATTTAGCGTTTTCGGTCGAGTTGATATCACATATCCTACATATAACTCATTTGAAGCTGTTTTTAATATCATTTAATATGAAATTTGATTGTAACTTTTTTACGATTTCTTCGAATAATGAATTTTAAGATCTTTGGCAATATTTTTTTAATATAAAGTTTTGCCTGTATCTGAAGGTCTTTGATTTCTGCAAGTTGCAAGAGTATAAAATGTTTGGTTAGTAAAATCGATCATTATTTATTTAAATACTACACTACTATTAACACAACTCAGCCTACACATATGAGAGAAGAAACTTGAAAAAATCTCATATTATATTATTTATGACTCTCCTTAATACACTTTAGTTTATATTTCTATCTTTATAAGCTTCACTACTATCAATTTTAGTGATTAAACCAATAAAGCCTTAATATAATTCTAAGAACCACCCTAAAGTATGTGTTGTTTTGTGACAAAATAACGAAGTATTTCCCGAAATAAGCTCCCCTGTGCTATCATAAATAAAAATTACATTTAAAACTGTTATAGTATATTACTGTCGACAAACCTTTAAAATTCCCTTCAAAAATTTGTAATCCCATCAAATAAATTGACTTGTGACAGCTGATAGGTGGAGACAATAAAGCAACTGTCAAATAATTTTTGTGACATAGTGCAGTTATCATTTCACCACTACAAGCTTGGCAATAACCAGTTAATTTGTTTATAATATTTATTATGATGAAATTATAAGCTAACACACAACAACAAATTTTTATAATTATTTGCTATTTCATTAAAGTTTTCAAACGGAAATGATTTAAAGATAACCAGATGTTCGAGCTTACGTCTCTAGTGTAAGTCTCGTGAAGCGGACCATACTTATTTATTACTGAATACTCTTTCATAATACAGGGTTTCAGACTGCCACTGAATGTCCAACGATTAACAAACTAGGCTAAATTTCACTGCCGCTCATCTTCCAGCTCGCATAGCTGACTCTTAACGGTAGATTTATGAATATTATATCAATATTTTTTTTAAAATTGTGTATACTCGCTTCTAGTTAATATTAAATATGGTTTCTGGCACAGCTAAGTTCTTAAAGTCCTTCACAAAGTCACAGTTTTGATATTGACAGTCGATAAAAGCCAAGCGGCATAAAGTAAACTATAGAATTTGTGTAAGAGACTTCGGTCGATATATACAACTGAATGGAACTGAAGATGTCGTCAAAAAGTATAAGAGCTACCTACATATACTTGAAGGCGACAGCTATTGAACTTTATAAGACTGCCACTCAGACGCTTATATTTAGCGGTTTAACAGCTTATCGCTTCAGAAACTCCATTAATCATACAATGTCTCTACCAATATTGTAAACTTCATCTTAAGATTCATGCACAAGTAGATACTTACGTTTAGTGTCGTCTCTTCTTTCAAGACAATGTTTACATATGCACTCAGAACATTCGATAGTGGCACTTACTTAAGCTCATTATGTAATAAAAAAAGCGCAAATTATAAATAATTTAGTGTAACTTTGTATTAAACTAAAGTGCGTGCTTTGTTTACCACTTCTGTTTTATGCCACCTCAGGCTGCTATAAAATTATTATTTCCTTAGTAGAAAGTAACTCACTGCACCACAAAAAATTTGAAGTAGAACTTTTATGACGTATTATCAGAGCGTCATTTTCTTTATCAGCATTTTTCAATCTTATTGCTGCTTTCGCAAGAATGTCTACGTGTACGTTATTATCGCTTCTTTTGGAACTTGTGACTAAGTTCTTTAATAAATTTGTGCATATCTCATTAAGAATTTCTATCTTCGACATTTGAAGCTTAGTGCATTTTTACAGCGCGCTTTGTGGCAATTAGAAAATGCAATTTATTGCTTTAATTTCTTTAAGACAGCAACTTTTTGATAAAGAATTTTATATCTTCATAAATTCAATTGGGGTTATATATTTTAAACTACAATAACTCTACTGAGTCCATACTCACATCTGAGTGTAAGCATCAAAGGTGCATTTCTTGCTCGAAAGCGTTTGGTGGTAGAGCTTGGAAGTTTAAGTACAGCAGGAAATTAGTTCGATTTTTCAAAAAAGGACATTCGATCTAATATTTTTTTCAATCTATTAACTAACTTCGGTTCAAAACAGGTCCGCCAGAGTGTAGAGCAGAAAAAAGATGTTTAATATTTTTAGTTTGTCGGAAACCTCAAAAAACATATCTGGTTTTTTAGATACATATTAAAGCGTACGTCGAAAACATGATGGCAATTAGAAATTTATAAAGGCGTGCTTTAACGATTAAATAATTATGATATCCTCAATAGGTATATTAAGTTTGCCACGAAGTTCCAAAAGGATACGTCGAAGATCCTATAAAGTATATATCTAAATGATCAACGCGATGATCTGAGACGATTTGGCCTTGTTCGTCTGTATATATGTGAAACAGTCCCTCAGTGTTTGAGATATCGACCTGAAATTTTTACACAGGTTTTCTCATTAAGAAGCTGCTCGTTTGTCGGAACTGCCGATATCGGACAACTATAGCATATAGCTGCCATACAAACTAAACGATCGGAATCAAGTTCTTGCATGAAAAACTTTTTTATTTCACAAAGTAACTTCACGAAATTTGGCACAAATTATTAACCAAGACATCATTGCCATCTCCGAAGAAGTCGTTTGGATCGGACCACTTTAGCATATAGCTGCCATATAAACTGAACGATCAAAATCAAGTTTTTGTAAGGAATATTTTGCATTTGTGAAGGATAATATATATATATTAAGTCTGTTGAAAAAGTTTTTAGTAAGCAAAACATCAAACTCTTCCAAAGGCACAAAATAGTTTTTTCAAAGGTTCAACGTGGTCATCATCCAGCTGCTACAATGGTTTGGTAGGGAGTTTTCGGTTCTCCTGTAAAGGCGTTCACCTCTTCACTTCTATGAAAAAGCAGTTAAAACGGGGGCGAAAGTGTATCAGCAGGTTGTTTTAATTGACATGGTAAAATAGTTAAGTAATATTCTCTTCGCTGACGCGCACTGATTCTTACAGCAAGATTCAGCTTCAGCACACAAGGCAGAAACCATCTACTTGTAGCAGTGGCTTAAAAGCAATATTCCTGCTTTCATAGCTGCAGATGATTGGTCGTCTGAAAGTGCAGATTTGAATCCATTGTACTACAGTTTGTGGCTAGAATTGGAGAACATGGCTTATTGTAAACCACACTGGTATTTGGAGCGTCTCAAAAGATCTTTTGTTCGAGCAGCGTAGTCAATACCAATAGAAACTGTGCATGTTGGTATTGATCGATGACCGCATCATTTAGGGACTTGTGTGAAAGCAAGAGTTTTCCATTTCGAAAACGACCTAAATCTGTAACAGAACTTACGGCAAGACTAAGTATATTCTGTTATGCCAGTTTACATGAGTTGTTTGTTCATTTCGGCGCCCCCTAATTTTTTAAACTGAAAGTTAGAACCATAACTAACATACGAACAAACAAAATAATTACTTTATTAAAGGGTTTTGATGCCAAGTAGTCTCTTGGGAAACACAGCAATCCTTACTGCTGGCTTAAATTCAACCTTTTGAGTTATTAACATTAACATTCAATCACTTAATAAATCTAGCAACTCTTACGTTGAAAAAATATCAAAGTTGTGATTTCCATTAGGTTAAATTGATCTTGTTAAGGCAGTCGCTGTGAAGAAAGCACTGAAACGGCATTCATCTATGGTAGGCTGAGAGGCTTAAAAAGTTCGATAAATTAACCGGGTGATATTCTCTTCGTGAAAGCAGCTTACTGTAAAGTAACCATTTATACTAAGCATTGGTTAAATAGGATTGTGTTTGGGCAGTATAACTACGGAAGCGGAACTCTCTTCATTTTAGGCGAATAATTAACATAATTGGGCCGACAAGAGCGGTAAACGAGTTTTTCTCATCTGCATATATTCATATATATGTAAACACCAGAGCAGCAAATCAAATTGATAATTTCATTGAATAGTATATTATATATGTATTCGTATACACATGTTCCATTATAACATTACATATCAATATGTTTGTTATAACAGTAAATACCGGACGTTTTTAGTTCATTATTTGTGACTTTGCGCCTGCTAGGGTGATATTTATTGTTGCTTTTGCTATGTATTTATACATATTTTTTTATATATACACTGCATATATTATTATTGTTGCTTTTGTCACACTTTCTCCTTTATTTACTCACATGAAAAACCATTTCGATAGGAAATTCGACGAAAGTATAGGATTTGGTTTGCGTTTCACACTTTCTTTGGATGAATTCATGATACGCCTCGTTAGCAAGTCCCTATGGTTAAGGCGTAGGCGTGATACTTCCTGGGTTTATCTTAAGTTGAACACACAGTGATTTTTTTTTTCAAAATTTTGTTCCAATAATTTTTTTGTTTAATTAAAAAATTTTTGGTTTTAAAACTGGTTGAGAATTTTTCTAAATTCTTTCTATAATTATCAATTTTTTTTCGAGCATTGGGTGAATTGTGGAATTTATTTTTTTTTTAAATAATTTCAAAAATATTTCTAAAATTCTTTTTTTTTTAATTTTTGATTTTTTTTTAATTTCTTGAATTTTTTTTTTAATTTTTGAAAGTTTTTCTAAATTTTTTTTTCTAAAATATTTTTTCCAATTTCGTAATTTTTCCTTGTATATCCTTGCTGTATTTGTTTGCCTTAAGCTTTGAAATTTCACATAATACCGTTAATTTTCCGAGTAAACTGCGCACGTTGACCACTTTAGCCGAATCGTACTGCCCGTTATGTCTAGCGACAACTAAAAATGTTCATTTATACATTTTCAATACGCGTCTTAAATTGAACTAAATGGGTTTTTGCATGTTATCGAATTTATAGTAGTAGACAAAAGCTTCATATGAAGTACCGTTATATGTATATACATACATACAAGTGCATACTTGATATTCCTCTTGATATGATACAATGGTACTCGTATAACATATTTTATCTAAATCCTTGTTGACAGCTACGCGTCAAGCGGTTAGGCAAGCAAGTGAGTGCTGGAATATAACAAAAAAAAAAACAGAAATAAATAAAACAAGTGAATAAAAATTGAACAATACAATATTAATAAATAAACCAGTAAATATCGTAATATATTTATTTATTGAACTTTTATTGAAAATTAAAAATCAAAATTTAAAAATTCAAATAGATAACTGTAATTTTATCAAAAAGAAACAGCATTTGGGGCATATTTTAACAAAAGATGGCATAAAACCGAATCCAAACAAAATTAAGATAATAAACAATCTGTAGTTACCACGAACAGAGCAAAAAATCAAAAGTTTCTTCGGTGCTACAGGCTACTATAGAAAGTTTATTAGAGATTATGCGAAGGTAGCCCAACCAATTACAAAGTATCTAAAAAATGGTGCTAAAATCAATATAAAAGACCCACGAAGCATTCGAAAAATTAAAAACGTTAACAAGTACACAGCCGATTTTGCATTATCCAGATTTCGAGAAACTATTTACGTTAACAACAGATGCCTACAATTATGCAATTGGAGCAGTGTTATCACAAGAGGGACACCCGGTGTGTTATGCTTCCAGAACTTTAAACAATCATGAAAGAAACTACTCGGATCGGAAAGAATTTTTGGCAATTATGTGGAGCGTTACTTACTTCAGGCCATATGCTTCTGGTAGAAGATTCAAAATTTTAACTGATCACCAACCGATTAAATTTTTACATTCGAAATATAGAGGAAAAGACATTTCACCAAGACATCAAAGATGGATATTAAAACTAGGAGAGTATCAATTTGAAATAGAATATTTAAAAGGTAAAAGAAAACATGTAGCAGACTTTTTAAGTAGAATAAAAAATACTAAGGTTAAGTTTTTAAAAAAATTTCTTTCTGTCAATAATGTAGAAGACGACGTCACAATGGCAACAATTGATTCAACAGACGAAAATCTAGAAGACCGTTTTTATATAAAAGAAGAGATAATGAATAAATACAAAACTCAAATAATTTTAACAAATAACAAAATTCGAAGAGGTTAAGGCAATACATGGAAAAATGATTATTTTTTACGCAGAAAATGATTTTGATATACTGGCAGAAATTTTAAGGAAATATATTTCAAAAGAAAATATAGGTATAGTCTCGGAAGTATCCGAACACAGTTATAATATAGTACACGAAAGGTTAATATAAATGTATTCAAATGATAACTAAATTAAATTCACTAAATGCACAATGCGAGCGCAAGATATCGAGACCGAAGTTGAAGCAGTCAAGCAAAAGAAAGTGTACACTCAGGCATACATTAAACATAGAATCAATTAAAATATTAAATCTATTAACCGAAATTAATGAAACTGATTTGATTAATTGTTAATCAATGCGGAATTTGCCAAGAATTTAAATATGATAGGAACCCAATTAAAACTAAAATTAAATCATACATATTGATACGTTTGTCATAAAAAAATAGTATTTTTTAACTATTATTGATACATTTTTAAAATATGGCGCCGCTTATCCATTAAACGACAGAAATTACATAACTATAATTGAAAATTTAGAAAATCATTTTACGAAGTTAGGAAAACCAAGAAAGATAATTGCAGACAACGAATTTAAAGCCGTCAGCATAAAATAATATTTAGATAATGAAAATATAATAATACAACATTTAACGAAACCCAATTCACATACAGATAATTCAGATATAAAAAGATTTCACAGTACTAAATAAGAAAAATTCAGGGTATTGCACAAATTTAATAAAAATATGTCAATTAAACAATTAATGCAAAAATCTATACGAATTTATAATGAGAGGTTTCATTTGATAATAAAATTTAACCCTATAGATGTACACAATAATAAAGTCAATAATAAGGTAGTAAGCAAAAACATAGAAAACGCCAAAATTAAAATGTTTACAAAGTTAAACAGAAATAGAGAAGATTATGAGAGATAATTATAAAGATGTACGACACAAGGAGGAGCCGAAGCATTAAAAAAAATAAAGCATATTCATACATGTATTGGGTTGGCAACTAAGTAATTGCGGATTTTTTTTTTTAATCAAAGATAATTTTTTCATGGAACTAAATAACTTTATTCAGAAATGTTTTGCCCATTTTGATCAATGACCTTTTGCCATCTTTCAGGCAGCATCACAATCCCACGTTCATAAAACTTCTGGTTTTTATTAGCAAAAAAGTGAACTCATGTACGATTTGACATCATCATCATAATTGAAATTTTTACCATTCAAGGAGTCTTGTAAAGATCGAAACAAAAAGTAAACCGATGGTGCAAGGTCAGAACTATATGGTGGATGTGGCAAAACATCCCAACCAAGCTTCAATAATTTTTGCCGAGTGACCAAAGATGTGTGCGACCTTGCATTGTCATGATGGAGTAAAACACCTTTTCGATTTATCAATTCGGGCCGCTTTTCTTCAACTGCATTGTTTAATTTCGTTAGTTGTTCAATGTAGACAACAGAGTTGATCGTGCGGTTGGGTGGTAAGAGTTCAAAGAAGACAATTCCTTTATAATCCCACCAAACTGATAACTAAACCTTCTTTTGATGAATACCAGCTTTTGATGTTGTTTGAGCTGGTTCACCTGGCCTGCTCCACAATCTTTTCCTCTCTATATTGTTGTAAACAACCCATTTTTCTTCGGCAGTTATCATTCATTTTAAAGATGGATACTTTTCATTACGTTTGTTTAGCAAATTGCAGCTGTTAATGCGTTGCGTTAAATGCGTTTCTCTCAGTTCGTGAGGAACCATGTACCGAGTTTTTGAACATAGCCAAGTTGTTTTAAGTGATTTTCAATGCTTGTATGTGATACCTGAAGCTTCTCTGCAATCTCACGTGTTGTGCTGTGACGAACCGAATCGATTATTGCTTTCACTTTCAACTTCAACTGAACGACCAGAGCGTTGTGCATCTTTGAGTGAAAAATCACCAGAACGAAATTTGGCAAACCAATTTTGACACTGCCGTTCTTTTATGGCTTCGTCGCCATAAGCAGCACATAACTTTTTGTGAGCTTGCGATGCGTTTTTCCCTTTGCGAAAATAAAAAAGCAAAATATGACGAAAATGTTCCTTTTGATCTTCCATCTTTCAACGAACGCCAAACGAAAACTACGCAACCAATCAAAAAACTTTTTTTTACTGATTGACAGCTCAATTGCCAACTATCAAATAACAAAATGTGTTTTACATTTGGACTACGCCAGCAATTTTTTAGTTGGCAACCCAATAATATTAAAAAATAATTAAAATTTACAGATAGCACTAGTATTGTAGTTATACTGACAATAATATGGACACTATTGACTAAATGTTATTAGACGCTAAAAATAAATTATTGACATTATTACCCAAGGAAAGTAGAAAAAGACGAGGTTTAATAAATGGAATAGGTAGCTTGGCAAAATTGTTATTTGATAATATATTGATACAATAAGAAATATTAATAAGTAAGGAAGGGCTAAGTTCGGATGTAACCGAACATTTTATACTCTCGCAAAGTCAAATGGTATACTCGTTTGAGATTTCTTTGTGGATTGACTGATATTTTCGGTAGAAGGTCAACTATAGGCACTGGGGTCCACATATTTAGTACTTAGGGGTTTGAACAGTTTTGGTTCGATTTAGACAATTTTTGGCCGCAAGGTGGCATACTTTAATTGCATTATTCACGCAAAGTTTTACCCCGATATAATCATAGTTACCTGATTTGCATAGTGGAAAGTGAAAGAATCAGATGGAATTGAAAATGGTGTTACATGGGAAGTAGGCGTGGTTGTAGTCCGATTTCGCCCATTTTCGCACTATGACATAGAAACATGAAAAGAACGTCATGCACCGAATTTGGTTGAAATCGGTTGAGCAGATCTCAAGATATGGGTTTTCACCTAAAAGTGGGCTGTGCCACGCCCACTGACTAATTTTTAACGCGGTTCCTATAAAGCCAATTTATACCATCTCAGAGATAAAAGTTAATGTCTCTGGCGTGTTTAGTGCTTGATTTATCGGGCTTTTAGTAGTTTTTAACAGTACCGTTATATGGGGAGTGGGCGGAGTTGCCACCCGATTTCAACTATTTTCACACCGTCAATAGAAGTGCTAAAAACATTTGCTTCCAGTGATTTTTGTTATTATAGCATTAGCGGTTTAGGAGATATGCACATTAAACCTATTAGAGGCGGGACCACGCCCACTTTTTAAAAAAAAATTTTAACTGCAGATGCCCCTCCCTAATGTGATCCTGTGTACCAAATAACAGTCTTGTATCTTATTGCGGAGCTTAGTTATGGCAAGTTATTTGTTTTTGATTAATGGCGTTTTGTGGGCGTGGTAGTGGTCCGATGACGCCCATCTGCAATACCAACCGTCTCACGGTACCATGAAACATGTCTACCAAGTTTCATAAAGATATCTCAATTTTTACTCAAGTTAGAGCTTGCACGGACGGACGGACAGACGGACGGACGGACAGACAGTCACCCGGATTTCAACTCGTCTCTTCATCCTGATCATTTATATATATATAACCCTATATCTAACTCGATTAGTTTTAGGTGATACAAACAACCGGTTAGGTGAACAAAACTATTATACTCTGTAGCAACAGGTTGCGAGAGTATAAAAAGAAATAAATACAATGAGTAAATTTGTAAACCAGGAATTTCAACAAAATATTTATTGTATTTAGAGCAATTAAGTAGAATACAGTTATTAAAAAGTAAAATTGAACAAATTCAGGAAAATGCTATAACGTCTAAATATGGACGTTTACACCTGAATATTTTAACTAACAATGAAATAATGAAATATGAAATAGATTTTACTAATACTAATTTAATTTTCGCTTAAAAATATCGTGAACATTTGTAACTGTTAAGCTAAGAAAAATTGTACCACTAACCAACATCATTTACAACGAAATTATATATTATTATATATGAAATAGAAGAAGTATTTAATTTAGATAATACAACTTATAAATTTGAACAGAATAAACACTTAAGACAATTAAAATTAAGTTCACATTGCATTATAAAAGAAAAGTGCGAAGTAAAGCAAAATAAGAATTTTGAAATCATTGAAATAGATATAGATACAATAATTGTAAAAAATGCAATAAATATACCATTAGAGCAAAGAATAGTACTTTTCTAGTGTAATAGAAAAATCAGAAGAAAAGCTAAGTTATGACAACAAAGAAATACTAAAGAACTTTACTACGAAATTGTCGTTTGAACAAATAATTGAACAAAATTAAAACAACATACAAAATATAAGAAAATTGGTAATTCACAACAAAATAATTTATGGATGTAATATTTTGAGTATATGCATCATTGTAATAACCATAATTGTAATTGTCAGTTTGCGGCAAATAATAGTTATAAAATTAAATCAAAGAATTCGGGAAAATTCTAATTTGAGGGGGGGTTGCCTAGTTATATACATATACAAACACTGCCAACACAAATCCCATATACAAACTTGCCGATATATATAAAGCCGCTCTAAAACCAATAAACAAACATGCTGACGATATAGATGAATGCATTGCTACAATAACTAAAACTATGACTAACAAGAATTTCCATGCAATATAACAAAGTGCTGATGCCGTAATGATTTTACTAATAAAAAGGGTTAATACAAAATTAAATCAAACAATACAAAGTGTATGTAAGTTGAGACCATTTTCTGTCACTTGACATTATTATAAATAAATTGAACAAAACAAAATTATATTCTGTACCAAGTCTTTGAATTGATAAGAATATGTGAAATTCAATAACCAAATCACTTAATAAGCATTCTTTGTAAATTTATTTAAAGTTAGTTTACTATGGACTTTCGTTGTAAGAAATATTATTCAATAAAGTTAGTCTGATTTCAACATTCTTCAGCCATAGTTCGCTGCTAATCAAAATATGCATCTATTTATTAAAAAAACCAGTTGTTGCGACGCTAAAATATAATTCGCGCTTAACCGCCATTCTTCACCAGACAAACACGCTTGACTTCGGGAACTGTGTGGGCCATGCGCAAAATAAGCGTTGAAGTGATGATGCATGTGTTTAGCTGCAGCTGAAAGCGCGCTGATAATAATATCTTATCGCAGGCTCTCTACGATTATAATTAAAATAATTGGACGAGTTTGTTTTTCACGCGTTACTTATTTGCTTACTATGGTAGCATATAGTTTTACAGACATATATACGTACATATATGCATATGTGCATGTACATATGTATATTATCAAGTGAAAATGTCAATATAAACATGCATAAATATTTATATATGTCAACATACTGTATATAAGCGATCCCCCTAAATTTATGACAGCTTTGCTTATGTTGGGGGGGGTAAAGAATTCTTCAATGAAAGTAATATGTGAAGACGATTTGGCTCGAAAGCAGTTTATACAGGCTAAACTAATATAAAATTAATTAGAAATTTATTTTTGCACTATCTTACGATTAATGTCTATGCATGGCGCTCTATATTACTACAAAAATAATTTATGAATGCATTCGTATTTGAAGTTAATGCCCAGTAGGAAAATCGGACGCTGGCAAACTCCTTAGTTATTAGTTTATTTAAGACCTCAAAAAGTTAATAATGCTTTCTTCATAAATGGCCGATTCAATTGAAGAGCTTGGATGGAGGATGTTACAAAGTTCGTGGGTGCAACGGCCGAACTTGAGAAAATTAGTCTTCTAAGCTCAGAAATCCTTGTTATTGTACGAACCTCTCAGGCCAATTATCATGGTTTTCTTACATAAACTTTGATGCATTTTCTAGATTAAACTCCAAATTGGCTAAGAGAAAAGTACATAGGCAGCAAGTTTCAACGTAATGGATGACAACATAGCGTAAAGGTATTTAAGTTTATGTTTTGATATGTGGCTTTCAATGTTAGCCTTCTCCTATATTATTAACATACGAAAGCATCGGAATACTTACCGAAGGCCATTCGAAACATTTTTATTAATTAGAAACTGCAAATCTATGACATGGGACAGTCTTTCTGCCTTTCAATATTTAGTTCTTTAAATTCCTATGTTAATTATTCTCCGATACATAAAGTGTCTTTACAGCATAAGATCGAAAAATGGCATAATTTATAGCCAAGTTTCAAACACTGGAGTAAGCATCAAATTATTATCATTGTTTACAACTCTTTCCCACTGGGTACGTGTGTGGATGATGTGTTTGCTTGCCAATATTATCGATATTATCGAAGTATATTATCTAAACGCTTGTGGAGGTGTTTCCCTATCTACACCCGATTTATTTGCAATTCAAATAAGTTACATATACCAAACAATTATATTAATGTGACAAATCGTTTTGATTTTAATAAATACCTGATTCGTAATTACTTGTTGGTGACATTATGTTCTCTTAACTGTGATTAATGGGTCTTAGCAAGTGTTATATCAACTGTTATTCTGGCAGTTGAGTGAGTACAAATCTTATTGTACGATAGATTGAATACTTTCGTTACACTTACACTGTACCTTACGTTGGTCTAGCATAATTTTAGGCTTACATTAAAAAAGGGTGATGCCATAATTAGTGCTAGATATTTCAAGGGAAATAATATTCAATAAAGCAAAATCACCAAAATTACATATTTTAATTGAATTTTAAATGTAAGCTTGGTAAAATAAAAGGAAAGACGAAAAGTACAGAGTGGTTCGTTTATTTAAGGCGTGCATCAGCGGACTGGCATCAATGGTGGGATTCACAGATTTTCAAGACTGTGGACAAAGTTTCTACCTGTATCTAAATGAATGGCTTACGCCATATTCACGTTAGAGATTTTATATGAAAATCTATTGTAAGGATCGGATCAAAACTACGTTAGGTACCAGGAAAAATTTTATCATCTTTAGATAGCTGTACAGAAGTGGCCAATGATTTTTTCGAGTTGGCAATGTCATTTATAACATAATTATAGAGCTATGTGTGTAAAATTCCGAGTGTGGCCTTGAGCACCTTCCTACTGAAACTGATTATCTGAGCTATAAAAATAATTTTTTAACATCTCTATCTGAACCGATGTTGATAAAAAGTGAGCTATGTAATGTCATCTGCGCAAATTACTCATATTGAGAGACTTCAGAAAGAACTGTTTCGATGCCGTTTGACCGTTAGGAGAGAGATGTTGATGAGTTGGGTTAAGTGGATATTCAAAGAGATGGTTGGTATCACGAAAGTAATCTTTGCAAACAGACTACTGTTTGAAGTTGGTCCGCTTCTATTCCGGGGAACTCTCATCTGCTATCTGTTGCTGATCTTTTTGGATTCTGTGAACGAATAATGCTAATTATTATATTACAGACAAACTGGCATTTACCATTTGTCGAATGTCATAATGTATCACTACTTTCTAGTTATGATTGACCAAGGATTTGTTGTGGTAGAAAATACTTGCTATGGGATTCACGAATTCAGAAATACTCCCATTTAAGCTGTAAATTCAGAAATTTCCTTTCACTTGGCGTTATGGGAACTACTATTTACCTTATTGACTCACTAAAACTTCAATTATTAATATGGTCCAAATGTACAAAAAGTTTCAGATTTTCCGATTCGTTTGATTCTTTAAGATCCATATAATTGGTGTTCTCTTTTATGCTTTTCAGTAGTCTGAAGTTTTTATTCTAAATTTGTGAAGATTTTGTTCCAAGGTTTTGTATAAATTTTACTTCGAAGCTTACGAAAACTGCTTTCATCTGCGAAATATTACATTAGTATAATAACCAGTTTTCGTATTTCCTTCAATACTAACTAACGTAAAATATTTGAGATTACCATAAATCAACTAAGCTATTGTTCAAAGGCTTATGGAGATCTCTTGCGTTTTATAACATTTTTATATACTTCAACCTTCCATTTAAGAATTTTTTGAGAGACCAAACAATCACTTATTTACGAGATATATACACTGGTTGATTTTTAGATTAATCTCAGAATTTTTCAAGTGTATAGTTTGATAGACAGTGTTAGAAGTAGTACGAGACATTTTTGTCATTACATTTGTTTTGTATACCTTTAGGCTGTTTTGAAAATCTATGGCACTGCTATTTATACTTCAAAAGTTTTAAAGGCGTGTCTTTAATTTGGGAATTGTCGATCGTTTAAATGATCATTATGGTGAAAATCAATTATATATGGACATTTTATTGAAGATTTTTATACCCTGAACTGGGTATATTAAGTTTGCCACGAAGTTTGTAACTCTTCAGAAGGAAACTTCCGAGACCCTATAAAATATATATATCAATGATCAGCATGATAAGATAAGTCGATTTAGTAATCGGTAAATAATCGATATGAAATTTTGCACACAGCCTTTTCTCCCCAAGAAGCTGGTTAGTTGTCGGAATCGCCGATATCAGAATACTATTGCATATAGCTGCCATACAAACTGAACGATTGGAATCAAGTGCTGGTATGAAAAACTCTTTTATTTGAGGAGATATCTTCACGAAATTTGGTTTGCTTTATTATCTAATCTTCAAGAAATTATTCAGATCAGATCACTATTGCATATAGCAGCCATACAAACTGAACGATCAGAATCAAGATATATATCATTTACACCCTTTATGAAGGCTATTGTAGCTGCAGCCGAGGTAAACGCTTTTTCTTGTTTCTAAACATATTATAGTATGTACTTAGTATTTGTTGGAATACAGTAGGGGCTGTACAAAAGTGCTATGAGCCACTCAATCCGCGTTTGAGAACCTAAAATAGGGCAACTCATTACAATTGGCACACATATATATATAGTATATATGTGCATACAGTTGTATGATCTTATATCTTCTACATACATATCCATATACACATATAATCGCTCAAGTCTAAGTGCCTGTTATACTCCAGCAATAGTCCAAGCATAAAATGAGCAATGAATCGCTGGGGTTGCACTTGTGGCAGGTGCAAAGTGCAATGCTTGTTGCAAATGCGTGCACACACAACGCCATCGGAGGTGACAAATCAAAAATTACACTTTTGCAATATGTTACAAGGGAATAACTGTACACACTATACCTATATGTTATATAAGTAATGAGCGAGTGCGTTATGTAGCAGAGCAAATTAATTGCTTTCGGTATGTTGCGTTTTCAAGGAATGTATGCAGCTTTTCGAGAGATTTTCATTTAGCAATTCAAAGCAAAATATAATAACGGCATATGTACATACTTGCATGTATGTACATATATATTTTTTTCTATAAAATTGTATAACTTGCAGGTGAGTTCATTGCAAAACTGAAGTACGCTTATTAATTTCTGCATATTTTTGCGCTTTTATGTACGTAAATATACTTTTATAAGCTTATTATTTTACTAAAGATGTAATTTTTGTAAAATTTTACTTTGTATAAGCGTACAAAGCGATTTTATTCAAAGTATATAGGGTGTTTGAAAGCTTATTCGCAGTCTGAGGCATATACAGTAAATAAGTGCATATATATATGTAAGTAACTGACTGTAAATACATTTTTGCGATTTCTAGCTTACTTATGAATTTATGTATTAATATACATAACAAACACACACATACATAGTTTGCTTCATAAAAGAAGCCTCTCCCATGCTTTAGCTTCGAGTGCACTGCGCTAACTTAACAGTTGGGCAGGCACTGTAGTGCCTTCAAGATCACACATATAAACTATATACATATGTAAATATATACATAATTTTATTTATATCTATATGTATATATATGTATATGTTCAAATAACTATTAATGTTCTGTAAATATTCAAACATTCCAACACATTCTCAAAAGCTGTGCTTAGCTGAAGCCAAAGTCGTCATCGGTGGGAGCAAATGAGGGTCTCAAACGGTACTGGTGAAGGTGTTAGGCGAGAATTACTGCTGATTTTTGCTTTTTTTTAAATTTATTAACTATTACAAGCTGGCAGTTGCTAGCTATGTAGAGCAAAATAGTCGAGGAAGTCTTAAGGAGAGTGGATGAGTAGCGCTTCAAGGCTCGCATAAAATAAAGCTTCGGTCTAAAAATTATATTTGCTTGAGTAAATTAAATTAAAATATATCCATATACTACCTGTAATATAGTTATTACTATAGCTAAAGTCCAACAAGCTTCATCAGCTTATGGAGAAAACTTTTTCTGAGTTTATGTTCATCGCTCAAAATAACGCTCATTCTATTATTTCTTAAGAGATTCTGTAGAATAATGACTTTTTCCTTTACGACTTTAACTGTTTGAAGCAATATCTGAAGTCATAATAATAAAAGTTTGATTTGTAAATCTTAAAATTTCTGATATATACTTTCGTTATTTTTTTTTCATGCAAAAATCGAAGAGTTATTGAACCTTAATCTTACTGTCTCAATTAACTTTCAAAGGTTATTTCGCATCAATGATCTTTCTCACGACTAATATCCTTTTTTTTTTTTTAACACTCTTTAAATCTTAAGCCCTAAAATTACTACTATAGCTTCTCTTTCTACCTTTGTGCTATCTATCGCTTACCTGGCTCTTCGATCATATTAAGAAAAAAATTTATTTTTGAACGGAAAAATGTTATAATGTTTGTATCAAGATGACGCTTAATGGACCCGAAAGAGCTGCTCTCTGTTAAACTTGCTTTTGACTTTCGCCTCTTTTTTCTTTTGTCGCTGCATAACGAAGAGCACGGCAGTAGCAGGTTAAAAATTCTTCGAGAGAGTAAAAGTTCTAGGTCGCATGTAGGTCCAATCGACGGTGGCTGACAGACGATTTACCTTAGACACTTTCTTTAGTTTTATTTCATTACTGATTTTTTTAGCTTTTTCTTTTAAGCTACAGAAAATTGAATTAATTATATAAATGTGGCTGCGGTTACTTCAGAACTTTGTGAAATAGGCACCTTTTAAGAGTTCTTTTTATATTTACCGGTGTCATAAAGGCAATTATAGACACGTCTAATCGTAATTTTGTAGTTGTCGATTTAGCTGTTAGAAGCAGTTTTCAGACTTTGCCTTTCTGAAAAACTTTGGTTTATGTTGGACTTAGCAGATGCGGATCTACTTAGAGAATATTCATTTAGATTACTGAAAATAGCAATTACATAAATAGCTAACACTAATGTGTACCAAATATGCCCTTAGTGGCAATAACAGTTTAGATAAGAAAGTAAAAGATAATATAATAATAAGAAAGATATCGATATGAAGGTCAGATATGTGTTATGAATACTAAGGTCAAATATCCATTTAAAACGGAGTTAATTTTAGCATAAAGATTTTGGAGTTTTGTAGTATAATCTTGTATACCACTTCTTTGTAGAAATGAATATGAATTTGTCTTTATTTATGTATTACATTATTAGCTATTATATATGTTTCTATTGTACCTGGGAGAAACATAAGGTCTAACGGTCATGAGGTACCGACAGTTCATTACGAATGAGGCCGGGTAAAGACTGTATGACTTTAACTTCAGCAAGGATGAAACTCCTACTCAGCGCTTAAAGGCATTGTCGGCAGTCCCGAAACTAGACTAGTATGCAGAAAGCTAAACACCTATTCATCTTAAAATTTCTGACTACCGGAAAGGAATTAAGCAAAGTAGCTACTTAATTGAATAAGATTGATTCGCCAAATTTTTATCTGCGCGTGATTCCAGTGACGCCTTATGATTTTATTATCAAAACAAGCCTCAGCATTCAGTACCCTATGCTGTAAGAGAGAGCGCACGTTACAGCTGTTAATCTGATTGGCAGAGAGTATGTAGTTCTTGCGATTCTCAAAACGTTACCTTCAATACGCTCTATTAATTATAATGTTACTGTTTTTCCGCTCTTAATTAAGTAACGTAATGGCTTGATATGTCTATAATCTGAAAATAAATCGCATGAAACTTTTTGACCATGAATATGAAAACCCAGAGTTAAAACTTGCTAAATGAGCTGTGATTTTGTAATATTGTTTTAGTGATTATGGTTAATATTATGGTTAATAATATTTTAATGTACCGCCGATATTACTATTTAATAAAAACACGCTTGGATTTTTTCATAGTAAGCAGCTGTATATTTATTCACTTTCGAGGCACAAAAAATGTTGAAGAACTATAAAATTGTCACTTGCTTCGCAATGTTTAAGCTTTTTGGACTAACAGTTAAGTGTGAAATCTATTTTGGAAAAGAAGCGAATAATTTAAAATATTTTTTTGTTTCACAGTTAGCGCGCTCGGATCCACAGATCCAAGCAAAATTCATTGAGATAAAACATACGATGAGAGAATTTACTACTACCATATTGAAATTTAGTCCGAATGTGGGTGAGTGAGTAGTTAGTGAGGTTTTTCTGAAATTTTGGCTAATATAAAATAAAAAATAAAATTTCTCATTGGTGACGCATTAAAAATAGATTTGGTAATAAAATATTTTTTTGTTAACAGAAAATACATCAGAAAATGATAAGAAAAATCCAATGGACTGTGAAGATTTTAAACATATAATGAATTTCTAATATATTAAATAAAAGTAAAAACTTTTAAATAATGTAAATATGTATATATATCAAAAATAATTCTGAATAAAAGTAAATGTAAACAAAATATTTTTGCTTGCTTGAAGCTGCCATATTTTATTTAGATCAATAATAAATTTATATCTCAAATGCTTAAAAAGTGAAAATTAACAATTTTTTTATTTGATAAATTTCACTACCTACATATAAAAATGAAAGGAAATATAATTTTTATTGGCTGAATTATATTCAGCATGCAAAAAAACGTGTTAAATTTTAGCTGAATTAAAGTCCGCGCATTAATTAATTGTAATATTTTATAGTAATAAGCAAAAACAATTAATTTATTTTTTAGTTGAATTCTATTCAGCAGCTTAAATAGCCTCCATATTTAATTTAAATAGGCAATAGATTAATTTTGTTTTAGTTGAATTTTATTCAGCGCATTAAATAGTATGTACATTTACATGAATAAGTAAATAACTAATTTCATTTTAGCTGAATGGTATTCAGCACATTAAATAGTCTTCAAATCTTACTTAAATAAATATTTTCAGTATTATTAACCATATTAATGGATTAGTTGTTTAACAAGTGTTGCGCAAAAAGTTTAACAATAATTTTGGCTTTCTGTTTGACCAGTTTAAATAAAAATCTTAAGTATCTTGGTCCTTCATTCAGCAATTTTACTGATTGAGACTACTTTACTACGCTAAATGCTTTAACGAGCATTATGTCTTATAAAATTTTAGCTGAATCATGCTTAAGTCAAATCGTATTTTTTACAATTAACTAATTATTATTTTTTTAGAAATTGTAAATGTTATAAGTGAAATATGACACTAGTAACACGCTTTTTAAATTACAAGAGTACGCTTTTATAATTATTATTGCATTCAGCGCAAATGATTCTATTTGCAACATTTTTAAATTATGATGAATACACTTTTATTACATATCTGTTACAGCAATTGCATGCACCACCAAACTCAAAACAACAGTTTTAAAACATATTAACTGTATGTACTACTGTTATAAAAAATTATAGTTGCTTAATTGCATTCGGCACACACACATGAAAGTAAAAAGATACTTCTAATTTACTACCAATGGACAACTAAAAATAAAAGCAGTAATATACGCAATTAAGCTGCTGAATTCTCTTTAGCTCGTATAAAAAAGCTTAAGAAATTGCAAATCATATAGATGTTCATCTAATATTTGCAGTATTTGGTACAGTTTCTAACGGTATATAGGTATATTTCTCTTAATTAGATCACATTTTTATATGCAATGTATTGTATATGTATTCAGCAGTTGTAAGCAGCTTTCTAATAGCAATGATTAGTTTAATTAATGTTTTAAGTGCGTATAATTTGCATATATAGTGAGCTGAATTCTATTCAGCACTTAAAAAAACAAACGATTTTAATTTTAGAAAACATCAATTTGTCACAATAAAACGATCATATATTCAGCTTTTTTTAAAGTGACTTGATATGGATTATTTAATGCTGTCACATGCAGTATACCATTATCTTTATAAAATTAAATTTTGGATAAAAACTAATTTAGTGAACAAATAGAACCAGTTATTTATTAGTATGCCATTATAAGTATATGAAGTATATGTGAGAGTTCATACGTATTTACAATTTTTAGACAGCAAAATATGGTACTTCAATAGATGCTCCACGCTTCACTGCTTTGAAATTATACGCTTTTCGCACTTAATTTTAACTAAGTCTACTGCACTAAATTCGTTATAAATGTGGCGCTGCGGCTACAGATCGCATTTGGAAATATACTTTTGCTGCAGCTATAGCTAGACGATCTCTGAAAATGTTACGTCCCTTAGTTTTCGGTTTGCTCATTTGTGTGAGTCTGCATTTGGTGGTGAGTTGTACGGAGAAACCATAACAGTTATTCGACTACTAATTATTACTTTTTAATTTTTACTGTTACAATTCAGCTCTCTGGTACCGTTGGCTCTTTAGCTGAATTGAACTCAGCGCTTCGAACTTCTAGCTCTTCTCAGCTTTCTAGTAACACCAAAGGCATTGCGCCTGCTAATTGTGTTTCTGGAAGAAATGGTCAAAGGACAACAACTACCACCACAACAGCTGCTCCTGAAACATGAATCTGAATGAAGGTATTCAATTATTAAATAGTAAAAAATGTGAAAAATATATTTTAGAAAATGATTTAATTAATTATGTGTAAAAATATTTGATAAATGTCAATAGAATATTCTGACACAACCTAACAACATTGGCATGAAAGTTTCCTGAATGAAATCCGACCTCCAATAATATTTCTAAAACCCATCGAAGTCCAGAAAATTTCAACAAAAAAATAGTCAATAAATTTCTTTAAAACTGCAAGAAGAGTTTTAATTTAGTATTGAACTGTTAAGACTTTCATGAAGCCTCTAAAGGGACACTAAAATTATGTGTGGCATTTTCTAATAATTTAAAGGAAAATAACCTCTCTCAGTAAGATTGCGCGTTGATGAGCGCACTTCCCCTCAAAAACAAGTTTTCTAAACTCCGGCCTTAAGATTAAGCATTTTATTTTTCACCTTCAAATTCTGTTGTATGCTGTCTGAAATAACCCACCTAGGTCTCTTTAATGACTTGAGGATGTGTTATTTTGTGTCTTTGGTGTCTTTGTTCACAAGGTTTATAGTTCATCCCCTTTATATATTTCTAACCATGCGGTCTTCCAAAAACCAAAAGGTCTTGAACAAGCTTTCAATAGAAGGTCTTTTTCTATGAGATTGAATATTGCCTGTTGTTGGGTAATTTTTGACATATATATGTTTATTTTGTTTGTAAAGTTACACCTATAATATGACTGTACCGTACTGTAGCAGGCCAATTGTTAAAAATATCAAAAAAATAATGAAACCGTTGACTTCGTTCGAAATGTAAGCACTGTTTCGATTGGACAGTAGCTAATCATTGAACAAAAATAAGAAGCTTGGAACGATTCAAATAAAGCTCGATATATGGATGCCACACGAGTTAACGCCAATAAAAACTCATGGACCGAATTTTCATATATGAATCGCTGCTGACTTGTAAAATAATATATCCATTTCCGAAGCAAATGATTACTGTAGATGACTTGCAAGATCTTCAGTCGAAATGGTTGAGGTCGAATGTGCTAAGCCGATGCAAATGGTAGCCAAGCAAGATTTACGATCAGGAAGGTTTTGCTATGTGTTTGGTGGGATTGGAAGGATATCATTTACTATGGGCTGCTCCCCTATGGCTACGGTCTAAAGGAAGCAATCGCCCAGAAGAGACAGGCTTTGGCTAATAGGACAGAAATTGTGTTCCCCCAGAACAGTGTCAGCCCACCCACATCGATAGTAAATCGTCAGAAGTTCCGGGAGCTTAGCCGGGAGATTCTTATACTTTCACCTTATAGTCCGTACTTAGCGCCAAGTGATTACTATATACTTCTATATACTTCTATGGCTATGATTTTGCAGATGAAAAATTCGGTTTAAGAGAAGTTTGTGAAAATCGACTGTTTCAGTTTCTTTCCAACAGATACGGAGGTTTTTTGACAGTGGTTTTATGAAATTACAAAATGGTAACAAATTATCGAATATTTGACCCACATTGGAGCATTCCAACTATGCTAAATAAAACTTTAATTTTATGTATGGATGATCAGCGTGACGAGTTGAGTCGATTTAGCCATGTCGTCCCCAAGGAAAGCTGCTTATTTTTCAAAATCGCAGATATTTGACTTTGATAGCTGCCATACCAAAAAAAAAACAATTGAATATCAAAAATATCTTAGTCAAATATTCGCAGTATTTCCTATATAAGTAAATTTATCTTTACTGGTTTACAATGTCATAAGCAATATTTCAATTCCCCTAGGCAAATATGTATTCAGCAGTAGTAAGCAGCTTTCTGATACCAATATATTGAAAATATTTACGACTGTTATAAAAGATTACAGTTGCTGAATGGCATTCAGCACACGTTTGCAAGAAAAATGGTATCTTAAGTTCACACCAATACACAACAGACTATTCTCTGCTAATAATAAATAGCAATAATATAGGCAATTTAGCTGCTGAATTCTATTTAGCTTGTATCAAAAACTTAAGACATTGAAAACCATAAAACAGTTCGTCTACTCTTTTGAGTATTTGTTTCTGGTTCTATCTCTATATATGTTCCTGTTTACTGGCTCAAAATTTTATGTGTAATATTTCAATTCCGCTAGGTAAATTGTATTCAGCGCTTGTCAGCAGCTTTCTGATAGCAGTATTAGGTTTAGTTAAAATTTAGAAAACGCATAAGTTGCATAATAAGTGAGCTGAATTCTATTCAGCACCTAAAAATCTAACAATTTCAGTTTCTCAAGACTCATATTTGTCACTAAAACATTATTTTACATATACAGCTTTTTCAGTACAACGGGATGTAGATGGTTTAATTCTAGTGTAACATGCAATATGCCATTATAATTGTACAATTAAATTGTAAGCAAAAGTAATTTAATAAACAAACAGAACCAGTTATTTATTAAAACACAATTATTTACACTAATGCGCTAGTACATACCTATGTACATATGTATATATGCTATAAGTTTTTTTTTTTTGGCAAAACTCCACGCTTCACTGCTTTGGAATTATTCGTTTTTCGCACTTAATTACACCTAACACCTCTGCGCTCAATTCGTTATAAATGTGGTGCTGCAATAGCTGAGCGTATTTAAAAATGTGATTTTGCTGCAGTGCTGACTAATAGTTCTAGAAAAATGTTGCGTTTCATAGTTTTCGGTTTGATCTTTTGTGTGAGTCTGCGTTTGGTGGTTAGTCGTCCATAGAAAAAATAATAGTTGTCAAATAATAATGTTTTTTCTTTTCAAAAATCTTCATTTATCGGTGCAATATTTTCCATTCAGCTCTCCGGTACCGTTGGCTCTTCAACATTGATTTCTGCGTTGCAATCAGCAAGCTCTTTTGAAACTGCCAGTGATACCGTTGGCGTTTCGCATGCTAATCGCATCTCAGGGCATGTAAAACATGGACGTGGTCAAAGGCGCAGTACTACAACAACAACAAGCACCACCACCACAACAAGTGCTCCTGCAACATAACCTAATAGAGGAATCTAATTATTAAATAGTGTAATATGTGTAAAATATATTTGAGAAAATTATTTAATTTATTATGTGTCAAAATAGTTGATAAATGTTAATGTAAAATTCTGAGTTAAGAACAATGAAGAGTTAATTAGAGTGTGGCTTGATATTCCCATGAGTCAAGTGCAGTCTCTGTTGATATTTCTAAAATTCGAAGAAGTCCAGAAGCTGCCAAAATATTTTAAGAATTACAAGTTTTTCAAATGATTTCAAAACAAACAAAACAACTCTCAGTAAGATTCCGCTTTGATGTGCATAATCTTGACTCATGCATTTACTCCGTCTAAAAACTTCTGCTAAATTGCAATCGATCCATTTCCGAAGCGAATGGTTACTGATGACGAAAAGTAGCTTGCTTACGACAACGTCAAGTGAAAATGATTCTTGTTGAATCGCGGTAAGCCGGCGCAAAGGGTGACAGAGCCAGAGCTGACGATCATGACGATATTGCTATGTAGTTGGTGGGATTGACAGGAAATCATTTACCTTTGCGACCAAACTCTTACATAATTTGGACATGTACTGTTAACAATTAGGCCATGTGATAGACGCAATCGCGCAGAAGCGGCTAGCGTTGGCCATTAGGATTGGAGTTGTGTTCCAACAGGACAATGAAAGGACTCACAGATCGGTTGGGAATTTCTAGAAGCTTCGTGAGCTTTGGAGCTACTTATGCATCTAACTACACCAAGTGGCTCGCAGAGGCTTTAAATAGAATTATAATAGAGGGTGCTTATAACTATAAACTATATATGTATGTACATATAAATAGCAGGAAGCTCATTCAGCAACTAATGGGATTAGGAGAGTCCAACCTCGAAATGACGCGAGGCAAAGCCGATAGTGTCGGCAGATGACCATTACTTTTACAAATGACAAATTCATATTTTCATAGCTTACAGAAGTATTTACATATATGTCATGGAGAGTTATAAATTAGGCTTTATCAAACGCCTAGCGAGTGCCGAGGCGTAAATTCATAAACGTGCCTATAATGTAGGGTGTGATATGCCAGCCAGAAGCGCACCCAATAAAAAATAGAAAATAAATGTTGAAAAAAAAGTGAAATAAGTGAATTAACTGTAAAACAACAAAAGTCATAGCGGGTGTGAGCTTTAGCAAATTGCGGTTGAAGGGTGGAGAAATACGTGTTTTTTTTCAGAAAACGCACCAAAAAGGATAATTAGCTGGTGTCACAATAATTGAGCGTTATGACACGCATCGTTTGCTGTCATTGAAGCGTCATTTGCTTGCCGGATATGCATATGCATACTTACATAAGTGTTGACATACAATATATGTATGTGTGTGTGTGTTTTTTTGTAAGTGTGTGTGTGTGCGGTAGTAAATTAGTTAAGGATTAATTGTAGGTGCGCACGCATCGGCTTTTCGAATTTCAAGGAAAAGGAAGCGCGAAAAAATATTATACAACAACAGCAGATACAACAATAAGCGACTTGTTGTTGTTTTCGTGCGACATTTTGCTGTCAGCTTGCTCGTTAGCCACCGATCGCGCCTGCTTTTTGTTGTTATTGTTGTTGTGTTTATTTTTGTTGTAATGGTGGTTGTTGTTATGCGTGCAGATGTCATTTAGTGTTTACCTTTTTAATCGGATAAAATTCATAATTATTGTTATTACTGTCATTTGTTTAATTTTTTTCATTTTTCCTTGTGCACATTGTACCCACTACTAACGCATATAATGGAGTGTGTGTGTGTGTGTGCGCGCGCACTTTCACTCTCACTCAATCATTCGCGTGCATTTTTCTATTAAGATGGCCTATCTGCTCTGTCTACTTTTGGGCTTACGTTGATTTCCAACACAGTTATTTCATAATAATTACACATGCACACATATACATACATACATAAAAACACACATGCATAGATGTATACACACGCCCACACGCATGCAGAGACATACACTCGATTTCTGTTGACTTTTCGCTTAATTTCATAATTTCCATATAAGTCAGCTTTTCCTTCTCATTGAATTCACTACAACAACAACAATAATTGCAACAACATATTATGCCATTATCCTTGTTGTTGCGCATGGCACTCATCAAATTATGTAATTAAAATTCCACACCTTAATTTTGGCTATTTATTATGATGGCGTTGATAAGCAAGCGGAATTATGCGCGTCAGCCCACCAAATGAAATAGTCCGTTAGTTAGTTAGCGTTTTTTTCCTGCGCCGCTTAAGGCGTTGCATTGTGTGCTCGCTCATGTGTCGGCGGTTAATTGAAAGCATAATTGATTGTTCGAATACATCATTAACGTGGGCGTAGTGGAATTCGTGGAATGCGCCGTCAAATTAGAAGATAAGTGGAGAGTTAGAAACTGGCCACGGCTGAAGAAAAATTGATTGAAAATGCAACTCTGCTTGTTTATATCTTTACATCAGGTTATATTATCGTATTTCTTAGAAATACATGTAATTGTAGACCAGCACTTTGCGATTGGTGTTTCAGTAGTTCAGCTGTGCCAAAGTTTTCTAGGTTTCTCTGAATACAGACGAGTTAGAGAACACTTCACTCGATATTATTAGCAGGAGCTAAAAAACATTTCGACGTCGTCATATAATATATTATAACTGGTATATTCAGATAATCCCACATATACTTTCATATAGGTCTTATTACAAGTATAAGAGTGTCTTTGTAAAACTGATGCTTACATCTCTACTAGTTCTATACTGTTTTTCCCAAAACCACGTTTTTCGAGTGAAAAAGTCCAACGGGACACAAAAATTGAGCAATCGCCTTGAATTTTGTTACACATATTTATTCGTTTTACTACCACGAATGCGAAACAGTGTACAGATTAAGAAAATCATTTTCGTTTGCGTTTCAGCTTTTATTTTCGAACGCTAGGACTTCATAAGTTTACTGTTTATAATTTCCGAAAAAATCCAGAAGAACAACAGTTTCAGGCCAACAATGTAGAAACCCATCTTAATACAAATTTTCAGGATTCTTTAACCTTAAAGGCATCGGGAGGCTTCCCCTGCTTTAAGACTAACTGTTTCAACAATTTTCATTTTTGCCTTAGCCGAAATTTTCGCCAAATATCTCTTAAACGTGTACGTATACTATTTACATTCGGCTTCAGCGGCACTTAACATTTGCTCGATGATATTGATCCACCGACTCAATATTCTGATCAATGTCGCCAATTTCAAGTATACTCTAGAACTTTCTACAGATACTGCTATTATCAGGCACACGTCTTTAGCTTAACTTAGAGTTTCGAAGTGATGACAAACAACGAAAGAAGTAGCGTGCCGTGGGGAAATAAAAATATAGAAAAGTTATGATTTCATTAAAAAAAGGAACTATTATAAGCTAATCTCGAATAAGCTTTTAATTTAGTTGCTAATTGAAGGGTGCGTCTCAGAGCTTCTTCAACAATTTTCAGCGTGGTGCTCATTAAATAAGTGTGTCTATTAATATTTCTTTACAATATAACAAACGTAATTGTATAACTCGAAAAATGGTATGCCTTTTTTTCATTTTAGTCTTAAGTAGGTTTGCAGCTCAATTGAAAGTTTAAATAATTTTAGAAAAAAATTTGGCAGATTGAGATCTTTATAAAAATTTTTATTTTTAATGAATATTTCATATTTCTTTGTAATTTTTTTAGAAACAGACTTGCCAGCTTCCAAAATATACTTCTACCCTCACCTATTGAAACAATTAATTATAATATAATTAAAATACATATTTTTTACTTTTTAAAAAATTTTGACAAAACGTATTAACTTTTATTAAATAAATTTTTTTACCAAAATATTAAGCTGAACGTGGTTGCCACAGCATATTTATTTTGTGGTCAGACTTTTACAAATTGGTGTGGATAGAAAAAAATAGGTGTAGATAAAACACTTGTGAAATATCTTACCACTACGAAGTGTTATAAGTTTTTAGCTCGAAAAGATTTTAAAAGTTTTTCGCTCGAAAATAAATTCTTTGGCGGTTGCCAGGTAAAAAATATAACGCACAATTTTGACTTTAAGGAAATAATCTAACTTATTATTTCAGTTTCTGTTATTATTAATCAAAATATTATATATTGTTTGTTATATGTCTCGTTATAAATCTTTTTTTTAATTTCGTAAACAGTTTAGCCAGGGTTACCATCTAATAAATTATAATTAATATTGTTTTAAATTGAATCATATAATTTAATATTATTTCTTTACAATTGGCCAATATATTGGATCTTGTTAATAGCTTGATTTCTACAGAACCTTATGCAGTGTTGCCATATATCAAAATTTAATGAGCTCAGTTTTTCAAGAAACTAATTTAATTTACTTGCCACCATTTCATATTATTAGACAGAATACTGATTTTTGTCAATATTGTAAGGTAACTTCAGAACATGTTTGGATATGGTTGCCAGCTGACAAATTATAATTAAAATAGTGTGTTTTACATGAAATCAATTATTTTCTTAGTATTCTTTTCCTATTGGCCAATATATGTGATTTTGTAAAATATAAATATTGTTTGTGTAGGCTTGCCAGCTAAAAAAATTGTATGAAGTATACAATTAAAAGAGCTTTCATTGTGTTTATTTATCTTCTGAAGTAAAGCTAAATGCGCTCGTATTTTCTTCCCGTAAGCTCTGTATATGCTTTAAAATTTGTTAAGCCTACTTTTAGGCGCTCCACAACAAACTTGGTGCACTTTGTATGCAAATTTCACAAATCTCACTTAGTCATTAATCAACTTCAAATCAATTACGGCAATTTGTTGCCGATATGCAAGCGCATGTATGAGTTAAGTCTGCAACAATAACAACAGCATACACATACAAATGTAGATTTCGCTTAGGTTAAATGCAATACAACCAAATAGAGGCCACAAATCTGCAGCTGTCAAAAAGTATCGGTGACAGTCGAAGTGCAAATCCAGCCAAACAATTCAATAAATCACTTAACCCAACACACACACATAGCAAAGAGAGCAGGAGAGGCTATATAGAAGCAGGGGTAGTATATGATAAGCATGCGTGTGAGTGTGTGCGTTGACTTGCATCCAATGGCTGATAGCTGGTCATAATTCAAAATTGAAAATTGCAACAATCAATTGCATAGGCAGCTTTGTTGCAACTGCATTTATACACACACATATGTGCAATGGCAAATAAATCTCGCTTGTGTTGGTATGTGTGTGAGCAGGACATATGGCTCGTGATGGCACTTCGCCTTCAATTTGGCGTACACAGCTAATCTGTAATCTGTGATTTTGGAAATTGTGCAGACAAGTGACATAAATCAATAATAGACCAATAACACATGCAACAAACAAAAGCCCCAAAGGAGACAATGAAGATGGTCGACGCACACAGGCGCAGGATGTACACGCATACATGCAAAGTAACAAACATACAAACAGTGAGCCAAAGCAGATAGAGCGCATACAGCTACTCATGCTACAACAACACAAAACACAAAATTTTATTGCTGTCGTTGTTGTTCTTATTGTTGCAAATGCAAATGTCGTAGAAAGTCTGCGCCTACGAAAGGAAAATCGACCACAGCACCTCTTGAATTAAAGGCTAAACTGCAATAAGTACATTGCCACTGTTGTTGTTGTACTTCTTGTGCTGCTGCAAGTGTGAGAAAAGCCAACGGATATCCGAGTGTTTGGACAAAATGTAACGTTGACGGAAGCGCAAAGCCTTATCGACTAGAAGACAAATGATTGACCGTATAACGCACTGTGTGTTGTTGTAAAATGGGTGGGGTAAGCACTGTTGTAAGACTGCATGTTGCATATTGTGCCACAAAATGTTGCAAGCACTTCTGCAGCACTGCGCATTATAAGTTTACAGTATGAGTCTGACTCAAACTCTTTTGCATGTTGAACGCATTTGGTATTCGTAAAGCTCTGACTCAGTAATTAGTCGAAGTAGTGTTCGATTAGAGGCTTATGTCGATTGGAGGATCTGTGAGAAAGTTTAAAAGTTGAAAGAACAGAAAAGACTGCATTGGAAGAATCCACAATGTATTTCACAAGGTGCAGTTCACACGTAGCTCTCCAATAATAATTATTTTTTAACGGCACTTTATGAAAATTTTAACTTTTGTGGGAGACTCTTTTTAGACCTTTGGATTATCAACTGCCGAGGTACAGAAGGCAGAATATGGGCTCTGAGCTAACTTTGAGAACCTTGCCATGCAGCCGATAAACAACCACCAAACCTGAGAAGTTAGAAGCAGTAGGGTTCAAGCCTTGACCAAAAGTGCTTTGTACTCATCTCATTTCTCAGTTTCAAAAATGTATCTGCTCACCAGACTGTCAAGGAAGCGGCTCAGAACTGTGCATGATTTCTTACAAGTTACGTGACTAGTATTTTCCCCTGAAATTGTCGACACTTTAGCCCAAGGAGTGCCCTTATTCTCATTCCATATCTACAAATGAATATTAAGCACTCGTTAGATTGGGTAATCAACGCTTGAATCCATCGGTCATAGTACATGGCTTTGATAGAACTCCAATTACTAGAGAGAGCTTTTTAGCTGAAGAAAATCATTAAATTGTTCGCGGTTCTCTGTTGGTCTGAGCAAACTTGCCGTGCTTACGTTGGACTTATGTAAGTGAGTAAACTGCGGTAGAATAAGAAGTCTATTTCTCATCTGCTCGCTATTCGAAACTAATGATACCAAGACGTTATTGATCGCAAGGCAATTTCTAACTACTCCCTACCAGCTTGGTAAGACCAATCGATGTTTTTTGCTATTCTGCTATGAACCTGCACCCAAATAAGTCTTACTAAGAAAAAGTAACATGCAGAAATAATTTTGAGTGAACTCAGGTCCAATATTGGGGGCGGTAACGTTTCTCTATGTCAGCTCAAGGCAACTTGAAGTATTTAATCTAGTCATGATGGGAGTTCAAGTTACATCCGTATGACAGCGTTTAGGCTTTTGTATGTAAGTCCGTATAGAATAAAAATTTTTATACTCTATCTATGAGCTCTCTCATTTCAACTTATCTTTTATTTAGGTAACAGGTTCAACTGTAAAAGTGTTCCTACTCCAGAATCTACAGCAGAAAAGGATTATTGAGAGATAAAATCAAGGCGAACACTATAAACTACAGTGAATTGTTGGGAATATTATAAAAATTCTTATAGCCATTTTAAAGCTTCAGACCATGAGAGCTTTTGATAGACTTAAAGTCAAACATGCTTTAAAACTTTCTTTCAGAGCGTAACCCTTAGAGCGCTCTCTTAAAGTATTGTATTACATTACACTACATCGGTCAAGAAAAATCAATTCTTACGACCCGTTGAAGAGGTAGCGTCGGCTAAAAGATTTTAGCACTATTCATTTATCGATTAGTATTATAGAGAATATTACAAATGGTAGCACTGATGTGAGCAATGTTACATAGATGATTACTGCCTAACAAAAGTTGAGATCATCGGATAAAATTGACAGGTATTCAAATATTTATTTCGCCATCCACTTTTATGTCGGGAGCTCCCCTAAAGCTCTTTATTGTGCTATTTGTTTTCTTCTCTGTCTCAGAATGGATACAGGATATACTTTAGGCATGCGTAAAAGAGACAGATATAGCATATGAGCCAGTGTATAGCGAAGATAGAAGATAAGAAAATGTATAAACTATGCTCTTTGCGTGGGTGAAAGAGAGAAATATACGATATATGTTTATCAGTAAATAGTGAAAATGCGTATGAAAGAGATAGATATATGGCTTCTACCAGTAGATTTTTTTTAGATAAGAATTGCGAAGTTTTTCCTACAGTGTCGCTTAAAAACCAATTTCAATTGGTGAGCTAAATCAATCAGATTGGAAGGCAAACAACTTTGAGCCTTGAGAAATGGAACTGTGGCAAATTGAATGCAATTGCAGACGCACACAACCATAAGCACATGAAACCCATACACTTGTAGTGCTATCTAGTCTCCAAGCAAGGCAAAGCAAAAGGAAGCGCCCATATGCGCCGAGATTAAACTCAGGCCATGCAGCAAACATGAAAGCAAAACACTTGAAAGCGCATTGTCAAAGGATATATGACAGGATGTTGCATTAAGTAAGACACAAATCATCATAACAACAATACCGAAATTGCAACAATAAAAACAACTACAGCAACAGTGATTTGTGTGTGTGCGTGACAATAATAGCTGGAATTTATAGCTAACGGTAAGCAATAGAAATAGTAAAATATATGCGTTGGCATGCATTTGAATCGAAGGACTCAAGGATGTGGCACTAACACACACACACACACATACAACATACAAGAGCAAACGGAAATGCGAGATTTTCGAAAATTTGAATTCAATTGAATTGATACCGTTGCAGCAATGCAAGAATTAGAGGAGGCCATTGCACGAGTGTAGGTGTATGAGTGTAGGTGTGTAGGTGTGTATGTATGTGTGAAGATTTATAAATAAATAAATCATATTTGGGTAAATAAACTTGGCAATGTGTGTGGGTGCACGGATGTTCCTGAGTGTAGTTTAAGTTGCAGGAGCTTTAGTGCCAAGATAGTAAGTGCCTGGGAGAGTGAGAGAGTGAAAGGTACAAGGTAAGAAAGGAGTATCGAATCACCAATGGTTCTGCTGCATAAACTTAGCCATATTTTCCTTTAGGCAAATAAATAATGATAAATACGTTGACAAATGATAAACACAAACAACAATGGAACAAATAATGCATAAATTCGGAAGCATACAGATGCAGCAACAACAAAAACAATAAGAAACAATATGCAAGACTTGAGAGTGCCAAGAAGCGGACCGGCAATTGGCAGTACAAGTATGCTTAACAACAACAACAAATCATAATTAAACCAGCAACGATTACAAAAACAACAAACGGCAAAATAACAACAACAATACAAACAATGCAAAAACAATAATAACAACAATAGAAAACACTACAACAACAAAAACCTAAATTTTAAAATAACAAAAACATTATAACAACAAAAATAGCAGAAACAACAAAAATAGCAGAAACAACAAAAAGAATAGTTGTTGAAACAATAGCAACAACAATAGCACAAATAACAATAACAAAAACAAATTGTCAAAAACAACAAAACATAATAACAATAACAATAACAAAAACAACAAAAAGAATAGTTGCTAAAACAATATCAATAACAAAAAACGTTAATGTCGGAATTATAAAAACATAATATACAAAACAACAACAACATAATAACAACCACCAGAAATTAAACAATGTTCAAGCAACAACTGTAATAATAACACCAACAAAAGTAACGATAACAACAATAAAAAACAACAACAACAAAAATGTTTACCATAGCGCCAGCCAATAGCTTTGTTTTGCAGGAAAATATGAAAATTTATGCACGTCAAGCATTGGAAAATAAATTTATAAATCATATTGGCCAGAAAATTTGTAAACACTCAAGGATATCCGTTATTTGTAGGTACGTTTTCGTTAGGCAACGGTAAATCTAATGGAGTTTGCAGCAAGAATTCCATATGTCTTTTGAATGAGCTTCGTTGTTCGTTATTAGGGAATGCTCTTCTCCCTTGTTTGTGTGATTGTATGTCGAGCAGGATTTATTTCCTGCTACCTTTTGTATATTTTGGTAATTGAAATTTGCCACAAATATTTATTGAATTGCGGAAATATGCAAATTATAGTATTACTCATTTACAAAAGCACATAAAAGCTTGATTTACAGGTTAAAGCTGAGTGAGAAATTTACCACGTAAGAGTGCGAAGAAATTTAAAAGAAAAGTCCACCTCAATTAGATGTGTTTCTTTGTTTATTTAAAGGCAGAGTTAAAAAACAATACATACTTATATATATATTGGTATCAACTAGCTGGAAAGTGAGATATTTGCCGAAAAATACTACTTCTGAAACTTCCGAACGGCATTTAAAGCGAGTTAAAGGAATAATTTTATTTATGTGATAAGCAATATGTTGTTGTGTACTATTTGTGAACTTAAAACCAATAAACTCGAGTTTGTGGATTTCAGCTGTTGGGGTTAAAGAAAATTTTGTTTCTGTATGATGAGTTTTGTGTTTATGTATCTTGTTAACTTACTTAGTACCAATAAACTCGAGTTTGTAGGTTTTTTTTCGTGTTTAAAAAACTTTTTTTTTACTTTGGTAAGCTATAAACTTATGAGTACTCTTCACTGACTTCAAACAAATGAACTCGAGTTTTTGTTTTTGAGATTTTAGAGTTTAAAAAAGTTTTGTTTTTTATAGTAAGCTGGACACTTAGGTGTATTAATAACTTACTTAAAACTAATAAACTCGAGTTATTATTTTAAAGATTTCAAAATTAGGCAATTTTTTGGGTTTGCCTGGTAAGCTTAGAGCTTATGTGTACCATTAACTTACTTAACACCAATAAACTCGAGTTTATAACTTTGATAATTTTGAGTTAAAAGAAATTTTGTTTATTTTTTGGTAAGCTGCAAGTTTGCGAGTACTGTTAGCTTACTTGAAACCAATAAACTCGTGTTTATAAATATTAGATTGTGGAGTTTAAACAAATTATTTGTTTTTATATTTACCTACAAGTTTGTATGTATTGCTAACTCTTTTTAAGTTAATAAATTCACGTTTGTTGTTACGATAAATTTCTAAAGTTATTTAAAAAACATTAATTAATTGCCTCTCAAATACTTTTTAAGCCTTTTTCTTGTAACTACTCCCTTACTTTAGCACACCGGTATCCTTTTAGTTAAGCAAGTTTGCGAGTACGGTTAGCTTACTTGAAACCAATAAACTCGTGTTAATAAATATTAGATTGTGGAGTTTAAAAAAATTTTGGTTTTTTTATATTTAGCTACAAGTTTGTATGTACTGCTAACTCTTTTTAAGTTAATAAACTCAAGTTTGTAATTGCGTTAATTTCAATGAAAAGTTTATATAAAAATCTTAATTAATTTCCTCTTAAATACTTTGGAGCCTTTTTTCTTGCAACTACTTCCTTCCTTCAGTATCTTTTAGCTAAGCAAGTAATTAAAGCCTTTCTACTGATATAAAAAGATACTACATAAAAACAATTCAGCGAACTGTCACTGCGGCATATCCTGTCATATTTCTATTCTTTCTTCGTAATTTTACATGGTTTCAGTGGTCGCAGATAAATTGCTTGCTTGCATACATTTGAGGCAGTTAAAAAAAGTTGATATTTATATGTACATATGTACATTAATATATTTGTGTGCATCAACATGGGTACTCACACTTTTTTCATCCGTAGCCGCAAAACTTTTTGATTTCTTTGCTTTGGCGGAAACCATTAGAGTAATTGTATAGAAACTGGTGTCATAT
Organism: Bactrocera oleae; assembly: GCF_042242935.1. Lineage (NCBI taxonomy): Eukaryota > Metazoa > Arthropoda > Insecta > Diptera > Tephritidae > Bactrocera > Bactrocera oleae. The sequence continues at coordinate 11,353,962 of NC_091539.1, read as the reverse complement.
CCCTGTAAGAGAATGAAACGGCTAAATGTTATACTAAATGCTTTAAATTTTTTATAGGCTGACATAGCACCCATCAGGTCCATTGTGGTACGCAGTATTTAACAATTTTTTTTTTCATAAGGGAAGTTAGACTCGGGAGCTAGATTAGGCTGAGCGCCAACTACTCCTTTTTCAAATCGTTTTGGTTTAGTAGAATTGTAAATCTGGTCTATCATGAAACTATTCCAACCTACTGTTCCTTTTCGGCATACAGAAACCCACAAATACACACATACATATATAATACAATTACTAGCGCTTGACAGCCGTCCAGTCAGCTTGTTGGCTGCTGCGTTGCGTGCATATTACAATAATTTTTAATTACCGGCGTAAATGTAATTATGAATTTTTATTTCGCTCATTTTTTCCCAGCGAACTAGCCTTTTTCTACCACAAGCCTCATTTTTTATTTCTTGATATTTTTTCTTGCTGCGCGGCTGTGTATGTGTGGCTCTGACATGCATATGGTAAAAAGTGGTCAGATTTTTTTCTTGGCTTCTTGGTTTCTGCTTTGGCTTCTACTTTTACTAACACTGATGTGAAGTGTGTTGTCAACCACATGCTAGCTGCCAACGTTGCCAGATATGTAAGATACCGGATTGTGAATTTTCTAGTTGTGAATTTGTTTTTGGGGTTACGTTATACTGGACGGCTGTCACGCCATATTTTAAGTGAAACTTGATATCTAATTTTGATGCTTCATCTGGTTGCTTGAACTGCGAAGCTCCTCAATATCTAAAAAAAGTTCTAGATAAGGCTGGGTGGAAGCATAGGAGATGTTCCAGCGTCTCTCGCCTACTTCTCTATATTTTCTATTGTAGATGTCGCCTATGATGCCAGTAAGTTGTGACCTGTCATTAAGGCAACAGCTGTCCTGCAGTCCTTTCGAGACTCTTAAGACATTCCATATCACCCTGATCAGTCTGTCAGCCTTTTCGGTAATGTTATTGTGTATCGTTTATAATGACTTCCGTATTTCCTGTACTGGTTCGGTAGCCGTGGCACTTTTGGCAATCTCATGAACTAGTTCATTTTCCGGAATTCCTTTGTGGCCCGGAACCCAGTATTTATGCAGCCATTTGGGCCTCCATAATCGGAACGGTTCTGGGTTTTTAATAGCCAAAAAATTAGTAGCATTCCTCAATATTTTATGGGAAATATTTTTTGTCGCATCACACAATGCTCAAACGGAAGTAAAAGGGAGACTGAACAAAGTACGAGCGGCATTTGGTTGACTGCATTCCGTTGAACAAGCTCTCAAATATCTAGAAAAAAAAGTTATAAATTTTAATAACTTAACTGTGGTATGTCACTAGTCTTCATGCTCTAATTTTAGGAGACCACTAGTAGGAAACCAAGATGTTTCATGGCAACTAGATTTTCTGCCCTATAGGTCTCTATGTTTTCTTTGTCTCATTGCTTTCTTTGTCTTTTTAATGTCTCAGTCTCAGTTAGACATTGTTTGTTTAGGAAACTCAAATATTTAGTTTTGGTTTCTAGCTCCAAAAATCATTAGCTCTTATTAACCATAAATCTTATTAACTATAAATTTTTGTCGAATACTCCAAACCTTCAATTACTTCGCTTCCCTGCTGATACAGGGTTACTCTGAAAAATCTTAGCTTGAAATAAGCGCTCTCTTATTAACCATAAGTACATGGTTTATGTTGAATACTTCAAATTTCAGTTCCTCCGTCCAGTATCCCGTTGAACGATTAATAGCTTAGCTTTGTCTCTGGCATATTAAAAGGTTTGATTGAAGTCCCTGAAAAAGCTCTCTATGCTTCGAAAGCTTTTAATTTGAAAGAGCTTTAAAAGCTTCCATTTTTAGAGTTTTCGAAAACTGTAAGGACCTCTCGACTAACTCCGATTTAGTCCTAGTTATGCCAGTTACTCTAGTTAAATTTAAATAATACTTCTAGTACATTATTTTTCAACTGGTCATCCAACTCGACTGATCTTTTTCGGATCTCTACGTGGAACTTATAGTACATCACGTGGCCATATCAGGGCTTAATTTATGTCAATAAGCATCCAGTTTTTTTTTTTGGAAATTTATTTGAGCCTGTGAGTTTGAAAATATGCAATACTTACATGGAAGTGAATGCAATACTTACATGAATAGAATTTTTAGGATATTTCATAAACTTTGTATTGTGTAAAACATTTTAAAATAATTTACTATATTTTTTATTTCCTAAAATAATATAAGATGTTCTTTGGAAATAAAACACTTATAACTATTACAAAAAAATCGTTTCCTCATTTTTACTATCAGCCTAAGTTAAGTCGAGTAGTTTTTCGCACACTACACTGTGTAACATACAAAATAATAAATGTCATACATATATATCTTTTTTTAAATTTTTTAAAAAGAAAATAAGACTTATTTTGATATAAAGATTCCAATGCAGATTAAAAAAAATTTATATTTCCGCTCCCTCACTAACACTTTAAAACCCCCTGCCTTCTAATGCACTGCACTACGATTTGGAAATTGTCAATTGCATGCCATGAGTTCTTAGATATCCGGCGCGCATTAATATTTCATTAATGAAATGCAAAGTAACATACAAAAAACAAAATAGAAATCTGAAGTGGCTTGGACCATTTTAATTGGTTTAAAAATTGGAAATTTACAGATGAAAAATGCTAATGGAAAAAAGCAACATTTATGCGGCGAAGCTTGAAGTTTGATCTTCCGCATCAATGGCCTGTAAAATTGACTTATCCGTGCAAGCGAGTGAACCGCTTTATATTGCTAACAACAACAACAGCAAAGTGATATCAATAGCAACAAAAACAATGATAATAAAAATAACGACGAATATTAGATGTGCCCAATAATGAGCGCACGGAGCTGACAGCAGCGCATTTGCTGCATAACACCAACAACAACGCAGCGTAACTTCACAACGTTGCTTATACGTGATTAATTTCATTTCGTTTAGTGGCGCGCTTGTTGTTGTAATTGTTTAATACGCCTTTGCATGCGCTTGATATGGCGCGACGCGCCGCACAGCGCCTATAAAGGGACCAGACTTCAATGGTGGTGTTGTGCGTTTGTGCCTTGCAGAGCGCGCGCTCACCCCAAATTTATGCAAATTATGCGCGCGATTCGCAGTTGACGCTGATTATTGTTTCCTTTCAAGCGCGTTACTTACAGCGCGCTATGCTATGCTATGCGGCTGATTATGATTTAAATCCACGACGGCTGTTGTGGGTTTGCGGCTTTCATGTAATCCGCGAATATGTAAGTATATCAATTTCATTGGGGCTTTTTTTGCAATTTTTCAATTTTAGCGCGCGTTGGCGCGGTGCGTAGGCGGTTGGGTGGATGGAGTGCGCCCATTAAAAACAGCGCGTCAATTATTCGATTTTTGTGGCATTTGGCAGTTCAATATTTCATTATGCTGTGTAGACCGAAATGTATGCGAGCGCGGATTGACTGTTGTCAACTGGGGATTTGCGCGCGATTTTTCATAGCGCTTGGATGTAAAAAAATATAAATTGCAATTTCAAACGTGCGTGTAAGTGTGCGCCCTACATATGTATAGTTGTATGTGTGCGCTATATTTGGTACAAGGTCGGTAAGCATAAAAAACAAAAGCAACAACAACAACACGCAGTTGTGGCGCAAAATGAGAAATTGCGCTGTTCTGCGTGTAACCGCGCGTTTGTAATCAGCCACCGCACACTTTAAAATGTGTTTGGGGGGAAGACTTCGCGAAATTGCTGCCTCTTTCCACCTAAACACATACACAAGCACTGTTATTTCTGCAAGGAAACAAGTAATTTTTTGCGCCAACGCTAAAGCAGTTTGACCTGTGCCACTAAATCTGCCGCCGGGCAATGTTTGTTGTTTCACATGTTTGTTGTTGGCAAATATGTTGCCAATTTTGCGTTGGCTGTATTTTTTTTGCAGTTTGCAATTTTGTTGCTAACAAGCTTTAGCCGGCTAACGGCAAACTCCAGCAACCACCACCGCACTCATTCGCCCGGCAATATTTGGCGCTCGTGGCAATATCCACTCGTTCATATGTACGTTTGTGTATGTGTGCCGGCTTTGCCCCTCATTGCCGCTTGTCTCGTGACAGCAAGCACGCGTCACTTTTGACAGCAACAAAATGTTGCTTGCCACAACAACAATAGTAACCACATGCCAAGCGACCGAAATATATAATCGTGCGAATTTTGTGCTCGCGAAAAAATTCAATTCAATAAATTCGTGTAATTTTTCAAATATTTGTTCAATTTGCGAAATTTCCTGTGTTCGGCAGCACATTCGCGCACCCTTAAGCCTGTTTTTTGTAATTTGTAGCTGCCTAAAGCGAAATTTAACGAAGCTTGAATAATTTAAGTGGCTGTGAGTGCATTAAACATTGTTGTATTGATGCTGTAAGTGATTTCGAAAATATATCAAATATTGGAATTACAATCCTACATACATTATTGACTCATTATTTGTTGCTAAAATGTAAAACAAAATCCAAATATGTCAGCACGCAAATGTTATTATGTATAATGTTATAAATTAGTGATAAAATATTTTAAAAAAATTTAAAATCCTAATAAATATAAATATAATATATATTTTTTGTGTTAGATTTTTTAAAAATTAGATAACTGTAGACACGTTCGTTTATTTAAAGTTTTGCTTTTGAAAAGAGAATGCTTTCACTGTTCACACGTATAAACAACATAAATTTAGGTGAAATGGTCACACAATTTTTAAATAATTTTTTTTTCCTATTTTTCATTTATTTTTTTAAATAATGCTAAATCTGTTTACAAACAGGTCACAAGTCATAAATGTATTTTTCATTTAGAATGCTTATTTAATTGTCATCATATTTAGAGTTTTAAGTTATATTAGTAAGAAATTTGACCAAGTGGCACCTCTGTTACAACTTTTAGTTAAACTATTGCCTTTAAAACCATATATCCAATATGCGTTCACTATATATACCCAATATGCATTTCATTAATATTTTTGAAACGTATTTAATTAAAGCCATGTGGCAACCTCGTAAAAATATTTTGATATTAATTTCTTTTAACCATATGCATATACCCAATATGTATTTAATCAATATTTATGAAAAGATTTTTAATTAATGCCAGGTGGCAACCATCTAAAAATATTTATATAGAATATTTTTTTTTTTTTGAAATTACCTTTAACCATATATCCATGTGGTAATATTATTTGAAGTTTTGTAAAATTTCTGATATTCTTAATAAAAACATATGGCAAGCTTTTTAATTTGTTATACAAAATTTGTCCCTCCTTTTTTCATGTTATTAAAAAAACTCCAATTTAATACTCTTTATTTTTTTGCTAATAACTACTTACAAACTAGAACCTTTCGGTTATATTCGGTTAAGAGAGTTCTAATGACTGAACCCCTGGTTTCCGAAAATAATCGTTAGAACTCTTGGAACTTCAAACTCAAATCAATTTCGATATAGTTAAAACAGTCTTCCCGAATAGAGACAAAGGCGAAATTTACTTGCTGGCTGGTATGCAACTAGTCGACAATGGCCTATACACGTCGTGCAGGTTAAAAGTATGGTGTTTGAAATTTTGCAGAGACTTTTCTGTCGAACACTTTTTATATAACCTCATGAAAGATGAAGATATTCAGTCTAGAGCTACTGTTACTGCCCGAATCAGGAGGTAGAGTTGATCAATTATCAAATTGTCTTACCAATACCCAACGAGGCCACTTAAAATACCATCGTTTGGTTTACTTGTGGACAGAAGACGAGAAGTCGCCCTTCGCTTATAATGGGTAGAGAGCTCAGGCTTTTCAGATTTTGTAGATAGCTAAGTCTCTATTTTGACGTAGTAGAAATGTTCGAATCGTAATCGGCTAGGTCTTTTCACTTCAGAGAGATGAACACGGATATCATTAGTCAGTACTAGATTAGAAAGCTAACAATCTGCGTGTAGTAACCAAAACAGTAACCAAAATCTTTTTCTCTGCTGTTCAGCTAAAGACTCTTTGGAAAAATATCAGGCCATAAGTAATTTTTCATATTCCTCAGATATCGGCAGCGATCAATCAATATGGTTCCCAAAATAACATCTCAAAATATTGAAAATTTTTTCGAGTTTAAATTCCACGATAAGAAACTTGAATATAAAATAAAAATAATATTCTCCCAAGCTATGTTTCTATCTGAACCTAAAGTGACTGTTATGTTTTCATTATTCTCAATTGGTATTCAAAAAATCAGTTGGAATTAATCCTCCAGTCATTTTAATACTTTGTTAGCCGTCGACAAATTGAGAGACAGAAAAGCCGAAGTATTCGAACTAAAAATTTTTTCCTAACTGGTCCGTTCTTAGTTTCATTGAAAATTTTAGAACAATGCGTCGTTGATATCTTCAAATGTTGAAGCTTAAATGTGAATCGGCATCTCCCACTCAATCAGTGTATATAATCGTTACGTTGGGAGTCGAATTTTCTTGGCAAACATTTTCTATTTAATGTAAAATTTGAGAACTTCATTAGTGTTCTATTTCAGTTATTTAATACCTAAAAATTAAAAGTAAATATTATCATTGGTAGTTTAGTGAGTTTTGTTCAGGGATTTTGCGACAAATTAAATTCAATAAAATGTTGCCTACATTTTGGCGCACTATGATTTTCACACGCATAATAATAATATTGAATTTATTGGAATCACATAGTTATAAACTTTTTGATTAGAATAACCGATATAGCATCTACCTAAATTTAGAAAGTTTAAGTTATTACTGTTTTTCCAATAGGCAAAACTAATTTCATCTTCCAAACACTTTAAGATTTCATACCCAATGCAACTACCATATAAATACCTATACTCCAGCTGTCAATGCCTTTGCGAAATACGCAAATTGCCACTAAACCATATCGGCAACACATTTGGGGTTTACCAAAGATGTTAACCACATTCTAAACAGAATATCGGTAACTGTAATATGAAAATTTCCAAAGTGTTTGGTTGTGATGCCTCGACACCATAAGTGACAGAGGACAAACAACACTAGCATACACCAAAGCTAAGGCGACCAAGGAGTTAACGTTTCACTGATTGACTTAGAGGATGTGGCCCAAATGCCGTTACATACGCATAAAGACACCAGAGAGTGAGCCATCAAAGCCATAGCTACTAGCTCGGCAAGCAAATGATGTGTAATGGCTCGAACAAGTTGCTGTCGATGATGTCGGCAACAACACCGCTATTGGGATGAAATATGCAGCAAGGCTTACAATGTCGATACCACCAACAGTTGAGGAAGAATTAAGCAGCAACAGGACAGGGTTATCGATGGCAGTCACCGCACAAATACGCTGCAAGCTGACGACTGAGCAACGCTGTTGAAAGAGCTGTGGCGCCCCGGTGAAGGAAGTGAGGTGTGTGCGGGCAAAAGTTAAGTTCAAGTGTAAATTTTTGTGGACACAGTGTCTTTTGTGCGCGTATGTGTGTGTGGAGACATGTTTGGGCATATTATCGACACAATTACACATATTGAATAACGGTAAACGTTTGACACTTGGCAACAGTTTGCAACAAGCAATGCAGCAGCTTCGGTACGAAGGGGCGAGTGCTGTGCGCTGCAGTCAATGGTCTTTGACATCTGCTGACAGCAAGCAAAACCATAAGGTTGCATCACATTTACCATTTTATAAGTGTGTAAGTGCGTATGCTGTTTGCTTGCGCCTTTCGATATGCAATCATTTGTGTGCCTTGTGGTTTTTGACATTTTCTTGTCAAATGACACTTACAGTGTTGCGGATTTATGGTATATAGCTTCTGGTACAAATGTATCCCAAATTGAAGATCTAAAGTTCAAAGAGACACGCGCCCACTGACACTTGGATGTAACTTATAATTAATGTTAGATTAGGTTACCGAGTTGATCCCCCCGACGGAGGTCGTCCAGGTTACCAAAGGTATTACCACCGAGATATTTCTTCATGAGTCAAGGAAAGCTGAATTTTGGAGGAGAAAGTGTCAACATGATTCAACTTGGTAATCTTTCATAAAACTTGGCGTCTCTTTTCAAAGAGAAAAACTTCTGCTTCGAATTCGCATCTTTCCGAATGGACCCTGATATATATTTCCTCATATACTTTCAACACAGTAGTTTGGTTACGGAACTGATCCCCGAGATGAAGGTCGATTCTAACCAATTCGCACAGTTCACAGAAGATAAAAGAACCGAGATGCTTCACCTTGAGTCGAACGCAATTCTCTTTAGAGAAAAAAGTGTCTAGATATTTCGACCTTCGCTTTGTTCATCGAACTTAGCCTCCTTTCTTTTGAAAAGAAAATTTGTATCAATACTCAATAACCGCAGTGCAAAGTTATAGACATAGTTCCGCACTTTTCGATCAAATGGACATTGACTAAATCATGTCAAAGGCGGAAATTGAAAAGGGTGGTGAAAAAAAAGTTGAATGTTTCCTCGATCTCTCGAATTTCAGCCAATTTACGTTGGGGAAACAGGGCTGTAGTACCTTTGTGATATCGGAAGCAGATCGTTGAAGCCCTTGTATTTCTAAATAAGATAAATAAGTCATATTATACAGAAACATCAAATTCAGTTACTTTTTAAACAGAGTATAAACATGTTGTTAAAGAGCTTGTAGTATTGCTCAAGTACGAAAATCTTCAATTCAAATATCAACTCAAAGATGTCATGAGTTTAATTGGCATTGCGAGGACCGTAGGAAGTAATATGTAAAGTCACTAACCCTCGACAAGTCACATCTCCTTATACTAACTATATAAGCAAATACATATATAGAATATGGGCTTGACATCGAAGGCAGTATGTAATTTAATCAAGAGTAAGAAAGCTATGTGTACTTCTCTTCTCCTTTAATAGCTTACTGACTGGATTTGAAAGCACAAATATTGACTTACCTATAGTGGATGGGAATGGGCTGCTATGATCTTCAATATTTTTCACTGGTGCTAAACCACAATATTGCTCAAGTGACTTTACCCGCGAATAATCTAAATACTCTTAAATTATTATTAAGATTTTACTTAATTCGATACTCAGCAAAGAACTTTAGCAATCGTAGACCAACTTGCGCTTCCATGGACTAAGCTAAAAGTTCTGAGTATCTCTATAGTTAGACACTTCCCAGGGTGAGGGCTTTAATACGAAACAATGACATACAGCATTGCAACAAGATGGTATAGAAACTAAGATAAAAGGGCTTATAGAATCCTGACAAACTTCTATTTTATGGATTTTTGTGCAACCTTTAGAACTATATTTAGGTTTGTTGATTGAAATATAAATTACAAATGTTTTATAAACTGAGCACTCTCGAGAATTAATTCCAGCGGGAAGCTATTTTAAAAGTTTTAATATTATTAAAGTAAGGAGTTCTGGCCATCACAACGGATATGTGTCTATAGCTGTCCAAGCATAATTATTCGTGGCCTCACGAAAAATTTTCCTATTTACCTTACCTAACCTAACCTAAAGTAAAGCTAGTGATTTTAGGTATTTTGAATTTTCAAAAGTTATCTTACTCAATAAAGGTTGGGCAAATTCTGGCTGGCCTCAATGAAATCTAGGAGCTGCTTAATGGATTTTATCACCTCAATTTGTTACAATTTATATATATCAGTAACAGACAAAATGACCACTGATTAGGGTATTTCAAGACTACTCGATTAGGCCCACGTCTCAATGTCATAGAGTCATATTTTATAAGAGCGAAAGTACAATTATTTCTGGAACAAAGGGGACTGAGTATTGTATAATTTTAGCAATTTTTAGTAGGGATGCAATACCAAGGCTACATTATCCTCACTGTCTGCGACATATGCTTTTAATTTAGGTTAACTAACGCAAACTTAAGGATGCGATGGTCTATAAACTCGACTTACAGGTCTTAGAATAGCATGGCACTCACGTTATCGCGAATTTGACCAAGCCAAGTTCCGCGCTTGAGCGGTTGCTTAGGCTTATGCGAGATTTTTCGTGACTGAAAAAAACTCTCATCCGAAGTCTTACTTGGAAAGAGGGGACTGAAGTTAGGAAGTTTGTTTTTATTATTAGATTTTGCCCTGACCAAGATTGAAAGCAATGTCTTATGGTTTAACGGTCATCATTTCAACGCTAGAGACTCCAGATCAATGACTTTATATAGACAAATTAATTTGCTTGAGGGATCTATAAGTTATACTTACGGGTTTTGGAATATCATGGTACTGTAATTATTAGCCAAGTTATTAGCCGCTCTTGAACGATTGTTATAATTTATGAGACGTTGTTTCGTGATCGAAGAAAACTCTCATTCTGGGTTTTACTTGGAAGGGAGTTACTAAAGTTGAACAGTTTGTATTATGACTTAAAATTTTGTCTTGACTGGGATTGAAACAATATTCTTATCGATTAATAGTGGCTTGAGGCTTTGGCTTAACGAAAAAATAATAATTTTAATGTTGTATAGTAGTTGAGTGAGAAATCAATCCATGCAATGATCTAATACACGAATCAAAATAGTTAAAATATTTTTACTAAGAATTAAATATCAATAACTCTGCTGCCCAGCTTTGCGTTTATATCTGCTTTCATTATTTATTCTTTTGGTTTTTTATGCCCTTTGCGGTTTAACAGCTCGTAAGATGTGCTTCGCACTCAGCCAAAATGTGGGGGTTGTAGTGATTTGAAAATTTGATTTTTTGTGTTTTTTTCTTCTTGTGGACGATCGGCAGCGAAATAAAGAGGCTGTGGTCGCCAAATATTTTGCAACATTTTGGTAATAAATCCGTGTGTGTGTGTGTTTATGATTTATCAATGCTTTTAGCAGCAGTCGTTGAAGCGCCGACTAGCGGGCAAGCAAGCACTGCTTATGCTAAGCAACCCCGTCTCACTCACGCTGCCGCTTCTGCTCGCCGGCTGCAAAGCGAATCGTTAAATTTGCATAAAACCGCACAGCGCCAACATTTTTCATTTCTCGCTGATTTCTTTTTAATTTATTTTTTACTTTCTCCACAACGGACCGCCTGAGATACTTATGTCTTATTAGCTTCTGTTTGTGGATTGCAATATTTTTAGTGTTTTTTTTTTTTTTGAGATAGTCTTAAGTCTACGGAAAATCCGAAGTTGAAATGCACATAGATACCAGTGTAGATATCGCCCCTGCGAAAATGTCAATTGAATGTGACGCGAAATTGCGAAATCTTGTTGCACAATGATTAATGATGACTGCGGAAATGTGAAGCTACTCAACGTTTGGGTGTTTTTATTTTGCTGCTTGTTTTTAATTTCATCGTAGACTTATTCGATATTACAATTTGATTTACCGATCGGATTAAAGTGTGCTGAGAGTAGGAGTAATAAATGTTATACTACATACATACATATATATGAATATGTAAGAAAATCTGTTGCTTTATTTATTCATATATATAGAATAAATATAATTTGACTAACAAAAGCCTATCTACACGGCTTTTGGTAAAACAATGCTGGGCCTAGACTCGGCTAATTATTTCTTTTTATACTACACAAAACTTAGAGAGTGACACCCTTATAATGTATTCATACTCCAGCATTATATGCGAAGGTACTACTATTTTTGTCGTTTCCTGAAAGTTATAACCACATACAGTGAACAAAAAAATTCAACTGAAGAGATTGGTTTTGACTTTGAAGAAAATTTTCTCTGAAACTATTTCAGCTTTTAAGCTGCAACCAAAAGTAACAATATGCGAATCTTATGTATTTTTTGATTCATATTTTACCAAATCAATTTTGATGTTAACCATTGCAAAAAAATTAAAATATATCACTATTGAGTGGCCAAAAACCTGTACACTTATGTATTATTTGCGTATGATCAAACAGTATTATTTAGTAAACGAACTTTCTTTTGTACGGTTTTAGTTTTGGATTTATGAAAAGAATGAACTACTTGACAATATTGAAAAATAATTTGGCCCCGTCAGCAGCTAAACTCAATTTAAATGGTGGTTACTGCTTTGTTCAGGATAACGACCCAAAGCATACTGCTTTTGTGGTTAAGGAATGTTCGTTGTAAAACCATTTGTTGTGTGAGACACTGTGCACCCACAAGTTACAAGTTTTTATAACCTGAACAGGGTATATCAAATTTGACACGAAGTTTATAAAACGCAGAAGGAAACATTGAAGACCTAAATTTTTTTATAAAAAATGATAGCATGACGCGCTGATTCGATCAGTCTCTCTGTCTGTCCATCTATATATACGCCAACTTGTCCCTCATTTTTTGAGATATCCATTGGAAATATTTCTTATCTCTTTTGCTACATACAGCTGTCATATAAACTGTTCGATCAAAATCAAGTCTTCGTATAGATGACTTTTTTATTTGGCAAGATATCTTCATGAAATTTAACATAAATTATTATCCCTTACAACAATACAATCTTCGGATTGATTATTCAGAACTGAATATTATAGCATATAGCTGCTACAGAAATCGACCGATCACAATCAATTTCTTTAATGAAAACTTTGCTTGATTTGTGAAGGGTATAATAGTGCAGCCGAAGTTAACGCTTGTTCTTGTTTTTATACTCTCGCAACCTGTTGCTACAGAGTATAATAGTTTTGTTCACCTAACGGTTGTTTGTATCACCTAAAACTAATCGAGTTAGATATATAGATTTATATATATATAATATAAATGATCAGGATGAAGAGACGAGTTGAAATCCGGGTGACTGTCTGTCCGTCCGTCCGTCCGTCCGTGCAAGCTCTAACTTGAGTAAAAATTGAGATATCTTTATGAAACTTGGTAGACATGTTTCTTGGTAGCGTGAGACGGTTGGTATTGCAGATGGGCGTAATCGGACTACTGCCACGCCCACAAAACGCCATCAATCAAAAACAAATAACTTGCCATAACTAAGCTCCGCAATAAGATACAAGACTGTTATTTGGTACACAGGATCACATTAGGGAGGGGCATCTGCAGTTAAAACTTTTTTTGTGGGCGTGGTCCCGCCTCTAATAGGTTTAATGTGCATATCTCCTAAACCGCTAATGCTATAATAACAAAATTCACTAGAAGCAAATGTTTTTAGCACTTCTATTGACAGTGTGAAAATAGTTGAAATCGGGTGGCAACTCCGCCCACTCCCCATATAACGGTACTGTTAAAAACTACTAAAAGCGCGATAAATCAAGCACTAAACACGCCAGAGTCATTAAATTTTATCTCTGGGATGGTATGAGATGACTTTATAGGAACCGCGTTCAAAATTAGACAGTGGGCGTGGCACAGCCCACTTTTAGGTGAAAACCCATATCTTGAGATCTGCTCAACCGATTTCAACCAAATTCGGTGCATAACGTTCTTTTCATGTTTCTATGTCATAGTGCGAAAACGGGCGAAATCGGACTACAACCACGCTTACTTCCCATGTAACACCATTTTCAATTCCATCTGATTCTTTCACTTTCCACTATGCAAATCAGGTAACAATGATTATATCGGGGTAAAACTTTGCGTGAATAATGCAATTAAAGTATGTCACCTTGCGGCCAAAAATTGTCTAAATCGAACCAAAACTGTTCAAACCCCTAAGTACTAAATATATGGACCCCATTGCCTATAGTTGACCTTCTACCGAAAATATCAGTCAATCCACAAAGAAATCTCAAGTATACCATTTGACTTTGCGAGAGTATAAAATGTTCCGTTACATCCGAACTTAGCCCTTCCTTACTTGTTCTTATTTATTAAAATGAAATAATTAAATATGCCGCTATGCTATAACCGAATGTGGTAGATTAACTCCTCGGTCTGTAAACCACAATGGCATTGCCGAAGGGTTAAATACTTTTTAGAATTTGAAACTTTATACGATTGAAAGGCATTTATTTGTGTTTAGTTGTATATGGGAAACATACATACGTTTTTGTGAAAATGGAATACTAATTTTGAATGGAAAAGTAAAGAAGTAATAATTCAGAGTATTAACCATTGCTTTTTAAAAATTTTGACCACCTTTCTGGCAATTTGTAGCAAGCCAATTTCACACCCAATTTTTGACTTCTTCCGAAAGTGCCAAGTCTGTTAAATATGGCGGGTGAGGTAGCATCTCCCAGCCAAGTATTGTATGCTGAACCGATTTTGCTTTTTGTGCAGGTGCATTGTCGTATAACAAAATTACTTTGCCATGTCTTCTGACCCATACTGGTCGTTTTTCGTTCAATGCATGGTTCGCATTAATCACCTGTTGTCTGTAGGTATTAGTATTAACAGTTTCACCAGGTTTTAGAAGCTCATGATATACCACACTCTTCTGATCCCACCAAGCACAGAGCATTGCCTTCTTACCGAATCAATCTGTTTTTGCTGTCGATGTTGTTGGTTGTCCCGTATTAACCCATGCTTTTCTACGTTAAGGATTCTTAAAATGAATCCATTTTTCAACGCCAGTAACAATTCTATGCAAAACTGTTTTTCTTTCGTGTCTTTAAAGCAAAATTTCACAAGTGTTTTAGCGGTTTTCCATTTGTCCTTTCATTCAATTTATGTGGCACCCATTTTTCACACCTTGAATCTTTCCCACAGCAACATTCAACATGACTGCCATTTGATTTAGACTCAAAGTATCATCTTCATCCAATATTGCTTGTAGTTCGCCGTCTTCAAACATTTTTTGTGTTCTTCCACATTCTTCATTTCTCAAATCAAAATCATTATCTGTGATCCGTTGTAACCATATTTTGCATATTGCTTCTGATAAAGCATGGTCACTAGGGTGGAGCGAAAAATTTTTTTTTTTGGGCTTAGCCTGGGGCTAAAATCTGTAGATTTCAAAAAAAGAAAATTTATGGCAAAAAAAAAAATGTTTATATATAAAAATTTTCGAGTTAAAATTTTTATTTCTTAAAAATTTTTGATAAGTGTTCTAGAAGTTGTGGAGAGTCCTCTTTTTGACCAATTAAAATTTATCAACTTAAACAATTTTTTTGTGGTCATTATTGGAGTTTTAAAAAAGTCTTAAATGACCACATGCTTTCTTTAAGCGTTAAAACAAATTTTGAATCAAAAACCGTCAAATTCGGTATATTTTCTATAAACATGAAGAGTTTAAACCAAAAATTATTTTTTTTTGTGCAAAAAAGTTTAACTCGAACTTTATTTTAAAACTGAGTGCGGGTGTTAAAAAAAAATTTTTTTGTCCAAAAATTTTCTATTTTAAAAGTCTACAGACTTTACCCCCAGGCTAAGCCAAAAAAAAATTTTTTTTTCGCTCTACCTTAGGGTCCATATGCCTCGATGTGACTTTGCAGCACTTTTCTTCAAATGAAATCAGCAAATTAATGCTTTCCACAAATCATCACTTTCCGGTACAAAATTTAACATTTTCAAAACAATGAAGAAATATGTTTGTTCACTGACTCTGAGGCTATTGAATATGCTTGGCAGATGTCATGCCAACCAAACAAAAGAAAAATTAAGGCTCATTCACAACAAATGTTCCCTACCAACACATTTGAATCTTAACGCTCACTTCATACCGGTGCACTTGGTATATATTTACTTTTTCGAAGAACTTTTTTATTTATTTAAGTTATGTACTAACGCATATGAGTTTTTCCAATATTCCAACTTCATATTTCACCATATCAGGTTCATTAAACTACAACTTCAGTTTATTGTATGCAAATAGTCCCATTCAACTTAACCAAACATAATAAAACATGCAGCGGAGAGCATGCCATGTCAACAGCGCATGTGCAAAGTGAGCACAAGCCAAAAGTGGTCAATAACATTGATCTTTATCGGCTAACCAACAATAGCGGAAGCGCTTGGCATTGTGCGTAGACGCAATCAGTTAACCATATAGTTCGCAAGAATAAAGAACGAAAAGTAGAAAAACACAGCGCTCCATATAAAGCTAATCAACTGGCAGTGCATAAACCACTTGTCGGCGGCCACAAGCCATAGCCAATTCTTCTAGCGCATAATAAAGCAACATCGGGGTCATAAAGAATTTGTAATCATTTGCCAGGCAACACCCAAAAGTGGTTAAGCACGCTGCATAATTGCTCGTGGTCGATGTTTACCTCATGGCTAACTGCAATTGGCGATTTGCATATGCGAAATTTGTGCGCAATCCAAAAATGGGTCAAACAGTCGCTCGTTATGGGCATATACAAGCAAGCGAGTCTTTGTCAAAAGTTCAATGGCGTTGTGTAGTTAGAAGAGCTGATAAAAGTATTTTGCGTGTGTAAACAAATATTTGCTTGTTTATACAGATTTTTGAAGGTATAATAAGTTCGTTTCTTAAGGCTTTTCTTGATCAAAAAACGATCTGTGTTCTTTGACATATTTTCTACTAATTTTATGGACTTTTAATATTTCTCATGGGTTTAAGTCTTGAGAGAAATATTAAAAAAAAACAATAAGCTTTCATGGTACCGGAAGATATACGTTAGCTGTCAGCCAAAAATGAGTTAAAGAATTAAATCGTACCGAAGTGCGGTTCTTAATACTCATATAGGTAGGCAGGACGAGCAGATGTCTGAAGACGCTCCTTGGTCTTTAGGAGTCCCATTGGAAAACCACCTGTAATAAAATTCTCTCACTCTATTATGTTCTCTCTGAACCACCCTCTGTTCCTTATGAAGTTCATCTGTATAAAAACTTCCTAGACATCATCAAGATACTTTCGGCCAATAGTGGTTATTCTTTTTCAATACAAAACCTTGCATTCACATAAAAGATGTTCCATAGTCTCTTCTTCTTCTATCAATTAACAACTTCAATAATAGTCATTTTATGGTGTTCCCAGTCTACTGGCATGTCTGCCAATAAGACAGTGACTTGTGAGCGCTCCTACTAAAACTGTAGAATCTTCCATTTGTAAGATAATATCAAGACGGCAGCCGTATATAGAATAGAAACTTAAGCTGTTTCTTCTCCTAGTTGAAGTAAAAGATTGCTAGAATTAGTGAGGTTAGATTTTAAGGCTGTCTAACGATCGATAACTCCTTTACATACTGTCAAACCGTCGCCGGAGCGGTTTTGATTAACTATCATTCTTGAGAACGAAATAAACTTTCTTATAATGAAATATCTGGGAAGCGAATTATAAATTTGTTAATCGATACATGGTAGTTCCCTTGGATGACTAAAAAAGTGAGAGCCGAGTAGCTGCCATCTTAGTTACGCTCAAGCGGTGGAGGCAAAAAAAAACTTCTGATATGAATCCAATTAGTGTTCTTCCAAGAGATTTCCAAATTGGAGATTAGTCATTGGTTTTAGCTTTACTACAAATGTTTAGAAAGGCTTACTAAAACAATAAAATGAGAAGATCTTTGAGAAATTGTAATTTTTATCCAACTATTGAATATATTTTGCAAGATTAGTCCTCTTTTCATTTTACATTAAGAAGAAATTGTTAAAAACTTAAGATATTACTTTTATAAAAAAGCCTAGCGAAGTCAAATCGAAACTTCATAGTATCTAGTTCACGGCACCCGAGGCAAAATTCGTGTCTTCAACTTTCAGCTTAGTATTGTTTGTGAAGCACTCGTAGCTTCGACTCTTGACTGAAATTGTGTGTCCATCAGCGTTTTAAGGAAAAATTATCTGACCTTTTTCGTCGGAAAAACACCAGTTGCTCAACGAAAAGTGTTTAGCGTATTGCAACATAACCTTACTTCGTTTTGAAAACCTACTCACTCATTTATCCTAATCCCTAAAACCAACAGTGAAACTAAATCCAAGCTCGCAAAATAGTTTCAACAGCAAACAACAAAGTTCTTGCTCAATCAATTGACGCAGTTGTTCAGTGTAGTGCCCTTCTTCAATTATACTTTAATCAATTAATTTGCTTTTACACCACTCGCATGCCACATTTCACCAAAAAGCTATTATTAGACTTTGATACGTAAGGACATTCTTCGGCAACTCAACTACAAATCGAAAAGACATTGGCTGACAAGCATCCGCAGAGCAATTACGCGCGCAGAGTAGACAGCAGCACAGCTCCGCTGCCAGACAGCTCTGCCGCCGAAACACAAGTATTCAGGTGGCAGCTGGCTTAACAAAAAGAATTAAAGGTGACAGCAAAATGTACAGCAATAATAGTGACACTTGAAATAAGAGAAATAAAGTCAACTGCTGATTGAAATAGAGTTTACTGTAAGCTTGGACGCTGGACTGAGCAGTCAGACGATGAAGCTTTTGAAGTCAATGGACCATAGATGCTGTGTGCTCTTGCATAGAAGCAGTCCATTTGCAATGGAAGGCAGTTGGGGTTCAACGATGTTTGCGTAGCTTCCGGCCCTCCACTTACAAATGCTTACTTACGCAACTCACGTTTCCAGCTGCCCAACAAGGCGTATCCTTTTGCATCAATTGTCAATTGAAATTAGGGAATGTCAAGAAAGCTGCAATACGAGACTTACAATCGAAATGGAGATAAAGTAGCAATATGAGGAAATCCTATTGGATTGTATAAAGAAGCAGAAGCTGCGATTATATGAACAAAAAATAACAACTTATTAAACGTGTTGGTTCGAAAATGAGCAACAACATAGTCACAAGATCCTGCTTTGTCCATATAGATATTTTTTTCTAGCATATTATGAAAGAGAGATAGCTATGGTGGACCCAATAACACGCATATGGTTTAAGATTTCAACTTTTGAACGTTTATCAATAATACAGCGGTAAGCGTCTGTCTGGGATTGTATCAAGTCTATGTGTGTCTTCGGATCGTCAAAAGAACACATTAAGTTCGCCATGATCCGTCAGTCTTCACTTTCTATTGAAGTTAATAACCAATATAGAAGTATAATCCTCTTCGAATATTCGCGGGATTAATTCCATATATCATCTACTGTTGTTATAAAAAGTAAAGTGAGCGCTATGTAGGTACGACAATCAAGAGAATGGTAAATATTTGTGGTCCTCATAGGTGGTTTTGATATCCATTTCAACCTTTAGAAAACATTGCTCTAGTACAAGTAGGTGAAATTCTCGTATAGCTTCTCTACTAATTAGGTATCCAAGTTGCTAAGAACCCAACCGCTTTGGGATTGAATATATACGAAAAAGTAAATGCAAGGTGTGACCAAAAAAGAACTCTTTATTTCAGTATATTACTTGGATAAATTTAGAGGTGCCCGATATAATTAACTAAACTCTTTTATCAACGGATCAGTGCAATTGACCACGAGTAGTTCAAGTGTGTTCAAGGAATACAACATACAATAGTTTTTCGACAAAATTTACCAAGATGTTGTTGTACTAGATTCGAAAGTGTTATATTTCGATACTTTAGGAACTTCTCAAATTCATCGTGGATGGAAATGTGATACCATGACCTTCGCTGTGAAACTTGGTTAACCATTTTCTTAGCTTCTGGAATAGAGAAAAGCTGTGATACGAATATTAACCTCATCCTCACTTATTTAGTTTGTACTAAATAAGTGGAATATTTTGAATCTTCATCTTCACCAATGAAATTGGTAAATCTTTTTATCTCGCAGTTAGAATAGCTTTTCACTAAAGTTCCATTTATGCTCCGTTCTGGCATATCGATTTTTTTGTAAAGAAGTTGTCGGAAGCTATATAGTAGGACACTTATTTCCTCGGTGTTATGAACTTTCCAAGTCATTAAGCAACTAAAAAGGATTCAAGTCTTTTAAGGTATTTTCAGACCAAATTTTTTAATACTAAAAAAAATTCGTGAACCAGATTTTCCAAACACTGTGAATTCGCTAATGCGTTTTCGCGCTCGGTTATTTCTAGTTCTAGTCTCCAGTTATGGCTAGTTTTTTGATCATTGTACCTTGAACAGGGTCTCCCATAAGGAGACTTCAGAGCCCCTTTATTTTATACATAGAAAAGACCAACATACGGAAACTAGTCCCTCAGTTTTCGACATATCGATCAAGAAGCTGCTCATTTGTCGGAAACATCGATATCGGATTACTATAGCGTATAGCTGCCATACAAACTGACCGATCAAAATCAAGATAAACATCTTTTTATACTATAAAAATTTAGGCTATAGATTAAATTCTTTGGATTGTTTCTAAGCGGTTCGGTATTGTAGTTACAGTTGTTTCAGACCTACAATATTCGTTTACATCAATCTAACTTCTAAGCTTTCCGTGGCCTTGCTTATTTAGTATAGGTTCAATTCGGAGATCTTTTCTGGAGCGTTTTCCACAAACAAATCGTTTATTAAGTTTTCTAAGTTGAGATTGAGAGCAGGATTTGAGTGTAGTATCAAAATCAGTATTCGTAAGCGGCATTATCTCTTCTCCTACCTCTTGAAATAACTTTCATCTAACTTCGGCGTTCTTTGAAAACAAAATAATTACACGCCGTAGAAACCACAGTAAAATATTTTTACATTTTCGAAAGGCGAAACAAAGAAATATAATATCTTTTTGCCGCTGCAGCTTTGTAAGCTTGTAAACATTTAAACGCGCACAGAATGCACAAGAAGCTGGCAAATTGAAATTAGCATGTGCAAAATCACCGCAAGGATGCGCATTTGAAATGCACTTTGTGAAAAATATGATTCGTCAGCGCTGGAGCATGAAATGACGCTGTGTGTGAGCGTCAGCGCTGGCGAGAGTATGAGTGGCCTTTATATTTTTCCCTGCTGAAGCAGCTATTTAGCACCTCAAATTACATAAATAAATACTTGGAAAATGGCGACAGTAACAGGCAGCTTTGTTGCAAGGCTGAAGAGAAACGGTACACGCACACATGCACTCACACGTTTTATGTTACATTTTAATTTAATATGTAAACATATGTATGGGCCCTGCGCAGTCTTGTGGTCATATGAGCGGCCGTTTCTGTACATGTGTGTGTGCTCATGCGCATATTTGTGGCATAAAGTAGCCTTTTGATGCACAAAAGGTGCTGCATGTCCTGCGATACTAAGCTCATGTACCCTTAGCTGCTTTATTACTTACACTATGCAACAAATTACAATTTTTGGGAGATTTTTATTTGTATAGTTTTTACCTCGAGCAGTTTCAAAGTATTTCGAAAAGTACTAAGTACGAAATTTTGATTGCACAATTATTTATACTATGCAACAAATTAAAATATTTCCGGAGAGTTTTAATTTTGTGGACAGTTTTGTACTCCTCCCAGTTACGACCCATTTTGAAAGTACCAAATGCGTGCTTTTTATTGCACTATTAGTTACACTATGCAACAAATTTAAAAATTTTCCGAAAGTTTTTATTTTGTGGATATTTTTAACCCCTTGTGGTTCCCAAGTATTTCGAAAACTACAAAGTACCTGATTTCGAAGGATGTATTATTTACACACTGCAACATATTTAACATTTTTTCGAATAGTTTCTAGTGTTTTCTCAGGGTTCGCAACTCTAAGTACAAAGATCCTTCTTTTGAGCCACGTAGTTATTTACAATATGTAATAGATCACAATTTTTTGGAAGAGTTTTTCAATATCCATGATCCAACATATTAAAATTTTGATTGAGCTTCCGATTACTGTCTTTCCACACCTGCTTTCGTGCTCTTAATTATTTACGCTATAAAAGAAATTAACATTTTTTGGAAGAGCTTTTAACTCTCGATGATCCTAGGTATAATAGAAGGTACTAAATAAATACCTGTTTTGCTGCCCCTCCTAGTAGCTCTAAAGACATTTTTAGAGGGGGTCTCTAACTTCAAAGTCTAAGCTTCACAAATCTTTTCAAAAATTGCATTAGTATTAGTTTCAGTCGAAGTTACGACTAGGGATAAAAATGTTAATGTAAAATAGTTGACGTATTTCAGTGCTTCTAAGTTTCTACTAGCCTTCTAAGGGCAACACCTCGGCTTTGTATTTGGTCAATTCTATGTAGGTTAGCGTGATTGAGTAAATTTGCATAAAAAACAAAAGGTCTTGGTGAAATTCACATTCGATTTCTTCAGAATCTCGAAACTTGATTCAAGCGTTAAAAAACTAATTTGTCGCACAGTGTAACACACAATCATGTGCCTCACTCTTCCCGCATGTCTGTTTTGATTGCCTGTTCTTGTTATTTTTATATTAGCTGCTACTTAGAAGCGCATACAAACAGCATGTCCTGCTTTTTACTGCAAAAGCTCCATGGCACATCCTTCCGCTTTCTACATATGTCTGCCTGCTTGCGCCACTTCTGCACTCTCCTCGCCTGCATTACACTAATGCGTTGAATTAGCGATTGTTTTTGACAGGAGATGTGTTTAATTTTAATGAAATGATATACTAACGGGTAAAATAATCAGCTCATGAAAGCATATTATGCTGTGAATTAATTAGAAGGAAATAAAAGTGTATAATGAAATGAAAGCAATGTATAAAATTGGACTCGCAGATTTTCGAAGAAGTGTAGCTTCAAAATCTAAAACACCTTAAATAATATTGGAAAATCATTATTTGATTTGAAAAGCTCTGCGGAGAGCTTTTTTCAATAGCTTTCAAATTGAATATCACTCTCGTCAGAGTGATTTCTGCTTCTGCGATCCTATTTTATAAGCCTGAAATGTTAAGTACTGCGCATCGAAATGTCTGAAAAAAAAGAAGGAAAAAAGAAGAAAAATGTAAAACAGTTTTCTCTCAAGCTTTAGCGTACAGTAGAAGAGCTGCTTAATATTATTCAAAGACTAAAATATCCAATAAATAACTATGGACCCAAGTAAAGTGCTTTCACATCTTCGGGTCATGTAAAGAAGCATCGAGAGACGAGAGAACCTTTTAATGCATCAGAACGCCCAACTCCGACTTAATGCGACATCTATTGATCTGATACGAGTAGAGCTTTCATTTCGCTAACCAACAATTTGCATTATTTTTTAAAAGAACTTTTACTTTCAGCTATATACCCACACATTCTGATAAGCTTTCACCTTCCGAACATTCATGCCAAGAATTATCAGATTCATCAAAACTTTTTAACTTTCACTTGTGCTCTCAGATACATCTTTGACCTTCTCTACAGTCCTTGTCTAGTCAATACCGGGCTTGTGAGGGATTTTTCAGACGCGATTTTGACATTCTCTACAGACCATGTCACAGCTTATGATAGATTTTGCAAAACCAAAGAATTTCAATACATCTGGCAATATAGCAATCTGGGGCAGTGTAGTATAGATTAACTATGATTAGCGTTACTGCTTTATATCAGAGCAGAGAGAAACTTCTCTAGATATAAAGAAAATTAGATAGGACCGATTTCGTTTATGTGGATATTTTAGATTGACTTTATAAAAGAAGCTGATATTAGGACACAGAATGCAAATGTAGTTAGTTTTCAAATTTTGAAAGGCGCATTTATGTGTTCTTTTTCCGTAGTATCGTACTACGTGCTTTGAAGGGACATCAAAAGTACTACTGGTTTACAATCAGAATTGGATATATCATATGATGGCTGCTTGATGATTCTTTAAGTCTAATAGAAAAGTATATGGTGAGAGCAGATGTACATAACAAAAAAATCAATCTTAAAACTCGTCATCTTGAAAAATTAAGGAAACTTCTAATTATGATTAAGTTTATCCAATAATCTTTCTTAAAACCCTGAATAATAAAAATTTGGTCCGGAATAAGTAGCTTTTTAAACAATTTCTTCTCAGGAAAAAACCAAATTTTTCAGCATTGGCTGATAGAAGTCTGAAGAAGAAAAAATCTCTTTAACACCTATAACGAATTGGGTATTTCATGAAGTTATGGAAATAAATTCTAAGAGGTGGTTATACTAATAAAAGATGCAGAAGCTTTTTAATAAATTCTCTACTAGTCATTGATTTCTTATAAGAAACTTAGACATAGACATGAAAGTTTTATACACATAAAAAAGCTCAGTGAAAGCTAATTGGAGTGTTAAGCTTAAACATGTTTTTGCAGCTCAACTCGTTTACTAACTGTATTTACAATTGTTAAAGCTATTATCTGGTATTGCGGTCCAAAAATCCTACTACGCCAACATACATCTTCGAATTATACGCAAAAGCTGTGACCAGCTGAATGTCATCTTAAATAGGCGACCAAGCCGAATCTACCACTTACGGTATTTCTTTGCGTACCATTTCAAAAGGTGACTGAAAAAACGAAGCTAAACGAAGCATTAAACCGCAGGCGGCAGTTATGTTATGCATTTAAGCTATGTTAAGAGACAAGTCACACATGTGACTCACTCACTTGCTTTTTTCGCGAGTGAATGCTTGCCATGTATGCGCCACTTGTTTTTAACCAGCGAGGCTTTGCATAATTTCAGGCGCGGGAGCCAAGCTTAAGCTTGTGGGCAAGTATTTTTTAGGATTTCTCTTTATTCTGCAGTAAAAACAATCTCAGCATAAAATGGTTGCGTAAAGATGTTTTTTCAGCGCGTGTAAATTGCAAAAATTTGCACCGTAATCCTTCTGTATTTATTTAGTTACAATATTTTCTCTTTTCAAGACAGTTGCGTTTCGTTCGCGGTTAAAGTACAAAAGACAATGCCGAAAAGTATGCTTTTGTGGCATATCTTTGCAGTGCTCACTCCTATATTTTTTGAAATATTTTTCTAAAGGATTTTTTAAATGCTCTCACATGTAACCTTTTTAACTTTGCCTGCATTTTGAAGTACCCTGCGCTTCTACATAATATACTTTTTATATATGAATGGATTAAGAAAAATGTTGCATACCTTTTGGCTGACATAACTTAAGTGTTTAGCATGGAAAAAAAGTTTTTTGTGTAAGATGAGGGCGAGATTTTACCAAAATATGCTTTGATATTCAACAAAACCAAATTAGCGGAAATTAGAGAAAAGCCCTAGTGGAAACAATAACAGTCGGTAAAAATCCGGTTTATTCCCAGTTTATTTCGTAGCTCCTAAAACTGGTTAGATCTTAGCTTTAAATATGCGACTGCGAGCGAGTTTATAGCGGTTCGACACCTATAACCTGAATATCTGAAAATCACTCCCAACGTTTCTGAATCGTCGATTAGCAGAGGTAATAACTTCAGCCAGAGCGGTAAAAAGAAAATCGAGGAGAATAAAATCTACAAAATAAATTTTGCAGAGCACTAAGTCTACCAACTAGTGTGGAGATATTATTTCTTCGCTTTTATGATAGCGTCGATTTATCGAAGAAACCCTTATATATTCCAGAACAGGAAATCAATTTTTGCGAGTACTGCACCATTTATTACCTTTTTTATTTTAAATTAATATTCTAAAACTGCTTTTAGTAATCTGCTTGTTGGTTCATGTATTATATATATAACATAACTGATAACTTAAAACAATAACATTCGTAGCTGGCTTAAAACGTTGACCAAAAACATTAACATTTAGGACCTTCATCGCAACTTTTATAGAGGGATCTTACTATATGATTACACTATTTTGCAGATCAAAATCTGATTATTCATAGCTTTGGAGTCGATTATTTAAAATTGATTTTTGTTCTATTCAATGGATCTGAAGCTCACCGTCCATTAAAAAGTTGGTTCGCAGATGAGCAATCTTGGAACAGGTGAATATATTAACAACTAATTAAACAATTTTGTACGAGGTTTTGAACTACTTATCGAGGCAGCTTGAATTGAACTAAGTTCCAGACAGGCATATGTACAGGTACTTGGATAGTCTGTTTGAGACTGATTTATTTCTTGTCTAGATGAGGTTAGGTTCGGTGGCTGATCCCTCAAGTTCACAGTGGGTGACATTTAGACTACTAAGTACAGTGGTTTGTGAAATAAGATTAAAACTATTGTTTTTCGATATCAGTTCTCGACAAAGCGTCTTGAACCTATCGCAAATCTGCTTAAATACTTTATTTATATTTTCGCTATTTCTGAAAGTTATCTTCTAAAGGTGCAGGATCCGAGATATTTCAGCCTTGATCTGGCAAAAGCGAAGAGTTCATGAAGAAATTGTTGAGATGCTTCTATCTCATTTGCTTCCAAGTAGCTTATGCATGAATGCTAATCTGACAGTGTCTAGTTAAAATTTCTATAACTGAAAGGTCAACTATACTAAGGGCGAGGAGCTCCCTAGACTTTTTACGATTCACGCTGGCTTAGAAGGACCTTGCGCTCGTGCAGTTATTGGTATTTGGTCAGCGCTTGCCAAGCCCGCCTGAGACCCAACCATACAGTAGTGAGGAAGGAAGCCAATGGAGCTCCTCTTCGTTCCCATTCTGCAAATAGTAAGGCAGAAGTAGCTAACCTAGCGTGCTCTTTAACCTTGTAGTTTCCTGCAATACCGCCAACCAAACCATTCTAGTCTTTGAGCAACATGATACCAGTGATAAAGAGTCGAGATATCGCTTCATAAGTATCGAGCTTACGGCTAGTATTGCCGCCCTACTAATGGATTTAATGGTCACCACTCTGAAAAAAGCGGCGTTCCGGAGCAGTAAATCTACTGCAGTTTATCAGCAGCCATTTCTGCTTAGAAGGTACTGCAATAATTAGGAAGCCTGAAACTGGAATTGGTGGATAGTTCCCGACAGTACCGCCTTTTGATTAAAAGTGATAATACGTATCTTACAATTATAATCACGAGTGAAGACTGATTTGATTATATCATTGGAATGGATTAAAATGTAGTGATTGTGAATCAGTGGATAGAAAAAAGTTAACATTTACTTTACAAAACAGAGGTCAAGTGTTGAAGTGGATGGTTTTTAGTTTCGGAACTTTGGCTTCAGAAGCTTTCCTTTCCATTAAGTCGGTTTTTTTACATTACGTATATATTTCGATTGCCTTAAAGGAAACATAGGTCATGACGAAGAAGGAAAAACGAATAAGAATTTGATAGGGGATAAGATAGAAAACAAGTAAGATTTGAAGCAGAATATAAATAATCATCAACCACGGTTTCGATATAGTTTACAAGGTTGTAAAGAATTGGATAGAAAATATAGAAGGATAAAGAATGAAAAGAAACACAAGAATAATAATAATAATAAAAATAATAGGAGAAGGTAGAAGAAGAATAAAAAAAAGTAAAAGGAGGTCCTGCGTTAGTTATAAATATTTCAGATGGTTTAGGACTGAACGGTCTTCCTGCGGTTTAAACTTTTCGAGCTCAGTACCTTGTCAATTACCACCAGACTCTTAAACACAACACACCAGCTCGCCACCATAAAATCCGACTTGTAAATTACCTGCGCTTATGCGCTCATATTTCACCGCACCCCACAAGCAGTCAATACGCCGAGGTAATGCAAAGAAATTGCTTGGAAACCGAATTGGCAAAATACAATAAATAAATGCGACTAACGGTAAAAAAGCAAATAGCCAAGCAATGCCAGGCATTTCATTTCGATATTTCAGACACGAACTAAAAGAGCGAACGCCAGTGCCAAAGATTAATTAACTTATGTCAAAGTAATTTTCAGCGTTCGTTAACGGCCGAGCTCAGGACAAGTAATGCAGGTGGAGGGGAGGAAGCGTAGTTGTGTTTATGACTGTGTGTGTTGGTAGCGGCTGCTGTTTGAAGTAACTATTGCGACCTAAGACAGTGTAAACATAGCATAGCATCGCATAGCATAGCATAGCAACCGGCGGCACGACTCGACTTGACTCCTCGGATGTCCAGCGCGACGCGTAGACAAACGAAATTGATTGTCAGTCATTCAAAGACATTTTTTGTTGTACCCCCAAAAGGCAGGGGGAACTTTTGCGCCTTGAGCTGTTTGCAAGATTTAGCTATTAATGTTTAGGTTTTGGTTGTACAAAAATTTTTGTGCCAAATTTTTGCTATGCTTACTTTCTTAATACGATGAGTGAAGGTCAATGGTTGTGTATATCTATATATATTCACATATTTTAGTATATGTGTGTGTGCTCCAACGCCCTAAGTTGTGCTAGCTTTTCTTTCTTGCGGTTCACCGTGTGATTTGCTGCATTGCCTTAAGCTTCGTGGTATTTTCTTGATGTGTGTGGGGGGCAGGGGGAGTGTTTTGCCAGTTGTCGGTAGTCAATAAGTAAATAAATGAATGTAATTACAAGCTAAATAAACACCAACACGATTAATGGACAGCATTTTTTCATCGTTACAACCGCATAACTTAATATATACATATATATTATATATATGCATGTGTGCGTGCATGTGTAAAAGCATATGTGTGTAAGATTTTGCTTGGAGAAGCTCTGTTTTGCTATGTTTGACGCTTAGAGCTGGCGTTGAGCCTATAATACCAGTAAACCACTGTCTCATGCGAGACTAATTTACCAGCTGCTGCCTACTTTTATTTGATTTTTTTGTTATTGTTTTTTCGTTTTTTTTCAAACTCCAATGACTTGTATTTATTAGCTGAAAGTTAGGACGTCTGATAGTGACAAATGTTGGCATCCAAATAAATTATTTGTTTAATTTATGTAATTTTTTGTTTTTTTCTTCGGGGATACAGGGTGCATCTTCTTTTATGTAGACTCAATAACTTTGGTTAGATATGTCTTACAAAACAAAATTCTAACCTAGAAAAGTTTCACAACGAAACAAGGCGTCTAAATAGTGAGACTTTAAATCAAAAATAGTCTCTGAATTAAAAAAAAATTTTTTTTTTAAATTGATAACGGCATGTCTTTTTCATTTACTTTTTGATTTACGGCATGAATATTACTGGTTAAAAAAAAACGGGGTGCCATGACACACTGCTATTCAAACTGTCAAATTTCTGCAACAAAGATTTTATGGTAACCTGATTTCAATCTTTGAGCAGATATCCAGATTCTAAATTTTACTAAACCCTTACTTATTTTTGTGTTGTTATTTGCAAAGCAAGGCACTCAGCATTAACCTTTGTATCCTGGATGAGCTCTAGCCGCAAATTTAGGCCAAAAACTGATAATAATGAGATCGGTAGGGAGTGAGAAAGAGTGGAGTAGAAAGAAAGATAATGGGATATAGAATAAGATAATATTGTTTTTTATCTAAAAAGAAAACTTGTGGAAAGACTTGAGATCAAAGATACTATTGATATTTGTAACTAAAATTGAAAGGAGTTCCACAAAAAGTCAAAAAGATAGGAGAGAATTAAAGTATGTGAAAGTAGGCGAGAGGGCGGACTGCTTTTTCTTTGACTTCTCAAAATTTTTAAAATAAATTGTAAGAATCTTAAATGCAATAATATAAATTTTATGAATATTGCGGAAATTTTCCAGCGTTGTGAACACCAGATATTCTTTTTTTTCAGCTTTTTTATTAGAAATAAAAGAGATGCAGCACGGAGTATATATAAATTTGGCTGATCAAGGACAGTTTCACAATATAACCAATCGTCAATAATTTAATATATGTATAAACTGTATTCGATACTCAAGCATTACTCTCCAACGAATCGAACAACTATAACAGATGCTTAAACGAACGGTCAGCAACCCTGCGTTAATATGTCTTCTGTCACATGCGCAATCGCATTATGATTCTTTCTTAGTGGAGAAGTTCTTTTGTTTTCTATAAATTGCTATAATTAATTTAGAGAATAAAGTTTTTAAAAATACAAGCAAAAAAGAAATTTGTATTTTCCTTGGTCATTTGAACCATTCACAATAGTAAAACTACTCTAAAATATGCAAAACAAAACTTAGTAGCACTGAAGATAGCGGTCATACCACTTTAGTGAGATACCTGCATACTCTCTGGTACAAATACAACCTGATAACTTTGTTGTTGCTTTTATAAGTAATATGTATGAAGCGAGCAGAGAAATGAACAATCGAAGACAGCTATTTTAGAAACACCGCACTCTCTTGTAGGCATTTTTACTCCTTTTTTAACTTTTTACCCTATGTTACCACTTA
Organism: Bactrocera oleae; assembly: GCF_042242935.1. NCBI lineage: Eukaryota > Metazoa > Arthropoda > Insecta > Diptera > Tephritidae > Bactrocera > Bactrocera oleae. The sequence continues at coordinate 11,324,121 of NC_091539.1, read as the reverse complement.
TACTTTGAGATAATATTTTATGCAATTATTATAATAATTATTGGTAAGTGAGTACGCTACATAACCTTTTTTACCAGCAAGGCATTTAAAACTTACAAGTCGTTCTCACCAAAGTCTTTGCGAAGGCGATATGTCTCTTCAAAGTGAAACTGTCACCCAGATCGGTTCAACTTTTGTGTTTCTTTGGAGAAGTATTTCATTATACCGTGAACAGGGTATACTAAGTTCGTTAAGATGTCTGTGATACCCAAACGGAAACGTCAGAGACCTTACAAAATTTATATGTACATATATAAAACTAGAGACCCTATAAAATTTATATATACAGATAAAAATGGTCAGCCTAACGAACTGAGTTGATTTAGCCATATCCGTCTGTCTGTATACTTGTACATACGCGGACAGGTCCCTCAGTTTATAGATATCAATCTGAAATTTGAGACGAGTTCTTATCTTCCCAAAAAGCTGTTCATATGTCGGAACGGCTGATAACGGACCACTATAGGATAGAACTGCCCTACAAGCTGATCGATCAAAATCAAGTCTTATACGGACAACTTTTTCCATTTGACGAGATATTTTCACAAAGGTTTATGTTTATTATTGTCTGAAGCAACGGTACAATCTCGTCAAAAAATTTTCACATCGGACCACTATAGCATAGATGTATGTATGTAGCTCCAATAAAAACTGAACGATCGCAATCACGTACTTTTATGTACAACTTTTTTCATTTGGTGAGATATCTTCACGCAATTTAGCATGGATTATTGCTAAAGGCAATGGTGCAATCTTAGCAGAAATTATTCAGATCAGATCACTATAGCATATAGCTGTCATACAAACTGACCGAATTATCAGATTTTATACAGCATAACATATTCTTTATAAATTTTCAACTTGACGATGTCCAAAAAACATCAAGCAACGAGTTTTGATAAGTATTGATAAGTAAATATAACGATCTTAAATACAAAAATAAGATTTGCGTTTCCAAAGCAGCTTTCATAAAGCGCCTTAATGTATACTACTAGCCTCACGTTCATTTTGCCATAACAATTCAAATTCTTCAGTCACCACTGAACCCAAAACTAAATGGAATTTTTAGAACAATATATGGTATACACACTTACAAAAATATTTTCTATAAGCATACATATTTACGTATATACACATATACAACCAAACAAAGTCTCCGTCCATAACAGTTTTAATTGAATTTGAAAAGAAATCAAACGCGAAAACCATTGTCTGCGTGTGTTTATCCTTAATTAAGAGCAAAACACATGAACACGCACACACGCACACTTACATGCATACATACTTGTACATATGTCCATGCACAATAAACTCAAAGTACTTGAGTCAAGTGAAGTTGGCTGTAATAATAGACCAGTTCTGACGCTGCCTTTGAAGGCAAAGATTTATTTATATATGTATATATGATTGTGTGTATGCGTGTGTGACTGAGTGTTTGCATGTGTGCCATAGCAGCGGCATATCTACAATAATACTACAGTTGTTCTGTATTTGATAGTTTTAAAGCAAAATACACGAATACTTGAGGCGAAAATGCGCGCACACACATGTGCACACATACATACAGAGAAACACAGCAGTTCATCCTCATATGAAGGAGCACGCATGCAAAACCATTTGGGCAGCCAGCCGCTAAGCAACTTATTGCTGCATATCCTTGGGCGTGTATGTGCGCCATTCAACTATAAATTCAAATATTTGCACAAATACCGACACCGATTGATAGCGCCGTGCCGTCATGCATGTGTGTGTGTGAAGATATTTTGTATGTGTGTATGCTTTTATATTATTGTTTTGCCCGAAAAAGGTGCGATTAATTGAAGCGCACTTGTTATTTCAATATGCGCCCAAAATGCTGCTAACAAAATGCTTTGAGACGCGCAGACGACAGCGCGTGGCGAACAAAAGCGCTTGGCGGGATAATGAGTAGCACGGCGGTGTTGTTGCGCATAACAATAACAAAAATTTGCTGAATGCCAAATGTGGTTTCTTAGTGAAAACTATAGTGTCGCTGTGGTACGGTGAGGCATAGAAGTATCGAAAAGCGCTGCTTATGCGCCCAAATGTGTGCTACAGTCAACTAAGATGCCGACAATGAGACTTTCGATCGCCATGTGTGCCGTCAAAACACTTCTCAGGCAAATCAGCACGGGTATATCCTTTATTGGTATATAATTTTGGGCGCAGGTTTATTTTTTGCAGCACAGTGAGGTGAATTCGCAAAATTTTTATCGAAAATTTCCGTCTAAAATTATATATAGAAAGATATGATAAAATTTTTACGTAAAAGCCGCTGTAGTTTTAAACTAATCTGTCAGTCGAACATTCTGGGTACTGTTAACGTCATAACTGTGCACCGCTGCTAAGATAAAAATAGATCTGGATTGAATTTTTGTCAGTTGGCTTAAAGAAACATGTCAAACCGATATATACAACGGCAAATAAGCGAGCTGATGCTGTTACCTATGTGCGACAGACATCGATAATTGCAGCAGCAGTTCTGTTTTTGTTCTTCTGATGCAAGCAACTCAAAAGCCAATCTAATTTTCTTATATTTGTTCAATCCTTACTTGAACCTGCAATAGCCAGGCTAGAGTTTTTAGTAGAATATATAGTCCAAAAATGTACTCAACCTTATTCAATTTCAAATCAAAATTTCTCTGGTAATCCATGACTGCATACCACTGTCCAAATATCAAAATATATCGTAAATTGTGGTAGTCGTCAGAGCTCCCGAACGACAACTATTATTTATTCCTTCGTGATAATTATTATTATTTCGCTCATACTATCTTTTGTCGTATGCTGAATTTTGCTGCCTTTGTTGATGTTTGAAAAAATTTAGAATATTCCTTTCAACACAAATATGTGTGTACACGGTTGTCGCTTGGTATGCTTTGTTGCAGAAGGGACATCAAGTTCTAGTACACATATGAGTAAACATATATGGAGTAAACATATGGTTTGTACATAAGTGTGCGTTTAATCGTTGGGAATGGTTTTAAAATTTTTCTTTTCGTCAATGAGTTCGGAGAAATCAATGATTAACCTTCATCTCGATATTCTCTTTTTATTAATTTTATTTATGTTTCTAGTCTAATTTTGATTCGGATTTTAATTCTAATTATTGTAATTTTAACTTTAAGTTTAATTATAATTTTATTTCATTTAAACTGCCTTTTATTTAAAAATAAATATTACTTTTAATTTTATTAATTTTAATTTTTTAATTTTTTTAACTTTAACTATAATTTGAATTCTAATTTTATTTTATTTAAATTGCCTTTTATTTCAACTCAAATTTTAATTTTTATTCTAATTCAGATTTTAATTTTAGTTATTTTAATTATTCAACCTTTTTAATATTTATTTTAATTTGAATTGTAATATTATTTTATTTAAATAGCTTGTTAATTTAACTTAAATATTAATTTTAATTTTAATTATTTAATTTTTTTATTTTTACTTTAATTTGAATTACAATTTTATTTTACTCAAAATGCATCTTATTTTAACTTACATATTAATTTTTATTTAATTTTTAAAACTTTTATTTTATTTTGAATCATAATTTTATTTTGTTTAAAATGCGTTTTATTTTAATTTAAATATTAATTTTAGTTAAGATTTTATTTTATTTATTTAATATTTTTAATTTTAACTTTATTTTTAAATTATAATTTTATTTTATTTAAATTGCCTTTTATTTTAACTTAAATATTAAATTTATTATTAATTTTAATTCTAAGACTTTTTCCATTTTTTGTTTTTTAAGTTTCAATTTACCAAAATTGTAATTTTAATTTAACTTTAAATTTTTCCATTTTAATCTAAATTTAATTTTTTTTAAGTTCTAATTATTAATTTAACTTTTAGTTTAATATTAGTTTTATTTTTGATTTTGATGTTATTATTAATTTCGTTTTAATTCTAACATTAGTACTAATTTGAATTTTGTTTCTAGTTTTAATCTTATTATTAATATAATTTCAATTAAAATTTAATTCTTATTCTCATTTTATTTTTGATTCTAATTTTCTTTTTAGTTTAACTTTATTTTATTAGTTTTAATATTTTATTATTTATTAAATATTTGCAATTCAAATTTAAAAGTAATTTTTATTATAGATATAATAATTTGCCTCTAATATTTATTTTAATTTAAGAATGATTAATTTTAGTTGTCTATTATTTCAATAAATTCATTTTAATTTTATTTGTAGTTTTGGTTTAATTTTTAATTAAATTTTGACTCTTATTGAATTTTTAATTTAATTATAGTTTTAACATTAATTATATTTTTATTTTATTACTATAATCAATTTTAATATTAATTTTTGTTGTAAATTAGATTTAATTCAATTTCTTTTAATAAAATTTTAACTTTTATTTTATTTAAAATTCATTTTTAATTTTAATTTCAGTATTAGTTTATATTTTTATTTTTACTTCTAATTCTCAATTAACTTTTAGTTAATTTTAATTTAAATTTAAATTCAGTTTTGATATTAATTCTAATTTGAATTTTTGTTTTTAACTTTTTTCCTTTTTAACTTAATTTTAATTTTATTTTAATTTAATTTTAATTTAAATTTAAATTCAGTTTTAATTTTATTTGTATATTAATTTTAATTTTAATTTTTATTTCATTTAATTTCAAATTTTTTAAGTCTAATTTAAATTACTTATGTGTAGCTTTAACTTCAATACTAATTTTTATTTTTATTTAAATTAACTTAGTCTTTATCTCCACCTTTATCTATATCAATTGTTTTCGTTTTCAATATATTTATGTTTATTATTTTACAATATGTTAAACTTTTTTTCTAACAATTTCCAATTTAGTAATTAAATCCTCTCTAGCTAAAGATGAACTATTTATGAAATATTTAATAAGAAATTTTTATCGTTTATTTTATCGGAACAATATTGCTAAAACTTAATTCCAAATACCTAAATTTTATATGAAATATCAGCATCGAAACACGACACAACTAGCTTCAAAACTATTTATTTTAAATTATCAATTAAAAGTCGGGAAAATTATCTTTTATAACATTTCAAGTTTTCTTACTAAAAAAAGGGAAATGAGATAGTTCCATGTTTATAAGACAATCAAATTATTTATAAAGAAATATGCAAAACTTCATTTAAAATTCTGATAAACAATCGCACTTGATTTGAATTATTTACGTACATATAATAAATATATCCCGTAGAGGCATATAACTTAGCAATCAGCTCTGCAGTCACTCATTTATTCTCTACGACTCATACACAACACTCGTGTCACATCGCTTATTTGAGTACACCAACACTCAGCTTTTGATTTTTCAAGTGCGCTCCGCCGATGTGAGATTTAACAAGCGCTTACTCGGAAAAATGGTTTGGCTTTGCTTTTCGCTCTTTACAGCGCTGTTTGCTTTTGCATTTCCCCTGCGCTCAGTGGAAGTGCGAAAATGTTAAGCACTTTTCCAAGCATTTTGCTTGTGATAAAACAGGGCGGGTGAAATTTACTTCTGCAGGGGAAATGATGTTAAAATTCAAACAGCACAAAAGCTATGTTATCAGCAGGGGTAAAATGTACATTACAAGTAGTGGGCTGTTAAGTGACAGCACGTAAAAGTCAATGAAGGATAAAGAAGTTGGAAAACGTTTCGAATAGAATTAAAGCCAAAAACGTGTTGGTTTAAAAGGGAATATATTTAAATGGCAGTAAATTTAATTTCTAATTTTAAATAACAAAACGGAATTATTATTATCAATAATAATATTATTATTTTATTGCCGAAGAACTAAAACCTATGACATTTTTTTCTAACATTAAAAGCATTATTTTATGATTTGAAAATTACGAAATCGTTGGCTTTAGCACATACCGCTAATGTGGCAAAATTTTATCGGATTATAGAAGTTGACGTTAGGTTTGTTTTAATTCTTCATTTAATGTTAACTTTTCTTTCTAAAATCATATTCATTTGCTTCAAGACCCCAATCTCATACCACTCGGTCATATTTCCAGACTTATATAGATATTGAGAATATTCAAGCTGAATTCTATCGACGAGAGAATAATGGGTATGCTACCTCGTGAAGATAATATACATATATCCTATATTTATATTTATCAAGGCCCCAGATACCGAATATGTAGACCCCGGTGCCTATGACTGACTTTTTATTGAAATTATCGGACAATCTACGAGATATACTATTGAAATTCCGAGAGAAAATTTTTATGTTGAAAGCATGCTTTTATGCCAAATATGAGTAAAATCATTGAGAGTATATCGGAATTTCCGGTATATTTGTAATACAGAGTATGCTTCCCGTTACTAAACCCAATGATATCGTGCATCTTTTATATATTTTATTTAGAAATTAGAAATTTGAATTTTTTATTCTTCCTTTCAACTACCATAAATTCTCATTGAACTTTTTTGTTATACCCCGAACAGGGTTTGCCACGAAGTTTGTAACACGGAGACTATATAAAGTATATATATATAAATGGTCTGGGTGATAAGGTAAGTTGATTTAGCCGTGTCCGCCTATCCATCGGCCTGGTCATACGCAAAATTGTCTCTCAGTATTTGAGATATCGATCTAAAATTTTACACACGTTCTTATCTCTCCAAGAAGCTGTTCCTATGTCGGAACGGCTGACATCGGACAACTATAGATTTTAGCAGTCATACAAACTGAACGATACAACTCAAGTTCTTGTATGGAAATTTTTTTTATTATTGTTTGGTTAGGTATTTTCACAAAATTTAGCGCAGATTATTATCATAGACATCTTTACATATATCATTCAGATCGGACAATTACTTCAATTAGATGCCCAATAGACTGTTCGATTAAAATCATGTCCTTGTATGGAAAATTTCTAAGCTATTGCATAGCTTCGATAGCAGTCTTTAAGCACGGAGACTGAATCAATAAATTCCGTAACGGAAATAAACCTAACACGATCACAAAGTATGCACAAAATGTGTGCATGCTTTTAGGCGTATTTGCGCATATCTCACGCTTAACAAATCAATTGAAAAGACAGAGCAGAGTGATTCAAAAATAATAATATTTAGGATACAATTTTTTTAAAAGCAAATAAAAATATTGAATTTAATAAAAAATTAATTATTCAATATTCGGAGTCAAAATATTAATAAGATTATTATTATTTTGGTAAATAGCTATCCCAACTTTTGGAACAGCATCTCGTTTGAATTGAACAATACAACTGAAATTATGTATTTCAATCGGATTATCAATGGGAATAAATTTCAATTTATCGTGGCTGGCGATTTAAATATCAACTTATTGATAAAACAGAGCGATTGACAACTTTTCTTTCGGAAAAATTGAATTTTAAAATTAAAAATGATACACAAGAATCCACGACAAAATATGGCACCGCCATTGACGCGGTATTTTCCAGATATTTAGAGGATATCAGCTCTCAAACTTATGTTATGTTCTGTAAGTATGTCAGTTACCATAAACCTATAGTTTCAATGATAAAAATTCTGGAATAACCTACAATACATGAATTGTAAGATTATAAAAATATTTTCAGCAATATTAACTTCTTATTTATCTAATAAAAGGAAACAATTTGTTTTCTTATCGATCACCACGCTCAAAAAGTGTAACTTGAATTAATATCAAAGAAAAAAAATACTGCATAAAAAATAAAGAAATAATTATAATTGCATAAATTGATAAAAAATGCTATGCAATAGCTTTACCGCGGCAGTCCCCGAGTGCCACGCGTATTTTTTTATTTTACAAAATATCTTCACAAAATTTGGCACGGATGATTGTCCAAAGCTTCGATACAGATCTCAAATTCTGTGAGTATCTAATTTTCGCTTGTAAACACATTCATACATATATATGAATTTATATAGTAGCGTAAACTCACATATACACATATATAGGGCAACTTCTTCCACAAAGCCCACCTGACAACTCATCAGTTATGCGTGAGTTGGCAATGAAAGTATATACGTAGACGCGATATATACACATTCACCCGTCAATTCCAAGATTGTGACAGCGCTGCCCACAGCGCACAGTTTAGTTCTACATATCACACCAGCATACCGTTGCACTATTTGCTGTTAATAAAATAGCGAGTACCGAGCCGAATTAAGTAACTGTAATGAGCTGGTGGTCACTGCTGAGCGCAACGGAGCGAGGAGAGGGTGGTCTGAGTAAGTCAAACTGACAGCTATGTGGTTATTGTTTGATATTTACGCATGTACTAGTAGTACTTGCTGTTGTACATTGTTATGTATATATTTGTATATACACCCACATATACACATTTGGTACATACCTACATATATGCATATATTTGTGTATGGACTCTCTCTTGCCACAGCATTATGCCGCTCATCAACATTAGCCAACACACAATTAGGCAGCGGCAACGTCGTCCTTCACATCATATTTGTGCCACTAACTCATATTTGGTGTTGTAGCTGTGCACTCAACGTACACACACACACCAACACTCTCTCGTACTAAAGAACTCGCCGCGCGTTTGTTTACTTGCGAAGTCAAGCCACAACACTTTGCCGCGAAAATGTGCGCAGAAAATTTTTGCCCAGCCGCAAAAGAATTTACGCAACATTAACAACAACAACAAGCACAACGCCATGTATATGTATATTTTATCGTAGTCATCCTTCTTTAGCCTTTAAATGCATGTAGCGGTGCAACAATAACAGCAACAACACTAAATGTTAATCATGTTGATGAAAAGGACATTGGCGTGTGGGTCATTTGCTGGCGACACTGTGGCATACATACATACATACATGCATGAGTACTTATGTAAATATATAGCTAAGTAAATATTTACCGCAACATGCACAAGTAACGGTATTAAGCTTGTAGCGAAGAGAAGGGGAAAATTAAAGCCAAAGTCTGATGTGTGACAACCTTGCACTTCCTCTTCTACGTCGACATTTTACTACTTCTTCCATGGACTTACTCTTCTTTGTCTTCTTCTTACTTCTTCAGTTGGGCGATTATAAACCAAAGCGCGGTCAAATTCATAAAAGTCGCAAAACAGTCTTATATCTTCCTTTTCTTGCTTCCTACTTCTTATATACTTTGCTCTTCTTGTGCTCGTGTATTGAAATTTGAACTGAGTAGGGATTCAGTCACGAAATTCTTAATAGTCGCGACGACAGATGCTTCTCTTTTCCGATAATGCACATTTTGAAATATCTGAGGTAACTACTAGATTCTTTCACTTCAAGTTACTGAATCTGTTGACTCTAAACTTCTCTTTTCGTTGATATGATTAGACTTTATTAATAATCTATATGTATATGTACGTATAGTTTTGTTAATGAAAATAAATAATCTGAGACCTTGCTCTATTGTAGTCGTAAGGAAATTTTTAACCCATGAAGCAAGGTAGTATAGACAATGTTTAAAGATTGAAGTGAAACTGAAACTTCGGACGCGAGTAATCCAAAAATAGTCACTCTTTCTAGACACTCACATGCTTATAACTAAGAGAGAAAGGGAGCCACAATATTGTTCTCAATCTTTGGTCGGTGGTACTTTGAGGAAGGCAAAATAAAGTACCGTTCTTATTTAGCTACAAGATAAATCGATTTTGAATTATGCGATATTTGTATGGTTTCTTAGAATTAACATTATACAGCTGAGGAAGCTTTTGCTGTCAAAATAACGCAATACATTGACCGCTCTTGCTATTGCCTCTTAAAACAACCTGAGCGTGATCTACATAACAAGTTGTTTTCAATCACTAAGACGCTTTCGAAGAAATCTCGCCTACAAACAATTCACGAAACATCAAAAATTATCTCGAATAGAAGTCTATATTCTCAAAACACCCACAAGCAGCCATTAGACACCGTCCACAGAGAGACTAACGGCACTTTCTTTGACTATTTGCCTATGAAAGTGGTGGTGGCCTAATCAATACAAGTTCTATACAAATAGTTCGAATTTCATCTTGTATCTCATGTTATACTGGCATAGCTGAATTCTGGATAACTTTAGTTCAAACTACTATCAAGATTCGGTGCTGACATGTTCAAGTCACACAAATATAATTGTGCTATGCTCGAAAATAAAGCCCAGTTATCCTACATTTCCTTCCTCAGGTCTAACTATAGTGAAGTAGTTTGTTTCCAAAAACTCCCGAGAGTCCGGTTGCAATAACAACACAATCTATTGAAATTTGAAACCAAAAATTGTCTAGTTGTGTTGCTCCAACCGCCTTATTTACACCTAAGATGAGTTTATTTCTTAATTAGCTACTTCATTCAAAGAATCATTTTTTATTTCAATTGTTTCTAGATTTTCTAGGCTACGAGTTAATAACCTCCCATTTGCGTTCTTAGCTCGAGAGATCATCTGATATACTGATTATTCGTTGCTTTACAAAAACGCTATCGAGAAATCTCACTCTAATGACTTTTGTGGTTCGAGCTCGGTTCGAAAAACCTTATAATGTTATAATGATTAAAAGCTGCTATAAAAGACTTGTCTTGACTTAATAAATACATGGAGTTTACAGCTAACGTCTTTTTCTACCCTTAGAAACGAATATTAAAGCTGATTAGCTGATTAGCTGATTATTCTTTTATGTTAGTTTGTAGGTCTTAATCCACATTTATTTCATTTATATCAGGAGAGTTCTTGCTACTGACGTGGTTTTCTCGAGCTATTAAAAATGCAGCGCTTTCTAATGTGGTGACAAAACCCAATTAAATAGTGAAGCGTTTTTAGTAAACTTTTTCTATCTGTAATCTTCATGAAGACAGTTTGCGCCAATGCGTTTTAAATGCGTTTTCAAAAAACAGGCTGAAAAGAACATTCATTCCAAAAAGTTGATAAAGTTGTTCAAGAGCATTATGGTCATGCCTGGCTCGAGCTAGAGAATATGTAAATATAATGTCGTTACCTCGTACTTTCTGGTAAGCATAACTGTTGTAGTATTCCGCAGTTCATAACCAAATATCACTGGTACTGCATACTACAGCAAGACCTAAAAACACCACAGGAAGTACCAGTGATATTTGGTTATGAACTGCGGAATACTTTGTCGGAGCTATCCTTTCCATATTTCTAGAGTACTTCTTTGTTGATATGTTCTAATTAGCACGGTCGTGTTCAATCAAGTTTAATTGGCTTTAAAGAGAGACAGACCTGCTCAAAGCAAATATGCTGCTGGCATTCTATTTCAGGCATATGTTTTCTTCTTAATTTATTCACTTCCAAAAAGAAGAGTTCAGTGAAAAGAGCTCTTCTTGAATAACTGGAAGCTTATCCTTATTACGATTTTTAAAAACCACTCCAAGCTGAAAGTGGCCAAAAAAGAATATATTACGCATGCTGACCACCAAGTAAGCCGAAGATGAGTGATTTATCGATCGACGTTGTATATATTTGTGGTTAGAATTGTTTTCGCAACAACTTAGCCAGCAACAACAGAAACGAGCAAAGTCTAATGAAGAATGCATTCGAAGGACTTTTCATCACATGTGAATTTCAACACAAACAACAATAACAAGGAACATAACGGCACATTGTCAACGTGGACAATGTGTAAAGAGTCGCGAAATTTACGCAATACGAAAACAACAGTTAGCCATACGAACCCACACGCATTGCAATCGCGAGCCTTCAATTATGCGCAGCGAACGGCAGAACCAGAGGACAGAGTGCGTCAGCGCACCACACGCGAAAAAAAGGTAAACACTGTGTTGCTGCTAGGAACGGAAGGGTCCATCAACGCGGTGCCGCATACAATTGTTACAACTGGCAGAGGTACAATACAGCGCTACCCGACCCTCGGTTCCATTGACTTTGTGGTGTGGGGTTGGTTTGCTCGGCATCGAATCTCATTCGCATTTTTGTTGTGCCTTATTGGCGCTTACGTTTATTACGCGTGTTTTTCTGACATATTGTGTTGACCTTTCCAACACACGCACACACAAGCACCAACATATACACCGTTAGTGAGTAGCTGCCCGCGTGAATCGGAATTTCGCATCTGCCGTCTGTCTTGCCCGTAGCGCCGTTTGTCACCGTCAGCCGCGTGAGTACGGAGTTTTCAACGTTTGACCACGCAGTGCCGCGCTACTTCAATAAAACAACAACAATGAGACAGTTATGCGCACTATGTCAACAGCATATGCTGGCGTCGGTGTCGGCTGCACGCGAAAAGGATATCAATTGCAGGACATTAGCGGTTTTGGTGGTCGATTATTTTGCGACTGGTTTTCGCCAGACGTCTAACTGGATTTAGCAGTGGATTTGCGCTGATTGAGAATTTGTTTGCGAAAGTCATTTGCGAGAAATGTGTGCAACTCATGTGGAGCGTTGTGGGGGTTTGGGTGTCGGATTTTAGTCAGAGGTTTTGGGATTGGTTTCGATGATAAAATATGCTGAGATAAAAAAAGCAAGTGGTAGAATAGTAGGCTCTATGTTGAGAATAAGTGCAGAGAATGTTTGAAACTTAAACTTGGCTTAAAGTTTAAAGAAAAAACCCAGAGCAGAACGTATTTGCTTGATACGAACCTTAGATATTGGCAATTTTGTATTAATCTAGATTCAATTTTAGTCTCTACCAACCTTCTGCTACTCTCCGAACTATCATGCAAGGTACTCACAATGATAAGATGCTTTGAGCTGGATCTGTGAATAAGAAGAATGCGTAATTTTTTTGGATTTACCCAGGAACCTAGAAATATGGTTATGTGAAGGAGATTTAAGAGCAAACTGGTTGCATATATTGTCAGATGAGGTATAACCTCAGAAATTTCGTTTACAGCATGTATAGGAAAGCACCATGTCTCTCCAATTGCGTCAGTGTGGGTTGGTAAAAAAAAATATCGAATGGAATGCTGATGAGAAACCGATGTAATGCCCTGAGAACTTTAAAATTAACCACTAATGATACCTAATGGAACTAACCTAATGCTGATAGTAAGTAACTCAGGTTCTGGGATAAATCAAAATGATAAGAAAGACGACCATAAAATAGAACAGTAAAGAGAAAAAGAGCTTGTCTTCCCAGTGAATGCAAAAAAAAACACGTATTTTTACAGTATCGAATAAGAAAAGTATATATGAGATGAACCGGCAGTCGTTGTACAAGTATAGGAGTATAAGCTTTCAAGGTCAAGATATAGATTCCAAAATACATTGCAAATTATTGGTTACCCTTGGTATATTTAAAAGCTTTTGTGTTAAATGATGTGTAGGTATTCTTTGAAACCCAATTATATTTCACGTAGAGAATTCAGCTTAAAGCATTATGTTTAGATGAAAGATGACAAAATCAGCTTTACAAAAAATTATGAGCTGATCTACCTACAAGATGTGAATTAGAATGTTGCGGAAAGTTCAAATAAGCTAAAAGTCACTCAGTCACTTATCACGAAAAATATAACTATATTTTCATGTTTTAGAGCGACTTTAGATTTTAATTGAGACGATTTATCAGGTGCTTGCCACTAATAACCGCCCGTAGTTCGGTTTTCTCGAAAATTAATGGTAGTGGTAACCATTTCTATATATATGGTGTTTTATAGAGTTATAGATCTTCTTACAACGAATGCGTAATCACATTAAGGAATGGGTTTTCCGATTTCCCACCCAGCTCTTTGACTTCGTTGGGCTACTTTCTGTGAAGTTATGCTATGCTGAAAGAATGGAATTGAGACTTTTCGAAACAGGAGTTGGTGATTAAAAACATTGCGGTGCCGCCGCGATGAAAAAACAGCAGCATTTTATCTCTGGTATTTATAAAATTATGGACCTGAAGTAAGTATGGTAACCACAATAGACTAGCTTTGGGAGAGTTTTTCGATGCTTCGAAGTATGATTAGTTCCTCTCCAAGACAGTTTTAAGTTTACATTCACATTCACATTGAAGTGCAAATGTGTCTCGTGGTACTAGAAGTTCTGCAGCTATATCCTAGCGTAGTCGATCCTATGAGAATCATACTGATACTAAATAATTTAAATTTTGTGAGAAACGTCTTTGGTTGGTTTTCTTAAAGAAGCTAGTTGATTTTCCAGTATAGTCTAGGTTGTTCATAAGTTGCTAATCTCTTACCTTTAATGATTTCAAGATCCTTTATGTTCTAGGTGAACCGAATCATTATAAATTCAATGAAGAAATCCTCATCTTGTATTTATATATGTATCTATTCTCTTATCACTTCAGTTGATGAAACCTCATTACTAAAATATTTGTTCTAACGAGCACAACCAAAAGGTGTTGTAAGATCATGTCGGATTTTGCTGATCTCGCATTTCATTAGATATTCTCCGCGAGATTCTTATCCATCTAGAATTTAATTAAAAAATCGATTCGTTTCTTAAAATCGTATATTATGTTCGAGTGTTACTCTAGCTGACGTGTTACGAAATGGAAAAATATAGGGTAAGTTGACAACAACTCTTCTTGAAACATGCACTTATGTTATATCTGATAAGGCAGTTGATTCGTTTTTTAAGAAAATTATATTTAAATCATTCAAAGTAAGATGTTACGAGATCGTTTGTGCCTTGGAGAACGCAATTTGATTTAGTCCTAACTGCCTAAGCTTGCTCAGTTCTTCCTGACAAATTTGCTATAATGATCTCACTATGTTTTGAGTTATTATTTGTTTTGAGTTATTATGTACAGGATTCAATTTCAAGAAAAACAACTAGATTCTGATCGTTCAGTTTGTATGATATTTATATACTACTATGGCTAAATCGACTCATCTTGTTATGTTGATCATTTAAGCATACATTTTATGTTTCCTTCTGGGTGTTGCAAACTTCGTGGCAAATTTAATATATCCTGTTCAGGGCATAAAAGTATTGAGTTTTATGCTACAAGTTACGCTGCTCAAACAACCCACCACACCACACAATTGTCATTAATAAATTCCAAGTACAAATTCCGTAATATGGTTTCAAAGGCAAAAAATTCCTTTTGATATTGAACAAGTTCGTAAACTCGAGAGTGTAGCGTTGCCAACCGAAACTACTGCAACGACTTTTGCGGCGCAGTTTTCGAAACCAACTCAACCCGCGCCTCTCCACAACGCCAGCAAAACTCATATGGCCATAGTTAAATTAGTAATTGTTAGTGTTGTTGTTTAATTTGTATAAGTTTTATACTACCAAAGTGTGTGTGTTTGGTGCATATGTGTGTGTGCCTTATATATGTATATCTGTGTGTGTAAAGAAAGTGCTCATTAAAATTTCTGTTCAATTCCGCATTCGTTACGCTGCTGAATTTTTAATCAATTGCATGTCGCCCCGAACGACCAGGGACCAAAAACTTACCACACACACACACATATGTATACGTGAACATATATATATGCTGCTTGCGTTAATGTATGCAAAGGCAAAGAGGTCAGGTCAACTCAATTTAGCTGCTTTGTCGTTACTGTCCTGCTGTAAGGGCACCAGCGCTCATCCCTATCATAAACGCTGCTCGGTTGAATGGCTTTGGTTTGTCTCCCAATACATACACATACTTATCTGTATGCTCATTTATGACTAGCCAGTACCGCTGTTGTGCTGAAGTCTACCTCATTAAATAATATCCTCTTTTGGCACACTATTCGACCAGTTGGCACTTAAAAGCGCACTAACACCCTTACACACATTCGCAAAAGTGCTTTTAACCGCTTCCATCACCCTGTATACGAGGCGCTGCTACAGTTGAAAGCGCTGGCTAGCGTGCGCTTTCGCAACGCTTATCAAAAATGTCGATGCTGGCCACACGTACCCAATGGCATAACCAAGCACCCAACCCTCGGCTATAAAATGACCAGCCAAGAGCGCCGCCTCACATACATGCGCATACATAGCGACTTGCATAACTACCGCCCAGTCGGTATCAATCGTTTATGGAACGAGCTGACCAACTGCCTGCTGCTGCACAGTCTATGCAGGCGAGCTCCCTCACATACCGAACCACTCGGGTTTTATGTACAAAATTTTGGTGTCCCTTGCGAGCTTCGTACACCCAGCGCTGGTTGAGACAAGTTTGGTGAACGCTTTTAAATATTAAATGTCATGACAATTTTACACACACCACCACTACGTTTGGTAAACTACCACTTCGCTACTATTCCGGTATCGGTCACACGATTCTCTATAACAGTCTCCAGTCTCCACCGCTCGGTAAGCAAACGCGTCACTTGCATATTGAATTTATTTAATTAAGGGTTCCGCATATGATTGAGGTGGCGCCATACCACCGTACAGACAGCACAGCTTCACGAGTATGGTCTCAGTGTGCAACCACTCTTTAGCCGCCACTCGACAAGTTGACCGACCGTTCAAGCTACTTGTAGTCATGCAAATTGTTGCGCCGCTGTTAGGTCGCTTCGATGACTTCATTTTCAAAAATATTTTTGCTTGTACTCCTTACTCACTTGTAGATATTTTTTAGTCGACCCTGTGCTGCAGTCAAAAGCTTGTGTGAGTAAATCGTAAAAGTGTTGAACTAAACAAAAATAATCAACATGTCCCATGTACGTGCCGATAACGGTACAATTTCGAATAGTTTGAAGTGGCGGTTGCACTTTCTAAGTGTCAGCTAAAAGCTGTAGGTGGAGCTTATAAAATTTACAACACTGAAATGGAAATATCGGTAAGCAGAATGGAGCATTTGAAGCTTCTATCAGAAACCTTGATCGTTGATCCAAAAAGAGCACCAGTAGCAAACGAGAACATACGTGAGACTTCTTACATAGTACCTTCAAGGCCTAGAAGGTCCAAAAGAACTCCAGAACCAAAAGTTGATGCTTTTGAGACATCGGTCAGCAGATATCCTGGATAGATCGCGAACTCGAAATTAATTCGTACTGTATTGTTCTGAGACTTCTGTCAGCAGTTGCTTATGAAGATCCGGAGCTAAGTCATGACTTCTCCCGACAAGCGCTTGACTGTCTGGTCTTCTGTCAAAGTACAATTTGGAATTCGTGAAGCGAAGCAGCAAACGATTTCAAGTCTTCTATTACTAAAGATTCCTATTTAAAAAGGTGGGTTTCTTGTGTATTTTACGTATTTGTATTTATGAAATTTGCTGCTCTCGATAAATTTACGTAAAACTAAAAACTTCAGAAGAACTCTTGTCTTCCTAACAGATCCTACAAAGAAAAACCAATGCTAAGAAGCGGGAAAATCCATGGATCTTTACGGAGGAATTTTACACTAGCCAAAGCTGCATAGTAAATTATATTAAATTGACACAAGAAACTCTTAAGAAAGGAGTGGTGAGCGCCATAGTTGAAACGTGGATCTTAGTAGCCTAAACTCTTCTCCCACAGGTTCTAAATTTTCAAACAAAAAAAAAAAAGGTTTCTAGTAGATTGGACCCTTGAACTTTTTTTATAACTTACAAATGAGCATACTTTGGCTAGACACCACTCGGCTTAAAACACTCCTTCGTGGGAGTGAGTACTTCTCATAGACATCTGTGTATTTAAGCATTGGTTTGAGCTAGAGAGTATGTCCATTTCTCATGGTCGTTTTCGATTGTTGCTTGACTTTTGACAATAAAGACGGCTTCCGGCCTGTTTGCGGTTCAATGCAGGGGGAGTCTCAACGGGAGAGCATGCTACTTTACTATTACAAAGCTTAGTTATATGAATGCATCTCTAAATATCCAACACTACTGGCACTAATTTTAATATCGCCATTGTGTTCTTCCACCCTTTAACCGTCATTTAATTTTGTTGCGCCAAAGTGATTGAAATATTTGTAGATATTGTGACCATTTTACCGTTATGTGTACTCCCTTTCACACTCTCATTCACTCTTTAAATATTATTATTGTCCATTTCATATTTCATTTCATTTATTACTGTTATAGGAGTAGTATGGGTTTCCATTGATGGTGTCAAAGTCCGGCTGTCATAATTTTGTAGTTTTTGTCATTTCGTTAAGGTTTCGAGTAGTTGGTCAGCGTCCCCGAGGACAATGTAACTGTACTGATTGAAATGGTACAGTGGGTTATGTTATGAACAATTTGTATTAAAAAGATGTGTGTTGAAAGTTTGTGCCCAATTTTTGGTCAGATCAAGGTCAAAGGCTGAAAAGTATTAAAAACTAAAATAGTCAAGGAAGTTTATAAAATAAAAAGGCTAAGAACCCTTGAAGCAGATTTAAAGGATTTAGGGGTTTTTCGCCTTCGAACGGCTTTGAGATTATTGGTAAGCAGTTCCGAAAGTACGGTCACGTCGATTTTCTCTAACTATTTCTATATACCATGAACTATAAGATGTCATATTATTTGTGTCGTTCCGCGAAAGGTTTGACAAAACCTGCTGAAAGAAAATGGAATCGGATCTACGTTCAATAGAGTTCAATCAATGCACTGAGTTATAATAATCCGCAATATATATAACATATAATGAATTTTTACTTCGATCTTTATCCTTAAGGTCTCACTGTCGTCACAGTTTACTAGAATACATTTAGTTATGAATAATTAATAACTGAAGCAATGTAGTTGAATTCACAACTGGTCACTGAATTGACTGCGGTAAGCAAAATAAAAGAGTTGCCACTACAATATATATTTATATACATTTAATAGCAGTCAAGTTATTGTATTGAAATGAACAAAGGACGAAGCGGTAAAAAGCGGAGAAGAAGTAAAATGCCATAAAATGCGAATCGAAGGGACCAAAATGGGTACATGGAACGGAAAAGTGGCAGCGTGTGACGTCGGCACTGTAGACGAGTGGCAAGAGCAAGCCGAGAGGACAATTCTTCTACTGTTACGAAATAAAATTGGCGAAAAAGTGAAAAAAACGAGCTACTCAAGAGCAACAATTATTTATGTAAATATATATGTATATACTTGTATACTATATATATATATTCAGAAATCTAAAAATATATATTTCTGTCTACACAAAAAAATATTTGTTATGAACGGCTATGAGCGCGAGCATCTTTTACAGCGTTCACAATTGTGAAAACCACAATGAAACGGTGTTGCGGTCAGACAAATTGTTGTGCAACAAGGTATGCAGGAAAATCCGAAAAAAGGGGTGCATTTTTCTGGACACATATATATTTGTGTAATAATTTATATATGGATTTATTTTATGGACAGCTAAGAAGACACTATTTAATCTCCTGAACGTCCTTTTCAAGTGTACAAATGTTATTTAAAAGTTTTCCTCATTTCAAGATTAGCGTGGAAAGCCATAATATAACTGCTCTCTCTGAGCTTTTCAACGTTAGTGCCTATATCTATATATAACAGCGATCCTACTTTCAAGCCGTGCTTCTTAGACTTTGAACCACATTTCCACCTTTAGATGAACCTATTTTCTTAATTAAGAAGCCTTTACTAATATTAACCGAAAACATCAACTCAGTTGGTTAATCAAATGAAAAGAGAACGGTAAGCGATAGATGTCCCTAGTTAAAGCCCCATGTCGAAGTACGTACTAGTAGTATTTCAATCGGTGTATTGTGACAGCTACGAAGTTTTTATAGATAGGTAGTTTTCGTGTGCTCTGTGTCTCTGTAGGTATAATTTATGAAGTAACATATTCGAACTCGAAATGACCCAGGAAATAATGTATTAAATAACCAAAACAAACAAGTAGGACGAGATTTGGAGTAATTCAAGTATGGCATGGTTTTCAAAAGCCATATTAAAATAAACAAAAGTTATCGAGAGTATGATATTATATTCAGATATATCATAGACTATCCTCCCGCTTTCTCAAATCCCAAAGTTCGTATTCGTTCGACAAATGATATAAAAACAGCGCTTGTAGGAAGGAAGTTTTAGAGAAACTCATGATATCAATAAAGTAGTACTAAATCGGCAATCTATAGAACTCTTCGCTGAAAACTGAGCAGAAAAATCGGCGTTCGTTTATAGAAAGAAAATGCAGAGTAAACATAGAAAGAGATGGTTGGCGTAAAGGTACGGTAGCTGCACGCAACACATTATTTATATATATGTATGGCTTTGAAAGGGAGGACGAAGTTGGTGCGGCGTTATCCTGTCCCGAGTTAGGTATAATGCCTTCTTCCAAGCTACCGAACCACTGCAGTATATTTCAAGCAGAGGTTTTTGCTATCGCGAAAGCAGTGGAGCTAGCATCTAATGCATGAACTCCAGAGGTATCATCTACGTGGACAGCCAAGCAGCAATCAAGGCAATAACCTCGTGTCGCATATCGGCCAGAAATGTCTTGGGAAGCAGAGAAAAGTGGAGAGTGTCACTAGTAATAAGCGACTTAACTTCTACTGGGTGCCAGGTCACAAAGGCATCGATGACAATAAGATAGTGGACCAGATTGCCAAAAGAAATGGCTGTCATCCGAAAATGTAACCGCCAAAAGCATGACAAGTTATATCAAAACACGATGAACGATCTACTAGGGTGCAAAAATCATGTGTAAAACGGTAGTTCAGATATATATAGAGTTACAACTTCATCTTGATAGAGAGGACTATAGGAACATGATTGAAATACACACTGCTCACAGTCTGGTGACGGCGCATACCTGCAGAATAGGGCTGACTGATCGGGAAGACTGAAACAATCGAGCATCTCTTCCGCACTTGTACCGCATTGGCAAGGCAACGCTTCCAGCATTTTGCAGTCTCACGGTGTGAGACAGTGGTGAGGTCACAGAACCTGTTGAAATTCGTATCAAGCGTTCGAATCCTAAAAGATGACTATGGACTACGTAACAGCACTCCATCGGGTATCACTAGGAACCGAAACTGATCTACACATAGCTTATTAGCCTACCTGGCAAACCTAACCTAACTTCTCTCTCTCTCTCTCTTTCTCTCTCTCTGTTATTATAAATTCTAATAAAGGTACTTCACTGCCGAACTTCTTTGATTCCACGAGTGGTTTCTCACAACATTTTCGAAGCAATCGTTTACAATTTTTAATTAGATAACGTGAATCCGACCACAATAACAGTATAGAGATATACGAGTATGTACATACGTATATACGAATTGAGTCGTCTTAATGTAACATACTTGGGTATTTAGGTATGTATGTATCTATGCGTATGTAGCGGATAGGTATGCATATAAATAAATGTCAAAAATGCAGATTACTTATTAACCCCTGTGGCGTTGAGCCAACAATATTATTCATTAATACGTTACCGCGATGGCGGTGACTATAATTTCTACAATAAAGAAAGCGGCGGCAAAGAGACAAGCGATACATATACTAGTACACCCATACAGTGGAGTCTTTCCTTGTTAATGTTCTTTTTTTCAAAACTTTAGTAGAACGACGGTTACCTGTGAGCAGCCACACGCCAACCACCCTCTAACAGCGCTTTTCGCCCACCCCACCCACTTCTGCTGCTTGGCGCGCTTTACAACGTCGATCTTTGGAAATTTATTAGCGCTTTGGCAATATTTTTCTTGCATAAATTTTTAAACATTTTTATAACTTTTTTTTTCGGTTTCTTATTCTCCAGTGCGCCTATATTTATGCTAACATATTTATAATTCCACTTTTGCTTTTCCTTTCATTCCTGCTTTGTCTTCTTGATGGGCAATTGCACCTTTGAATATTACTCAATTCCAATTTAGCACCAAGCACACTTTATGCCCTGGCCTCCCTCCGCGTTGCTGCCACCCCGGCACACCCCGCTCCACATGAAGTTGTGCGGCGCAAAAATTGAATCCTAATCCATGAATATAGATGATTATTATATATAGCGTCGCCGTCGTCGTGGCAGGAACAGCAGGCAAGCCGGCATGGCATCCATTGTGTGCTTGTATGCACATGTGTGTGTGTTTTTATGCGCGTCCATTTGTATGATAATATTCCTTTGGTTAGTTACTCTCGTTTTTACTTTACATAATATTTTTCATTTTTATTCTGTTTCAAGTTGCGCTCTTGTTGTTGGTATTGCTTTTATACGCCTTTTCATTTTCTGTCTTATTATTTTGCTGTTGTTGTAATTTTGTTTTTGTTGTAGTAATTGTTCTTGTTCCGCAAATATGTCGTAAAATTTTGTTATCTTTTACGTTATTGCTGGTGTTTTATTAATGCGTCCAAAGTGGGCCTTATTTCGTTGTTGTGGGGAGTGGTGTGGGTGCGTGAGACTGAGCATTTGTGGCTTTGCTTTTACGGAAAGGGGAGTGAATAGTTCTTGATTCGTTCTGAGCTATTTGAATTCACGATTTTTCATTTGGAAATATGTAAAACTTAGAGAGCAGTAACCTGTAGGTGTGTTGAGTTCACATTGTCCATTTGTGACCCGGTACAAATATGAATAACTGTCTCTGCACTTGCTTGTAATTTTTTGTTTGCTATGCAGTTGGTAGCTACGTATTATATAATATGCAACCCTGCGTAGTATAAGTAAACGAAGCTTGCTTAAAATTTTTTAAACTGTTACCAGTTATTAGATTATGCTAATCGACGGCGATTTTGCTTTCCAAAAATTGGCTTACCAAGGGTTGAAGGTATATCATTAAATAGACTGTAAAAGCCTTAAAATCACATGTGTTTTCATAAAAATGAAAGCGTTTTAGATTTCCTACTCCTAACTTCACTGTGAAATCTCCTCAATTTAGAAGCTTTTCCATACACGTGAAAGCTTTCTACAGATCTAATGAGCATATTATGAAAGCTCCTAAGTTGAGACGCTTCTGCATAAATGTGTTATATTTCTAAAGAGCTGATTAACAGACTGTAAAAGCTCCAAAACCGACTGTGCTAGTTACTCAATTTACAAGCTGCACCACACATATATGAAATTTTCTAATTTAGTTTACTAAGAGACAGCGAAATCCTCTGAATCGTTCTAAATTTATTTTAACCTCACCTTAATTCTGACGTTGGGCGTAGACGTAGAGTGCTTTCTGTTGACAGCTCCACAATTAAAAGCTTTTCCCTATATACATTATATTATTTTGTATTACTAATTTAATGAGGTGTATTAACAGACTACTAAAACTCCAAAATCGACTGTGAAAGCTACTCAATTTACAAGCCATTACACATATTTTTATTATTGTATATAATATTATTTTTACGGATATTAATAACATACTGCGAACATTTTTAAATCAATTGTGAAAGTTTCTCAGTTCATAAGCATTACCATACATATGAAAGCTTTTAATGTTGTTTATCAAGGCAGAGTGAAAACTTCTAAATCGACTTACTTATGGATAATGCAAACTCTTAAATCGACTTTCACAGCTCTTCAATTCATTAGCCGTTTAATATACATTAAAGCTTTTAAAAAGCTTTTGAAAAAAGTCAGAGCTCATGCAAAATTTTGTTACTATTAGTAGCTAAAAGCTCCAAATACATATAAAAGTTCCACTCGAGCTGATAGTGTCAGTCCATATATCCTCCAGCTCCACGTTTTTGTTTAAATGTATGTACCATATTTAATATTCAATGCACTAGAGCTATGTTTTTTGAAAAACAGAAATCCTCCCCGACGCTTTTTGTGTCATTTCGTTTGTTGTTGTTTTATTAATGAATTTAGGAAGGGTTATTGTTGTTTTTTGTTGTTGTTTTTTTTGTTTTTTTTTGTCGGTCAAATATAAATCCAGGTCCTTTGGGTAAACGTGACTATATTAATATTTTAATTTTTGAAGCTTTCATCCTTCAGTACGGCTTATTCTTTTCTAAGTGAATGGCACAAAATTGCTCACTACGGTTGTTTTGAAAACGAGAGAACTTAAAACTGTTTAAACTGCTAAGAAGCTGTTAAGAAGCTTTTCCATAACAAAAATTTACTCACAAGTTCCACTGTTAGAAGAGCTTAATTTAAGGTATACCGCTTCTGGCTATCAAAGATTAGTGAAGACCACCAAGGTGCTTTTGAATGATTTTTGATCAGAATTTCTCGTTTCTTTTCCCCGTTTTTCAAGTATGAGCCTCTACAAGCTCTTTTTCAGTCTCACTCTCTGTAAAGCTATAAAGCTACCGCACTCGCATTTGATATTACAACAATCCTTTCGGTGTGCCAACACTTGCCTCTCCTTGCCATAATTTCAAAATTCAAACAGATGAGCAATAAAAATACCAGTTTTGCTTTTATATGCATTTTCATTAACGACCGTCAAAAATTTTCAATTTCCAAAAATTTTCCATTATCGCAAACCAAATGTGTGCATAAATTTATTTATTTGCATACATGAGTCCTTATGTGATTACACATATGTATACCTCATATACGAACTTGTACTTGTATGTATACTTTTGTAAGGTACTGTATGTTGGCGCATGTAAAAGTAGCTTTGCTGAAAAGCAATAACAATTTTTAATTATTTTCATTTCATGTCTTTTAATTAACATGCCTAATAAAACACAAATAAACCCAAGCAGCCTACATACATATATAGGTATATATGTGACTTACACACACCTAAAAACGCAAGGAAATAAATATATGTACAAACATGTTGAAAAAAGCTACAAATGAGCCACATGTAAGACATTATGGCTGTTTGAATGGGTGGAGATCATGTATGCAAATACATACATATATGCGCTCATACAAACATGTATTCACACATTTATACACTCAAGCATATACATATGCGTAGAAAGGGCACTGATATGACTGATTCTGAATGCTGGGTCACAAAGCTACACCGTCGCTGCATTATAAATACAAGTGAGTGTGTGTGCAAACATATACATATACATATATGTTTGTGTGTGTGCTCGAATGCATGTAATTTATATTTACAAAGGCATATTTATACTTGCTCACATGCAAATATCACCCTTTTTTATTAATTATGCTTCCGCATTACTAGCTTGAAAGTCGGAGAGCAGCAGAATTGATTCCCAGAAATCCAAGTAACGGCATCAGTCCATTTCTAGCTATAAGTAGAGGTATTTATATAAGTAAAATAAATAATTAAAGATACAATTTTTCAAAAATTAAAAATATACTTAAAACGAATATAATTTCACACTAGTGGCGAAAAAAAGCGAAAGCTTTTTAAAACATTTTGAGTATAGTTGTCTAACTCTACATATATAAGGTTGTCAAATATCTCCGCTTTTTTGCACTTCATTCAATGCTTTATAAAAAGTGTTACAGTGATCGGATTTAGTTAAAATATGCGCCGTTTTGTTCGATGATCTGTTTCCATCTCGACGGCAACTTCATAATACCTTCCTCGTAGAAGCCCCCCTCCTTATTTGCGAAGAATTCGGAGAGCCACTTTTTACAAGCCTCTTTTGAGTTCAACTTCACACCACCAAGGGCATTCGCCATGGACAGGAACAGGTGGTAATCACTTGGCGCTACGTCCGGGCTATATGGTGGATGCGATAAAACCTCCCATCCGAGCTCCCGTAGCTTCGGACGAGTCATCAACGAAGTGTGTGGTCTGGCGTTGTCCTGATGGAACACTACACCCTTCCTGTTGGCCAATTCTGGACGCTTCTGGTCGATCGCCTGCTTCAAGCGGTCCAGTTGTTCGCAGTAGATGGTAGAGTTAAGCGTCTGGCCATATGGGAGCAGCTCATAGTGGATGATTCCCTTCCAATCCCACCAAACACACAGCAAAACCTTCCTGGCCGTCAATCCCGGCTTGGCCACTGTTTGGGACGATTCACCGGCCTTCGACCACGACCGTTTTCACTTGATATTGTCGTATGTGATCCATTTTTCGTCGCCAGTCACCATCCGCTTCAAGAATGGGACGAGTTCGTTCCGTTTCAGCAGCATATCGCAGGCGTTGATTCGGTCCAGAAGGTTTTTTTGCGTCAAATTATGCGGCACCCAAACATCAACATTTTTTTGTATCCAGCCTTCTGCAGATGGTTCAAAATGGTTTGGTGACTAACTCCCATCTCCTGGGCGATGTCACGAGATGCCATATGCCGGTCTAACTCGATGTATTCCATGATTTGATCGGTATTTGTCGTCACAGGTCTTCCGCCGGCTGGCTTATCCATGGTGTCGTTTTCACCGGCTCTGAATCGTCGAAACCATTCCTCCGCGGTTCGAAGTGATAGAGTACCATCCCCCAAAACACCATTAATCTCACGGAACGTTTCTCTTGCGGATTTGCCTTTAACGAAGGAAAACTTTAAAATAGCGCGAATTTCGGCTTTAGTGAACTCCATGTTTACACGTCTATAACTGTTGAACGCAATATCCAAACTAATCATGCATAGCGTTGTTATGTAGGTTATGTCAAGACCTTTCAAATTATGTATAGCGTTGCCAGATACGAGCTCTGTAGCGCTTTGTACATAGCCGCGAAATTCAAAAGACAAAAAATCGGAAGGGAGATATTTGACAACCTTATATGTGGTAGAGTAACCTTTAAATAATTTAAAAGAATAAAGAAACTATAATTTCGGTTACACTGAAAATAAAATACCCTTCACATTAATATATCCTTTCTTATAGCATAAAAGGATTCTTATCTTAATTTTAAACGGCCAGTAGTCCGATCCGAACAATTTTTTCGAAAATTGTTGTCCAAGATAATTATCTATGCCGAATTTCGTGAAGATATCTTGCCAAATAAAAAATTTGTTCATACAATAACTGGACTTTGATCAATCAATTTGTATGGCAACTATATCGCATAGTGGTCCGAAATTGACGGTTTCGACAAATAAGTGGCTTTTTGGAGAGAAAAGTACGTTTAAAAAATCGTCAGAGAACAGACACACGGACATGGCTCAATTGACTCAGCTCGTCATGGTGATAATTTATATATACATATAAAAATTTTATAGAATCGATGCTGGAATTTCGAATATATCGCAAATAGTTGGAACTCCAAGGCGTCGTGCGTCACCATATTGAAGATACTGACAGTCCGAGTTCATGTTTTCTTCCAAAAACATAGTTGCGGTTACAAAATCATTAACAGACGCTGTCAAGAGGAATAATTTATTGATGCTCACCTCAAAACGACTAAACAATATATGTGATTGACCATACGATACTCAGGTGCTTTTATATCATGATCTATTCCACGGTAGACGAAGAACATATCAGTCACTGTCTTGGGTTTCGTGCGAATTTGGGAGTTTTCGGCTGTTTCAGCTCTTTTTTGACTCATTACCTATATTGTTGGACAATTTCGAGCTCATTCCCATAAAAACTTGCTGTGTCAGTCGTAATGGTAGAGCTGATGCATTTTGTTAGAAGTTCGCTTAATATCTCTCTTAGGACCACTGCAAGACTTTTCTTTTTCTTAAGTATCATTATCTTTGGTCGGAGAACGCGCTGCTTTTTTAAAGCTTCAGCCACAAATGTATATAGTCGATCTCTAAAATAGATTTAAGTCGCGTTTAGTTAGCTTCGCTTTTTTGTTGTTCTCGCTGCTAAAAGAAGTGTCATAAAAATTCGCAAGAGTCATGGTTTTTATTGTGGTATTTTATTCGTATCAGTTTCTTCCTCAAAATGGAACCCCCAAGTCACGCATGCCACAGCTTAATTGATTACATTCATTAATACATATTTGCTCATTATGTAACGATCTGGGTAGATTTCTTGGTATAAACTACCTACCAACAGCGGCTAGATTTAATTCTTTTGCATTTTAGAAAATTATATTTTGCTGTCTGATTATATAGTATAACATGTGTTTTCGATTCGCCACTTTTCTGCTCGCTATGTTTCTGTTTCTGTTTGGCTCTCTTCATTTTCTTCACATTTCCTATGCTATCGGTATATAATTGAACCATTTGAAACTTGATTAGTTTTAGTTGTTTGTTGGTCACTCGCCACTCGTAGTCTCAATTTCATTTCCACCAGTGTGCTAATATTTATATGCTCACATTTGAAATTATTATACAAGATAAACCCGTCAATTTGAATATTTGGTTATTTTTTACACTCGTTTGTTAGCTGTTAAACATTACGTGTGGGCAGAGCGAGCGCGCGCGGTGGGTTTAATGTGTATCTTTGTGGTTTTTACAAATGCAAAATGCTGATTACAATAATAATTTTACGAATTTATGTTGGCAGCAGCCGTTTACATAGCTGTGTGCTCATTTGCATGCATGTGTTCGTGCTTGGATTCACATATCCATTTTTATGTATGTAGATGTTTATAATTCTGGGGAGAAAAAGTGTATTTTTCACCGACAAGATGTACAGTTATATTATGATAAGCTGTTTGGAATTGTGAATTATTTATATGTATGTTTGTAGATATGTATGTAAAATAATGTGTATGAAAATAAAAGTTTTTTGGATTAATTCAATATTTGTCTACAATTTGAAGATGGAGTCAAAAATAACTTAATATGGCAAAACACTTTATGTAAATCTCACATTAGGGTGGGCTAAAAAAAATTATTTAAATTTTTTTCCTTAGATACTACCGTGAAGATATCGTCTGAAATTTTGTGAAAAAAATATGAAAAATTTCTAAAAATTATCGTAAGCGATTTCAGGTTGGATTTTGAGATCATTCATCGTCCTAATTTTGATATCTTCTGAAAATCATTTCCTTTCCCCCTTTTCAACTCTTACTTTCAGGCCTTTGAATTGATTTTTGTTTATGTAATTGGCTCCTAAGTAGCGTTGAAGAAATCACATCAGCTATTTCTCAAGTTATTGATAAAGTGAAGGCTGAACTCTACTTAATATCTACTTTCTTCAAGTTAAATGATTTTAAACTGGTTCGTTTAAACCTTTGATTTTAGTTAAGAAGGTCTCTAGTTGCACCGATATCTCTCTTTGCAACGAATAAGGCTGACATTCTACCAATTTGTTCGAATTGGGATGATACTCAGCTTAGATAAATGTTAGCTGAATTAAGCTCGTTAATAAGTCTTTCGGTGGGGTGCATAACCAGACGTTACTTTTCCGACCAAACAAACACTTCGTGAATGAACTATTGGGCGCTATACATACAAGTATATTGCTCAGCGCAACCTTTTCTAGTAACTGTGAAATCTCAATAGCACCTACTTGCAGATTTCAAAAAGAGTACATGGAGGCTTGATTTTATTTACACAATATACCCTATTGTTTAATGCGTGCGGAATCGCAGGTAACTGCAAGGCTGACGAGCCGGCAACAAAAGGTACCCTAGTCCAGCTTTCAGAAGAATGGAAACGAGTCGGTTTTTCGCTCTCATCGCGTGTTCTACTACGGGATGACTGGGCTTCACGGGAGCCCAAAGTGGATCGCAAGAAGTACATTGAGCTCTTCGCCACAAAAAAGGTAATTGTTTATTTCATCGATAGAATGCGTGATTGTCACTCAAAACAACATGAGTACAGAGCAGAGAACATATATTAGAAAATAGTTTGCAAAATATTTTCAAAAGTTTCTGTAACAACACAATTATTTATAGTTTTACTTTTATTGTGAAAGAAAAGTATTAATGAAAAATATAAAAAATTGTATTTCTAATTATGAACAATTAACAACTGATATATTGTATAAACAAATTTCATATCTATTTAAATGTTCGACAACGAAAAAACACTTAAGAGCTAAGTTCGAGTGTAACCGAACATTTCATACTCGAAAATCAATATATGCAGTATATGCTAGTTTGGGCAATTTGTGAACCAATTACATATATGTTCGGCATTCAACAATAGTATATTCAATATTAAACGTTAAGTAAATTTTGCTAAGGTATCTTACTTATTTGCTAATATTATATATGCGATATAAAGTCAGCCGGTACTTCGAAAATCTTACTATTATTGTAGGTATGTGGAGGGCTAAAGGAATTATTGACCCGATACAACCCATTTTTGACATACAGGCATATTATTATCAGAAAAGGATTCTCTTCGAATTTCTATAGCATATATCAATATATGAGGGGATGAATAGTTTGAGTCCGATTTAGACAACTTTTATTAGTAAAGTTGCGTACTTCAAAGGCACTATTCGTGCAAAGTTTTATTATTCGATAGATTCATTGGTGCTTGATTTGCATACTGTAAAGAGAAAGAATCAGATGGAATTTAAAATTGTATCATATGGGAAGTAGGCGTGGGGTTTAGTGCGATTTCGTCCATTTTCGCACTGAAACATAGGAATATCAAGATAATACTACAAGGTGCGTTCCAAAGTAAACAGTAAAAAAGTAACAAAATAAACTCTAGTGGCGCCATCTATATGTCGACCAGTGCGTTAGAACCTGCTATCCTTTATCGACCAGTAAAAATGACATGACATTTCATATATTGAAAGTGAAGTTATTGCATTTTAGGTGTCCGTATGTTTTTGTCATCGGTGCGAAAATGAGCTTCGAATAAAGAGCCAACATTAAATTTTATTTTAAAATTGGTAAAACTTTTACTGAAACGTTTCAATTGATGAAACAAGTTTATGGCGATGATTGCCTATCCCGTAGCAGAGTGCACGTGCAGAGTGAGAAATGAGACGAAACCCAAAAAATCGCGCCTGGAGAAGTCAAAAGTGAAGACAATGCTGATTTGTTCTTATGATTCCAAGGGTATTGTCCACAAAGAATTTGTTTCACCCGGCTGAAATGTTAATGCGGTATTCTACCTTGGAGTTTAGAAGCGTTTGGTGCGCCATATTCGTCGTGTTCGGCCCGAATATCGCGAAGATGGAAGTTGGCGTTTGTTGCACGATAATGCGCCGTGATCGACGCTTGTGGCCGATTATTTGACCAAAAATCACATTTTAACAATCAACCACTCCCCGCATTCATCTGATATGGCACCGTGCGACTTCTACCTTTTTGGGAAAAATGCATTTGCCGATGAAAGGAAAGCGTTATGCAGCCGTGGAGGCCATTCAAAAGGCTTGCACCGGCATACTGGCGGCCATACCGGGCAACGAGCTAAAACACTCGTTCGACATACTTTCGGACCGTGCAAAAAGCTATATTAAAGCAGAAGGAGACTATTTTGAATAAAATTAATTGATTTTGCCGATAAAACCATTTGTTTTGTCTTTATTTTAAAAGTCCTTACTTTGGAGAGCACCTTGTATTATGGGATACTCGGTAGCAAGTTGCAAGAGTGTAAAAACTGTCGCAAGTCTGTGCGAAACACACAAGCACTGAAAGCTCGCTCAGAGAGTGTCTGCGGGCTATGGGTTGCCTATCACTGATATAGACAAAATTCTACAATCTCGACGACAGGAGTATACCAAGGTACCCAGCTTTCGATGAAAGCGTTTTCTGAAGACCTATACCGAAATAGCTTGACCGTAAGGCTAAAACATTAACCTAAAGAACTTTATTTGGCCGTTAGAAATTTAGTCTCGACGAAAATATGCAGTTAAGGACTATACCAAGATACCCAGCTCTCGACGAAAGTGTGCTCTGAAAAGCCATGCCGGAACACTTTGACTTAAAGGCCCCATTTCCTCTTCTTACACTGTGAGAAGTGTTAAGAGATCTCGCCAACCCTAGATACTGTTAAAATAATTTTTAATGAACTTTAAAATTATAGTGATTAAATCAGGAAACTTGTCTATCTATGACATCAATCCTCTTCCTCTGTTTAGTTAGAAAAAAATTTTGCTCACAAAGTATTCTTGAACAGCAATCTTAAATGCGAGAAGAAAAATAATTAAATTTTTATAATTTAATCAAATTGCCTAATAAAGCTTTTTACCGTTAAAGTACATATATATATTTGCCACATATGCAAATCGTATTCTCGAAGTCAAATAATAAAGTACTTACCTTTATTAAAGTTAGCATCAACGGTGAATATGGATATCATACATATTCCTTCATATACATATCTAAGCGTTTGGTCTGCATATGTCGGCGTAAAGCTTACCAAGTTTGTTTGCATACTCAGCTTTACAAACGACCGAATGACAATTTCAAAACTTCAAAATTAATAATCTTCTTAATCGCGAGTGTATATTTAAACAAACAATCATACGTGTGTATATAGGTATGTACCACCACGGGTGGTGGTGAGTAAGCAGTTAAGTATGTATATAAGCAGCGAAAGCGGTGAAGAAAACGTCAATAAAAGTTTTCTTTCGAAAAAGAAAATCAAATAAAATTCAGCTAACTAAATGAGCGACGAGAAAAGCGCTCTTAGCGGTAGAAAATGGAAGGACGGAGTTGAAAATAATAAAAGATTAATGAGTGAGTAGCTATTTGCAGTGGAATGAATCGAACAAACAACCTGCAAAAATCAAAGGAACTCTCATAATGTAGCGGAGGTAGCATAACAGAGACTTGGCGAAAGAAAGACGGCTAGTAGTAATATAGTCACATTGAAAGATTTCAGGTTATATCTTCCAACTTGCTTAAATACACTATAGCATTAGCTGTACTCGATTCATCAAAGTTTGATGAATCACGAATCGAGCAAACCACTGGTATAAAACAAATAGGCTTGACACAGTAGTGAGTAGTAGCTTTAGTAGGGTATCCGCATGCTCTCTTGTTTTGTTTTCAATAGGATCACTTAATTAGAGCCGAAAGGAACCAGCAGAGATGACGATTCGAACATACAACTTAACATTAATAAATATCGTATGATTTTTGGAGCGCCATTCATAAACCCACGTCCCGTCACCAGCAATGATGACTTTGATGATTGTATTGTCCTCAGTTATGTTGTAAAACACACCTTTTGCGACCTCTAATCGACGTCATTTTTGCAAAAGATTGAATTCTTTTTGTACGAGTCTAACATTGACACGCTTCATAACCAAACTATTAAGCAAAGTGTGTGAAGCCGATTCGTAAGAGATTTTGAGATCTTCTGCTATTACTATGATACCTACAAGATGACTTTTAAGCACTGTTTCTTCAACTTGTTCAATGTTATTGTCAAGTTATCGATGACTTCACAACCTTCACCTTCATTGAATGTGCCACTCAAATACTAGTATTTGTGATGAAGTAGACTACCCAAAATACCTTATTCAACATTTTTCACGATTCCGTAGTTGTAATCTTGTTGTTGGAAGAAATCTGATTGAAATTAAGTGAGCAAGTTTTTCTGTCCACCATGTGATTTGGTGCTGTGGGAAATCGGTTCATAAAAGGCTTTAGCTTCGACTTTATACCATATAAATAATATAAATACGATATCTTTGGATAATTAAGTAAAGATACTTTTCTGATCACTATGAGGGTCGACAGGCTTCCAAAAAATAGTTTTTATTTTCCTCGTTGACATTATATCGTATACAATGGTTAATATCAGAGTTTTTTCCATCAAATTTTAGTGTTTCCCTGTAACCAAGATAGGTTAGTCTTAAAAACAGTCTACCATCGGTGCAGGTCCTCTCTTAGTCTCCATACAATCAATATAATGATTTTCAGCCCTCCAGTTGAATTTAGATCATAAATATCAATCAGTGTGTGATATATCTGCAGGAAGTTGTATCGGAATTCCATATTTTCTGAAGCATTCTTCAATGATAAAGTAATCTTCAAACCCTCCCACCTTCCTCTGAAAGTTCATTGCTATTACGGAAACTTTGATTATACAGTAATATTGAGTTATTTAGACCGAAGTGGGTTTTTTTTAACTTGTTTTTAATTTAAGCAATTTTTAAAATACGTGTGCGTTAATTTGTTTGAATGTACTTGATAATATTTAATTTTTTGCTAATTTGAAATAAAGTTATAAGAAAAGTAATGATATTAAGTTTCGCTCAATCATTTCCGCATTGAGTTTGCATTTAATAAAAAAGTAATGAAATATAAATCACACGAAACGAGACGATACTAAACTAGCAAAATAATCGTAGTTATGAAAATGTAAAGATTTTGTTAGTGTTTTAGTTATTCGTTTAAAAAATTTCTGACTTTTTACACTCTCTCAAATTAATGCCATTATCATTCGAACTAAATCTGCTTCTAAATACTTAATAGCACTTCATGCATGCTTGCATGCGGTTTATTTATAATTAATTTTGTATAAAAAAGTTGAAAATGGAATTAAGTACTTATACACAGGGTGCGAAAACTTTGAATCGAAATCGATGGATTTTGTCACTATCCGCATTCCAGAAGTCTCAAACTGTTTGTCAAAAGAACAACGCCCAACATTAAATCGCGCATTAAACTATGCGGTTTCAGTAAACAAATTTTCTGGTGTCAAAAAAAGACGACATTGACTGCTCATCCATACCTGCGCATTTGAGTCCAGCTACCTTCTGTTGATATTCTTATGCTAAAAGAAAAGTGTACTCGAGTAATCCTCGAACCATTGTTGCCGATATATCGACGACATAAATATCACACACCCTGTATATTTGTATATGTTTCAAAAACTGCTAGGGTGGAGTAATTTTAATATTAATATTGATTCAAACTCGAAAAAGATGCCAACAAAATATCAGAGAGAGACAATACTTATACACTAGCTCTGTATTGTACTATTTGAATACTCCTTCCCTTAATTTCGAATTTCAATTTGAGGATAGTTTTTATTATAAGTTCCTCCATACTCGCAATGTAATTATCACTTCTCTGCAAGCCTCTTTAAACAATTCTCTTTAATACTTTAAAGACTAGTTAAAAAAAGCTGTTAAAAAAATTATAATATTTGCACTACCCTAATGTAGTACGGAAAACGTTTACAATCCCTTATAAAAGCAACTCATCACTGTTGCTGTACATCAGTTTGTCATAAATCGTTCTAACAAAATGAAATTGAGTTTCTTTATTTTTCTAATAATAAGCGCACTCTTCGGCGCCATAATGGTGTGTCAATAAATCAAAATATATAAAATATTAATATAGAAAAACTTACAACTTATCATATACATGTATATACATTTTTGTATAACTTTCCAGGCTGTTCCAGGAGCACCAAGTGGCTCACCACCTAATGGTCCTCCACCAAATGGTCCGCCACCATCCGGCAGTAAGTGATTGTTTTGACTTAAGAACAAGATTTCAAATTAGGTTATGTATACACGCTGTGATTAGGATATACCCTTAATATTGCCGTTATACATTTTCGCGTCTCATTAGAGTCCTTTCTAGGGGTCTCATTGCTTCGAAACAAAGCTTAATGAACTTGCAAAGTTCCATGATTCTCTATAAAGCTTAATCTATACATATATACGCAGTTTCTGCACAAGTTTAAGCAAAAAACGAGATATATATTCTAAGTTTATAGCTGCCATACAAACTGAACAATCAGAAGCAAGTCCTTGCATGGGAAACTTTTTTATTTGACGTAATATCTTCACGAAATTTCGCGTGATTTTCTAAGGTAACAATATAATTCCCGAAGAAATTCTTTTGATCGGATGACTATAACATATAGCTGCCATACAAACTAAACGATCGGAATCAAGTGCTTGTATGGAAAACTCTTTCATTTGACGAGGTATCTTGACGAAATTTGGCATGAGTTATTTTCTAAGGCAAGAATATAATTTCGGAAAATTTTAGATCGGATCGCTATGTTATACAGCTATCATATAAACTGAACGATCGGAGTAAAGTGCCTGCTTGGAAAAAAATTTTATTTTTTATTGCCGATTCACGAAATTAGATCTGAATCAAGTTATTGTAAAGAACCGTTGTGCTAGTGATAATACCCCTAGTATTATAGCTTTGATGCAACCGCAGTTAACGTTTTTTCTTGTTATTATATTGAAAATAACATATTTTTCAATGAAAATGCTTTTAAAGCTTAATGTTAAAAAAAGCACACTAAACTTTCTCGTTTTGTATACTAAAAGCTTTCATTTTTAGATGAACTGTAAGTGCGGCCAGTTAACGGTGTAATTCAGAATTGCGAAAATTCAATCAATCTATATTTTG
Organism: Bactrocera oleae; assembly: GCF_042242935.1. NCBI lineage: Eukaryota > Metazoa > Arthropoda > Insecta > Diptera > Tephritidae > Bactrocera > Bactrocera oleae. The sequence continues at coordinate 11,288,331 of NC_091539.1, read as the reverse complement.
GTAGATTTTTATGAAAAGCTTTTTATGATACAAAAGCTTAATTATTATTAGCATACATCATGAAAAAAGTTTAGAAATTGAATTATTTTTGTAAATGTTCCGATTTTTTATCAACTATATATTTTATCAATATATTTATTTGCCAACACATCTCTTATAAAATCTTAAGCCAATATTACACTTTCGTGCACCTATTGATATACAAACATTTATTTTTTCTCCATTTTCTTATTTTACACTTATACAGCAGGACGCGGACCGCCATCAACCAATAACACGAGCTCGGGTTAGTTGAACTGCCTTCTACATACGAACAAAGCTTTGAACAACGGATTACCCTCTATGAATCAAATTTGATGTTAACTCTACAGATCTACAATTTTTGAAATATTATATTAATTCGTTTGTGTTTTTCTATCAAATTTCAAATTAAAATGCATTCAAAATTTACAAAAAATTTTATATATAAAAGAAAATTCAATTTTACCGACAGAAAGGTGTTCGGTAAAAACACTTATAATTTCATGTGCGCAATTCGTCTATTTCTTTATTTTTCCTTCGTTACGAGTATATGATATAGGTATGTACTTCCACCTCAGTCCACTCAATGCTTAGTTGGTGTTGTTGTTTAATTTTTTGCCAGCTGTTGTTATTGGCTTAATAAAACCATAAAGGTAAATTATTGTCTTTGCTGCATTTTATCTGCCGCAGTAATAAATTCCAACTTAATTATAAACATAAAATGCTTGGTTTTGTCGATGCATAAATATGACCACTTAATGTGGGTATGGCCGAGCACCGCGCAGTAAATTGTTATTATAATTTTTTGGGTTGCCAAACTCGCCTACAATTATGTTTGCAGGGGTCAAGCTACAGAATACTAAAAGCATGATAAAAAAACGACAAACTGCAGGATAATAAAAACTATTATTTAGAACTTCGGATATATATTTCAAAATCGCAATATTTATTATTTCTCCAAGTTCTCAAAGCAAAAATCTTAACTTCACAAATTCTTAAATCTAATTTGGGTATAATCTCAAACATCAAAAAAGTGCTCAGAGGTTCCTTTCGTACTCCATAGCTGAAATTTGACTTAGTGACTTCATATACTCTGCTTTTATCCACATAATTAAAATCTTGTCAGAAACCAGAGATGAGTTTTTTGATATTTTCTACGTCGGGAGTACCTTAGGTTCACTTCTCTTCGTGGATTCGGATGCTGAATTTATTAGCCTCGCGCGAGCTCTGCAACCGTTTGTCAGCACTTGTAGGATTGCGAAAGCCTTCTGGCCCAGAGTGGAATGTAAAAGGTCCATTGAAGCTCTTAGCAACTGAACACTGTCCCATTGGCACTCACGCGGAGAAGCTTAAGATTTTATAGAACACAACTTGCCTAAGTTGCAAGAGAAAAGATAAGGTAGAACCATCTTGACACTTTCTCCCCCACTGTTCAGCTTACACCAGACTCAGGTTGAAGCATTTCTGTTGTCACACATCTTACGAACACGGTGATTTGACTGGAATTGATATTAGCTGCTTCAATAAACTAGTGGCAGGTTCTAGGCGTTTTGTTGATATACGACGGTCTTTTGATTAATACCTGGGACATCTCGGTGAGCTGGTGTGAATAAAAAAAAGTCCAAACTGTTTTTTATTGGCCTCAAGGCGCTTTGTGGATATATAAGATTCAATTACAGTAATTCTCTTTTCCTGCCTGTAGGCCTATATGTAGTATTCTAAGTGCGATCACCATCTTAAGCATAAGCCCTTGAAGAAAAAAAAACAAGTTTTCGTCTTATTTTTGAAAGTTGGATTGATATTATGGTTGGAACCAAACTCGAATATGACACCGAAAAGTAAGTTTTATAGATTCTTGTTTCAGAGCTTATTTATGAGAGATTCTATTGATTACGTAGGAACCGTTAATGATGATAAAAGAGAGGGTCTTATTCTCGGATATCTAAATTTCTGCAAAATAATTGTAATTGAGTTTGTACAGCAGATAAGTCTGAAGAAAGCATTTTGTTCAACGTAGATCCAGACTTTCTAATTTATGAATTCAAATAGTGACTTTGACTTAATTCCACCGTTTGTAATTATGTCAAAATCTTGCGGCGAGTTCTTTTAAAATAAGTTGTTTATCATTATAGTGCATACACTAGTTCTTCAGCCGAATGTTTTACCTAAGACTTAAGGGGACCTAATAATACCATAAATAATTATGAAAAATATTTATTGGAATGCTTAGCAAAATTTATTGAACGAAAAAACTTTTAGGTCTCCCTCTATTGTTTACAGTTTTCAAGCAATATTTCCAGCAGCTCCTTATCAAATTCCGGCCAAATTATGTTTCCTTGCTCGTCGTCTCGAATCAATTGAATTTATACTGACCAACAGCTGGCGGACCACGGCACGGTGCTTGAGTTTAGGAGCAATTTTTAGATTGTTAGTTGTAAAACAGGAAAAAGTGTTTTTATAATTTAGAGAATGTGATACCTCCGCGTATATTCGGGGTGTTAGCTCCGCCATTCGGTGTTGACCCTGTTGAGGGTGATGAAGTGGTAGAGCGTGCTTGCGGGCGCGCGAGCTGCCAGTTATGAGATGAAATTATTCACAATGGAAATTCAATGTAAGGGATTTCAGCTCACTTACCACCAAACCACTGCTAAGCACCGTTAGCAGTACGAAGAGTAAAAAGAACTTCGACATTTTTGTAAATTAATGGAAAATTTTGTTGAGGATTGTTGATTTGCAGAGTGTTACTCGTAATGTGGTGTTGGCATTGACTACCTTGGCTTTTATAGTTCGAAGCCATTGAGTTGAATTGCAAAAGTTTCGGAAATTGTCGGCTCTTATTCATACGCCAATCCAATTCGCGCCATTCCGTTTTTTTGCCGTCGTTTGATAATTATTATAATTATATTTATTTTGCACTTGTTATTTCATGCATATTATTATTAGTATGTATAATTACAGTTATAATTTGTAGCTTGTTAGGGTCTGCAGCCGCTAAGCATGTCACAAGCGCCGCGTGGCTCTCGACTAGTCATAAAAAGCATAGACTTCTTTCGGAGTATATTGGGGCTGTAGATATTAAATATCAACAAATAAATTGGGTGAATTTAATTATTAAATACATTTAAAATGTTTTGGATAAATACCGCTCAAAAGTTAAATGTTGTTAAATGATTTGCATTTTTTGGCAAATACGTTATTTTTGCATTAAATTAAATGTTTTATTTAGAACAGTTAAAATGATCCGATTAAAGAAAAAAGCGCCGTTTTTTCGATAACTTGTTAACTATTTTAAACGTAATTTCAGATTGCCACTCTCATAGAAACCCTCGTCACTATTAGCAAAAAATTGGAACCATCGTCAGTTTTCACAAGCTGTTCTTAAAAAAAAATCACTCATCATAGAGAGGAGCAGGTAGTAAACTACTGGTGCGCGGTCCCGACATGTGAACTTCCCAACCAATATCCTGGAGCTGTGTGGCCTGGAGTTGTCCTGATGGAACAAAATTCGTCTACTACTGACCAAAGCTAGCAATTTTTGGGAAATTGCTTCGTTCAGACAGTCCAATTGTTGACAGTACAAGTCGGAATTATGAGCTTGGCCTTACGGAACTAGCTCATAGTAGATGCTTCCCTGCCAATTCCACCAAACGTATAGCAAAACCTTGCTGACCGTAAAACCTGGATTGGTGACCCTTTGGCCCTGGCTCACCGCCATTCGTCCACGACAGAAGAAAGTAATATGGTATGAGAGATAAGAGAAAAAAAAACGAAAAGTAAACGTTATCTTTGGCTGTATAGAAGCTATTGTATAATACCCTTCGCAGGTGATTTTGTTATAGCATAAAACGTTAGAAAAATTTAGATTTTGATCGATCAGTTCGTATGATGGCTATATGCTATAGTGATCCGATCTGAAGAATTTCTTCGGAAATTCCATTATTGCTTTAGATAATGATCCGTTCCAAAAATGGTGAAGATACCTAGTCAAATGAAAAAGTTTTCGATACAAGCACTTGATTCCAATCGTTGAGTTTGTATGGTCAGCTTTATGACCTTGAAGATGCGCCACGCCTTAGAAGGACTTTTGAAGCCAATGTGGATAAACTAAAGTCATTGGTCGATGCAAGAGGACCATACCACGATTAATTCTAAAGTGTATTGTGATCAGCTGAATAAATTGAGTGATGTACTCAAACAGAGAGGCCAGAATTGATCAATAGAAAAGGTGAAGTGTCTTACAAAGTTTGATGACTCGCCGAAAGCTTTTGCAGCTGGGTTGTGCTACCACACCCACTCTACTATTCAGATTTGACACCTTCGTACTATAACTTGTTCCGATCTCTGTAAAATTTTTTGGATAGGAGAACCTTCACCTCAAATCAGGACCTCAAAAACCACTTGGATCAGTTTTTTGCCTTCAAATATCAAAAGTTTGATGAGCGTGGAGTCAACATCTTGCCAGACAGATGGGAAAAGGTATTGGATCAAAATGGAGAATATATAATTTTATAAAATTTTTTACACAATAAAAAAATCGTGTTTCTTTTGCACTAAAAAAACGAAATCACTTAGTGAACGACCCAATATATATAATATATACTTTTTAATATATCTGACGTTTACTTTTTGGTGTTACAAACATCGTGGAAAACTTAATATATTATGTTCAGGGTATAAATATGCAGTTTTGTATATACTATAGAGTATCTAAGCTGAAAATAATGCTTAACATAAAATTTTTCGAGTTATAGTATGTGTTACTAGGCGTCTTTAATAAGCCATTTCTCTGCTTCTACGGTTTGAATATTTTTTGTGAACTATTTTTCATATTACACCAGTCTTTTTAAAATTTATTAGTTAAATGTTGGATTCGCCAATTCACAAGCGTTGGAAAATGCAGATTCTATTAATTTCCTGAATGCTTAGGTATAATTCTTCGCGATACTCATTAAGACTTTAATGCAGTTATTTAAGCAAAATTCTGCTTAGTCAACTTTAAGCCCGCTTAGCTAGACAGGAACTTTCGAGATGATTTTACTCCCCAAAACTGCTTCCAAGCAATTTTGATAACTAAATCCTTAGTCTTTTCGCGAGAACGTTTTTGGATAATGTCGGACAATTAGGGAAGGATTAGTCGGGCTGATATTAAGGAGCTCAATAGATCTCTGGCGGTTTATAGCGTGCCAGAAGAACACTACTTTGAAAATTACAATAGATAGCACTCACCAAGCTCATATATACTGTATACTGCGAGAAGACTACGTCATTCTGACTTGTTTCCAATTTTTACCGGAAATTCACAAATAAATTTCTGTGCCGCGAGGACCAAAATCACCAACGTATGAAAACAAAATTATTGAATTTTTTAATTATTTAAATTATTAACTTATGGTACGGTCTATGTACTATGGTGGACCATCCTTCCAAAATAAAACATGTCACTCTACAGTTAGAAGACGGTTTCTACTGCTAGTGCAACGAATATTTGAAAAATTTCCTTAATAAAGTTATGTAGATATAAGACAGTGGTATATATTTTATTTAGTTATTAAAATCACATAGGATTTAAAATATTGTAACTATTTTTTATTATTCCAATAATTATTTGTTGTATAATCAACTCTGATGGAAGATCTTTAGTCGATTCGCCGGATCAAAATGGTTTTCGTCAATAAAGAGATTACGTGCGGACAGAATTGTTGAGAATTTTCAGTTGCTTTAACGCACGAACTTTGAAACATAGCGTGGCTGATGACCTTACACTATGGATCTTACTTGGAATTAAAAAATGAGTAAAACGAGCCCTTTATAAAAAATATACTTAAGCATTGAGGAGGAATGTTGCCTTGTAGAGTTCGAGGGCAATTCGCTATTCCAGTTAGGCTAGATTAGTGTATAAAATGCCTTCACATTCAAAACGCATCGTTGAATTTTGGGCTGAAGAATTTATACGTAGTCGTACTAGGCTAGAACACGATCCACGCGAAGGACGACCAAATACCGCAATCATAGAAAGCATTGAGCAAGTTCATAATATTGTTAGTGAAAATCCAAGTTTGACTAAAGCGTGAAATTGCAAATGCCATAGGCATATCAGACGAACGTGTACTTCATATTTTACATGAAGAATTACATACAAAAAAGCTGTTTGAAAAGTTAGTGCCGCACACGTTAACAATTCAACCAAAACTGGATCGAAACAAATTTCTCAGCATAATTTAGAGCGTTTTAAGCAGAATAAAGCCGATTTCTTACGTCGTTTTATAATTATGAATAAGTCTTGGATCTACCACCATGAACCTAAAATGAAACAAGAACGTTTACAGTGGACTGAAGCTGGTTGTTCAGCTCTAAAACAGGTAAAGTCACAACGATCAGCAAAAAAGGTTATGGCATCAGTTTTTTGGGATGCTTAGTACATTTTGTTGATTGATTATCTGCAGAAAGGTAAAACAATCAACTATGAATATTTTTGCAGCCTTTTGGATCAGCTGGATGAAAAAATTCGTAAGAAAAGATTTGGTTTGCAGCACAAAAAAAAAAACATTTTTCATCGAGACAATGCACCTGTTCACAAAGGTGTTTTAACAATGACAAAATTCAACGAATTAAAGTACGAATCGCTAGAGCATACACCGTATTCATCAGTTTTGGCTCCCAGCGACTACTAACTCTTCAGAAACCTGAAATAATACCTTTGTTGAAAGCGTTTTTCGTCGAACGAAGAAGCTTTTACAGGCATAAAATTATTGAAGGATCATTTGAATAAGTGTATTGAAGTTAAGGAAGATTATATTGAATAAAAAAATATATTTCATAACAAAAATGGTATTTTTTATTTCGAGCGCAGAAACTTTACAACCAACCTGTATGCCTAGAACAGCTATATTATGCTCAAAGAACCTCTCACCTCTCACGATAGCGGTTATCATAGAATTTATGAACTATTAGGTAGATCTCAAGATTTTTCTACATATATTTTCTTAATTAAGTGCGGAGGGTGCCGCTTTTAGACAAAAAATACTTTGTAGCAGATGTACCCCGAAGGACACACGTTAATGTTTTCGAGAAAAAGTTTACTGCGTTGGTATTGTGTGTTGATTTGTTCTCTGTGGTAAGGCGCTGTCATTGGAACGTTGACATGAAGATAAAAATGTGACATATGAAACACCCTACACTTTTGTAAATTTGGTTTTGTCAATTAGGCGAAACGCATTTTTTTCAATATGTGTATCCTTTTTTACGCATGTATATTAAATAACTTATATACAGTATATATAATTGTGATAAAGTTTTCATCATAATAATTTTGATTTTTTACTTTTAAGTAATTTTTTTAATTTACATTTCATTCATTTAATTAATACCTCTAGTTCTTGTCGCTCGCCTGCGTTTTGTCTGGCCACTCAGCTCTCTTTATTACATTTATTATACCAATCTTTAATAATTTCGCGCTGTTATTAGGTATATTTAGCTATGTGCCAGTTGATGGCAAGCATCTTCTGCGGGGTAGCTTTTGAACCTGATACACCATGTTTGTATTTAGTTCGCTCGTCGCTGCTAGAAATATCCGAAAACTAATAAAACTTTATCTTTTTAATACGAAAATTCAGATGCAAATATACACAAACACAAATACCATAATCTATATACGCCGCGCGCTTCAAAAGTTGTCTGCCCGCATCCGGTACTCTTACTTCCCGCCTTATTTAATGCTAAGCTTCATTTTGTGCTGCAGCTCTGTATTCGGTTGCCAGCTTCTGCCATTGCTTCGTGTCCGTGAAAAATTTATTTTCTTCACTTTTTTGCGTCGCAATGTCGAGTTGATCTCACGGCAGCGTCAACTTCCTGCCATTGCCCCTACGACTGTTGGCATTTGCAACTTCCCAAAGGTATTGAGCATAATTTCCGTCTGGTCTTAAGTTTATGACTGCAGTGGATTTGAATTTTTGTTTAAATTATGTCACAACATTCTGATAAATATCTAGAGGCACCCACCAGTGCAGAGCGGAGCTCGTTCCTGTTAGAAGGTGAAAGTCCATTATTAAATAATGTGATAGAGAGCGTCGTTAGATTAATAGCAAGATAAAACGTTAACTTTGGTTGCACAAAAGCTATATAAAACAATTTTCCTAAAAGAATTAAATTTGTATCGATCAAATTGTATAGCACCCATATGCTATATGTTAGTGGTCCGATCTAAAGAATTCGTTCAAAGTTTGTACCATTGTCTTGAACAATAAAACTTCGTGAAGATATATTTTCAATTAAAACAAGTATTCTATACTAGAACTTAATTTTGATCGTTTAGTTTGTATGACATATAGTGGTCCGATATCAGTCGTAGTGGCTCCAACAAGCTAGCAGAGAAGAAGATAAAAGGACATGTGAAAGCATTCAGAACGATGTCTCAAAAACTAAGCGACTAGTTTGCGTATATACAGCCAAACGAGCCTATAGAGTCACCAACGTTTCCTTCTGGGTTTTACAAACTTTGCGGCAAACTTAATATACCCTGTTTAGGACTCCCATACTGCTGTGGAATATAAGCTTAAGTTCTTGGAACGCCGGTTATTTACTTTTGTAATTTTTTTGTCTATTGAAGAGCAGGTAGTAAATGATCTATTTGAATATTTTGATATAATAGGCAATTTATCTCTTCTTCGAATCAATTTGACGAAAGCTTTTGAATAATGACTTGAACTAGCTGCTCCTTTAAATTTCAAAGCTTTTACCATATATTCTAAAGCTTAGCTTCACTTTTCTTTATCTGCTTGATTTCTTTAAACTTTGTTGTTATCACCGCTCGGCATATGGTAGAAGCTCGATTGGCATACTGCTGTGGAATATAAGCTTAAGTTCTTGGAACGCCGGTTATTTACTTTTGTAATTTTTTTTTCTATTGAAGAGCAGGTAGTAAATGATCTATTTGAATATTTTGATATAATAGGCAATTTATCTCTTCTTCGAATCAATTTGACGAGAGCTTTTGAATAATGACTTGAACTAGCTGCTCCTTTAAATTTCAAAGCTTTTACCATATATTCTAAAGCTCAGCTTCACTTTTCTTTATCTGCTTGATTTCTTTAAACTTTGTTGTTATCACCGCTCGGCATATGGTAGAAGCTCGATTGGCAAATTATAGTTCTTGTTCTCAAAAATGATTAGATTAGATTTATCCTCTCGTAGGTACTGCGAGTCGCAGGTCACTAAGTCTTACATATGTGTTTACGCGAAGTTATATACTCGAGTTTTCATATTCTCTTCTCTAGCTTGAATTATCTTCTATTCGTTCTTTGAGAGAGTATATCTTCTTCACTTCAACTCTCTTATTATAAATAGTAATAATAATCCCGATAATTGTGTTAAGGTATTTCCTGTTCCTGTTTCATATACCTTTGTATAATAGAATAGTTCACATATAGAGCGACGTATAACAGATCCCAATTGAGTTAAACGAATAAAAATTTTACCGATAACACGACAGTCAAGGACTGATCATTTGGCTATATTCTACAAATTATTAGAGGAATGTCTTCTGCCGCTACCATAACGACAACAATAAGACTTCTGGAACTCTACTGTTTGGTCACTGTGGCATATTTATTTTGCTTACCCTAAGGTACAGAAAGGCTGAATTTTCCTGCTACTAGGCGTTCAGATGAGACTATTGGTGGTCTGATTAATTCAGCATTTCCATGATATTGATTGATATGATAGGCTTTTGGAAATAAAGAAAAAATATTAGCATCAAAGGGTTTATAACATCACTCCACACTACTGAAATCTCTAGGTTTCGCACTCAAATTAAGCACGCAGCCAATCATTTAAAATGGATGTTGAATTGCAGCATGAAAAAATAAAATCGGCTCAAATATGACAGATATAATTATAACCATACACGAAGGAGCTGTGTTTACACCTGTAATCGCTTTATCAAGACATTAGCTCCTCAGTAAAGCTGGAGCTAAGATAAGAAATAGAACATAATCAATACTTGATTATAAAAAATTAGAATAAAAACAAGTGTGAAAGTTGCGATGGTTCTTGATACAAAACTTAGAGAACTTTCGATGTAATTCCCAACCATTATTTGTATATACCATACTCTAGGTAAAAAATGGCAAAGAGTGCGAAAAAATGTCCGAACAGCAACATTTTTAACGGTTTCCACCGTACTTCCCAGTTTATGTTTTACTAAGAGTGACAGCTACTTCGAGGAATAGAAGGAATAGCGGCGAGTTCTAATTTGAATTAGAGCTGTGGCAGCAATCAAAAAGAAGAAAATGTACAGAATTGGGTCTGGTGGTATACTACAGACATATTATGAAGTTATTGATAGACAACAGAAAAACATTTAGGGGTAAGCTTTCTTAACTTAAGGTGAATAGTAGTCATCGACGGTTAAAAAATGGTCTTTACCGTAAAAAAGTGCAATAACAGTGGCTTCAGTAGTAGCTAACAGGAGTTTGTAGTCGGTAAACCATTTAAGCGCTATGGAGCATGTTGCTGACTTTTGAACGGATTTCGGCAGCCATAAGTAGATTTTCCATGATATATGATAGGTAGGAAATATCTTGGGTAATATACATCAAATTAAGTTTATTTTTCCATCAATAAACTTCCAGTTTTCTCGATAAAAAGTACTACTATATTGAGTAGAAAAAACTGTTTTTGTTTTTGATTATTACACCAAATTATGTTTGTAAACTAATCCCAAAATATATATAAGTACACAAATTTTTCCATTTACCGTTCAAAGCAAATGTAAATTATTCCTTATTTATTTATTTCACACCTCACTGCACCGTTATGCTCTTATTATCAAGCACACGTGTTGACTTTTAGACAAATTATTATAATCGCGCATTATCAACACACTTTTTGTGTGCAGTGTAACAACTGATTTAAAGTGAGTTGAGCACAAAGCAACAACAAATTGAGGCAACAATTGTGTGCGGTCATAAAATGTTTGTCAATACTAATAAAAATGCGGTAAATACATATGTAATGATTACTGAAATTACAATAATTGCCAAAACATAAACATTAGCGCATAGAACAATATATTCCACGTTACAATGTTGCATGCCACTTACCTAACTACTGACTTTGCTTATACGAGTATATAGTGCCAACTGACAATTAATTAACAAATAAAATGTCAATTAATTTCACAATGAATAATCATAAAATTCGCACCCAAGAGAGCGATCTAAATGTCGGCCGAAATTACATATAACAGTCACTCCAATATAAAAGTATGTATGTAAATATTCATATGTTTTGAAATAACTGTTAACATTTACATACCTCGCTGGAAACATTTAACAAATAAACATAAAATTATTAAAACGTACTGCCGGCCATTTACAAACTAGTTCATTAGTAACTAGTTGCGAAAATGGTTCGACAGTAATGTATAACAATCTCTGACACACAGCCTACAGTTTGAGACTATGACTCCTGGCAGTTTGGCTTTTAACTTTTCGGCCACTGTAATCATTGTTCGTTTCAGCTCTCTTTTAGGAGCCTCAGAACTTTTAAAAGCGGCGCTGTATTACTCGGGTCCTCATTTGCTCCTTCAAGCTCATTGAAATGCACTCTCAACTGCGACGTTGGTATATCAAGTGAGAGCAATGTAATCACATCAATATGACGGATGTTGCGAAAGAAACTGAAATATTGGATCTAAGCAAACGAGATTGATAAAACCTTTCTTTGTGACGTTTGAGCTCCATCTGTTAATTGTTAAGAGTTTCGACTGTTTGTTTACGACGCGAAAAGTTTGTTTGAAGATCATAAAAAAAATAAACAACGAGTTTGCTTGAAATTTTGTGTTTACTTGTATAATGGGATCAGGGCTATGGAATCGTTAAAAATATTGAAGAAGTGTCGTCGAGTCACCCTCTTTAATATCTCTAATGAAAATAACATCGATATAGTCAAAGAGACAGTACTTGGAAACCAACGTGTTGGCATCAGAGAGATTGTAAAGAACGCAACTTTTCTTCTTCTTCTGACTCAACACCTTTTCGTTAATGTACACAATACATTGAAGTGATCCCAAAAGACCTCAATGTTTTAAAAAACAACGTGGAGTAAAGGTCGCGTTTATGAATGTGATGTCGAACCTCTAACAATCTAGGAATTTGGTATTCCAAAAATAAACCTAAACTTACAAAACAACGTCAAGGTCATAAAAAAATCAAGGTGATGCTCATTGTTTTCATTGATTAACATTTTGTGGTTCACTATGAATTCATTCCACAGTTAATAAGGAATACTACTTGGCCGTTTTGAGGTATCTACGTAACGCAATTCGTCGTAAACAACCGGATTTGTGTGCATACGATGTCATGTTCTACAAGTATGACTCTCATTGTATGATTATGACTCTCATTGTATTTACCAGAATTCGCTTAAGACAGTGAATGCCATCCCACCTGAGACTTATAACAAATATATGGAGAATTAGAATCCTATTTTGAAAGCGATAATAAATATTTGTATAAAACTAGATCTAAAGCACTAACGACTTCACTCCATAAGGTTTTGAATAGTGAACGAAAATTTATGGAAGCGTCGAGATGATTTTTCGGCAAGTTTCATTTTGTCAAACGACTCACTTTATTTGCTTTACTTTCCTACAAGGATTATTATGCGTAACCATTTTATAGGGCCTCCATTTATATGCATTTATTTATTTATTATTTTAAAATTTCAATACACCGACTGCATGAGCCCAAATTTCAGATTTGCAATCACCGGACGCAAACAAATTGCAGCGAGCAAAGGTGAACAGCGTTGAACAATGTATATTTATATTGCAATTTTATAAATATTTAATTGAATGATAAATAAATGCAATTAAACGCACATACATGCATTTATATTGACACAAGCGAATACCGATGCGTGGAACATTTAATGTCCATCTACATATGAGACGCAGTGTATGTACGAGTATGCGCGGTTGGCGGTCAAAAAGTCAGTAATGTCAGTGTAACGGTAGCCAAATACTGGTGAGCAAATATGTGACTTACGAAGTCAAAAAGGTTGAAGGATATGTACTCAGCATCATTTATTCTATATATGCATATTAGGGTGGTTCTTAAAAATATGGAATAATTTTGTTGTTGGTTAAAGCGAAAAATTTGTAATACCACGATTAAAAAATTTGCTTATAAGAATTTTTTTCGATTGTATACTGCTAGGGTGTTTCCGTTAGAGCTCCACATTTGGACTACTCTACTAACACTTTAACAAGGAAAGTTATTTATTTTGATTTACACCAAAACCCAATCATATTTTATAAATATTAAGATATTATTTAAAATTTTTGAGTTTTCTCTAAGCCATGCCTTAAACGCCTACTAAAATTATTAAAATTTATTTGTGCTAACTAAAAGTATGTAAATTACGATTTTGCAGTGTTATTTTTTTCTGCGAAAATTACCTTCTCACATTTAAGCACCACCCTAATGCGCTTGCGAATGTCACAGCGTGCCACCACTGCGTATACGCAGCGTGAATTGCCGTTTTAATTATTACATTTCGGGTTATCAACACATATACACATTTGCATTGTGTGTTTATTGTTGTTGTTTGCCTTTAATGTTGTAAATTTTATTGTTATTATGGTTTTTGTAGTTGTAACTGTTTTGCGGTTGCACGTTTATGTCAAACGTTTGTTGTCATATTTATTATTGTTGTCGCGCTCGTTAGCCACGCAGGCGTAGTTATCGACAAATATATATGTAACTGTGTATATATGTACATATGTATACCCTTGATATATACATAAGTACATTTTTACGGTTATTCATGCATTTTATATGCACCGTAGTGTCCGCAATGCTTCGCAGCTATTTACTTATTTATTTAAATAATTTATTTTTAACATGTGCCACATAAAAGTTGATGGTTCATTTTAACGCTTTCGTTGTGGCTTTATTTGTAACGTTATTTGTTCAATACTGTCTGTTATATATGCCCATAACATGGTAGTATTAATAAATATGTATGTATTTCTCATTGGAAAATAAAGTTCTTTTCATATACAAAAGAAAAACTTTAGATGGACGCCAATTCTTCTAGTTGTTAAAAAGATGGCAAGGCGGAAATATTTTAGACGTCCTGCCGTCGCTAAAGGAGAGTATTGGCTGTAGTTGATGATCAATGGTCGTAACAAATTGGTGATAGGCTTAAAGTGCCTCATCAATATATGACATAGTATGAGGGACGTTTGGCCTCGGAGTTTGGCAACACCAAGGGCGGGTGTATTATTTGTGCATCCAGTTTTTTTTGTGAGTCCAGTTTTCACATTTTGTCTTCTAAGAAACGCTGCTGTCGTTTATCCACCATACTAGTACAGTTTTGATGTAAAACTTTCTATTACATCTTTTCATTACATCCATTGATTATTTCCAGATATTTCGACAAGCTTGCGACTTACTGGAAGTCGAGTTTCCATTTTATAGTCTTAAACCGCTTTGACTGGGCGGAAACTGTTTTTGAATGGTATTTGCCACGAAATATCTATATGAAGCTCTTTTGTGGTAACTAGAACATTGTGTCGTCATTTATTAGCATCGGCGACTTTTTCTCCTTTACTCGCTGTATTGTCATTTTTATATTCATATAACTCTGTGAAGTAACATCAATTTCATTGTTCAAGCACTCGAGATCTTCGGATCTGCGTCAATCCAATTCCAACTAGAAAGCGGTATTCTTGTTATTGAGTACGCAAAGAATCGTACTTTATTAAGCTTCAGACTTCGGGCTTCATCTTTCAATTTTTCGTTTCACAAAGAATATCTCTTCAATTTTCCTACGCAATTTGCCGAAAGTCCGTTTTTTTAGAATTTTCATTATTATTACCGAAAATATTTTTCTTTGTTAAAAAAAAAATATTTTCAAGAAAAAAAAAATTTTCGGTCAACATCTTAGGCTTGCCAAATCCAGTTAAAATTTTTTTCTTACTTTTTTTAAAAAAATTATTTTTGGTATTGATAATGAAAATTCTAAAAAAACGGATTTTCGGCCCACCCTACTTACTATTATATTATAAGCTTATTTTGCTGTCAAAAATTGTCTCTTTTTGTACCCTGAACAGGGTATATTAAGTTTGCCACGAAGTTTGTAGCACCCAGAAGGAAACGTCAAAGACCCTATAGTGAATATATTGTAAATTGCTGTATGTATAAATGATCAGCGTGACGAGCTGAGTCGATTTAGCCATGGCCGTCTGTCGGTCACTCTATCTGTCTGTATATACGCTAGTCCCTCAATTTTTAAGCTATCGATCTGAAATTTTGCATATGTCATTTTCTCCACAAGAAGCTGCTCATTTGTCGGAATGGCTGAACAAACTGAACAGTCGTAATCAAGTCCTTGTATGGAAAACTTTTTCATTTGACGATTCTCTTCACGAAATTTGGATCGGGCCATTATCCAAGGCAAGGTCACTATAGCATATAGCTGTCATACAAGCTGAATGATTGGAATCAAGTTCTTCTAATGAACCCTTTGTATTTGTTATATTATTATTATTAGGATATTTTCTCGTTTTCTGTTTTTTTCTTTTGATAGCCGTTGATGTTATCTCGTAAACGCTTTACTTAATCTAAGAATTAGAATCGTGAATCGGTCTACCATAGCATATAGCTGTCATACAAACTGAACTGTCAAAATCAAGTTTTGTTATGGAAAACAAACAAACAACGTAGCTAGAACGTACTAAAAGTTTTCTGTTGTGTGCAAATCGTTGGTCGGTTACGTTTTTAGATTTGTTTATGGCATATATATTTTCGACGGTAATATCCTGTTAAAGTAAAAATATATTTCGGAACCTCCTGATATTTCTAAGAATTAAGGCACCACAAATGATTGTGGTGGTTCATACACACCTCGTATCAATACTAATTTCTAAAAAGAGTCTAAAGGTACAAAAAGTAACGATATAAACCACACTTTTTGCCAACATATATGCTTGAAAATTATATATTAGAGTGCATAAAACTAATATGAAACACTTTAAATGCTTTAGGCTCAATAAATCGTATATGAACCACCCTATAGAGTCCTCAACATCTTAAAAGACATTTTTACAAACCAACGCAAAGCTATAACATTTAATTTCACAATAGCGCGCTAAGTGTCTAAAACAACGCCACCAAATCACCAATAGCACACACACACATAGTCAAGCGCACACATACACACTCATTGTAGAGAACAAAGCCGCCATTGCCGCGCGCCATTTGCCTTATACTTATATACATTGGCACTTGTCAAACTTTTTATCGCCTTATTAACTCATTTTTGTGGTGTCAATTTTCATAAAATACCAAAACAACAACAACAAAACACCAGTCAACAATTGAAAATGAGCAGGAATAAAAAAAGCAAACAAAAGCGTCAAACAAAGCACGCAAAGGATAAGTGGCGGGTTAAAAGTACGCGCGTGTTAGCAAGCCGAGTGAGGAGCGGAGGGCTTTGTGCAGATTGCGTTGAAAGCGTTTGTGGCAACTTGTATGGTATTGGGCACCAACAAATCGACGCATAAAATATGCTACAAGCAGCAGATTGTCTTGAATTACAGTGAAATTAAAGTGACAGAGAGCGGCAGCGATGGAGAGTGCGAGAGGAGCTTGCATAAAAGTCGTCTAAGTGGCTAGTGAAATTTAAGTGCCTTTGTTCTGCGTGGAATTCGGTAACGTCTTGCGAAAACTTTTGTTGTTCATTGTAATTTTTTACTCCGCCGTTTTAAAATGTTCGACACTCGAAGGCGTTCAATGAGTGTCGGCATTTCGGCGTGTCAATTGAGTGGCTAGTATGCTTCTATTACAAATACAAGTATATCCGAGTGCGGGAACCACGCCTACTTGCTCGTGCCTCGCTTTCTGCGTTGAATTACCGATGCGACAACATATTGCCTGTGCTGAGCTTTTAGTGAAGTTGGGGTACAAAGTTTTGTAACTCAATACTTTCGCTTTCAACAAAAACATATTTGTTGTTGTGCTGCCTTTACAGTTATTAGGTGTTAATTTCAACACTTTTTCGCACTTAGCACAAAAGCTGTAGATTGGTTATTTGAGGTGGACACAAGAAGTCGATTGAAACTAGATTTGGTAAGACAAAGCCTGAAGAGGTGCTAAGCAACCTTTTTTAGTAAAATTATCATTTGGGAAAAAAATTGGAATATTTTGTTAATTTTTAATATTTAAATATTGCATTTTAATCGCTTAATTTAATTGAAATGAATTTATAAAATTAAATTTTTGATCTTTTTGCAATATTCATCAAACTCTAGACGAAAACAGAGCTGAAGACGCAATTAGAGATAGTTAGAAAGTTCTAAGAGTACCAGGATATGTCAAAAAAGCTCTAGGTACTGTCTTTAGCTCATTTATTTATTCTTAAATATCTTCCAATTATCACTTGGTTCCTTCAAGGACTCCCTTGTTGCTACATTTGTATGTATTTAATGACTCTATATAAGTATTGTACCTAGAGACTAGAAGTTCACATTTGAGCAGTTAAAGGTAAGCAATTTTTGATGCCAAAATAGGCCTGAAGTTCACAAATCTACAAAGTTGTTCAATTTTGATTTGATATGATTCGGAAGGATGGCTAAAGTTAAGACATTGAAGGTTTTCCACCCTTAGTCCCTTAGTCAAGAAGGAAGTGATAGGATTTGATACCTCTTCCAAACAACATCGGTCTGATCACGATCACTGATTGAATGATATTGGGCTGTGCTCCGTAATCCAAAATCTAAAGAAAATTATAATCTTTAAGAGCACCAAGGACTCACTCGACCTCTTGGGTTTTTCTGCTGACCATCGTCGATCAAGCCTAGATGAAGTCCAGCCGTTTAACAGGTAACCGCAAGAGCATAGTGGAACCTCCATCTTCTTGAACGTTTTTAAAAGAGCGTGTTTCAGAGATTACAATGTGATTCCGTCTGAACTTAGTTCTTTCTAACTTAAAGTATATTGCTTAGTTGTATTTTCATTATCAACATATTGTTTTCAACAGCCTACTTCCCACTTTATGGCTCATTCGGCACTGTCACGCTCAGCAACATAGGCCGACTTCTTAAGACGTTAAAACACGCAAGTATCATTGTTACAACAATGCCGTTGTTTAATAAAATAAAGAGTGTCGATAAGCGCAAAAAGTAGCTAAAAGGAAAGTTTATTTGTGTCTATGTTTATATTTATTAGTGAATAAATATTTCGGCAGCAATTTATAATAAGTTCTACAGAGTTCTCTTTCCCGCGTGATGCCCCCTTTAACTCCAATTAACTCATTCGCTTCTGAGTTCAAACAGAGCACTGCTGCCAAGCGTAACTTCTCCCACATTGTTTTACTCTTTATTAGGCATTTTCCTTTCAGCTGTGAGAAGAAGACGTTTCACTTTTATTGAGCCGCGTCACCGACTTGTGTCAGCCAATTTAATGCGTTGCTGTGGCAGCAAGCACTAAAAGTACGCCCGTGTTAAAGAAGTGTTGACACTTATAACGGTGCGTAACGTTAGTTAACATTTCACAGTGATGCGGTCTTATATATTTTTATAATCTCAATAACCATTTCTGAAAGCCAAAAGATAATCATCCGTTAATATTGTCATAGTTGGTCTTTAGATCCAGGTCGAAGGCTTCGTGGTTCTTTTATTGAACCTTTCAGTCAAAAATAACCTTAATAACCATTTCAGAAAGCAATAGATACATAGATTTATTAATATTATATGATTCCGATCTTGGTCAATTTGTATGTATTCTTATAATTATATGCAAAGTTTCTCGACAACGCCTTGAAATATTAAGAAAGACCTATCGACCAAAGTATAGTCTCAAACTTTAAAATTATATGGGTTCCTAAATGGAATTTAATTTGAAAAATATTTCAAAAAGTCTTAAGCAATTTTTATAAATACGAATTTTTATAAAAAAAAAAATCTTAAAAACTAAAAAAAAGAATTCCTAAGTATATTTATATGCAGTTTTATCAACATATTCTGCATATTATTTTAAATAATCACCCAAAAATGTCACCCAAACTTCTGTTATTTTGAAGCCTTCCTCCCATAACAACCTGTCCTCGAAAACGCTTTGCAAGATCATTTAACAGGTAACATTCGAAGTATGATCTCAAAATAAGCCATAATATAATCTAATTGTAATCTCGAATTGAAATTAAGCCGCAAAACTAACTCAAGAAATCAATTTTTAATACCTATCTAACCTCATCTAATGTGAATCAGCTGTTGTCTCCGAATACTCTTCATATTATTTTAAATAATCCAAAAAAAAAATCTTTCTTGGTTTATTTCGGGCCAATTTAGCTTCAAACCGCAACTTAAGCTCAAAATTTTTTCTAAATAATAACATAACCGCGCAAACGCTTTGAAACATGACTCAAAAGTAACGTTCAAAGTATGAACCTCCAATTATTCATAGAAATTTCAATATAGATTCATAAAGTGAAATATAACCTCTAAAATAACTCAAGAAATCTATTATTAATACCAATGTAACCTCAAAATTCCTTAAAATTAAAAAGAAACGTTTAAGCATATTAATCTGAGGTTTTTTCCAAATATTCTTAGTTTAATTTGAAATAATCATATCAAAACTCTCTGTTTTGGTTTAATTTGAAACATTTGAGAAGCTTTAAAAGTGTAACTTAACCTTAAAAGTATTATATTAATTAGAAGGTAGCCTCAAAATACTTTAAAAATTATACTGTCTGTTGTTTTATAATTTTCTGTTATTTGCGAGACTACCTCTCATGTAAACCTAACCTTAAAAGTTTTTAACTTTTTTTTTTTATTTTAAGTTAAGTTAAAGTATATTTTTCGTTTTTAAACAGTGCTGGCTTTCAAATGTGCGAAAAAATTCTAATAACAGTATTTTTTTTTTGGAAAATCCCACTGTAGCCCCCACTAATGCGCGCTCATTCACTAGCAACGTTGCAACAACAATACAAGTATAGCAGCAAGTGTGAAGCCTTTCATCGATGCCTTAGAGTGACAAAAATTATGCGCTCATTTTAATTATTATTAGTTAGCAGCGCGGCAGCATTGACAGGGTTACCACTATTAACCGCTTTGTAAAGTTGGCAGCGCAACAAACGCATGAACGCTGCCAATAGACGCTAACGATTATTGCCGACCACAATTGGTTGCTTTGTCGGCCGCACATTGACGCACTTAAGTAACAACAATAGCTGGTGGCTGACGCGTGAAAAGAAATGCGGCTTACTGCAAAACACCAAACATTTTACAAGCGCACTACCGTTATGTGGCTTTATATGCCTATTGTACATGGCACGCACCAATTATTGTTGCTTTTAATGCACGAAATTTTAATGCGCCAAATTCGCGCTAATCAAGTAATACGCCAAAGAGAAACACAATAATAACAACAATAACAATAATAATGGCAAAATTTTATTAACACTTTAGCGAGTTGTGCTAATAATTCAGAAAACTTTCAATAAAATTAATTCGCTTGCCACAGCTGACATCTGTTTTTTTGCGCTCGCTCCGCTTGAACTGGCGCACAAGCGCCTTGCTTGAAGTGTCTCGCTCCGTCACCCGCTCGCCGGCTCGCTGGCTTACGGCTCATTACGCAATTAATTGTGTTGCCAGCTATGCATAAATATGCTACCTAATAAGCAGTATTTGCCGCAGTTGCACGTTCCACGTATTGCCGTCATGCTCGTTGCAACTCGGCGCCTGCGGCCATTTTTTGCCACAAACTGTGAACACTCTTCCTTCGCACCGCACGCCAAGTGTTGAGGTGTAAAGTGTTGTATATTTCAAATTGCGAAATGTGGCAAGTTGTATGTATGGCTATGGCAAACTTTGCGCTCTCGCCTCCACCTCTAACTCGTTAAGCAATTGAGGCGATTCGAGAATTTTACTCCTTCTCCCCACTTAGCATTTTTATTTGTTTGATATATAATGCGTTCGGCAATTTCACACCTTACCAGATTGCTAAAGTTGTTGCGCTTAAAAACCGTTAAAGTATTTGGAGAGCTTATTAGCAAACACCCAAAGATTTCCCCCAAAAACTGACTCTACTTTGACTTCCTCTTGCGGCAAACTTCGGCGCGGTTCAGCAGTAAAAAAGTAAATTGAGTTTTTAATCAATTTTATAGCGTATTCGTGAAAATCAGGTAGACTTTTCTAAGTTTTTCAGATTGTAGGTCGAAGACTGCGGCCCATTTTCTTTTCTATTCCTTCCGTTGGCTCGTTCAGTAGGATCCGTTCCGTAACCATGATTTCAATAGAGCTGAGGACTCCACTTTTAACAATATGACAAAACATATAGTATCCGTAAAAGTAATATAAAGCCACAAAATTGAAAATCGAGTACGGACCTGGTCTTTGCCTCATAAGTAAATGATTTTTTAAATTATTCTTTTTCGATTTTCGTATATCTATAACTTCCTTTTCTCTTTGCTGAGTTCGGCCAACTAAAGTAAGTTTGGCGCTGGATTGGAACACAGCAATGCCACATTTTACCTAGTGAGTAGAGAATCTTATTGTCAATGAGCGGAATGCAGTCATTTTATCTCTTCTTCACTCTACTTTCTAGCGATTAGAAATTAAATTGATCAGGTCAGTTTAAAAAACCCTTTTTGGCTTAAGATCATCCAAGTAATTATTTGGTGACGTCAAAGGGTTGTTCACAGAGTGAAATGCTTTACAATTATATCCAATAAAAGCTTTAAAAAAGCTCTCCATTCAAATATATATAAATTATGAGGAGAAATCTATATACTTACCGAGTTGAGCTCACCTCTTCACCTAAATTTCAAACAGTTTTATGATGGATCCTTCCTTATATCTAGCAGTTTAATCAGAAATCCTAGAAATACGTTTTATAAGAGTAAATTTCTCTTTCAAACTCATCAGTTATGTTACGGTTGTCAGGTGCCAGTGCACAGTAAAATGCTGCTACGACTGACATTATTCGCTGATTTTTGGGAATTCTTAGCTTTTTCAATATTTCGAAGTCTTTTAAATGGTACAATAGTTTCCTATTCATTATTTGGACACTAGAGCTCTTAAGTTAATTAGATGCAGTCAATATTTCTTCAGCAGCGATATGGATGCTTGTAAGTACTAACTTGTTTGATAGGAAGATATAAATGAGATTTAGACGTTTACTGCTTTCTTTTTTTGGAAGGTAATACTTTTCAGTTGTCTTTGTTTTTTTTCTGATTCTTAAAATGAAAATTAAGCCATTTTCGACTGCTTAACCTAAGACGAAAGTTCGATAATTGGAGTGGAATAGAGAATCTTCATTTTTGATGTCAACTTGTTGATTTCTTCAGGGGCTTAAAAATCTTAATGTTCTGAATCTTATTCTACCTTTATTAATTTGTTAATCTCTTTACTCCCACGTAAACTCAATTTTGGTACTTTCAAGTTTAAGTAAGCTTAGCCTTAGTATCCACAGCCAGGAAAATAGATGAGCAAAATATTAGATTATCAGATCGATAAGATTTTAAATACCACAAATAATTCTAAAGTGTATCATCTACTTTTCAAAACAGCAGAACATTCACTTAGTAGACATTTTTTCAAAAAAGATGGAAATTTTGTATTCTTTCGATGAATATTTCTTACTCTATATGTATAGATGAGGCCCTTCATTACAAAAAACTAACCCAAGAAACTTCTTGCCATTCTGCTGACAATTGGGTCAACGTGACTCGAGCGAAAACGCATATTAAACCAGACAGAGGCAATCAACACGACAGCTTCCTAAAAATTATTTGGCGAATGTATTTTGCCGCTACAAAATCAACATCAGCTATATGATTCTGTGGTTGGTATAATTCTTAAGGAAAAGTTCTTCTCATTTCAATAACTTACAAATAAATATATTTAATAAAATTTCACAAGAAACATACATACTTACAGTTATCTGCTGAAAAATAAATCAAAGCTCTGAGCTTCATTTTACCTAGAATAAGAAGGATACAAATGTGGCTTGTTCAATAAAAATATTTTCATATTTGATTTTATTGATGCAACAATACTTATGAATTGCTGTGGAGAAAAATGATACAACTCATCAATTTGAAGAAAAGGTCATTTCATTGAAGGGGTTGTCTTGCATACTTCAGACATACTTTAGTAGGAAATGAATTTGGTTTACAATTTGCTAGCATGTTATGGGTAAAATATATACGTGCACACATGAAAGTCAAGCCAACCCAGTAGAAAATGTCTATGTTACTGGTTAGTTGTGTGTGTGATACATTTTATTAAATCCAACAATCATCTATCGTTACCATTTAGTTTGAATAATTATGTCCGCGAACATATGCATATATTTTTTTATTCATATTTTATCTTGAAAAAATGTGTACTCGTATTATCACTTGGGAAATCACTGTATACTAGCAATAAGTTAGTTTCCAGCGTTTCATTTAAACTAGTTAGAGAAAAGTTAGAGGAGAATTGCCCTTTGTATCAGATAAACAAACGATCAGAGATGCTAACAGTATTTTAGTTAAAATATATATTGTAAAATTTAAGTTTGAATATATACTTGCAAAGTGGTGTGAAAAAACTGGCATTGAACTAGTTTTTAGTCTGAGCTAAAAGTTGGTTCAAACGTCTTATGCTTTTGATTTATTTATGAAATTATTATAGTGCTAGTGAATTAATGGAAAGTTGTTTGATATCTGGTTATATGAGAAAGTTATTACCATTGTACTGGGCGCTTAGTACACTAGTTACCAAGCCATAGATTTTTGAACTATTTATTGACCTACTTGTAATACAATTTTTATTTTGTTGAAATTTGTTACTTATTAACAGCTTCTAACGAGATTATTTGTATAAATCGCTGCGTATGGCCCATATTCACACTTACAATTTGCTATTTTATAAAACTTTAGCTCGTTAAAAATTTGTTTTATCTAAAAATTTCATAAACTTAATATTAATTTCTAACTCAGAGACAATAGAAGTGTTTTGTTCTATACCCGACAAGTTAAAATTTTAATATATTGGATTGGATTATAAACTGGTAACAAATAACTAGTTCTGTTACTAATTGTAGTTGCTTTGAAATTCGGTTAGACACATACTGTTTTAATTTTTAACAGTACTTTATCGAGATATTGTGAGCGAGCCAAAATAAGCACTGTTCGCTTACGAGCTGCTTACGAAACAACTAGTTATGTCTTCTTTGCAATGCTTTTCGGACAATTTTCAAAGTGACTGATATATAGTAGTATATGTAAATCCATTGAAACCTGTTGTCTCAGCTCTAACTAGTAATATTGAGTTCACTTTTGAACTAGTTACGAAAAAACCAGTTCTGTTACTAGTTCTCGGATGACATATTTTTTATATCAAAGAGTATTATAGTTTATCATATATATATTAAACAAAGTACTCATGTAACGGCATATATTTGCGGCACGCGTTAGTGATTGCCACAATTTGATTTTCTGCAGATTTTCTAGGCAAAATGTAAGGCAAAAAAAAAAAACACAACAACAAAAAGCACAACCCAAAATCTGCAAAATTTATTGCCTGTAATTGCATGTTTGATGAGCCAAGCAATTTTGATTGAATTGAATATCGTTGGCAGGCACGAGCGTTGCTTGTTAACGCCACTATTTTGTTATATTTGTTGTTGGTTTATGTGATTTGCAATAATTTTGTATAGACTTTTCTTGGGTTTCTTTTTTTTTTTGAGTTTTTGCGTGTCTGTAGTGTTATGTTGTTGTAAGAAAGTCGATGTGTGGAAAAGTATTGCAATTGTATTGGTATGTGTGTGTGTGTTTAAGTATTTGCTTGAAAGTTGTTATGGTTTTGTTCATTTGCTTGATATACTTAATGCATATTTGGGCAAGCACACATACTCACATCTATATGTTATACATATACACCCATATTTACACAAATAGATACGCACACACACAATAATCACATATATATATGCATCTGTGTGTGTGACTCGCCAAACTAGCAACTAAAGTGTCATCCAAAAGGGTTGCTGCGTTCAACATATTAACTGCGCTCATATCCTCGCACACACCTACATACATTACACATCATATTTGTCAATTCTTCATTGCTTTACTCCCCCACACTCATACAAAATATTTTTTTTGGCTTTCTTTACTATTTGTCTAGTTTCTTTAGCAGCCGCTTAAGCGATTTAGCAAGTCATGCGCTTTGTCTTAACCCCAGCATTTGTCGGCGCGTATGTCCTGCGGTCGCATGCGTGCGTGTCCTTTTGTTTATTTTGCGCATTTTGCGCATTTTTTTCACTTTTTTCATGTTTTTTTTTGTTGTTACTGCGGGCGTCCCTTCATAAAACCAAATTACAAGCACTATTGAGCAAATCACACATTACTACACATATATGCAGCAACAATAACAACAACAGCTACACATATCCTTGCCTAACCAATATTTGCTTTTAACCCTTTTTTTGGTTGTCTGCAGTGTGGTTGTGGTTGCGGTTGTATGTGTGCGCACAAATTCAATTTGTTAGCATAATTTGTTTGATTATATTATTGCTACTATGGATTTTTTTGTTTTGTTATCTTTGGTGATTTCTCGTTCCACACATTGACTTGCAGTTGTGCGTTGTCCTTGGAAATATTTCGCCCATTCATGCCAATCCGGCATAGTGAATGGCTTAATTTTGTTGCGTTTTATTATTCTACTTATTAATTTTTATGAAAGCATAGTGATTGTGAAATTTATGAGCTGTACATTATGGATCAGGTTTGATTGCTCTATTTAATGGACAAAAGGGTTATTGGCTCATTTTTTTTTTGGTAAAAAGTATCAATGCTTTGGCAATAATAATAAAAATACAAAGAAGTTGGGAAAAAAGCTCCGCAAAATACTGACTTAATCTGGAGCAAAAATGGCAACAAAGCATTTCAAATGAATGTTATCTCGAATGCTTTCTTAATGAAGAGGGAGTAAATGAGAGAGAGGATAATTGGAGTAAAAGCTTAAGTGAGAGAAAAGATAGCTGGAGAAGGCGAGTACCTGAGAGAGAAAGAGAAGAAAAATGGAGAAGAAGAATGAGTGAAAGAGAGGAGTAAAGAAAAGGTTGAGAGAAATAGATTGTTCTCTTTTTTGACCGTCTCATACATACTTTTCAAGGAATTCATGAAGTTCTCCAATTATCTAACCTAACGAATTAAATCTTTACTAACCGATATCCATGATATTCAAATTTTATTTCCACGTAAAAGATGAATATGTTCTGTATGTTCTCATATCACATATTAGTTTCTTATTTTTTAAACTTGGTCTCATCTGAAGTAATATAAGCATCTCTAATGGGAGAACAACTTTCTATAACAACGGAAATGATCCTTAGTTTCAATAGCGATTTACCGTCTTGACCTCAATTGACTTATGCCATCTTATGCGCAGTAAATATTATGATGCAGTTTTACGTAACTGGAAGTTTACAATACAATACAAGTCTGGTGAATAAGTTGGCTGAGTGGTGAATTTTGACTTCTTTTGTGAAATGATTGAAATTTTCAATCTGGGTGCTATAGAGACTAAGTGGACTAAGAAGGTTCCGACAATTATTTGATCAAATCATTGCTAAATCATAAAATATTTCTGGTTTAAATCTTACAAGTTCGAAAGATCCACTAATTGCGTAAAAAATTCGAATTTTTATCTACTTAATAATACCCTGTATTTAAAAATAACACTTATTCTACATATAGTTATTGGCAGTTGAAGCTCTCTCTAGAGTATTCATGCGAAAAGTATCGCCTCGACCAATACATACATGGGTCTCAAAAAATTATATATGATGAGCAAAACAAAGCTTTTGAAAAAGCGTAAAAGCTTTCTTAACATTTTCAACGACACGAAGTACTTAAAAGTCGTTTGCAATTATATGAATCGAGGGAAAAACTCCTCGAAAAAGCTAATCAGCTAATGAATATCGGTTAAGGTAGACACATTGTACTATAGTTGACCCGGTGGCTTAAGCGGTAAAAGCGATATAGAAAAAGTAAAAGAGATGTCAAAGTATTTGATGAGAAGTCTTTGCCGAACATTGCTGACTTTGGCTTTCGATTATATTTTAAATTTTGGCCTTTTATAGACTTCTGTCACAGTGATTTAGTTCTATTGGACTCTTGATGATCTAGATATACTTTAAAGGTGGATGAAGGCTCTAGATTGTTCTAGAGCCCTTCATGCCGCCATGCATTGTTAGATAGAAAACGTCAAAGAAAGAGCGGTAAATAAAATATAACGGTACATATTAATAGCTTAAAGTAGTGAGCCGATTAGTACAGTTCTAAAATGTCGTTATTTGTAGTATAAGTAGCACATATGTACTTGCGCTGTTGCAGCAACATTTCATAATAATTAAAAAACAACACTCAAAATTACAAAAACAATAACGAAAATTCGCACAGAATATTCGTTTTAGTTGTTAAGTATTAAAAGGCAAATATATGAATCGTGCAGGTGGATAAAGTAGGTGAGGGCGCATATGTATAGATGTACATATACTTGTTGAGAAGTAAAGGGTTGGGGTTTCTACATATGTATATAGATTTATAATAGCTGAAGTGCTGCTAGCCTACAATTGTCATCTGCAAGTGCTTTGTTGTCATTCACACTGTCATGCTGCTTACAATCAACGCTTTATTGCAGCAACATTGGTGCATCGCCTTAATGTATGCAGTACTAATAGAAAGTTGGCTGAAAATTATCTGTATTCCATAAACGAGTGGCGGACTGTGAGTTTAAAAATAAATTGAGAGGAAATAGAAACGTCGGACAAGAGAAATATACACAAAATCTCGAAATGAAGAAGAAAGAATGAAAGTTCTAAACTCTTTCGTGAGATAATTTTTCTCGCAAAGCAAATTGGTTGCGAGGCTGTCATGACAAAGCGTCAAATGGTGAGCTGTAAAAGAAGTATATCCATAAACCTACAAATATGCTAATGTGTATATGCATGCATACTCAAATATCTATATATTTATTTATATATATGTATGTGAGTTTACAAGAATTCACACACACATATATACATATTCTTCATATTTTCTTTTATTTATTTATTATTTTTTCTCATTTTTCACATGCTACAAAATTTGTGTTAATGAGCGTTTTTCTTTCAAGCCTATCTCTATGTAAGCTATGCATATAGACCTACATACATATATGCCTCATACGTCTGTATGCGTTTGTATATGAAGTAGGCAATATTTGCATACTCAATTGCATTGTAAATTCTCTCTTTTGCTTATTGTTTCTTTTACTGTTGTCTTTATTTCTGCACATACTCATATTTTTCTATTTCATAATCTTCACAATTTTGTTGCATATGTATGGGCGCATAAGAGTGCATTGAGATGAAAATGCATAAATCAGAGCACAAAATACCCAATGAGAACAAATTTGATTGCAAAAAAATTTAAGGTAAATAAAATAACTTAATAATACACTTCAATTAATAATACACTCAACCAATAAGAAAGTTTTCGATACAAGGCCTTGATTTCCATCGTTCAGTTTGTATGGCAGCTACAAATGAGCAGGTTTTCGGTAAGCAAAGGACGTGTTCAAAATTTTAGATCGATATCTCAAACACTGGGGAGTTGTTTGCGTATATATAGGGTCTACCAACAAGAACGACGTGATGTTGAAATGAAATAAATCACTAAAATTTGGTCAAATTATGTGCTGTTTGTTTTTGTTATGCAGATAATTTTATGGCATTTATGAAATGAACATAATGTCTGCAAAATGGCCACTATGGCTCCGTTTGCATATCTCCACCCGTTTACACCAATTGATGATACGGTCAGTTTCGGCTGGAATTTCGGCTATACTTGTAGTGCGCTGAATGTTGTCTTCGAGGTCCTCGAGCGTTGTTGGTGGATTGACTTATATCTTTGATTTAACATACCACAGAGAATATAATCTCACTCGGACTTACGGGAGGAGTGCATAAGGTCTTACAGAAATCATGACTTTTTAACGTACATATGTATGAATTTTATGCTAAGTGGAATGATTTTCAGTCAAGTTAAGCTATATTATGTGAATACCTAAACTTATGGTAGGACGCAATTAGCTAAGGTTAAGTTAAGCTGTAATAAGTTCAGTTAAGTTAAGTTAAGTTAAGCTGTGTTAAGTTCGGTTAAGTCATGTTAAGTTGTGTTGAGTTAAGTTAAGTTCAGTTGCATTAAGTGTATTATATTAAGTTATGATGTTAAATTGTGCTTAATTTAGGATAATTTATGGTTAGTCGAGATAAAGTGAGCTAATTTACGTTGAGTAAAATAAAGCTATATTGCATGAAGATTGTTACATGAACACATAAGATTATGACAAAACTCGAACAGCTTAAATTCCGTTAGGTTAAGTCTTAAACTTAGTTTAAAAGTCCGTGCATGAATTAGCTAATGAAAATTTAGTTTTAATTAAGTCAACTTAATACAAAAATAAAGTACAGTTACGTAAAGTTAAGTCCAATTTCACAAAAAATAAAAGTATGGTAAATTAAGTACGCAAAATTAAAAACTCGGTCACAACCAGTTACGTGATGTTTGTTAAAATTAGGTTTCTAAGTTGCGGTTGTAAAATATCGGGCAACTCAAGTTACGTTTAAGTTTGTGTAATCTAATTTTAGTCAAGTAAGTTTGTATTATTTCATGTTAAGTTAAGTTTAAGTTGTAGAATATAAGAGTTGGTATTATAAATTTTTAGCAAAAA
This sequence comes from Bactrocera oleae, assembly GCF_042242935.1. Classification (NCBI taxonomy): domain Eukaryota; kingdom Metazoa; phylum Arthropoda; class Insecta; order Diptera; family Tephritidae; genus Bactrocera; species Bactrocera oleae. Next base: position 11,258,534 of record NC_091539.1, on the reverse strand, counting down.
CTTCAAACTCTTAACTGATTTCTAAATATTAACCACTACTCTTTCCATTTGGGTTTCAAGGCACATTAATACAAATATTTCCATTTATATTTCCAGCTTGTTTGTGCATCTGCAAATAAATATAGTGAAAATCTCGGGGTACAGTTATCATGTGCTTGTGACAAAAAGTCAGGTGTGTACAAAACTTAAGTGTTTTCACCGTTATATTTGTATTATAGCTGGCTTTGTTGGTATAGTAGAAACTATGTGCTACAATATAAAGCGCATATAGTATCTCTATACAGTTGATTGCTGTTGTTATTGCTAGCAATTTGTTGTCTCGTTGTTTCGAACATAAAATAATTGTTAAGATTTCACTGCATGCAGATTGTATGCCTTCAAGTATATATGAATATTTATAAGTATATGTATATAGGTGGTTTTATGAACAGCAACAGTGCTGCCACTGTATGCAATAGCGAACTTCTTTTTTTTGCTAGTTTTAAGATTTTGTCTAATTATTTTCGTATTGAAAAAATATATTTTCGACATCCTTTGAGAGGATTTTAGTAACCACGCTACTGAATGAGATATACTACAGATTGTAGATTGAAAGATCTTGACTATGCCTCCATTCAAATTCCAACTTCTGAACTTTACTCCAGAAAAATCGCGATATGTGTCTTTTCCATATCTCAAACTAAATTTCCTGATCCTACTAGTTGCAAAAGTTTAAAGAGCCCATAATATATTTTTAGTGAGAAATAATTTTTATGAGAGAAAAAGCGTGAGTTTGAGAAAAAATTCAAAGTTTGAGCAAGGGAATCGTATTTTGTGAGAAAAATTTTTAAAAGCTTGAGTAAAATAATATTTTTTGGGAGGAAAAATGTTCAAATATCACACTTGCACACTAAGTTCAAGCGGCAAATTTTTAGTGTTTTCGGCTTTCAAGAGCTTTCTATTAGAGGTTGGAAACAAAAAAAACTACGAGCATTAGACTCAAAGCACGCTATTTTATGTTTAATTAAAACATATGTAAGTAAACTTTAGCTTAAAACTAAACGTACCGAACTGATTTGCGCTTGTTAAAATGTGAATAAGCTGAAAAAGCTCCTAAAAGCTCTGCTCGCAAAAAAATTACACAATTATGACACCTTGGAGTGGGAACCGAAAACAGATCTGTGTAGTGTAGTCGAAACCGAAGAATCTGATGTACTGTAAATGTAATAGCGAGTCTGCAATAGGCGAATGGGTCTTCTGTCAGAACATCGGTACAGAAATCGTATTTTAGTTAACATATATGTACAACTTAAATTATTTCGAGCCGAAAAATTGTTTTATACATTTTTTGCATATGTTTTTGACCAACCAGTTATAAGAACCACCTTATATGTGAAAATTTTATAGACAATATTTTACAAATCCATTATGTTTGCAATAATTAATCACTAATATGTGGAAATTTTTATACAAACAGTGAAGTTAAACGTTTTAAGCGATAAACCGCCTAAAAGTATGCAATAAGTTTTTTTCTCGGCTTAACAAAAAAGCATGCTTTCTTTTCAGGATATATTAGCATTTTTTTCTAATTGAATGTGTTTAAAATTAAAATAATCTGGCAACACTTTTAAAGAGAATTTAGCAAACATTTTATATTTTATGAGTAGAAAAGAGTTTAAAAGTTTATATACAAACTACTAGTTTTCAGCATTAAAAACGTGAATTTGCCTAAAAGTAGGCAATGAATTGTTTTCTTTACTTAATGAAGCTGCAAGCGCTTGGTATTGTTCACTTGTGCAGAAACATCAACATATTTTACATAATTCATCTTCTTTGAAATTATAAAGATCTGGCAACACCTTTTTTTGTTAACTTGTGTTTATTTGTTTAAGGAATAAATAAGTTTATACGTTTGGCTTAGTAAAAAAATTATAATTTTTTATTCAATTCACTTTATTTAAAATCTGGCAACGCCGTTTTTTGTAAATATGTGTACAACGAATAGACAAGCTTATACGCTTTTCTTATAAAAAAATATTTGCAATTTTTAACTAATTCTGTATGCTTAAATTTAAAAACTCTGGCAACACTGTCAACATATGCAAGGCATAATTTTCGAAATATATTGTTACTGCTTGGTGAGATTACGCAACACTACTATACCTATCAGTTGAGCTTGCTACACACCGCTACCCATCAAAGATCACACCCAGACACTCTTGCATGCTATGCTAAGTTGCCACATGCAGCAACTGTATTCGTACTAAGTGTAAATTTGTAATGAATGCTGTTTATTGTAATAATCATTATGATGTTGTTGCGCAGAAATTATTTCTTTGCTACTTTTATTGCTACTGCTGGCAATAGCTGTGTGTTATGCTTCTGTATGTGTGTGCGTTTGTAATTGTGTGTGTATTTGCAAGTGTATGTGTGTTTATTTATAATAAGACAACCACTTAAAAATGCGCCAAAGAAAATTCAGTCCACTAAGCAGGCTCAAACAACCAGTCAGTCAGTCAATTTGCCAACAAAAACAACAAGCGTAAAAATAAGTACACAACAGATTTTATAGCACCTTTGTAGGTGCCTCTTCAACACTTGCATACACTTCATCAGTATGAGATGTGCTTACACATACACAGACACACATAGCTAAGTGTGTTTATTTTTATGCATGCATTATTATTGTTATTTTTATATGCATATGTATTAATGTATAAGTTGCCTAATGCATATGCATGTATATGTAAATATGTAGATATATATGTGTATTATTGCGGATGCATAAGTGGCGCACCCACTTAACATATTCTAATTATTCATGCTCATCTTGTATTGTTACTGCATTTTTATAAAACGGCAAAAATGTAAAAAAAAAAATCGCATAAGTAATTGAAAAAGAGATCTGAACGCTCAGCTCCGCTGTGTGTGCTGAAGTGTGTCTTGCTCAATCAAAATGGCGGCGTGTGACGCCATTACTAAAAATATATGATAATTGTGGAATGAGTCCAAGGAATTGTGTTCGTAATTTACTGCTGCTTATATTGTTTAAAAGCTTACCGTTAGTTTTTTAGCTCTTAAAAAATACATTAAAAAAAATTAAGAAAACACTAAAAATTTATATAAATTTCTAAATTTTTCCTAAACAACTCTGAAGAATAAGCACCTTCCTTAGAAATATCGATACTTCACAGAGAACTTACAAACCGCTCAAAAGTATTTAAAAGCTCTTAGGACTGACCTTTCACTCTCAAAAAGCTCGTGAACTTATAACAAGCTTAAAAAACAACTAACACTTTTTTTAAAATATTACGAAAAACGATTAAGATCAAGATTATTTGTGATAATTAATGAACAAAAAAAAAAGCCTAAAAAGCCCGCCAAAGGTATTTTTGACAAAAAAAAGCTGAAAAAGTAGTTAAAAGCTCATAGGACTGAGCTAAAGCCAGACAAACAGACAAGAAGATAAACTAGTTTTTTTTCATAAGCTTATAAAAAGCTGTTTCTCTCTTAAAAAATCAATAGAGGGAGTGTTATTTGTGGCTTAACTGGATTACGAGAACCCTAAAGATCTTTAAACCCAATATTGTTGCATTGAGCATAGTCGCCATACATTTTTTTTCCAATCGTAGCAGTAAAGCAAAATAGTTGTCTATAGCAAATCACAAACCGATTAAATTTTGAACAGTAAAAAGCTTCTCTGAAAAACTTAAAAGCTGCTGAACAGTAATTAAAAAATCCTAGGCCGCTTTACACTTTATTAGACTTAAAACACACACTATAAAATTAGTAGTTAAGCTTGGACAAACAGCTACGAATAGTGTTAACTTCTCATTAGAAATATCATTTGGTAAAATTTTTACAATTTTCAGAAATAAAAGTTGTTTATTTATATGTAGTTACAGCTCGCAACGTGTACTTAAATCAACTGGCATATACCACTTTGGGGAATGAGCTCAAGAAGAACTTGTTTTGGACAAAGTGGGGAAGATCGTTTTACCTGCTATTTGATCGATTCCACAAGATCTGAAAATTATATTTATAAAAAGTTGAGACTAACACTGAAAATTGCGCATACTCAGAAGATAAAATATAAGCGATGATTGAAAAGCTAAATATAGCTGCAGGTGATACCAAAAAGAATGTGGAAAAAGAAAGACTAACCAAAACGTAAGCACATATTCAGCCAAATAGCTTTGAAACCATTTGATATTTATGTGTAAAATATATTTTATTACCAATTGCTTTATTACTAATGATTACACATTAAAAAATTATGAGCGCGAGAACAAGCAAAGCACAGTATGTGTGCGTTAGGGTATTTCTCAAAAATATAAAGAACGATTTGTACCACGACGATTTGTTTTATATTTTAAACAAATAAACAACAACAACAAAAATATAAGCGAATGTATAAATGAAATATACACATTTCAACAAAGTATGGTTAATAGGGTGGTTCTTAAAAATTCAACTGGAAGATTTCTTTCAGACTCACTTGCAACATCGGTCAAAGAAATCACATATAACTGTAATACTGATTTTAATACTTATTTCATGGGGTCAAATGTGGATATACTCTATGGAGGAAGGTAAAATAATTAAGTTTGTAAGGGACATACCTAGTGTGAAATTTTAAAATAGATTTTGTAAATATTTTTTGAGTTTCAGGGGTTTAAAGTTTAGCCGCTTAGTTCAATTAGCTCTATCAGTTCTTCTTTAAACGCGTTCTTTTCGAAACAACATTTGTTGGCAATATAAAAATATATTTTTAATCGCTATAAGGTTAGAAAATCTGCTACAAAATTTGTCTTGTCACATTTAAGTCCCACCCTAACGCACATAAATATGAAAATAATATTAAATATATATTCATACTTACACACATGACAAATTGAGGTAGAGAATCTTAGGTTTATGCGTGCTATAGTCTCCCACAGACACTGAGTCAAAGATAGCGTAAGAAATAAATAAAATGTATTGTTGTAAATCATAACAAGCGTGCAATAATTTCCAAGCAGCAAGAAGCAATGCCATTAAAATACGCAGCAACAACAACAAAGCGCGTAATATAAAAGCAATAGCTGAAGAATATAAAAACGTAATCATAATACTAGTAGTTGTGATATGAAAAGTGCCGTTCGAGGTGCATAAGGATATGTCGATGGCGAGTATAATGACAGCATAGCGGGTGTAAAAGCGCGCAATAACACATGAGTCGACGTTTACACTTTCAGCATAGCCATTAACCTATGACAAATGCCGCCGAGAACGGTAGAAGATACAAAGACACGGTTGCACACACACACACACATATATGTAAGTGTTTATGGGGTTTTATATGCGTGGCAGCGCGCGGCAAAAAAAAAGAAATTAATGATACTTGGTGAAATTTATGTTGCGCCATTTTAATTTTTATTGGAAAATTTGCGTGCTGCTACGCGGCGTCTCCTCCCTCTAACTGTATTTTATAGAACTACGGCGTATTTGAGCGCGCTGCTGTTGCATGCCACCATAAATTGTGGTGTCGCGTCGCGTCGCCTGATGCGTTACTTGTTGCGTTCCCGCCATTCGTCCAAGTTAATGTGTATCTATAAATGTTATTGCGCTTGTTAGCAAGCGATAAAATGTGTGGGCGTACTTTGAAGGCGAAAGTGTGAAGTACGTGAAATTATTTGATGAGTGGCAGTGGAGTGAAAATCGCAGACATTATGACAAGTTGCAAAATAAAGTTTCGAACAATTTTTAAATGCAGTTTTTATGCAGGAACACTGATGAGCTAACCATAGAAAATTTCGAGTTTGAAAGTGCGAAGATAAACTGCAGTTCTTATAACAAATATAACGGAAACTAGCTCAGAACATAATAGCTTAAGAGTGTTGAAAGAGCGTGACTTCGGCAGCTGCAAGCTGCAGCGTTAACTGTACAGCTGTAGTGAGCTAGCATGAAAGGTATATTTGGGTACAGTCGGTATGAAAAGTTCATTTCATTAAAACAGCACATTCTTATACCCTAAACAGCATGTATAAAGTTTACCACGAAGCCAAAAGCAAATGTCGGAAACCCTATAAAACATATATGCTAATGATCCGCGTGAGGAGCTAAGTCATTTAAGCCATATCTGTCTGTTCGCCCGTCTGTATATACGCAAACTAGTCGCTCGGTTTTTGAGATATCTATTTACAACTTTGCACACGCCCTTTGCTCTCGAAGTAACAACTCGTTTGTCGGAACCGCCGATATGGAATTGCTATAACATATAACTGCCATATAAGCTAATCGATCAAAATCAATTGTTTGGAAGTAAAACTTTTTGATATGACAGGATATCTGCACGAAATTTTACATAGATTATTGTTCAAGGCAACGTGACCATCCTCAAATGATTCAGATTGGACCACTTCAAGCCTTCAAGTGTCGATTGATCTTCAAAGTAAAATGACAGCTTAATGTGCCAGATTTTATCACACATTGGCTCGAAATTCAGGCTTATAACAATTCAGCAGAACTCAAAACTGCTCAGAATTATCAATTCATAGTTTCCAATGGCCGATCTTGGGTACTAAGTGCACCCAGTTTGTACGGAGCTTTCGCACTTAGCTTTGCATGAACGTTATATTCACAATATTGCTTTGGTACCTTTCGAGTGGCGAATATTCCTTTGACAACTTTCAAGTGACGCATAACTCAATCGATTTAATTTTCAGCAAAACCAAAATAATTTTTGGCGGCTACTCAGAGAAAACAATTTATGATAACTTTTTTGCTAGTGTTAGCAAGGCATGCTTTTATACATGATTTCGGAAAGCAAACTATAGAAGAATGGTATATATACACTAGGGTGGAGAGAAAAACATTTTTTTTTTGCTTAGCCTGAGGTTCAAATTTGTAGATCATAAAATTTTTGGAAGCAATAAAATTTTTTTTAACGTCTAGAGGCGGCCCACTCAGTTTGAAAGTAAAGTTTCGAGTTAAAAAATTTTTTCCAAAAAATGTTCTTTTATTATAATCTACAAAATTTACCCTCAGGCTGAGCTTATAGGCACTGCCATCAAAATTGGCTACCAAACTCAACAAAATCCATTAAACGGTGGGTTTGTTGTATTTTTATACACCATAACTGCGCCAACACACGTCCACCCATCCACCAAACTAATTGGATGCGTCTACTTAGCCAGTTGATGACCGACTGCTCAATTGTGTGTAAACATTTTAGTGTTGTTGTGCAAAATTACCTGTAAACATGAAGTAGTCTGTGTCCAAAAATACTGTTAGACGAAAAAATTACTTGGTGATAGGTGAGTAGGGGGAGTTAATAGGTCAAAGGCACAATTCGCAGTATTGTCTATAAAAAAGTCATAAAATTTTATAGTACAACAAAGTGCAAGTCTAGTAAATACAACAACACAAAATGATAGTTTTTGTAGTGAAGCATGCAAGGGCTCACAACTGAGGCGGCGAAGGGGGTTGATGTGTGTCGCAGGTAATAACATCGACTCTAATAACAGGCGGTCAGTTCGAAATTGGCAAACTGCGCTCGGGTTGTTGGTGGTGGGTGTTTAGTTAGTTGAGGTTCTTGGCAACAGCTTGTAGTTCGACGTAAACGACTTTGCGGTGGGGCAGCAAGTAGTCCATAAAAATTAAGCTGCCGCTATGAGACTTGGATACAGTCTGTGGATGCCAAGATCTGAGATATACACATATATGTTTTCTTAAGCGTTTTATCGCCTGTATGTCCGCTTGTCCCCCACAACTCTACGTCGTTGTAATTACTTCAGCGCTACTGTTGCTTCGTCATTATGCGCCTCAGTGTTTTCTGCGCGCATTAATCGAAATTGCAACTACACCAATACACAAACAATTATAAGTAAATGTGTGTGTGTGAACGCATGATTGCATTGAATGACGATCAAACGATTTGCATTATTGAACGAAAAGCAGGAAATGAAGCTGGCCGGGTAGCAATAAAATGCTATCGTCTTAAGACCGAGCGTAAGGAGATGATTAAATAGGTAGCAAAACAGTAAAGTAATTACATGATGACCGCGCAGATAGCGTGAACTAAATTAAATTGTATTGCAAGCGGCGGGGAGAAAGTAGACATCGATTGATACAAATGTTTTGGTGGACTTCTTATATCATACATACATGATTCATATACATTGTTGACATGCAACCGCGATATGAGCTAAAGTCACAAAACTTTCAGCGTTTGACTACTTAAAGCGACAGCAAGCAGCAGTCACCTATTCTGAGCGAAGTAAGCTCCCGTCCAGAGATAAACTCCAGTCTCAACATATGAAATAATACTCCAGTCAATAAGTCCAAAAAGCTGTGCCAGAGTGAAACAGATCGGAAGTAAACATTCATTTGTCGATAACTCTCGAAAGAGCGTAGAGAGAGGAAGTATTTTTATGATATAGGATCCAAAACTGTCATCATATAGAGCTCCGATAAGTGGGTATAGTGTAGACAGCCAATAGCCAGCTCCATCGACGACTCAACTTTGAGTCAATTCTTGAATCCAATATTGGAAAATAATGTTAAGCAGGTAT